>NC_134690.1:51984506-53219506 GCF_050947455.1 Rhinoderma darwinii | reverse complement strand
GGTGGAAGGGGGTCAGCGGGAGCAACTTGCATCCCCATGCCCAGCCAGAGAACCAGGGTGATTGCTGGTAGGTCCCGGTGGGGTGGAAGGGGGGGGGCAGCGGGACCAACCTGTGTCCCTATGCCCAGCCAGAGTTCCAGAGTGATTGCAGGTAGGTCCCGGTGGGGTGGAAGGGGGTCAGCGGGAGCAAACCGCATCCCCATGCCCAGCCAGAGTTCCAGGGTGATTGCAGGTAGGTCCCGGTGGGGTGGAAGGGGGTCAGCGGGAGCAACTTGCATCCCCATGCCCAGCCAGAGTTCCAGGGTGATTGCAGGTAGGTCCCGGTGGGGTGGAAGGGGGTCAGCTGGAGCAAACCGCATCCCCATGCCCAGCCAGAGTTCCAGGGTGATTGCAGGTAGGTCCCGGTGGGGTGGAAGGGGGGGGCAGCGGGACCAACCTGTGTCCCTATGCCCAGCCAGAGTTCCAGAGTGATTGCAGGTAGGTCCCGGTGGGGTGGAAGGGGGTCAGCGGGAGCAACTTGCATCCCCATGCCCAGCCAGAGTTCCAGGGTGATTGCAGGTAGGTCCCGGTGGGGTGGAAGGGGGGGCAGCGGGACCAACCTGTGTCCCTATGCCCAGCCAGAGTTCCAGAGTGATTGCAGGTAGGTCCCGGTGGGGTGGAAGGGGGTCAGCGGGAGCAACTTGCATCCCCATGCCCAGCCAGAGAACCAGGGTGATTGCTGGTAGGTCCCGGTGGGGTGGAAGGGGGGGCAGCGGGACCAACCTGTGTCCCTATGCCCAGCCAGAGTTCCAGAGTGATTGCAGGTAGGTCCCGGTGGGGTGGAAGGGGGTCAGCGGGAGCAAACCGCATCCCCATGCCCAGCCAGAGTTCCAGGGTGATTGCAGGTAGGTCCCGGTGGGGTGGAAGGGGGTCAGCGGGAGCAACTTGCATCCCCATGCCCAGCCAGAGTTCCAGGGTGATTGCAGGTAGGTCCCGGTGGGGTGGAAGGGGGTCAGCTGGAGCAAACCGCATCCCCATGCCCAGCCAGAGTTCCAGGGTGATTGCAGGTAGGTCCCGGTGGGGTGGAAGGGGGGGCAGCGGGACCAACCTGTGTCCCTATGCCCAGCCAGAGTTCCAGAGTGATTGCAGGTAGGTCCCGGTGGGGTGGAAGGGGGTCAGCGGGAGCAAACCGCATCCCCATGCCCAGCCAGAGTTCCAGGGTGATTGCAGGTAGGTCCCGGTGGGGTGGAAGGGGGGGCAGCGGGACCAACCTGTGTCCCTATGCCCAGCCAGAGTTCCAGAGTGATTGCAGGTAGGTCCCGGTGGGGTGGAAGGGGGTCAGCGGGAGCAACTTGCATCCCCATGCCCAGCCAGAGAACCAGGGTGATTGCTGGTAGGTCCCGGTGGGGTGGAAGGGGGGGGCAGCGGGACCAACCTGTGTCCCTATGCCCAGCCAGAGTTCCAGAGTGATTGCAGGTAGGTCCCGGTGGGGTGGAAGGGGGTCAGCGGGAGCAACTTGCATCCCCATGCCCAGCCAGAGTTCCAGGGTGATTGCAGGTAGGTCCCGGTGGGGTGGAAGGGGGGGCAGCGGGACCAACCTGTGTCCCTATGCCCAGCCAGAGTTCCAGAGTGATTGCAGGTAGGTCCCGGTGGGGTGGAAGGGGGTCAGCGGGAGCAACTTGCATCCCCATGCCCAGCCAGAGAACCAGGGTGATTGCTGGTAGGTCCCGGTGGGGTGGAAGGGGGGGGCAGCGGGACCAACCTGTGTCCCTATGCCCAGCCAGAGTTCCAGAGTGATTGCAGGTAGGTCCCGGTGGGGTGGAAGGGGGTCAGCGGGAGCAACTTGCATCCCCATGCCCAGCCAGAGTTCCAGGGTGATTGCAGGTAGGTCCCGGTGGGGTGGAAGGGGGTCAGCTGGAGCAAACCGCATCCCCATGCCCAGCCAGAGTTCCAGGGTGATTGCAGGTAGGTCCCGGTGGGGTGGAAGGGGGGGCAGCGGGACCAACCTGTGTCCCTATGCCCAGCCAGAGTTCCAGAGTGATTGCAGGTAGGTCCCGGTGGGGTGGAAGGGGGTCAGCGGGAGCAACTTGCATCCCCATGCCCAGCCAGAGAACCAGGGTGATTGCTGGTAGGTAAGGAGATCCATTTGGTGACCAAACAGCAGTGAAAATAAAAAGGCCCAAATGTCAAAGAATGACACTTTTAATACTGAAAGTGAAACATTTAAAATCAAGTTAAAGTGGGGTATGTTCAGAAATGTCAGAGACGGTAATGAGCAGCAGAGGCAGGCCGGGGCAGAGTTCCAGGGCCAGGGGTGTGACGGCAGGCAGCGTAGGCCGGGGCAGAGTTCCAGGGCGGTGGGGAGAGGACTAGGCCTCAATCCAAGGAGATCCATTTGGTGACCAAGCAGCAGTGACAATAAAAAGGCCCAAATGTCAAAGAATGCCATTTCTGCTACTGAAAGTGAAACATTTGAAAGTGAAACATTTAAAATCAAGTTAAAGTGGGGTATGTTCACAAATGTCAGAGGCGGTGGTGAGCAGCAGAGGCAGGCCGGGGCAGAGTTCCAGGGCCAGGGGGTGACGGCAGGCAGCGTAGGCCGGGGCAGAGTTCCAGGGCGGTGGGGAGAGGACTAGGCCTCAATCCAAGGAGATCCATTTGGTGACCAAGCAGCAGTGAAACTGAAAAGGCCCAAATGTCAAAGAATTGCATTTCTGCTACTGAAAGTGAAACATTTGAAAGTGAAACATTTAAAATCAAGTTAAAGTGGGGTATGTTCACAAATGTCAGAGGCGGTGGTGAGCAGCAGAGGCAGGCCGGGGCAGAGTTCCAGGGCCAGGGGTGTGACGGCAGGCAGCGTAGGCCGGGGCAGAGTTCCAGGGCGGTGGGGAGAGGACTAGGCCTCAATCCAAGGAGATCCATTTGGTGACCAAGCAGCAGTGACAATAAAAAGGCCCAAATGTCAAAGAATGCCATTTCTGCTACTGAAAGTGAAACATTTGAAAGTGAAACATTTAAAATCAAGTTAAAGTGGGGTATGTTCACAAATGTCAGAGGCGGTGGTGAGCAGCAGAGGCAGGCCGGGGCAGAGTTCCAGGGCCAGGGGGTGACGGCAGGCAGCGTAGGCCGGGGCAGAGTTCCAGGGCGGTGGGGAGAGGACTAGGCCTCAATCCAAGGAGATCCATTTGGTGACCAAGCAGCAGTGAAACTGAAAAGGCCCAAATGTCAAAGAATTGCATTTCTGCTACTGAAAGTGAAACATTTGAAAGTGAAACATTTAAAATCAAGTTAAAGTGGGGTATGTTCACAAATGTCAGAGGCGGTGGTGAGCAGCAGAGGCAGGCCGGGGCAGAGTTCCAGGGCCAGGGGTGTGACGGCAGGCAGCGTAGGCCGGGGCAGAGTTCCAGGGCGGTGGGGAGAGGACTAGGCCTCAATCCAAGGAGATCCATTTGGTGACCAAGCAGCAGTGACAATAAAAAGGCCCAAATGTCAAAGAATGCCATTTCTGCTACTGAAAGTGAAACATTTGAAAGTGAAACATTTAAAATCAAGTTAAAGTGGGGTATGTTCACAAATGTCAGAGGCGGTAGTGAACAGCAGAGGCAGACCGTGGCACAGTTCCAGGGCCAGAGTGTGACACTGTCCGCCGATAGATAACCCTTTGCACATTATCGTCATCATCATTATCAGCAGCAGTTGCTGTCAGCCAGCTCCAGAGTGTATGAGCGGGGTGTGCTGCCCATTGCAGCCCGGGGCAGAGGAGCCGTATGCAAGCTGTGCATGCCCGGTGGCAACAGTGTATGAGCTCCACAGCGCCAGCGGGGGGGGTCCCACTATGTCCCAAGCCGCCTGACATGTACTTCCGGTCGGCTAGGAGGTGGCATGTCACCTGGGCTGTCAGCCAGCCCCAGAGTGTATGAGCGGCGTGTGCCTGCACCCGTGGGGGGGATACAGGAGCCATGGGGAAGCTGTGCAAGACCGGGGGCAGCCGTGTAGGTGCTCTGCAGTGCCCGCTGTGGACTTCCAGGGCAAGAGCGGTAGGAGCGGCCAACTCATGCCGACCTCCTGGAACTCCCCGTCGGCTTCGCTCGCGGGTCGGTCCCGCTGATTTTTCTACCTTCATAATAAAAAAATCTTTTTTTTTTTATGGCATTTTCGGAAGCCTCAAGCCCACCTGGAGTTGCACGAGCAAGGCCACGTCGGCGTCTCCTTCCGAAAGCGGCCGGGAGCCAGTTCCGAGTATGAGCGGCGTGTGCCTGCCTTTTGCACCCGTGGGGGGATAGAGGGGCCCCTGGGGAGCTTGTACATGCCGGCAGCTTCCTTGTGGGAGCTCCACAGCGCCCGCGGCGAGTCCCGTTGTGTCCAGCCGGCTGACAAGCACTTCCGGTCCGCGAAGGATGCATGTCAGCGGCGGTGTGCCCGCTCCGGGTATGAGCGGCGTGTGCCTGCCTATGGCATCCTTGGGGGGATAGAGGAGCCATGGGGAAGCCGTGCCAGCCCGGTTGCAGCCGTGTATGAGCTCCTCAGCGCCAGCCTCGGAGTTTGAGGGCTTTAGCGGTATGCACGGCCAACTCATGCCGACCTCCTGGAACTCCCCGTCGGCTTCGCTCGCGGGTCGGTCCCGCTGATTTTTCTACCTTCATAATAAAAAAATCTTTTTTTTTTTATGGCATTTTCGGAAGCCTCAAGCCCACCTGGAGTTGCACGAGCAAGGCCACGTCGGCGTCTCCTTCCGAAAGCGGCCGGGAGCCAGTTCCGAGTATGAGCGGCGTGTGCCTGCCTTTTGCACCCGTGGGGGGATAGAGGGGCCCCTGGGGAGCTTGTACATGCCGGCAGCTTCCTTGTGGGAGCTCCACAGCGCCCGCGGCGAGTCCCGTTGTGTCCAGCCGGCTGACAAGCACTTCCGGTCCGCGAAGGATGCATGTCAGCGGCGGTGTGCCCGCTCCGGGTATGAGCGGCGTGTGCCTGCCTATGGCATCCTTGGGGGGATAGAGGAGCCATGGGGAAGCCGTGCCAGCCCGGTTGCAGCCGTGTATGAGCTCCTCAGCGCCAGCCTCGGAGTTTGAGGGCTTTAGCGGTATGCACGGCCAACTCATGCCGACCTCCTGGAACTCCCCGTCGGCTTCGCTCGCGGGTCGGTCCCGCTGATTTTTCTACCTTCATAATAAAAAAATCTTTTTTTTTTTATGGCATTTTCGGAAGCCTCAAGCCCACCTGGAGTTGCACGAGCAAGGCCACGTCGGCGTCTCCTTCCGAAAGCGGCCGGGAGCCAGTTCCGAGTATGAGCGGCGTGTGCCTGCCTTTTGCACCCGTGGGGGGATAGAGGGGCCCCTGGGGAGCTTGTACATGCCGGCAGCTTCCTTGTGGGAGCTCCACAGCGCCCGCGGCGAGTCCCGTTGTGTCCAGCCGGCTGACAAGCACTTCCGGTCCGCGAAGGATGCATGTCAGCGGCGGTGTGCCCGCTCCGGGTATGAGCGGCGTGTGCCTGCCTATGGCATCCTTGGGGGGATAGAGGAGCCATGGGGAAGCCGTGCCAGCCCGGTTGCAGCCGTGTATGAGCTCCTCAGCGCCAGCCTCGGAGTTTGAGGGCTTTAGCGGTATGCACGGCCAACTCATGCCGACCTCCTGGAACTCCCCGTCGGCTTCGCTCGCGGGTCGGTCCCGCTGATTTTTCTACCTTCATAATAAAAAAATCTTTTTTTTTTTATGGCATTTTCGGAAGCCTCAAGCCCACCTGGAGTTGCACGAGCAAGGCCACGTCGGCGTCTCCTTCCGAAAGCGGCCGGGAGCCAGTTCCGAGTATGAGCGGCGTGTGCCTGCCTTTTGCACCCGTGGGGGGATAGAGGGGCCCCTGGGGAGCTTGTACATGCCGGCAGCTTCCTTGTGGGAGCTCCACAGCGCCCGCGGCGAGTCCCGTTGTGTCCAGCCGGCTGACAAGCACTTCCGGTCCGCGAAGGATGCATGTCAGCGGCGGTGTGCCCGCTCCGGGTATGAGCGGCGTGTGCCTGCCTATGGCATCCTTGGGGGGATAGAGGAGCCATGGGGAAGCCGTGCCAGCCCGGTTGCAGCCGTGTATGAGCTCCTCAGCGCCAGCCTCGGAGTTTGAGGGCTTTAGCGGTATGCACGGCCAACTCATGCCGACCTCCTGGAACTCCCCGTCGGCTTCGCTCGCGGGTCGGTCCCGCTGATTTTTCTACCTTCATAATAAAAAAATCTTTTTTTTTTTATGGCATTTTCGGAAGCCTCAAGCCCACCTGGAGTTGCACGAGCAAGGCCACGTCGGCGTCTCCTTCCGAAAGCGGCCGGGAGCCAGTTCCGAGTATGAGCGGCGTGTGCCTGCCTTTTGCACCCGTGGGGGGATAGAGGGGCCCCTGGGGAGCTTGTACATGCCGGCAGCTTCCTTGTGGGAGCTCCACAGCGCCCGCGGCGAGTCCCGTTGTGTCCAGCCGGCTGACAAGCACTTCCGGTCCGCGAAGGATGCATGTCAGCGGCGGTGTGCCCGCTCCGGGTATGAGCGGCGTGTGCCTGCCTATGGCATCCTTGGGGGGATAGAGGAGCCATGGGGAAGCCGTGCCAGCCCGGTTGCAGCCGTGTATGAGCTCCTCAGCGCCAGCCTCGGAGTTTGAGGGCTTTAGCGGTATGCACGGCCAACTCATGCCGACCTCCTGGAACTCCCCGTCGGCTTCGCTCGCGGGTCGGTCCCGCTGATTTTTCTACCTTCATAATAAAAAAATCTTTTTTTTTTTATGGCATTTTCGGAAGCCTCAAGCCCACCTGGAGTTGCACGAGCAAGGCCACGTCGGCGTCTCCTTCCGAAAGCGGCCGGGAGCCAGTTCCGAGTATGAGCGGCGTGTGCCTGCCTTTTGCACCCGTGGGGGGATAGAGGGGCCCCTGGGGAGCTTGTACATGCCGGCAGCTTCCTTGTGGGAGCTCCACAGCGCCCGCGGCGAGTCCCGTTGTGTCCAGCCGGCTGACAAGCACTTCCGGTCCGCGAAGGATGCATGTCAGCGGCGGTGTGCCCGCTCCGGGTATGAGCGGCGTGTGCCTGCCTATGGCATCCTTGGGGGGATAGAGGAGCCATGGGGAAGCCGTGCCAGCCCGGTTGCAGCCGTGTATGAGCTCCTCAGCGCCAGCCTCGGAGTTTGAGGGCTTTAGCGGTATGCACGGCCAACTCATGCCGACCTCCTGGAACTCCCCGTCGGCTTCGCTCGCGGGTCGGTCCCGCTGATTTTTCTACCTTCATAATAAAAAAATCTTTTTTTTTTTATGGCATTTTCGGAAGCCTCAAGCCCACCTGGAGTTGCACGAGCAAGGCCACGTCGGCGTCTCCTTCCGAAAGCGGCCGGGAGCCAGTTCCGAGTATGAGCGGCGTGTGCCTGCCTTTTGCACCCGTGGGGGGATAGAGGGGCCCCTGGGGAGCTTGTACATGCCGGCAGCTTCCTTGTGGGAGCTCCACAGCGCCCGCGGCGAGTCCCGTTGTGTCCAGCCGGCTGACAAGCACTTCCGGTCCGCGAAGGATGCATGTCAGCGGCGGTGTGCCCGCTCCGGGTATGAGCGGCGTGTGCCTGCCTATGGCATCCTTGGGGGGATAGAGGAGCCATGGGGAAGCCGTGCCAGCCCGGTTGCAGCCGTGTATGAGCTCCTCAGCGCCAGCCTCGGAGTTTGAGGGCTTTAGCGGTATGCACGGCCAACTCATGCCGACCTCCTGGAACTCCCCGTCGGCTTCGCTCGCGGGTCGGTCCCGCTGATTTTTCTACCTTCATAATAAAAAAATCTTTTTTTTTTTATGGCATTTTCGGAAGCCTCAAGCCCACCTGGAGTTGCACGAGCAAGGCCACGTCGGCGTCTCCTTCCGAAAGCGGCCGGGAGCCAGTTCCGAGTATGAGCGGCGTGTGCCTGCCTTTTGCACCCGTGGGGGGATAGAGGGGCCCCTGGGGAGCTTGTACATGCCGGCAGCTTCCTTGTGGGAGCTCCACAGCGCCCGCGGCGAGTCCCGTTGTGTCCAGCCGGCTGACAAGCACTTCCGGTCCGCGAAGGATGCATGTCAGCGGCGGTGTGCCCGCTCCGGGTATGAGCGGCGTGTGCCTGCCTATGGCATCCTTGGGGGGATAGAGGAGCCATGGGGAAGCCGTGCCAGCCCGGTTGCAGCCGTGTATGAGCTCCTCAGCGCCAGCCTCGGAGTTCGAGGGCTTTAGCGGTATGCACGGCCAACTCATGCCGACCTCCTGGAACTCCCCGTCGGCTTCGCTCGCGGGTCGGTCCCGCTGATTTTTCTACCTTCATAATAAAAAAATCTTTTTTTTTTTATGGCATTTTCGGAAGCCTCAAGCCCACCTGGAGTTGCACGAGCAAGGCCACGTCGGCGTCTCCTTCCGAAAGCGGCCGGGAGCCAGCTCCGTGTATGAGCGGTGTGTGCCTGCCTATTGCAGCCGTGGAGGGATAGAGGAGCCATGGGGAAGCTGTGCATGCCCAAGCTTCAAACTGTCACCATGTCAACAGACATGGTGACAGCGTCCCGATCGCAAAGCAGGATTCAAACAGGACCAATCAGAGTGGTCCCTGTGCCGGAAACGAGCTGTGATTGGTCAGTACTGACAGGCCAATCATAGCGCAGGAGCAGTGTTGCCTGCCTATTGCACCCGTGGGGGGAATAGAGGAGCCATGGGGAAGCTGTGCATGCCCAAGCTTCAAACTGTCACCATGTCAACAGACATGGTGACAGTGTCCCGATCGCAAAGCAGGATTCAAACAGGACCAATCAGAGTGGTCCCTGTGCCGGAAACGAGCTGTGATTGGTCAGTACTGACAGGCCAATCACAGCGCAGTAGCAGTGGTGCCTGCCTATTGCACCCGTGGGGGGGATAGAGGAGCCATGGGGAAGCTGTGCATGCCCAAGCTTCAAACTGTCACCATGTCAACAGACATGGTGACAGCGTCCCGATCACAAAGCAGGATTCAAACAGGACCAATCAGAGTGGTCCCTGTGCCGGAAACGAGCTGTGATTGGTCAGTACTGACAGGCCAATCACAGCGCAGGAGCCGTGGTTTGCCGGCATCTCCGTCTCTGACAAGCTCTTTCCTGTCAGAGAGCTTGTGAGAGACGGAGACAGGAATAAATACAGTGCGTAAGTTAAAAAAAACCAGCGATCTGCCGCTTTTCTGCCCTTTTGTGCCCACTAACCTGTTTTTAGTTAGTTAGGTAGCACAAGTTTTTCAGTATGGCCAAAAGAGTCTTTTTAGCCGAGGAAGCATCTGCAATGCTGTGTTCCGACACGGACAGCGCAAGTGAAGGTGAGGAGCAGTTCGTGCTTCCATCTTCCTCTGCATCCAGTGACTCTGAATCTGCACCCCCCAGTCGGCGTAGAAGAGCCGTAGTTCCTGATCTGCCTGAGCTGACCTGGGAAGCTGCAGAGAATTATACCCCCCAGGTGCCTGAGTTTACAGCCCGCTCAGGCATTCAAATTGAAATGACGGGTTTCAGCCCCATTGATTATTTTAACCTTTTTTTTTCAGACTCCCTTTTAGCGTTAATGGTCCAGCAGACCAACATCTATGCGGAACAATTTATCGCCCAGAACCCTGACTCTTATTATGGGAGAAGCCAAAATTGGACCCCCACAAACCTAGTGGAATTGCGGAAGTTTTGGGGCATATTTTTAAGTTTTGGCCTAATAAAAAAGCCTAGGATTAGAGACTATTGGTCCCTTGATATTTTATATAACACCCCCATTTACCGCACAGTAATGCCAAGGAAGCGCTTCGAAGCCATCCTGAAATTCCTTCATTACAATGATAATAGCCAGTGCCCACCCCCACAGGACCCAAATTTTGATAGGCTATATAAAATACGACCATTGATTGCCCACTACTCCCAAATTTTTTCCCACGTTTATACCCCCCAGCAAAATATTTCGGTAGATGAATCCCTAGTCAGCTTCAAGGGTAGACTGCACTTCAGGCAGTATCTACCCAATAAAAGAGCCCGGTACGGCATAAAGCTCTACAAGCTGTGCGAAAGTGCCACCGGTTACACCTACTCCTTTAGGGTCTATGAGGGAAAAGACTCCCATATAGATCCCCCAGAATGCCCCCCTTTCCTTGGAATTAGTGGAAAGATCGTATGGGATCTTATCCATCCTTTACTTGGGAAAGGCTATCATCTTTATCTGGACAACTTTTATAACAGTGTCCCCTTAGTAAAAGTTCTCTTGTCCAGATCCACCTTGGCATGCGGAACAATCCGCAAAAATAAGAAGGGCCTCCCCAAAACATTGCTGGGTCAGATCCTAAAATTAGGAGAGAGCAAAGCTTTCTGCTGCGACAATCTGCTCCTCCTAAAGTATAAGGATAAAAGGGACGTCCTTATACTGACCAGCATACACGACAGCAGATGCAGCCTAGTCCCTGTACGTGGATCCACTTCCCAAGTCCCAAAACCATATTGTGTACAGGAGTACAACAAGTATATGGGTGGCGTTGACCTGTCCGACCAGGTTATAAAACCATACAACGCCATGCGCAAGACCAGAGTATGGTATAAGAAGCTGTCTGTGCATCTTACACAGATGGCTTTATACAACGCCTTTGTCCTCTATAGATATGCCAGCAGTGGAGGTACGTTCCTGCAATTTCAGGAAAAGGTCATAAAGTCCCTGATGTTTGGTAACCAGGAAGAAGAGGGCAGTTCATCTGGCTCTTCCGTCAGTAGGATAATTCCCGGCCAGCATTTCCCGACAGAAATCCCCCCCACTGAAAAAAAAAAGAAGCCCCAAAAAAAATGCCGTGTGTGTGCCAAGCGAGGCATTCGTAAGGACACCACATACCATTGTGAGACATGTCCCACAAATCCCGGCCTGTGCATGAACCAATGTTTCAAAATATATCATACCTCCTTGGATTTTTAATTTATTTATTCATTATTCACCTTTTCTGTCTCCCATACTGGCCATGACCAATTATTAATTTTTCTACTGACCAGCCCCATTTAAAATTTGATCATTTAAAAATTGTAAAAAAAAACCACCTAAAACAAAACTAAAAATTCTCACTATACCCCTAGATAATTTCCTCAATGGGTGTAGTTTCCGAAATGGGGTCACTTGTGGGGGGTTTCCACTGTTTAGTCCCCTCAGGGGCTTTGTAAATGTGACAAGGCCTCTCAAACCATTCCTGCTAAATGTGATCTCCCAAAGCCAAATGGCACTCCATCCCTTCTAAGCCATGCCCTGTGTTCAAATATCCGTTTATTACCACATGTGGGGTATTGTTTTACTCGGGAGACATTGCTTTACAAATTTTACGGTGCTTTTTCTCCTTCAGTCCTTGTGGAAATGAGAAAAAAAATGGCTAAACCTAAATTTTCTTTGAATAAATGTTGATTTTAATTTTCACGGCCTAATTCCAATAAATTCTGTAAAAAACCTGTGCGGTCAAAATGCTTACCATACCCCTAGATAATTTCCTTGAGGTGTCTAGTTTCCCAGATGGGGTCACTTGTGGGGGGTTTCCACTGTTTAGTCCCCTCAGGGGCTTTGTAAATGTGACAAGGCCTCTCAAACCATTCCTGCTAAATGTGATCTCCCAAAGCCAAATGGCACTCCATCCCTTCTAAGCCATGCCCTGTGTTCAAATATCCGTTTATTACCACATGTGGGGTATTGTTTTACTCGGGAGACATTGCTTTACAAATTTTACGGTGCTTTTTCTCCTTCAGTCCTTGTGGAAATGAGAAAAAAAATGGCTAAACCTAAATTTTCTTTGAATAAATGTTGATTTTAATTTTCACGGCCTAATTCCAATAAATTCTGTAAAAAACCTGTGCGGTCAAAATGCTTACCATACCCCTAGATAATTTCCTTGAGGTGTCTAGTTTCCCAGATGGGGTCACTTGTGGGGGGTTTCCACTGTTTAGTCCCCTCAGGGGCTTTGTAAATGTGACAAGGCCTCTCAAACCATTCCTGCTAAATGTGATCTCCCAAAGCCAAATGGCACTCCATCCCTTCTAAGCCATGCCCTGTGTTCAAATATCCGTTTATTACCACATGTGGGGTATTGTTTTACTCGGGAGACATTGCTTTCCAAATTTTACGGTGCTTTTTCTCCTTCAGTCCTTGTGGAAATGAGAAAAAAAATGGCTAAACCTAAATTTTCTTTGAATAAATGTTGATTTTAATTTTCACGGCCTACTTCCAATAAATTCTGTAAAAAACCTGTGCGGTCAAAATGCTCACCATACCCCTAGATAATTTCCTTGAGGTGTCTAGTTTCCCAGATGGGGTCACTTTTGGGGGATTTGTACTGTTTTGTCACTGCAAGAGCCCTTCTAACAAAATAAGGCCCCAAAATCCACTAGGTGTTCCTTTGCTTCTGAGGCCTGTGCTTCATTCCAGTAGCACGCTACGACCACATGTGGGATATTTCCTAAAACTGCAGAGACTGGGCAACAAATATTGAGTTGAATTTCTCTGCTAAAACCTTCTGTGTAATAAAAAAATAGTATTAAAAATTTATTTCTGCCAATAAATATGAAATTTGTAAATTCCACCTCTACTTTGCTTTAATTCCTGTGAAATGTGTAAAGGGTTAAGACATTTTCTAAATGCTGTTTTGAATACTTTGAGGGGTGAAGTTTTTAAAATGGGGTGACTTTTTGGGGGTTTCTAATATATAAGGCCCTCAAAGCCACTTCACAACTGAACTGGCCCCTGTAAAAATGGCCTTTTGACATTTTCTTGAAAATGTGAGAAATTGCTGCTAAAGTTGTAGGCCTTGTGATGTCATAGAAAAATAAAAGGATGTTCAAAAAACGATGCCAATCTAAAGTAGACATATGGGTGATGTTAATTAGCAACCATTTTGTGTGGTATAACTGCCTGTCTTACAAGCAGATACATTTAAATTGAGAAAAATGCTAATTTTTGCAATTTTTCGCTAATTTTCGGTGTTATTCACAATTAAATATAGAACATATCGAGCAAATTTTGCTAGTAACTTAAAGTGCAATGTGTCACGAGAAAACAATCTCAGAATCGCTTGGATAGGTGAAAGCATTCCAGAGTTATTACCACATAAAGTGAACATGTCAGATTTGAAAAATGAGGCTCTGTCAGGAAGGTCAAAAGTGGCTAGGGCGGGAAGGGGTTAAACATGACGTAGGTGATACCATCTGTTTATATCATTACATGCAAAAACATCTACATTCAATACAAATGAAAATATATAAAAAAAAGTGAAAAAAATTTGAAAAAAAATAATATAGGAATAGAAGACTATATAGACTCCTCATAGTGAAAAACTCATGGTGGACATGTGATGACCCAAGCAACGGCACGACAGAGTCCCACATAGGACGGACACCTGGGACACCCACCGCGCGGGGGCCCTCCGCCCAGGGATATGAACCAGGTCCCGACCACATGCAAGGCAAACCATGCGATCGCTAAGTGTACAGCACATGCGAACCAAGAGAAAATAGAATTCCCTATGTGTAAAATTATTATTATACATATAAATGTATCAAGTGCAAAATTCTATATTATATATATTCCTATATCATAGAAAATATATATTACAAAATAATTAATTAGTGAAAAACAAAAAGGACAAAAGAAAACAAAAAAACAAAAAACAAATCAGTGGCAAAAAATATATATTAGATTAAAAAATCATGTGATATTATAAAAAATTATATAAAAATATAATGAAATAAAATTAACAATTATTATTAAAGAATGTAAAGGTTACATCTGCAGGTTACACATATGCTATATCAATCTATACAATAAAATATAGAGAACATTATTACAAAGACAAATATCCACCATATTTACAAATGAACAAGTCCCATTCCTAAATGATCATTTTATGGAATAATTCTTGTTGCACAAATTCATAGAGATCGTTCTTCTCCTTAAAAACTCATTTCTTTATCATTATCACTTCCGTCATATAGTTGTTTGGTTATTCAGTTCATCGAGTAACCACTGCCATGCTCATATCAGGGTCAATCAAACTGGATCTAGTCAGAATAGTAATAGAATATTACAAGAGATTAAAAACATAGAATAATACTTACAAGAAGGATGCAAAGCTTTGAGATTCATCTAGACCTTTTGGGGATATAGTGTCCAAACTCAAAATCCATTTAATCTCCTTCCGCAAAAGGTCCCTATCCCCTGATAGATTCGATCAATCCCCATTTCAGGGACTACCATGGTAGTCCCTGAAATGCCTAGCAAGCGGCTTATTTCTATCACCAAAACCCTCTTCACAGTCACTATTAGTAATCCATTTAATGTTACGAATGTGTTCCATCACGCGCACTTTCAACTCCCTTGTGGTCATCCCCACATAAATTTTGTTGCAGGGGCAGTGCGCGTGATAGATCACATTCCGTACATTGCAATTTATAAAATGTTCTATGTTATATGGTCTTGTTTGATCAGACCCCAAAAAGGAATTAGTTCTCTCCATCACTGGACAAGCATCACAGGATCGACAAGGCACTTTACCCCATTTGGGTCCCCTGGATTCAAATATGTACTTATTCATGGGGGGAACATAGTGACTACGAACCAACATATCCCGTAAATTAGGGCTCCGACGCGGTGTCATGGCTGGGCTATCAGTCAATATTTTACACAGTCGTTTGTCCATGTGCAATATAGACCAGTGTTTCCGGAAAATGTTGCAAATAAAGTTCCAATTCTTGTTGTACCTAGAGATAAATCTCACCGTAGTATCAGTGGATCGTTTTTTTGCTTTGGGTTTCAAAAGGTCGTTTCTATTCAAGGTCCTTGCGTACTCATATTCCTGTTTAACATGAACATTGTCATAACCTCTCCTGAGAAATCTCTCAGTTAGATCTTTAGATCGATTCTCAAAACGGGTATCGGAGGAGCAAATACGTCTTGCACGTATAAATTGTCCCCGCGGAATAGCCTTAATGACATGTCTTGGATGGGAGGAGTCAGCCATCAAATAGGAATTTACGGAGGTATAGATATCCTAAAAATATCCGTGACTACCCGACCATCAGATTCAATCAGAATTCTAAGGTCCAGGAAATCAATCTCTGTCCGACTATATTTACTAACAAGTTTGACATTCATATCATTCTTGTGTAAATAGTCCAAAAATAATAACAGATTTTGCTCACTACTCTGCCATACGAACAGCACATCATCTATAAACCGCCCTCACGATATCACGCAGAGCTCGTAAGGGTTGTGTTCACCCAAGATCATTTGTCGTTTCCAAAAACCCATGAAAAGGTTAGCGTATGATGGGGCACACGTAGCCCCCATGGACGTACCACGGTTCTGTAGGTAATATTTGTCCTTGAAAACAAAGAAGTTGTGACAAAGCACAAATTCTAGTAGTTCAAGGACAAGCTCGACAAGATTAGGTGCTACATTCCCAGTCTGTAAGAAAAATCTGCATGCTCGTAAACCATGGTTGTGATGAATGGAGGTGTACAGTGACTTTACATCACTCATAACAATGTACATGTCATGTTCAAATTTTAAGCACTCTAGGGATAACAGGATATCAGTAGAGTCACGGGTATAAGAAGGGAGAGTCTCAACATGTGGTCTAAGATAAAAATCAATAAATCTACACGAAAGTTCACGTAGACTCCCTATCCCTGAAATGATCGGTCGGCCCGGGGGCCCTTGACATCCTTATGAACATTCGGTAAAAAATATAAGGTGGGGATTTTAGGTTCTTTCACCATCAACCCCTCATATACCTCCTTAGTGATAATTCCATTAGTGACAGCCCTATTTAGAATTGCTTCGAGTTTGTTTTTAAATAAAGAAGTGGGATTATGATCAAGAACCCTGTAAGTTTGAATATCATTTAACGGTCTCCTTGCCTCTCTTTCATACTTGTCACTAGGCCATGCCACAATATTACCCCCTTTGTCCGCAGGTTTGAATATGATATCTTTCATCTGTTTTAAATCCTTCAGTGCCCTACGTTCACCTGGGCTTAGATTGTCACTAAAACTGGTCCGTATATTTCTCAATTCCTCAGTTACCAGCCGAACAAAAATATTAACCTGCGGACAAAGGGAAGGAAAAGTGGTAGATTTTTTCCTTGTACATGATGGAAAACTCGAACCTGACCATTCACCCCCCTGATTCTCATCTAATAGTGATTCCAATTCTTTCAATGTCTCCCTTTCAGCATCACTACTAGGAATGAATTGATCTGGATCCCCAAAAAATATTTTTAATAGCAGCCTTCGAGCGAGTATTTAACCGGTTCGAAAAAAAAATAAATTAGCTGCGGGAGAAAATGTTAACCCCCTTCTTAACACAGAAAATTCATCATTAGCAAACTGTCGCTCAGAGAGATTAATTACCTCTAATGTTTCTTTGTCTTTTTCTTGGTCTCTCTGACCCCCCCGTATTTCCTTTTGTTTTGCTGACTCCGAGTATATATTTGGGATTGTTCTATAATTCCTTCCCGATCTAGTGCGGGGATCTGTCTGTCTATAAAATGATCCCCCTGAATACTCCTGACAGATGACACTGAGGAGGATCGTGATAAAGAATATGATCTTCCCGATTTTTGCCATTTATATGCCGTATTGGTCTGATAATCCAATATATCTCTTTTAAATTTGTTAACCTTGTTAACCTGTATTTCACTATCCCACTTTTTAAATTCCTGATCTAGTTCACCTTCAAATTCCTTCAGGGAGTTTTAATTTAATTCACTTTTCAATCTATCTTTGAGAGACTCTATTTCTGTTTCTACGGATTTTATGGTTCTGTACATCCAGTGGTGGTAAGTCAGAATCAAGTGAACATGTTTAGAAATTTGTTTCACCACTCAACCAAGCAACTAAGTGGTATGGAACTTTCACCTTTATTTACACCCTTGTGAGTATTTCAGTGTCCTTAACCCCTTAAGGACACAGCCTGTTTTGGCCTTCAGGACACAGCCAATTTTTTCAAATCTGACATGTTTCACTTTATGTGGTAATAACTTCGGAATGCTTTTACCTATACAAGTGATTCTGAGATTGTTTTCTCATGACACATTGGACTTTATGTTACTGGCAAAATTTTCTCGATACATTAAGTATTTAATTGTCAAAAACACCAAAATTTAGCGAGAAATTGCAAAAATTAGCATTTTTCTAAATTTATATGTATCTGCTTGTAAGACAGATAGTAATACCACACAAAATTGTTGCTAATTAACATCCCCCATATGTCTACTTTAGATTGGTATTGTTTTTTGATCATCCTTTTATTTTTCTATGACATCACAAGGCTTGGAACTATAGCAGCATTTTCTCACATTTTCAAGAAAATTTCAAAAGGCTATTTTTACAGGGACCAGTTCAGTTGTGAAGTGGATTTTAGGGCCTTATATATTAGAAACCCTCGATAAGTCACCCCATTTTAAAAACTTCACCCCTCAAAGTATTCAAAACAGCATTTAGAAAGTTTCTTAACCTTTTAGATGTTTCACAGGAACTAAGGCAATGTAGATGTGAAGTTTTCAAATTTCTTTTTTTTTAGCAGAAATTAATGTTTTATCTATTTTTTTGTAACACAGAAAGTTTTACCAGAGAAACGCAACTCAATATCTATTGCCCAGATTCTGCAGTTTTTAGAAATACCCCACATGTGGCCCTAGTGCACTTATTGACTGAAGCACAGGCCTCAGAAACAAAGGAGCACCTAGAGGATTTTGGGGCCTCCTTTTTATTAGAAAATATTTTAGGCACCATGTCGGGTCTGAAAGGCTCTTGCGGGACCAAAACAGTGGAAATTCCACAAAAGTGACCCCATTTTGGAAACTATACACCTTGAGGAAATTATCTAGGGGTATAGTGAGCATTTTGACCCCGCAGGTTTTTTGCAGAAATTATTGGAATAGGCCGTGAAAATGAAAATCTACATTCTTTCAAAGAAAATGTAGGCTTAGCTAATTTTTTCTAATTTCCACAAGGACTAAAAGGAGAAAATGCCCCACTACTTTTGTAAAGCAATTTCTCTTGAGTAAAACAATACCCCATATGTGGTCATAAAAGGCTGTTTGGACACACGGCAGGGCTTAGAAGGGAAAGAGCACCATTTGGCTTTAGGAGCTCAAATTTAGCAGGAATGGTTTGCGGAGACCACGTCGCATTTGCAAAGCCCCTAAGGGACCAAAACAGTGAAAACACCAAAAAAATGACTCCATTTAGGAAACTACACCCCTTGAAGAATCCATCTAGGGGTGTAGTGAGCATTTTGAACCCACAGGGGTTTCATAGATTTTATTAGAATTGGACAGTGAAGATAAAAAAAATCATTTTTTCCAATAAGACATAGCTTTAGCTCAAAATTTTTCATTTTCTCAACAAATAAAAGAACCCCAACATTTGTAAAGCAACTTCTCTGGAGTACAGGAATACCCCATTTGTGGTCATAAACTGCTGTTTGGGCACACGGCAAGGATCAGAAGAGAAGGAGCACAGATTTTGCTGGATTGGTTTCTTGACACCATGTCACTTTGCAAAGCTCCTAAGGTACCAGTACAGTGGAAACTCCCCAAAAGTGACTCGATTCACGAAACTACACCCCTTGAGGAATTCATCTATGGGTGTAGTGAGCATTTTGACCCCACAGGTGTTTCATAGATTTTATTAGAATTGGGCAGTGAAAATAAAAAAAAAAATTTTTCTTCAATAAGACGTAGTTTTAGCTGAAAATGTTTCATTTTATCAACAAATAAATGAAAAAAAGCACCCCAGCTCTTGTAAAGCAACTTCTCCTGTGTACGGCAATACCACATATGTGGTCATAAACTGCTGTTTGGGCACAGAGTAGAGCTCAGAAGGGAAGGAGCGCCATTTGGCTTTTGGAGTACAGATTTTGCTGGATTGGTTTCTGGGCGCTATGTCGCATTTGCAAAGTCCCTGTGGGACTAAAACAGTGGATCCCCCCCAGAAGTGACCCCATTTTGGAAACTACACCCCTCAAGGTATTCACCTAGGGGTGTAGTGAGCATATTAACGCCACAGGTGATTGGCAGAAATTGGTGTGCACTCGATGTTGCAGAGTGAAAATGGGATTTTTTCCATAGATATGCCAATATGTGGCGCCCAGCTTGTGGCACTGGAGACACACACCCCAAAAATTGTTAAAAGGGTTCTCCCAGGTATGGCGATGCCATATATGTGGAAGTAAACTGCTGTTTGGGCACACTGTAGGGTTCAGAAGGGAGGTAGCGCCATTTGGCTTTTGGAGCATGGATTTTGCTTGTAGTAGTTTTGTTTGGAGTCTTACTGGTGTTTCCGTTTATAATATGGGGATACATGTAAGCCGGGCGGAGTATATAAGGGGCATAGTCAGGTGGTATAATAATGGGGTAAAAAAAACAATAAAATAATCCATAGACATTTGTTACGCTGTGACACAATCCTTTCTGCTCAGGCCGGTGTCGCACTAATAAATGGTCCATACTTATTCCCCTTTTGATCCACACTCGGGATCTTTGCAGTTTGAGGAATTTTGCTGGGAAGTGTTGTCCTGGTATAATACGAGCACCCTTCCAGCAGATATGTTTGGGCCCTCCTCTTGGTTCCCTAATTTTATGGGCCTTGATAATTCGCCACTTGAAACAGAAGAAACGTTCCCCGCGGGCCGGCACAACTGCATATTTTTATTTCCTGGCTTATTGGAGCCTTAACTAATTTTATTTTTTCATAGATGTAGTGGTATGACGGCTGTTTTTTTGCGGGACGAGCTGTCGTTTTTATTGGTACCATTTTGGGGTACATGCGACTTTTTGATCACTTGTTATCCTTTTTTTTTTTGGGAGGCAAGGTGCCCAAAAAACAGCAATTCTGGCATATTTTTGTAATTATTTTTATACAGCGTTCACCATGCGTTATAAATGACATGTTTCCTTTATTCTGCAGGTCAGTCCGATTCCGGTGATACCTAATTTATAGCACTTTTTATGTTTTACAACTTTTTGAGAATGGATTTTTTCTGTCGCCAAGTTGTGAGAGCCATAACGGTTTTAATTTTTTCGTCGACGGAGCTGTATGAGGGCTTGTTTTTAACGAGACGAGTTATAGTTTTTATAGGTACCATTTTTGGGTACATGCGACTTTTTGATCACTTTTTATTTCAATTTTTGGAAGACAAAGTGACCAAAAAATAGAAATGATGTCAGTATTTTTTAGTTTTTTTTTTTACGCCGTTCACTGTGCGGATTAAATAACATAATATTTTTATAAAATATAGAAATAGGGAGAGAACCTCCAGCTCACCTGACACACTCCAGTGTGTCGCAGATGGCGCCCGGATCCTCGTGTCGGCACACGGGTAACAACAAGAAGAAAGACGGGAGGTAGGATCCAACGCTGAGTAATCTTAAAATGGAAATTTTTCCAAGTTTAATTGATTGGATTAAAAGGAAAGTCCAGTAGTATTGGTCCTAGGTGTGTATGAAGTGGAGGGGTGGTATCCTCTGGGCCTACGCATTTCGGACGACTGCCGCGTCCTTAAACTTGGCTGTGGTAGGTGCCGAAATGCGTAGGCCCAGAGGATACCACCCCTCCACTTCATACACACCTAGGACCAATACTACTGGACTTTCCTTTTAATCCAATCAATTAAACTTGGAAAAATTTCCATTTAAAGATTACTCAGCGCTGGATCCTACCTCCCGTCTTTCTTCTCATAATATTTTTATAGTTAAGATCGTTACGGTCGCAGCGATACCAAATATGTATGGCTTTATTATTTTTTTCAATAATAAATGACTTGATAAAGGAAAAAGGGTGATTGTGTTTTGTGTTATTATTTGAAACTTTTATTGTATTTTTTAAAACTTTTATTTTTACTTTTTTTACACTTTTCTTTAGTCCCACTAGAGGACTTGAATCTCCAACAGTTTGTTTGATGTTCTAATACATTGCACTACCTATGTAGTGCAATGTATTAGAACGGTCAGTTGTTCACTGACAGCAAGCCGATCAGGCTCCGCCTTCGAGCGGGGCCTAATCGGCTTCCTTATTGGCAGATAGGAAGCCATTGTTAGGCATCCTGTTGCCATAGTAACAGTCGCCAGCCTTGCCATCGCATGGCAGGGCTGCCGATTTCATACAAACCACTTTGATGCAGCGATTGCATTGAATCGCTGCATTGAAGGGGTTAATGGCAGGAATCGGAGCTAGCTCCGGTTCCTGCCGATAGATCGGGGTTGTCCGCTGTAACATACAGCGGACACCCACTGCTGATGACGCCGGCTCAACTTCTGAGCCGGAAGCTGAGCCGTCGCCATCTTGCCGATGGTACCGGAAGCCTCCTGGGCCACGCCGACGACGGGGCATAGGAGGATTCCATTACTGGCAGACCGAGAGGTAAGTATTAGCCCTCCGATCGCCTTTGCAGCCACCGGCAACCCAGCGATCACGTTGCTGGGGTGCCGGTGGCTATAAACTCTTCACATGCTGCGATCTCTATTGAACGCAGCATGTGAGGGGTTAATCGGTCGGATCGGAGGCTAGCTCCGGTCCTGGCCGATACCTCAGCGTGCCAGCTGTAACATACAGCTGTCACCCGGCGGTGATGTTGCTGGCTCAACTCCAGAGCCAGCTCCATCTGTTTCACGTACAGTTACGTGGATGTAAAGGATCTGCCAGACACAGCTTTTGTGTCGACGCCCGTAGTTAATAAGTCTGCACCTGCTCCTAAGTCTGATAGAGTGACTCGATCTGCTACCACTTAGGCTGGTAGGCACAGAAGTGGGAGAACCTATCACAGTCTGGCCAGACGGTTCTAGCTCCCGCCCCCGGTCTATTTATACCTTCATTTCCTGCTTGTCTTTGCCTGTGATTCTTTCCTGATTCCTGGCTCTGCTGCTCCTGCTATCATTATTGACCTTGCTTCATTTTGACCCTGGCTTTACTGACTACGCTCCTGCTCTGCGTTTGGTACCTCGTACACTCCTGGTTTGACTCGGCTCGTTCACTACTCTTGTTGCTCACGGTTTTGCCGTGGGCAACTGCCCCATTTCCCTTAGCTTCTGTGTACCCTTGTCTGTTTGTTTGTCGTGCACGTATTGAGGGGTAGGGACCGTCGCCCAATTGTACGCCGTCGCCTAGGACGGGCCGTGCAAGTAGGTAGGGACTGAGTGGCAGGTAGATTAGGGCTTACCTGTCTGTCTCCCTACCCCGTCATTACAGTGGAATTGCGGGAAAACACCATCTCCCATCACGTAACTGTACGTGAAATTGCGGGAAGGGGTTAAACGGTTTTCCCAGTTTAGATATGTATGGCACATTCACAAGCAAGCATGGCTGTTGCCATAACTCTATCTTCATGGGACAGAGCCGCGCAGTTGGTCTCCTCCTGTATGTGCTGAAACTGGCCACTGTGGTGTTTATAGGGTTGAGGAGAACCCTTGCAATCGGACTGCCCCCATCAAATATTTATGTTATAGTCTGTTGATAGTCCGTAAATGTCTAAAGTAGGAAAAATCCCTAAACAAGTTGGCAATAATAGGTGTCAACTTTTTTTTATATACAAAAATACTTCTAGAAAAACTCGCTACAGAATCTAAAAAGTTTTTCAAATGTCTCATAGTTAAGAACCCTGTATTATTTTCTCATACTGAAACCAACTATGAAGATGCAGAAGAGGAAACATTCTTGAAGCAAGACTCTTCATAACCATTCCTGGAAAATGACCAATTTCAAGCCCACTTCAAGCAATCATGATCATCAACCCCCTTTGTATCAGGCAGAATAAAGCACATTCCTTTTGCCCAGCGACTAGTCTCTAGACAACTGGTCAGTGTTCTCTTACCTGGCTCTATGATGCTGTGCTCTCTTTTGGGCTAGCTGGATTAAGTGGCTTGTGATATAAGTGGAGTTATTAAACCGGATTGTGTTGCTGCGTTCCTGTGTGTGATACTTTGTGAGATAACTGAATTGAGTGCTTACAAATAGAAGCTAGCAAAACTGACACAATTGAAAAAACTTTTTTCTTTGCAGTTTCTTTCCTGCTGTGCAGCTAACTAGGGTGAGGGGTTAACTGCTCTCAGGTGATATAAATTACCCAGCAGGACTCACTCTGAGCATGCTTCCTTTTGGGCTAGCTGGATTAAGTGGCTTGTGATATAAGTGGAGTTAATAAACCAGAGTTAAAAAGAGGAGTTCAAGTCCCTGTAAGTACTTTTCTTATTCTTTTCTTTTACTTTTTGAATTGTTCACTGTTTTTTTGTAACTGGGATAATGTACAGCAAGATTGGAGGTTTTCTTCAGTGCACAGTCTGCCATATGTATGCACGACTGAAGCCGGAGTTCCAGGCTGAATACCTCTGTGGCAGATGTGAGCATGTTGTTCACCTGGAAGCTCGCATTAGAGATATGGATGAGCAAAATGCAACACTGAGGGCAATAGACAATCTTGAGCGGTCATGCTGCTCACTGAGCAAGCAGTTAGTGGGGTATAACTGGAGGGTGAAGACATGGGACGGCAGAACCAGGAAAGTAGCTGTGTTAATGTAGTTAGGGGCAGTAGAAAAGGGTCCAAGAAAAGGAAGGCCAATCCTGTTACTATTATTCCAAGCAAAATTGCCAAGTTCGGTGATGATGCGAAGGTGTCGGTCTCAGAAATGGCAGCCCTAGTGGATACTGATCTTCCTAACAGCCGGGGGAACAGCCCAGCTAGTCGGCGGGATGGTAATGCAGGTAAAGCAAGACAATTGGTAGTTGTAAGGGATTATATAATTAGGGAGACGGTCGCCAATTCCGCCTCAACCGAATGGTTTGCTGTCTCCCTGGTACCAGGGTTTGGCATGTGGTGGAATGGGTGGATAAATTACTGGGAGGGGCTGGCAATGATCCAGCTGTCGTGGTCCATGTGGAAACCAATGACAGAATACATGGTAGGTGGAGGAGCCTTAATAATAATTTTAAAGGATTAGGCTACAAGCTGAAGGGAAGGACCTCCAAGGTTGTATTCTCAGGAATACTGCCTGTGCCATGCACATCACAGGAAAGACAGCGGGAGCTCAGGGAGTTAAATGCATGGCTTAGGTCTTGGTGTAGAGGAGAAGGCTTTGGGTTCCTAGAGCTCTGGGCTGACTTTTCATTGGGGTACAAACTGTATTCTGCAGATGATTTGCACCTAAATGGAAGGGGGTCCGCTGTGCTGGGGGAGAGAATTCTAGCTGGGGTGGCGGAATATTTAAACTAGGGCTGAGGAGGGAGGTCAATGTAGAAAATAAAGGGGTAGTCAGATTAGAGAGGGGTCAGACTATATTGGTGGGGGGGGGGAGAAACAGACTGGGGAGAGGACTAGACAACTGGATAAGGAGATCCTTTTGTTACAAAACAGCAATGAAAATAAAAATGCCCAAATAATGTCAAATAATCACATTTCTGATACCAAGCTTGGCAATTTAAAAAGTTAAATTGTACGTTCACAAATGCCAGAAATCTAGCAAGCAAAATGGGGGAGCTAGGGGCCTTGGTACTGGAGGAACATATTTATATAGTTGGTGTTGCTGAAACATGGCCGGACTCTTCACATGACTGGGCTGTAAATCTACAGGGTTTTACACTGTTTCGGAAAGACAGGACAAATAGAAAAGCCGGTGGTGTATGTCTGTATGTGAGATGTGATATGAAGGCGGTGGTGTATGTCTGTATGTGAGAAGTGATATGAAGGCGGTATTGTATGTCTGTATGTGAGAAGTGATATGAAGGCGAGTGTGAAAGAGACAATAGTGGGTGAAGATTATGAACAGACTGAAACCTTGTGAGTGGAATTACAAAAAGAGGTAAACACTGAAAAATTACTTTTGGTGTAATCTATAGACCCCCCCAATATAACTGAGGAGATGGATGGTCAGCTATATAAACAGATGGAGCAGGCTGCACAGGCGGGTACAGTAGTGATAATGGGAGATTTTAATTACCGGGATATTAATTGGTGTCATGGATCGGCTTCAACTGCAAAGGGGAGACATTTCCTCAACCTGTTGCAGTAAAATTTTATGGGCCAGTTTGTGTAAGACCCGACTAGAGGTGAAGCTCTGTTGGATCTGGTAATTTCTAATAATGCAGAGCATGTTGGGAATGTCAATGTTTGTGAAAACCTCGGTAATAGTGATCACAATATAGTTATATTTTACCTATACTGTAAAATACAAACACAGAATGGGAGGGCAAAAACACTTAATTTTAAGAAGGCCAATTTCCCCAGGATGAGGGCTGCAATTCAGGACATAGACTAGGAACGACTAATGTCAAATAATGGGAGAAATGATAAATGGGAAATCTTAAAATCTACTTTGTATAATTATAGTGCAAAATGTATTCCTATAGGTAACAAGTATAAACGACAAAAATTAAACCCAACATGGCTTACGCCTTCTGTTAAAAGGACAATATATGACAAAAAAAATGGCATTTCAAAAATACAAATCTGAGGGTACAGCTTTAGCCTTTGTAAATTATAAAGTGCTTAATAAAATCTGCAAGAAAGTAATAAAATCAGCAAAAATCCCAAATGAAAGGCAGGTGGCCAAGGATAGTAAAACAAATCCCCAAAAATTCTTCAAGTATATAAATGCAAATAAGCCAATGTCTGAACATCTAGGAACCCTAAATATTGGTAATGGGCAATTGGTCACAGGGGATCAAGAGAAAGCAGAGTTACTAAATGGGTTCTTTATCTCTGTATATACAACAGAAGAAAGAGCAGCTGATGTAGCCGGTGCAAGTGCTGTTAACCCCTTAACGCTCCAGGACATACTATTATGTCATGGTAACTGCATCGTTCGTGCTCCATGACATAATAGTATGTCATGGATTAAACACGGCGCCATTCGCGCGGGGCACGTTCATGAGCTGTGATAGCTGCTGTTTCTGGACCTGAATTCTGGAGAAATTCTCCAGTGGGGTTCCGAGTGCCCCAACCGTTGCCTGGGTCAGATCCATCCTGCCCAGTTTCCCCAGTCTCCGTCATTGGCAGGATTGCCTTCTCACTACTCAGAGTTTGCGGATGTCTTTAGCAAGAGGGAGGCGGAGATGCTGCCCCCTCACTGGGCGTATGACTGTCCTATTGAACTGGTTCCAGACGCGTCCCTTCCCCGTATACCCTCTCTCCTTGCCAGAGACTCAGTCTATGCCCGCCCATATTAAGGAGAATTTGGAGAGGGGTTTCAAATGGAAATTGTCCTCCCCGACCGGGGCCGGTTTCTTCTTCGCCAAAAAGAAGGACAGATCTCTTCGACCCTGCATCGACTACCGGGGTCTCATCCAGATCACGGTAAAAAATAGATATCCGTTGCCATTGATTTCAGAACTGTTTGATCGCATACGAGGAGCCAAAACATTTTCTAAACTAGACCTGCGTGGGGCTTACAACCTAATCCAGATTCGCCAGGGTGATGAATGGAAGACGGTATTTAACACTCGAGACGGGCACTATAAATATCTGGTAATGCCCTTCGGTCTGTGTAACGCTCCCCCGGTCTTCCAAGAGTTCGTCAATGACGTCTTCCGAGACCTCCTCTATGTCTGTGTTGTGGTCTATCTCGATGACATTCAGATTTTTTTGCCCAGATCCAGTGACTCATCAGAGACATGTCCGTCAAGTTTTGCTGCGATTAAGGGAGAATCGTCTGTATACCAAGCTGAAGAAGTGCGTGTTCGAGAGAAAGTCTCTACCCTTCCTGGGCTACATTATCTCGGATCAGGGTCTCAAGATGGATCCTGAGATGGTAAAGGACGTCCTGGAATGGCCATGCCCGCAAGGCTTAAGGCCCATACAGCGTTTCTTGGGATTCGCTAACTTTTATCGACCGTTCATCCCAAACCTCTCCTCACTGACTGCTCCCATCTCTACCCTCACCAAAAAAGGCATGAACGCCAAGGTGTGGACTCCAAAGGCAGAGACCGCATTTAATAGCTTGAAAAATGCCTTTACGTCAGCCTCAACCCTCTATCATCTTGATGTATCTCTACAATTTTTGTTGGAGGTGGATGCCTCCTCTGTTGGTGCTGGCACACTTCTGCTTCAGAGAGGTCCCAAAGGCAAGACAATGGTATGTGGCTATTATTCCAAGCTTTTCCCTTCCGCAGAGCGCAATTACTCTTTTGGGGATCGGGAGTTACTGGCCATCAAACTGGCTCTGGAGGAGTGGAGACACCTACTAGAGGGCGCAGCTCATTCCTTCCTGATTTTCACTGACCGCAAGAACCTCTCCTATCTCCAGACGGCCCAACGGCTGAACCCCCGTCAGGCCAGGTGGTCGCTGTTCTTTGCCCGGTACCAGTTTGAGCTCCACTACCGCCCTGCTGACAAGAATGTGAGAGCCGATGCCTTGTCCAGGTCGTTTGAGACAGAGGACACCATGGAGCCTCCACAAAATATCATTGACCAATCCTGCATCATCTCTGTCAACCCTCTGCAAGTTAAAGACATCCCTCCGGGTAGGACTTTTGTGTGTCTGGCAGACAGGAGAAGAATCCTCTGCTGGGGACACAGCTCTAAACTGGCAGGTCATGCGGGTGTCCGTAAAACCCGAGACCTGAGTGCCCGTCAGTTCTGGTGGCCCACGCTGCCCAAAGACATCATGGACTTTCCTGCATGGTGTGCGGAGCAAACAAAGTTGCTCACTCCAAACCGGCCTGCTCCAGCCGCTGCCTGTGCCCAATGCTCCCTGGCAGCATATTGCAATGGACTTCATCATGGATCTTCCTCCCTCTGCTCGATGCAGTACAGCCTGGGTGGTGGTGGACCAATTCTCAAAGATGGCTTATTTTGTTCCGCTGACCGGCCTACCTTCTGCTTCTCAACTGGCCAACCTCTTCATCCAACACCTCTTTCGCCTGCATGGCCTACCTCTGCATATTGTGTCGGATCGGGGGTTTGAGTTCACCTCAAAGTTCTGGAGGGCCCTCTGTAAACTCCTCGATATAAAGTTGGACTTTTCCTCAGCCTACCACCCCCAGTCCAATGGCCAAGTTGAGAGGCTCAATCAGATCATGGAGACCTACTTACGACACTTCATCTCCAGGCAGCATGATGACTGGGTGCAGCTTCTTCCTTGAGCCGAGTTCTCCTATAACAACCACACAAGTGAGTCCACCGCCTGCACACCGTTCTTCATAGTCTATGGCCAACATCCACAGTGTCTGCTTCGTCCCAGGGGCATGCAGCTGACTGCATTCCGGGACTTTTTACGGATCTGGCAGCAAACCTGGTCTTCTATTCTGCAGGCAGTCGACTGCATGAAGCGAAAGGCAGATACGAGGAGAAGAGAGCCGCCTCAGTTTCTTCCGGGTACCAAGGTCTGTCTGTCCTCAAGAAATATCCGACTGAGGGTGCCGTCATGCATATTTGCTCCCAGGTTCCTCGGACCCTTTGAGATCCTGCAGTGGATCAACCCGGTCTCTTATAAGCTTCGGCTGCCCGCTACCCTCCGGATCACCAACTCCTTTCATGTTTCTCTTCTAAAACCTGTGGTCCTGAACCGCTACTCTAAGACTCTTAGCCCTACAGTTGCCCTTACGGCTCTGCCGTGATATTTAAGGTTAAGGAGATCTTGGACACCAAAAAAGTAAGAGGAAGAACCTTTTATTTAGTAGATTGGAGGGGGTTTGTCCAGAAGAGAGGTCCTGGGAGCCAGAAGAGACTCTCAATGCTCCTACCCTCATTAAGAAGCTTCTCTCTCGTTCTGGTCCCAAGAGGAGGGGACGTAAGAGGGGGGATACTGTAACGTCCATGGTCGCTGACCACAAACTTCTCCCATCCTGCCAACGCCTTTCTCTCCAGAGATATCAGCACATGTGACCGTCCTCAATGGTTAGAGTAGGTTTGCAGTGGCAAAAAAGAAATCCTTTGGTTAAAACACCCTTGCAGTGGCAAGTAATGTAAACTTCCTGGTAGGAGGCAAACAAAGAACGCCTGTCCCTGGCGTGTACACTGCAAGGGTGTTTTAACCAAACCTACTCTAACCATTGAGTTTTCCCTCGTGAGAAACTGAAATTTACTGCTCCATCGATTCAACATGCTCTGAATCACAGAGCACTCCTCTCCACACGAATCGACAATCACACTTCAAGCAGCAAGCCCCGACTCTGGACATTTCTGCTTTATTGACCTATCTCCCCTGAGGAATTGCCTGGTCAGCAGGAAATGTGTAGGGAGACCTACCTGTCGCAACATCATTGCGGGACACTTCAATATGGAGGACTACTAACCGAAAAATACGGGGTAGGAGGGCAACTGCCCCATTATTCTTTTTCCTCCATTTGTGATCCAAAGAATCATTTAAAAATTTAAAAATTTGAAAACCTTATAAAGGTGGACTGATTACTTTCTGCTGTCAAAAGAATTTCTGACAACAACTTGAAACGATGGAAAATAATTCATTGTATGCAGTATTGGCAAATAGGTTCCTTATGTTCATCTCATAATTGTTTATACCTATTTTTTATTCATATCAGTAAAAGTTATATTTTAGTACTCCGGATCTATTTTCTTTATTATTCTATTACTACGGAGAAGTGAATTTACCATTATCCAGGTGGGGGATACACAATACCACGAAATATTTAGATCATTTTCTAGAATGAAAAAATATTCGCTCCTATGTCAATGTGTAGATATTTTTCCCATCCCTTGGATGAACTTGATGGACATGTGTCTTTTTTCAACCGTACGAACTATGTAACCTTGTTACCGATTTTACCCTTGAGGAAGTCTAACATGATGAGACTATACAATTGACTAGTCCTGCCCTCATCTCAAGTGTTATTACGGATTCTGCCAGCACGTTGTGAGGACCATAATCTGAATAGTTGGAGTCTGGTTTATTTTCTGTGGTGTAGCTTTAAGGGGTGCAGAAGCAGAACCATAGCTTTGGCCTAGACACTTCTGCCTCATAGGAAGCCAGTAGTACTAGAAATGTCATATAACGTTTGACAGGGACAGATTTTGCATTGAGGTTCTTCTGGAAGGTATCAGCTTCTACCGTGCAGGTGTTCAGTCCAGCTTAATACGGCTTGATAAAACATAAACTAGAAATTCATAGAATAAAAGTAGGGTACATTCAATGACAAAGTTTGGAATCTTAATGTTTTGAAGGGAACTGTTTTTTAAAATGTACAAGGTATTGTGGTAGATATTAGTATTATGTTTATTTCTGCAATAATATAACATAGGCGAGCTCACCGTACGAAATACAATACAGGAGACAATAAAGGAGACATGTTGTTGGACATTCCATTCTGTATCCATAGGCATTAATATGAAGTTGTTGCCCCTTTGCAAGTAAAAACACTTCCACTCTTTTTGGAAGACTTTCTACAAAATTTTGGAGGGTGTCTGGGATTTTTTTTTACATTCATCCAGAAGAGCACTTGTGAGGTCAGACACTAATGTTGGACGAGAGGGACTGGCTCGCAATCTACGTTCTAGTTCATCTCAAAGGTGTTGGATGGGTTTGAGGTCAGGACTGTGTGCGGGCCAGTCAAGTTCTTCCACACCAAACTCACCTAACCATGTCTTTACAAGATGGGCTGTGTGGCACTATCTACAAAGGGAGGATGTGTGGCACTATCTACAAGGGGTTGAGGTCTGTGTGGGACTATCTACAAGGTGTGTGTGTAGCACTATCTACAAAGGGAGGCTGTGTGCCACTATCTATAAAGGGAGGCTGTGTGGCACTATGTAAAAGAGGAGGGCTGTGTCGAACTATCTACAAGGGAGAGGGCTGTGTGGCACCATCTTCTAGGGGGCTGTATGGCACTATCTACTAGGGGGCTGTGTGGCACTATCTACATAGTGCCACACAGCACGTTCCTATCTACAAGATGGGCTGTGTGGCTCTATCTACAAGGGGTTGAGGTCTGTGTGGCACTATCTATAAGTGGTGTGTGTGGCACTATCTACAAAGGGGGGCTGTGTGGCACTATCTACAATGGGGGGCTGTGTGACACTATCTACAAGAGGGGGAACTGTGTGGGGCACTATCTACAGGGGTCCGTGTGTGGCGCTATCTACAGGGGATGCTGCAGCACTATCTACAGGGGACCGAAAGGGGGCATTATTACTGTGTGTGGGCATGGCTACAAGAGGGGGGCTGTGCGACACTATCTACAAGAGGGGGCGCTGTGTGTGCACTAACTACAAGAGGCGGCTCTGTATGTGGCGCTATCTACAAGAGGGAGTGCTGTGTGTGGTACCATCTACAGGAGGGGGTGCTGTGTGTGGCACCATCTACAAGAGGGGGCGCTATGTGTGGTGCCATCTACAAGGGGGCTGTGTGTGGCGCTATCTACAGAGTGCTGTGTGTGGCACCATCTACAGGGGATGCTATGGCACTAGCTATCGGGTATGCTGTGGCACTATCTACAGGGGGCATTATTACCGTGTAGGATCCCTAAAGGGCATACTTACTGTGGGGGCACTTTTATTGTGTCAAGCACAAAGAGATCATTATTACCATCTGGGGCACTATGGAATACAACTTTGTTTAGAGGATGGGGTATTGGTGGGGAGGGTGCTGGAAAAGCGAGAAACCAATATATCTGTGTGTCAAATTCTGCAGAGACGAGTCGTGGCTGAAATAAGTCATCACAGTGGCCTGGGCCGGATGGCGAAAAGGGAAAGTCCACGACTAATCAGAGAAAACATCGCCTGTGATTCACTGGATATAAATGTGCTGTATATAGCTGGCATCTACCACTATATGGTCACTATATGGTGGTAATATTGATCTTTGTATAGTAGTTTTTATTCAGTAACAGTATGGGGGTATACGTCAGTCACTGTGGTTATGGTGTGGCGGTATTATGTGGAGCTTATATTATGTTATTATTGGTAATATTGGCCTAATGTGGCCTGTAACCTATCGTATTCAATTGTATCTGCATTCTGAGGATGCAGATGTAATTGAATTTGGCAGCTGCTAGGGGAGCCCCGGTGCTAGCGCCGCCACCAGGCATGAGGGAACCCCGTGCAATAAATGTTATGTGCCGGGTGGCGCAGGCTTCCTCCAGCCATAGCAGCCGCTATAGCTGCTATAGTGGGCAGGGGGCTCAGAGAGGATGTGGGCCCAGGCCAATTGCCCAGTTTGCTCCCTTCCTAATGCTGGCCCTGCCATAGCAGCTGCATGGTCTGTCACCATGGTATGTATGCCCTTGACTTTGACCTACGGTGACTACTTGAAGTTCACTGCTGCAAACCTTCTTTATGGTGTTCCTGCCGAGCACATTGAGGTTCATCAAACTCTGTACTTTAGTGCAGAAAAACGTTGTGACCTGCACAGTTTATATAAGGGTTATAGCCGCTCCGGAGTCCTCGCTGTATTGGGACATGTATTGGGACAAGCTGTCAGCTTTTCCTACAATGTTGATCAGGTAAACTGTAACTGCTCATTTCTTGACCTATATCAATACGAATCTACTGACAGTCCTCCGTGCAGACATTTTCTATTAATACATCTGTGATTAGTAAGATCTGTTGCCTAGGAACAATTGTGGGGTTGTGTGGGAAATAAATTTTCAGTATCATTAAGTTATTCACTGAGACAGCATTAATATGTTCAAATTAGAATTCCGCTTTATACTGTAAATGGGAAAAGTTTTGGTGAACGAAACTTTCTATAAAAGTGTAATAAGTCTTGAACTCCAAGGAGAAATATGTGTTTATTTCAGACCATGCTTATTAAAGGGATTGTTCAGGAGTAGAAAAAAGGGTCTTCTTTTCTCTTGAAACAGCGCCTCTCTTGTCCATTGGCTGTGTCTGATATTGCAAATTCAGCCTTTTTCATTTGAATGGGTATGAGCTGCAATACCAGACACATACCTGCCAATTTTCAAGTATCGCAAAGAGGGACACATTTTTTTCCTGTTAAGCAGCATCTCTAACCCCACCCGATCCCTGCCTATACACCCCCAGTTCAGCCCACACATTATCAGGCTCCCATAATGCCGCCCCATAGAACCCCCACACAGTATAATTCCACGATAGCTGCCCCAACACAATATAATACCCCATAGTGCCTCCCACACAGTATAATGCCCCCATAGCTTCCCCACACTGTATAATTCCCCCATAGCTGCACCCATACAGTATGATGCCCCCATAGATGCACCCATACAGTATAATGGCCACACAGATGCCCCCATATAGTATAATGGCCACACAGATGCCCCCATACAATATAATGCCCGCACAAATTCCCCCATACAGTATAATGCCCCATATAACATAATGCCCCACAGCTTCCCCATACCTTTTTTGTATTTTATTTATTTATATATTTGCAACATACAAAAATATTAATTAATTACTTTACATTTTCATATATAAAACCCTATCCCCGCTCCCCCCAAGGAGCATCCCAATAATTTGATACATTTCCAAAAGTCTCTCTTTCTCCTCTATTAAGTACCATATTTTTTCCCTATCTGAGAGTTTGACGATCGATGGATCCCACATCTTTTTTACATTTATACCTTTTTTTTTAACCTCAGAACCACTGCTCAATTCATAGTTTATAGTCTTCAATATTATATTTTTCCATCCACTAATCTCTGGTCCCGCTGCTGCCATCCAATTTCTTGCAATTATCAGGCGGGTCAGAAAAAACAATTTTGCCACGAACTCTTTAATTATGATGAACTTATTAGAAATCCGATCACATATTCCCAGCAACTATATGACTGGAGATCTTCTCCATGCCTTATTATGCCCCCTTAGCTGACACCATAAAGTATAATGACCTCATAGCTGCCTATATACAGTATAATTCCGCCATAGCTGCCCCATGCCTAATAAAAAAATAATAAAATAAATACTTACCTAGCCCCGTTCCCACGACGAGGGGATGAGATCCCTCTACTCCTCCGCTATGTACTATGAGTGGCTTGGCGCAGAAAAGTGTGATGATGTCACTGCATCATGCCTGTCTGTGCCAAGCGGCTCACAGCCGCTACACACAGTGAATGCTGAAGCAGGGAGCTTGACGGTTCCTTGCTTCAGCATTTGATTATACTGTATCGCAGTATAGAGATACAGTTCACACTGGGACACACCACCGGCCGCCCTAGGCGCCGGGACACCGCCTGCAATTCGGGACTGTCCCGATGAATCCTGGATGTTTGGAAGGTATGCAGACATAGCTCATAGACAAGAGTGGAGCTGATTCTGGAAAAAAAAACAGACCTTTTTTTTTTTCTAATCCCATACTACACCTATTAATTGATGAACACACATTCTTCTAATTTGTGTCTGGACAGAAAAACACAGCTCAGACCTGTATTCTTGGATTTTCGGATTTTATGAAAAAAACAAAACGTAATAATTGAATATTTAAAATGTATGTAACTTTCTAATATACTTTGCATTTCAATACCTAACATTTTTCAATATCTCTTCATACTGTCAAATAGAAAAGAAAAATCTTAATTACATGCAGAGTAATAATACTTCTTTTAGCTATTGGTTGTATTAAACGGTGCCTATATTCTTTAAGGAACGAGCGACGAGCGATGATTTAGCGAGTTGTTTACATTAGCAAGACGGTCTGTTACACGTAATAATAATCGCTAAAGATTTTCACTGTTTAGTCGTTACTGCGATTGTTGCTCATTTGTCTATACAGCACAAATGACTTAATGTTTTTGGATTAGACAAGCTGATCTTTCACCTAGGTAGATGTGGCTGGTCCACAGAAACCAAACGATTTATCGTTCCTCGTTCGATCGTTGCACGCTATTACATGTGGCGGTTATCTCTTACGTTCGAACAATTATACAAAAATTTGTGCGATAATCGCATTGTCTAATAGAGCCGCAATAGCGCAATTGGCTGCGCTATTGGTTCCGTCAAAACAACGGAACCCTGTCACAACAGTGACCAACGGAGACCATTAACAATGTTTCCGTCACCATTGAAATCAATGGTGAGGGAAACGGAAGCTAAGGTTTCCGTTTGCCTTTCCGGTGACGGGTTAACCTGACAGAAACCTCAGACGGAACCTATCAAAGGAAGGATCTGTTCACATCAGCGTTGCCCTAACGACTGATTTGTGCTGCTTTGTCTTCAGCTCACAGAGCATTGTTTAGACTGGATCTTATTGTAGCAAATTCTCCGCTATGGAAGCTCCTGGATGCACACCAGAATGCTTCTATTCAGAGAAAGCAAACAGAGATCTGGAAAAATAGAACGGTTTGATACACAAAGTATATTACATATCTACATAACTTTTCATCGTTAAAAGGATTGTCTCATGAAGACAAACCGTGTCCATATGCCCTATTAGGGTATATGGACATCAAAGAGGGGGTCTCCCACTCGTGACCCGACCTATGAGCCACAATGGAAATAAGCTCCGTAAGGCTGATGAGACAACACATATATCAATAATGAAGCGTTATCATATTACTATTATTATTTAAACCTTGAAAACGTCATTATGGAGGCCTTTGACATGTTAGTTTTTCCTCGATCCGATCAGTGTTCTGAGCAATGTTCTTTTGGGATGCTGGTCCCTACAGGGTAATACATTACAAGGTATCTGCAATGTTCTGAATGATTTTCCCCATGAAATTTTTTTTATGACCGGCAGACAAGAAACAAACCATGCGTGTAGTCTGGTCTACAAATTAACAGTAGGTTAGAAAGAATAGGGAACAGATCAAAGGGAGTGACACATGACTACAGGATCAGACTACACACAGGGTTTTTTGTAGTCTGTATCCATGGAGACATATAGGGCACCATAGCAGCAGTATACACAAAACGGTAGGATATTTGAAATTAAATCTATTTGTATTGGCTTTATATTTTATGCAAGATGTATTTTAGCATATATTTTTTTTCAAATGTATTTAATGACAAAAAGTTTGAAGTAGAAATATGGGTAGCATCAGGCAAGTTGAAACTTCTGAGTCAGACATACAGAAAAAGGTCATAACATATAAATATCCAATAGCTACACAGAATCAATCATTAAGTGGTAGAAACCTGTTTACCTCATACTGTCACCGGTGAGAAGGGCAGGGAAAAGGAGGAAGGTAGGGGGAAAATGGTAAGAACAAGTGTGAAGGGAGGAATACAGAGTTAAACAACATTCAATGTATCACTCTAGATTATAGACAATACATAACATAAGCTCCATGGGCCACAAGTAGGATGACTCGTGGATCCCCCCGGACCACACAGGGTCCACACAAATCAAGAGTCAGTTATCGGAGTCTCCCCCAATAATACCTGTTCCTGTTACCACGTAGTGAAAGAGAAACAATCACAAATAGCCCTAAGGATATGTGCAGGCAAAATTTCAACAAAACCTTCCTAGACTCTAAAAAACGGTTTCATTCTCGCTTACTCACACAATGATGCCTGTACCAAACCCATACTCCTAAGATATGAGAGTTTCTCCAGAAATAATTTAAATGGAGGCGTGGTGGGGTGGAGCCACCTCGGCAAAATTGATTTGCTGTCGCAACGCAATGTGGCAACTCGCGACATCCCAGTGTGCAGTTAAATCTATAGGCATCAACATGGCCAAATATGGCCCATAACAGGTAAAATTCGTTATATTTGGGTTAGTAAAAATTATAACTTTGTTCCAAAACTCCCTGAGCAACAGACAATCCCATAAACTATGGTACAACCCGACATCTCGTGTCTTATGTAGTTTTCATGGCCGCGGGCCGTCGGGTTTACTCACCTCCCGACGCCCGCAGCCATGGATCCGTGAGTGCTGGTCCCCATCTCCTTCCTAGGAGATGCCAGCGCTCACTTCCGCTCCGTTCTGATGTGTCCCGTAGGGTACGCACGCACGCTCGTGTCCGGCCTTAAAGGGCCAGCGCGCGCACTTAGGAAATCGTCATCATCATCAATGGTCATGCTTTCCTGGTCTATAAGAAGGCCCCAGGCCTTGCCTGAGCGTTGTTAGTTTTCCCAGTCTGCCTTGCAAATGGTCCCTTAGTGTTTCCCGTTCCAGTTGTTACCCGTGCCTTGTTCCTGTTCCTGTTTCCCGTGTTGTGCCTTTAGTATTGCGTCTGCCACGTCCTGTGTCATCTGCCATGTCTGGAGGAATCCGCCACGTCCTGTGTCATCTGCCACGTCCGGAGGAATCCGCCACGTCCTGTGTCATCTGCCACGTACGGAGGAATCCGCCACGTCTGGCACAACCTGTGTCACCTGTGTCATCCGCCACGTTTGGCGTTACCTGCTGCACCCATCTCCATCAGTGCCAGAGCTGCAGCCACTGTGTGGACTATCCAGGTACCCTTGTGCGGGACATTGTATTGCTGGGGTTTCCTGTTGTTTGGCCAGCTGCCTCCCCGCTACGGCGGTACGGCCTAGTGGGTCCACTAACCCGCTTCGTGACAGTACGCTCAGGCCATGGACCCCGCTGGTCAACCTTAGACTTTGGCGACACAAGCCATGCTGGCCGAGATGGAGAATCTCCAGTCACGACAAGACCAACTCCTCCTGTCAGTGAATGCCAAAGCCCATCGGCTACTTGCTCCAACCACAGTCGTCGCCGCACCCATTCCTGCTGTTCCTCCTGCTACACTTCCTGTCTGTACCGGTACCAATCCCCTGTGTTTCTTGCCGCTACCACCACGCTATGACGGAGACCCGAGGACCTGCAAGGGATTTTTAAATCAGTGCCTGATCCACTTCAGACTACATGCCAGGTCCTTATCTTCGGATGACATCAGGATCGCCTTCATCATTTCTCTCCTTACTGGCAAAGCCCTGGCATGGGCTAATCCTCTGTGGGAACATCAGGGACCAGAGACCCGTGACTTGCAGTGCTTCTTACAGACCTTCCGCTCGATCTTTGAGGAACCTGGGAGAGCTTCTTCGGCTGCTGCATCCTTGCTGACCCTACATCAGGGAGACCTCTTCGTGGGCGAGTATGCAATCCAGTTCCGTATCCTGGCTGCTGAATTGACCTGGAACAACGAGGCTTTGGTGGCCACATTCTGGCAGGGACTGTCTTCAGGGATCAAGGACGAGCTGGCTGCTCGCGATCTGCCATCTACCCTCGACGATCTTATCCTACTCGCCACCCGGGTTGACATGAGGATCCGGGAGCGTTCACAAGAGGTTCCCCCGGGAGAGAGAACTTCCTAGGCTGGTGTAAATATGGGGGTAAGGAAACAGACAAGTGAGCCCTAATCTACCCGCCACTCAGTCCCTGCCTACTTGCAATGACCCGCCCTAGGCGACGGGGTACAACTGGGCGATGGTCCCTACGCTCAATAAGTGCACGACAGACAAACAGACAAGGGTACACAGAAGCAAGGGAAAAGGGGCAGTTTCCCACGGCAACACCGTGAGCAACAAGAGTGGTGAACGAGCCGAGTCAAACCAGGAGTGTACGAGGTACCAAACGCAGAGCAGGAGAGTAGTGAACAAGCCGAGTTAAACCAGGAGTGTACGAGGTACCAAATGCGGAGCAGGAGAGTAGTCAGTAAGCCACCGTCAATATGAAGCAGGGTCAAATAGTTCAAGAGGCTGCAGCAGGGCCAGGAAACCAAATGAGAAGAATCACAAGCAAGGAGGAGCAGGAAAGGCAGGTATAAATAGACAGAGGGCGGGAGCTAGCTCCGTCTTGCCAGGCTGTGATAGGCTCTCCCACTCCTAAGCCTGCCATCCTGAGTGGTGGAAGATGGAGTCAGTCTCACAGACATAGAAGCAGGTGCAGACTGATTACCTATGGGCGTAGACACAGAAGCTGTGCCTGGCAGATCCTTAACAGTACCCCCCCTTTTATGAGGGGCCACCGGACCCTTTCTAGATGGACCTAGTTTATTGGGGAAACGAAGGTGGAACCTCCTGACCAATACCCCAGCGTGAACATCCCGGGCGGGTACCCAAGTCCTCTCCTCCGGCCCGTATCCTCTCCAATGGACCAGGTACTGGAGGGAGCCTTGGACCATCTTGCTGTCCACAATCTTGGCCACCTCGAATTCTACCCCCTCAGGGGTGAGAACGGGGACAGGAGGTTTCCTCGAGGGAGCCAAGGACGGGGAGCAGCGTTTAAGGAGGGAGGCATGAAACACGTTGTGTACTCGAAAAGATGGGGGCAACTCCAGTTGGAAGGAGACAGGATTGAGGACTTCAATGACCTTGTACGGCCCTATAAACCGGGGAGCAAACTTCTTGGACGGGACTTTAAGGCGCAAGTTCTTTGACGATAGCCACACCAGATCCCCGACCATAAACAAGGGGTTAGCAGAACGTCTTCTATCTGCCTGAGTTTTTTGTATGCTCTGGGACGCCTCTAGGTTCTTCTGAACCTGGGCCCAGACTGTGCACAGTTCCCGATGAACGACCTCTACCTCGGGATTGTTGGAACTACCAGGTGAAACGGAGGAGAACCGTGGATTAAACCCAAAATTACAGAAAAAGGGGGAGACCCCTGACGAGTTACTGACCCGGTTATTAAGGGAAAATTCGGCGAGGGGAATGAATGAGACCCAATCATATTGACAGTCAGAGATAAAACACCTTAAATATTGTTCTAGAGACTGATTAGTCCTCTCAGTTTGGCCGTTAGTTTCAGGATGGAAGGCAGAGGAGAAGGACAGATCAATCTCCAACTTTTTACAGAAGGCTCTCCTAAACAAAGAAACAAATTGTACCCCTCTGTCAGAAACAATATTGACAGGGACCCCATGGAGACGCAGGATGTGTTTGACAAACAAGGCAGCTAACGACTTAGCATTGGGTAGTTTCTTGAGGGGCACAATGTGGCACATCTTACTGAAGCGGTCTAATACAACCCACACCACCGACTTGCCTTGAGATGGAGGCAAATCGGTGATAAAATCCATGGAGATATGGGTCCAAGGTCTCTGGGGAATGGGCAAAGAACGTAGTAAGCCCGCTGGTCGAGACCTGGGAGTCTTGGACCTAGCACAAACCTCACAAGCGGCGACGTAGGCCTGAACGTCTTTAGGCAACTCAGGCCACCAATAGTTTCTGGCAATGAGGTGCTTGGTACCCAGGATGCCTGGATGACCAGATAGTGCGGAGTCATGATTTTCCCTAAGTACCTTTAGCCGGAATTGCAGGGGAACAAACAGCTTGTTCTCAGGAAGGTTCCCGGGAGCTGAACCTTGATCAGCAGCAATTTCAGAGACTAAATCAGAATCAATAGACCTGGTACCCTGGGACAAGACAGCCCCCACTCCCACCTCGGACGCGTCAACCTCCACGATAAATGGCTCCATTTGGTTGGGCTGAACCAGCACCGGGGCCGAGATAAAGCACTTCTTAAGGACCTCAAAGGCCTGGACAGCCTCAGGAGGCCAGCGGAGGAGATCAGCACCCTTGCGAGTGAGATCCGTAAGAGGCTTAGCGCTGACCGAGAAGTTAGCAATAAATCTCCTGTAATAATTAGCGAACCCCAAGAAACACTGTAACGCCTTCAGGGAGGCAGGTTGGACCCATTCCGCCACAGCCTGGACCTTGGCGGGGTCCATGCGGAATTCATGAGGAGTGAGGATTTACCCAAAAATGGTATCTCTTGCACCCCTAACACACATTTTTCGGTCTTAGCAAACAGTTTGTTTTCCCGAAGGACCTGGAGCACCTTTCTGACATGCTCAATGTGGGAGGACCAGTCCTTGGAAAACACAAGTATGTCATCAAGGTACACTACAAGAAATACCCCTATATAGTCTCTTAAAATCTCATTTATGAAATTCTGGAAGACCGCGGGAGCATTACACAACCCAAAGGGCATGACGAGGTATTCGAAATGACCTTCGAGCGTGTTAAACGCAGTCTTCCACTCATCCCCCTCTTTGATGCGGATAAGGTTATAAGCCCCCCATAGATCAAACTTAGAGAATTATTGGGCCCCCTGAACCTGATTGAAGAGATCAGGAATCAAAGGAAGGTGGTACTGGTTCCTTACAATGACCTTATTCAAGTTCCGGTAGTTGATGCACGGCCTAAGACCACCATCCTTCTTCCCTACGAAGAAGAAGCCAGCACCTACCGGAGAAGTAGAGGGGCGAATGTAACCCTTGGCCAGACATTCCTGGATATACTCTCTCATTGCTTCATGTTTGGGACAAGAGAGATTGAATATCCTACCCTTAGGGAGCTTAGCTCCTGGTACCAAATCGATTGCGCAATCGTATTCTCTATGAGGAGGTAACACTTCGGAGGCCTCTTTAGAGAAAACATCAGCGAAGTCCTGAACAAACTCAGGTAGAGTGTTCACCTCCTCAGGGAGAGAAATAGAATTAACAGAAAAACATGACGTCATGCATTCATTACCCCATTTGGTAAGATCCCCAGTATTCCAGTTAAACGTGGGACTATGCAACTGCAACCAGGGAAGGCCTAAAACCAAATCGGACGATAATCCCTGCATCACCAGTACAGAGCACTGCTCCAAATCCATGGAGCCAACAAGGAGTTCAAAAACAAGCAGAGGATCAGTAGTACAAGCAGCAGCAAGCCAGGAAACAAGCATAGAAGAATCACAGGCAAAGGAGGAACAGGAAAGGCAGGTATAAATAGACAGTGGGCGGGAACTATCTCCGTCTGGCCAGGCTGTGATAGGCTCTCCCACTCCTAAGCCTGCCATGCTGAGTGGTGGAAGATGGAGTCAGTCTCACAGACATAGGAGCAGGTGCAGACTTATTGCCCATGGGCGTTGACACAGAAGTTGTGTCTGGCAAATCCTTTACAAAAACAGTCAGTTTTCATATGTACCCATTCTACGCCCTCTACTTGGAGTTAGGTAAAACCTGCGGCAGATTTGTACTGTCATTTCTATAAAGAAGAGATTGTGCAATGGCTTGGAGTATAAAAGAAGGCCAGGCTGGGGGCGCATCCTCCACCCACTATCATTTGGGCATTTTAAATGTATTGCAGAAGTATACATAGGCTTTAAATATATGTTAATACTATAAAAGTTTCATCTTTATATTTGAATTTATTATATAGCCAAAAGTCCGAGAGTAACCGTGAAGTCTATTAGCTGGAAATTGACAAGATAGGTATGTGCTTTCATAACGTTGTTTTATAGAACAAAGAATAAAATATAAATAAGTAACCCACATTGTTTAATGCTGGCTTACAAGAATAAAACAAACGTTCTTCATGGCGAGCTAAGACGGTTAATTTTACCTCAGTAACCAGGAGATATATTAAATATTTAAAAGGAGCTGTCTGGGGTTGTCACTTTTCATTTTCATGTAGGCCTGTGTGTGAGCTGAGGTGGAAAGCAATGTTCATCTCTGGAGGTGTACTTGTGGAAGAATTATCACTAGAGAGAATGGTAAGAATAAATATACACGGAGTGTTCTGGATAAGCAGGATCGTTCCTACGAATGGATCACGAACACGTAATATCACTAGTTATTATGGAGCGATGATCGATAGATAGACCAGGTAGAGTTGCAGCTCTCTTGATTTGGTTTTGTAGAAGACACTTTGTAGATGACGGCTGCGATGCGCAAATGATAAGGTCGTGAGGTTCTTTTTATGTGCTTTGTACTCTCTCTTCTATGTATGGATATCTAAGGATTTGAGTGTACATAGAGCAAAGGTAGCCCCATAACTACCCCTTTCCCACCAAGCTAGTGCTGATTTGTGACATGAAGGACTGACACTTGTTCACGCTCACATCTTTTTCTTTCATCGGTAAGAGATCAGGGCAGCATAGTGGTTAGGCTGGTGCCCCCTTTAATGAGGAGCCTTTCACAAGTTTGCAAAATTTTAAATTAATTTGCTGTTAAGCAAATAAAAGCCCTAATTTACGGCTGGCTGCAATAGTGTAAACAAAAATATAACTTTTATTAATTATTTGCTAAATGGACAGCATAAAGAAACACACACTTTAAAAGTTAGCCAATGCTCACTGACAGTGCGGAATTTGCATGACACGTTGCTATGAAGCACTCAATCAGTGCAGTACTAAGTGTCAAAGTAGAGACAGCGCCTGCAGAACGCTGTATTAGTATGATTATGTAGAGAGTATAACTAACTGTCAATGGAACATTGAATGAAAACATAAAACGTAGCCCCCGCGACATGTTTCGCTACGAACGTAGCGTCCTCAGGGGTTCAAATGGGGCTTCAAAAGTTTGCAACACCCATGAGTGAAGGCGAAAAAAGAAACCTCAGCTGGGAACCATCTTTCCAAAGCAGTTGCTGAGGATGCCTTAGGGTATGTTCACACGGCCTATTTTCGGCCGTTTTTTGGTCGGTAAATGCCCGAAAAACGGCCAAAAAGTCAGAAGCAGAACGCCTCCAAACATCTGCCCATTGATTTCAATGGGAGAACGGCGTTCTGTTCCGACGGAGCATTTTTCGCGTTGTTTTTTTACACGTAAAAAAACCGACGCGAAAAAGAGGTGCAGGACACTTCTTGGGACGTATTTGGAGCCGTTTTACATAGACTCTATTGAAAAAAGCTCCAAAAACGGCCGTAAAAAACACACCGAAAAACGCAGCGAAAATCGCTAGTGGCACAAAAAACGTCTGAAAATCAGGAGCTGTTTTCTCTTGAAAACAGCTCTATATTTTGAGACATTTTTGACTCTGCGTGTGAACATACCCTAAGGGTATGTGCACACACACTAATTACGTCCGTAACTGACGGACGTATTTCGGCCGCAAGTACCGGACCGAACACACTGCAGGGAGCCGGGCTCCTAGCATCATAGTTATATACGATGCTAGGAGTCCCTGCCTCTCTGCAGGACAACTGTCTCGTACTGTAATCATGTTTTCAGTACGGGACAGTAGTTCCACGGAGAGGCAGGGACTCCTAGCATCGTACATATGTATGATGCTAGGAGCCCGGCTCCCTGCACTGAGTTCGGTCCACTACTTGCGGCCGAAATACGTCCGTAAATTACGGACGTAATTAGTGTGTGTGCACATACCCTAAGTGGTTCCTTGGCCAGGAGTATAAACTATAATTGTATTAGTTATTAAACATGTAGGCAAAAATAGTTCATCGGTAGTCAGGATACATGTCACCGGAAATGGTCCCATATTACGACTTGTTATGGAAATATGATAGGCATGCTAGGAGTTGTAGGTATCTTTATTTGGTTCTGTAGAAGACACTTTGTAGATGTTTGCTACGATTCACAAATAATAAGGTTTCCAGCTTTTCTTTTACCCCATCGGGACTAAGCCATTTTTTGGTTTTTCATTTTCGTTTTTCACTCCCCGCATTCCAAGAGCCATAACTTTTTTTTTATTTTTCCGTCAGTAGAGTGGTGTGAGGGCTTATTTTTTGCGGGAGGAGTTGTCGCCTCTTTTGGTACCATTTATAGGTCCATATAATGTACTGGGAAACTGAAAAAAAAATCTTTGCGTGCTGAAGTTGGAAAAAACTGCGATTGATTCCTCAATCGTTTTTTGGGTTTCGTTTTTACGTCTTTCATCGTCCAGTAAAAACAAAAATTTATCTTTATTCTGTGGCTCAATACAATTACGATGATACAAAATTTATATAGTTTTTATTTTTTTATATTCGACTAATTTTATTGATAATTGTTAAAAAAAAAAATGTTTTGTGTCGCCATATTCTGAGAGCCATAACTTTTTTTTATTTTTTCACAGATTGAGCCGGATTTACTGCCATATTACTTAGCCAATTTAACATGTAAATGTTACCGATGACGGCTCTCATGTTTGCTGACACAGTGCTGCATATGTATCAGCGGATTACCTTTGTGTCCGGCTCTAGGCAGTGACAATTTTAAAATCATATATGTGGTCTGTCTTGTTCTGCTATACGTAGCATAATAAAATATTGTTCCTATTGCTTTTGGGGTAGTTGGGAAAAAGGGGTTTGTTTGCCTGCAGGCATTCTTTTTGTTTATGGTATATTATACCTGCCAACTACCCAGGGTCTTCATTTAGTTCTTGTTTTAAAATGAACCAGAGCCCATCTATGGAAATGCACTTTTTCGGGTGTAAGCTTGGACAAACATGGAGCTAAAATGATCAACAACTGATTTTAAATAGACGGTAATATGTGGGGTCAACTCAGAGGTGAACCTAGCCCCTCTGCTGCTTGAGGCGAACTATAAAAAGACGCCCCCCCCCAATCTATCCGAGTTTTCTCATTACTAGCTTTACAAAACAAACACGCAATATGTAATTTTTTTTAAATAGGAAAACATTTGTTTATTTGCTAAAGTGCTGTTTAATGTACAGGGTGGGCCATTTATATGGATACACCTAAATAAAATGGGAATGGTTGGTGATATTAACTTCCTGTTTGTGGCACATTAGTATATGGGAGGGGGAAATGGTGTGCTTGGTTTTAACGTTACTTGATTCTTTCATGAGTTATTTACAAGTTTCTGACCACTTATAAAATGTGTTCAAAGTGCTGCCCCTTGTGTTGGATTGTCAATGCAACCCTCTTCTCCCACTCTTCACACACTGATAGCAACACCGCAGAAGAAATGCCTCCCGATCTGACCCCCTTAGACTTTTATCTTTGGGGTCATCTGAAGGCAATTGTCTATGCTGTGAAAATACGAGATGTGCAGCAACTGAAACTACGGATACTGGAAGCCTGTGCTAGCATTTCTTCTGCGGTGTTGCTATCAGTGTGTGAAGAGTGGGAGAAGAGGGTTGCATTGACAATCCAACACAATGGGCAGCACTTTGAACACATTTTATAAGTGGTCAGAAATTTGTAAATAACTCATGAAAGAATCAAGTAACATTAAAACCAAGCACACGATTGTTTTTCTTTTTAAATTCTCGATAAGTTTAATGTGTCACATGACCCTCTTCCCATTGAAAAAACTAAAGTTGGATACAAAATGGCCGACTTCAAAATGGCTGCCAAGGTCAACACCCAGCTTGAAAAGTTTCCCCCCTCCCATATACTAATGTGCCAAAAACAGGAAGTTAATATCACCAACCATTCCCATTTTATTTAGGTGTATCCATATAAATGGCCCACCCTGTATAAAAAAGATTTAAAGAATTCTTCTTAGGGCGGATTCACACGAACGTGAGCGTTTTGCGCGGGCAAAAAATGCTGCGTTTTGCGCACGCAAAGGGCACTTGACAGCTCCGTGTGTCAGCCCCGTATGATGCACGGCTGCAAGCTTTTCGCGCAGCCGCCATCATTATGACACTCCGTTTGGATGTTTGTAAACAGAAAAGCACGTGGTGCTTTTCTGTTTACATTCATTCTTTTACTGCTGTTGCACGAATCACGCGCGTCCCACGGAAGTGCTTCCGTGTGGTGCGCGTGATTTTCACTCACCCATTGACTTCAATGGGTGTGTGATGCGCGAAAAACGCTGAAATATAGAACATGTCGTGAGTTTTACGCAGCGGACTCACTCTGCGCAAAACTCACGGACAGTCTGCACGGCCCCATAGACTTGCATAGGTCCGTGCGACCCGCGCGGATGCAAATCACGTTCGTGTGAATCCCCCTAACTGTATTACTTTAGTATCATAGATCAACAACGCAAGCATTAACACTGAAAATGGTTTAACACATCTTCTATGCCCCCTTTTTACTACCTAATGGGGAAACATTTTTCCCTCTGGCGGATGACTTTTCAGTTGATAGGCAGCAGAGTTAGGGCAAAGCCACACGTGGCGGAATTCCTCTTGAATTCCGCAGCGGACACTCCGCAGCGTTAATCCGCAGCAGAGCCGTTTCTCCATTGACTTCCACTTTTATTTAGCAGTGTTCGTTTAGACGATGCGTAAAATTCCGCTGCGGAGCATAGGCTGCGGAGTGGAATTTGGTGTCCGCAGCATGCTAGGGCTGTTACGGAGTTGTGGCGGACTGGTTGCGGACTCATGGCGGAATTTCTCCATTGACTTCAATGGAGATTCTAAATTCCGCAATGAAGTCCGCAGCTGTCATGCACATGTTATGTGTGCTGCGGATGCGTCTTGCTTTTTTGACATGACATTTCTTCATTCTGGCTGGACCTATGTATTTCTAGGTCTACAGCCAGACTGAGGATGTCAATGGGGCTCCCGTAATTACGGGAGCGTTGCTAGGAGACGTCAGTAAATAGTCACTGTCCAGGGTGCTGAAAGAGTTAAGCGATCGGCAGTAACTGTTTCTGCACCCTGGACAGTGACTACCGATCCCAATATACAGCAACCTGTCAATAAAATAGAAGTTCATACTTACCGAGAACTCCCTGCTTCTGTCTCCAGTCCGGCTTCCCAGGATGACGTTTCAGTCTAAGTGACGGCTGCAGCCAATCACAGGCTGCAGCGGTCACATGGACTGCCGCGTCGTCCAGGGAGGTCTGGCTGGATGCCGAAAGAGGGACGCGTCACCAAGACAGCGGCCGGTAAGTATGAAATTCTTTTACTTTCACTAGGGAAAGTGCTGTCCCTTCTCTCTATCCTGCACTGATAGAGAGAAGGGAAGCACTTTTCCCGCAGTCCGTAGCAGCTAGTCCGCATCAATTTACTGCACATTTTGGGCAGATCCGCCGCAGAATCTGCAACGCAGATTCTGTGCGGCATTGATGCGGACAGTTGCGGAGGAAATCCGCCACGTGGGGGCATGCCCTTACATGAAGGGGAATTATTTTTCCTTGACCTCTAGTTTCTATTGTGGCAAATTACATTTTTTACAATTTTTATACTGCTAACTTTTTTTTGGTAGGTTCTGCTGGACCGTTTGGACTACATCGTAGATTCATTGGACCACTTCGATGCTCTACTTTTTAAAAAAAAATAAAAAATGGTGAAAGAGGGTTGCATGGGGGAGTTTTGATCTCGATAATTTTTTTTTCTTATTTCTGTTTTTTTTAAATACTTTATTATAGCCTTAGTAATGGCTGCTGTCTGATTGACAGCGTTCAATTACTAAGGCTGGGGCTTAGCATTAGCCAGTAACAAGGCTATCACTAACCCCTATTATTGCCCCGGTTCCCACTGCCGCCAGGGATAGTGGGAAGAGCCGAGTACGATCCAGTACCAGACCATCTGAAACGATGGTTAGGCAGCGGGGCGACCGCAGGCTGGTATTATCAGGCTGGGAAGGGCCAAAAATCGTGGCCCTTCCCATCCTGGTAATGCTAGGCTGCTGCTGCTTTATTGTATCTGGCTAGTTATGAAAAATAGGGGGAACCCCACGTCATTTTTTAAAAATAAATAATTAAAAAAAAATTACGTGAGATCCCCTCCATTTTTCATCACCAGCCAGATACAATAAAGCAGCAGCAGCCTAGCATTACCAGGGTGGGAAGGGCCACAGGTTTTGGCCCTTCCTAGCCTGATCGTACCAGCCTGCGGCCACCCCAGTGCCCTTCACCTCAGATGGTCGGGTACTGGATCGTACCCGACTCTTCCCGGTTCTCCTGGTGGCGGTGGGTACAGGGGTAATAATAGGGGGTTAGAGCTAGCCTTTTTATTGACTTACACTAAGCCCCTTCTTAGTAATGGACACTCTCAATCAGACAACTACCATTACTAAGGCGGTAATGAAGTATTTAAAAACAGGGACATAAAAAATTTATTTTATTGAAATAACAACTCTTCCACACAATCCAATTTAACCATTTTATTAAAAAAAAAACAAAAAAAAACTTAAATCAGCGAAGTAGTCCAACGAATCTACGACATAGTCCAAATGGTCCAGCGGAACCTGCAAAGCAAAAATGAGCAGTATGAAAAATAAAAATAAAGATGGCTGCCCCCACAGAAGTACAAACATATGAATAAATAGTTACTTTAGGGAACATATTAAAATAATTAGAAAAAATAGGCCCATAAAGTAAAACAGAATACCTATCAAAACATATATAGACAACAAATCTGGAAATGTAGGTCACCTATAGTACAAGTGAAGCACTAACTAATATATCCAAAAATATATCTTTATTTAGAAAATATTATATAAAAACATACATAGACCATCACATACAATATAAAACAACACATAATAAAAATGTGGTAGCGGTATGAGGAAATATACATGTGATCGGGCAGCATAATATCAATGGTATTAACAACACTGTACAACAAACACCTAAAAAATGATCGATACATAAATATGCAATCATTGGTTAAAGAGTACAGGTGAAAAGGTCAAAGAATGATCCAAAATCCAAGATCAAATATATTTCAGATACCAACCCGTGTTTTGCATGTCTGCCCCTCAATAATCAACCACAAACCACAACACGACACCCCAACTTACGTTTCACCGTCAGCTTTTTCAAGGGGTAATGATCAGTGAGGAATCATGAGTATATATAGGAGGGAACGCTATCACATACACAAATCAGAGGGCACCATTCATACCACAAGCAGGTGAAACACACATCAACAATCGCATTAGCCTAGAATACCTATTGATAGTTCACATGTACACGTGTAGCGCCACCATGATCACATCACCTCGGAACAGCAGAGAGGTAAGTACGTCATCAAACGGTGCCGAGGGGAGGGGACCAGAGCGGCGCACACGCGACATGCGAGCAATTGTGGCCATGTTAGAAAAGGGCAAAGTTGCCAGGTTTATAATGTTCTCAAGCAGAGAGTGTTAATACCGTGCTAACCTGGACTGTGTGCAGGACAACCTTTTATCTCCCGCTAGGTTGTTGATGACCCTCCCTTTTCAAATAACTTGACCAACTACCAATGAACCTTTGAACGTGGGTTGACTCGAGGGTCGGCCACAGCTTTATTTATTTATTATTAGAATATGTACAAACATAAACGTAACCAATACACATGTTATGTACCCGTATGCCAGCCCGCCTAAGGAAGGGCATGTAGGTTGTACCTTTCCAAAATACCGCCACGAGGAGGGTGAGCATCCTCAACTGCGCACACCTCCTCCCCCACGACCTCCGGTCAACCGAAACAGAGCCTCTTCCATACCATCCTGGAGTCCAGACAAAAAGATATCCAAACCGATATCCGTGAGGTGTACCCCGTCCTGCAGCAGCAGGCACCGATTGTCGCCTTCCAATTGCCTGTTCCTAATTACCACACCTCCACCACCCCTGACATACCTGGACACCCTGGTGTTAAGCAGCCGCCTACCCCTTTCAATCGCAGCTTCGTCACGGGCCCCTTGCCATACAGCCCTGGGAATGATCTCCGACCAAACTAAAACCAACTCGTTGAAAAACGACGTAAACCTTTCCAGGTTGGACTGGATCAGTGCAATGAGCTCACCCAGGCGGACAGAACATAGGTCATTCCCCCCGACATGGATCACCAGTACTGTAGGACCGATCCATTGTCTGCTGATGGCCACCACCTCGGGCAAAACATCCAACCACCTTAGGCCTCGTAAACCACGCCAATGGACACCCGCTCCCAGCAAACCTAGCGAGAGACCTCCCGGACGAATTGCCGCTCTCCTTTCCGGCCAGAAAACATAAGAACATCCAAGGATCCATATCACAGGACGGGAACCTAACATGAAACAAAGAAAATCAAAACTAAATCAAGTCCGGGCGGATATATCCGGCGAAACAATCCGACCGCCACCACCCATTACGCCGAACCTACTCATCAGATAGACCCAGGCCGCTGGCCGTGGTGGCGGCTCCAATGTGGAACGAATGCGTACCGAATTCCTTGTGAGGGAAGCCAACATGGGTTAAGGCTGACCGAAATATTGCTATAAATTGAAACCTTGTGAGGGGTTTATCATTGGCGTGTGTGAAAAATTGCGTACCTGACGCACGGACACCTAAATAAAGTTTAACAGCCCAGACAGGGCAGGCGGGCCTGGGCACTGACCGCAAAGATACCCAACATCCCCTGCCAAAAGTATCTGTCTTGGATTTACATATACGAAAGCGAACCGCAGAGTTGGATGACGCCACATCGTCAGCCAACAAACCACCAGGGCGGTTTGCGGACATGGCTATCAATTCCGAGATTCTCAAAGCTCCAAAAAAGGCCAACGAAAACGCTGCTGTGAACAGAGATGTTTCAAAAGGGGAAGAACAAACACAATCAAGGGCCTGTAACAATTTTATGAGGATAGGGAAAGACACCGGGCATCTGGCCTCCCTTCTGACTGCGGCTTTTTTCCAACCTTTTAAGGCTTGTGAAATGAAAAAGGACTTGGTGGCGTCCGGCCAAGCGCGCAATTTAAAGAAAAAAGCCAGGCCAGACAGACACCGCTGCGCAACTGCCCCAGAGACCCCACGGTTATATAACCTGGCCAGGTATTCCAATACATAGACCCACAGGGTAGGTTCTTCAGGACCCAGAGAACGAACGCCAACCACAAATAGCCACTCATTCCACGCCTTACCGTATGTAGCCCAGGTAGCTGGTGCGAGGGATGACCTCACGAGGGGGACCAGCTGAGATCCAGCATCCTCCACAGTGCATCCGGGTAGCTGGCCCCTTCCAAGTCCGCCCATGGGCAGAGCAAACGGAAAACCTGCCAATTAAAACGTGAAAGGGCGTCAGCGACATTATTTTGAATACCTGGAATATGACGCGCCCTAAATTGAATGTTGTACTGCAAACATCTTAAAACCAAGCGTCTAATTAGAACCACCACCAGTATGGAAGAGGAAGTCAAATGGTTAACGGCAAGGACCACACTTGCATTATCGGACCAAAACACCATGGATGAATTAGCTAACTTGCCTCCCCATAATTCTATCGCAACTATGATAGGGAACATTTCTAGCAGCGTTAAATATTTGCACCAACCCCGCAGGTGCCACGATTCAGGCCACGGGCCGCTCAGCATGAAGAGCCAAGTACAGCCCCAAAACCATAACTGCGCTCCGCATCCGTAAACAACTGGATCTCCTAGTTGGACACGGTGGGCGACCTCCAACATGTGCGCCCGTTGTAATCGGCGATAAAATTTTGCCATACTTGGAAATCCTCCCTAAGTGCGGGAGTTATGCATACATAATGGGTTGGCAGCCGGACGCCGGCCGTGGACAGGGACAAGCGGCGCGAGAAAATGCGGCCCATGGACATGACTCTGCTAGCAAATACCAACAAACCCAACAGGGATTGGACATGCCGGAACTGTAATTTTTTTGCTGATATGGGCGCTGCCAAGTGTGAGCGCAACTTGATAACTTTATCAGCCGGTAATCGAAACACCATCTCAGAAGAGTCAATCTCTATACCCAGGAAAGACAACAACGTGGTGGGGCCCTCCGTTTTCTCTTCCGAAAGGGGGACGCCGAACCGGCCCGACAAACTGCGAAAGAAATTCAACAGGGTCTGGCATCGTGGCGACACCGCAGGGCCTACAAAAAGGAAATTGTCCAAGTAGTGCGTAATATATGTGCACCCCATAAGTTCCTTCACAACCCACTCTGAAAATGAACTGAAAACTTCAAAATAAAAACATGAGATGGAACAACCCATAGGCACATGTCATAATAAAACTGGCCGTCCAATTCACAGCCTAGCAAGTGAAAACAGTCCGGATGGACGGGTAACAAACGGAATGCTGATTCAATGTCTGACATAAGGGCTCCCGTGCCAGCTTGGCGGACTAAGTCCACCGCTCTGTCGAACGAGACGTACGACACGGCGGAGAGATCCTTATCTATGCCATCATTAACCGAACCGCCTTTTGGGTAGGACAGGTGGTGTATCAAGCGGAATTTACCTGGCTCTTTTTTGGGCACCACCCCTAGAGGGTATACCCGGAGGTTGCAGAATGGTAGCTCGGAAAAAGGGCCAGCCATCCGGCCAAGCTCTGTCTCTTTTCTTACTTTCTCTGCAACAACCAAAGAAATTCCCTGGTGGATTTTAAATTACCTGAAAATGTTGATGAGGGATTGTAGATAAACGGGATAAAGAACCCAAACAAGAACCCCGTTCTAATTAGGGCGGCCTCCCCCATCTTGGGGTACCGGTCTAGTCATGATAGCATCTCTAGGATGCGTATTGGGGTCCTCGACCCTACCCGTACTGTTGGGATGCGGGACCTGGGTGTTACGCTGGTTGCACCGAACTGCTGGGTGGGAGCCCCCACAAGCGGAACACTCGTGCTTGAACTTGCAGGACCCGTAGAACTTGCAGTGCCCCTCAATGAAAAGCCAGCAAGTCCCGGTGCGCCTTTTGTTCTGAGCCCCCACCCCGGCGGAGGGACCGCCAAACGCGAGGGGGCTGCTGGCTGAAAGGGACGCTGAGACATCATAAGTCTCAGCCAAACATCCGTGGCTTTTGTACCCCAACCTACTTAATCTTTTTGCGCCATGCGCCTATGAAACTCCTCGTCATAGCGCCACCAAGCTGAACCCCCGTGGGACTTATATGCGCTGAAAATAGTGTCTAAATAAATGAAAAGTTGGAAAGCCTTGTCGGGGGACTTCTGTGAAACTACGCAACCCAGCACCGCAAAAGCTTGTAACCAGTTATTAAATGTTTTAGCTACTTTTGGCTTGGAAGGGGCACCCCTTTCAGAACGACGTTCCATATCGATTGTAGCCGAATCCACCGACACCAGGGACCAAATATCAATGTATTGGTTTCTTGCTATTTTTTCCCTGGTGTCGTCAGACAAATGTGCCCCTAGGGGGGGTATACCGCAAAAATAAGTATCCCTGAAGGCGGGCAGCGACGAGGATGCGATAGACGTGGACGCCTCGACTAACGTTTTTCCCACCTCCGCCTGTGAGGCTGGGACTACAGGAGCCGCTGGATTTCCCGCCAAAAGGGATCGCAACACATTAATAACGTCAACATCAGATTTTCCCCCTGAACCCCAAGCCTGAAGGCATTCATACTCACCGTGTCCTGACATAGATACCGGGACCAATGGCGTTAAGGATGTTGGCGGAGGTACAGGGGCTGCGGGTGCTACTGGTACCTCCGTAACAATAGGTCTTGTTACCCGACGGCGGGCGGAGGAGCGGTTGCTATGGCGACGCCCATCATAGCTGTCTTGCGGACTGCCGTGGTGCGACGACCCAGTGCGTGAGCTCTCAGTCCATGAACTAGAACTGGACCGCGATGACGACCTCCTATGCCGTGTACGACGTCTGGGTGACCGGTGAGATGACCGGTGTCTGGATGATCGGCGAGAGCGGGAACGGCGGGTTCTAGTAGTAGCCCTTGAGCTAACCGAAGAGGCCCTCCCAGTATGTTCTGCCAGAACGTAAGCTGGACCCAAACCTGCGGGTATGACCGGCGCCAGCTGTATGGAGGGAGGTGCTGGTGGTGGCGGTTGCGGCACCCTGGGTAGCTCCTGCTTGCAGGGGAAGAAGTCCTCTTCACTGTCCCCTACAGAGCCAATATCCCCTTATATATGAGACCCGGCGAGGGCGGGATAACGTCCTCGTCGGTCTCCCTGGCCGCGTCCCGCAAGATCTGCGGCGAAAGTGTGGTGCGCACATGCGCGGCCTGTCTAGACGACAGCGAGCGAACTCTACTGTCGCCGGAGGGGGAGAGATGCGCTGGCGGCCTGGAGCGCTGGGAGAAGCGACGCGCAGGGAGTGTGCCAGGCAGGGATCACATTGGTGCCACATTCTCTTGAATAAGACTGCAGCCATACTGAACCTTCATCATGCATCCTGATGCGAATGATTGCTTCAAGCTCTTGCCGGTCCATGACGATCAGGTAAATGTACACACAAATTTTTGGCAATACAAATCCCTGAGTGATAACGGCCAAAAGAGGAAGATGGCTGCTTTCCTTGCCCTTATAAATCCTAATATAGGGGTGTGTGTACGAATGCCCTTATCCCCCAGAAAAGCCCTGTAGGCGGATACCCCTTCCCTATAGGCCCCCTTATTCACAACATTGCTTGGAACAATCCCCCTGGCGTGACCGTGGTTAATTTAACCCTCTTATTGCCACCCAGTCATGGGCACAACGACTAATAAGCCTTAGTGCCTTCAAATCTCATCAGCCCGAAGCAACAGGGAGGCGAACATCAACAAAAGGTGAACGTCCGCATCACCACATTGCAACGGAGGGAGGAGACCAGGACAGCAAGTATAGAATACAGAAGTACATATGTGCAAATTGCATAGGGGTATATTACACCCAACGTATATATTTGTAATTCATCATATAGACATAATGTCAGCCACTATAGGAATATCAATCACAGATGTAAATGCAGACTTCATAGAATATTTGATAAAATAAGAAGCATATAAAACATCCCAACACAAATGCATCGGAATCCGTCATTTAGCAATATAATAACCATATACATAATGTATATCATCTTAATATGAATATAACGAGGATATTCAAGACAGAAAATCCTCAATATAGTCCTAGAATATTAATAATTAATTATTTAACGGTGGAGCAAACAAGTCAGTAAAAATTAATAAAAATGTGTAAAATAAAATCCCCAAAAAGTGACCACACGTGCAAAAAATAAAAAGTCTAAATAATGAGAACATAATATACAGACCTCCACCCCTGTGAAAAAGAATTTAATTCGAATCACATTATACACAAAAAACTGTGAATATTATAACCAGTCAATAGACTGTGTGAATAATAAAAATAACCCCAATGTATTGTATGTATATCAAATAACAGTGTGTTATAGGAGACCAATACATATGCAAAATTTTACTTAGTTTACATATATATGGATATGTTCGCAGAGGCGTAGCTAGGTTCCCCAGCACCCGGGGCAAAGATTCAGTTTGGCGCCCCCCCCAACCTCTTTCCCGACATCTCCTTCCCCCTCGCCGTGTTTGTTTTCTCTACCAATCGACGTGTCATTTCTTTTTATGTAACGCGAGCATTAAAATATTTGTACATTTCACAAGCACCCGGGGCAAAGATTCAGTTTGGCGCCCCCCCCCCCCCAACCTCTTTCCCGACATCTCCTTCCCCCTCGCCGTGTTTGTTTTCTCTACCAATCGACGTGTCATTTCTTTTTATGTAACGCGAGCATTAAAATATTTGTACATTTCACAAGCAATATGGTTCTATACACAACACCAGAACCAAGCTCAGTACATATATACAGCCCCAGAACCAAGCTCACTACATATATACAACACCAGCACAAATACAGCTCAATTTAGTGCAACCCCTTACAGCTCAATTTAGTGCAACCCCTGCCGCATAGGTGTGTACGGCGTAAAACTACAGCTCCCAGCATGGCCCGAACAATGATAAGGATATGCTGGGAGATGCTGTTTCACAAAAAATAAATCCTATCATAATCATCTCGCTGCAGATCATACAGTGACTACATTACTGATTAGAGGCAGAATAAACATTTACATTAAGTGACTCACCGGTGACGTCTCAGATTCTAGTTCTTTTTCTCCATCTGGTCCAGACCTCTATGATGACTTCTCCCGGTCACAGCCCATTTCTGCAGTTTGCCGCTCACATGTCTTCATCTTCTCATTTTTCCAACATTTCTGCACCTATAAATAAATATAAAGTTATCATTATACCACACACTACGCCCCTAAATATAATAGCGCCATACACTGCACCTCTAATTATAATAGCACCATACACCGTGTCCCACACACACACTGTGCCCCCTGTAGATAGTGCCTGCCATAGAGCCCCTGTAGATAGTGCCCCCATATAGACCACCCCTGTATATAGTGTCCCACCCTTGTATACTATATACAAGGGTGGGCTATCTGTGGAGCACTATATACAGGGGTGGACTATATGTACAAGGGGGCTATATACAGCGGTGGGCTTTCTGTGGAGCGCTATAGGGGGAGCTATTTGTGGGATACTATATACAAGGGTGGGCTATATCTACAGGGGGACTATATACAGGGGTGGGCTATATCTACAGGGGGGCTATATCTACAGGGGGACTATATCTACAGGGGGACTATATCTACAGGGGGACCATATCTACAGGGGGACCATATCTACAGGGGGACCATATCTACAGGGCTGGGCTATACACAGGGGGGCTATATCTACAGGGGTGGGCTATACACAGGGGGGCTATATCTACAGAGGGGGGCTATATACAGGGGGAATATATCTACAGGGCTGGGCTATATACTGGGTGACTATATCTACAGGGGGGGCTATAAACTGGGGTGGGCTATCTATGGAGCACCATATACAGGGGTGGGCTATATCTACAGGGGGCTATATACTATATAGCCCCCCCTGTAGCTATAGCCCACCCCTGTATATGGTGCTCTATAGACAGCCCACTCCAGTATATAGCCCCCCTGTAGATATAGTCGCCCAGTATATAGCCCAGCCCTGTAGATATAGCCCCCCTGTAGATATATTCCCCCTGTATATAGCCCCCCCTCTGTAGATATAGCCCCCCTGTAGATATAGCCCCCCTCTGTAGATATAGCCCCCCTGTAGATATATTCCCCCTGTATATAGCCCCCCCTCTGTAGATATAGCCCCCCTGTAGATATAGCCCCCCTCTGTAGATATAGCCCCCCTCTGTAGATATAGCCCCCCTGTAGATATATTCCCCCTGTATATAGCCCAGCCCTGTAGATATAGTTCCCCTGTAGATAGACACCCCCCGTAGACAAAGTCCCCCCTTCCCCCTCAGATACAGCCACACACTTCTATTACATTTAAAAAAAACAAACATTCAAACTCACCTTATTCCCGCTCCCACGCCGTCCGGCAGCCATGGAGACCTGCTCTCTTCTGCGCAGGTCTCCAGGGGGTTGAACGCAGCGTCTATGAAAGGCGCTGATTGGCTGGGCAGGATGACTTTCCCTGCCAGTCAGTCAGCGCCTTTCATCGACGGAAGCGTCACTGGTACAAAAGGTACCAGTCGCTTCATTCGTGGAGAGGCGCTGAATGGCCGGGCACGGAACGTGCCCGGTCATTCATTGCTTCTAATTGTACCTGTGTCCTTGCGACACAGGTACAATTATAGTGCAGGAGGAGGGGGCGCTGGCGCCCCCCTCTGAACTGCGCCCGGGGCATGTGCCCCGCCTGCCCCCCCCTAGCTACGCCCCTGTATGTTCGTGCACATTTTAATATAGGATATACCAATATCCATACTTAAAAAAGTATATACATACCACAATATGAATGGCCAATAATTAGCCATAAACTGAATGCAAGTGCACCACCCAAAAAGGAAGAAAAAAATGCCCCTTGAAAAAACTGACGACGAAAAGTTATACAAAAATATATATACATGAGATATATCACAAGTTACAATATCACAGTCTAAAACAACTAGAGATGCAATAGGTCACACTAATTAGTCAGCAGACTTCCACTGGGCTCATAGAATATAAAGAAGTCCATTTCAAATTAAAGACTTGTGTCCAACGAAATCCACCAGAGGTAACGGAATCAATAATAACAACTGCAAGCCGACCTATAGCCAACGATAAAAAATAGTAGCCTTAAGATAAAATACTGGCAAACAAATCACCCACAGAATTACTTGGAAATTGATAACCAGAAAGGTACCACCCCAATGTCACAGACATATTCCTCACTGACATTAAAAGTGACTGTATAACAGGACATATAGAAAAACTATATAGAACGAACTATATGGCAAGACCCATCATTAAAGAAATGAAGCAAAGGACATTTTCTCATTTAACCGCTTCCCGACCGCCCACTGTAAATTCACGTCGGCCCTTGCTGGGCTCTGTGCAGCGCCAAGGTGAATTCACGGTGGGTGTTAAAAGCGCGATCCGGGTGTCTCAGAGTAGCGCTGAAGCCCGGATCGCGCTGTTAACCCCTGCCTCTGGTCCCGGAGACATGATCTGGACCGGATTTGTTCAGGTCCTGATCATGTGATCACAGGGAAAGTTTGTTGTAGCAACAAATTGGAAAGTTTGTTACTATAACAAACTGGAAAGTTTGTTGCTACAACAAACTTTCCTGGGGACCGATTGCGGGTGCTGCAGTCGGTTCCATGGCAAAACCGGAGGCCATACAACAGCCCCCGGGTCTGCCATGCACGGCAGCCCATGAGTACCAGCCGGAGGCCGGTCCTCATAAGCTTCCTGTCAGTGTGACTCTCAGCGTCACACTGACAGTTTATAACACATTACACTACCTAGGTAGTGTAATGTATTATAGCAGCGATCAGTGCTGCAGGTTTTCAAGTAAAACAAGTAAAAAGTAAAAAAAAAAAAGTTATAAAAATGTTTTATAAAAGTGTAAAAATAAGTTATAAGTTACAAAAACAAAAAATGCTTTTTTTCCTATAATAAGTCTTTTATTATAGGAAAAAAATTAAAATGTTAAAAAAAAGTACACATATTTGGTATCACCGCGTTCGTAACGACCCAATCTATAAAACTATTATTTTATTATTTTTCCCCGCACGGTAAACACCGCAAAATTTTTTATTAAAAAACAATGTCAGAATCACAATTTTTTTGGTCATCAACCCTCCCAAAATATAGAATAAAAAGTGATCAAAAAGTCGCATGTACCCCAAAATAATACCAATAAAAACTACAACCCGTCCCGCAAAAAACAAGCCCTTACACAGCTTTTTTGACTGAAAAAGAAAAAAGTTATGGCTCTCAGAATATGGTGACACAGAAAATAAATAATTTTATTGAAAAGTGATTTTATTGCGCAAATGCCACAAAACATAAAAAAACTATATACATATGGTGTCACCGTGATTGTATTGACCCGCAGAATAAAAGTAAAATTGTCATTTATAGCGCACGGTGAACACTGTAAAAAAAATAAAAAGACAAAAAACTGTCAGAATTATTTATTTTTTTTTGGCACTTTGCTTGCCAAAGAAATCTAATAAAAAGTGATAAAAAAATCACATGTACCCTAAAATGGTACCAATGAAAACGACAGATTGTTCCGCAACAAATAAGCCCTCGTACGGCTCCTGTGAAGGAAAAATAAAACGAACAGTTTTTACTTTGTAAAAGTAGTAAATGATAAAAAAAACGGTATAAATTTGGTATCATGGTAATCGTATTAAGTCTCAGAAAAAAATTAGGTTGGTGTCTTTACCGCACAGTGAAAGCCGTAAAAACAAAACCTAAAAAACAATGGCGGAATCACAGCTTTTTCCAATTTCAGCCTGCAAAAAATTTTTTTTTCAGTCTCCCAGTACATTTTATGGCACTTTAAATGGTGTCACTAGAAACTAAAACTCCTCCCGCAAAAAATAAGCCCTCACACCACCCTATTGACGGATAAATAAAAAAAGTTATGGCTTTTGGAAAGCGGGGAGGGAAAAACTAAAACGTAAAAGCAAAAAATGGATCAGTCCTGAAAGGGTTAATTAATTTCTACTGAAAAAGCATTTATGACCACGTGGGGTATTGCCGTACTTGGGAGAAATTGCTTTACAAATATTGGGTGGCTTTTTCTCCTTTATCCATTGTGAAAATTAAAAAATGCTAAATGTTTGTAGAAAAAATGTTGATATTCATTTTCACTGCCTAATTCTAATAAATTCTGCAAAATACCAGTGGGGTCTACATGCTCACTATACCCCTAGATAGATTCCTTAAGGGGTATAGTTTCCCAAATGAGGTCAGTTTTGGGGTGTTTCCACTGTTTTGGTACCCCAGGTACCAAATATTTTTCCTTCCCTTCTGAGTCCTGCTGTGGGTCCAAACAGCAGTTTATTACCACATTTGGAGTATTGCTGTAATCAGGACAAATTGCTTTACAAATTTTGGGGTGATTTTTCTCCTTTATTCATTGTAAAAATTAAACATTTCTATGTTTTTTCAGAAAAAGATTTTCATTTTCACGGTCTAATTCCACTAAATTCAGCAAAAAAAAAACTGTGGGGTCAAAATGCTAACTATACCCCTAGAAAAAATTCCTTCAGGGGTGTAGTTTCCAAAATGGGGTCACTTTTGGGGGGTTTCCACTGTTTTGGTTCCTCTAGGGTGTTGCAAACGCGACATGGCACTGAAAACCAATCCAGTAAAATCTGCGCTCCAAAATCCAAATGGCGCACCTTCCCTTCTGAGCTCTACCGTGGGTCCAAATAGCAGTTTATTACCACATATGGGGTATTGCCGTAGTCGAGAGAAGTAGCTTTACAAGTTTTGGGGTGCTTTTTTATTCTTTATTCCTTGCAAATATTATTTCTTTTTTATATTTTTTCAGAAAAAAGTAGATTTTCACTTTCACAGACAAACTCCAATAAATATAGCAAAAGATGTGTGGGGTCAAGAGGCTAACTATACCCCATAAATTTCTTGAGGTGTGTAGATTCCAAAACCGTGTCACTTTTGGGGGATTTCCACTGTTTTGACCCTACAAGACCTCTTCAAACCTGACATGGTGCCTAAAATATATTCTTAAAAAAGGAGGCCCCAAAATCCTCTAGGTGCTCCTTTGCTTCTGAGGCCTGTTTTTCAGTCCATTACCACACTAGAGCCACATGTAAGATATTTCTAAAAACTGCAGAACCTGGGCAATAAATATTGAGTTGCCTTTCTCTGGTAAAACCTTCTGTGTTACAGAAGTTAATGTATTACAAATGAATTTCAGCAAAAAAAAAATAAATTATAAATTTCCCCTCTACTTAATGATTAATGATATAGAGGATGGGATTAATAGCACTATTTCTATTTTTGCAGATGACACCAAACTATGTAATATAGTTCAGTCTATGGAAGATGTTCGTGAATTGCAAGCGGATTTAAACAAACTAAGTGTTTGTGCATCCAGTTGGCAAATTAAGTTTAATGTAGATAAATGTAAAGTTATGCATCTGGGTACCAACAACCTGCATGCATCATATGTCCTAGGGGGAGCTACACTGGGGGAGTCACTTGTTGAGAAGGATCTGGGTGTACTTGTAAGTCATAAACTAAATAACAGCATGCAGTGTCAATCAGCTGCTTCAAAGGCCAGCAGGATATTGTCGTGTATTAAAAGAGGCATGGACTCGCGGGACAGGGATGTAATATTACCACTTTACAAAGCATTAGTGAGGCCTCATCTAGAATATGCAGTTCAGTTCTGGGCTCCAGTTCATAGAAAGAATACAAAGAAGAGCAACGAAGCTAATAAGGGGCATGGTGAATCTAAGTTATGAGGAAAGATTAAAAGAATTAAACCTATTTAGCCTTGAAAAAAGACGACTAAGGGAGGACATGATTAATTTATTTAAATATATTATTGGCACATACAAAAAATATGGTGAAATCCCATTCCATGTAAAACCCCCTCAAAAAACATGGGGGCACTCCCTCCGTCTGGAGAAAAAAAGGTTCAACCTGCAGAGGCGACAAGCCTTCTATACTGTGAGAACTGTGAATCTAAGGAATAGTCACCGCAGGAGCTGGTCACAGCAGGGACAGTAGATGGCTTTAAAAAAGGCATAGATAGAACAAAAAAATATTAGCTCCTATGTGTAGAAATTTTTTACCTTCCCTTTTCCCATCCCTTGGTTGAACTTGATGTACATGTGTCTTTTTTCAGCTGTACTAACTATGTAACTATGTAACTTTGCTTTAATTCCTGTGAGGCGCCTAAGGCCTCATGCACACGAACGTATTTTTGTCCTCCCATAAATACTGGCGTAAATACGGGTCCTTGGTCACACGTATTCGACCCGTATTGCACCAGTATTTACGGACCCGTGTCCGTAAATACGGGTCCGGTGTCACCAGTATTTTCACCCGTATTTACGGTCACGTTTTCGCTGCAAAATTGCACTGCACTAATCGGCAGCCCCTTCTCTCTATCAGTGCAGGATAGAGAGAAGGGGCAGCCCTTTCCGAGGTAAAAGTAAAAGAAATTCATACTTACCCGGCCGTTGCCTTGGTGACGCGTTCCTCTCTTGACATCCAGTCCGACCTCCCTGGATGATGCGGCAGTCCATGTACCGCTGCAGCCTGGGATTGGCTGCAGCGGTCACATGGGCTGAAACGTCATCTCGGGAGGCCGGACTGGATGAAGAAGCAGGGAGTTCAGGGTAAGTATGAACGTCTTTTTTTCAACGGCACGGGCACCTTCCCGTAAGCATACGGGGAGGTACCCGTGGCCAATAGAAGTCCATGGGCGCGTAAAAAAGTGCCGTAATTACGGGCGTTTTTACGTTCGTGTGCATGGGGCCTAAAGCAGAGTTTCCCAACCTTTTCAGGCTCGAAGCACCCCAGGAAAAAAAAATAATTCTCAGGGCACCCCTACCAAAAATTGTTTACAAAACGACAAAAAATGGCTAAAAACAAGCACTACACTCTTAGGCATCATTTACACGAGCGTAATATACGCGCGTACGACGCGCGTGCTTTTCACGCGTGTCGTACGCAGCTATATTGCTCTATGGGACAGTGCAGACAGTCCGTGATTTTTGCGCTGCGCGAGTGCGTTGCGTAAAACTCACGACATGTTCTAAAATCGTGCGTTTCTCGCGCATCACGCACCCATTGAAGTCAATGGGTGCGTGAAAACCACGCATGCCACACGGATGCTCCTGCGTTGCATGCGCGATTTTGACGCATCACTTGTTATGTCCATGCAAAAGAGTTTATAAAGCTGGACAAAGCAAACAAAAACCAGGAAGTGCTTGCGTATTCTCTGCGAGTGGGCAAGCCTGTGTGAGAGAATCTACACTCCCCAGAGATCTGCTGCCATGCCGCGTGGGCTTGACGTGGAGCGCCTCATCAGCCTGGTCCAGGGCCATGCTGCTATTTGGGACACTCGTGCGGAGGCGTACCACGACCGCACGGCCAAGGAGGACGCCTGGGAGGAGATCGCAAAATAACTTTTTGGTGAGGAATGGGAGAGTGGCCGAACCCGGGACCGCAGTCGGTTGGGTGAGTACCATGTGTTTTTAAGCAATGCAATGTCATCCCTATTGAAGTACTGTGGCCCTGTATGTGTCTTCCGCTCAACTGCCCAATGACCTTTTGTGTAGCAGGCGCATCACCGTGTACCATGTCATTAGCAGGGTAGGGCCCCTCATTTTTTGAGAGGCCAGAGTTGTTATGGCGTTGTCGCAATATGTGACCATGTATTTGTTTTTCCTCCAACAGTCCAAGATTAGAGATGAGCGAACTTATCAAAAGTTCGGTTCGGCTAGTTCGCCGAATTTCACAAAAAAGTTTGATTCGGACCGATCTAGTTCGGACCGAACCTGTCACTTCCGTGTGCCGAGCATGCTACTGTCCAGGGTGCTGATAGAGTTAATGGGCTGCTCTAACTCTTTCAGCAACCTTGACAGTACATGCTCGGCGCGCGGAAAATACAATTTTAATGTAATAAAAAAATAAAAATAATACGTTCGTACTTACTTTCCTCCTGTCCGGCCTCCAGCGATGACATTTCATCCCTTTCGCCGCTGCAGCCAATCACAGGCTGTAGTGGCGGTCACGCACGTCAGGATGACGCTTCATCCCACGTGACCGCCTCTGCAGCCAATCACAGGCTGCAGCGGCGACATGGATGAAACGTCATCGCTGGAGGGCGGACAGGAGGAAAGTAAGTATGAACGTATTATTATTTTTTTTTGGCATGTATGTATGTTGGCATGTATGTATGTTGGCATGTATGTATGTATGTATGTATGTATGTATGTTGGCATGTATGTATGTTGGCATGTATGTATGTATGTATGTATGTATGTTGTCATGTATGTATGTATGTATATATGTGCATGTATGTTTGCATGTATGTTGGCATGTATGTATATATGTGCATGTTTGTATGTATATTTGCATGTATATATTTGCATGTATGTATGTATGTATGTTTGCATGTATGTATGTATGTTTGCATGTATGTATGTTTGCATGTATGTATGTTGTCATGTATGTATGTATATATGTTCATGTATGTTTGCATGAATGTATGTTTGCATGTATGTATGTATGTATGTATGTTTGCATGTATGTATGTTTGCATGTATGTATGTTGTCATGTATGTATGTATGTTGTAATGTATGTATGTTTGTATGTATGTATGTAAGTATGTATGTATGTATGTATTTATGTATGTATGTATATATGTGCATGTATGTTTTCATGTATGTTGGCATGTATGTATATATGTGCATGTGTGTATGTATATTTGCATGTATATATTTGCATGTATGTAGGTATGTTTGCATGTATGTATGTTTGCATGAATGTATGTTTGTTTGCATGTATGTATGTATGTATGTATGTATGTATGTTGTCATGTATGTATGTATATATGTGCATGTATGTTTGCATGTATGTTGGCATGTATATATATATATATGTGCATGTTTGTATGTATATTTTCATGTATGTATGTATGTATGTATGTTTGCATGTGTGCATGTTTGCATGTATGTATGTATGTTTGCATGCATGTATGTATGTTAGCATGTATGTATGTTTGCATGTATGTACGTTTGCATGTATGTATGTATGTATGTATGTTGTCATGTATGTATGTATGTTGTCATGTATGTATGTATGTATATATGTGCATGTATGTATGTTTGCATGTTTTTATTTTTGCATGTATGTTTGCATGTATGTTTATATATATGTGCATGTATGTAATTATGTTTGCATGTATTTATGTATGCATGTATATTTGTGCATGCTTGTATATATGTATGTATGTATCTTTGCATGTTTGTTTGTTTGTATGTATGTATGTTTTCATGTGTGTGTGTATGCATGTATGGATGTATGTATGTATGTATGATAGTTTGCATGTATGTATATATATATATATGTGTATGTTGCATGTATGTCTATTTGCATGTATATATGTGCATGCTTGTATGTATGTATGTATGTATGTATGTTTGTATATATGTATGTATGTATGTTTGCATGTATCTTTGTTTGTATATATGTCTGTATGGCCATGTATGATGCTGTCTGCTGGCGCCCTGTATCTAAGTCAACTTCGCGGCAGGCTTCGTATAACAGTCAGTATCACACATTAAACTGAATCTAAGCCTACGACATGTTTTATTTCATTTTTTTTTTTACAGGTTTGGTGTTTGGACTACGTCGGTTTCGAGGACTACTTAGATGACGTTTTTTTTTTCTACAATAAAATGGTTAATGAGGGTTGTGTTGGGGGTGCTTTATTTCAATAAAATATTTTATCTATATCTTTGTCTTTTTCTTTTCAAATTTTATTACTACCACTTTAGTAATGGCCGCTGTCTGAGTGACAACATCCATTACTAAGGCGAGGCTTAGTGTTAGCCGGTGCAGAGGCTAACACTAACCACCATTATTACCCCGGTACCCACCACCACCAGGGGTGCCGGGAAGAGCCAGATACGATCCAGTACCCGACCATCTGTTGCATGTTATAAAAGTGGGGGGTGTATGTATGTATGTATGTATGTATGTTGGCATGTATGTATGTTGGCATGTATGTATGTATGTATGTATGTTGTCATGTATGTATGTATGTATATATGTGCATGTATGTTTGCATGTATGTTGGCATGTATGTATATATGTGCATGTTTGTATGTATATTTGCATGTATATATTTGCATGTATGTATGTATGTATGTTTGCATGTATGTATGTATGTATGTTTGCATGTATGTATGTTTGCATGTATGTATGTTGTCATGTATGTATGTATATATGTTCATGTATGTTTGCATGAATGTATGTTTGCATGTATGTATGTATGTATGTATGTTTGCATGTATGTATGTTTGCATGTATGTATGTTGTCATGTATGTATGTATGTTGTAATGTATGTATGTTTGTATGTATGTATGTATGTATGTATTTATGTATGTATGTATATATGTGCATGTATGTTTTCATGTATGTTGGCATGTATGTATATATGTGCATGTGTGTATGTATATTTGCATGTATATATTTGCATGTATGTAGGTATGTTTGCATGTATGTATGTTTGCATGAATGTATGTTTGTTTGCATGTATGTATGTATGTATGTATGTATGTATGTATGTATGTATGTTGTCATGTATGTATGTATATATGTGCATGTATGTTTGCATGTATGTTGGCATGTATATATATATATGTGCATGTTTGTATGTATATTTGCATGTATGTATGTATGTATGTATGTATGTTTGCATGTGTGCATGTTTGCATGTATGTATGTATGTTTGCATGCATGTATGTATGTTAGCATGTATGTATGTTTGCATGTATGTACGTTTGCATGTATGTATGTATGTATGTATGTTGTCATGTATGTATGTATGTTGTCATGTATGTATGTATGTATATATGTGCATGTATGTATGTTTGCATGTTTTTATTTTTGCATGTATGTTTGCATGTATGTTTATATATATGTGCATGTATGTAATTATGTTTGCATGTATTTATGTTTGCATGTATATTTGTGCATGCTTGTATATATGTATGTATGTATCTTTGCATGTTTGTTTGTTTGTATGTATGTATGTTTTCATGTGTGTGTGTATGCATGTATGGATGTATGTATGTATGATAGTTTGCATGTATGTATATATATATATATGTGTATGTTGCATGTATGTCTATTTGCATGTATATATGTGCATGCTTGTATGTATGTATGTATGTATGTATGTTTGTATATATGTATGTATGTATGTTTGCATGTATCTTTGTTTGTATATATGTCTGTATGGCCATGTATGATGCTGTCTGCTGGCGCCCTGTATCTAAGTCAACTTCGCGGCAGGCTTCGTATAACAGTCAGTATCACACATTAAACTGAATCTAAGCCTACGACATGTTTTATTTCATTTTTTTTTTTTACAGGTTTGGTGTTTGGACTACGTCGGTTTCGAGGACTACTTAGATGACGTTTTTTTTTTCTACAATAAAATGGTTAATGAGGGTTGTGTTGGGGGTGCTTTATTTCAATAAAATATTTTATCTATATCTTTGTCTTTTTCTTTTCAAATTTTATTACTACCACTTTAGTAATGGCCGCTGTCTGAGTGACAACATCCATTACTAAGGCGAGGCTTAGTGTTAGCCGGTGCAGAGGCTAACACTAACCACCATTATTACCCCGGTACCCACCACCACCAGGGGTGCCGGGAAGAGCCAGATACGATCCAGTACCCGACCATCTGTTGCATGTTATAAAAGTGGGGGGGACCCCACGTCATTTTTTTAAATTATTTTTTTTTTATTTTTTTTTAACAAGACATGGGGTTCCACCCAATTTATCATAACCAGCCACATACAGCACAGTGTTATTAGCCTGGGAATGGACAAACCAGTAGCCCTTCCCACCCATGTAATGCCAGACTGCTGCGGCCTTGTATATGGCTGGTTATTAAAAATGTGGGGGAACCGTCTATTGTTAAATTTGTTAAATTAAAAAAAAAAAAAGAACGTGGGGGTCCCCCCCATTTTTATAACCAGCCCGATACAACACAGCAGCAGCAGCAGCCTAGCATTACAAGGGTGGGAAGCTCCACTGTTTTTGGCCCTTCCCAGCCTCATAATACCAGCCTACGGCCGCCCCAGTACCCGACCATCACAACAGATGGTCGGGTACTGGATCGTACCAAGCTCTTCCCGGCACCCCTGGTGGTGGTGGGTACCGGGGTAATAATGGGTGGTTAGTGCTAGCCTCTGCACCGGCTAACACTAAGTACCGCCTTAATAATGGACGCTGTCAATCAGCCAACTGCCATTATCTAGGCACTAATAAAGTTTAAAAAAAACCACAAAGACAATTCTTTTTTATTGAAATAAGAAATCCCCAACAAAACCCTCGTTAACCATTTTATTAAAATTTGAAAAAACGTAGATCTACGCAGTAGTCCAACGAATCGAAGATGTAGTCCAATCGGTACATCAAAATCTGCAACAACATAAAAAAACAGTTATCAATGTGAACAATACCAATACTTCTACTCACCTACACACATATATACACGCACACACAAACAAACAACCATACACAAACACACCCATATATACACAAACACAACAAGATATACACACACACACACACACACACACACACACACACACACACACACACACACACATAAACAGACAAACACACACACATATACACGAACTCACACATATACAAACAAAAACACACATATACACGAACACACACATATACACAAACACACACACACATATACACAAACACATATACACAGTTATACACAAACACAACAATATATACACAAAACACACAAATATACACACACATATACACATGAACTAACACATATACACAAACACATATACAAACAAAAACACACATACCCAAACACACACATATACATAAACACACACATATACACAAACACATATACGCAAACACACCCATATATACACAAACACAAACACATAAACACACACCCATATACACACAAATACACAAACACACAGATATACAAAAACACACACACACAAACATCTACACACAAACATATACACAAATACACCCATATATACACACACATATACACAAACATATACACAAACACACCCATATATACACAAACACACATAAACACACACACACACACACATATACACAAACACACATATAAAAACAAAAACAGACAAAGACACATACCCAAACACACATATATACACAAACACACACATACACAAACACACACACTGTTTCTTTTAAATGCTGCTGGGGAACCCGCTCGATCCACTATATAAGGCTGCGCTACAGTGCAGCATTTAAAAGAAACAGGATCCTGACCTGTCCATAGAGTTTAAGGCAGCACAGAGTATTTCAGGAGATGAGCGTGCAGATTCAGTGCTGCTGTGAACTCTGCTCTTACCATTACGTAGCTCTCAGTCTGTTACCTCTCCTCCACTCCTGTCCTGCTCAAGAACACCTTCACATGATTGGCAAGTCACCACCCCACACAAGATCCGCACGCTCATCTCCTGAAATACTCTGTGCTGCTGTGAACTCTGGTCTTACCATTACGTGGTGACTTGCCAATCATGTGAAGGTGTTATTGAGGACAGGAGTGGAGGAGAGGTAACAGACTGAGAGCTACGTAATGGTAAGAGCAGAGTTCACAGCAGCACTGAATCTGCACGCTCCTCTCCTGAAATACTCTGTGCTGCTGTGAACTCTGTTCTTACCATTACGTAGCTCAGTCTGTTACTTCTCCTCCACTCCTGTCCTCAATAACACCTTCACATGATTGGCAAGTCACCACCGTGCACAAGATCCGCACGCTCATCTCCTGAAATACTCTGTGCTGCTGTGAACTCTGCTCTTACCATTACGTGGTGACTTGCCAATCATGTGAAGGTGTTATTGAGGACAGGAGTGGAGGAGAGGTAACAGACTGAGAGCTACGTAATGGTAAGAGCAGAGTTCACAGCAGCACTGAATCTGCACGCTCCTCTCCTGAAATACTCTGTGCTGCTGTGAACTCTGTTCTTACCATTACGTAGCTCAGTCTGTTACTTCTCCTCCACTCCTGTCCTCAATAACACCTTCACATGATTGGCAAGTCACCACCGTGCACAAGATCCGCACGCTCATCTCCTGAAATACTCTGTGCTGCTGTGAACTCTGCTCTTACCGTTACGTGGTGACTTGCCAAACATGAAGGTGTTATTGAGGACAGTAGTGGAGAGGTAACAGACTGAGAGCTACGTAATGGTAAGAGCAGAGTTCACAGCAGCACTGAATCTGCACGCTCATCTCCTGAAATACTCTGTGCTGCCTTAAACTCTGTGGACAGGTCAGGATCCTGTTTCTTCTAAATGCTGCACTGTAGCGCAGCCTTATATAGTGGATCGAGCGGGTTCCCTAGCAGCATTTAAAAGAAACAGGATCCTGACCTGTCCACAGAGTTTAAGGCAGCACAGAGTATTTCAGGAGATGAGCACGGCCGGCCACAGGCAGCCGGTCGTTTTTCCGAGTCATGCTCCCATTATGCACACGACCATAAAAACACCCGTTATTGCGGGTCGTAATTACGACCCGCAATAACGGGCTCATAGACTTCTGTTACCCACGGGTACCTTCCTGTTTTCTCACGGGAAGGTGCCCGTGCCGTTAAAAAAATAGAACATGTTCTATTTTTCTATTTTACGGGCCGTGCTGCTATAATTATAATGACTGCACGGCTCGCAAAAGCGGCCGGCTGCCCGTGGCCGGCTGTGCCCGGCCGTGCTCGTAATTACGAGTCGTAATTACGAGCACGGCCCGTAAAATAAAAAAATAGAATATGTTCTGCCTTTTTAACGGCACGGGCACCTTCCCGTGAGAAAACGGGAAGGTACCCGTAGCTAACAGAAGTCTATGGGCCCGCTATTTCGAGTCGTAATTACGACCCGTAATAACGGGTGTTTTTACGGTCATGTGCATGAGGCCCTGTAATGACGGGTGGCTACATGTGTGCACCCGTCATTACGGCAGCGTTGCTAGGCGACGTCAGTAAATAGTCACTGTCCAGGGTGCCGAAAGAGCTAACTGATCGGCAGTAACTGTTTCAGCACCCTGGACAGTGACTACCGATCACAATATAGAGTAACCTGTAAAAAAAAAAAAAGACGTTCATACTTACCGGGAACTCCCTGATTCCTCCAGTCCGGTCTCCTGGCCGTTGCCTTGGTGACGCATCCCTCTCGACATCCGGCCTGACATTCCTTGATGACGATGCAGCCCATGTGAGCGCTGCAGCCAATCACAGGCTGCAGAGGCCTCTGCAGCCAATCACAGGCTGCAGAGGCCTCTGCAGCCAATCACAGGCTGCCGCGTCAGAAAAGAAGGTCGGACTGGAGGAAGAAGAGGGACTCGTCACCAAGACAACGACCAGGTACGTATGAAATGCTTTTTATTTTATTTTTAATCAGCAGCCTCTTTTCTCTATCAGTGATTGATAGAGACAAGTGACTGCCGATTTGTATAATATTTTTGACCGGGTTCGGTCAAAGCGGGTTCGGCCGAACCCGGTGAAGTTCGGATTCACTGCGAACCGAACTTTTCCGGAAGTTCGGACCGAAACCGGGTTCGGTTGTCCCGGTTCGCTCATCTCTATCCAAGATATAAAAACACGGTGAGAAATGGGGGAAAAGGGACGCAGCGGAGATGGGGGCTCGCGTAAGTGCCCCTACATCTACATGAAGCAGTTGATGTTCTTGAAGGACATTATGGAGGTGCGGATGTAAGAGGTTTTGCTTGTGCATGTGTCTAATGTTTTGTCGCCCAGGTCCTGTTTGCCATCGTGTTGTTGTGGGCAATGATCTCTATTGTGTTCTAACGCTGTTTTCCCATTCCAGAACCACCGACAATTTGGTGCACACTGCCGACGACACGTACATCGCCGAGTCTCAGCCGCAACCTCCTGCTGCCCATGACCTGCCCCTTAGCCCGGAGCCAACACTCCTGGACCCTGCCCCTGTCCAGTCTGCACGGGCCGTCACCTCTCCGGCTGAGGAGCGCCCCCTGCGAACCACAACTCGCCGGCGCCGTGCTCAACAGCCCTCCGCCGGCGTCCAAGTGGATAGCCGGGTTTTGGAATTCCTGAGCCGAGCCGCGGATGAGGACGGGCAGGACTTTTTTGCCCGCTGATTGTTCCCCTACTCCGCCTGGTCCCTATGGATCGCATGGCCCGGCTCCATGCGTCGATCATAACCTTGATCGACGCCTCCACACCCCCCCACAATCCAAACCACTGCTTCACGGCCATAGAACAGTGGCGCGGATTTGCCATGCCGGCCACCACGCCACAATTGCCGGCACCCTATCATTAACCCACCCCGATCGCACGGCCGCACCCCTATATGCGCCCTATGGCTCCCCCTTCCCTGCCCCAACGTACCACGGACAACATCAGCACCACTATGCTGGCGAGGAACATCCTCCGCAGCTCCAGGTCCAGCATAGTGGTGCTGAAATGCCCGCGTATTCCTCCCCGGGCCACCACTACCAACACCTGTGAGTGTGTTGGTGTCCTCCAAGTTGGCCGCACTATTTGGTAAGGGATGGCAACTCGTCCCATAATGTATGTTACACCATGTTGGTGTTATTTTGATTAAAATGCCTTTTGTTGTTACTGTCTACACCATGTTTCGGTAGTGTGAAATACTAACACATAAAACATGGATGTTCATTGTTTCTATTTCACACCCCTCAACACAATCTTTGCCCCACATTTATTTCGCCTATACACTCACGCACTTCTGGGCTTTGGCCCCAATGCATGCACACGTGTTATGAGGTTTTAGTTCATCCATCGGGGTTTGACATTGTTTGCAAGAGATTAGAACGTTTGGGTGCTGTCATGGGACGCTAAGCACACTAAGGACAGTCACAATTGGACTCGCCTAACTTTTGGCCGACCATCATTCATTTCTATCTCCTGAAAACATGTTTCCAAATGGCAAATGTCCTCGACAGATGTAAGTTCGCAACCCGCGTCAAGGGTCCTCATGTTTTGCGAGTCCCTAACCCTACACGAACAAAAAAAAATACAACAAACACACACTTGGGACCTGTGTCCTGAAGCCTCCAAAAAACAGACAACCCTTCAAAGGTCATCACGCCCTTACGGTGCGGCTCCTGATGGGCACTCGAAATATGCCGCCAAAGTATCCCGTACTCGAAGGCCGGATGTGAGAGATCGGCCGAGAGGAATAGCTGGGGCATTGTCGCTGGTGGCTGCATGTGTTAGGATATATTCTGCATCAAAGCTTGCATCATTAATGCGGCAGAAGTTATGCAGAACGACACACGCTTGTATAACACGTGTCACATTCTGCATGGACAATTGCATTGTCGTCAGAAAGACCCGCCACCTGTTCGACATAATGCCAAAGGCACATTCCACACATCTACGAGCTCGGCCTAGGCGGAGATTGAACATGCGCCGACGCTCATCCAAGCACCTTCTTGCAAAAGGCCGCATGACTTGCCTTGTCAGGGCAAACCCCTCATCCACCACGATGACATACGGGATTGGGGGTCCGCTGGAGCCAGGGAGGATGGAAGGTTCCGGCACCGCCAGTCGATTATTCACGAGTCGCTTCCCCATTCTTGATGAACGGAATATGCGGGCATCTGCAGAGCTTCCATACAAGCCGATGTCAACAATAGTGAAACAATAATTTGTGTCCGCCAAGGCCAACAATACCATAGAAAAAAACTGTTTGTAGTTATAGTATCTCGAGCCACTGCGTGGGGGCTTTTTCACCCGAATGTGTTTGCCGTTTAGGGCACCAATGCAATTCGGAAATTGACTTGCTCTAAGAAATCCCTCTGAAATTCTTAGCCACTGTTCTGTCGTGGGCTGAGGCATGACTGTGGTCTTTAACCTCTGCCACAACACGACACAGGTGGATGTGACAATGAACGAAATGGTGGTCACTCCCAAAATAAATTCGAAATGTAACGAATGATAACTATTGCCTGTGGCCAGAAATCTAGAAAGCCAAGAGAAAGAAAAAGAAAGCCACAACACATGTTAGGGGTGGCTGCTAAAACTGACACACATGTGTGCAACTGCACACATACCTCAAGGTCACAAGCAGACGTTCCTCAGGCGAAATGCAGCGTCTCATGTTGGTATTCTTGTAGGTGATGCCAGGGTGAATCTGCTCAAGCAGAAGGTCAAATGTGGCCACAGACAAGCGGCAGAACGCTATAAATTTTTCTGGGTGCCGGCGTAAGTCCTCATACAGGGTATGGAAATGGCCTTTGGTCGTACGGTGGGCCACAAGTGGATGAACCCAAATGCGACATCTTCCACGCATCTGGTGCTGCAACATGGGTCGACGCTCCCCAAAACGACGCGAGATCATCCAGGCAAGAAGCACACGTGCCAGCGACTGAGAAGGCATAAGTGTGCCGTGCAAAGCCAATAACAACTTCAATGGAGAAACACACACTGGGGTTTCTGCAGAGGCGGAAATTAAGGTGCAAAACCTGTTTTCCCAGCAAGCAGGGGTTGGGCCAGCAGGCCTATTTGTAGGCTGGCCGCGCATTAATCACCTCTGCGTTTTTTATGCGCGTTGCAAACGCTGGTCGTGCGCGCATTTAAAATGCAACAACGCTGCGTATACGCAGTGCAAACGCAATGGCAAAGCACGCAATACGCAGCGTGGTTTTCGCGCACAAAATGCATACGCTCGTGTAAATAAGGCCTTAGGGTATGTTCACACAACGTTTTTTTGTAAGGCAGAAACTAAAAATCTGCCTCCAAATTCATTTAGGAATTTTGAGGCAGATTTTGAATTGACAGCGTTGTTTGACTTTTTTTTTTTTGCAGTGTTTTTTGCCCACATTTTTTTTAAGCCGTTGAAGCGAATGCAAAAACGCAGACAAAAAAGCACCACAACTAGCGCCGCAGGTTTTTTCTGCCTCCTATTAATTTCAATGGGAGGTCAGAGGCGGAAACCACTCGAAGACCATCAGCCCCCCACTCACAGTAATGACCATCAGCCCCCCACTCACAGTAATGACCATCAGCCCCCACTCACAGTAAAATGACCATCAGCCCCCAACTCACAGTAATGACCATCAGCCCCCCACTCACAGTAATGACTATCAGCCCCCCACTCACAGTAAAATGACCATCAGCCCCCAACTCACAGTAAAATGACCATCAGCCCCCCACTCACAGTAATGACCATCAGCCCCCAACTCACAGTAATGACCATCAGCCCCCCACTCACAGTAATGACCATCAGCCCCCAACTTACAGTAAAATGACCATCAGCCCCCCACTCACAGTAAAATGACCATCAGCCGCCCACTCACAGTAATGACCATCAGCCCCCCACTCAAAGTAAACTTACCATCAGCCCCCCACTCACAGTATAATGACCCCTCAGTAAAGAGACCATAAGCCCCTTCCAGTAAAGTGACCATCAGCCTCAGTCCCCCCAGTAAAGTCACCATCAGCCTCTGTCGTCATCCCCCCAGTAAAATGACCATCAGCCCCCTCCAGTAAAGCCACCATCAGCCTCAGTCCCCCCCCCCCCCGGTAAAATGACCATCTGCCCCTCTAGTAAAGTGACCATCACAGAGAGAAAGTGTGCTTACTCCTGGGGAAGGAATAAATAAGGAGGTATAAGAACAACAACTCCCAGCATGTCCAGGCTATTATGTGATATCAATGGACATTACAGGGAGGAGATATAAGAGGAGAGAACTACAACTCCCAGCATGTCCAGGATGTTATGTGATATCAGAGAAAGTTTACAGGAGGAGGAGGTAGAAGAGGAGATAACTACAACTTCCAGCATGTCCAGGAAGTTATTATGGGATATCAGAGGACATTACAGAGAGGAGAGAACTATAACTCCCAGCATGCCCAGACTGTTATTATGTGATATCAGAGGACATTACAGGGAGGAGGTATAAGAGGAGAGGACTACAACTACCAGCATGTCCAGGACATTATTATGGGATATCAGAGGACATTACAGAGAGGAGGTATAAGAGGAGAGAACTACAACTCCCAGCATGTCCAGACTGTTATTATGGGATATCAGAGGACATTACAGGGAGGAGGTATAAGAGGAGAGAACTACAACTCCCAGCATGTCCAGACTGGTATTACGGGATATCAGAGGACATTACAGGGAGGAGGTACAAGAGGAGAGAACTACAACTTCCAGCATGTCCAGGCTGTTATGGGATATCAGAGAACATTACAGAGAGGAGGTATAAAAGGAGAGAACTACAACTACCAGCATGTCCAGGCTGTTATTATGGGATATCATAGGACATTACAAGAGGAGGTATAAAAGGAGAGGACTACAACTCCCAGCATGTTCAGCCTGTTATTATGTGATATCAGAGGACATTACAGGGAGGAGGTATAAGAGGAGAAGACTACAACTACCAGCATGTCCAGGCTGTTATTATGGGATTTTAGAGGACATTGCAGGAGGAGGTATACGAGGAGAGGACTACATCTTCCAGCATGTCCAGGCTGTTATTATAGGATATCAGAGGACATTATAGAGAGGAGGTATAAGAGGAGAGAACTACAACTTCCAGCATGTCCAGACTGTTATTATGGGATATCAGAGGACATTACAGGAGGAGGTATAAGAGGAGAGGACTACAACTCGCAGCATGTCCAGACTGTTATTATGGGATATCAGAGGACATTACAGGGAGGAGGTATAAGAGGGGAGGACTACAACTACCAGCATGTCCAGGCTGTTATTATGGAATATCAGAGGACATTACAGTGAGGAGGTATAAGAGGAGAGGACTACAACTACCAGCATGTCCAGGATGTTATTATGGGATATCATAGGACATTACAAGAAGAGGTATAAGAGGAGAGGACTACAACTACCAGCATGTCCAGGATGTTATTATGGGATATCATAGGACATTACAAGAGGAGGTATAAGAGGAGAGGACTACAACTCCCAGCATGGCCAGGCTGTTATTATGGGATATCAGAGGACATTACAGAGAGGAGGTATAAGAGGAGAGAACTACAACTCCCAGCATGTCCAGGCTGCTATTATGGGATATCAGAGGTCATTACAGAGAGGAGGTACAAGAGAAGAGGACTAAAACTACCAGCATGTCCAGGCTGTTATTATGGAATATCAGAGGACATTACAGTGAGGAGGTATAAGAGGAGAGGACTACAACTACCAGCATGTCCAGGATGTTATTATGGGATATCATAGGACATTACAAGAGGAGTTATAAGAGGAGAGTACTACAACTACCAGCATGTCCAGGACGTTATTATGGGATATCAGAGGGCATTACAGAGAGGAGGTATAAGAGGAGAGGACTACAACTACCAGCATGTCCTGGACGTTTTTATGCGATATCAGAGGACATTACAGAGAGGAGATATAAGAGGAGAGGACTACAACTTCCGGTATTCTGGCTCCATTTCCCACACAACTGTTAACAAAGTAAAGAAAAAAAAATACTTACCCTGCCCAGCGTTAATTGCTCCTCTCCCTCCGTCAGGCTTCTAGTGGGAAGCGGTGGGCGGTACTCATAACAGACGTCCGTGCATCACGTCTGCTATGGGGGTGGAGCTTGTAGCAAAAAAAAAAAAGTTTGCAGTGGATGAGTGCAGCACCCCTAGTTGGCTCCCGCGGCACCCCGGTTGGGAACCACTGGCCTAAAGGGTTAAGAAACTTTCTGAATGCTGTTTTGAATACTTTGAGGGATGCAGTTTTTAATATGGGGTGATTTATGGGGTCTGTCTAGTACATAAGGCCCTTAAAGCCACTTCAGAACTGAACTGGTCCTTGAAAAATAGCCTTTTGAAATTTTCTTGAAAATGTGAGAAATTGCTTCTAAAGTTCTAAGCCTTGTAACGTCCTATAAAAATAAAATAATGTTCAAAAAACTCTGCAAATATAAAGTAGACATATGGAATATGTGAAATAGTAACTATTTTGTGTGATATTACTATCTGTTTTACAAGCAGATACATTTAAAATTAGAAAAATCATAATTTTTACAAATTTTCTCTACATTTTGGTGTTTTTCACAAATAAGCAATGAATTTAGTGACCAAATTTTTCCACTAACATAAAGTACAATATGTCATGAGAAAACACTCTCAGAATCGCTTGGATAGGCAAAAGCATTCCAGAGTTATTACCACATGTCAGATTTGAAAAAATGGGGCTGGTCCTGAAGGCCAAAATGATCTCGGTCCTGAAAGGGTTAAGCCAGACGGAGAACTGGTATTTAATTTGGTAATCCACTTACATTCAATGCGTTCCAATTTCCGAAAAGTGTCGCCACCACGAGATCCAATGATGATTTTATTTATACCACAAACGCGCAAATCTTGCCATCTGTTGTTGTGTTGTTCCCGAAAGTGCCTAGGGATAGGTTTTAGTTTATCAATCTTCTCCTAATCATTACATTCAATTGTCCCTGCTTTCTTGATATCCCTCACGTGTTCCTGAATACGTGCTCTCAACTCTCTTGTGGTTATCCCCACATATGAGAGACCACAAGGGCAAGTCGCCATATACACGACCCCCGTGGTACTACAATTAATGAAATGTACAATTTTGAAGGATTTCTGATTGTCAGAGTCAGAGAAAGTATTTGTTTTCGTAATCAACTGGCAAATAGAACAGTCGCCACAAGGGAATGTCCCCCAAGCAGGTCCCTTGGAACCAAAGAGATAGCTGTCTGATTTCGGAGCACAATGATGGCTATGAATCACATGATCTTTCAAAGGCTTTGCAAACGCTGGTCGTGCGCGCATTTAAAACGCAACAACGCTGCGTATACGCAGTGCAAACGCAATGGCAAAGCACGCAATACGCAGCGTGGTTTTCGCGCACAAAACGCATACGCTCGTGTAAATAAGGCCATAGGGTATGTTCACACAACGTTTTTTTGTAAGGCAGAAACTAAAAATCTGCCTCCAAATTCATTTAGGAATTTTGAGGCAGATTTTGAATTGACAGCGTTGTTTGACTTTTTTTTTTTTGCAGTGTTTTTTGCCCACATTTTTTTTAAGCCGTTGAAGCGAATGCAAAAACGCAGACAAAAAAGCACCACAACTAGCGCCGCAGGTTTTTTCTGCCTCCTATTAATTTCAATGGGAGGTCAGAGGCGGAAACCACTCGAAGACCATCAGCCCCCCACTCACAGTAATGACCATCAGCCCCCCACTCACAGTAATGACCATCAGCCCCCACTCACAGTAAAATGACCATCAGCCCCCAACTCACAGTAATGACCATCAGCCCCCCACTCACAGTAATGACTATCAGCCCCCCACTCACAGTAAAATGACCATCAGCCCCCAACTCACAGTAAAATGACCATCAGCCCCCCACTCACAGTAATGACCATCAGCCCCCAACTCACAGTAATGACCATCAGCCCCCCACTCACAGTAATGACCATCAGCCCCCAACTTACAGTAAAATGACCATCAGCCCCCCACTCACAGTAAAATGACCATCAGCCGCCCACTCACAGTAATGACCATCAGCCCCCCACTCAAAGTAAACTTACCATCAGCCCCCCACTCACAGTATAATGACCCCTCAGTAAAGAGACCATAAGCCCCTTCCAGTAAAGTGACCATCAGCCTCAGTCCCCCCAGTAAAGTCACCATCAGCCTCTGTCGTCATCCCCCCAGTAAAATGACCATCAGCCCCCTCCAGTAAAGCCACCATCAGCCTCAGTCCCCCCCCCCCCCCGGTAAAATGACCATCTGCCCCTCTAGTAAAGTGACCATCACAGAGAGAAAGTGTGCTTACTCCTGGGGAAGGAATAAATAAGGAGGTATAAGAACAACAACTCCCAGCATGTCCAGGCTATTATGTGATATCAATGGACATTACAGGGAGGAGATATAAGAGGAGAGAACTACAACTCCCAGCATGTCCAGGATGTTATGTGATATCAGAGAAAGTTTACAGGAGGAGGAGGTAGAAGAGGAGAGAACTACAACTTCCAGCATGTCCAGGAAGTTATTATGGGATATCAGAGGACATTACAGAGAGGAGAGAACTATAACTCCCAGCATGCCCAGACTGTTATTATGTGATATCAGAGGACATTACAGGGAGGAGGTATAAGAGGAGAGGACTACAACTACCAGCATGTCCAGGACATTATTATGGGATATCAGAGGACATTACAGAGAGGAGGTATAAGAGGAGAGAACTACAACTCCCAGCATGTCCAGACTGTTATTATGGGATATCAGAGGACATTACAGGGAGGAGGTATAAGAGGAGAGAACTACAACTCCCAGCATGTCCAGACTGGTATTACGGGATAACAGAGGACATTACAGGGAGGAGGTACAAGAGGAGAGAACTACAACTTCCAGCATGTCCAGGCTGTTATGGGATATCAGAGAACATTACAGAGAGGAGGTATAAAAGGAGAGAACTACAACTACCAGCATGTCCAGGCTGTTATTATGGGATATCATAGGACATTACAAGAGGAGGTATAAAAGGAGAGGACTACAACTCCCAGCATGTTCAGCCTGTTATTATGTGATATCAGAGGACATTACAGGGAGGAGGTATAAGAGGAGAAGACTACAACTACCAGCATGTCCAGGCTGTTATTATGGGATTTTAGAGGACATTGCAGGAGGAGGTATACGAGGAGAGGACTACATCTTCCAGCATGTCCAGGCTGTTATTATAGGATATCAGAGGACATTATAGAGAGGAGGTATAAGAGGAGAGAACTACAACTTCCAGCATGTCCAGACTGTTATTATGGGATATCAGAGGACATTACAGAGAGGAGGTATAAGAGGAGAGGACTACAACTACCAGCATGTCCAGGCTGTTATTATGGGATATCAGAGGACATTACAGGAGGAGGTATAAGAGGAGAGGACTACAACTCGCAGCATGTCCAGACTGTTATTATGGGATATCAGAGGACATTACAGGGAGGAGGTATAAGAGGGGAGGACTACAACTACCAGCATGTCCAGGCTGTTATTATGGAATATCAGAGGACATTACAGTGAGGAGGTATAAGAGGAGAGGACTACAACTACCAGCATGTCCAGGATGTTATTATGGGATATCATAGGACATTACAAGAAGAGGTATAAGAGGAGAGGACTACAACTACCAGCATGTCCAGGATGTTATTATGGGATATCATAGGACATTACAAGAGGAGGTATAAGAGGAGAGGACTACAACTCCCAGCATGGCCAGGCTGTTATTATGGGATATCAGAGGACATTACAGAGAGGAGGTATAAGAGGAGAGAACTACAACTCCCAGCATGTCCAGGCTGCTATTATGGGATATCAGAGGTCATTACAGAGAGGAGGTACAAGAGAAGAGGACTAAAACTACCAGCATGTCCAGGATGTTATTATGGGATATCATAGGACATTACAAGAGGAGTTATAAGAGGAGAGTACTACAACTACCAGCATGTCCAGGACGTTATTATGGGATATCAGAGGGCATTACAGAGAGGAGGTATAAGAGGAGAGGACTACAACTACCAGCATGTCCTGGACGTTTTTATGCGATATCAGAGGACATTACAGAGAGGAGATATAAGAGGAGAGGACTACAACTTCCGGTATTCTGGCTCCATTTCCCACACAACTGTTAACAAAGTAAAGAAAAAAAAATACTTACCCTGCCCAGCGTTAATTGCTCCTCTCCCTCCGTCAGGCTTCTAGTGGGAAGCGGTGGGCGGTACTCATAACAGACGTCCGTGCATTACGTCTGCTATGGGGGTGGAGCTTGTAGCAAAAAAAAAAGTTTGCAGTGGATGAGTGCAGCACCCCTAGTTGGCTCCCGCGGCACCCCGGTTGGGAACCACTGGCCTAAAGGGTTAAGAAACTTTCTGAATGCTGTTTTGAATACTTTGAGGGATGCAGTTTTTAATATGGGGTGATTTATGGGGTCTGTCTAGTACATAAGGCCCTTAAAGCCACTTCAGAACTGAACTGGTCCTTGAAAAATAGCCTTTTGACATTTTCTTGAAAATGTGAGAAATTGCTTCTAAAGTTCTAAGCCTTGTAACGTCCTATAAAAATAAAATAATGTTCAAAAAACTCTGCAAATATAAAGTAGACATATGGAATATGTGAAATAGTAACTATTTTGTGTGATATTACTATCTGTTTTACAAGCAGATACATTTAAAATTAGAAAAATCATAATTTTTTCAAATTTTCTCTACATTTTGGTGTTTTTCACAAATAAGCAATGAATTTAGTGACCAAATTTTTCCACTAACATAAAGTACAATATGTCATGAGAAAACACTCTCAGAATCGCTTGGATAGGCAAAAGCATTCCAGAGTTATTACCACATGTCAGATTTGAAAAAATGGGGCTGGTCCTGAAGGCCAAAATGATCTCGGTCCTGAAAGGGTTAAGCCAGACGGAGAACTGGTATTTAATTTGGTAATCCACTTACATTCAATGCGTTCCAATTTCCGAAAAGTGTCGCCACCACGAGATCCAATGATGATTTTATTTATACCACAAACGCGCAAATCTTGCCATCTGTTGTTGTGTTGTTCCCGAAAGTGCCTAGGGATAGGTTTTAGTTTATCAATCTTCTCCTAATCATTACATTCAATTGTCCCTGCTTTCTTGATATCCCTCACGTGTTCCTGAATACGTGCTCTCAACTCTCTTGTGGTTATCCCCACATATGAGAGACCACAAGGGCAAGTCGCCATATACACGACCCCCGTGGTACTACAATTAATGAAATGTACAATTTTGAAGGATTTCTGATTGTCAGAGTCAGAGAAAGTATTTGTTTTCGTAATCAACTGGCAAATAGAACAGTCGCCACAAGGGAATGTCCCCCAAGCAGGTCCCTTGGAACCAAAGAGATAGCTGTCTGATTTCGGAGCACAATGATGGCTATGAATCACATGATCTTTCAAAGTCTTACTCCTTTTAGCTGTCAATTGTGGTTCTGGAGGTAGAGTTTTTTTAAAATCAGGGTCTAATAGCAAAATTGGCCAAAATCGAGACACAATCTCCCTCATTTCTTTCCACTGCGTATTATATGTGGTAATCAATCTTACCACGGGTTGTTTTAGTTTATGTTGAGTCAGAAGATTATTCCGATCAGTTATACAGGCTCTTTGATATCCTTTTTCAATATCTCTTCTACGATAGCCCCACTGTAAAAAGTGATTTTTCAATTGGTATTGTAAAGGGTTTGCCTGACACAGGTTCTGTGTCGACGCCCGGGGTTAATCAGCCTTCATCAGCTCCAAGGTCTGCTAGAGTGACGCGATCTGTTACCACTCAGGCTTGCAGGCTGAGGAGAGGGAGAACCTATCACAGCCTGGCCTGACGGTTCTAGCTCCCGCCCTTGGTCTATTTATACCCTTACTTGCAGCATGTTCCTTGCCTGTGATTCTCTTATTTCCTGGCTCTGCTATTCCTGCTATTTACCTGATTGACCGCTGTATCTTTTTGACCCTGGCTTGCCTGACTATTCTCCTGCTCTGTTTTGCTACTACGTACTCTCCTGGTTTGATTTGGTTCGTTCACCACTGCCTGTTGCTCACGGTTTTCCGTGGGCAACTGCCCTTACTCCCCTCTGCTTCTGTGTGCCCTTGTCTTGTGTTGTCTGTCTTTGCACTTACTGAGCGTAGGGACCGTTGCCCAGTTGTACGCCGTCATTTAGGACAGGCCGTGCAAGTAGGCAGGGACTGATTTGCGGGTAGATTAGGGCTCACCTGTCGTCACCCCACCCCGTACCATTACAGGTATGCCTCATTTTCAAAATTTGGATTGGAGTCACAGACCAATCTTGCTCTCAAAAAATGGCCTGTGGTGATGGCACGTATAGTATGTAGAGGATGAAATGATGATGCATGCAACAGAGCATTAACCAATTTTTTTTTTTTTTACGAAAAATGGTGGTATTAAGCCTACCTGTAGTATTGGTTGTAATTTTGATGTCCAAGAATTCCATTACTACTTGGCTGATAGCATAAGTAAGTTTGATGTTCTCTTGGTTGTCATTTAGAATAGTCAAAAACCGATCTAATTCAAACTGCGTCCCCTGCCAAATGAAAAGGATGTCGTCAATAAAGCGCATCCACGTAACTACACTTCCTGATACCATATCCATTGCCTCCTGTATACAATATTTCTCCCAAAAGCCAAGAAATAGATATGCGTATGAAGGGGCACAGGTTTCCCCCATGGCTGTGCCACGCTCCATATATATGTATACTAAGTAACATTTGGCATATGTATTGGTCTCCTATGACACACTGTTATTTGATATACATACAATCCATTGGGGTTGATTATATATTTTTATTATTCACACAGTCTATTGACTGGTTATAATATTCACATTTTTTTTGTGTATAATGTGATTCTAATTAAATGCTTTTTCCCAGGGGTGGAGGTCTGTATATTATGTTCTCATTATCTATACTTTTTTATTTTTTGCACGTGTGGTCACTTTTTGGTGATTTTATTTTACCCATTTTTATTAATTTTTACTGACTTGTTTGCTCCATCGTTAAATAATTAATTAATTATTAAAAAATACTACTAATTCCACAAAACAAAAAGTCCTCGGCTATGTCGATGAAAAAATAAAAAAGTTAGAGCTCTTTAAATGCGACGATGGAAAAACTGAAAAAATAGCTTGGAAATTAAGGCCTAAAATAGACTTGTCACTAAGGAGTTAAAGGCCAAAATAACTGTTTCCTGAAAGGATAAAGGACTTGAGATGAGCAAACCTATAACACATATCAAATTAGGTCCAAATTTCCCAAAAGCTTAAAATTCGTCAAAATGTGAAAGTTTTGGTGTTCGCAGCGCAAGAATTATCAAAATGGTGGCCACCGGTGAGCGCTCTCCACCAATTTGCCAATTATATTAAAAAAAGAGGGGAGAAGAGGATTATTAAAAAAAAAAAATAAACATACTGACCACCTTCCCTGGTCTCCTGACGTGTCCCTGCCGGAAAGTGAGATGACGTAGCTGTGATCGCTGCAGCCAATCCCAGGCCGCAGTGATCACATGGGACAGCTACGTCATCTCACCTGCCGGTAGCGACGTGTCGCTACTGTAGTACAGCGTATGTGTTGATTGTATTTGTTTTTATTTTTGTGAAATTGCATGTACCCTGATTGCCTTGTTTGACCCTCTGATGTCTTCAAGGACTGTAACCAACTTAGATTCAGTTCTAGAAGACGTTAAATAGTCTGATAGGCCTATCGGGGGTCTTAAACGAACGGCCGATTTAAAAGAAAATTCGCTCATCACTATTAAGGACTCTGCACTGCAAGGCAGCAATGCTAACCAATCTGCACGGTGATATTGTAAATGCTTATTATTAACACTATAGCAGGAGATGTCATTTCTAGTCATATTTGTGACATCATCAGATAAAGTACAGGAGGCCATTGTTACCTCACTGCATGATGTCATAATGACTGTGACTCTATAAGAACTGGGGTTTAGGGGGAGTGACTGCTTAGTCCAGGATATGAAGATAAGCAGACACAAGATACTTCACCATGAGGATCGCACAGAGAATAGCGGAAGCTTCTGATGTTTGTGAAGTCACCAGTCGGAATCCGGAACACTGGAAGAGGAGAACTTCATGCACGAGCCGCATGGCAGGGGAAGAACAACAGGAAAACCGGGGGCTTTGGCTTATATACATGGTGATAGGAGGTTAAGTCATTTACTTTCAGGTTTTGGGACCAAGAAGAAAAACAGTAATGTGGAGGAAAATCTGCCGCCATGATGCCAGCAATCTCCAAACATTGAAGGTATGTACATAATATATATGTTCATTTAATCTGAAAATGTGGAATATTTGAGAATTTGGGGGTTTGTTATACATTATGGCCCATATTTACTGAGCAGCTTATCTCAGTTTATTTTGTAAGTTAACCAAATAAAGTTGCAAACGGTGACATGCAACAAATTTGGTGTAAAATGTATCTTTTCTCGTCACTTGACAAATTTAAAAAGTGACTAAAAAGTGGGCGTGGTCTCCAAGGAGACGTAGATTAAGTCCCATTTATTAAAGTAAACTATGTTAAAATGGCACAAATTTTGCCCTTATTATTTTATTGCAGGGAGGAGATCTGGACGAGCGGCTGAAGATGAAGATGAGAACTGTGAGATTGATCAAAATCGTATGTAACGTGACAATTCTATTTATAATTCTATATTTGGTGCCTTCCGATGTCATAATACACTGATTATACAGGTCAAGGTAAATACATGGAATGTATTATGACTTTAGCAAGACCCATGTTTGATGTCCTCCTATAACTCCTCCGTGTCACACATGCTAAGATTCCTTACACGTGATCCGATAGCCTCTCATGGTTGTGTCCTCCTAGACCCTGGACCTTGTTTGGTCTGCATAGAGGCTGAACAGTTCTCAGTGGTCCATGACTATTTTTTGGTGGGATAACAGGGAACGATGGTTTCCCATAGTTCAAGAAGAAGACACATGCTATATGCTATGTTCACCAGTGAGGCAAACCCAAGCTGGGAAGGAGGTAATTGCATGTTACATGTGGCCATTAGGAGGAGAAAAACTCAAAGAGGGAGGAAATCAATTGTGAGTCTAAGAAGTTGATTGTGTAAAAAATGGCTTCCAGATCAAAGGCCTAATCCCTGCACTCCTGGAGTCAGCCATTTGCTTTACACCACATCAGGGACCTTGTATAATGGAACTGGCCTTCTCCTGTGACATAGGAGGGCAGTGTTTTCTTTCTCTTTCACCAGCAGAGATGACCATAGCCGAGCTGTGATCTCCGTAGTCCGATCAGTGGAGGAGCGACCTGCATGACACCGGGAGGTCGTGGAGAACATCTGGGATTGGACACCTTCTTATAACTTACTATTCCATATAATGTCGTAGCTATCAGTAAGATGTTAGTTAGTTGCATTACAAGCTCTGATCCTGGGTTCTCGGACTGATCGCCTTTACTCGGGGTCAACAAGGAATTTTCCCCTGTGGCACAAATTGGCTAAACGTGCGCAGGGTTTTTGCCTTCTTCTGGATCAATAGCTTTAGTTAGGAATTTTATTTAAATAAATTGTGTTTAAAAATGAAAGCTCTGTCTCCTCGTCATTTCTCAATATTATATAGCAGTCAGGTATTAGTATATATTATGGGAGGTTATTATGGTTATTTTGCTGCTGATAATCCAATATGGTTGATTCCATGAAGCATTGGATAATATTCAGGTGTGTTTTTTTCCTGAGGTTTTGCTGTGTATGTTGTCTGTTCAGCTTTTTCAGGAAAGCCGATGTATCGGAGTACGGGCTCATAGACTTTTTATTGAGTCCGTACACCGATACATTTATTTCTGGAAAAAGCCGAACAGACATGAAGCGTCGGAGCGCTCACACAAGCGCTTCAGCTGATTCGTTCTAGCGATTGGAGGGGGTCTCAGTGCTTGGACCCCCAGCAATCAAAACTTCTGACATGTCACTATGACATGTCAGAAGTTTGTGAAACGTTTAAGTTACCCTTTAAGGCAATGAATTACACACTTCAAAACTATGGGCTTTCGGTATAATGCGAGAACGTGCCGATCCTCCAAATTCTAGTTATTGCATTTTCTCACCATTTTCACAGCCATACAAATTCTGAGCAGCATTTTGATATTTGTCACTATTAAATTTGCTGGCCATTAAAGGGCTATAAACCTAGTAGATAACTGCTACAATGGCAATTATGTTCCTTATAGAAAATCACTCCCACTTTTGCAGATGTCATTAGTTCATTGTTGCATTTGTATTTTCTCATAAACCTACCGTTAAATCAGGTGCGATCGAATAAAAATATAAAGCAAGTCCTAAACCTGTAACATCTAATAAAACACTTTTTAATAAATGGGAACGGACTGTTTTAGCAACATGACCAATACTTCTTAATTATTTTAAAGAAAAGCCCTCATTGGCGCAACAGCGGGAATCATCTCATGATAAATAGGAGTGGCAGGAAAGTGAGAGGTGTACACTCCCCTGGCGGTATTGTGCTGGGGGACACGACAACCTGGTAGTCGAAAAGATGTCTATATAGTCCAAGTGCTGGTTCGGGGGACTACTAGCCACTAGTGTTCCAGGCAAAGAATAATCAATATCTAATGCTGAGATGCACTAAGATATTTTGAGTGCAAGACGGTGAAAAATTACCCTTTACGAAGGCGCTGTTTCCTTTGCGATATTAAGGATGATCCTCTGGAGTCATGCAAATGTTAACCTTTTATTAATATCGTAACATGCAACATGTTTCAGAGCCGAACCGGCTCCTTCATCGACATTTGACCTATACTTATGTCATAGACGGGAAGCGGGAGTATGGAGCAGGCTCACGGCTTCATCATCTAAGCTGTTAGAAAGAGAGAGGCGGCCCCCTCTGACAGCCCATCGGGTGCAGATCGTCATCATGGCAGCATGGGGGCCAAATGAAGGCATCCAGGTCTGCCATCTTTGTACTCATATTAAGCTCTGCCTGCAACAGCGTTTAATAGAATCCTATGAAAATCACGTTTTACTGCAAGACGTTGTTATTATTGCACTATATCATGCAAACGATCCACAAATCATCTCCCACAAAAAAATGGAATAAAAAGTGATCAAAAGATTTATGTACCCTACAATGGTTCCAATAAAAACTATAGCTCGCTCCGCAAATAACAAGCCCTCACATTGTTAAATTGATGGAAAAATAAAAAAGTTATGGCTCTCATAACATAGCAACACAAAAAAGCAGTTGGAGGGGATTGCCTCACTATACTGAACTGCTGCTTCAGACCTCAACACTAGCCAGGAGGCTTCACCTGCTTCTGGGATCCAGGTTGCAAGGGTTACCACATCAGCCTCCCCCATCCCTGCCTCCAGCATGCAGCTTTCTAGTCCTGCATGTTAGGTGGTAAGTTTAACTGCCCCCGTTTTCCCAACTGGGGGGTACTCCAAGAGGACCCTTGTTAACACGCCTGCTCGGCTTGGCATTCCTTACAGTGGGAAACCCCTGCCCTTTCCTGCCCACAGGAGTATCTTTTCCTGCCTAGACCTGCTTGAGTGCCGCATCTAGTCTCTACGCAGGCCTTCATACGCTACACGGCTGCCTTGCCTTCTAGACACTGGGGTACCCTCCCACCGCTTAGATCATTGCTTCGCTCAGGCTGATCTCACTTCCACGTATTTGTTGAATCTTCGCTAGCAAATGGGATTGGAGCGTGGCCTTCCCATCCCCGGCTCCCTCAGACACATTTACAAAGCAAGATGGTGAAAATTGGTCAGGCTAAACATGGAGACCCGCCTACTACTCCCAAACAAAAGAAATCCCAACCCCGGACATGGATAAATTCCTGAAAAGACGCTCACCCCAAAGATCTACATCTTCCACTAAACGGTCATTGCTGCCTAACGATCATCGTGACACTTCTGATGCTGAAAGTTACATGGAGGAAGAAGTGGCACCTGACCCACCTTCTATGATCTCCATTTCTACTAAAGGCTTGCAAAAGATTATCGAGAAAGCCCTACAACCTGTAATGCGAGATCTTGACGATATTAAGCAGGAAGTCCACCACATTTGAGCTAGAGTTGAGCTACTTGAAGAAACCCAAACTGCTCTTCTTACTCACGGAGATGCGACCTCCTCGGCACTTCAGGCTTGTCAAACTTATCTGAATTCTCTTCACACCTATGTGGAAGATCAGGATAATAGGGGGAGGTGCAATAATCTGCGGATAAGGGGAATGCCGGAAAACTTCCCTCCACTTGAGACCATGTCCATGACTAAGAAAATCCTGGACTTTGTCCTCAGCCCTGATTCACCCTCAGACCTACAGATTGAAAGAGCTCATAGGGCTCTAGTCCAAAACCCAAAGAAGGTGAACCACCAAGGGATATTGTATGCAAGCTACTGTCTTTTCCTGTTAAAGAAGCGGTGCTCCGCAAGACACGCGATATAACTGACCTTATGTTTGAGGGTCATAAACTGAAATTTTTTCAGGATATTTCCCCGACCACCCTATCCAAACGTAGGTCTCTTGGGATCGTCACGGATCGTCTCCGATCTCTAAAAATACCGTACAAATGGCTTGTTAGGGATCTGCCAGGTACTACGTCTAGGTATACTCCTGGGATTAATCAATCCACACCTGAGGCCAGACCTGTTCGACTGACACCATCTCCCACCAACCAGGGTGGCAGGCTCAGGAGTGGGAGAGCCTATCGCGGCCTGGTCAGTCGGAGTTAGCTCCGCCCCCTGTCCTTTATTACCTGCCGTGCTCTCTTCCTCAGTGCTTGTAATTCTTCTGGATTCCTGGCCTCACTGCTGCTTGCTCCAGCCTGCTTCTGCCGTGCTTCTGCCTTGCTGCAGTTCCGCTTAACCTGCTTCGCTTTGCCCCTGGCTTGCTTCCTTCTCCATGCTCACGTTGGTATACTCCACTTCATCCTGGTCCTGACCACTCGTTCACCGCTCCGTTTCCTCGCGGCGTTCCGTGGCTACTGCCCCTTCCCTTGCGTGTTCCCTGTTTGTTCTCCCGTGCACTTAGACAGCGTAGGGACCGCCGCCCAGTTGTACCCCGTCGCCTAGGGCGGGTCGTTGCAATTAGGCAGGGACAGGGCGGTGGGTAGATTAGGGCTCACTTTCCCTTCACCTCCTTCCTGCCATTACATGGCTCTTCCCTTTTAGACTATCCTATCATTTCCAAGGTCGGTTGTCCATTGTTCATTTAGCGGAAGACCTAGAGAATGCTTGCCCTCCACTAGACCTCGACCATACCGCCATCCCCTTTGGGCAACCTTACACAGATGTAGCCTCTCTTCCCTCTCTGCCTAAGCCTGATGTCTGGCTGAATCCCAGACCCCGTCCGACTAAGAAGAGACCAGCAAATAATCCTCCATGACAGACTTGCGGCCCTGATTAGGATTGTGTTTAATTTGCATCCATTCTATGTCTGTCTAGAGATATGTTTGTGTACGGGTTTAATGTCTTAACTTTTTCTCTTTAGGTGGTTTAAAATCTGTGCTTTAAAAATGTTTAGCTACAGTCTGCCTTGAATATTTGTTGTTTGGTTGCCGGGATGAGGGGTGCATATTCTTATTCACTCGTTCACTCTTCTCTCCGCCGCCACGCCTCTCTGTCAGTCAGTGCTTAACTGACTAATACCGCACTGTGGATCAGTGCAAATATCTTTACTACAGCATTTGAAAACAATTTACTTCTTATTGTTCTCTTTTCTGTGTTTCTCATCTTTTCTTTCTTTCTCTCTTCATACTGGTGCATTTATGTCGCGTATTCAGGTTACATTGAATGTCAAGGGCTTCAACTCCCTTACTGAACGCTCCCAGGTCAAACACTCCCTTAAAAAAATGGATTCGTCTGTGCTGCTGCTACAGGAAACCCACTTGAAAGGTAAAATTCCAAACCTTCCTAAATCACCTTACACTACATAGTTCCATTCATGCAATGATAGTGGCAAACGTAACTGTGTCAGTATAGCTCTACGGTCTGACATTCCCTTTGAATTTGTCTCCCAGATTGCTGATGGCGCAGGCCGCTTTCGTTTCATAAAAGGTAAAGTGGCGAACACCCTGACTACCATTGGTATACCTATAGACAGAGGTCAATTAACACTCAGATAATTAATGGAAAAATTACAAAGCTTTATTAAGACATAAATACACACATAGTAAATGATAAAAATAGAACCATGCTATGCAGAGAGTGTCCTGCAGTTGGAAGCAATATAGGAAGATTGGAATCCAAAAAATGTCATACAATGCAGAGATTCGGCGTTTAGTAATGAACATATATTAGTAACAAGAGTCAAGTGACACATGTATTAACGCCCAGTATTCCCTGCATGTACTATAATGAAGTTTAAACATGGGCCAAATGTGAGGTCAAAAAGAAGACTTACCCATGAGTGATTGCTCCTGCAACTGCAGAGACACCAACCCGACGCGCGTTTCGGCAGAAATGCCTTCGTCCGGGGGTGGTATCTCTCCAGCGGAACAAGGTATTTAAACAGCCAGTATCCAATGAAAATAGTAGGGGCACATACGGAAAGCTAATCAATGTGATTAGCCACTATAGAGCGACACGCGTGAGGTACAGAGCGAACCCGTGACGTACTTCCGGTACTGCGTCATCAGGGAGGACGGGACAGGAGCGCACCTGGCGCACATGCCACGCCCCTCCAGATGAAGACACATGGACGAAAGACGCCCGAGACACTCCCCCCTGACGTGAGCGCTGAGCTAGTCATCTATCAAAATATATAGTAAGTATGTGAACTCCGCCCTATATAGGATACACGGCTGTTGATGGAAAAGAGATAAGACAGATTAAAAGGTGAGGCTACCAATAAAATATCAAAACACATAGATGGAGCAAGTACTTGAGAAATAATGCTGATCATGATGAGACATAATACAGCATATTGTATGTAGATCAAAGGTTAATAATGACAATGTGATCTCAAAACTATAAATACATAAAATAATAAAAATGAGAATAGGCATTGAATATGCCACAAATACTCTATATATCTATATGTGCTGAATGAAAAATAATAATGAATAATAAATAATGAATAAATTCCAAAACAATATATATACACATACATACGCAAAACATATATATACATTATATACACCCATATAAAAATGGGGAAATTATGCATAAATCCATTAATAGATAATAAATCAAAAAAATATAAAATAAATAAATGAAAAAAGATAAAAACCAATGAAAAACGTACGTATATAATACTGAAATACATAAAAAATGTATATTAATGTGTATAAGTATAAAATAATTAATGGTGTAAGTGTGATAAAACAAAAATTGCATAATGTGATGGTGACATGAAAAATGAAATATTAGATGTAAATATGACAAGGTGAAGTAATGAAATAGAAAATGCAACATATATGTATATATAAGTAATATAAATAAGAATACATAAACATGCATATTTGTGTATGAGTGTAAAATATAATATAGACAAACATGTTGAATAAAAACAAATATTATTGTGTATAGTAAAAGTGAAACTAAAATAAAAGTGCCTACGAAAAGTTTTTCCATTGGTTTCAAATAAGTCAACTATTAAATGTGCTATGTAACAAATAATGATTACATACATTTTACATTCATATTCCAAAGAAAATACATAAATAAATAAATAGATATATGAGCTGATCCATGTCATTCATCATCAACGAATTGTGTTCCAATATGTCATCTCCATCTTTCCTGAAGAAATTCAAATCTATGGTGCCTCGAACATTCATCTGTCTGTATATAGGAAATACAAAGAGTATAATTAAAAACAGATAAAAAACAATTAAAAATGGGACCGCTGGGGATACCATGGGTCAAAGAAACGGTGCAAAGCTGAGAACTTCATTTAATCCTTGTGGAGAAAGGGTTTTGAGAGTCCAAATCCATTTCACCTCGCATTGGGCCAACTTTTGGCCAATGTCTCCCATTCGAATGCCCATCCTGATGCAATCAATGCCCTTAACTCTTAAACCTTTTGGATTGCACGCATGATGTGTTTTAAAATGACGGGCTATAGGTTTAAGTTTAAGTTGGTCCATAGAATCCATATTCTCTGCCCCAGCAATATCACGCATATGTTCCCTGACTCTCACTTTCAATTCTCTAGACGTTAAACCGATGTAAATTTTTGGGCAGGGACATGTGGCGTAATATACGACAGCTTTTGTAGAGCAATTAATATGTTGCGTGATTTTATAAGTTTTTTCCCCTTTTGCGTCAACAAATGTGGTGGGCCGGTCAATGTTTGGACATGCCACACAATGTCCACATGGGGTGCAGCCCCATTTTGGTCCCTTGGTCCCAAAGGGGGATTTTAAATTTTTCGGTTGATAGTGGCTTCTCACTAAATGGTCTCGCAAATTGCGAGAACGACGAGCCGATACACATGGGAATTGTGTGACATGTCTTTCAATGTTAGGGTCTGCCAGGAGAATAGGCCAAAATTGTCTCAAAATAGCGTTCATCTGAGGCCATCTGGAGTGATAGTTTGTGGTGAACCTAACTCTGGAGTCAATTTGTTGTGTTTTTTTGGAGAATAACAAATTCTCCCTTGGGGTTGTTTTTGCACGATGATATGCTGTTTTAATACACCTTTTGCTATACCCACGACTCAAAAAAACGTTCTGTCAGTGCAAACGCCTGTTTCTCGAAAATTTCCTCTGATGAACAAATTCTTTTAATTCTAAGAAATTGCCCAATAGGTACAGCTCTTATAATGTGTGTCGGGTGGGAAGACGACGCATGGAGTAATGCATTGACAGAAGTCGATTTTCTGAAAACGTCTGTCTGTAGAAACCCTTGTTGGTCCTTGAACAATTTAACATCCAGAAAGTCTATCTGATCTTTATGATACTGATAGGTAAGTTTGATGTTCAGGTTGTTAGTATTTAAACTGTCCATAAAGTGCTTCAAAGAGTCTGGGGTACCCCTCCAGATGATCAGGATGTCATCTATGTACCTGGCCCAAAATATGACCTGGTCCATAGAGACATCCCGACCACCATCCAACAGGTCCCTCTCCCACAACCCCAGGAACAGGTTAGCATATGAGGGTGCACATGCAGCCCCCATTGCTGTGCCCTGAAGCTGTAGGAAGAAGGACCCGTTGAAGGTGAAAAAATTGTGCGTGAGAATGTATTCGAGAAGGCTCAATAGAAATTCTCTGAAAGATGTTTCCATATTCTCCATCGATAGAAAATAGGATACTGCTCGCAAACCATCAGTGTGCCGAATGCTTGTGTAAAGCGACTCGACATCACAGGTTACGAGCAGCATATCATCCTCCATATTAATGCCATTGATCTTTTGTAGTAGATCTGTTGTGTCGCGAGTGTAAGATGGTAAGTTTTTAACAATGTCTTTCAAATGATGATCAATAAACAGACATATTTTTTCGGTGAGACTGCCTTTGCCGGAAATAATAGGGCGACCAGGTGGAATTGTGGCATTCTTATGGATTTTGGGTAGCAAGTATAAGGTTGGAATAGTCGGTTCAGAAATAGTAAGTGCTGTATTCACATCCTTTGATATAATATTCCTCTGTACCGCTGTGTTCAAAAGTTTCTGTAGGTCAAGTCTGTAAGCAGAGAGAGGGTTATAGGTCATTTTTTTGTAGCATTCTGCGTTATGTAACTGGCGATAGGCCTCTGCCTCATACATTTTGCAGGGCCACACAACTATGTTGCCGCCTTTGTCCGCCGCTTTGAATACTATGTCGTCCATTTTGGCAATTTGCCGAAGACTTTGACGTTCTATATTTGTGAGATTGTCACATCTAACACTCCTAGATATTTTTTCAAATTCTCTGCTTACAGACTTGACAAACAAATCAACAGCCGGGCAGACAGCCAAAGAAGGAAATCGTTTGGACTTTATTTTCAGATGTGCAGGTATTTTACCTGTTGTATCCACATCTTGTTCATTAAGGAGCTCTTCCAGGGCACGTAAGGCTAGTTGTTCTTCCATAGTAGTAAAGGTTTCCTCAGAAACGGGCCTATAAAAAAATTTCTTATATATCAAAGACCTGCCAAATATATGCAAGTCCTTGATAGCAGAAAAAACATCAAAGTTAGCAGAGGGGGAAAACGTTAACCCCTTCTTAAGAATCTCCAAGTCAGATGTGGAAAAAACATGAGAAGACAGGTTAATTACCTTTAAGCTATTGGATGGTTCCTCCCTTACTGATTTTCTTTTATTGAAACCTTGTTTCTGTGTAATTTTTCTTTTTGATCTGGTGCTATATGATTGAAATGGACGTTGTCGGGGTATGTCTTCAGATTCACTTTGAGAAGAAAATGATGCTGCCGAAGAGGAATGGTAAACAGTGGTTGGATTGGGTGTTCTTCTCCATTTATACACTCTTTTTTGTGCAAAATCGGCCATATCCCTATTAAATTTTTTGGATTTAATATCACGAATTTCTTTTTCCCAATCTGCAAAATTCTCATCCAGGGTACGATAGAACGACGCCATCCCCTCTGTCGTCATTTTGGAGGACAGGCATAATTGTATCTGTTCAATTTCTTTATCCAATTCCCCCAGAAGTTTAGTGTCGAATCCCACGAGTAATTCCATAAATTTAAATGCGCTAGTATCACAGACCTCTTCCCACCGAGCAACAAACTCATCATCAGCAATTGGGAATGAGGGAAAAATTTGGACTCTCAAACCCCTGGGAATTAATTTCCTTTGTATGTAGTTCTCAAGAAACACTTTGTTCCACCATACTTTCATTCTACGGTGAAGTAGATTTCTGTATTTATTTTGAGAATCACTTGTGTTTCCTTGACCATTAAAACCATGCATAGCCGATTCGTTGTTAAAAACCTGATCCATTTGGGAACGCCAGGTACGTTCCCTGGCCTTGTAGTCCATGGATCCTGAAGCACTAGGATCTGTGAGGAACACAGTATGATTTATAACAAATAACTCATTTGTACAATCAGGAATAAACCTACAGTTGTTAGCTGAAATACAGACAACAAGGTTTGATGTAAAACCAAGTAACACTTGGTGTATTGACCTTAAAATACCATAAGTATACCTATAGACAGAGGTCAATTAACACTCAGATAATTAATGGAAAAATTACAAAGCTTTATTAAGACATAAATACACACATAGTAAATGATAAAAATAGAACCATGCTATGCAGAGAGTGTCCTGCAGTTGGAAGCAATATAGGAAGATTGGAATCCAAAAAATGTCATACAATGCAGAGATTCGGCGTTTAGTAATGAACATATATTAGTAACAAGAGTCAAGTGACACATGTATTAACGCCCAGTATTCCCTGCATGTACTATAATGAAGTTTAAACATGGGCCAAATGTGAGGTCAAAAAGAAGACTTACCCATGAGTGATTGCTCCTGCAACTGCAGAGACACCAACCCGACGCGCGTTTCGGCAGAAATGCCTTCGTCCGGGGGTGGTATCTCTCCAGCGGAACAAGGTATTTAAACAGCCAGTATCCAATGAAAATAGTAGGGGCACATACGGAAAGCTAATCAATGTGATTAGCCACTATAGAGCGACACGCGTGAGGTACAGAGCGAACCCGTGACGTACTTCCGGTACTGCGTCATCAGGGAGGACGGGACAGGAGCGCACCTGGCGCACATGCCACGCCCCTCCAGATGAAGACACATGGACGAAAGACGCCCGAGACACTCCCCCCTGACGTGAGCGCTGAGCTAGTCATCTATCAAAATATATAGTAAGTATGTGAACTCCGCCCTATATAGGATACACGGCTGTTGATGGAAAAGAGATAAGACAGATTAAAAGGTGAGGCTACCAATAAAATATCAAAACACATAGATGGAGCAAGTACTTGAGAAATAATGCTGATCATGATGAGACATAATACAGCATATTGTATGTAGATCAAAGGTTAATAATGACAATGTGATCTCAAAACTATAAATACATAAAATAATAAAAATGAGAATAGGCATTGAATATGCCACAAATACTCTATATATCTATATGTGCTGAATGAAAAATAATAATGAATAATAAATAATGAATAAATTCCAAAACAATATATATACACATACATACGCAAAACATATATATACATTATATACACCCATATAAAAATGGGGAAATTATGCATAAATCCATTAATAGATAATAAATCAAAAAAATATAAAATAAATAAATGAAAAAAGATAAAAACCAATGAAAAACGTACGTATATAATACTGAAATACATAAAAAATGTATATTAATGTGTATAAGTATAAAATAATTAATGGTGTAAGTGTGATAAAACAAAAATTGCATAATGTGATGGTGACATGAAAAATGAAATATTAGATGTAAATATGACAAGGTGAAGTAATGAAATAGAAAATGCAACATATATGTATATATAAGTAATATAAATAAGAATACATAAACATGCATATTTGTGTATGAGTGTAAAATATAATATAGACAAACATGTTGAATAAAAACAAATATTATTGTGTATAGTAAAAGTGAAACTAAAATAAAAGTGCCTACGAAAAGTTTTTCCATTGGTTTCAAATAAGTCAACTATTAAATGTGCTATGTAACAAATAATGATTACATACATTTTACATTCATATTCCAAAGAAAATACATAAATAAATAAATAGATATATGAGCTGATCCATGTCATTCATCATCAACGAATTGTGTTCCAATATGTCATCTCCATCTTTCCTGAAGAAATTCAAATCTATGGTGCCTCGAACATTCATCTGTCTGTATATAGGAAATACAAAGAGTATAATTAAAAACAGATAAAAAACAATTAAAAATGGGACCGCTGGGGATACCATGGGTCAAAGAAACGGTGCAAAGCTGAGAACTTCATTTAATCCTTGTGGAGAAAGGGTTTTGAGAGTCCAAATCCATTTCACCTCGCATTGGGCCAACTTTTGGCCAATGTCTCCCATTCGAATGCCCATCCTGATGCAATCAATGCCCTTAACTCTTAAACCTTTTGGATTGCACGCATGATGTGTTTTAAAATGACGGGCTATAGGTTTAAGTTTAAGTTGGTCCATAGAATCCATATTCTCTGCCCCAGCAATATCACGCATATGTTCCCTGACTCTCACTTTCAATTCTCTAGACGTTAAACCGATGTAAATTTTTGGGCAGGGACATGTGGCGTAATATACGACAGCTTTTGTAGAGCAATTAATATGTTGCGTGATTTTATAAGTTTTTTCCCCTTTTGCGTCAACAAATGTGGTGGCCCGGTCAATGTTTGGACATGCCACACAATGTCCACATGGGGTGCAGCCCCATTTTGGTCCCTTGGTCCCAAAGGGGGATTTTAAATTTTTCGGTTGATAGTGGCTTCTCACTAAATGGTCTCGCAAATTGCGAGAACGACGAGCCGATACACATGGGAATTGTGTGACATGTCTTTCAATGTTAGGGTCTGCCAGGAGAATAGGCCAAAATTGTCTCAAAATAGCGTTCATCTGAGGCCATCTGGAGTGATAGTTTGTGGTGAACCTAACTCTGGAGTCAATTTGTTGTGTTTTTTTGGAGAATAACAAATTCTCCCTTGGGGTTGTTTTTGCACGATGATATGCTGTTTTAATACACCTTTTGCTATACCCACGACTCAAAAAACGTTCTGTCAGTGCAAACGCCTGTTTCTCGAAAATTTCCTCTGATGAACAAATTCTTTTAATTCTAAGAAATTGCCCAATAGGTACAGCTCTTATAATGTGTGTCGGGTGGGAAGACGACGCATGGAGTAATGCATTGACAGAAGTCGATTTTCTGAAAACGTCTGTCTGTAGAAACCCTTGTTGGTCCTTGAACAATTTAACATCCAGAAAGTCTATCTGATCTTTATGATACTGATAGGTAAGTTTGATGTTCAGGTTGTTAGTATTTAAACTGTCCATAAAGTGCTTCAAAGAGTCTGGGGTACCCCTCCAGATGATCAGGATGTCATCTATGTACCTGGCCCAAAATATGACCTGGTCCATAGAGACATCCCGACCACCATCCAACAGGTCCCTCTCCCACAACCCCAGGAACAGGTTAGCATATGAGGGTGCACATGCAGCCCCCATTGCTGTGCCCTGAAGCTGTAGGAAGAAGGACCCGTTGAAGGTGAAAAAATTGTGCGTGAGAATGTATTCGAGAAGGCTCAATAGAAATTCTCTGAAAGATGTTTCCATATTCTCCATCGATAGAAAATAGGATACTGCTCGCAAACCATCAGTGTGCCGAATGCTTGTGTAAAGCGACTCGACATCACAGGTTACGAGCAGCATATCATCCTCCATATTAATGCCATTGATCTTTTGTAGTAGATCTGTTGTGTCGCGAGTGTAAGATGGTAAGTTTTTAACAATGTCTTTCAAATGATGATCAATAAACAGACATATTTTTTCGGTGAGACTGCCTTTGCCGGAAATAATAGGGCGACCAGGTGGAATTGTGGCATTCTTATGGATTTTGGGTAGCAAGTATAAGGTTGGAATAGTCGGTTCAGAAATAGTAAGTGCTGTATTCACATCCTTTGATATAATATTCCTCTGTACCGCTGTGTTCAAAAGTTTCTGTAGGTCAAGTCTGTAAGCAGAGAGAGGGTTATAGGTCATTTTTTTGTAGCATTCTGCGTTATGTAACTGGCGATAGGCCTCTGCCTCATACATTTTGCAGGGCCACACAACTATGTTGCCGCCTTTGTCCGCCGCTTTGAATACTATGTCGTCCATTTTGGCAATTTGCCGAAGACTTTGACGTTCTATATTTGTGAGATTGTCACATCTAACACTCCTAGATATTTTTTCAAATTCTCTGCTTACAGACTTGACAAACAAATCAACAGCCGGGCAGACAGCCAAAGAAGGAAATCGTTTGGACTTTATTTTCAGATGTGCAGGTATTTTACCTGTTGTATCCACATCTTGTTCATTAAGGAGCTCTTCCAGGGCACGTAAGGCTAGTTGTTCTTCCATAGTAGTAAAGGTTTCCTCAGAAACGGGCCTATAAAAAAATTTCTTATATATCAAAGACCTGCCAAATATATGCAAGTCCTTGATAGCAGAAAAAACATCAAAGTTAGCAGAGGGGGAAAACGTTAACCCCTTCTTAAGAATCTCCAAGTCAGATGTGGAAAAAACATGAGAAGACAGGTTAATTACCTTTAAGCTATTGGATGGTTCCTCCCTTACTGATTTTCTTTTATTGAAACCTTGTTTCTGTGTAATTTTTCTTTTTGATCTGGTGCTATATGATTGAAATGGACGTTGTCGGGGTATGTCTTCAGATTCACTTTGAGAAGAAAATGATGCTGCCGAAGAGGAATGGTAAACAGTGGTTGGATTGGGTGTTCTTCTCCATTTATACACTCTTTTTTGTGCAAAATCGGCCATATCCCTATTAAATTTTTTGGATTTAATATCACGAATTTCTTTTTCCCAATCTGCAAAATTCTCATCCAGGGTACGATAGAACGACGCCATCCCCTCTGTCGTCATTTTGGAGGACAGGCATAATTGTATCTGTTCAATTTCTTTATCCAATTCCCCCAGAAGTTTAGTGTCGAATCCCACGAGTAATTCCATAAATTTAAATGCGCTAGTATCACAGACCTCTTCCCACCGAGCAACAAACTCATCATCAGCAATTGGGAATGAGGGAAAAATTTGGACTCTCAAACCCCTGGGAATTAATTTCCTTTGTATGTAGTTCTCAAGAAACACTTTGTTCCACCATACTTTCATTCTACGGTGAAGTAGATTTCTGTATTTATTTTGAGAATCACTTGTGTTTCCTTGACCATTAAAACCATGCATAGCCGATTCGTTGTTAAAAACCTGATCCATTTGGGAACGCCAGGTACGTTCCCTGGCCTTGTAGTCCATGGATCCTGAAGCACTAGGATCTGTGAGGAACACAGTATGATTTATGACAAATAACTCATTTGTACAATCAGGAATAAACCTACAGTTGTTAGCTGAAATACAGACAACAAGGTTTGATGTAAAACCAAGTAACACTTGGTGTATTGACCTTAAAATACCATAAGTATACCTATAGACAGAGGTCAATTAACACTCAGATAATTAATGGAAAAATTACAAAGCTTTATTAAGACATAAATACACACATAGTAAATGATAAAAATAGAACCATGCTATGCAGAGAGTGTCCTGCAGTTGGAAGCAATATAGGAAGATTGGAATCCAAAAAATGTCATACAATGCAGAGATTCGGCGTTTAGTAATGAACATATATTAGTAACAAGAGTCAAGTGACACATGTATTAACGCCCAGTATTCCCTGCATGTACTATAATGAAGTTTAAACATGGGCCAAATGTGAGGTCAAAAAGAAGACTTACCCATGAGTGATTGCTCCTGCAACTGCAGAGACACCAACCCGACGCGCGTTTCGGCAGGAATGCCTTCGTCCGGGGGTGGTATCTCTCCAGCGGAACAAGGTATTTAAACAGCCAGTATCCAATGAAAATAGTAGGGGCACATACGGAAAGCTAATCAATGTGATTAGCCACTATAGAGCGACACGCGTGAGGTACAGAGCGAACCCGTGACGTACTTCCGGTACTGCGTCATCAGGGAGGACGGGACAGGAGCGCACCTGGCGCACATGCCACGCCCCTCCAGATGAAGACACATGGACGAAAGACGCCCGAGACACTCCCCCCTGACGTGAGCGCTGAGCTAGTCATCTATCAAAATATATAGTAAGTATGTGAACTCCGCCCTATATAGGATACACGGCTGTTGATGGAAAAGAGATAAGACAGATTAAAAGGTGAGGCTACCAATAAAATATCAAAACACATAGATGGAGCAAGTACTTGAGAAATAATGCTGATCATGATGAGACATAATACAGCATATTGTATGTAGATCAAAGGTTAATAATGACAATGTGATCTCAAAACTATAAATACATAAAATAATAAAAATGAGAATAGGCATTGAATATGCCACAAATACTCTATATATCTATATGTGCTGAATGAAAAATAATAATGAATAATAAATAATGAATAAATTCCAAAACAATATATATACACATACATACGCAAAACATATATATACATTATATACACCCATATAAAAATGGGGAAATTATGCATAAATCCATTAATAGATAATAAATCAAAAAAATATAAAATAAATAAATGAAAAAAGATAAAAACCAATGAAAAACGTACGTATATAATACTGAAATACATAAAAAATGTATATTAATGTGTATAAGTATAAAATAATTAATGGTGTAAGTGTGATAAAACAAAAATTGCATAATGTGATGGTGACATGAAAAATGAAATATTAGATGTAAATATGACAAGGTGAAGTAATGAAATAGAAAATGCAACATATATGTATATATAAGTAATATAAATAAGAATACATAAACATGCATATTTGTGTATGAGTGTAAAATATAATATAGACAAACATGTTGAATAAAAACAAATATTATTGTGTATAGTAAAAGTGAAACTAAAATAAAAGTGCCTACGAAAAGTTTTTCCATTGGTTTCAAATAAGTCAACTATTAAATGTGCTATGTAACAAATAATGATTACATACATTTTACATTCATATTCCAAAGAAAATACATAAATAAATAAATAGATATATGAGCTGATCCATGTCATTCATCATCAACGAATTGTGTTCCAATATGTCATCTCCATCTTTCCTGAAGAAATTCAAATCTATGGTGCCTCGAACATTCATCTGTCTGTATATAGGAAATACAAAGAGTATAATTAAAAACAGATAAAAAACAATTAAAAATGGGACCGCTGGGGATACCATGGGTCAAAGAAACGGTGCAAAGCTGAGAACTTCATTTAATCCTTGTGGAGAAAGGGTTTTGAGAGTCCAAATCCATTTCACCTCGCATTGGGCCAACTTTTGGCCAATGTCTCCCATTCGAATGCCCATCCTGATGCAATCAATGCCCTTAACTCTTAAACCTTTTGGATTGCACGCATGATGTGTTTTAAAATGACGGGCTATAGGTTTAAGTTTAAGTTGGTCCATAGAATCCATATTCTCTGCCCCAGCAATATCACGCATATGTTCCCTGACTCTCACTTTCAATTCTCTAGACGTTAAACCGATGTAAATTTTTGGGCAGGGACATGTGGCGTAATATACGACAGCTTTTGTAGAGCAATTAATATGTTGCGTGATTTTATAAGTTTTTTCCCCTTTTGCGTCAACAAATGTGGTGGCCCGGTCAATGTTTGGACATGCCACACAATGTCCACATGGGGTGCAGCCCCATTTTGGTCCCTTGGTCCCAAAGCGGCCCAGATTAGGATTGTGTTTAATTTGCATCCATTCTATGTCTGTCTAGAGATATGTTTGTGTACGGGTTTAATGTCTTAACTTTTTCTCTTTAGGTGGTTTAAAATCTGTGCTTTAAAAATGTTTAGCTACAGTCTGCCTTGAATATTTGTTGTTTGGTTGCCGGGATGAGGGGTGCATATTCTTATTCACTCGTTCACTCTTCTCTCCGCCGCCACGCCTCTCTGTCAGTCAGTGCTTAACTGACTAATACCGCACTGTGGATCAGTGCAAATATCTTTACTACAGCATTTGAAAACAATTTACTTCTTATTGTTCTCTTTTCTGTGTTTCTCATCTTTTCTTTCTTTCTCTCTTCATACTGGTGCATTTATGTCGCGTATTCAGGTTACATTGAATGTCAAGGGCTTCAACTCCCTTACTGAACGCTCCCAGGTCAAACACTCCCTTAAAAAAATGGATTCGTCTGTGCTGCTGCTACAGGAAACCCACTTGAAAGGTAAAATTCCAAACCTTCCTAAATCACCTTACACTACATAGTTCCATTCATGCAATGATAGTGGCAAACGTAACTGTGTCAGTATAGCTCTACGGTCTGACATTCCCTTTGAATTTGTCTCCCAGATTGCTGATGGCGCAGGCCGCTTTCGTTTCATAAAAGGTAAAGTGGCGAACACCCTGACTACCATTGGGAATATTTACGCCTGAACTCAGGCCAGATTCCTTGGCTATCTGCGACTCTAGACAAGTTTTCTCAGTTCTCTGAGGGCCTAACACTTCTGGGAGAGGACTTCAACATTGTGCTTGAGCCCCTTCTGGACTCCTCCACGGGAACCTCTGCTCACAGCTACTCAGCTCTGAGGAAAATCCGTAGACTCCTCACATCTTTAAGATTAATGGATGTGTGGAGATTCTTCCACCCCACGGATAGGGACTATACCTTCTACTCCCACCCCCATCATTCTTACCAAAGACTAGATTACCTGCTCATCATGGATAGCCAACTCCCTTTAATAAATTCCCCCTCTATAGGCAACATTCTCCTGTCTGACCATGCCCCAATGTCCATGTTTCTCAACATACACAGCCTTTTGCCTAGGCAATATAACTGGAGACTTAATGAAACTTTCCTCTACTTGTCGCGCAATAAGCAGCGAGTTGAGGCGGCGCTGAAGTCCTACTTTGTTGAGAATGATACGCAGGATGTCTCCGCTAGCACTATCTGAGAAGCCCATAAGCCAGTGATCAGAGGAGTACTCATAATCATGGGTTCGTTTATGAAGAGAGAGAGGAACCGGGAGATTGATGACCTTCTTTCCCGAATATCTGACCTTGAAAACCAGCATAAACGGTCCGCGGCTCAAGGGGTTCTCTCCTCGCTTATACTTTCCAGAGAAAGACTCAAACAATGTTTGAATTTTCGCACGGCAAAGGCATATACCTCTGCTACTCACAAACACTACATGCACGGTGATAAGGGGAGCAAACTTATGGCTTATCTAGCTAAAAAGAGAAGACAGCAGAACTATATCCCCAAAATCAGGTCTCCTACTGGAGCTGTAATTGACACCAATGACATTGTGGTTGAGATTTGCTCCTATCAAATACTGTATGACCTACGTCCTGGAGAGACACCCAAGGAGCTTGCGGACAGAACTGAGCTGATTGAATCTTTCCTTGACTCCCTCTCTCTTCGTACCTTAACTGCTACGCAAAAAACGCAACTAGAATCCCCTTTTACACTTAAAGAAATCCGTGATGCGCTCTCCAGTATGCCCTCTAGTAAGTCCCCAGGTCCTGACGGTCTTCCGGCCTCATACTATAAACAGTTTGGAGACGTCCTGCTGTCATTCTTCCTCAGAGTATGTAACTCTCTTAACGCTTCTCAACATTTCTCTCCTTCAGCGCTTGAAGCACATATTTCGGTATTACCCTTCGCTATGCGGTAATTATTGCCCTATATCACTTTTGAATGCGGATGTTAAATTATATGCCAAAATCATAGCTAACAGGATGCAATCCTTACTCTCATTCCTAATTGACCCAGTGCAGACGGGTTTTGTTAAGGGGAGAGAAGGTAAACACAACACTACGCGAGTTCTCCATCTGATCCAGTACACTAGGTCAAGAAATATCCCTTTGGTTCAGTTGTCTACTGATGCAGAGAAAGCTTTAAACTGGGTGGACTGGACCTTTATGGTCAAGGCGCTTTCCCGTTTCGGCTTTCAACAACTCTTCGTTCACAAAATCCTGTCTCTGTACACTTCCCCACATGCTAAGGATTGAGTAAATGGCCACATATCGAGGCCTTTCCAGATCATGAATGGAACAAGACAGGGTTGTCCACTCTCTCCCCTCCTTTTTGTCCTCACAATTGAGACTTTGATCCAGAGTGTGCGTCAGGAGCCACTTCTGTCGGGGGTCGCCATTGGTGACAGAGTGCATTGCACAGCGGCATTTGCTGATGACTTGCTTATTTTCATCACCAACCCCTCCACAGCCCTACCCCGACTTCAAGAGATGTTTACCCATTTTGGTGACTTATCCAATTTCAAAATTAATTCTAACAAATCCGAGGGACTATGTGTCTCCTGCACTCCGGCTCTATTAAAGTCTCTGAAACTCAGCTCCCCCTTCCTACTGCGTTCAGATACTATAAAATACCTAGGAATTAATTTAACTCCCTCACTTGAACACTGGTATCAATACAATTACACACCTTTACTCTCTGAGATTAAAGCCACTATCCTGTCTTGGCATATCCCATATATTTCATGGATTGGTAGAACCAACTTACTTAAAATGATTATTCTCCCCAAACTCCTTTATCTATTCCAAACTCTCCAGATTCCCCTCCCTAGAGCCTTTTTTGCTACCATTAGACAACAGTTTTCTAAATACATTTGGAATAATATTAAACCCAGAATAGCATTTCACACTCTTATTCGTCCTAAACCCTCAGTGGGGATAGGGCTTCCGGATATTGAATCCGACTACCACTCCGTACAATTAGCTAGGATAACTGAGTGGTTTGATAATGCCTCAATTAGACTTGGGGTTCTCGTGGAGGAGGCCACCATAGGCATGTCCCTTACCTCCCTTCTGTGGCTTAACAAACCCAACGCAGCCCTTTTTAAGTCACGCAACTCTCTTACCTCTGCTTCATATCAAACATGGATGAAAGGTGAGGGGATGAAATCTCTGCACAAAATTTAGTCTTCCCTGATGACGGTTCGTGACCTTGTGCAGTCGCAGACTGAGAGGTTTCGAGACTGTTCGTCCCTGCCTGGAAAGGCATCCTGCAGCACGTACGATTCCATATTGACTAACGGGGCTGTTTCTACCCTCACTGAATTGCAGGCTCAACCTGGTTTCTCGCCTATCAATTTTCACACTTACACTCACCTCAAAAGGTGTTACCTGGGAGCGTTTATTACACGATATTATAATAATCTCATTAAGATGAATTCATCCATACAGCCCTCTTTTCTTAAAGCTTGGGAGTTGGAACTTAAGACTACTTTTTCTGACGAGGACACCAGGGCAGTTTTTCGAAACTCCCTTGGTACCTCAAGAATCCTCATACAAACTGACCTCTAGGTGGTACAAGACTCCCTGGGTTTTGCATAAAATGTGTAACGAAATTTCCCCAGATTTTTGGAGGTGTCATAAAGACCCGGGAACATATTTACATTTGTGGTGGGAGTGTGAGAAAATCTCCCCCTTTTGGGCCGAGATACAAACTGTCCTCAATACTATAACTCATTCCTCTATTGTCATTTCCCCTCGTGTAGTGTTCCTAAACCTGTGGCCAACATTCCCTGTCGGGGCCCCCAGGGAGCTATGGTTACATCTCTTCGCGGCGGCCAAATCTCTATTACCGTTGTATTGGAAGTCGAGGTTGTGCCACGAATAAGTCATTGGCTTAGGAAGGTAGCCCAGCTGGCGAGAATGGAGGAGCTCTCGCATCTTGAGTATCACTCTCATGCCAAGTACCGAAAGATCTGGGCACCCTGGTTTGAATTCTGCAAAAATGACTCCTTTCAACACCTCTGGGGTGCAGACAACCCCTGCATTGGATAAGGACGATTGTTATTCTAGTTTGGGACTACTTTCTAAACTTTCCCACTAGGCCTGATGTCCTTGGAGACCTCTCTCCTTGCATGTTTCGTTTCCCTCCTTTTCTATCCCCTCCTTCTTTACCCCCTTCCCCTTGACGTTGGTGCAAGTGGTGTGAACATACGCCAGGAAGCTCATACTTCCTTATTGTTCTGTTTGTATAATATGTTCTGTTAATATTGAGATAACGCATTGTACATACATGTCTTCTTATTGTGAATTCTAACAATTACTCGTATATTGTATGTACTGTGGCGCTTATGCATATTATAATTCGCATTTTGCCTCTCTGTAAAACCTCAATAAAATGTTATTTTCCCAAAAAAAAAAACAAAAAAAAACTATACATATGTGGTATTACCGTAATTGTACCAAACCATAGAATAAAGGTAATTATTATTTACGCCGCATGGTAAACAGCATAGAACAATGGCGGAATTGCTGGGGTTTTTTCGATTCCCCTCCAATAAAAGTTAATCAAAATATGATATGTACCCAAAATGATGCCATTAAAAAATACAACTAATGGCGCCAAAAAAAAGTCCTCGGCTATGTCGATGCAAAAATAAAAAAGTTATAGCTCTTTAAATGCGACGATGGAAAAACAAAAAAAATTGCTTGGAAATTAAGGCCTAAAATAGGCTGGTCACTAAGGAGTTAAAGTACAAAATAACTGTTTCCTGAAAGGATAAAGGACTTGAGATGAGCAAACCTATTAGACACATATCAAATTAGGTCAAAATTTCCCAAAATTTAAAATTCGTCAAAATGTGAACGTTTTGGTGTTCGCAGTGCAAGAATTGTCAAAATGGTGGCCACCGGTGAGCGCTCTCCGCCAATTTGCCAATTATAAAAAAAAAAGAGGGGAGAAGAGGATTAAAAAAACTAAACATACTCACCACCTTCCCTGGTCTCCTGACGTGTCCCTGCCGGAAAATTAGATGACGTAGCTGTGATCGCTGCAGCCAATCCCAGGCCACAGTGATCACATGGGACAGCTACGTCATCTCACCTGCCGGTAGCGACGTGTTGCTACTGTAGTACAGCGTATGTGTTGAGTGTGTTTGTTTTTATTTTTGTGAAATCGCATGTACCCTGATTGCCTTGTTTGACCCTCTGATGTCTTCAAGGACTGTAACCAACTTAGATTCAGTCCTAGAAGACGTTAAATAGTCTGATAGGCCTATCGGGGGACTTGCGATTCGCAAAACGAATTTAGACTGAAACGAACGTCCGATTTAAATGAAAATTTGCTCCTCACTATTAAGGACTCTGCAATGCAAGCCAGCAATGCTAACCAATCTGCACTGTGACATTGTAAATACTTATTATTAACACTATAGCAGGAGATGTCACTTCTGGTCATATTTGTGACATCATCAGATAAAGTACAGGAGGCCATTGTTACCTCACTGCATGATGTCATAATGACTGTGACTCTATAAGAACTGGGGTTTAGGGGGGGAGACTGCTTAGTCCAGGATATGAAGATAAGCAGACACAAGATACTTCACCATGAGGATCTCACAGAGAATAGCGGAAGCTTCTGATGTTTGTGAAGTCACCAGTCGGAATGCGGAACACTGGAAGATGAGAACTTCATGCACGAGCCGCATGGCAGGGGAAGAACAACAGGAAAACCAGGGGCTTTGGCTTATATACACGGTGATAGGAGGTTCAGTCATTTACTTTCAGGTTTTGGGACCAAGAAGAAAAACAGTAATGTGGAGGAAAATCTGCCGCCATGATGCCAGCAATCTCCAAACATTGAAGGTATGTGCATAATATATATGTTCATTTAATCTGAAAATGTGGGATATTTGAGAATTTGGGGGTTTGTTATACATTATGGCCCATATTTACTGGGTAGTTTATGTCAGTTTATTTTGTTAGCTTAACCAAATAAAGTTGCAAACGGTGACATGCAACAAATTTGGTGTAAAATGTATCTTTTCTCGTCACTTGACATATTTAAAAAGTGACAAAAAAAGTGCGTGTGGTCTCCAAAGAGACGTAGATTAAGTCCCATTTATTAAAGTAAACTATGTTAAAATGGCACAAATTTTGCCCTTATTATTTTATTGCAGGGAGGAGATCTGGACGAGCGGCTGAAGATGAAGATGAGAACTGTGAGATTGATCAAAATCGTATGTAACGTGACAATTCTATTTATAATTCTATATTTGGTGCCTTCCGATGTCATAATACACTGATTATACAGGTCAAGGCAAATACATGGAATTAGAGATGAGCGAATCGGGACAACCGAGCCAGTTTCGGTCCGAACATTGCGAAAAGTTCGGTTCGCAGCGAATCCGTACTTCACCGGGTTCGGCCGAACTTGTTTTGACCGAACCCGGGCAGGCAGAAAAAACATTACAAAAATATTATACTAATCGGCAGCCACTTGTCTCTATCAATCACTGATAGAGAAAAGAGGCTGCTGATTAAAAATAAAATAAAAAGCATTTCATACGTACCCGGTCGTTGTCTTGGTGACGAGTTCCTCTTCTTCCTCCAGTCCGACCTTCTTTCCTGCCGCGGCAGCCTGTGATTGGCTGCAGCGGCCTCGGCAGCCTGTGATTGGCTGCAGCTGCCGCGGCAGCCTGTGATTGGCTGTAGCGGCCGCATGTGATTGGCGGGAGTTTGGCGTGAGTACGAATGGCTTTGGTGCTGTGCACCCATTTCTCTCCTTCTCAGCATTTAAATCAGGGGTCTCAAGCACGTGGCCCGCGGGCCGCATGCGGCCCCTGGGGCTGTCATCTGCGGCCCGCGGGTCACAGAGCCGCTAGTATCGGCTCTGCTCCGAGACTCTGGAATTCCCTGACATCGTTGTCCACATACGAACAGCGATGTCTGGGGCTTCCCCAGAGCCGGAGTCCCGGGCAGAGCGCTAGCGTACAGGCTCTGCTCCGGGACTTGGTGGAATTCCTTGACATAGCTGCCCATATATGGACAGTGTGTCAGGGTCTTCCCCAGAGCGGAGTCCCGGGCAGAGCGCTAGTATCGGCTCTGCTCCAGGACGCTGCGGAATTCCCTGACATAGCTGCCCATATATGGACAGTGTGTCAGGGTCTTCCCCAGAGCGGAGTCCCAGGCAGAGCACTAGTAGGCTCTTCCTGGGACTCCAGCTGTGCTCCTGACATGCCTGGGACTCCTGCTCTGGGGAAGCCCCTGACATCATTGTCGATGTATGGACAGCGATGTCAGAGGCTTTCCCTGAGTCCCGGAGCAGAGCCGATAATAGCGCTCTGCCCGGGACTCCGCTCTGGGGGAGACCCTGACACACTGTCCATATATGGGCAGCGATGTCAGGGAATTCCACAGAGTACCGGAGCAGAGCCTGTACTAGCGCTCTGTCCGGGACTCTGGCTCTGGGGAAGCCCCAGACATCGCTGTTCATATGTGGACAGCGATGTCAGGGAATTCCGCAGCGTCCCGGAGCAGAGCCGATACTAGCGCTCTGCCCGGGACTCCGCTCTGGGGAAGACCCTGACACACTGTCCATATATGGCCAGCTATGTCAGGGAATTCCACCGAGTCCCGGAGCGGAGCCTGTACTAGCGCTCTGCCCGGGACTCCGGCTCTGGGGAAGCCCCAGACATCGCTGTTCGTATGTGGACAACGATGTCAGGGAATTCCAGAGTCTTGGAGTAGAGCCGATACTAGCGGCTCTGTGTCCCGCGTGTAAGGGTGCACTCGTACTTACCTCTCTCTGGGGGGCCAACGCAGGAATATGGGCATGTCGGGCGGCTCAGAAGTCGGCTCTGGACGAAGGAGCGTCTTGGGCGTCATGGCAACGGCCGCACTGCCGACAGCCATGCCGCATGCGCCCAACGGCAAACAGAGCGAAGTCTCGCGCTGCGGCACTTGGAGGAGGAGAGAAGAGGAGGGACATGGCCGGATGACAGGGAGCGCGGCAAGGGAGGGAGGTGGAGCAAGCGAGTGGCGCGAATAAGGAGTAGGACTGAGAGGTGACGAGAGACAAGAGGAGAGGTTTAAGAGAGCAGGTGTCCGGACCAGAGAGAGAGACCGCCGAACAGGGGTCCGGACAGGGAAAGTGAGCTGCAAGGAAGGTCGCCGGGAGAGAGGAGGCAGGAGCCTGACAGCACGTGGACACCCCACTGCAGCCTTGGAGACAGAGGACAAAAGAACAGCACGGGTGTTGCTGCTACAACCCTTCAGTAGGACAGAGGACCGGCCGGAGCACAAGGAGTGTGCCAACAGCCACAGGTACCGTGCCCAGACCTTAAGACCCCTGACCAAGAGCTAGAGTCCCGTCTTAAAGAAAGTGCCCTTGTCCTAGTCAGTGACTGTTTACTGGAGTGACGTCCCTCGCTAACTACCGCCACCAGAAGACTGGTCCCAAAAGGGACAAACAACTCATCCTGAGCTAGGCCCAAAGGCAGGGCGGACTTGCTAGCTTATTAACCGCGCCAGTATCCCTGCGTGTCCTCCAGAGTAAAGCACTGCATGTAACCCTTGCATGGAACTGTTGTTGATAAAGCACCGCATGTAACCCTTGCATGGAACTGTTGTTGGCAAAGTACCGCCTGTAATACTTGCATGGAATTGTTGTTGATGAATCTTGCTGGAACAGGAGCAGGCAGAAGGAACGGCCCGGGTTGACGGAACTTTATCGGACTATTAGCTGGACTTCGTGTAAACCTTAGCGTCAGCCCGCCAGTTCAGTTGCGTCCTAGGGGGTCCTTCGTTCGGACCACCGACTGAGGAGAGAGAGGGTTGTCATGAAAGGTAGCGGATAGCTCCGCAAGGACCCGTGACGGTGCTAGTAGGTACGTTAGTCGCTGATTCCCACGACGCGACCCGTGGGCCGAGAGTGTGACTCTTACCCTAGGGTAGGCTGCCAGTAGCGGGTAGCTCCTGCCGTGACTGACCGCGGCGTGTCCCTAGCCAAGCCGGCAACGTGGGGTTAGGCACAACCTCTCTCCGGGGGACTTCCAGCGGGATCGAAGTCCTCAACCTCAGAATTCCTGTCTGCTCCATAGAAGAAGATTTACTGTTATCTGCTCGCTGAAGTAAAGAAGTATAAAAGAAGAAGGTGTGTCTCTGTTATTTCGTAGCGACAGCAGTAGTTCCTCCTACATAAATTGGCGTAGTCGGCAGGATCCAAAACCTCGCCGCGATGGAACCGTCCAGCAGCGGGACATTACCGCCGACCCCGACTGTCATGATACCCATGGGGGCCGCCCTAATGAACATTCCCAAGTTTGACGGGAAGAGTGTATCGATCGCGGACTGGACGGAACGAGTTCGTACTGTGGCCCGGTTATTCCAGGTACCGGTGACCCACCAAGCCGACCTGGCCTTCAACTCACTCGAAGGGGACGCGAGACAAGCTGTCTTGGTTTTAGCGCTAGAACACCGTGACAAGCTAGAAGCAATCATCAGCCGATTGGAATCCCTCTATGGAGATGTCACTTCAGCCACCGACCTCCGGAAGAAATTTTATACCAGGGTACAGAGGAACGGGGAATCACTCCAGCAATTCGCGGTAGGATTACAAGGAATGTGGAGTCGACTAGTACGGAAGGATCCCGCGGGGTGCACAGCCTTAACAGAGCCGGACCGAATAGTGCGAGACCAGTTTGTATCCGGGCTAGACAGCCGGACCCTGAGGCGCGCCGCAAGAGACCTCGTCTGGGTAACCCCCGCTGCCACGATGAGTGAGGTGTTACGAGAAGCGCTCGAAGTTCATCGAGAGGAGTTGGGAGAAGCGAGTATGGCCCTGCAAAAAGTGGGTGCACCCTAGCCATCTGCAAGGGAGACCGGACGGCCAGAAGCGGTGTTCATAGAATTCGCCCGGGATGTCAAGGAGGCTATTCGGGAATTGAAGACCGATGTCGCTCAATTAAGAGTAATGGCCGATCGCCCGGAACATCTTTCTCGTCCACCCCGATCGACACAAGGAGGGCCTCGATGCTGTTGGCAGTGTGATCAGCCGGGTCATTTCGCCAGAGATTGCAGGATGAGACGCTACCCAAGACGGGAACAGCCACCTTTAAACTAAGGTACCCGGCCGCTGAGGGCCAAGCTGCGGGCATTCCATCGACGGGCCCAAATGAAAGGGTGGAACTTTTGACAGGAAAATGCCCCTAACGTTCCTTGCCTTATCGACACTGGGTCGGAGGTAACCACCATGACTTATCAGTTGTTCCATGAACAGTTCCAAGGTCGACAGAATTTAGAAGCCCCTTGCATTGAACTTACGGTGGCTAATAGCCTGCCAATTCCCATTGCCGGTGTTACGTGGTTAGAAGTATTTAATCGTAATTTTCCCCGTGCTGGTATTGTGGTAGTACGTAATTTTGCAAGGCCGGGTATACCTGTTATAATTGGCATGAATGTGTTGCAGGAAATACATGGTATGATGTTCAACGAGACGAGCGGTGCCCGGTGGGAGGAGCTGGCAACCGATCGGACCGCCCGGCAAGCTTTGTTTCAGGTTCATCAAATCTGCCAACGACAGGCTGACTTGAAGACACTACAGGGCCGAGTGGGGTCGGTGAGGGTCCCAGGTAAGGCGGTGCTGCAAGTACCACCTCTACAGGAAGTCGCCATTCCCCTCTCCGTAGGGACTCATCATCGCTTAAAGGATGCCATGGTCATGGTGGAACCCATGCGAAGTCTCAAGAGTACGCCACCCTGGGTGGTAGGAAGAACGGTGTGTCGGATAACCAAAGGAATGGCGACCGTCAGAGTGCTGAATCCGACCCAAGGGGTGATCGAGATACTCGTCCGGCACGGTGCTAGCTAATGTTGATATGGTGAGGCCCGAGGACGTGACGGACCCGGACATGGCCGAAACGTTGAAAGAGACATCGTTGAGAGATGAAGGGAGTGAAGCCAACGTGAACGAGCAGACTGATCGACTGTGGCGCCAACTCGAAATGGACGGAATAGCCCCAGATACCAAGTCAGAGGAGCAACTGAGGACGCTTCTGCAACGCTTCGGCTGGGTTTTCGCTCAGCATGAAGAGGACTTTGGGTGCACCACTACCATCGAACATGGGATTCACACGGGGGCGGCGCCGCCCATCAGAGAGCGATATCGCAATATACCCCCCGCGCTGTATCGAGAGGTAAAAGAGCTCCTCCAGAAGATGTTAGACGGACAGGTGATTCGAGAGAGTCAGAGCCCATGGGCAGCCCCGATTGTGCTGGTAAGGAAGATGGATGGGTCGCTCCGGTTTTGTGTGGATTACCGCAAGTTGAACGCCTGTACTCATAGGGATGCCTACCCACTGCCCCGAGTGGAAGAATCATTAACCGCCATGCAGGAGGCTCGGTACTACACGACGCTCGATTTAGCAAGTGGGTACTGGCAGGTACCCATGAAGGAAGCGTGTAAGGAGAAGACGGCGTTCATCATTCCCTCAGGCTTGTTCGAATTCAACCGGATGCCGTTCGGGCTAACAAATGCGCCCAGTACTTTCCAACGGCTAATGGAGCATTGTCTGGGAGATCTAAATTATGAGTCAGTCTTGATCTATTTGGACGATATTGTCATTTTTTCAAAGACCTTCCCAGAACACCTGCGGCATCTACAGGTCGTGTTGGAACGATTGGGAAGGTATGGACTCAAACTAAAACCCAGCAAATGCCGACTGGGCCGCCAGCAGATCAAATACTTAGGCCATGTCGTGAATGCAACAGGAATTGCACCTGACCCAGATAAGATTAAAGCCATACAGGAGTGGGCCATTCCGCAGAACACCACGGAAGTACGAGCCTATCTCGGGTTGGTCGGTTACTATCGGAGGTACATCCGAGACTTCTCCAAAATTGCAAGTCCTCTGAATCAGCTCCTCTGTGGACAACCCACCCAAAAGAAGGGGAGCCGAAGCCCCAGTGTAGTGGAACAATGGCAGGAGCCACAACAAGCGGCATTCGAAGCATTGAAGGCACGACTGGTGACCGCACCCATCCTCGCTTTTGCAGACTTCGCCCAGCCATTCCGGCTGTACACTGACGCCAGCCTGAAGGGACTGGGAGCGGTCCTGGCCCAGCAGCAAGAGGACGTGGAACGCGTCATCGCCTATGGTAGTCGTAGTCTGCGACCGTCAGAACGCAATTCAACCAATTACAGCTCATTCAGGCTCGAGTTATTGGCCATCGTGTGGGCTGTTACCGTACGGTTTGCCGAGTATCTGGTCGGAAGTCAAGTGGAAATTTACGTGGATAACAATCCCCTGGCGTATCTTGGAACGGCAAAACTGGGAGCGATGGAACAACGATGGATAGCCCGACTGGCTCGATTCAACTATACCATTCGTTACAAGGCCGGTAAGAACCATACCAACGCAGATGCACTCTCCCGACAGCCGTGTGAGACCCCGGTCGGAGAGGTGGACGAGGAACAAGAAGAAGCAGAGATACCCCCATTACGTGTGGTTCATCCCCCACTGCAGCAGCAGCGGGTAGTGACAGCAATACAAGGGATTGAGGATCTTACTGAGATGTATGATAGGGCCGAGTGGAAGAAGCGGCAGCAGCAAGACCAGGACATCCAAATCATCGACAAGTGGGTTCGTCGGCAGGGAAGGCCCACGGCAGCGGAGCGAAGCAGGTTGTCAGCACCAGCTAAAGCATTGGTTCGGCAGTTGGAGCGACTGGAACACCATGATGGAGCATTGCACAAAAGAGAGTAGGCCCCACGGGAATCTCGCGACATATGGCAGTTGGTATTGCCCATCGCCGACGTCAAACCCGTGTGCAAGTGGATGCACGAGAACCGAGGTCATTTCGCGGTGGAAAAGACTGTACAGATCATCCGGAATCACTTCTATGCTCCAAACTTGGAAAGAATAAGGGAAGATGTCTACAAGGAATGTACGGAGTGTGTCCTGCACAAAGCGACGGAACAGCCGGAGAGGCCCATGACCATCGTGACGGGTGAGCCCGTAGAACTGCTGACGATAGACTTTTTAACAGTCCAAGAAGTTACCTCAGGGCACCGATATGCGTTAGTATGCTTTGACCATTTTTCGAAATTTGCCGTGGTGATTCCTATGGGAGACCAGACTGCGACGACTACCGCGGCTGCACTGTGGAAGCATGTCATCCGTTCGTATGGGTGCCCCAGATGCATCTTGTCGGATCAAGGACAGAATTTTGAGTCTGATCTCTTCCAGGAGCTGTGTATCTTACATGGAATTCGGAAATCCAGAACGACCCCATATCACCCCCAAGGGAATGGGGCTTGCGAACGATTCAATCGCACCTTACTCGGCCTACTAAAGACCATCGGGGATGAACGACAGGAACGGTGGCCTGAATATGTGGACGTCCTGGTATGGGTCTATAACAACACTGTGCATCGAACTACCGGGTATACACCATATCAATTAATGTTCGGCTGACCAAGCAGAGTTCCTTTGGATCTTCTGTCAGAGACGCCGGAGGTGGAAGTCAATTGATCACCGTCACAATGGGTACAGGAAGATCAACGACGGTTGAGCGCAGCGAAGGGCGAAATGGAGAGAGCTCGGCCCACGGAGAGCTTGCACCTCGTGGAAGAACGCCAGCGAGCATTTCATACAGGGGATCGGGTGCTGGGGCGGAATCGCAGGGCGGCACGTGGCCATAAGCTGGAACCACGATGGGAGAGGAAACCATATGTGGGGCCGCGTGCTTGAGACCCCTGGTGTACATGTACATGTTTCAATACTGCGTTAACCACAAGGTCATGAATATCTCATGACCCACCTTTAAACATGAACCTAACTTCTGTATGTTTCCTGAAGAGAGACATTTTTTTTTTTTCGGCCTGTGATTGGCTGCAGCGGCCGCGGCAGCCAGTGATTGGCTGCAGCAGCCGCGGCATGCTTTTTAGTGATTGGCTGCAGCGGCCGCGGCAGCCTGTGATTGGCTGCAGAGGCCGCGGCAGCCTGTGATTGGCTGCAGAGGCGGTCACGTGACATGCGTGACCACCACTACAGCCTGTGATTGGCTGCAGCGGCGACATGGATGAAAGTCATCGCTGGAGGCCGGACAGGAGGAATGTATGAACGTATTTATTTAATTTTTTTATCACATGTATTTTCCGCGCGCCAAGCATGGTACAGTCAAGGTTGCTGAAAGAGTTAGTGCAGCCCATTAACTCTTTCAGCGCCCTGGACAGTACCATGCTCGGCGCACGGAAATTACAGGTTCGGTCAGAACTAGTTCGGTCCGAATCGAACTTTTTCGTGAAATTCGGCTAACCAGCCGAACCGAACTTTTCATAAGTTCGCTTATCTCTACATGGAATGTATTATGACTTTAGCAAGACCCATGTTTGATGTCCTCCTATAACGTTATCCCATAGCCTCTCATGGTTGTGTCATCCTAGACCCTGGACCTTGTTTGGTCTGCATAGAGGCTGAACATTTCTCAGTGGTCCATGACTATTTTTTGGTGTGATACCAGGGAACGATGGTTTCCCACAGTTCAAGCAGAAGACACCTGCTATATGCTATGTTCACCAGTGAGGCAAATCCAAGCTGGGAAGGAGGTAATTTCATGTTACTTGTGGCCATTAGGAGGAGAAAAACTCAAAGAGGGAAGACATCAATTGTGAGTCTAAGAAGTTGATTGTGTAAAAAATGGCTTTCAGACCAAAGGCCTAATCCCTGCCCTCCTGGAGTCGGACATTTGCTTTACACCACATAAGGGACCTGGTATAATGGAACTGGCCTTCTCCTGTGACATAGGAGGGCAGTGTTTTCTTTCTCTTTCACCAGCAGAGATGACCATAGCCGAGCTGTGATCTCCATAGTCCGATCAGTGGAGGAGCGACCTGCATGATACCGGGACGTCGTAGAGAACATCTGGGATTGGACATCTTATAACTTACTATTCCATATAATGTCGTAGCTATCAGTAAGATGTTAGTTAGTTAGTTAGTTGCATTACAAGCTCTGATCCTGGGTTCTCGGACTGATCGCCTTTACTCGGGGTCAACAAGGAATTTTCCCCTGTGGCACAAATTGGCTAAACATGGGCAGGGTTTTTGCCTTCTTCTGGATCAATAGCTTTAGTTAGGAATTTTATTTAAATAAATTGTGTTTAAAAATGAATTTTCTCTCTCCTCGTCATTTCTCAATATTATATAGCAGTCAGGTATTAGTATATATTATGGGAGGTTATTATGGTTATTTTGCTGCTGATAATCCAATATGGTTGATTCCATGAAGCATTGGATAATATTCAGGTGTGATTTTTTCCTGAGGTTTTGCTGTGTGTTTTCCACAGTAAAATACACAACATGTGCATGTAGCCTAAAGGTACTAAATACATAAAAATCAAAACAATCCACTTGCTCCTGTTTTGCCTGAGAAATTCTTCTGTGTGGGTCCTAGATCAGCCATTTTCCCCCATCCCTTACTAAGCCACACCCCTCAGCCGTCTGCCAGCGAAAATGGAAGAGATTGGAAGGAACATGAAGAGGTTGTCGATGTTGCTGAGAAACCCAGCGATCAGATGTAATCTATGAAAGGCTTTATTTCGCTGCAGTGCCACCACAGGGTTAAAGGGTAACTAAACGTTTGAAAAACTTCTGACATGTCATAGTGACATGTCAGAAGTTTTGATTGGTGGGGGTTCGAGCACTGAGACCCCCACCAATCGCTAGAACGAAGGCGCAGAAGCCCTCGTGTGAGCGCTCAGCTGCTTCGTGTCTGTTCGGCTTTTTCCGGAAAGCTGATGTATCGGAGTACGGGCTCATAGACTTTTTATTGAGTCCATACACTAATACATTTATTTCTGGAAAAAGCCGAACAGACATGAAGCATCTGAGCGCTCACACAAGCGCTTCAGCTGCTTCGTTCTAGCGATTGGAGGGGTTCTCAGTGCTTGGACCCCCAGCAATCAAAACTTCTGACATGTCACCATGACATGTCAGAAGTTTGTGAAACGTTTAAGTTACCCTTTAAGGCAATGAATTATACACTTCAAAACTATGGGCTTTCGGTATAATGCGAGAACGTGCCGATCCTCCAAATTCTAGTTATTGCATTTTCTCACCATTTTCACAGCCATACAAAATCTGAGCAGCATTTTGATATTTGTCACTATTAAATTTGCTGGCCATTAAAGGGCCATACCCTAGTAGAAAACTGCTACAATGGCAATTATGTGCCTTATAGAAAATCACTCCCACTTTTGCAGATGTCATTAGTTCATTGTTGCATTTGTATTTTCTCATAAACCTACCGTTAAATCAGGTGCGATCGAATAAAAATATAAAGCAAGTCCTAAACCTGTAACATCTAATAAAACACTTTTTAATAAATGGGAACGGACTGTTTTAGCAACATGACCAATACTTCTTAATTATTTTAAAGAAAAGCCCTCAGTCGCGCAACAGCGGGAATCATCTCATGATAAATAGGAGGGGCAGGAAAGTGAGAGGTGTACACTCCCCTGGCGGTATTGTGCTGGGGACACGACAACCTGGTAGTCAAAAAGATGTCTATATAGTCCAAGTGCTGGTTCGGGGGACTACTAGCCACTAGTGTCCCAGTCAGAAAATAATCAGTATCGACTGCTGAGATGCACTAGGATATTCTGAGTGCAAGACGGTGAAAAATTACCCTTTATGAAGGCGCTGTTTCCTTTGCGATATTAAGGATGATCCTCTAGAGTCATGCAAATGTTAACGTTTTATTAATATCGTAACATGCAACATGTTTCAGAGCCAAACCGGCTCCTTCATCGACATTTGACCTATACTTATGTCATAGACGGGAAGCGGGAGTATGGAGCAGGCTCACGGCTCCATCATCTAAGCTGTTAGAAAGAGAGAGGCGGCCCCCTCTGACAGCCCATCGGGTGCAGATCGTCATCATGGCAGCCTGGGGGCCAAATGAAGGCCTCCTGGTCTGCCGTCTTTGTACTCATATTAAGCTCTGCCTGCAACAGCGTTTAATAGAATCCTATGAAAATCACGTTTTACTGCAATACGTTATTATTGCACTATATCATGCAAACGATCCAATGATCACTGGTTCAAGTCCCCTAGGGGGACTAAAGAAAAAAGTAAAAAACGGTTAAAGTTTTTTTATGTACAAAAAATTATTAAAAGTTAAAAAAAAGCAATGTAAAAAATAAATTATAAAAACACAGCTGGTATTACCACCATCTGTAAAAGTCAGAACTATTACCATTTTTACGTTACTTAATCCACAGGGTGAACGCTGTAAAAAAACAAAAATGCCAGAATAGCTTGTTTTGGTCATCTCATCTCCCACAAAAAAAATGGAATAAAAAGTGATCAAAAGATTTATGTACCCTACAATGGTCCCAATAAAAACTATAGCTCACTCCGCAAATAACAAGCCCTCCCATTGTTTAATTGATGGAAAAATAAAAAAAGTTATGGCTCTCATAACATAGCAACACAAAAAATGTTTTTCTTGACAATACGTTTTTTCCTTGTACAAGTAGTAAAACATAAAAAACTTGTAATGATGGGGGTAAGGAAACAGACAAGTGAGCCCTAATCTACCCGCCACTCAGTCCCTGCCTACTTGCAACGACCCGCCCTAGGCGACGGGGTACAACTGGGCGACGGTCCCTACGCTCAATAAGTGCACGACAGACAAACAGACAAGGGTACACAGAAGCAAGGGAAAAGGGGCCGTTGCCCACGGAAACACCGTGTGTAAAGGATCTGCCAGACACAACTTCTGTGTCGACGCCCATAGGTAATCGTACGTGCTGCAGGATGCCTTTCCAGGCAGGGAAGAACAGTCTCGAAACCTCTCAGTCTGCGACTGCACAAGTTCACGAACCGTCATCAGGGGAGACGAAATTTTGTGCAGAGATTTCATCCCCTCACCTTTCATCCATGTTTGATATGAAGCAGAGGTAAGAGAGTTGCGTGACTTAAAAAGGGCTGCGTTGGGTTTGTTAAGCCACAGAAGGGAGGTAAGGGACATGCCTATGGTGGCCTCCTCCACGAGAACCCCAAGTCTAATTGAGGCATTATCAAACCACTCAGTTATCCTGGCTAATTGTACGGAGTGGTAGTCGGATTCAATATCCGGAAGCCCTATCCCCACTGAGCGTTTAGGACGAATAAGAGTGTGAAATGCTATTCTGGGTTTAATATTATTCCTGTTAAGGATCTGCCAGGCACAGCTCCTGTATCTACGCCCATAGGTAATCAGTCTGCACCTGCTTCTATGTCTGTGAGACTGACTCCATCTTCCACCACCCAGGATGGCAGGCTTAGGAGTGGGAGAGCCTATCACAGCCTGGCCAGACGGAGCTAGCTCCCGCCCTCTGTCTATTTATACCTGCCATTCCTGTTCCTCCTTTGCTTGTGATTCTTCTCTGTTGGTTTCCTGGCCCTGCTGCAGCTTCTTGAACTACTGATCCTCTGCTTGTGATTGACCTTGGCTTTTCTGACCACTCTTCTGCTCTGCGTTTTTGTACCTCGCTCATCTCCTGGTTTGACTCAGCTCGTTCTCCACGCTTGTTGCTCACGGTGTTCCCGTGGGCAACTTCCCCATTTCCCTGGATTCTTTGTACCCTTGTCTGTTTGTCTGTCGTGCACCTATTGAGTGTAGGGACCGTCGCCCAGTTGTACCCCGTCGCCTAGGGCGGGTCGTTGCAAGTAGGCAGGGACTAAGTGGCGGGTAGATTAGGGCTCACTTGTCTGTTTCCTTACCCCGACATTACATAATCACAAGCCCATATACCTAGTCTACCCTGGTCCCTGACACTACTATGGACCCCCTTGAGACCCTGGCTCAGCAAATGCAGCGCCTCTCCCTACAGGTCCAGGCCCAGGCTCAGAGGGACAACCAGCCTGATGCTGCCCTGGTAGTGCCCCTCACCTCACCTCTTGAACCCCACCTCAAGTTGCCTGACCAGTTCTCAGGGGACCGGAAGACTTTTTTCTCCTTTCGGGAGAGTTGTAGGCTCTATTTTCGCTTAAAGCCCCACTCCTCTTGTTCTGAGAGCCAGCGGGTGGGTATAATTATGTCCCGGCTCCAGGACAGGCCCCAAGAATGGGCCTTCTCCTTGGCTCCTGATGCCCCTGAACTTTCCTCTGTTGATCTTTTCTTTTCTGCTCTCGGGCTCATTTATGACGAGACTGACAAGACTGCCTTTGCCGAGAGTCAGCTGGTGACCTTACGTCAGGGTAAGAGACCTGTTGAGGAGTATTGTTCTGATTTTAGGAAGTGGTGTGTAGCTTCTCGGTGGAATGACCCTGCCTTAAAGTGCCAGTTTAGATTGGGTCTGTTGAACGCCCTGAAAGACCTGCTAGTTAGCTATCCCTCTTCTGACTTCCTAGATCTGGTTATGGCTTTAGCGGTACGACTTGACCGACGTCTCAGGGAACGACGACTTGAACGTGTTTGTGTTTTCTCCTCTGACTCCCCCATGATGCCTCCCGAGGTTCCGTTGCTTCGTTCTTCCACGGAAGACTCGGAGGTACCTATGCAACTCGGGGCCTCCGTGTCCCCCCAACAACGTAGAGAGTTCCGCAGGAAGAATGGTCTCTGCTTCTACTGTGGGGATGACAAGCATCAAGTGAACAACTGTCCTAGGCGTAAGAATAAGCAACCGGAAGAACTTCCGCGCCTAAGTGACCATCGGGGAGGTCACTTGGGCGCACAGGTATTTCCCGTAAATATGAAACGTAATAAAATCTTGCTTCCCTTTCAGGTCTCTTTTGGTGGTAGGTCTGCTACCGGCAGTGCCTTCGTGGATTCAGGGTCTTCTGCTAATATTATGTCTGTGGAATTTGCTATGTCTCTAGCTATGCCATTGATTGATTTGCCTAAACCTGTCCCGGTAGTGGGTATCGACTCCACTCCTCTTGCTAATGGTTATTTGACACATTACACCCCTGTTTTTGAACTCCTTGTTGGCTCCATGCATTTGGAGCAGTGCTCTGTACTGTTGATGTAGGGATTATCGTCCGATTTGGTTTTAGGCCTTCCCTGGTTGCAGTTGCATAATTGCACGTTTGACTGGAATACTGGGGATCTTACCAAATGGGGTAATGAATGCATGACGTCATGTTTTCCTGTTAATTCTATTTCTCTCCCTGAGGAGGTGAACACGCTACCTGAGTTTGTTCAGGACTTCGCTGATGTTTTCTCTATAGAGGCCTCCGAAGTGTTACCACCTCATAGAGAATATGATTGCGCAATTGATTTGGTACCAGGAGCTAAGCTCCCTAAGGGTAGGATATTTAATCTCTCTTGTCCCGAACGTGAAGCCATGAGAGAGTATATCCAGGAATGCCTGGCCAAGGGTTACATTCGCCCCTCTACTTCTCCGGTAGGTGCTGGCTTCTTCTTCGTAGGGAAGAAGGATGGTGGTCCTAGGCCATGCATTGACTACCGAAACTTGAATAAGGTCACTGTAAGGAACCAGTATCCCCTTCCTTTGATTCCTGATCTCTTCAATCAGGTTCAGGGGGCCCAATGGTTCTCTACGTTTGATCTACGGGGGGCTTATAACCTTATCCGCATCAAAGAGGGGGATGAGTGGAAGACTGCGTTTTCACACGCCCGAAGGTCATTTTGAATACCTCGTCATGCCCTTTGGGTTGTGTAATGCTCCCGCGGTCTTCCAGAATGTCATAAATGAGGTTTTAAGAGACTACCTGGGGGTATTTCTTGTAGTGTACCTTGATGACATACTTGTGTTTTCCAAGGACTGGTCCTCCCACATTGAGCATGTCAGGAAGGTGCTCCAGGCCCTTCGGGAAAACAAACTGTTTGCTGAGACCGAAAAATGTGTGTTTGGGGTGCAGGAGATACCGTTTTAGGGTCAAATCCTCACTCCTCATGAATTCCGCATGGACCCCGCCAAGGTCCAGGCTGTGGCGGAATGGGTCCAACCTGCCTCCCTGAAGGCGTTACAGTGCTTCCTGGGGTTCGCTAATTATTACAGGAGATTTATTGCTAACTTCTCGGTCATCGCTAAGCCTCTTACGGATCTCACTCGCAGAGGTGCTGATCTCCTCCACTGGCCTCCTGAGGCTGTCCAGGCTTTTGAGGTCCTTAAGAAGTGCTTTATCTCGGCCCCAGTGCTGGTTCAGCCCAACCAAATGGAGCCATTTATCGTGGAGGTTGACGCGTCCGAGGTGGGAGTGGGGGCTGTCTTGTCCCAGGATGCCAGGTCCCTCACCCATCTCAGCCCCTGTGCCTACTTCTCCAGGAAGTTTTCGCCCACTGAGAGTAACTATGATATTGGTAACCGCGAACTCTTAGCCATTAAATGGGCATTTGAAGAGTGGCGCCACTTCCTGGAGGGGGCTAGGCACCAGGTTAACGGTCCTTACCGACCACAAGAATCTGGTTTTCCTAGAATCTGCCCGGAGGCTAAACCCGAGACAAGCTCGATGGGTGTTATTTTTTACCAGATTCAACTTTTTGATCACCTATAGGGCTGGGTCTAAAAATATTAAGGCTGATGCACTGTCGCATAGCTTCATGGCCAGCCCTCCTTCGGAGGAAGATCCTGCTTGTGTTTTACCTCCAGGTATAACCATTTCCTCTATTGATTCTGATTTAGTCTCTGAAATTGCGGCTGATCAAGGTTCAGCTCCCGGGAACCTTCCTGAGAACAAGCTGTTTGTTCCCCTGCAATTCCGGCTAAGGGTACTTAGGGAAAATCATGACTCTGCACTATCTGGCCATCCAGGCATCCTGGGTACCAAGCACCTCATTGCCAGAAACTATTGGTGGCCTGGGTTGCTCAAAGACGTTAAGGCCTACGTAGCCGCTTGTGAAGTTTGTGCTAGGTCCAAGACTCCCAGGTCCCGACCAGCGGGCTTACTATGTTCTTTGCCCGTTCCCCAGAGACCTTGGACCCATATCTCCATGGATTTCATCACCGATTTGCCTCCATCTCAAGGCAAGTCGGTGGTGTGGGTTGTAGTAGACCGCTTCAGTAAGATGTGCCACTTTGTGCCCCTCAAGAAACTACCCAATGCTAAGACGTTGGCTACCTTGTTTGTAAAACACATCCTGCGTCTCCATGGGGTCCCTGTCAATATTGTTTCTGACAGAGGGGTACAATTTGTTTCATAGTTTTGGAGAGCCTTCTGTAAAAAGTTGGAGATTGATCTGTCGTTCTCCTCTGCCTTCCATCCTGAAACTAATGGCCAAACTGAGAGGACTAATCAGTCTCTAGAACAATATTTAAGGTGTTTTATCTCTGACTGTCAATATGATTGGGTCTCATTCATTCCCCTCGCCGAATTTTCCCTTAATAACCGGGTCAGTAACTCGTCAGGGGTCTCCCCCTTTTTCTGTAATTTTGGGTTTAATCCACGGTTCTCCTCCGTTTCACCTGGTAGTTCCAACAATCCCGAGGTAGATGTCGTTCATCGGGAACTGTGCACAGTCTGGGCCCAGGTTCAGAAGAACCTAGAGGAGTCCCAGAGCATACAAAAGACGCAGGCAGATAGATGTTCTGCTAACCCCTTGTTTGTGGTCGGGGATCTGGTGTGGCTATCGTCAAAGAACTTGCGCCTTAAAGTCCCGTCCAAGAAGTTTGCTCCCCGGTTTATAGGGCCGTACAAGGTAATTGAAGTCCTCAATCCTGTCTCCTTCCGACTGGATTTGCCCCCATCTTTTCGAGTACACAACGTGTTTCATGCCTCCCTCCTTAAACGCTGCTCCCCGTCCTTGGCTCCCTCGAGGAAACCTCCGGTCCCTGTTCTCACCCCTGAGGGGGTAGAATTAGAGGTGGCCAAGATTGTGGACAGCAGGATGGTCCAAGGCTCCCTCCAGTAACTGGTCCATTGGAGGGGATACAGGCCTGAGGAGAGGACTTGGGTACCCGCCCGGGATGTTCACGCTGGGGTATTGATCAGGAGGTTCCACCTTCGTTTCCCCAATAAACCAGGTCCACCTAGAAAGGGTCCGGTGGCCCCTCATAAAAGGGGGGGGGGGTACTGTAAAGGATCTGCCAGACACAACTTCTGTGTCAACGCCCATAGGTAATCAGTCTGCACCTGCTTCTATGTCTGTGAGACTGACTCCATCTTCCACCACCCAGGATGGCAGGCTTAGGAGTGGGAGAGCCTATCACAGCCTGACCAGACGGAGCTAGCTCCCGCCCTCTGTCTTTTTATACCTGCCTTTCCTGTTCCTCCTTTGCTTGTGATTCTTCTCTGTTGGTTTCCTGGCCCTGCTGCAGCTATAACCTAACCCGGTAGCCATCTAGACTACCGATCTCTAAACCAGCTATATAATCACAGACATCGTGAATAGACTAATCACTTGTACCTAACCTGACGAAGGGGCCGGTATGGCCTTGAAACACATTGTTGTTGTTATTGTACAAAAATAAAAGCAATTTTCAGTATGGCTGCAACACAAGTCAAGGGCACACTGAAGCAAAAGAGAAGTAGGGGCAGTTACCCACGGAAAACCGTGAGCAACAGACAGTGATGAACGAGCCGAATCAAACCAGGAGACAACGTAGTAGCAACACAGAGCAGGAGAATAGTCAGGCAAGCCAGGGGCGAATGTAACCCTTGGCCAGGCTTCCCTGGATATATTCTCTCATGGCTTCACATTCAGGACAAGAGAGATTAAATATCCTTCCTTTAGGGAACTTAGCTCCTGGTACCAAAGTCGATTGCGCAATCGTACTTTCTATGAGGAGGTAACTCTTCGGAGGCCTTTTTAGAAAAGACATCCGCAAAGTCCTGAATAAACTCAGGTAGAGTGATCACCTCCTCAGCGAGAGAAACCAAATTAATAGAAAGACATGACGTCATGCATTCATTACCCCATTTAGTAAGATCACCAGTATTCCAGTTAAAAGTGGGATTATGCGTCTGCAACCAAGGGAGGCCTAAAATCAAATCGGACGATAACCCCTGCATCACTAACACAGAACACTGCTCCAAATGAATGGAGCCAACAATGAGTTTAAAAACAGGGTATGCTGCATAAAGTAACCATTAGCAAGCGGAGTGGAGTCAATACCCACTACCGGGACAGGTTTAAGCAAATCAATTAGTGGCATAGCTAGAGACATGGTAAAATCTACAGACATAATATTAGCAGCAGACCCTGAATCCACGAAGGCACTGCCGGTGGCAGACCTTCCATCAAAAGAGACCTGAAAGGGAAGCAAGATTTTATTAGGCTTCATGTTAACGGGAAATACCTGTGCACCCAAGCGACCTCCCCGATGGTCACTTAGGCGCGGAAGTTTTCCGGCTGCTTATTCTTGCACCTGGGACAGGAATTCAATTGATGCTTGTCATCCCCACAGTAGAAGCAGAGACCATTCTTCCTGCGGAAATCTCTACGTTGTTGGGAGACACGGAGGCCCCGAGTTGCATCTGTTCATCCGTTCTCCGTGGAAGAACGTAGCAGCGGAACCTCTGGAGCCATCATAGGGAAGCCAGAGGTGAAGGCACCAGAATGTTCAAGTCGTCGTTCCCTGAGACGTCGGTCAAGACGTACCGCTAAAGCCATAGCCTTATCTAGAGAGTCAGAGGTGGGATAGCTAACTAACTGGTCTTTAAGGGCATTCGACAGACCCAATCTAAACTGGCACCTCAAGGCAGGGTCATTCAACTGAGAAGCTGTTCCTGACTTCCTAAAGTCAGAACAGTACTGCTCAACGGGTCTCTTACCCTGACGTAAGGTCACCAGCTGACTCTCGGCAAAGGCAGTCTTGTCAGTCTCATCATAGATGAGCCCGAGAGCAGAAAAAAAAAGGTCAACAGAAGAAAGTTCAGGGGCGTCAGGGTCCAAGGAGAAGGCCCATTCCCGGGGGCCGTCCTGGAGCAGGGACTTAATTATACCCACTCGCTGGCTCTCAGAACCTGAGGAGTGGGGTCTTAATCGGAAATAGAGTCTACAACTCTCCCGAAAAGAGAAAAAAGTCCTCCTGTCCCCTGAGAATCGGTCTGGCAACTTGAGGTGGGGTTCAAGAGGTGAGGTGAAGGGTACTACCTGGGTAGTATCACGCTGGTTGAACCTCTGAGCTAGGTCTTGGACCTGTAGAGAGAGACCCTGCATTTGCTGAGCCAGGGCCTCATGGGGATCCATAGTAGAGTCAGGGACCAGGGTAAGAAACGGTATAGGGCCTGTGATTATATAATGAATCGGGGTAGGGAGACGACAGGTGAGCCCTAATCTACCTGCAACTAAGTCCCTGACTACTTGCACCGCCCGTCCTAAGTGACGGCGTACAACTGGGCAACGGTCCCTATGCTCAGTAAGTGCAAGACAGACAACACAAGACAAGGGCACACAGAAGCAAAGGGGAAGGAGGGGCAGTTGCCCACGGAAAACCGTGAGCAACAGGCAGTGGTGAACGAGCCGAATCAAACTAGGAGAGTACGTAGTATCAAAACAGAGCAGGAGAATAGTCAGGCAAGCCAGGGTCAAAAGGTACAGCGGTCAAACAGGTAAATAGCAGGAATAGCAGAGCCAGGAAACCAGAGAATCACAGGCAAGGAACATGCTGCGAGTGAGGGTATAAATAGACCAAGGGCGGGAGCTAGAACCGTCAGGCCAGGCTGTGATAGGTTCTCCCTCTCCTCAGCCTGCAAGCCTGAGTGGTAACAGATCACGTCACTCTAGCAGACCTTGGAGCTGATGAAGGCTGATTAACCCCAGGCGTCGACACAGAACCTTTGTCAGGCAAACCCATAACAAAAGATCAGTACATATATAAAGTGTCAGAACCAAGCTTAGTACATAAATACAGTGCCAGAACAAAGCTCGGTACATATATACTGCACCAGAACAAAGCTCAGTACATATATACAGCTCCAGAAAAAAAGATCAGTACATATATACAGTGCCAGAACCAAGCTTAGTACATAAATACAACACCAGCACAAATACAGCTCAATAAATTGCAACCCCTGTAGTATAGGTTTGTACTAAATGGTGTACAGTTCCCAGCGTGACCGAAACAATGATAACGATATGCTGGGAGTGGCTGTTTCACACAAAAAAAATCATACAATCAATCAGCTCGCAGCAGATCATACAGTGACTACAGTAGATTAGAGGCAGAATAAACATTTACATTAAGTGACTCACCAGTGACGATCTCAGATTCTAGTTGTTCTTTTTCTCCATCTGTTCCAGACCTCTATGATGACTTCTCCCGGCCACAGCCCATTTCTGCAGTTTGCAAATCAGATGTCTCCAGCTTCTCACTGTTCAAACATTTCTGCAGCTGTAAACAAAGATAAAGTTATCATGGTGCCAGACACTGCACACCTAAATATAATAGCACCATACACTGCACCTCTAATTATAATAGCACCATACACTGTCCCTGATTATAATAGCACCATACACTGCACCTCTAATTATAATAGCACTATACACTGTGTCCCAAACACACACACCGTACCCCCTGTAGATAGTGCCCACCATAGAGCCCCCTGTAGAGAGTGCCCTACATAGATCCCCCTAGAGATAGTGACCCCGTAGAGCCCCTGTAGATAGTACCCCACATATAGCCACCCCTTTATATAGTGCCCATATATAGCCCCCCTGTAGTGTCCCAGATATAGCCACCACTGTAGATATTGCCCCACATATAGCTCCCTCTGAAAATAGTGCCCCACATGTAGCCCCCCTATAGATAGTGCTCCACATATAGCCCACCCTTGCATATAGTGTCCAACATATAGCCCATCCCTGTAGATAGTGCCCTACATATATCTCCCCTTATAAATAGTGCTCCACATATAGCCCACCCCTGTATATAGTGCCTCACATATATCTCCCCCTATAGTGCTCCACATATAGCCCACCCCTCTATATAGATAGCCCCCCTGTAGATAGAGCTGAACCCTGTATATAGCCCCCCCCTGTAGATAGTGCTGACCTCTGTAGATAAAGCCCCCCCCCTGTAGATAATATCACTCACATTTTTATTAGGATTAAAAAAAACAACTTTGCACACTCGCGCTCCCGCACCGTCCGGTGGCAATGTAGACCTGCTCTCTTCTGAGCAGGTCTGCTGGAGTTACGACCTCGCTCCGCTTGCGTCATTGAACGGCACTGATTGACAGGGCAAGTCATTCTGCTCTGCCAATCAGCGGCTTTTATAGATGCAAGCGGCGTGATGCCAGCATTGCGCCGCTTGCATCTATTAACCCCTTCAGGACCAAGCTCATTTTGGCCTTCAGGACCAGACCCATTTTTTCAAATCTGACATATTTCACTTTATGTGGTAATAACTCCGGAACGCTTTTACCTATCAAAGTGATTCTGAGATTGTTTTCTCGTGACACATTGGACTTTATGATAGTGGAAAAATGTGGTCGATAAATTCAATATTTACCAGTGAAAAACACCAAAATTTGGTGAAAAATTGCAAAAATTTGCATTTTTCTAAATGTAAATGTATCTGCTTGTAAGACAGGCAGTTATACCACACAAAATTGTTGCTAATTAACATCCCCCATATGTCTACTTTAGATTGGCATCGTTTTTTGAACATCCTTTTATTTTTCTAGGACGTTACAAGGCTTAGAACTTTAGCAGCAATTTCTCACATTTTCAAGAAAATTTCAAAAGGCTATTTTTACAGGGGCCAGTTCAGTTGTGAAGCGGCTTTTAGGGCCTTATATATTAGAAACCGCCAAAAAGTCACCCCATTTTAAAATCTTCACCCCTCAAAGTATTCAAAACAGCATTTAGAAAGTTTCTTAACCCTTTAAACGTTTCACAGGAATTAAAGCAACGTAGAGGTGAAATTTTCAAATTTCATTTTTTTTTTGCAGAAATTCATTTTTATTCTATTTTTTTTGTAACACAGAAGTTTTTACCAGAGAAATGCAACTCAATATTTATTGCCCAGATTCTGCAGTCTTTAGAAATATCCCACATGTGGCCCTAATGTGATAAAGGACTGAAGCACCGGCCTCAGAAGCAAAGGAGCACCCAGTGGATTTTGGGCCTCCTTTTTATTAGAAAATATTTTAGGCTCCATGTCAGGTTTCAAGGGCTCTTTCGGTGCCAAAACAGTGGAAATCCACCAAAAGTGACCCCATTTTGGAAACTACACCCCTTGAGGAAATTATCTAGGGGTATAGTGAGCATTTTGACCCCGCAGGTTTTTTGCAGAAATTATTGGAAGTAGGCCGTGAAAATAAAAATCGTCATTCTTTCAAAGATTATGTAGGTTTAGCTAATTTTTTCTAATTTCCACGAGGACTAAAGGAGAAAAAGCACCACAACATTTGTAAAGCAATTTCTCCCGAGTAAAACAATTCCCCACATGTGGTTATAAACGGATGTTTGGACACACGGCGGAGCTTAGAAGGGAAAGAGCGCCATTTGGCTTTTGGAGCTCAAATTTAGCAGGAATGGTTTGTGGAGGCCATGTCACATTTACAAAGCCCCTGAGGTACCAAAACAGTGAAAACGCCAAAAAAGTGACTCCATTGAGAAAACTACACCCCTTGAGGAATCCATCTAGGGGTGTAGTGAGCATTTTGCCCCCACAGGTGTTTCATAGATTTTATTAGAATTGGGCAGTGAAAATAAAAAAAATCCTTTTTCTTCAATAAGACGTAGCTTTAGCTCCAAATTTTTCATTTTCTCAACAAATAAAGGAAAAAAAGAACCCCAACGCTTGTAAAGCAACTTCTCTGGAGTACGGCAATACCCCACACGTGGTCGTAAAATGCTGTTTGGGCACACGGCAGGGCTCAGAAGGGAAGGAGCGCCATTTGCTTTTGGTGTACAGATTTTGCTGCATTTGGTTTCTGGTCGCTATGTTGCATTTGCAAAGTCCATGTGGGACCAAAACAGTGGATCCCCCCCAGAAGTGACGCCATTTTGGAAACAACACCCTCAAGGTATTCACCTAGGGGTGTAGTGAGCATGTTAACCCCACAGGTGTTTTGCAGAAATTCGTGTGCACACGATGTGGGAGAATGAAAATGGGAATTTTTCCTTAGATACGCCAATATGTGGTGCCCGGCTTGTGCCACCATAACAAGACAGCTCTCAATTATTATGCGGTGTTTCCCTGTTTTAGAATCACCCTACATGTGGCCCTAATCTTTTGCCTGGACATTCGACAGGGCTCAGGAGTGAAAGAGTACCATGTAAAATTGAGGCCTAATTTGGCGACTTATAAAGTATTGGTTCACAATTGCAGAGGCTTTGATGTGAAATAATAAAAGAAACCCCTGAGAAGTGACCCCATTTTGGAAACTGCACCCCTCAAGGCATTTATTAAGAGGTGTAGTGAGCATTTTCACCCCACGTGTCTTTTCCATAAATGATTGCGCTGCGGAAGGTACAAATTAAATAGTTTCCCTAGATATGCCAGTTCAGTGTCAAATGTCATGCCCAGCTTGTGCCACTTTTTTTTTTATATACACCGTTCACCGTACGTTATAAACTACATGTTACCTTTATTCTGCGGGTCAGTACGATTCCGGCGATACCAAATTTATAGAACTTTTTTATAACTTTTTGCACAATAAAATTACTTTTGGAAAGAGAATGTATTTTTTCTATCGCCAAGTTGTGAGAGCCATAACTTTTACATTTTTTCGTCGATGGAGCTGTGTGAGGGCTTGTTTTTTTTGCGAGACGAGGTATAGATTTTATCGGTACCATTTTTGGATACATGCGACTTTTTGATCACTTTTTATTTCAATTTTTGGAAGACAGTGACCAAAAAAACAGTAATTATGGCAGTGTTTTGGAGTTTTTTTTTTACGGCGTTCACTGTGCGGAATAAATAACATAATATATTTATAGTTCAGGTCGTTACGATCGCTGCGATACCAAATATGTATGGCTTTATTATTTTTTTCAATAATAAATGACTTATAAGGGAAAAAGGGCGATTGTGTTTTGTGTTATTATTTGAAACTTTTATTGTATGTTTTCCAACTTTTATTTTTACTTTTTTTACACTTTTTTTTACACTTTTCTTTAGTCCCACTAGGGGACTTGAATGTCCAACTATTTGTTTGATGTTCTAATACATTGCACTACCTATGTAGTGCAATGTATTGGAACTGTCAGTTGTTCACTGACAGCAAGCCGATTAGGCTCCGCCTCTGGGTGGGGCCTAATCAGCTTACGTAATGGCAGACAGGAGTCCATTGTTAGGGCTCCTGTTGCCATGGTAGCAGTCGCCAGCCTTGCCATCGCATGGCAAGGCTGCCGATTTTCTACAAACCTCTAGGATGCAGCGATCACAATGGATCGCTGCATCGAAGGGGTTAATGCCAGGAATCGGAGCTAGCTCCGGTTCCTGGCGATAGATCGTGGTGTCCGCTGTAACATACAGCGGACACCCACTGCTGATGACGCCGGCTCAGCTTCTGAGCAGGAAGCTGAGCCGGCGCCATCTTGCCGATGTTACCGGAAGCCTCCTGGGCCCCGCCGACGACGGGGCATAGGAGGATTCCGTTACAGGCTGATCGGGAGGTAAGCATTAGCCCTCCGATCGCCTTTGCAGCCACCGGCAACCCAGCTATCACGTTGCTGGGGTGCCGGTGGCTATAAACTCCTCACATGCTGCGATCTCTATTGAACGCAGCATGTGAGGGGTTAATCGGTCGGATCGGAGGCTAGCTCCGGTCCTGGCCGATACCTCAGGGTGCCAGCTGTAACATACAGCTGTCACCCGGTGGTGATGTCGCTGGCTCAGCTCCTGAGCCAGCTTCATCTCCATGACGTATATTTACGTGAAAAGGCGGTAAGCCACCGATTTTAATGACGTATATATACGTGATCCGGCGGGAAGGGGTTAAAGGCAGAGATTGGCAGGGCACTTTGACTTGCCCTGTCAATCAGCGCCTTTCAACTATGCAAACAGCGCAAAGAAGTAACCATATCGCTTGAGTCGTTGAAAGGCTGCTGAATGGCCGGGCACAGAACGTACCTGTCCATTCATGTCCTACAGTGCAGGAGGGGGTGGCGGCGGCGGCTGTTTTCATTGGCGCCGCCACCCCCCTCATAGAGGCAGTAGGGCGCCGTCATGGATGGTGCAGTCCTGGCAATCACCCCACCTTCCCCCTTAGTTGAACCCGGGGTACATGCCCCACCTGCCCCCCACTACCTATACCCCTGCATGTACCTGCAAAAAGTACCACAAAAAACAAGCCTACATATTGCTAAATTGACGGAAAAATTTAAAAGTGACAATGCAAAAACAAATAATTTCAGTTCAAATGTGTTTTTATTGTGAAAAAGTCGTGAAACATAAAAAAACCTATACATATGTGGTATCACAGTAATCGTACCGACCCATAGAATAAAGGTAACATGTTATTTACGCCGCACGGTAAACAGCATAGAACAATGGCATAATTGCTGGTTTTTTTTATATTCCCCCCCAATAAAGGTTAATCAAAAAATTATATGTACCCGAAATGGTGCCATTAAAAAATACAACCAATTCAACAAAAAAAAAAGTCCTCGGCTATGTCGATGCAAAAATAAAAAAGTTAGAACTCTTTAAATGCGACGATGGAAAAACGGAAAAAAATAGCTTGGAAATTAAGGCCTAAAGTAGACTGGTCACTAAGGAGTTAAAGGCCAAAATAACTGTTTCCTAAAAGGATAAAGGACTTGAGATGAGCAAACCTATAAGACACATATCAAATTAGGTCCAAATCTGACAAAAGCTTAAAATTCGTCAAAATGTGAATGTTTTGGTGTTCGCAGCGCAAGAATTGTCAAAATGGTGGCCACCGGTGAGCGCTCTCCGCCAATTTGACAATTATATAAAAAAAAGAGGGGAGAAGAGGATTATTTAAAAAAAACAAAAAACAAAACATACTCACCACCTTCCCTGGTCTCCTGACGTGTCCCTGCCGGAAAGTGAGATGACGTAGCTGTGATCGCTGCAGCCAATCCCAGGCCGCAGTGATCACATGGGACAGCTACGTCATCTCACCTGCCGGTAGCGACGTGTCGCTACTGTAGTACAGCGTATGTGTTGAGTGTTTGTTTTTATTTTTGTGAAATCGCATGTACCCTGATTGCCTTGTTTGACCCTCTGATGTCTTCAAGGACTGTAACCAACTTAGATTCAGTCCTAGAAGACGTTAAATAGTCTGATAGGCCTATCGGGAGACTTGCGATTCACAAAACGAATTTGGACCGAAACGAACGGCCGATTTAAAAGAAAATTCGCTCATCACTATTAAGGACTCTGCACTGCAAGGCAGCAATGCTAACCAATCTGCACTGTGACATTGTAAATACTTATTATTAACACTATAGCAGGAGATGTCACTTCTGGTCATATTTGTGACATCATCAGATAAAGTACAGGAGGCCATTGTTACCTCACTGCATGATGTCATAATGACTGTGACTCTATAAGAACTGGGGTTTAGGGGGGGCGACTGCTCAGTCCAGGATATGAAGATAAGCAGACACAAGATACTTCACCATGAGGATCTCACAGAGAATAGCGGAAGCTTCTGATGTTTGTGAAGTCACCAGTCGGAATCCGGAACACTGGAAGATGAGAACTTCATGCACGAGCCGCATGGCAGGGGAAGAACAACAGGAAAACCGGGGGCTTTGGCTTATATACACGGTGATAGGAGGTTCAGTCATTTACTTTCAGGTTTTGGGACCAAGAAGAAAAACAGTAATGTGGAGGAAAATCTGCCGCCATGATGCCAGCAATCTCCAAACATTGAAGGTATGTACATAATATATATGTTCATTTAATATGAAAATGTGGGATATTTGAGAATTTGGGGGTTTGTTATACATTATGGCCCATATTTACTGAGCAGTTTATGTCAGTTTATTTTGTAAGCTTAACCAAATAAAGTTGCAAACGGTGACATGCAACAAATTTGGTGTAAAATGTATCTTTTCTCGTCACTTGACAAATTTAAAAAGTGACTAAAAAGTGGGCGTGGTCTCCAAGGAGACGAAGATGAGAACTGTGAGATTGATCAAAATCGTATGTAACGTGACAATTCTACTTATAATTCTATATTTGGTGCCTTCCGATGTCATAATACACTGATTATACAGGTCAAGGTAAATACATGGAATGTATTATGACTTTAGCAAGACACATGTTTGATGTCCTCCTATTTCTCCTCTGTGTCACACATGCTAAGATTCCTTACACGTGATCCCATAGCCTCTCATGGTTGTGTCCTCCTAGACCCTGGACCTTGTTTGGTCTGCATAGAGGCTGAACAGTTCTCAGTGGTCCATGACTATTTTTTGGTGGGATAACAGGGAACGGTGGTTTCCCATAGTTCAAGCAGAAGACACCTGCTATATGCTATGTTCACCAGTGAGGCAAATCTAAGCTGGGAAGGAGGTAATTGCATGTTACATGTGGCCATTAGGAGGAGAAAAACTCAAAGAGGGAGGACATCAATTGTGAGTCTAAGAAGTTGATTGTGTATAAAATGGCATTCAGACCAAAGGCCTAATCCCTGCCCTCCTGGAGTCGGCCATTTGCTTTACACCACATCAGGGACCTGGTATAATGGAAATGGCCTTCTCCTGTGACATAGGAGGGCAGTGTTTTCTTTCTCTTTCACCAGCAGAGATGACCATAGCCGAGCTGTGATCTCCGGAATCCGATCAATGGAGGAGCGACCTGCATGATACTGGGACGTCGTGGAGAACATCTGGGATTGGACATCTTCTTATAACTTACTATTCCATATAATGTCGTGGCTATCAGTAAGATGTTAGTTAGTTGCATTACAAGCTCTGATTCTGGGTTCTCGGACTGATCGCCTTTTCTCGGGGTCAACAAGGAATTTTCCCCTGTGGCACAAATTGGCTAAACGTGCGCAGGGTTTTTGCCTTCTTCTGGATCAATAGCTTTAGTTAGGAATTTTATTTAAATAAATTGTGTTTAAAAATGAAAGCTCTGTCTCCTCGTCTTTTCTCAATATTATATAGCTGTCAGGTATTAGTTTATATTATGGGAGGTTATTATGGTTATTTTGCTGCTGATAATCCAATATGGTTGATTCCATGAAGCATTGGATAATATACACATACAGAAGAGAAATACATCATATGAGCCATATAAATGCTACTACTATAAAGGAACACTAAGAATCGATGCACACGATGCGTATTACGTGCGTTTTTGGAGAGCGGATATGCGTGCAGCACCTCTGCAGAGTAATACAGTACCAGCATATTCAATGAGATTCCAGGAAATCTCATGTACACGGTGCGGTATTTTTCGGGACTGAAATTCACCTGTGGTGTATTGTTTAGAATCCGCAGCATGTCATTTTATCTTGCGTTTCCGCTTGCAAATTCTATTTGTCTAGTGCAGAGGAAAATCGCACCAAAATTTCTCAGCATGAAAAGGCACCGAAAAACTAATCAAATGGGAGAAAACCCACCGAAAAATGCATCACCTTCAGGTGTGTTTTTTTCCAGAGGTTTTGCTGTGTGATTTCCACAGTAAAATACACAACGTGTGCATGTAGCCTAACGGTAAAAAATACATAAAAATCAAAACAATCCATGTGGTCCTGTTTTGCCTGAGAAATTCTTTTGTGTGGGTCCTAGATCAGCCATTTTCCCCCATCCCTTACCAAGCCACACCCCTCAGCCGTCGGCCAGCGAAAATGGAAGAGATTGGAAGGAACATGAAGAGGTTGTCGATGTTGCTGAGAACCCCAGCGATCAGATGTAATCTATGAAAGGCTTTATTTCGCTGCAGTGCCACCACAGGGTTAAAGGGTAACTAAACGTTTGAAAAACTTCTGACATGTCATAGTGACATGTCAGAAGTTTTGATTGGTGGGGGTTCGAGCACTGAGACCCCCACCAATCGCTAGAACGAAGGCGCAGAAGACCTCGTGTGAGCGCTCAGCTGCTTCGTGTCTGTTCGGCTTTTTCTGGAAAGCCGATGTATCGGAGTATGGGCTCATAGACTTTTTATTGAGTCCGTACACTGATACATTTATTTCTGGAAAAAGCTGAACAGACATGAAGTGTCTGAGCGCTCACACAAGCGCTTCAGCTGCTTTGTTCTAGCGATTGGAGGGGGTCTCAGTGCTTGGACCCCAAGCAATCAAAACTTCTGACATGTCACTATGACATGTCAGAAGTTTGTGAAACGTTTAAGTTACCCTTTAAGGCAATGACTTACACACTTCAAAACTATGGGCTTTCGGTATAATGCGAGAACGTGCCGATCCTCCAAATTCTAGTTATTTCATTTTCTCACCATTTTCAAAGTCATACAAAATCTGAGCAGCATTTTGATATTTGTCACTATTAAATTTGCTGGCCATTAAAGGGCCATACCCTAGTAGAAAACTACTACAATGGCAATTATGTTCCTTATAGAAAATCACTCCCACTTTTGCAGATGTCGTTAGTGCATTGTTGCATTTGTATTTTCTCATAAACCTACCGTTAAATCAGGTGCGATCGAATAAAAATATAAAGCAAGTCCTAAACCTGTAACATCTAATAAAACACTTTTTAATAAATGGGAACGGACTGTTTTAGCAACATGACCAATACTTCTTAATTATTTTAAAGAAAAGCCCTCAATGGCTCAACAGCGGGAATCATCCCACGATAAATAGGAGAGGCAGGAAAGTGAGAGGTGTACACTCCCCTGGCGGTATATGCTGGGGACACGACAACCTGGTAGTCAAAAATATGTCTATATAGTACAAGTGCTGGTTCGGGGGACTACTAGCCACTAGTGTTCCAGGCAGAGAATAATCAGTATCGAATGCTGAGATGCACTAGGATATTTTGAGTGCAAGACGGTGAAAATTTACCCTTTACGAAGGCGCTGTTTCCTTTGCGATATTAAGGATGATCCTCTGGAGTCATGCAAATGTTAACCTTTTATTAATATCGTAACATGCAACATGTTTCAGAGCCGAACCGGCTCCTTCATCGACATTTGACCTATACTTATGTCATAGACGGGAAGCGGGAGTATGGCGCAGGCTCACGGCTCCATCATCTAAGTTGTTAGAAAGAGAGAGGCGGCCCCCTCTGACAGTCCATCGGGTGCAGATCGTCATCATGGCAGCCTGGGGGCCAAATGAAGGCCTCCAGGTCTGCCATCTTTGTATTATTATTAAGCTCTGCCTGCAACAGCGTTTAATAAAATCCTATGAAAATCACGTTTTACTGCAATACGTTGTTATTATTGCACTATATCATGCAAACGATCCACAAATCATCTCCCACAAACAAATGGAATAAAAAGTGATCAAAAGATTTATGTACCCTACAATGGTTCCAATAAAAACTATAGCTCACTCCGCAAATAACAAGCCCTCACATTGTTAAATTGATGGAAAAATAAAAAAGTTATGGCTCTCATAACATAGCAACACAAAAAAGCAGTTGGAGGGGATTGCCTCACTATACTGAACTGCTGCTTCAGACCTCAACACTAGCCAGGAGGCTTCACCTGCTTCTGGGATCCAGGTGGCAGGGGTACCACACCAGCCTCCCCCATCCCTGCCTCCAGCGTGCAGCTTTCTAGTCCTGCATGTTAGGTGGTAAGTTTAACTGCCCCGTTTTTCCAACTGGGGGGTACCCCAAGAGGACCCTTGTTAACACGCCTGCTCGGCTTGGCATTCCTTACAGTGGGCAACCCCTGCCCTTTCCTGCCCACAGGAGTATCTTTTAATGCCTAGACCTGCTTGAGTGCCGCATCTAGTCTCTACGCAGGCCTTCATACGCTACACGGCTGCCTTGCCTTCTAGACACTGGGGTACCTTCCCACCGCTTAGATCATTGCTTCGCTCAGGCTGATCTCACTTCAACGTATTTGTTAAATCTTTGCTAGCAAATGTGATTGCAGCGTGGCCTTCCCATCCCCGGCTCCCTCAGACACATATACAAAGCAAGATGGTGAAAATTGGTCAGGCTAAACATGGAGACCCGCCTACTACTCCCAAACAAAAGAAATCCCAACCGGACATGGATAAATTCCTGAAAAGACGCTCACCCCAAAGATCTACATCTTCCACTAAACGGTCATTGCTGCCTAACGATCATCGTGACACTTCTGATGCTGAAAGTTACATGAGGAAGAAGTGGCACCTGACCCACCTTCTATGATCTCCATTTCTGCTAAAGGCTTGCAAAAGATTATCGAGAAAGCCCTACAACCTGTAATACGAGAACTTGACGATATTAAGCAGGAAGTCCACCACATTTGAGTTAGAGTTGAGCTACTTGAAGAAACCCAAACTGCTTTTCTTACTCACGGAGATGCGACCTCCTCGGCACTTCAGGCTTGTCAAACTCATCTGAATTCTCTTCACCCCTATGTGGAAGATCAGGATAATAGGGGGAGGCGCAATAATCTGCGGATAAGGGGAATGCCGGAAAACTTCCCTCCACATGAGACCATGTCCATGACTAAGAAAATCATGGACTTTGTCCTCAGCCCTGATTCACCCCCAGACCTACAGATTGAAAGAGCTCATAGGGCTCTAGTCCAAAACTCAAAGAAGGTGAACCACCAAGGGATATTGTATGCAAGCTACTGTCTTTTCCTGTCAAAGAAGCGGTGCTCCGCAAGACACGCGATATACCTGACCTTATGTTTGAGGGTCATAAACTGACTTTTTTTCAGGATATTTCCCCGACCACCCTATCCAAACGTAGGTCTCTTGGGATCGGCACGGATCGTCTCCGATCTCTAAAAATACCGTACAAATGGCTCTTCCCTTTTGGACTATCCTATCATTTCCAAGGTCGGTTGTCCATTGTTCATTCAGCGGAAGACCTAGAGAATGCTTGCCCTCCACTAGACCTCGACCATACCGCCATCCCCTTTTGGCAACCTTACACAGATGTAGCCTCTCTTCCCTCTCTGCCTAAGCCTGATGTCTGGCTGAATCCCAGACCCCGTCCGACTAAGAAGAGACCAGCAAATAATCCTCCATGACAGACTTGCGGCCCTGCTTAGGATTGTGTTTTATTTGCATCCATTCTATGTCTGTCTAGAGATATGTTTGTGTACGGGTTTAATGTCTTAACTTTTTCTCTTTAGGTGGTTTAAAAATGTTTAGCTACAGTCTGCCTTGAATTTTCGTTGTTTGGGTGCCGGGATGAGGGGTGCATATTCTTATTCACTCGTCCACTCTTCTCTCCGCCGCCACGCCTCTCTGTCAGTCAGTGCTTAACTGACTAATACCGCACTGTGGATCAGTGCAAATATCTTTACTACAGCATTTGAAAACAATTTACTTCTTATTGTTCTCTTTTCTGTGTTTCTCATCTTTTCTTTCTTTCTCTCTTCATACTGGTGCATTTATGTCGCGTATTCAGATTACGACATTGAATGTCAAGGGCTTCAACTCCCTTACTGAACGCTCCCAGGTCAAACACTCCCTTAAAAAAATGGATTCGTCTGTGCTGCTGCTACAGGAAACCAAATATTGGGAAAGATTGCCTATCACACAAATGTATATTGTATAAGGGAGACAACATTGGTGTACACCACCTTGATGAGCAGAATTGAATCAGGAATAGGGGAGGGAGAAAAGAATGTGGTCTGTGGGTTAATTAATATTTAACTTTTATTAATATTCATTAAGATAGAAAATGAGTTAAAAGTCCATTGGTGCAACCTGGTATGTGTGAGTGACCCCCAAGCTCACATACCTATTGGCCATATGTTGTATAATAGAATATTGTATTGAAATAAAGAATAATTATGCTGTCAGTATTGCTCTAGTGAGAAACACATAGGTTTCTATACTGTCTAGATGCCAAATTACGTGGCAAGTGACATTAAATTAAGCCAGTGGGCTGTATTGTGTAGCAGTAAATCGATCTCAAAACAGCAAAATTGAACTTTGGTTAACGTTACTGCGCTTTCTGTATTGACAGGCAGCGCAGTTGGAGTGATTCAAACTTGCCGTGCAGTGAGTATTAATGTCAGATTATGACAGTGCAATGAGTGAGCGCAAATTTTGCCAATTGCACTGCCATGCGATGTTGTTGCGGCACAGTGTGAACAGTTAGTTTACACCTGCACCCTCACGCTGGTGTCCCTGCGATCCAGAGCAGCAGCGTGGGGAGCAGCCGCAATATATGTTATAGCCGCGCTCAGCTGTCAGCTGGGAAGCGGTGTAAGGGAGCCGTCCCACAGTTGGACTCTGTTGTGAGAGCAGCCGTGATGTATTGAAGTAGCCGCGCTCAGCTGTCAGCCGAGAAGCGGTGACAGCTGAGCGCGGATACTTCAATACATCATGCATATTAATAAAAGTTAAATATTAATTAACCCACAAACCACATTCTTTTCCCCCTCCCCTATTCCTGATTCATTTCTGCTACAGGAAACCCACTTGAAAGGTAAAATTCCAAACCTTCCTAAATCACCTTACACTACATAGTTCCATTCATGCAATGATAGTGGCAAACGTAACTGTGTCAGTATAGCTCTACGGTCTGACATTCCCTTTGAATTTGTCTCCCAGATTGCTGATGGCGCAGGCCGCTTTCGTTTCATAAAAGGTAAAGTGGCGAACACCCTGACTGCCATTGGGAATATTTACGCCTGAACTCGGGCCAGATTCCTTGGCTATCTGCGACTTTAGACAAGTTTTCTCAGTTCTCTGAGGGCCTAACGCTTCTGGGAGGGGACTTCAACATTGTGCTTGAGCCCCTTCTGGACTCCTCCACGGGAACCTCTGCTCACAGCTACTCAGCTCTGAGGAAAATCCGTAGACTCCTCACATTTTTAAGATTGATGGATGTGTGGAGATTCTTCCACCCAACGGATAGGGACTATACCTTCTACTCCCACCCCCATCATTCTTACCAAAGCCTAGATTACCTGCTCATCATGGATAGCCAACTCCCTTTAATAGATTCCCCCTCTATAGGCAACATTCTCCTGTCTGACCATGCCCCAATGTCCATGTTTCTCAACATACACAGCCTTTTGCCTAGGCAATATAACTGGAGTCTTAATGAAACTTTCCTCTACTCGTCGCGCAATAAGCAGTGAGTTGAGGCGGCGCTGAAGTCCTACTTTGTTGAGAATGATACGCAGGATGTCTCCGCTAGCACTATCTGAGAAGCCCATAAGCCAATGATCAGAGGAGTACTCATAATCATGGGTTCGTTTATGAAGAGAGAGAGGAACCGGGAGATTGATGACCTTCTTTCCCGAATATCTGACCTTGAAAACCAGCATAAACGGTCCGCGGCTCAAGGGGTTCTCTCCTCGCTTATACTTTCCAGAGAAAGACTCAAACAATGTTTGAATTTGCGCACGGAAAAGGCATATACCTCTGCTACTCACAAACACCACATGCACGGTGATAAGGGGAGCAAAGTCATGGCTTATCTAGCTAAAAAGAGAAGACAGCAGAACTATATCCCCAAAATCAGGTTTCCTACTGGAGCTGTACTTGAGGACACCAATGACATTGCGGCTGAGTTTTGCTCCTATCAAACACTGTATGACCTACGTCCTGGAGAGACGCCCAAGGAGCTTGCGGACAGAACTGAGCTGATTGAATCTTTCCTTGACTCCCTCTCTCTTCGTACCTTAACTGCTACGCAAAAAACCCAACTAGAATCCCCTTTTACACTTAAAGAAATCCGTGATGCGCTCTCCAGTATGCCCTCTAGTAAGTCCCCAGGTCCTGACGGTCTTCCGGCCTCATACTATAAACAGTTTGGAGACGTCCTGCTGCCATTCTTCCTCAGAGTATGTAACTCTCTTAAAGCTTCTCAACATTTCTCTCCTTCAGCGCTTGAAGCACATATTTCAGTATTACCCTTCGCTATGCGGTAATTATCGCCTTATATCACTTTTGAATGTGGATGTTAAATTATATGCCAAAATCATAGCTAACAGGATGCAATCCTTACTCTCATTCCTAATTGACCCAGTGCAGACGGGTTTTGTTAAGGGGAGAGAAGGTAAACACAACACTACGCGAGTTCTCCATCTGATCCAGTACACCAGGTCAAGAAATATCCCTTTGCTTCAGTTGTCTACTGATGCAAAGAAAGCTTTCGACTGGGTGGACTGGACCTTTATGGTCAAGGCGCTTTCCCGTTTCGGCTTTCAACAACTCTTCGTTCACAAAATCCTGTCTCTGTACACTTCCCCACATGCTAAGGATTGAGTAAATGGCCACCTATCGAGGCCTTTCCAGATCATGAAAGGAACAAGACAGGGTTGTCCACTCTCTCCCCTCCTTTTTGTCCTCACAATTGAGACTTTGATCCAGAGTCTGCGTCAGGAGCCACTTCTGTCGGGGGTCGCCATTGGTGACAGAGTGCATTGCACAGTGGCATTTGCCGATGACTTGCTTATTTTCATCACCAACCCCTCCACAGCCCTACCCCGACTTCAAGAGATGTTTACCCATTTTGGTGACTTATCCAATTTCAAAATTAATTCTAGCAAATCCGAGGGACTATGTGTCTCCTGCACTCCGGCTCTATTAAAGTCTCTGAAACTCAGCTCCCCCTTCATACTGCGTTCAGATAGTATAAAATACCTAGGAATTAATTTAACTCCCTCACTTGAACACTGGTATCAATACAATTACACACCTTTACTCTCCGAGATTAAAGCCACTATCCTGTCTTGGCATATCCCATATATTTCATGGATTGGTAGAACCAACTTACTTAAAATGATTAATCTCCCCAAACTCCTTTATCTATTCCAAACTCTCCCGATTCCCCTCCCTAGAGCCTTTTTTGCTACCATTAGACAACAGTTTTCTAAATACATTTGGAATTGTAATGATGGGGGTAAGGAAACAGACAAGTGAGCCCTAATCTACCCGTCACTCAGTCCCTGCCTACTTGCAACGACCCGCCCTAGGGGACGGGGTACAACTGGGCGACGGTCCCTACGCTCAATAAGTGCACGACAGACAAACAGACAAGGGTACACAGAAGCAGGGAAAAGGGGCAGTTGCCCACAGCAACACCGTGAGCAACAAGAGTGGTGAACAAGCCGAGTCAAACCAGGAGTGTACGAGTTACCAAACGCAGAGCAGGAGAGTAGTGAACAAGCCGAGTCAAACCAGGAGTGTACGAGGTACCAAACGCAGAGCAGGAGAGTAGTCAGTAAGCCAGGGTCAATATGAAGCAGGGTCAAATAGTACAAGAAGCTGCAGCAGGGCAAGGAAACCAAACGAGAAGAATCACAAGCAAGGAGGAACAGGAAAGGCAGGTATAAATAGACAGAGAGCGGGAGCTAGCTCCGTCTGGCCAGGCTGTGATAGGCTCTCCCACTCCTAAGCCTGCCACCCTGAGTGGTGGAAGATGGAGTCAGTCTCACAGACATAGAAGCAGGTGCAGACTGATTACCTATGGGCGTAGATACAGGAGCTGTGCCTGGCAGATCCTTAACAGTACCCCCCCTTTTATGAGGAACCACCGGACCCTTTCTAGATGGACCTAGTTTATTGGGGAAACGAAGGTGGAACCTCCTGACCAATACCCCAGCGTGAACATCCCGGGCGGGTACCCAAGTCCTCTCCTCAGGCCCGTATCCTCTCCAATGGACCAGGTACTGGAGGGAGCCTTGGACCATCTTGCTGTCCACAATCTTGGCCACCTCGAATTCTACCCCCTCAGGGGTGAGAACGGGGACAGGAGGTTTCCTCGAGGGAGCCAAGGACGGGGAGCAGCGTTTAAGGAGGGAGGCATGAAACACGTTGTGTACTCGAAAAGATGGGGGCAACTCCAGTCGGAAGGAGACAGGATTGAGGACTTCAATGACCTTGTACGGCCCTATAAACCGGGGAGCAAACTTCTTGGACGGGACTTTAAGGCACAAGTTCTTAGACGATAGCCACACCAGATCCCCGACCATAAACAAGGGGTTAGCAGAACGTCTTCTATCTGCCTGAGTTTTTTGTATGCTCTGGGACGCCTCTAGGTTCTTCTGAACCTGGGCCCAGACTGTGCACAGTTCCCGATGAACGACATCTACCTCGGGATTGTTGGAACTACCAGGTGAAACGGAGGAGAACCGTGGATTAAACCCAAAATTACAGAAAAAGGGGGAGACCCCTGACGAGTTACTGACCCAGTTATTAAGGGAAAATTCGGCGAGGGGAATGAATGAGACCCAATCATATTGACAGTCAGAGATAAAACACCTTACATATTGTTCTAGAGACTGATTAGTCCTCTCAGTTTGGCCATTAGTTTCAGGATGGAAGGCAGAGGAGGACAGATCAATCTCCAACTTTTTACAGAAGGCTCTCCCAAACAAAGAAACAAATTGTACCCCTCTGTCAGAAACAATATTGACAGGGACCCCATGGAGACGCAGGATGTGTTTGACAAACAAGGTAGCTAACGTCTTAGCAATGGGTAGATTTTTGAGGGGCACAAAGTGGCACATCTTGCTGAAGCGGTCTACTACAACCCACACCACCTACTTGCCTTGAGATGGAGGCAAATCGGTGATAAAATCCATGGAGATATGGGTCCAAGGTCTCTGGGGAATGGGCAAAGAACGTAGTAAGCCCACTGGTCGGGACCTTGGAGTCTTGGACCTAGCACAAACCTCACAAGCGGTGACGTAGGCCTTAACGTCTTTAGGCAACCCAGGCCACCAATAGAACCAAGAGAGAAAGAATGGACGCTGGGAACCAAGGAAATATTGGAAATACAAAAATACTTTATTCACATAGTTAATTTATACAGTAATAAAAGAATCCATAAACCAACAATAAAAAACATGGATGCTCAGCTGAAAAATTTGTCTAAATATGCACAAATGGTGCATGGAGAATATATGGGTCTAACAAGATAGAAGTAGTACAGGATATGTATACTATAATATTATAGTAGGGTCAACCTAAATCCATAAGTAAGGTATCACAGAAGCAAAGAAATTAATGTAATAAGTATCATAGACACAAAAATTAGCAGCTAACAATCATTTCAAATTGTCACTAGTAAATAGTCATGATATGAAAATCTGTGTGCCATATATATAGTGTACTGCGAAACAACCAAGGATAAAGGAATAGATTCCACAAGAAGTAAGAATATAGTATAGAGATTTGTACATACCCATTATCAAGAGACCGAGTGACTGCAACTGAGCTCCAACCCAACGCGCGTTTCGGCGCTAATGCCTTCGTCTGGGGGTGGTGTCAGGTTGAGGTCAGAGGTTCTTTATGTAGGGACTAGCCAATGGACTATGTTTATTTTACCTGGCAAGTGTGTTGCATAATGAGGATAAATGTCCTGCACACCTATCGGTCGCTGTCTCCCGGGGGCTAAAGAAGCCGCGCCCACGTTGACGCCAGCCGCGGAGAGCTCTAGCCGGAAGCACGGGACCGCGTCAGTGTGACTCGGTCACGTGGATCGGGCAGGAGGCACGCCGCGAGTGACGCTGACGGGGGCCGGATCCCGTCCTCCAATGAGAGAGCGACACAGGACGGGTGAACTGTGCATAGCAAAGTACGCAGCGTAATGCTGCATTGAGGAATAGCAGCGATATAGATTAATAAAGTATGTGCGTGGTGTAAAGAATAATACATCTCTGGTTACACACGTGTCTACAGCATCGATATTTTTGTTGTGTTGATCGAAAATTATACTGCACATACATGGGTTGTCCCCATATGTGTTTGTGCATAACCGTATACATCGCATGCTGTGTGAACATGGATCAACTATGCATAATTAGTTGGTAAATAAGACGAGCAGCAAGAAATGATAATGGAATAAAGTAAATTAAAATAAATACACTTAAAAATAAAAAGTGAATATGTGGTGAATATAAATATATAGAATATGAGAAAATAAGTGAAGATTAGTAAATATACAGAATGAAGATAATGAAGTGATAGTGAAAATGAATCTTTAAGGGTAATGATAATGAAAAAAATTAATGTGATAATAATTATTTAAAAATTATAATAGATACATAATCATAAAATATTCGTGCTGAAGAATGTACAAAAGAATATGAAAATACATAATCATACATATAATTATATAAAAGCATATATACATACTGTGTGAATTAAGATCAACTAGCACAGTTGAATAAGAAAATTAAATATCAGTGCTTCGACCAAAATTTTTTTTTTTTAAATTCATACAATAAGTGCTTGTTTAAATTAAATAAATTCATAATGAAGATTATTATACAAAAATTAATTTTTTTTAATTTAATAAATATAATGTACAAATTAATATACAATTAAATGATAACCAATATATCTAGATAAATAAATAAATTTAAATTAATGTACTGTAAATCTAAAAAAGGATGAACAGTCCTCAGGCTCATTGTCTATTATATTACAGTGTATATGTATACACTTTTGCATATATCGATGCATATGAAAAAGAGAGATGTGAGAATTATGATACTGTGTAGTCTGCATGTAAACAGTAGTATAGTGTACAGATTGCACTAGCAACTCCACTATGCTCACAATTACAAGTTGTCAAATACATTCATATAAATATACATCTATCTTGAAATAGTGACGTCACCGATTCTGTATAGATAGTCAGTAGTCATGAAGAGAAGTTCACATACAAGATGTCCATGGGGATCCCGGAAAGGAAGGAAAAAAGACCTCAACGATGGTAGCAACATTGATCTGTATCTCATCTGCATAACGTGAAATATATAGTTAAAATCAAAGAACATAAAAATACAAACCAATTAAAAAATTGTCTTTAAAATTGTAAACCCAACACCACTAAAATTGAGCAGGTAATCAAGGAAAAGCAGAGAAGCCGGTGGTTTCATTAAGACCCTTAGGGAACATCGTTTGGAGTTTCCAAATCCATTTGCACTCTTTTTGCAATAGGCGTTTTTTTATGTCGCCGCCTCGATGTTGATATAATCTATACCTCTCACTTTGAAGAGTTTAGAGTCACATGCATGATGAGAACGGAAGTGTCTAGGAATTGTTTTTAAGGTTTCAATATCTACTTCTGTCTTTGCATTTTCAATATCTCTAACGTGTTCCCTGACTCGGACACGTAGTTCCCGGGTAGTCATGCCTATATAAATTTTTGGGCATGGGCATGTTGCATATTAGATTACTCCCTTAGTTCTACATGTAATTGGCCAACAAATTTTGAATTGGTTCCTGCCCCCAGAGTCAGTAAAGAATTGGGAGCGTTCGATGTTAGGACAACTTAGACAGTCTCCACACGGTTTGCAGCCCCACTTTGGGCCTTTGGTACCGAAAATTTTTCCTGGTTTGACAGGTGTAAAATAACTATGTACAATAGAGTCTCACAAATTGCGTGCTCTACGAGGTGCCATAGCAGGATAATTAGGTAATATTTTTTGCAATATTGGATCAGTTAACAAAACTGGCCAAAATTTATTTAAGGTATTTCGCATTTCAACCCAACGTGAACTGTATGTTGTAACAAATCTCACCTTAAGTTCATGTTGGTCTTTAATGGATGTTTTTAGAAGGTGGTCACGTGGGGTTTGTTGGGCTTGGTGGTATGCTTTACGAATATTGCGGTGGCTGTAGCCCCTCTGGGTGAATCTGTCTTTTAGTTCTTCCGATCGGATTTTAAAATCTTCAGGCCACCAATAGTTTCTGGTAATGAGGTGCTTGGTACCCAGGATGCCTGGATGACCAGATAGTACGGAGTCATGGTTTTCCCTAAGTACCATTAGCCGGAATTGCAGGGGAACAAACAGCTTGTTCTCAGGAAGGTTCCTGCGAGCTGAACCTTGATCAGCAGCAATTTCAGAAACGAAATCAGAATCAATAGAGGAAATGATTATACCTGGAGGCAAAATACAAGCAGGATCTTCCTCCGAAGGAGGGCTGGCCATGAAGCTAAGCGACAGTGCATCAGCCTTAATATTTTTAGACCCAGCCCTATAGGTAACCAAAAAGTTTAATCTGGTAAAAAATAACGCCCATCGAGCTTGTCTCGGGTTTAGCCTCCGGGCAGATTCTAGGAAAACCAGATTCTTGTGGTCGGTAAGGACAGTTACCTGGTGCCTAGCCCCCTCCAGGAAGTGGCACCACTCTTCAAATGCCCATTTAATGGCTAAGAGTTCGCGGTTGCCAATATCATAGTTACTCTCAGTGGGCGAAAACTTCCTGGTGAAGTAGGCATAGGGACGGAGATGGGTGAGGGACATGGTACCCTGGGACAAGACAGCCCCCACCACCCACCTCGGACGAGTCAACCTCCACGATAAATGGCTCCATTTGGTTGGGCTGAACCAACACCGGGGCCGAGATAAAGCACTTCTTAAGGACCTCAAAAGCCTGGACAGCCTCAGGAGGCCAGCGGAGGAGATCAGCACCCTTGCGAGTGAGATCCGTAAGAGGCTTAGCGATGACCGAGAAGTTAGCAATAAATCTCCTGTAATAATTAGCGAACCCGAAGAAGCACTGTAACGCCTTCAGGGAGGCAGGTTGGACCCATTCCGCCACAGCCTGGACCTTGGCGGGGTCCATGCGGAATTCATGAGGAGTGAGGATTTGACCCAAAAATTTGTATCTCCTGCACCCCAAACACACATTTTTCGGTCTTCGCAAACAGTTTGTTTTCCCGAAGGACCTGGAGCACCTTCCTGACATGCTCAATGTGGGAGGACCAGTCCTTGGAAAACACAAGTATGTCATCAAGGTACACTACAAGAAATACCCCCAGGTAATCTCATTTATGAAATTCTGGAAGACCGCGGAAGCATTACACAACCCAAAGGGCATGACGAGGTATTCGAAATGACCTTCGGGCGTGTTAAACGCAGTCTTCCACTCATAGCCCTCTTTGATGCGGATAAGGTTATACGCCCCCCGTAGATCAAACTTAGAGAACCATTGGGCCCCCTGAACCTGATTAAAGAGATCAGGATTCAAAGGAAGGGGAAACTGGTTCCTTACAGTGACCTTATTCAAGTTATGGTAGTCAATGCATGGCCTAAGACCACCATCCTTCTTCCCTACGAAGAAGAAGCCAGCACCTACCGGAGAAGTAGAGGGGCGAATGTAACCCTTGGCCAGGCATTCCTGGATATACTCTCTCATGGCTTCACGTTCGGGACAAGAGAGATTAAATATCCTACCCTTAGTGAGCTTAGCTCCTGGTACCAATTCGATAGCGCAATTATATTCTCTATGAGGTGGTAACACTTCGGAGGCCTCTTTAGAGAAAACATCAGCGAAGTCCTGAACCAACTCAGGTAGCGTGTTCACCTCCTCAGGGGGAGAAATAGAATTAACAGAAAAACATGATGTCAAGCATTCATTACCCCATTTGGTAAGATCCCCAGTATTCCAGTCAAACGTGGGATTATGCAACTGCAACCAGGGAAGGCCTAAAACCAAATCGTACGATAATCCCTGCATCAACAGTACAGAGCACTGCTCCAAATGCATGGAGCCAACAAGTAGTTCAAAAACAGGGGTTATGCTGTGTAAAATAACCATTAGCAAGAGGAGTGGAGTCGATACCCACTACCGGGACAGGTTTAGACAAATCAATCAAAGGCATAGCTAGAGACATAGCAAATTCCACAGACATGATATTAGCAGACGACCCTGAATCCACGAAGGCACTGCCGGTAGCAGACCTACCACCAAAAGAGACCTGAAAGGGAAGCAAGATTTTATTACGTTTCATATTTACGGGAAATACCTGTGCGCCCAAGTGACCTCCCCGATGATCACTTAGGTGCGGAAGTTTTCCGGCTGCTTATTCTTACGCCTAGGACAGGTGTTCACTTGATGCTTGTCATCCCTACAATAGAAGCAGAGACCATTCTTCCTGCGGAACTCTCTACGTTGTTGGGGGGACACGGAGGCCCCGAGTTGCATAGGTATTCCGAGTCTTCCGTGGAAGAACGAAACAACAAAACCTCGGAAGGCATCGTGGGGTTGTCAGAGGAGAAAACACGTTGTTCACGTTGTCGTTCCCTGAGACGTCGGTCAAGTCGTACCGCTAAAGCCATAACCTGGTCTAGGGAGTCAGAAGAGGGATAGCTAACTAGCAGGTCTTTCAGGGCGTTCGACAGACCCAACCTAAACTGGCACCTTAAGGCAGGGTCATTCCACCGAGAAGCTACGCACCACTTCCTAAAGTCAGAGCAATACTCCTCAACAGGTCTCTTACCCTGACGTAAGGTCACCAGCTGACTCTCGGCAAAGGCAGTCCTGTCAGTCTCGTCATAAATGAGTCCGAGAGCAGAAAAGAAAAGGTCAACGGAGGAAAGTTCAGGGGCGTCAGGAGCCAAGGAGAAGGCCCATTCTTGGGGCCCTTCCTGGAGCCGGGACATAATTATACCCACCCGCTGGCTCTCAGAACCTGAGGAGTGGGGCTTTAAGCGAAAGTAGAGCTTACAACTCTCCCGAAAGGAGAGAAAAGTCTTCCGGTCCCCTGAGAACCGGTCAGGCAACTTGAGGTGGGGTTCAAGAGGTGAGGTGAGGGGCACTACCATGGTAGCATCAGGCTGGTTGACCCTCTGAGCCAGGGCCTGGACCTGTAGGGAGAGACCCTGCATTTGCTGAGCCAGGGTCTCAAGGGGGTCCATAGTAATGTGAGGGACCAGGGTAGACTAGGTATATGGCTTGTGATTATGTAATGATGGGGTTAAGGAAACAGACAAGTGAGCCCTAAACTACCCGCCACTCAGTCCCTGCCTACTTGCAACGACCCGCCCTAGGCGACGGTGTACAACTGGGCGACGGTCCCTACGCTTAATAAGTGCACGACAGACAAACAGACAAGGGTACACAGAAGCAGGGAAAAGGGGCAGTTGCCCACGGCAACACCGTGAGCAACAAGAGCGGTGAACGAGCCGAGTCAAACCAGGAGTGTACGAGTTACCAAACGCAGAGCAGGAGAGTAATGAACAAGTCGAGTCAAACCAGGAGTGTACGAGGTACCAAACGCAGAGCAGGAGAGTAGTCAGTAAGTCAGGGTCAATATGAAGCAGGGTCAAATAGTACAAGAAGCTGTGATAGGCTCTCCCACTCCTAAGCCTGCCACCCTGAGTGGTGGAAGATGGAGTCAGTCTCACAGACATAGAAGCAGGTGCAGACTGATTACCTATGGGCGTAGATACAGGAGCTGTGCCTGGCAGATCCTTAACAGGAATAATATTAAACCCAGAATAGCATTTCACACTCTTATTCGTCCTAAACGCTCAGTGGGGATAGGGCTTCCGGATATTGAATCCGACTACCACTCCGTACAATTAGCCAGGATAACTCAGTGGTTTGTTAATGCCTCAATTAGACTTGGGGTTCTCATGGAGGAGGCCACCATAGGCATGTCCCTTACCTCCCTTCTGTGGCTTAACAAACCCAACGCAGCCCTTTTTAAGTCACGCAACTCTCTTACCTCTGCTTCATATCAAACATGGATGAAAGGTGAGGGGATGAAATCTCTGCACAAAATTTTGTCTCCCCTGATGACGGTTCGTGACCTTGTGCAGTCGCAAACTGAGAGGTTTCGAGACTGTTCTTCCCTGCCTGGAAAGGCATCCTGCAGCACGTACGATTCCATATTGACTAATGGGGCTGTTCCTACCCTCACTGAATTGCGGGCTCAACCTGGTTTCTCGCCTGTCAATTTTCTCACTTACACTCACCTCAAAAGGTGTTACCTGGGAGCGTTTATTACACGATATTATAATAATCTCATTAAGATGAATTCATCCATACAGCCCTCTTTTCTTAAAGCTTGGGAGTTGGAACTTAAGACTACTTTTTCTGACGAGGACACCAGGGCAGTTTTTCGAAACTCCCTTGGTACCTTAAGATGTATTAAATTGCAAGAATCCTCATACAAACTGACCTCTAGGTGGTACAAGACTCCCTGGGTATTGCATAAAATGTGTAACGAAATTTCCCCAGATTGTTGGAGGTGTCATAAAGACCCGGGAACATATTTACATTTGTGGTGGGAGTGTGAGAAAATCTCCCCCTTTTGGGCCGAGATACAAACTGTCCTCAATACTATAACTCATTCCTCTATTGTCATTTCCCCTCGTGTAGTGTTCCTAAACCTGTGGCCAACATTCCCTGGGGGGGGCCCCCAGGGAGCTATGGTTACATCTCTTCGCAGCGGCCAAATCTCTATTACTGTTGTATTGAGAGACCGAGGTTGTGCCACGAATAAGTCATTGGCTTAGGAAGGGAGCCCAGCTGGCGAGAATGGAGGAGCTCTCGCATCTTGAGTATCACTCTCATGCCAAGTACCGAAAGATCTGGGCACCCTGGTTTGAATTCTGCAAAAATGACTCCTTTCAACACCTCTGGGGTGCAGACTCCCCCTGCATTGGATAAGGACGATTGTTATTCTAGTTTTGGACTACTTTCTAAACTTTCCCGCTAGGCCTGATGTCCTTGGAGACCTCTCTCCTTGCACATTTCTTTTCCCTCCTTTTCTATCCCCTCCTTCTTTACCCCCTTCCCCTTGACGTTGGTGCAAGTGGTGTGAACATACGCCAGGAAGCTCATACTTCCTTATTGTTCGGTTTGTATAATATGTTCTGTTTAATATTGAGATAACGCATTGTACATATGTGTCTTCTTATTGTAAATTCTAACAATTACTCGTATATTGTATGTACTGTGGCGCTTATGCATATTGTAATTCGCATTTTGCCTTTCTGTAAAACCTCAATAAAATGTTATTTTCCCCAAAAAAACAAAAAAAAACTATACATATGTGGTATTACCGTAATCGTACCAACCCACAGAATAAAGGTAATTATTATTTATGCCGCATGGTAAACAGCATAGAACAATGGCGGAATTGCTGTGGTTTTTTCTATTCCCCTCCAATAAAAGTTAATAAAAAAATGATATGTATCCGAAATTATGCCATTAAAAGATACAACTAATGCCGCAAAAAAAAAGTCCTCGGCTATGTCGATGCAAAAATAAAAAAGTTAGAGCTCTTTAAATGCGTCGATGGAAAAACGAAAAAAATTGCTTGGAAATTAAGGCCTAAAATAGGCTGGTCACTAAGGACTTAAAGCCCAAAATAACTGTTTCCTGAAAGGATAAAGGACTTGAGATGAGAAAACCTATTAGACAAATATCAAATTAGGTCCAAATTTTCCAAAAGCTTAAAATTCGTCGAAATGTGAAAGTTTTGGTGTTCGCAGTGCAAGAATTGTCAAAATGGTGGCCACCGGTGAGCGCTCTCCGCCAATTTGCCAATTATATAAAAAAAAGAGGGGAGAAGAGGATTAAAAAAAACAAAACATACTCACCACCTTCCCTGGTCTCCTGACGTGTCCCTGCCGGAAAGTGAGATGACGTAGCTGTGAACGCTGCAGCCAATCCCAGGCCACTGTGATCACATGGGACAGCTACGTCATCTCACCTGCCGGTAGCGACGTGTCGCTACTGTAGTACAGCGTATGTGTTGAGTGTGTTTGTTTTTATTTTTGTGAAATCGCATGTACCCTGATTGCCTTGTTTGACCCTCTGATGTCTTCAAGGACTGTAACCAACTTAGATTCAGTCCTAGAAGACGTTAAATAGTCTGATAGGCCTATCGGGCGACTTGCGATTCGCAAAACGAATTTGGACCGAAACGAACGGCCGATTTAAAAGAAAATTTGCTCATCACTATTAAGGACTCTGCACTGCAAGGCAGCAATGCTAACCAATCTGCACTGTGACATTGTAAATACTTATTATTAACACTATAGCAGGAGATGTCACTTCTGGTCATATTTGTGACATCATCAGATAAAGTACAGGAGGCCATTGTTACCTTACTGCATGATGTCATAATGACTGTAACTCTATAAGAACTGGGGTTTAGGGGGGGCGACTGCTCAGTCCAGGATATGAAGATAAGCAGACACAAGATACTTCACCATGAGCATCTCACAGAGAATAGCGGAAGCTTCTGATGTTTGTGAAGTCACCAGTCGGGATCCGGAACAATAGAAGAGGAGAACTTTATGCACGAGCCGCATGGCAGGGGAAGAACAACAGGAAAACCGAGGGCTTTGGCTTATATACACGGTGATAGGAGGTTCAGTCATTTACTTTCAGGTTTTGGGACCAAGAAGAAAAACAGTAATGTGGAGGAAAATCTGCCACCATGATGCCAGCAATCTGCAAACATTGAAGGTATGTACATAATATATATGTTCATTTAATCTGAAAATGTGGGATATTTGAGAATTTGGGGGTTTGTTATACATTATGGCCCATATTTACTGAGCAGTTTATGCAGTTTATTTTGTAAGCTTAACCAAATAAAGTTGCAAACGGTGACATGCAACAAATTTGGTGTAAAATGTATCTTTTCTCGTCACTTGACAAATTTAAAAAGTGGCAAAAAAGTGGGCGTGGTCTCCAAGGAGACGTAGATTAAGTCCCATTTATTAAAGTAAACTATGTTAAAATGGCACAAATTTTGCCCTTATTATTTTATTGCAGGGAGGAGATCTGGACGAGCGGCTGAAGATGAAGATGAAAACTGTGAGATTGATCAAAATCTTATGTAACGTGACAATTCTATTTATAATTCTATATTTGGTGCCTTCCGATGTCATAATACACTGATTATACAGGTCAAGGTAAATACATGGAATGTATTATGACTTTAGCAAGACCCATGTTTAATGTCCTCCTATAACTCCTCCGTGTCACACATGCTAAGATTCCTTACACGTTATCCCATAGCCTCTCATGGTTGTGTCCTCCTAGACCCTGGACCTTGTTTGGTCTGCATAGAGGCTAAACAGTTCTCAGTGGTCCATGACTATTTTTTGGTGGGATAACAGGGAACGATGGTTTCCCATAGTTCAAGCAGAAGACACCTGCTATATGCTATGTTCACCAGTGAGGCAAATCCAAGCTGGGAAGGAGGTAATTGCATGTTACATGTGGCCATTAGGAGGAGAAAAACTCAAAGAGGGAGGAAATAAATTGTGAGTCTAAGAAGTTGATTGTGTAAAAAGTGGCTTTCAGACCAAAGGCCTAATCCCTGCCCTCCTGGAGTCGGCCATTTGCTTTACACCACATCAGGGACCTGGTATAATGGAACTGGCCTCCTGTGACCTAGGAGGGCAGTGTTTTCTTTCTCTTTCACCAGCAGAGATGACCATAGCCGAGCTGTGATGTCCGTAGTCCGATCAGTGGAGGAGCGACCTGCATGATACCAGGACGTCGTGGAGAACATCTGGGATTGGACACCTTCTTATAACTTACTATTCCATATAATGTCATAGCTATAAGTAAGATGTTAGTTAGTTGCATTACAAGCTCTGGTCCTGGGTTCTCAGACTGATCGCCTTTTCTCGGGGTCAACAAGGAATTTTCCCCTGTGGCACAAATTGGCTAAACGTGCGCAGGGTTTTTGCCTTCTTCTGGATCAATAGCTTTAGTTAGGAATTTTATTTAAATAAATTGTGTTTAAAAATGAAAGCTCTGTCTCCTCGTCATTTCTCAATATTATATAGCTGTAAGATATTAGTTTATATTATGGGAGGTTATTATGGTTATTTTGCTGCTGATAATCCAATATGGTTGATTCCATGAAGCATTGGATAATATACACATACAGAAGAGAAATACATCATATGAGCCATATAAATGTTACTACTATAAAGGAACACTAAGGATCGATGCACACGATGCGTATTACGTGCCTTTTTGGAGAGCGGATATGCGTGCAGCACCTCTGCAGAGTAATACAGTACCAGCATATTCAATGAGATTCCAAGAAATCTCATGTACACGGTACGGTATTTTTCGGGACTGAAATTGACCTGTTGTGTATTGTTTAGAATCCGCAGCATGTCATTTTATCTTGCGTTTCCGCTTGCAAATTCTATTTGTCTAGTGCAGAGGAAAATCCCACCAAAATTTCTCAGCATGAAAAGGCACCGAAAAACGAATCAAATGGGAGAAAACGCACCGAAAAACGCATCACCTTCAGGTGTGTTTTTTTCCAGAGGTTTTGCTGTGTGTTTCCCACAGTAAAATACACAACGTGTGCATGTAGCCTAAAGGTAAAAAATACATATAAATCAAAACAATCCACTTGCTCCTGTTTTGCCTGAGAAATTCTTCTGTGTGGGTCCTAGAGTAGCCATTTTCCCCCATCCCTTACTAAGCCACACCTCTCAGCCATCGGCCAGCGAAAATGGAAGAGATTGGAAGGAACATGAAGAGGTTGTCGATGTTGCTGAGAAACCCAGCGATCAGATGTAATCTATGAAAGGCTTTATTTCGCTGCAGTGCCACCACAGGGTTAAAGGGTAACTAAACGTTTGAAAAACTTCTGTCTTAGTGACATGTCAGAAGTTTAAATTGGTGGGGGTCCGAGCACTGAGATCTGCACCAATTGCTCAAATGAAGCAGCAGAAGCCCTCGTGTGAGTGCTCAGCTGCTTTGTGTCTGTTCGGATTTCTCCGGAAAGCCGATGTATCGAAGTACGGGCTCATAGACATTTTTCTCGAGTCTGTACTCCGATACATTCATTTCCGGAAAAAGCCGAACAGATACGAATCGGCTGAGCGCTCACATGAGCACTTCTGCTGCTTCGTTTAAGCGATTGGTGGGGGTCTCAGTGCTTGGACCCTTTCACAGCCATACAAAATCTGAGCAGCATTTTGATTTTTGTCACTATTGAATTTGCTGGTCATTAAAGGGCATACCCTAGTAGATAACTGCTACAATGGGAATTATGTTCCTTATAGAAAATCACTCCCACTTTTGCAGATGTCATTAGTTCATTGTTGCATTTGTATATTCTCATAAACCTACCGTTAAATCAGGTGCAACCGAATAAAAATATAAAGCAAGTCCTAAACCTATAACAACCAATAAAACACTTTTTAATAAATGGGAACGGACTATTTTAGCTGCTTCGTGTCTGTTCGGATTTTTCCGGAAAGCCGATGTATCGGAGTACGGGCTCATAGACTTTTTATTGAGTCCGTACACTGATACATTTATTTCTGGAAAAAGCCGAACAGACATGAAGCGTCTGAGCGCTCAAACAAGCGCTTCAGCTGCTTTGTTCTAGCGATTGGAGGGGGTCTCAGTGCTTGGACCCCCAGCAATCAAAACTTCTGACATGTCACTATGACATGTCAGAAGTTTGTGAAATGTTTAAGTTACCCTTTAAGGCAATGACTTACACACTTCAAAACTATGGGCTTTCGGTATAATGCGAGAACGTGCCGATCCTCCAAATTCTAGTTATTTCATTTTCTCACCATTTTCACAGTCATACAAAATCTGAGCAGCATTTTGATATTTGTCACTATTAAGTTTGCTGGCCATTAAAGGGCCATACCCTAGTAGATAACTGCTACAATGGCAATTATGTGCCTTATAGAAAATCACTCCCACTTTTGCAGATGTCATTAGTGCATTGTTGCATTTGTATATTCTCATAAACCTACCGTTAAATCAGGTGCGACCGAATAAAAATATAAAGCAAGTCCTAAACCTGTAACATCTAATAAAACACTTTTTAATAAAAGGGAACGGACTGTTTAAGCAACACGACCAATACTTCTTAATTACTTTAAAGAAAAGCCGTCATTGGCGCAACAGCGGGAATCATCTCACGATAAATAGGAGGGGCAGGAAAGTGAGAGGTGTACACTCCCCTGGCGGTATTGTGCTGGGGACACGACAACCTGGTAGTCAAAAAGATGTCTATATAGTCCAAGTGCTGGTTCGGGGGACTACTAGCCACTAGTGTCCCAGGCAGAGAATAATCAGTATCGAATGCTGAGATGCACTAGGATATTCTGACTGCAAGACGGTGAAAAATTACCCTTTACGAATGCGCTGTTTCCTTTGTGATATTAAGGATGATCCTCTGGAGTCTTATAAATGTTAATCTTTTATTAATATCGTAACATGCAACACGTTTCAGAGCCGAACCGGCTCCTTCATCGACCTTTGACCTATACTTATGTCATAGACAGGAAGCGGGAGTATGGAGCAGGCTCACGGCTCCATCATCTAAGATGTTAGAAAGGGAGAGGCGGCCCCCTCTGACAGCCCATCGGGTGCAGATCGTCATAATGGCAGCCTGGGGGCCAAATGAAGGCCTCCAGGTCTGCCATCTTTGTACTTCTATTAAACTCTGCCAGCGACAGCGTTTAATAGAATCCTATGAAAATCATGTTTTACTGCAATACGTTATTATTGCACTATATCATGCAAACGATCCAATGGTCACTGGTTCAAGCCCCCTACGGGGACTAATAAAAAAAAGTAAAAAATGCTTAAAGTTTTTTTATGTACAAAAAATTATTAAAAGTAAAAAAAAAGACATGTAAAAAATAAATTATAAAAACACAGCTGGTATTACCACCATCATCTGTAAAAGTCAGAACTATTAGGGCATGCCCAGGCATGGCGTATCTCTCTCAATTACTGGTGCACACACGTAGTCACCTGTAATTACGGGAGCCCCATTGACTTCCTCAGTCTGGCTGTAGACCTAGAAATACATAGGTCCAGCTAGAATGAAGAAATGTCATGTTAGTAAAACCAATACGCTCCGCAGCACACATAACATCTGCGGACTTCATTGCAGAATTTTGACTCTGCATTGAAGTCAATGGGGAAATTCCGTAATGAGTCCGCAACAAGTCCGCGACACGTCCGCAACAACCATTGTATGCTGCGGTAAACAAATTCCGCACCGCAGCTTATGCTCCACAGCGGAATTGTCCGCAACGTGTAAACGAACACAACTGAAAAGCTGTGGAAGGCAAAGGAGAAACGTGTACGCTGCGGATTTCCGCTGCGGACTGTCCGCAGCTGAATTGTAGAGCAATTCCGCCACGTCTGGTCATGCCCTTACAATTTCACGTTACTTAATCCGCAGGGTGAACGCTGTAAAAAGATAAAAATGCCAGAATAGCTGGTTTTGGTCACCTCATCTCCCACAAAAAAATGGAAGAAAAAGTGATCAAAAGATTTATGTACCCTACAATGGTCCCAATAAAAACTATAGCTCGCTCCGCAAATAACAAGCCCTCACATTGTTTAATTGATGGAAAAATAAAAAAGTTATGGCTCTCATAACATTGCAACACAAATTTTTTTTTTCTTAACAATAAGTTTTTTCTTTATCCAAGTAGAAAAACATCAAAAACGACATAGGTTTGCTATTGCTGTAATTGTACCACAAAATAAAGTTAACATGTCGTTTTTATTGCATAGTGAACACCGTAAAAACTAAACCCAAACCGGAGGAATCACTGTTTTTTTTCCATTCCACCCCACAAAGAATTTTTTCTAGATTTCCAGTACATTATATGGTGAAAATTAAGGAAGGAGGGAAAGAAAAAAGCACAAATGAAAATCCGATAAATGGCTGTGGCGGGAAGGGGTTTATGTGCAATAGTAGAAAAAAAATACATATTTGGTATCGCCGTAATCTTATTGGCCCATAGAATAAAGGTAACATATTATTTATGCAGCAGGGTGAATGGCGAAGGTTTAAAATGTTGTAATGTGCAACAGAGATAAAAAAATAAAAAAAACAACACAAATTAATTATCGCTATACTCATAACGACCCGCAAAATATAGTTATTTTTGTCGCACAAAGAATATCGTAAAGAATAAATCAAAAAAATAAAATCAAAAAATACAATTTGTTTTGCAAAAAACAAGCCCTTATATGGCTACGTCGACAGAAAATGTAAAAAGTTATGGCTCACGGAACGTAGTAATAAAAAAATAAAATAATTACTGCATCCCTCTTAGTGACCGCCAATACGCCTTTTCACGGCGGTTACTAAGGGGTCTTAGGCTAGGCCGCCGCCGCTTTTTCACGGCAGCCTAGTCTAAGTCCTGATGACTGCCGGATCTTGCTCCAATGGTAGCCATAGAAGTTTACTTAGATCGGGGCCGTTTAACCCCTTAAATGCTGCGGTCAATAGCGACCACGGCATTCAAGTCATTTACAGAGGGAGGGAGCTCCCTCTGTCACCCATCGTCGGCCCACAAATGCAATACTGAGTATACCAAAGCATTATATCTGCGATCAAAAGATCTAGTGGGACTAAAAAAAATAAGTAATACATGTTAAATAAAAATTATTAATAAAGATTACAGTAAATAAAACAATAAACCATTTTTTCCATTTAAAAGGGGTTTTATTTATTAAAAATGTAAAAAAGAAATAAAAGTACACATATATTGGATCGCCACGACCGTAATGACCCAAACAATAAAGTTAACATGAAATTTAAACTGCAAGGGGAACACCGTAAAAAAAAAAACGCAAAAAATTATGGCAGAATTGCTATTTTTTTCCATTGCCCCCCAAAAAGGTGATAAGAAAAAAAAAGTCCCATGTATCCAAAAGCGTAGCTAGGTTCTCCAGCACCCGGGGCAAATATTCAGTTTGGCCCCCCCACCGAACTTCTTTCCCGACATATCCTTCTCCCTCGCCATGTTTGTTTCCCCTAACAATCAATGAGGTGTCACATTTTTTTATGTAACTCGAGCATAAAGCCATTTGTACATTTTTCAAGCAATACAGTTCTATATACAACACCAGAACAAAGCTCATTACATATATACAGCACCAGAACTAAGCTAATTACATATATACAGCTCCAGAACAAGCTCATTACATATATACAACACCAGAACAAGCTCATTACATATATACAACACCAGAACAAAACTCAGTGAATATATACAGCACCAGAACGAACCTCATTACATATATACAGCACCAGAACAAAGCTCAGTGCATATATACAGCATCAGAATAAAGATCAGTACATATATAAAGTGTCAGAACCAAGCTCAGTACATAAATACAGTGCCAGAACCATGCTCAGTACATATATACAGTGCCAGAACCTAGCTTAGTACATAAATACAACACCAGCACAAATACAGCTCAATTAATTGCAACCCCTGCAGAATAGGTTTGCACTAAATTGTATACAGCTCCCAGCTTGGCCCAAACAATGTTAACGATATGCTGGGAGTGGCTGTTTCACACAAAAAATCATACCACCCATCATCTTGCAGCAGATCATAAAGTGACTACAGTAGATTAGAGGCAGAATAAACATTTACATTAAGTGACTCACCAGTGACGATCTCCGATTCTAGTTGTTCTTTTTCACTTTTTTTCCCCATCTGGTGACTTCTCCCGGCCACAGCCCATTTCTGCAGTTTGCAACTCCATGTCTCCAGCTTGCAACTCCATGTCTCCAGCTTCTCACTGTTCAAACATTTCTGCACCTATAAACAAAGATAAAGTTATCATGGTGCCAGACACTGCACACCTAAATATAATAGCACCATACACTGCACCTCTAATTATAATAGCAACATACACTGTCCCTGATTATGATAGCACCATACACTGCACCTCTAATTATAATAGCACCATACACTGTGTCCCACACACACACACACACACACACACACACACACACACACCGTGCCCCCTGTAGATAGTGCCCTCCATAGAGCCCCCTGTAGATAGTGCCCTACATAGAACTTCCTGTAGATAGTGATCCCGTAGAGTCCCTGCTAATAGTGCCCCACATACAGCCCCCTGTAGATAGTGTCCCACATGTAGCCCCCCTTGTAGATAGTTCCCCATATATAGCTTCCCTGTAGATAGTGCTCCACATATAGCCCACCCCTGCATATAGTGTCCAACATATAGCCCATCCCTGTAGATAGTGCCCTACATATATCTCCCCTTATAAATAGTGCTCCACATATAGCCCACCCCTGTATATAGTGCCACACATATAGCTCCCCTATAGTGCTCCACATATAGCCCACCCCCGTATATAGTGCCTCACTAACAGCTCCCCATATAGTGCTCCACATATAGCCCACCCCTGCATATGGCCAACCCCTGTATATAGTGCCTCACATATAGCTCCCCATATAGTACTCCACATATAGCCCACCCCTGTATATAGCCCCCTCTGTAGATAGAGCTGACCTCTGTATAAAGCCCCCCTGTAGATAGAGCTGACCTCTGTAGATAAAGCCCCCACCCTGTAGATAATATCACTCACATTTTTATTAGAATAAAAAAAAAAAATTGACACACTCCCACTCCCACGCCGTCCAGTGGCAATGTAGACCTGCTATCTTCTGAGCAGGTCTGCTGGAGTTACATCCTCGCGCTGCTTGCGTCGTTGAAAGGCGCCGATTGACATGGTAAGTCATTCTGCTCTGCCAATCAACGGCTTTCATAGACGCAAGCATCGCGCCGCTTGTGTCTATGAAAGGCAGTGATTGGCAGGGCACTATGACTTGCCCTGTCAATCAGTGCCTTTCAACAATGCAAGCGGCGCAAAGAAGTAACCACATCGCTTGAGTCGTTGAAAGGCGCTGAATGGCCGGGCACAGAACGTACCCATCCATTTATCTAATACAGTGCAGGAGGGGGTGGCGGTGGCTGGTGTTGGCATTGGCGCCGCCACCCCTCTTAGAGAGGTAGTAGGGCGCAGTCATGGACGGTGAAGTCCTGGCAACCCCCCCACTTTCCCTCTTAGTTGCGCCCGGGGCACATGCCCCGCCTGCGCCCCCTAGCTACGCCCCTGCATGTACCCCAAAAAAGTACCACAAAAAACAAGCCCACATATTACTAAATTGACGGAAAAATTAAAAAGTGACGATGCAAAAACAAATAATTTCAGTTCACATTTTTTTTTTTTATTGTGCAAAAGTCGTAAAACATAAAAAACCTATTCATATGTGGTATCACCGTAATCGTACCGACCCATAGAATAACATGTTAACATGTTAACATGTTATTTACGCCGCACGGTAAACAGCTTAGAACAATGGCGGAATTGCTGTTTTTTTTTTCTATTCCCCTCCAATAAAAGTTAAACAAAAAATTATATGTACCCGAAATGGTGCCATTAAAAATTACAAATGACTTGTTTGCTCCATGGTTAAATAATTAATTAATTATTTCATTATTAAAAAAATACAACTAATTCCACAAAAAAAAAAGTCCTCGGCTATGTCGATGCAAAAAAAAAAATGTTATAGCTCTTCAAATGCGACGATGGAAAAACGAAAAAAATAGCTTGGAAATTAAGGCCTAAATAGGCTGGTCACTAAGGAGTTAAAGCCCAAAATAACTGTTTAATAAAAGAATAAAGGACTTGAGATGAGCAAACCTATTAGACACATATGACATTAGGTCCAAATTTCCCAAAAGCTTAAAATACGTCAAAATGTGAAAGTTTTGGTGTTCGCAGCGCAAGAATTGTCAAAATGGTGGCCACTGGTGAGCGCTGTCCACCAATTGGCCAATTATATAAATAAAAGAGGAGAGAGAAGGATTATTAAAAAAAATTAAATAAACCAAACATACTCACCACCTTCCCTGGTCTCCTGACGTGTCCCTGCCGGAAAGTGAGATGACGTAGCTGTGATCGCTGCAGCCAATCCCAGGCCACAGTGATCACATGGGACAGCTACGTCATCTCACCTGCCGGTAGCGACGTGTCGCTACTGTAGTACAGCGTATGTGTTGATTGTGTTTTTTTTTATTTTTGTGAAATCGCATGTACCCTGATTGCCTTGTTTGACCCTCTGATGTCTTCAAGGACTGTAACAAACTTAGATTCAGTCCTAGAAGACGTTAAATAGTCCGATAGGCCTATCGGGGGACTTGCGATTCGCAAAACGAATTTGGACCGAAACGAACGGCTGATTTAAAAGAAAATTCGCTCATCGCTATTAAGGACTCTGCACTGCAAGGCAGCAATGCTAACCAATCTGCACTGTGACATTGTAAATACTTATTATTAACACTATAGCAGGAGATGTCACTTTTGGTCATATTTGTGACATCATCAGATAAAATACAGGAGGCCATTGTTACCTCACTGCATGATGTCATAATGACTGTGACTCTATAAGAACTGGGGTTTAGGAGGGGCGACTGCTCAGTCCAGGATATGAAGATAAGCAGACACAAGATACTTCACCATGAGGATCTCACAGACAATAGCGGAAGCTTCTGATGTTTGTGAAGTCCGCAGTCGGGATCCGGAACAATAGAAGAGGAGAACTTCATTCACGAGCCGCATGACAGGGGAAGAACAACAGGAAAACCGGGGGTTCTTTTGGCTTATATACACGGTGATAGGAGGTTCAGTCATTTACTTTCAGGTTTTGGGACCAAGAAGAAAAACAGTAATGTGGAGGAAAATCTGCCGCCATGATGCCAGCAATCTCCAAACATTGAAGGTATGTACATAATATATATGTTCATTTAATCTGAAAATGTGGGATATTTGAGAATTTGGGGGTTTGTTATACATTATAGCCCATATTTACTGAGCAGTTTATGTCAGTTTATTTTGTAAGCTTAACCAAATAAAGTTGCAAACGGTGACATGCAACAAATTTGGTGTCAAATTTATCTTTTCTCGTCACTTGACAAATTTAAAAAGTGACAAAAAAAGTCCCATTTATTAAAGTAAACTATGTTAAAATGGCACAAATTTTGCCCTTATTATTTTATTGCAGGGAGGAGTTCTGGACGAGCGGCTGAAGATGAGAACAGTGAGATTGATCAAAATCGTATGTAACGTGACAATTCTATTTATAATTCTATATTTGGTGCCTTCCGATGTCATAATACACTGATTATACAGGTCAAGGCAAATACATGGAATTAGAGATGAGCGAACCGGGAGAACCGAACCCGTTTTTGGTCCGAACATCGCAAAATGTTCGGTTCGCAGCGAATCCGAACTTCACCGGGTTCGGCCGAACAAGTTTTGACCGAACCCGGGCGGGCAGAAAAAAATATTACAAAAATATTATACTAATCGGCAGCCACTTGTCTCTATCAATCACTGATAGAGAAAAGAGGCTGCTGATTAAAAATAAAATAAAAAGCATTTCATACATACCCGGTCGTTGTCTTGGTGACGAGTCCCTCTTCTTCCTCCAGTCCGTCCTTCTTTCCTGACGCGGCAGCCTGTGATTGGCTGCAGTGGCCGCTGCAGCCTGTGATTGGCTGCAGAGGCCGCGGCAGCCTGTGATTGGCTGTAGAGGCCGCGGCAGCCTGTGATTGGCTGCAGCGGCCGCGGCAGCCTGTGATTGGCTGTAGTGGCCGCGGCAGCCTGTGATTGGTGGGAGTTTGGCGTGAGTACGAATGGCTTTGGTGCTGTGCACCCATTTCTCTCCTTCTCAGCATTTAAATCAGGGGTCTCAAGCACGCGGCCCGCGGGCCGCATGCGGCCCCTGGGGCTGTCATCTGCGGCCCGCGGGACACAGAGCCGCTAGTATCGGCTCTGCTCCGAGACTCTGGAATTCCCTGACATCGTTGTCCACATACGAACAGCGATGTCTGGGGCTTCCCCAGAGCCGGAGTCCCGGGCAGAGCACTAGTATCGGCTCTGCTCCGGGACGCTGCGGAACTCCCTAACATAGCTGCCCATATATGGACAGTGTTTTAGGGTCTTCCCCAGAACGAAGTCTCAGCCAGAGCGCTAGTATCGGCTCTGCTCCGGGACGCTGCGGAATTCCCTGACATAGCTGCCCATATATGGACAGTGTGTCAGGGTCTTCCCCAGAGCGGAGTCCCGGGCAGAGCGCTAGTATCGGCTCTGCTCCGGGACGCTGCGGAATTCCCTGACATAGCTGCCCATATATGGACAGTGTGTCTGGGGCTTCCCCAGAGCCGGAGTCCCGGGCAGAGCGCTAGTAGGCTCAACCTGGTACTCCGGCTGGGCTCCTGACATGCCTGGGACTCCTGCTCTGGGGAAGCCCCTGACATCATTGTCGATGTATGGACAGCGATGTCAGAGGCTTCCCCAGAGTCCCGGAGCAGAGCCGATAATAGCGCTCTGCCCGGGACTCCGCTATGGGGAAGACCCTGACACACTGTCCATATATGGGCAGCGATGTCAGGGAATTCCACAGAGTCCCGGAGCAGAGCCTGTACTAGCGCTCTGTCCGGGACTCCGGCTCTGGGGAAGCCCCAGACATCGCTGTTCATATGTGGACAGCGATGTCAGGGAATACCGCATCGTCCCGGAGCAGAGCCGATACTAGCGCTCTGCCCGGGACTCCGCTCTGGGGAAGACCCTGACAAACTGTCCTTATATGGGCAGCTATGTCAGGGAATTCCACCGAGTCACGGAGCAGAGCCTGTACTAGCGCTCTGCCCGGGACTCCGGCTCTGGGGGAGTCCTAGACATCGCTGTTTGTATGTGGACAACGATGTCAGGGAATTCCAGAGTCTCAGAGCAGAGCCGATACTAGCGGCTCTGTGTCCCGCGTGTAAGGGTGCTCTTGTACTTACCTCTCCCTGGGGGGCCAACGCAGGAATACGGGCTTGTCGGCCCGCTCAGAAGTCGGCTCCGGACGAAGGAGCGTCTTTGGCGTCATGGCAATGGCCGCACTGTCGACAGCCATGACGCATGCGCCCAATGGCAAACAGGGCGAAGTCTCGCGCTGCGGGACTTGGAGGAGGAGAGAAGAGGAGGGACACGGCCGGATGACAGGGAGCGTGGCAAGCGAGGGGGGCGGAGCAAGCGAGTGGCGCGAAAAAGGAGTAGGACGGAGAGGTGACGAGAGACAAGAGGAGAGGTTTAAGAGAGCAGGTGTCCGGACCGGAGAGAGAGACCGCCGAACAGGGGTCCGGACAGGGAAAGTGAGCTGCAAGGAAGGTCGCCGGGAGAGAGGAGGCAGGAGCCTGACAGCACGTGGACTCCCCACTGTAGCCTTGGAGACAGAGGACAAAAGAGCAGCACGGGTGTTGCTGCTACAACCCTTCAGAAGAACAGAGGACTGGCCGGAGCACAAGGAGTGTGCCAACAGCCACAGGTACCGTGCCCAGACCTTAAGACCCCTGACCAAGAGCTAGAGTCCCGTCTTAAAGAAAGTGCCCTTGTCCTAGTCAGTGACTGTTTCCTGGAGTGACGTCCCTCGCTAATTACCACCACCGTACGCCCAGAAGACTAGTCCCAAAAGGGACAAACAACTCATCCTGAGCTATTCCCAAAGGCAAGGCAGTCTTGCTAGCTTATTAACCGCGCCAGTGTCCCTGCGTGTCCTCCAGAGTAAAGCACTGCATGTAACCCTTGCATGGAACTGTTGTTGATAAAGCACCGCATGTAACCCTTGCATGGAACTGTTGTTAATAAAGCACCGTATGTAACCCTTGCATGGAACTGTTGTTGACAAAGTACCGCCTGTAATACTTGCATGGAATTGTTGTTGATGAATCTTGCTGGAACAGGAGCAGGCAGAAGGAACGGCCGGGTTGACGGAAATTTATCGGACTATTAGCTGGACTTCGTGTAAACCTTAGCGTCAGCCCGCCAGTTCAGTTGCGTCCTAGGGGGTCCACCGTTCGGACCACCGACTGAGGAGAGAGAGGGTTGTCATGAAAGGTAGCGGATAGCTCCGCAAGGACCCGTGATGGTGCTGCTATTAGGTACGTTAGTCGCTGATTCCCACAACGCGACCCGTGGGCCGAGAGTGTGACTCTTACCCTAGGGTAGGCTGCCAGTAGCGGGTAGCTCCCGCCGTGACTGACCACGGCGTGTCCCTAGCCAAGCCGGCAACGTGGGGTCAGGCACAACCTCTCTCTGGGGGACTTCCAGCGGGATCGAAGTCCTTAACCTCAGGATTCCTGTCTGCTCCATAGAAGAAGATTTACTGTTATCTGCTCGCTGAAGTAAAGAAGTATAAAAGAAGAAGGTGTGTCTCTGTCATTTCGTAGCGACAGCGGTAGTTCCTCCTACATAAATTGTCGTAGTCGGCAGGATCCGAAACCTTGCCGCGATGGAACCGTCCAGCAGCGGGACATTACCGCCGACCCGACTGTCATGATACCCATGGGGGCCGCCCTAATGAACATTCCCAAGTTTGACGGGAAGTGTGTATCGATCGCGGACTGGACGGAATGATTTCGTACTGCGGCCCGGTTTTTTCCAGGTACCGGTGACCCACCAAGCCGACCTGGCCTTCAACTCACTCGAAGGGGACGCGAGACAAGCTGTCTTGGTTTTACCGCTGGAACACCATGACACGCTAGAAGCAATCATCAGCCGATTGTAATCCCTCTATGGAGATGTCACTTCAGCCGCCGACCTCCGGAAGAAATTTTATACCAGGGTACAGAGGAACGGGGAATCACTCCAGCAATTCGCTGTAGGATTACAAGGAATGTGGAGTCGACTAGTACGGAAGGATCCCGCGGGGTGCGCAGCCTTAACAGAGCCGGACCGAATAGTGCGAGACCAGTTTGTATCCGGGCTAGACAGCCGGACCCTGAGGTGCGCCGCGAGAGATCTCGTCCGGGTAACCCCCGCCGCCACAATGAGTGAGGTGTTACGAGAAGCACTCGAAGTTCATCGAGAGGGGTTGGGAGAAGCGAGTATGGCCCTGCAAAAAGTGGGTGCACCTGAGCCATCTGCAAGGGAGACCGGACGTCCAGAAGCGATGTTCACAGAATTCGCCCGGGATGTCAAGAAGGCTATTCAGGAACAGAAGACCGATGTCGCTCAATTAAGAGTAATGGCCGATCGACCGGAATATCTTTCTCGTCCACCCCGATCGACACAAGGAGGGCCTCGACGCTGTTGGCAGTGTGATCAGCCGGGCCATTTCGCCAGAGATTGCAGGATGAGACGCTACCCAAGACGGGAACAGCCACCTTTAAACTAAGGTACCCCGCCGCTGAGGGCCAAGCTGCGGGCATTCCATCGACGGGCCCAAAAGAAAGGGTGGAACTTTTGACAGGAAAATGCCCCGTAGTTACAGCCATGATCTGGGGGGTTAACGTTCCTTGCCTTATCGACACTGGGTCGGAGGTAACCACCATGACTTATCAGTTGTTCCATGAGCAGTTCCAAGGTCGACAGACTCTAGAAGCCCCTTGGATTGAACTTACGGCGGCTAATAGCCTGCCAATTCCCATTGCCGGTGTTACGTGGTTAGAATTAGAAGTATTTAATCGTAATTTTCCCCGTGCTGGTATTGTGGTAGTACATAATTGTGCACGGCCGGGTATACCTGTTATAATTGGCATGAATGTGTTGCAGGAAATACATGGTATGATGTTCAACGAGACGAGCGGTGCCCGGTGGGAGGAGCTGGCAACCGATCGGACCGCCCGGCAAGCTTTGTTTCAGATGCATCAAATCTGCCAACGACAGGCTGACTTGAAGACGCTACAGGGCCGAGTGGGGTCGGTGAGGGCCCCAGGTAAGGCGGTGCTGCAAGTACCACTTCTACAGGAAGTCGCCATTCCCCTCTCCGTAGGGACTCATCATCGCTTAAAGGATGCCATGGTCATGGTGGAACCCATGCGAAGCCTCAAGAGTACGCCACCCTGGGTGGTAGGAAGAACGGTGTGTCAGATAACCAAAGGAATGGCGACCGTCAGAGTACTGAATCCGACCCAAGGGGTGATTGAGGTACCGGCCGGCACAGTGCTAGCTAATGTTGAGATGGTGAGGCCCGAGGACGTGACGGACCCGGCCATGGCCGAAACGTTAAAAGAGACATCGTCGAGAGATGAAGGGAGTGAGGCCGACGTGAACGAGCAGACTGATCGACTGTGGCGCCAACTCGAACTGGACGGAATAGCCCCGGATACCAAGTCAGAGGAGCAACTGAGGACGCTTCTGCAACGCTTCGGCTGGGTTTTCGCTCAGCATGAAGAGGACTTTGGGTGCACCACTACCATCGAACACGGGATTCACACGGGGGCGGCGCCGCCCATCAGAGAGTGATATCGCAATATACCCCCCGCGCTGTATCGAGAGGTAAAAGAGCTCCTCCAGAAGATGTTAGACGGACAGGTGATTCGAGAGAGTCAGAGCCCATGGGCAGCCCCGATTGTGCTGGTAAGGAAGAAGGATGGGTCGCTCCGGTTTTGTGTGGATTACCGCAAGTTGAACGCCTGTACTCATAGGGATGCCTACCCACTGCCCCGAGTGGAAGAATCATTAACCGCCATGCAGGAGGCTCGGTACTACACGACGCTCGATTTAGCAAGTGGGTACTGGCAGGTACCCATGAAGGAAGCGGATAAGGAGAAGACGGCGTTCATCACTCCCTCAGGCTTGTTCGAATTCAACCGGATGCCGTTCGGGCTAACAAATGCGCCCAGTACTATCCAACGGCTAATGGAGCATTGTCTGGGAGATCTAAATTATGAGTCAGTCTTGATCTATTTGGACGATATTGTCAGTTTTTCAAAGACCTTCCCAGAACACTTGCGGCATCTACAGGTCGTGTTGGAACGATTGGGAAGGTATGGACTCAAACTAAAACCCAGCAAATGCCGACTGGGCCGCCAGCAGATCAAATACTTAGGCCATGTCGTGAATGCAACAGGAATTGCACCTGACCCAGATAAGATTAAAGCCATACAGGAGTGGGCCATTCCGCAGAACACCACGGAAGTACGAGCCTATCTCGGGTTGGTCGGTTACTATCGGAGGTACATCCGAGACTTCTCCAAAATTGCAAGTCCTCTGAATCAGCTCCTCTGTGGACAACCCACCCAAAAGAAGGGGAGCCGAAGCCCCAGTGTAGTGGAACAATGGCAGGAGCCACAACAAGCGGCATTCGAAGCATTGAAGGCACGACTGGTGACCGCACCCATCCTCGCTTTTGCAGACTTCGCCCAGCCATTCCGGCTGTACACTGATGCCAGCCTGAAGGGACTGGTAGCGGTCCTGGCCCAGCAGCAAGGGGACGTTGAACGCGTCATCGCCTATGGTAGTCGTAGTCTGCGACCGTCAGAACGCAATCCAACCAATTACAGCTCGTTCAGGCTTGAGTTATTGGAGTTATTGGCCATCGTGTGAGCTGTTACCGTACGGTTTGCCGAATACCTGGTCGGAAGTCAAGTGGAAATTTACACAGATAACAATACCCTGGCGTATCTTGGAACAGCAAAACTGGGAGCGATGGAACAACGATGGATAGCCCGACTGGCTCGATTCAACTATACCATTCGTTACAAGCCCTGTAAGAACCATACCAACGCAGATGCACTCTCCCGACAGCCGTGTGAGACCCCGTGTGGTTCATCCCCCACTGCAGCAGCAGCAGGTAGTGACAGCAATACAAGGGATTGAGGATCTTACTGAGATGTATGATAGGGCCGAGTTGAAGAAGCGGCAGCAGCAAGACCAGGACATCCAAACCATCGACAAGTGCGTGCGTCGGCAGGGAAGGCCCACGGCAGCGGAGTGAAGAAGGTTGTCAGCACCAGCTAAAGCATTGGTTCGGCAGTTGGAGCGACTGGAACACCATGATGGAGTATTGTACAGAAGAGTGTGGGCCCCACGGGAATCTCGCGACAAATAGCAGTTGGTATTGCCCATCGCCGATGTCAAACCCGTGTGCAAGTGGATGCACGAGAACCGAGGTCATTTCGCTGTGGAAAATACTGTACAGATCATCCGGAATCACTTCTATGCTCCAAACTTGGAAAGAATAATGGAAGATGTCTACAAGGAATGCACGGAGTGTGTCCTGCACAAAGCGACGGAACAGCCGGAGAGGCCCATGACCATCGTGACGGGTGAGCCCCTAGAACTTCTGACGATAGACTTTTTAACAGTCCAAGAAGTTACTTCAGGGCACCGATATGCGTAGTATGCTTGGACCATTTTTCGAAATTTGCCGTGGTGATTCTTACGGGGGACCAGACTGCGACGACTACCGCGGCTGCACTGTGGAAGCATGTCATCCGTCCGTATGGGTGCCCCAGACGCATCTTGTCGGATGAAGGACAGAATTTTGAGTCTGATCTCTTCCAGGAGCTGTGTATCTTACATGGAATTCGGAAATCCAGAACGACCCCATATCACCCCCAAGGGAATGGGGCTTGCGAACGATTCAAACGCACCTTACTCGGCCTACTAAAGACCATCGGGGATGAACGACAGGAACGGTGGCCTGAATATGTGGACGACCTGGTATGGGTCTATAACAACACTGTGCATCGAACTACCGGGTATATACCATATCAATTAATGTTCGGCCGACCAAGCCAAGAGTTCCTTTGGATCTTCTGGTAGAGACGCCGGAGGTGGAAGTCAATCGATCACTGTCACAATGGGTACAGGAGCATCAATGACGGTTGAGCGCCACGAAGGGCAAAATGGAGAGAGCTCGGCCCACGGAGAGCTTACCCCTCATGGAAGAACGCCAGTGAGCATTTCATACAGGGGATCGGGTGCTTGTGTGGAATTGCAGGGCGGCACGTGGCCATAAGCTGGAACCCCGATGGGAGAGGAAACCATATGTGGTGGTAAAACGCATTGATCCCGGGCTTCCTGTGTATGAAGTGAAACCAGAGGGTGACCAGGGACCGAGCAGAAGGCTGCATCACAACCTGTTGTGGCCATGTACCTTTCTGACACCAGAATCCGTCACGTCATCAAGGCAAGAACAACCGCAAAGTGCTCCGCCGACAAATATTGACGAAGATTGGTGGTTGGTGGTTCCATCAGACGACCTTAGCGTACCCTGGGCGTCACGACCGACAGGGTCAGAGAAGCCAACGGAGTGCGTGGAAACACCTGCAACGGAAGTGAATCGTGCACTGCGTTACCCCCAGAGGTGTACTCGCAACCGACAACCGGCCTATTTGCAAGACTATGAAGTTTAGTGCAGAGGACTGCACTTGATAACCAAGGGGGAAGTGTAAGGGTGCACTCGTACTTACCTCTCCCTGGGGGGCCAACGCAGGAATACGGGCTTGTCGGGCGGCTCAGAAGTCGGCTCCGGAGGAAGGAGCGTCTAGGGCGTCATGGCAACGGCCGCACTGCCGTCAGCCATGACGCATGCGCCCAACGGCAAACAGGGCGAAGTCTCGCGCTGCGGGACTTGGAGGAGGAGAGAAGAGGAGGGACACGGCCGGATGACAGGGAGCGCGGCAAGCGAGGGAGGTGGAGCAAGCGAGTGGCGCGAAAAAGGAGTAGGATGGAGAGGTGACGAGAGACAAGAGGAGAGGTTTAAGAGAGCAGGTGTCCGGACCGGAGAGAGAGACCGCCGAACAGGGGTCCGGACAGGGAAAGTGAGCTGCAAGGAAGGTCGCAGGGAGAGAGGAGGCAGGAGCCTGACAGCACGTGGACTCCCCACTGCAGCCTTGGAGACAGAGGACAAAAGAACAGCACGGGTGTTGCTGCTACAACCCTTCAGAAGAACAGAGGACTGGCCGGAGCACAAGGAGTGTGCCAACAGCCACAGGTACCGTGCCCAGACCTTAAGACCCCTGACCAAGAGCTAGAGTCCCGTCTTAAAGAAAGTGCCCTTGTCCTAGTCAGTGACTGTTTCCTGGAGTGACGTCCCTCGCTAACTACCGCCACCGTACGCCCAGAAGACTAGTCCCAAAAGGGACAAACAACTCATCCTGAGCTAGGCCCAAAGGCAGGGTGGACTTGCTAGCTTATTAACCGCGCCAGTGTCCCTGCGTGTCCTCCAGAGTAAAGCACTGCACGTAACCCTTGCATGGAACTGTTGTTGATAAAGCACCGCATGTAACCCTTGCATGGAACTGTTGTTGATAAAGCACCGCATGTAACCCTTGCATGGAACTGTTGTTGACAAAGTACCGCCTGTAATACTTGCATGGAATTGTTGTTGATGAATCTTGCTGGAACAGGAGCAGGCAGAAGGAACGGCCGGGTTGACGGAACTTTATCGGACTATTAACTGGACTTCGTGTAAACCTTAGCGTCAGCCCGCCAGTTCAGTTGCGTCCTAGGGGGTCCACCGTTCGGACCACCGACTGAGGAGAGAGAGGGTTGTCATGAAAGGTAGCGGATAGCTCCGCAAGGACCCGTGATGGTGCTGCTAGTGTTAGGGATCTGCCAGGTACTTCATCTAGGTATACTCCTGGGATTAATCAATCCACATCTGAGGCCAGACCTGTTCGACTGACACCATCTCCCACCAACCAGGGTGGCAGGCTCAGGAGTGGGAGAGCCTATCGCGGCCTGGTCTGTCGGAGTTAGCTCCGCCCCCTGTCCTTTATTACCTGCCCTGTTCTCTCCCTCAGTGCTTGTAATTCTTTTGGATTCCTGGCCCCACTGCTGCTTGCTCCAGCCTGCTTCTGCCGTGCTTCTGCCTTGCTGCAGTTCTGCTTGACCTGCTTTGCTTTGCCCCTGGCTAGCTTCTGTCTCCTTGCCCGCTTGGGTGTACTCACTTCGTCCTGGTCCTGACTGTCCGTTCGCCGCTCCGTTTCCTCGTGGCGTTCCGTGGCTACTGCCCCTTCCCTTGCATGTTCGCTGTTTGTTTTCCTGTGCACTTAGACAGCGTAGGGACCGCCGCCCAGTTGTACCTCGTCGCCTAGGGCGAGTCGTTGCAAGTAGGCAGGGACAGGGCGGTGGGTAGATTAGGGCTCACTTTTCCTTCACCTCCTTCCGGCTTTTACATAATTACAAGCCCTTACCTAGTCTACCATTTCTCCTACGCTGACGCTATCATGGACCCCCTTGAGACCCTGGCCCAGCAGATGCAGGGCCTCTCCCTACAGGTCCAGGCCCTGGCCCAAAGGGTCAATCAGGGTGACGCTGCTTTAGTAGTACCCCTCACCTCACCTCTAGAACCCGACCTCAAGTTACCTGACCGGTTCTCAGGGGACCGTAAGACGTTTCTCTCCTTCCGGGAGAGTTGCAGACTGTATTTCCGCCTAAAGCCCCACTCCTCAGGTTCCGAGAACCAGCGGGTGGGTATCATCATATCCCGACTCCAGGAAGGGCCCCAAGAGTGGGCCTTCTCCTTGGCTCCTGACGCCCCTGAACTTTCCTCTGTTGATCGTTTTTTCTCTGCCCTCGGACTCATTTACGACGAGACTGACAGGACTGCCTTAGCCGAGAGTCAGCTGGTGACCTTACGTCAGGGTAGGAGACCGGTTGAGGAATACTGTTCTGATTTTAGGAAGTGGTGCGTAGCTTCTCAGTGGAACGATCCGGCCCTAAGGTGCCAGTTTAGGTTAGGATTATCTGACGCCCTGAAGGATCTGCTGGTTAGCTACCCCTCGTCTGACTCCCTTGACCAGGTTATGGCCCTAGCAGTACGACTTGACCGACGTCTCAGGGAACGTCAGCTAGAACGCTTCAGTGTGCTCCCCTCTGACTTTTCTGCGATCCCCCCCGAGGTCCCGTCTCCTCGCCCCTCCACGGAGGACTCGGAGGTACCTATGCAACTCGGGGCCTCCATGTCCCCTCGACAACGTAGGGAGTTTCGCAGAATGAATGGTCTCTGCTTCTACTGTGGGGACGACAAGCATCTACTGAACACCTGTCCCAGGCGCAAGAATAAGAAGCCGGAAAACTTCCGCGCCTAAGTGATCATCGGGGAGGTCACTTGGGCGCACAGGTATTTCCCGTTAATGTGAAACGCAATAAAATTTTGCTTCCCTTTCAGGTCTCGTTTGCTGGCCGGGCTGCCACGGGCAGTGCTTTCGTGGATTCAGGGTCATCTGCTAATATCATGTCTGCGGAATTTGCTATGTCTCTAAAGATGCCTTGTATTGATTTACCTTATCCTATCCCTGTAGTAGGAATCGACTCAACTCCCCTTGCTAATGGTTATTTTACTCAGCATACTCCTGTTTTTGAACTCCTTGTTGGCTCCATGCATTTGGAGCAGTGCTCTGTACTGGTGATGCAGGGATTATCGTCTGATCTGGTTTTAGGCCTTCCCTGGTTGCAGTTGCATAATCCCACGTTTGATTGGAATACTGGGGATCTCACCAAATGGGGTAATGAATGTCTGATGTCATGTCTTTCTGTTAACTCTATTTCTCCCCGGGAGGAGGTGAACACGCTTCCTGAGTTTGTTCAGGACTTCGCCGATGTGTTTTCTAAGGAGGCCTCCGAGGTGTTGCCCCCCCATAGAGATTACGATTGCGCTATCGATTTGGTGCCTGGTGCCAAGCTTCCTAAGGGGAGGATATTTAATCTTTCATGTCCTGAACGTAAAGCAATGAGGGAATATATCCAAGAATGCCTGGCCAAGGGTTTCATTCGCCCCTCGACTTCTCCTGTAGGTGCTGGCTTCTTCTTCGTGGGGAAGAAGGATGGTGGTCTTAGGCCGTGCATTGATTATCGTAACCTGAATAAGGTCACCGTAAGGAACCAGTACCCACTTCCTTTGATTCCGGATCTTTTTAATCAGGTTCAGGGAGCCCAATGGTTTTCTAAGTTCGATCTACGGGGGGCATATAACCTTATCCGCATCAAAGAGGGGGATGAGTGGAAAACTGCGTTCAACACACCCGAGGGTCATTTCGAATACCTGGTCATGCCCTTTGGGTTGTGTAATGCCCCTGCTGTCTTCCAGAATTTTATTAATGAAATGCTGAGAGAGTACCTGGGTAATTTTCTTGTTGTGTACCTTGATGACATACTGGTGTTTTCCAAGGACTGGTCCTCCCACGTGGAGCATGTCAGGAAGGTGCTCCAGGTCCTTCGGGAGAATAATCTGTTTGCTAAGACTGAAAAATGTGTCTTTGGGGTACAGGAGATACCATTTTTAGGGCAAATCCTCACTCCTCATGAATTCCGCATGGACCCTGCCAAGGTTCAGGCTGTGGCGGAATGGGTCCAACCTGCCTCCCTTAAGGCGTTACAGTGTTTTTTAGGGTTCGCCAACTATTACAGGAGATTTATTGCCAACTTCTCGGTCGTCGCTAAGCCTCTTACGGACCTTACCCGCAAGGGTGCTGATGTCCTCCATTGGCCCCCTGAGGCCGTCCAGGCCTTTGAGACCCTCAAGAAGTGCTTTATCTCGGCCCCCGTGCTGATTCAGCCCAACCAGGAGGAGCCATTTATTGTGGAGGTTGACGCTTCCGAGGTGGGAGTGGGGGCCGTCTTGTCCCAGGGTACCAGCTCCCTCACCCATCTCCGCCCCTGTGCTTACTTCTCTAGGAAGTTTTCGCCCACGGAGAGTAACTATGATATTGGCAACCGCGAACTTCTAGCCATTAAATGGGCTTTTGAGGAGTGGCGGCACTTCCTGGAGGGGGCCAGACACCAGGTAACGGTCCTTACGGATCACAAGAATCTGGTTTTCCTAGAATCGGCCCGGAGGCTTAATCCTAGACAAGCTCGGTGGGCACTATTCTTTACCAGATTTAATTTCTTGGTTACCTATAGGGCTGGGTCCAAGAATATTAAGGCTGATGCTCTGTCACGTAGTTTCATGGCCAATCCTCCTTCTGAGAAGGATCCTGCTTGTATTTTACCCCCTGGTATAATCGTCTCTGCCACGGATTCTGATTTAGCTTCTGATATCGCGGCTGATCAGGGTGCAGCTCCCGGGAACGTCCCTGGGGACAAACTGTTTGTTCCCCTGCAATACCGGCTGAGGGTACTCAGGGAAAACCATGACTCCGCTCTATCTGGTCATCCTGGCATCTTGGGCACCAAACACCTCATTACCAGAAACTATTGGTGGCCTGGATTGCCTAAAGACGTTAGGGCTTACGTCGCCGCTTGTGAGGTTTGCGCTAGGTCCAAAACCCCTAGGTCCCGACCTGCGGGCCTACTACGTTCCTTGCCCATTCCCCAGAGACCTTGGACCCATATCTCCATGGATTTTATCACCGATTTGCCTCCATCTCAGGGCAAGTCGGTGGTGTGGGTGGTAGTCGACCGCTTCAGCAAGATGTGCCACTTTGTGCCCCTTAAGAAGCTACCTAACGCCAAGACGTTAGCTTCTTTGTTTGTGAAACACATCCTGCGTCTCCATGGGGCCCCAGTCAATATCGTTTCTGACAGAGGGGTACAATTCGTTTCCTTATTTTGGAGAGCTTTTTGTAAAAAGTTGGAGATTGATCTGTCCTTCTCCTCCGCCTTCCATCCCGAAACTAATGGCCAAACGGAAAGGACCAACCAATCCCTGGAACAATATTTAAGGTGTTTCATCTCTGACTGTCAATTCGATTGGGTCTCATTCCTTCCCCTTGCTGAATTTTCCTTGAATAACCGGGTCAGTAACTCGTCAGGGGTCTCCCCGTTTTTCTGTAATTTCGGGTTTAACCCAAGATTCTCCTCCGTCTCCCCTGGTTGTTCCAATAATCCTGAGGTAGAGGATGTTCATCGGGAACTGTGCACCGTCTGGGCCCAGGTTCAGAAGAACCTAGAGGCGTCCCAGAGCGCACAAAAGATTCAGGCGGATAGTAGACGTTCTGCTAACCCCCGGTTTGTCGTCGGGGATTTGGTCTGGTTGTCGTCCAGGAACTTGCGCCTTAAGGTCCCGTCCAGGAAGTTTGCTCCCCGATTTATTGGACCTTATAAGATCATTGAAGTCCTCAACCCTGTATCCTTCCGTCTGGAGCTCCCCCCATCATTTCGCATACATGACGTCTTCCATGCCTCCCTCCTTAAACGCTGCTCCCCGTCCTGGTCCCCCTCGAGGATACCTCCTGTTCCCGTTCTCACCCCTGAGGGGGTGGAATTCGAGGTGGCCAAGATTATGGACAGTAGGATGGTCCAGGGCTCCCTCCAGTACCTGGTCCATTGGAGAGGATACGGGCCGGAGGAGAGGACTTGGGTACCTGCCCGTGATGTTCACGCTGGGGTATTGATCAGGAGGTTCCACCTTCTCTTCCCCACTAAACCGGGTCCCCTTAGTAAGGGTCCGGTGGCCCCTCATAAAAGGGGGAGTACTGTTAGGGATCTGCCAGGTACTTCATCTAGGTATACTCCTGGGATTAATCAATCCACATCTGAGGCCAGACCTGTTCGACTGACACCATCTCCCACCAACCAGGGTGGCAGGCTCAGGAGTGGGAGAGCCTATCGCGGCCTGGTCTGTCGGAGTTAGCTCCGCCCCCTGTCCTTTATTACCTGCCCTGTTCTCTCCCTCAGTGCTTGTAATTCTTTTGGATTCCTGGCCCCACTGCTGCTTGCTCCAGCCTGCTTCTGCCATGCTTCTGCCTTGCTGCAGTTCTGCTTGACCTGCTTTGCTTTGCCCCTGGCTAGCTTCTGTCTCCTTGCCCGCTTGGGTGTACTCACTTCGTCCTGGTCCTGACTGTCCGTTCGCCGCTCCGTTTCCTCGTGGCGTTCCGTGGCTACTGCCCCTTCCCTTGCATGTTCCCTGTTTGTTTTCCTGTGCACTTAGACAGCGTAGGGACCGCCGCCCAGTTGTACCTCGTCGCCTAGGGCGAGTCGTTGCAAGTAGGCAGGGACAGGGCGGTGGGTAGATTAGGGCTCACTTTTCCTTCACCTCCTTCCGGCCATTACAGCTAGTAGGTACGTTAGTCGCTGATTCCCACAACGCGACCCGTGGGCCGAGAGTGTGACTCTTACCCTAGGGTAGGCTGCCAGTAGCGGGTAGCTCCCGCCGTGACTGACCGCGGCGTGTCCCTAGCCAAGCCGGCAACGTGGGGTCAGGCACAACCTCTCTCCGGGGGACTTCCAGCGGGATCGAAGTCCTCAACCTCAGGATTCCTGTCTGCTCCATAGAAGAAGATTTACTGTTATCTGCTCGCTGAAGTAAAGAAGTATAAAAGAAGTCGTATCGACAGCGGTAGTTCCTCCTACACGCGGGCCACAGATGACAGCCCCAGGGGCCGCATGTGGCCCGCGGGCCGTGTACTTTAGACCCCTGGTGTATATGTACATTTTTCAATACTGCGTTAGCCACAAGGTCATGAATTTCTCATGACCCACCTTTAAACATGAACCTAACTTCTGTATGTTTCCTGAAGAGAGACATTTTTTTTTTTATTGGCCTGTGATTGGCTGCAGCGGCAGCCTGTGATTGGCTGCAGAGGCGGTCACGTGACGTGCGTGACCGCCACTACAGTATGTGATTGGCTGCAGCGGCGACATGGATGAAACGTCATCGCTGGAGGCCGGACAGGAGGAATGTAAGTATGCACGTATATTTTTTATCTTTTTTTTATTACATTAAAATTGTATTTTCCGCGCGCCGAGCATGGTTCTGTCAAGGTTGCTGAAAGAGTTAGTGCAGCCCATTAACTCTTTCAGCATCCTGGACAGTACCATGCTCGGCGCACAGAAATTACAGGTTCGGTCAGAACTTGTTCGGTCCGAATCGAACTTTTTCGTGAAATTCGGCGAACCAGCCGAACCGAACTTTTCATAAGTTCGCTCATCTCTACATGGAATGTATTTTGACTTTAGCAAGACCCATGTTTGATGTCCTCCTATAACTCCTCCGTGTCACACATGCCAAGATTCCTTACACGTTATCCCATAGCCTCTCATGGTTGTGTCCTCCTAGACCCTGGACCTTGTTTGGTCTGCATAGAGGCTGAACAGTTCTCAGTGGTCCATGACTATTTTTTGGTGGTATAACAGGGAACGATGGTTTCCCACAGTTCAAGCAGAAGACACCTGCTATATGCTATGTTCACCAGTGAGGCAAATCCAAGCTGGGAAGGAGGTAATTGCATGTTACTTGTGGCCATTAGAAGGAGAAAAACTCAAAGAGGGAGGACATCAATTGTGAGTCTAAGAAGTTGATTGTGTAAAAAATGGCTTTCAGACCAAAGGCCTAATCCCTGCCCTCCTGGAGTCGGCCATTTGCTTTACACCACATCAGGGACCTGGTATAATGGAACTGTCCTTCACCTGTGACATAGGAGGGCAGTGTTTTCTTTCTCTTTCACCAGCAGAGATGACCATAGCCGAGCTGTGATCTCCATAGTCCGATCAGTGGAGGAGCGACCTGCATGATACTGGGACGTCGTGGAGAACATCTGGGATTGGACATCTTCTTATAACTTATTATTCCATATAATGTCGTAGCTATCAGTAAGATGTTAGTTAGTTAGTTGCATTACAAGCTCTGATCCTGGGTTCTCGGACTGATCGCCTTTTCTCGGGGTCAACAAGGAATTTTCCCCTGTGGCACAAATTGGCTAAACGTGCGCAGGGTTTTTGCCTTCTTCTGGATCAATAGCTTTAGTTAGGAATTTTATTTAAATAAATTGTGTTTAAAAATGAAAGCTCTGTCTCCTCGTCATTTCTCAATATTATATAGCAGTCAGGTATTAGTTTATATTATGGGAGGTTATTATGGTTATTTTGCTGCTGATAATCCAATATGGTTGATTCCATGAAGCATTGGATAATATACACATACAGAAGAGAAATACATCATATGATCCATATAAATGCTACTACTATAAAGGAACACTAAGGATCGATGCACACGATGCGTATTACGTGCCTTTTTGGAGAGCGGATATGCGTGCAGCACCTCTGCAGAGTAATACAGTACCAGCATATTCAATGAGATTCCAGGAAATCTCATGTACACGGTACGGTATTTTTCGGGACTGAAATTGACCTGTGGTGTATTGTTTAGAATCCGCAGCATGTCATTTTATCTTGCGTTTCCGCTTGCAAATTCTATCTGTCTAGTGCAGAGGAAAATCGCAACAAAATTTCTCAGCATGAAAAGGCACCGAAAAACTAATAAAATGGGAGAAAATGCATTGAAAAACGCATCACCTTCAGGTGTGTTTTTTTCCTGAGGTTTTGCTGTGTGTTTTCCACAGTAAAATAAACAACGTGTGCATGTAGCCTAAAGGTAAAAAATACATAAAAATCAAAACAATGCACTTGGTCCTGTTTTGCCTGAGAAATTCTTCTGTGTGGGTCCAAGATCAGCCATTTTCCCCCATCCCTTACTAAGCCACACCCCTCAGCCGTCGGCCAGCGAAGATGGAAGAGATTGGAAGGAACATGAAGAGGTTGTCGATGTTGCTGAGAACCCCAGCGATCAGATGTAATCTATGAAAGGCTTTATTTCGCTGCAGTGCCACCACAGGGTTAAAGGGTAACTAAACGTTTGAAAAACTTCTGACATGTCATAGTGACATGTCAGAAGTTTTGATTGGTGGGGGTCCGAGCACTGAGACCCCCACCAATCGCTAGAACGAAGCAGCTGAAGCCCTCGTGTGAGCGCTCAGCTGCTTCGTGTCTGTTCGGCTTTTTCCGGGAAAGCCGCTGTATCGGAGTACGTGCTCATAGACTTTTTATTGAGTCCGTACACCGATACATTTATTTCTGGAAAAAGCCGAACAGACATGAAGCGTCTGAGCGCTCACACAAGCGCTTTAGCTGCTCCGTTCTAGCGATTGGAGGGGGTCTCAGTGCTTGGACCCCCAGCAATCAAAACTTCTGACATGTCACTATGACATGTCAGAAGTTAGTCAAACGTTTAAGTTACCCTTTAATGCAATGACTTACACAGTTCAAAACTATGGGCTTTCGGTATAATGCGAGAACGTGCCGATCCTCCAAATTCTAGTTATTGCATTTTCTCACCATTTTCACAGTCATACAAAATCTGAGCAGCATTTTGATATTTGTCACTATTGAATTTGCTGGTCATTAAAGGGCCATACCCTAGTAGATAACTGCTACAATGGCAATTATGTGCCTTATAGAAAATCACTCCCACTTTTGCAGATGTCATTAGTTCATTGTTGCATTTGTATTTTCTCATAAACCTACCGTTAAATCAGGTGCGATCGAATAAAAATATAAAGCAAGTCCTAAACCTGTAACATCTAATAAAACACTTTTTAATAAATGGGAACGGACTGTTTTAGCAACATGACCAATACTTCTTAATTATTTTAAAGAAAAGCCCTCATTGGCGCAACAGCGGGAATCATCTCATGATAAATAGGAGAGGCAGGAAAGTGAGAGGTGTACACTCCTCTGGCAGTATTGTGCTGGGGGACACGACAACCTGGTAGTCAAAAAGATGTCTATATAGTCCAAGTGCTGGTTCGGGGGACTACTAGCCACTAGTGTTCCAGGCAGAGAATAATCAGTATCGAATGCTGAGATGCGATAAGATATTTTGAGTGCAAGACGGTGAAAAATTACCCTTTACGAAGGCGCTGTTTCCTTTGCGATATTAAGGATGATCCTCTGGAGTCATGCAAATGTTAACCTTTTATTAATATCGTAACATGCAACATGTTTCAGAGCCGAACCGGCTCCTTCATCGACATTTGACCTATACTTATGTCATAGACGGGAAGCGGGAGTATGGAGCAGGCTCACGGCTCCATCATCTAAGCTGTTAGAAAGAGAGAGGCGGCCCCCTCTGACAGTTTATCGGGTGCAGATCGTCATCATGGCAGCCTGGGGGCCAAATGAAGGCCTCCAGGTCTGCCATCTTTGTACTCATATTAAGCTCTGCCTGCAACAGCGTTTAATAGAATCCTATGAAAATCACGTTTTACTGCAAGACGTTGTTATTATTGCACTATATCATGCAAACGATCCACAAATCATCTGGCACAAAAAAATGGAATAAAAAGTGATCAAAAGATTTATGTACCCTACAATGGTTCCAATAAAAACTGTAGCTCGCTCCGCAAATAACAAGCCCTCACATTGTTAAATTGATGGAAAAATAAAAAAGTTATGGCTCTCATAACATAGCAACACAAAAAAGCAGTTGGAGGGGATTGCCTCACTATACTGAACTGCTGCTTCAGACCTCAACACTAGCCAGGAGGCTTCACCTGCTTCTGGGATCCAGGTGGCAGGGGTACCACACCAGCCTCCCACATCCCTGCCTCCAGCGTGCAGCTTTCTAGTCCTGCATGTTAGGTGGTAAGTTTAACTGCCCCCGTTTTCCCAACTGGGGGGTACCCCAAGAGGACCCTTGTTAACACGCCTGCTTGGCTTGGCATTCCTTACAGTGGGAAACCCCTGCCCTTTCCTGCCCACAGGAGTATCTTTTCCTGCCTAGACCTGCTTGAGTGCCGCATCTAGTCTCTACGCAGGCCTTCATACGCTACACGGCTGCCTTGCCTTCTAGACACTGGGGTACCCTCCCACCGCTTAGATCATTGCTTTGCTCAGGCTGATCTCACTTCCACGTATTTGTTGAATCTTTGCTAGCAAATGTGATTGGAGCGTGGCCTTCCCATCCCTGGCTCCCTCAGACACATATACAAAGCAAGATAGTGAAAATTGGTCAGGCTAAACATGGAGACCCGCCTACTACTCCCAAACAAAAGAAATCCCAACTGGACATGGATAAATTCCTGAAAAGACGCTCACCCCAAAGATCTACATCTTCCACTAAACGGTCATTGCTGCCTAACGATCATCGTGACACTTCTGATGCTGAAAGTTACATGGAGGAAGAAGTGGCACCTGACCCACCTTCTATGATCTCCATTTCTACTAAAGGCTTGCAAAAGATTATCGAGAAAGCCCTACAACCTGTAATGCGAGAACTTGACGATATTAAGCAGGAAGTCCACCACATTTGAGCTAGAGTTGAGCTACTTGAAGAAACCCAAACTGCTCTTCTTACTCACGGAGATGCGACCTCCTCGGCACTTCAGGCTTGTCAAACTCATCTGAATTCTCTTCACACCTATGTGGAAGATCAGGATAATAGGGGGAGGCGCAATAATCTGCGGATAAGGGGAATGCCGGAAAACTTCCCTCCACTTGAGACCATGTCCATGACTAAGAAAATCCTGGACTTTGTCCTCAGCCCTGATTCACCCCCAGACCTACAGAATGAAAGAGCTCATAGGGCTCTAGTCCAAAACCCAAAGAAGGTGAACCACCAAGGGATATTGTATGCAAGCTACTGTCTTTTCCTGTCAAAGAAGCGGTGCTCCGCAAGACACGCGATATACCTGACCTTATGTTTGAGGGTCATAAACTGACTTTTTTTCAGGATATTTCCCCGACCACCCTATCCAAACGTAGGTCTCTTGGGATCGTCACGGATCGTCTCCGATCTCTAAAAATACCGTACAAATGGCTCTTCCCTTTTGGACTATCCTATCATTTCCAAGGTCGGTTGTCCATTGTTCATTCAGCGGAAGACCTAGAGAATGCTTGCCCTCCACTAGACCTCGACCATACCGCCATCCCCTTTTGGCAACCTTACACAGATGTAGCCTCTCTTCCCTCTCTGCCTAAGCCTGATGTCTGGCTGAATCCCAGACCCCGTCCGACTAAGAAGAGACCAGCAAATAATCCTCCATGACAGACTTGCGGCCCTGCTTAGGATTGTGTTTTATTTGCATCCATTCTATGTCTGTCTAGAGATATGTTTGTGTACGGGTTTAATGTCTTAAATTTTTCTCTTTAGGTGGTTTAAAATCTGTGCTTTAAAAATGTTTAGCTACAGTCTGCCTTGAATTTTTGTTGTTTGGGTGCCGGGATGAGGGGTGCATATTATTATTCACTCGTTCACTCTTCTCTCCGCCGCCACGCCTCTCTGTCAGTCAGTGCTTAACTGACTAATACCGCACTGTGGATCAGTGCAAATATCTTTACTACAGCATTTGAAAACAATTTACTTCTTATTGTTCTCTTTTCTGTGTTTCTCATCTTTTCTTTCTTTGTCTCTTCATACTGGTGCATTTATGTCGCGTATTCAGGTTACGACATTGAATGTCAAGGGCTTCAACTCCCTTACTGAACGCTCCCAGGTCAAACACTCCCTTAAAAAAATGGATTCGTCTGTGCTGCTGCTACAGGAAACCCACTTGAAAGGTAAAATTCCAAACCTTCCTAAATCACCTTACACTACATAGTTCCATTCATGCAATGATAGTGGCAAACGTAACTGTGTCAGTATAGCTCTACGGTCTGACATTCCCTTTGAATTTGTCTCCCAGATTGCTGATGGCGCAGGCCGCTTTAGTTTCATAAAAGGTAAAGTGGCGAACACCCTGACTACCATTGGGAATATTTACGCCTGAACTCGGGCCAGATTCCTTGGCTATCTGCGACTCTAGACAAGTTTTCTCAGTTCTCTGAGGGCCTAACGTTTCTGGGAGGGGACTTCAACATTGTGCTTGAGCCCCTTCTGGACTCCTCCACGGGAACCTCTGCTCACAGCTACTCAGCTCTGAGGAAAATCCGTAGACTCCTCACATCTTTAAGATTGATGGATGTGTGGAGATTCTTCCACCCCATGGATAGGGACTATACCTTCTACTCCCACCCCCATCATTCTTACCAAAGAGTAGATTACCTGCTCATCATGGATAGCCAACTCCCTTTAATAGATTCCCCCTCTATAGGCAACATTCTCCTGTCTGACCATGCCCCAATGTCCATGTTTCTCAACATACACAGCCTTTTGCCTAGGCAATATAACTGGAGACTTAATGAAACTTTCCTCTACTCGTCGCGCAATAAGAAGCGAGTTGAGGCGGCGCTGAAGTCCTACTTTGTTGAGAATGATACGCAGGATGTCTCCGCTAGCACTATCTGAGAAGCCCATAAGCCAGTGATCAGAGGAGTACTCATAATCATGGGTTCGTTTATGAAGAGAGAGAGGAACCGGGAGATTGATGACCTTCTTTCCCGAATATCTGACCTTGAAAACCAGCATAAACGGTCCGCTGCTCAAGGGGTTCTCTCCTCGCTTATACTTTCCAGAGAAAGACTCAAACAATGTTTGAATTTGCGCATGGAAAAGGCATATACCTCTGCTACTCACAAACACTACATGCACGGTGATAAGGGGAGCAAACTTATGGCTTATCTAGCTAAAAAGAGAAGACAGCAGAACTATATCCCCAAAATCAGGTCTCCTACTGGAGCTGTACTTGAGGACACCAATGACGTTGCGGCTGAGTTTTGCTCTTATCAAATACTGTATGACCTATGTCCTGGAGAGACACCCAAAGAGCTTGCGGACAGAACTGAGCTGATTGAATCTTTCCTTGACTCCCTCTCTCTTCGTACCTTAACTGCTATGCAGAAAACCCAACTAGAATCCCCTTTTACACTTAAAGAAATCCGTGATGCGCTCTCCAGTATGCCCTCTAGTAAGTCCCCAGGTCCTGACGGTCTTCCGGCCTCATACTATAAACAGTTTGGAGACGTCCTGCTGCCATTCTTCCTCAGAGTATGTAACTCTCTTACCGCTTCTCAACATTTCTCTCCTTCAGCGCTTGAAGCACATATTTCGGTATTACCCTTCGCTATGCGGTAATTATTGCCCTATATCACTTTTGAATGTGGATGTTAAATTATATGCCAAAATCATAGCTAACAGGATGCAATCCTTACTCTCATTCCTAATTGACCGGGTGCAGACGGCTTTTGTTAAGGGGAGAGAAGGTAAACACAACACTACGCGAGTTCTCCATCTGATCCAGTACACCAGGTCAAGAAATATCCCTTTGCTTCAGTTGTCTACTGATGCAGAGAAAGCTTTCAACTGGGTGGACTGGACCTTTATGGTCAAGGCGCTTTCCCGTTTCGGCTTTCAACAACTCTTCGTTCACAAAATCCTGTCTCTGTACACTTCCCCACATGCTAAGGATTGAGTAAATGGCCACCTATCGAGGCCTTTCCAGATCATGAATGGAACAAGACAGGGTTGTCCACTCTCTCCCCTCCTTTTTGTCCTCACAATTGAGATTTTGATCCAGAGTCTGCGTCAGGAGCAACTTCTGTCGGGGGTCGCCATTGGTGACAGAGTGCATTGCACAGCGGCATTTGCTGATGACTTGCTTATTTTCATCACCAACCCCTCCACAGCCCTACACCGACTTCAAGAGATGTTTACCCATTTTGGTGACTTATCCAATTTCAAAATTAATTCTAACAAATCCGAGGAACTATGCGTCTCCTGCACTCCAGCTCTATTAAAGTCTCTGAAACTCAGCTCCCCCTTCCTACTGCGTTCAGATAGTATAAAATACCTAGGAATTAATTTAACTCCCTCACTTGAACACTGGTATCAATACAATTACACACCTTTACTCTCCAAGATTAAAGCCACTATCCTGTCTTGGCATATCCCATATATTTCATGGATTGGTAGAACCAACTTACTTAAAATTATTATTCTCCCCAAACTCCTTTATCTATTCCAAACTCTCCCGATTCCCCTCCCTAGAGCCTTTTTTGCTACCATTAGACAACAGTTTTCTAAATACATTTGGAATAATATTAAACCCAGAATAGCATTTCACACTCTTATTAGTCCTAAACGCTCAGTGGGGATAGGGCTTCCGGATATTGAATCCGACTACCACTCCGTACAATTAGCCAGGATAACTGAGTGGTCTGATAATGCCTCAATTAGACTTGGGGTTCTCGTGGAGGAGGCCACCATAGGCATGTCCCTTACCTCCCTTCTGTGGCTTAACAAACCCAACGCAGCCCTTTTTAAGTCACGCAACTCTCTTATCTCTGCTTCATATCAAACATGGATGAAAGGTGAGGGGATGAAATCTCTGCACAAAATTTCGTCTTCCCTGATGACGGTTCGTGACCTTGTGCAGTCGCAGACTGAGAGGTTTCGAGACTGTTCTTCCCTGCCTGGAAAGGCATCCTGCAGCACGTACGATTCCATATTGACTAACGGGGCTGTTTCTACCCTCACTGAATTGCGGGCTCAACCTGGTTTCTCGTCTATCAATTTTCTCACTTACACTCACTTCAAAAGGTGTTACCTGGGAGCGTTTAGGCAGGGACCAATAGACCGCCTGCTATCCTGGTTGGAAGCAACCCTCCTCCTTCGGCAACCACCTAAGAAGCTTATTACACTATATTATAATAATCTCATTATGATGAATTCATCCATACAGCCCTCTTTTCTTAAAGCTTGGGAGTTGGAACTTAAGACTACTTTTTCTGACGAGGAGACCAGGGCAGTTTTTCGAAACTCCCTTGGTACCTCAAGAATCCTCATACAAACTGACCTCTAGGTGGTACAAGACTCCCTGGGTATTGCATAAAATGTGTAACGAAATTTCCCCAGATTGTTGGAGGTGTCATAAAGACCCGGGAACATATTTACATTTGTGGTGGGAGTGTGAGAAAATCTCCCCCTTTTGGGCCGAGATACAAACTGTCCTCAATACTATAACTCATTCCTCTATTGTCATTTCCCCTCGTGTAGTGTTCCTAAACCTGTGGCCAACATTCCCTGTGGGGGCCCCCAGGGATCTATGGTTACATCTCTATTACCGTTGTATTGGAAGACCGAGGTTGTGCCACGAATAAGTCATTGGCTTAGGAAGGGAGCCCAGCTGGCGAGAATGGAGGAGCTCTCGCATCTTGAGTATCACTCTCATGCCAAGTACCGAAAGATCTGGGCACCCTGGTTTGAATTCTGCAAAAATGACTCCTTTCAACACCTCTGGGGTGCAGACTCCCCCTGCATTGGATAAGGACGATTGTTATTCTAGTTTGGGACTACTTTCTAAACTTTCCCACTAGGCCTGATGTCCTTGGAGACCTCTCTCCTTGCACGTTTCTTTTCCCTCCTTTTCTATCCCCTCCTTCTTTACCCCCTTCCCCTTGACGTTGGTGCAAGTGGTGTGAACATACGCCAGGAAGCTCATACTTCCTTATTGTTCTGTTTGTATAATATGTTCTGTTAATATTGAGATAACGCATTGTACATACGTGTCTTCTTATTGTGAATTCTAACAATTACTCGTATATTGTATGTACTGTGGCGCTTATGCATATTATAATTCGCATTTTGCCTCTCTGTAAAACCTCAATAAAATGTTATTTTCCAAAAAAAAACAAAAAAAAAAACTATACATATGTGGTATTACCATAATTGTACCAAACCATAGAATAAAGGTAATTACTATTTACGCCGCATGGTAAACAGCATAGAACAATGGCGGAATTGCTGGGTTTTTTTTCGATTCCCCTCCAGTAAAAGTTAATCAAAAAATGATATGTACCCGAAATGATGCCATTAAAAAATACAACTAATGGCGCAAAAAAAGGTCCTCGGCTATGTCGATGCAAAAATTAAAAAGTTATAGCTCTTTAAATGCGACGGTGGAAAAACTAAAAAAATAGCTTGGAAATTAAGGCCTAAAATAGGCTGGTCACTAAGGAGTTAAAGCCCAAAATAACTGTTTCCTGAAACGATAAAGGACTTGTGATGAGCAAACCTATTAGACACATATCAAATTAGGTCCAAATTTCCCAAAATGTAAAATTCGTCAAAATGTGAAAGTTTTGGTGTTCGCAGTGCAAGAATTGTCAAAATGGTGGCCACCGGTGAGCGCTCTACGTCAATTTGCCAATTATATAAAAAAAAGAGGGGAGAAGAGGATTAAAAAAAACAAAAAAACTAAACATACTCACCACCTTCCCTGGTCTCCTGACGTGTCCCTGCCGGAAAATGAGATGACGTAGCTGTGATCGCTGCAGCCAATCCCAGGCCACAGTGATCACATGGGACAGCTACTTAGATTCAGTCCTAGAAGACGTTAAATAGTCTGATAGGCCTATCGGGGGACTTGCGATTCGCAAAACGAATTTGGACTGAAACGTACGTCCGATTTAAAAGAAAATTTGCTCCTCACTATTAAGGACTCTGCAATGCAAGCCAGCAATGCTAACCAATCTGCACTGTGACATTGTAAATACTTATTATTAACACTATAGCAGGAGATGTCACTTCTGGTCATATTTGTGACATCATCAGATAAAGTACAGGAGGCCATTGTTACCTCACTGCATGATGTCATAATGACTGTGACTCTATAAGAACTGGGGTTTAGGGGGGGGGGGCGACTGCTTAGTCCAGGATATGAAGATAAGCAGACACAAGATACTTCACCATGAGGATCTCACAGAGAGTAGCGGAAGCTTCTGATGTTTGTGAAGTCACCAGTCGGAATGCGGAACACTGGAAGAGGAGAACTTCATGCACGAGCCGCATGGCAGGGGAAGAACAACAGGAAAACCGGGGGCTTTGGCTTATATACACGGTGATAGGAGGTTCAGTCATTTACTTTCAGGTTTTGGGACCAAGAAGAAAAACAGTAATGTGGAGGAATATCTGCCGCCATGATGCCAGCAATCTCCAAACATTGAAGGTATGTACATAATATATATGTTCATTTAATCTGAAAATGTGGGATATTTGAGAATTTGGGGTTTGTTATACATTATGGCCCATATTTACTGAGCAGTTTATGTCAGTTTATTTTGTAAGCTTAACCAAATAAAGTTGCAAACGGTGACATGCAACAAATTTGGTGTAAAATGTATCTTCTCTCGTCACTTGACAAATTTAAAAAGTGACAAAAAAAGTGCGTGTGGTCTCCAAGGAGACGTAGATTAAGTCCCATTTATTAAAGTAAACTATGTTAAAATGGCACAAATTTTGCCCTTATTATTTTATTGCAGGGAGGAGATCTGGACGAGCGGCTGAAGATGAAGATGAGAACTGTGAGATTGATCAAAATCGTATGTAACGTGACAATTCTATTTATAATTCTATATTTGGTGCCTTCCGATGTCATAATACACTGATTTATACAGGTCAAGGCAAATACATGGAATTAGAGATGAGCGAATCGGGACAACCGACCCGGTTTCGGTCCGAACATCGCGAAAAGTTCGGTTCGCAGCGAATCCGTACTTCACCGGGTTCGGCCGAACATGTTTTGACCAAACCCGGGCGGGCAGAAAAAAACATTACAAAAATATTATACTAATCGGCAGCCACTTGTCTCTATCAATCACTGATAGAGAAAAGAGGCTGCTGATTAAAAATAAAATAAAAAGCATTTCATACGTACCCGGTCGTTGTCTTGGTGACGAGTCCCTCTTCTTCCTCCAGTCCGACCTTCTTTCCTGCCGCGGCAGCCTGTGATTGGCTGCAGCGGCCGCGGCAGCCTGTGATTGGCTGCAGCAGCTGCGGCAGCATGTGATTGGCTGTAGCGGCCGCGGCAGCCTGTGATTGGCGGGAGTTTGGCGTGAGTACGAATGGCTTTGGTGCTGTGCACCCATTTCTCTCCTTCTCAGCATTTAAATCAGGGGCTCAAGCACGTGGCCCGCGGGCCGCATGCGGCCCCTGGGGCTGTCATCTGCGGCCCGCGGGACGCAGAGCCGCTAGTATCGGCTCTGCTCCGAGACTCTGGAATTCCCTGACATCGTTGTCCACATACGAACAGCGATGTCTGGGGCTTCCCCAGAGCCAGAGTCCCGGGCAGAGCGCTAGTACAGGCTCTGCTCCGGGACTCGGTGGAATTGCCTGACATAGCTGCCCATATATGGACAGTGTGTCAGGGCCTTCCCCAGAGCGGAGTCCCGGGCAGAGCGCTAGTATCGGCTCTGCTCCAGGACGCTGCGGAATTCCCTGACATAGCTGCCCATATATGGACAGTGTGTCAGGGTCTTCCCCAGAGCGGAGTCCCGGGCAGAGCGCTAGTATCGGCTCTGCTCCGGGACTCTGTGGAATTCCCTGACATCGCTGTTCACATATGAACAGCGATGTCTGGGGCTTCCCCAGAGCCGGAGTCCCGGGCAGAGCGCTAGTAGGCTCTTCCTGGGACTCCAGCTGGGCTCCTGACATGCCTGGGACTCCTGCTCTGGGGAAGCCCCTGACATCATTGTATGGACAGCGATGTCAGAGGCTTTCCCAGAGTCCCGGAGCAGAGCCGATAATAGCGCTCTGCCCGGGACTCCGGCTCTGGGGAAGCCCCAGACATCGCTGTTCATATGTGGACAGCGACGTCAGGGAATTCCGCAGCGCCCTGGAGCAGGGCCGATATTAGCGCTCTGCCCGGGACTCCGGCTCTGGGGAAGCCCCAGACATCGCTGTTCGTATGTGGACAACGATGTCAGGGAATTACAGAGTCTCGGAGCAGAGCCGATACTAGCGGCTCTGTGTCCCGCGTGTAAGGGTGCACTCGTACTTACCTCTCCCTGGGGGGCCAACGCAGGAATACGGCTTGTCGAGCGGCTCAGAAGTCGGCTCCGGACAAAGGAGCGTCTTGGGCGTCATGGCAACGGCCGCACTGCCGACAGCCATGACGCATGCGCCCAACGGTAAACAGGGCGAAGTCTCGCGCTGCGGGACTTGGAGGAAGAGAGAAGAGGAGGGACACGGCCGGATGACAGGGAGCACGGCAAGCGAGGGGGGCGGAGCAAGCGAGTGGCGCGAAAAAGGAGTAGGACGGAGAGGTGACGAGAGACAAGAGGAGAGGTTTAAGAGAGCAGGTGTCCGGACCGGAGAGAGAGACCGCCGAACACGGGTCCGGACAGGGAAAATGAGCTGCAAGGAAGGTCGCCGGGAGAGAGGAGGCAGGAGCCTGACAGCACGTGGACTCCCCACTGCAGCCTTGGAGGCAGAGGACAAAAGAACAGCACGGGTGTTGCTGCTACAACCCTTCAGAAGGACAGAGGACCGGCCGGAGCACAAGGAGTGTGCCAACAGCCACAGGTACCGTGCCCAGACCTTAAGACCCCTGACCAAGAGCTAGAGTCCCGTCTTACAGAAAGTACCCTTGTCCTAGTCAGTGACTGTTTCCTGGAGTGACGTCCCTCGCTAACTACCGCCACCGTACGCTCAGAAGACTAGTCCCAAAAGGGACAAACAACTCATCCTGAGCTAGGCCCAAAGGCAGGGCGGACTTGCTAGCTTATTAACCGCGCCAGTGTCCCTGCGTGTCCTCCAGAGTAAAGCACTGCATGTAACCCTTGCATGGAACTGTTGTTGATAAAGCACCGCATGTAACCCTTGCATGTAACTGTTGTTGATAAAGCACCGCATGAAACCCTTGCATGGAACTGTTGTTGACAAAGTACCGCCTGTAATACTTGCATGGAATTGTTGTTGATGAAACTTGCTGGAAGAGGAGCAGGCAGAGGGAACGGCCCGGGTTGACGGAACTTTATCGGACTATTAGCTGGACTTCGTGTAAACCTTAGCGTCAGCCCGCCAGTTCAGTTGCGTCCTAGGGGGTCCTCCGTTCGGACCACCGACTGAGGAGAGAGAGGGTTGTCATGAAAGGTAGCGGATAGCTCCGCAAGGACCCGTGACGGTGCTAGTAGGTACGTTAGTCGCTGATTCCCACGACGCGACCCGTGGGCCGAGAGTGTGACTCTTACCCTAGGGTAGTCTGCCAGTAGCGGGTAGCTCCCGCCGTGACTGACCGCGGCGTGTCCCTAGCCAAGCCGGCAACGTGGGGTTAGGCACAACCTCTCTCCGGGGGACTTCCAGCGGGATCGAAGTCCTCAACCTCAGAATTCCTGTCTGCTCCATAGAAGAAGATTTACTGTTATCTGCTCGCTGAAGTAAAGAAGTATAAAAGAAGAAGGTGTGTCTCTGTCATTTCGTAGCGACAGCGGTAGTTCCTCCTACATAAATTGGCGTAGTCGGCAGGATCCGAAACCTCGCCGCGATGGAACCGTCCAGCAGCGGGACATTACCGCCGACCCCGACTGTCATGATACCCATTGGGGCCGTCCTAATGAACATTCCCAAGTTTGACGGGAAGAGTGTATCGATCGCGGACTGGACGGAACGAGTTCGTACTGCGGCCCGCTTATTCCAGGTACCGGTGACCCACCAAGCCGACCTGGCCTTCAACTCACTCGAAGGGGACGCGAGACAAGCTGTCTTGGTTTTAGCGCTATAACACAGTGACACGCTAGAAGCAATCATCAGCCGATTGGAATCCCTCTATGGAGATGTCACCTCAGCCGCCGACCTCCGGAAGAAATTTTATACCAGGGTACAGAGGAACGGGGAATCACTCCAGCAATTTGCGGTAGGATTACAAGGAATGTGGAGTCGACTAGTATGGAAGGATCCCGCGGGGTGCGCAGCCTTAACAGAGCCGGACCGAATAGTGCGAGACCAGTTTGTATCCGGACTAGACAGCCGGACCCTGAGGCGCGCCGTAAGAGACCTCGTCCGGGTAACCCCCGCCGCCACGATGATCGAGGTGTTACGAGAAGCGCTCAAAGTTCATCGAGAGGAGTTGGGAGAAGCGAGTAAGGCCCTGCAAAAAGTGGGTGCACCCGAGCCATCTGCAAGGGAGGCCAGAAGCGGTGTTCATAGAATTCGCCCGGGATGTCAAGGAGGCTATTCGGGAATTGAAGACCGATGTCGCTCAATTAAGAGTAATGGCCGATCGACCGGAACATCTTTCTCGTCCACCCCGATCGACACAAGGAGGGCCTCGACGCTGTTGGCAGTGTGATCAGCCGGGTCATTTCGCCAGAGATTGCAGGATGAGATGCTACCCAAGACGGGAACAGCCACCTTTAAACTAAGGTACCCCGCCGCTGAGGGCCAAGCAGCGGGCATTCCATCGACGGACCCAAAAGAAAGGGTGGAACTTTTGACAGGAATATGCCATGTAGTTACAGCCATGATCGGGGGGGTTAACGTTCCTTGCCTTATCGACACTGGGTCGGAGGTAACCACCATGACTTATCAGTTGTTCCATGAACAGTTCCAAGGTCGACAGACTCTAGAAGCCCCTTGGATTGAACTTACGGCGGCTAATAGCCTGCCAATTCCCATTGCCGGTGTTACGTGGCTAGAATTAGAAGTATTTAATCGTAATTTTCCCCGTGCTGGTATTGTGGTAGTACATAATTGTGCAAGGCCGGGTATACCTGTTATAATTGGCATGAATGTGTTGCAGGAATTACATGGTATGATGTTCAACGAGACGAGCGGTGCCCGGTGAGAGGAGCTGGCAACCGATCAGACCGCCCGGCAAGCTTTGTTTCAGGTGCATCAAATCTGCCAACGACAGGCTGACTTGAAGATGCTACAGGGCCGGTGAGGGCTCCAGGTAAGGCGGTGCTGCAAGTACCACCTCTACAGGAAGTCGCCATTCCCCTCTCTGTAGGGACTCATCATCGCTTAAAGGATGCCATGGTCATGGTGGAACCCATGCGAAGTCTCAAGAGTACGCCACCCTGGGTGGTAGGAAGAACGGTGTGTCGGATAACCAAAGGAATGGCGACCGTCAGAGTGCTGAATCCGACCCAAGGGGTGATCGAGATACCAGCCGGCACGGTGCTAGCTAATGTTGAGATGGAGAGGCCCGAGGACGTGACGGACCCGGACATGGCCGAAACGTTAAAAGAGACATCGTTGAGAGATGAAGGGAGTGAGGCCAACGTGAACGAGCAGACTGATCGACTGTGGCGCCAACTCGAACTGGACGGAATAGCCCCAGATACCAAGTCAGAGGAGCAACTGAGGACGCTTCTGCAACGCTTCGGCTGGGTTTTCGCTCAGCATGAAGAGGACTTTGGGTGCACCACTACCATCAAACATGGGATTCACACGGGGGCGGCGCCGCCCATCAGAGAGCGATATCGCAATATACCCCCCGCGCTGTATCGAGAGGTAAAAGAGCTCCTCCAGAAGATGTTAGACGGACAGGTGATTCGAGAGAGTCAGAGCCCATGGGCAGCCCCGATTGTGCTGGTAAGGAAGAAGGATGGGTCACTCCGGTTTTGTGTGGATTACCGCAAGTTGAACGCCTGTACTCATAGGGATGCCTACCCACTGCCCCGAGTGGAAGAATCATTAACCGCCATGCAGGAGGCTCGGTACTACACGACGCTCGATTTAGCAAGTGGGTACTGGCAGGTACCCATGAAGGAAGCGGATAAGGAGAAGACGGCGTTCATCACTCCCTCAGGCTTGTTTGAATTCAATCGGATGCCGTTCGGGCTAACAAATGCGCCCAGTACTTTCCAACGGCTAATGGAGCATTGTCTGGGAGATCTAAATTATGAGTCAGTCTTGATCTATTTGGACGATATTGTCATTTTTTCAAAGACCTTCCCAGAACACATCTACAGGTCGTGTTGGAACGATTGGGAAGGTATGGACTCAAACTAAAACCCAGCAAATGCCGACTGGGCCGCCAGCAGATCAAATACTTAGGCCATGTCGTGAATGCAACAGGAATTGCACCTGACCCAGATAAGATTAAAGCCATACAGGAGTGGGCCATTGCGCAGAAAACCACGGAAGTACGAGCCTATCTCGGGTTGGTCGGTTACTATCGGAGGTACATCCGAGACTTCTCCAAAATTGCAAGTCCTCTGAATCAGCTCCCCTGTGGACAACCCACGCAAAAGAAGGGGAGCCGAAGCCCCAGTGTAGTGGAACAATGGCAGGAGCCAGAACAAGCGGCATTCGAAGCATTGAAGGCACGTGTAATGGTGGGGGGGGGTAGGGAAACGGACAAGTGAGCCCTAATCTACCCGCCACTCTGTCCCTGCCTACTTGCAACGACCCGCCCTAGACGACGGGGTACAACTGGGCGGCGGTCCCTGCGCTCAGTAAGTGCATGACAAACACGACAAACAAACAAGGGAACACAAGCAAGGGAAATGGGCAGTTGCTCGCGGAAACACCGTGAGCAACAGAGTAGTGAACGAGCCGAGTCAAGCCAGGAGAGTGCGAGGTACAAAGCGAAAAGCAGAAGAGTAGTCGGTAAGCCAGGGTCTGTATGGAGCAGGATCAAAAAGTAGCAGGAGCTGTAGCTGGGCCAGGAAACCTCAAGGAAAGAATTCACAAGCACAGATGGACAGGAAGAGCAGGCTTAAATAGACCGAGGGCGGGAGCTAGCTGAGTCTGGCCAGGTTGCGATAGGCTCTCCCACTCCTAAGCCTGCCAGCCTGAGTGGAGGAAGCTGGTGTCTGTCTCAGGGATGTACACTCAGGTGTTGACTGATTAATTCTGGGAGTTAACCCTGAAGCAGTGCCTGGCAGATCCTTTACAGTACCCCCCCTTTTATGAGGGGCCACCGGACCCTTTCTAAGTGGACCTGGCTTACTGGGGAAACGCAGGTGGAACCTCCTGACCAATACCCCAGCGTGAACATCCCGGGCGGGTACCCAAGTCCTCTCCTCGGGCCCGTATCCTCTCCAATGGACCAGGTACTGGAGGGAGCCTTGGACCATCTTGCTGTCCACGATCCTGGCCACCTCAAATTCCACCCCCTCAGGGGTGAGGACGGGAACAGGAGGTTTCCTCGAGGGGGCCAAGGACGGGGAGCAGCGTTTCAGGAGGGAGGCATGAAACACGTTGTGTATACGAAAAGACGGGGGTAACTCCAGCCGGAAAGAGACAGGACTGAGGACCTCAATGACCTTATACGGCCCAATAAACCGGGGAGCAAACTTTTTGGACGGAACCTTGAGACGCAAGTTCCTGGATGACAACCACACCAGATCCCCGAGCACAAACAGGGGGTTAGCAGAACGTCTTCTATCGGCCTGAGCCTTCTGTATGCTCTGGGACGCCTCTAGGTTCTTCTGAACCTGGGCCCAGACTGTGCACAGATCCCGATGAACGACCTCCACCTCGGGATTGTTGGAACAACCAGGTGAAACGGAGGAGAACCGTGGATTAAACCCAAAATTACAGAAAAAGGGAGAGACCCCTGACGAGTTACTGACCCGGTTATTAAGGGAAAATTCGGCGAGGGGAATGAAAGAAACCCAATCAAATTGACAGTCAGAGACAAAACATCTTAAGTATTGTTCTAGAGACTGATTAGTCCTCTCCGTTTGGCCATTGGTTTCAGGATGGAAGGCAGAGGAGAAGGACAGATCAATCCCCAACTTATTACAGAAGGCTCTCCAAAACAATGAAACAAATTGTACCCCTCTGTCAGAAACAATATTGACGGGGACCCCATGGAGACGCAGGATGTGTTTGATAAACAAGGTAGCCAACGTCTTGGCGTTGGGTAGTTTCTTGAGGGGCACAAAGTGGCACATTTTACTGAAGCGGTCTACCACCACCCACACCACCGACTTGCCTTGGGATGGAGGCAAATCGGTGATAAAATCCATGGAGATATGTGTCCAAGGTCTCTGGGGAATGGGCAACGAACGCAGTAAGCCCGCTGGTCGGGACCTGGGAGTCTTGGACCTGGCACAAACCTCACAGGCGGCGACGTAGGCCTTAACGTCTTTAGGCAAACCAGGCCACCAATAATTTCTGGTAATGAGGTGTTTGGTACCCAGGATGCCTGGATGGCCAGATAGTGCGGAGTCGTGATTTTCCCTAAGTACCCTTAGCCGGAATTGCAGGGGAACAAACAGCTTGTTCTCAGGAAGGTTCCCAGGAGCTGAACCTTGGTCAGCAGCAATTTCAGAGACTAAATCGGACTCGATAGAGGAAATGACTATACCTGGAGGCAAAATACAAACAGGATCTTCCTCCGAAGGAGGGCTGGCCATGAAGCTACGCGACAGTGCATCCGCCTTAATATTTTTAGACCCGGCCCTATAGGTAACCAAAAAATTGAATCTGGTAAAAAACAACGCCCATCGAGCTTGTCTCGGGTTTAGCCTCCGGGCAGATTCTAGGAAAACCAGATTCTTGTGGTCGGTAAGGACCGTTACCTGGTGCCTAGCCCCCTCCAGGAAGTGGCGCCACTCTTCAAATGCCCATTTAATGGCTAAAAGTTCGCGGTTGCCAATATCATAGTTACACTCCGTGGGCGAAAACTTCCTAGAAAAGTAAGCACAGGGGCGGAGATGGGTGAGGGAGCTGGTACCCTGGGACAAGACGGCCCCCACTCCCACCTCGGACGCGTCAACCTCCACAATAAATGGCTCCCTTTGGTTGGGCTGAACCAGCACGGGGGCCGAGATAAAGCACTTCTTGAGGGTCTCAAAAGCCTGGACGGCCTCAGGGGGCCAATGGAGGACATCAGCACCCTTGCGAGTGAGGTCCGTAAGAGGCTTAGCGACGACCGAGAAGTTAGCAATAAATCTCCTGTAATAGTTAGCGAACCCCAAAAAACACTGTAGCGCTTTCAGGGAGGCAGGTTGGACCCATTCAGCCACAGCCTGAACCTTGGCAGGGTCCATGCGGAATTCATGAGGAGTGAGGATTTGACCTAAAAATGGTATCTCCTGTACCCCAAATACACATTTTTCGATTTTGGCAAACAGTTTGTTTTCTCGAAGGACCTGGAGCACTTTCCTGACATGCTCTATGTGGGAGGACCAGTCCCTGGAAAACACCAATATGTCATCAAGGTACACTACAAGAAATATCCCCAGGTAATTTCTCAAAATCTCATTTATGAAGTTCTGGAAGACCGCAGGGGCATTGCACAACCCAAAGGGCATGACGAGGTATTCGAAATGGCCTTCGGGCGTGTTAAACGCAGTCTTCCACTCATCCCCCTCTTTGATGCGAATAAGGTTATACGCCCCCCGTAGATCCAATTTAGAGAACCATTGGGCCCCCTGAACCTGATTAAAGAGATCAGGAATCAAAGGAAGGGGATACTGGTTCCTTACCGTGACCTTATTCAGGCCACGGTAGTCAATGCATGGCCTAAGACCCCCATCCTTCTTCCCTACGAAGAAGAAGCCAGCACCTACCGGAGAAGAAGAGGGACGAATGTAACCCTTGGCCAGGGATTCCTGGATATACTCCCTCATGGCTTCACGTTCGGGACAGGAAAGGTTAAATATTCTACCCTTAGGAAGCTTAGCTCCTGGTACCAATTCGATAGCGCAATCGTATTCTCTATGAGGCGGTAATACTTCGGAGGCCTCTTTAGAGAAAACATCAGCGAAGTCCTGAACAAACTCGGGTAGCGTATTCACCTCCTTAGGGGGAGAAATAGAATTAACAGAAAAACATGACGTACAACATTCATTACCCCATTTGGTTAGCTCCCCAGTATTCCAGTCAAACGTGGGATTATGCAACTGCAACCAGGGAAGACCTAGAACCAAATCGTACGATAATCCCTGCATCAATAGTACAGAGCACTGCTCCAAATGCATGGAGCCAACAAGGAGTTCAAAAACAGGGGTATGCTGTGTAAAATAACCATTAGCAAGAGGAGTGGAGTCGATACCCACTACCGGAACAGGTTTAGGCAAATCAATCAGAGGCATAGCAAGAGACATAGCAAATTCCACAGACATGATATTAGTAGATGACCCTGAATCCACGAAGGCACTGCCGGTAGCAGACCTACCACCAAACGAGACCTGAAAGGGAAGCAATATCTTAGTACGTTTCATATTTACGGGAAATACCTGTGCGCCCAAGTGACCTCCCCGATGATCACTTAGACGCGGGAGCTCTCTGGCAGCATTCTTACGCTTGGGACAGTTGTTTACTTGATGCTTGACATCCCCACAGTAGAAGCAGAGACCATTCTTCCTGCGGAATTCTCTACGTTGTTGAGGGGACACGGAGGCCCCGAGTTGCATAGGTATTTCTGAGTCTTTAGGGGACAAACGAAGCAACGGGACTTCGGGAGGCATCATGGGGGAGTCGGAGGAAAAAACACATAAACGTTCACGTTGTCGTTCCCTGAGACGTCGGTCAAGTCGTACCACTAAAGCCATAACCTGGTCTAGGGAGTCAGAAGAGGGATAGCTAACTAGCAGGTCTTTCAGGGCGTTCGACAGACCCAACCTAAACTGGCACCTTAAGGCAGGGTCATTCCACCGAGAAGCTACGCACCACTTCCGAAAGTCAGAGCAATACTCCTCAACAGGTCTCTTACCCTGACGTAAGGTCACCAGCTGACTCTCGGCAAAGGCAGTTCTGTCAGTCTCGTCATAAATAAGTCCGAGGGCAGAAAAGAAACAATCAACGGAGGAAAGTTCAGGGGCGCCAGGAGCCAAGGAGAAGGCCCACTCTTGGGGCCCTTCCTGGAGCCGGGACATAATTATACCCACCCGCTGGCTCTCAGAACCTGAGGAGTGAGGCTTTAAGCGAAAGTAAAGCTTACAACTCTCCCGAAAGGAGAGAAAAGCCCTCCGGTCACCTGAGAACCGGTCGGGCAACTTGAGGTGGGGTTCAAGGGGTGCGGTGAGGGGAACTACCAAGGTAGCATCAGGCTGGTTGACCCTCTGAGCCAGGGCCTGGACCTGTAGGGAGAGACCCTGCATTTGCTGAGCCAGGGTTTCACGGGGTTCCATAATGGTGTCAGGGACCAGGGTAGACTAGGTATAAGGCTTGTGAATTTGTAATGGTGGGGGGGGGTAGGGAAACGGACAAGTGAGCCCTAATCTACCCGCCACTCTGTCCCTGCCTACTTGCAACGACCCGCCCTAGACGACGGGGTACAACTGGGCGGCGGTCCCTGCGCTCAGTAAGTGCATGACAAACACGACAAACAAACAAGGGAACACAAGCAAGGGAAATGGGCAGTTGCTCGCGGAAACACCGTGAGCAACAGAGTAGTGAACGAGCCGAGTCAAGCCAGGAGAGTGCGAGGTACAAAGCGAAAAGCAGAAGAGTAGTCGGTAAGCCAGGGTCTGTATGGAGCAGGATCAAAAAGTAGCAGGAGCTGTAGCTGGGCCAGGAAACCTCAAGGAAAGAATTCACAAGCACAGATGGACAGGAAGAGCAGGCTTAAATAGACCGAGGGCGGGAGCTAGCTGAGTCTGGCCAGGTTGCGATAGGCTCTCCCACTCCTAAGCCTGCCAGCCTGAGTGGAGGAAGCTGGTGTCTGTCTCAGGGATGTACACTCAGGTGTTGACTGATTAATTCTGGGAGTTAACCCTGAAGCAGTGCCTGGCAGATCCTTTACAGCACGACTGGTGACCGCACCCATCCTCGCTTTTGCAGACTTCGCTCAGCCATTCCGGCTGTAAACTGACGCCAGCCTGAAGGGACTGGGAGCAGTCCTGGCCCAACAGCAAGGGGACGTGGAACGCGTCATCACCTAAGGTAGTCGTAGTCTGCGACCGTCAGAACGCAATCCAACCAATTACAGCTCGTTCAGGCTCGAGTTATTGGCCATCGTGTGGGCTGTTACCGAACGGTTTGCCGAATACCTGGTCGGAAATCAAGTGGAAATTTACACGGATAACAATCCCCTGTCGTATCTTGGAACGGCAAAACTGGGAGCGATGGAACAACGATGGATAGCCCGACTGGCTCGATTCAACTATACCATTCGTTACAAGCCCGGTAAGAACCATACCAACGCAGATGCACTCTCCCGACAGCCGTGTGAGACCCCGGTCGGAGAGGTGGATGAGGAAGAAGAAGAAGTAGAGATACCCCCATTACGTGTGGTTCATCCCCCACTGCAGCAGCAGCGGGTAGTGACAGCAATACAAGGTATTGAGATGTATGATAGGGCCGAGTGGAAGAAGCGGCAGCAGCAAGACCAGGACATCCAAACCATCGACAAGTGGGCGCGTCGGCAGGGAAGGCCCACGGCAGCGGAGCGAAGCAGCTTGTCAGCACCAGCTAAAGCATTGGTTCGGCAGTTGGAGCGACTGGAACACCATGATGGAGTATTGTACAGAAGAGTGTGGGTCCCACGGGAATTTCGCGACATATGGCAGTTGGTATTGCCCATCGCCGACGTCAAACCCATATGCAAGTGGATGCACGAGAACCGAGGTCATTTCACGGTGGAAAAGACTGTACAGATCATCCGGAATCACTTCTATGCTCCAAACTTGGAAAGAATAATGGAAGATGTCTACAAGGAATGCACGGAGTGTGTCCTGCACAAAGCGACGGAACAGCCGGAGAGGCCCATGACCATCGTGACGGCTGAGCCCCTAGAACTGCTGACGATAGACTTTTTAACAGTCCAAGAAGTTACCTCAGGGAACCGATATGCGTTAGTATGCTTGGACCATTATTCGAAATTTGCCGTGGTGATTCCTACAGGGGACCAGACTGCGACGACTACCGCGGCTGCACTGTGGAAGCATGTCATCCGTCCGTATGGGTGCCCCAGACGCATCTTGTCGGATAAAGGACCGAATTTTGAGTCTGATCTCTTCCAGGAGCTGTGTATCTTATATGGAATTCGGAAATCCAGAACGACCCCATATCACCCCCAAGGGAATGGGGCTTGCGAACGATTCAATCGCACCTTACTCGGCCTACTAAAGACCATCGGGGATGAACGACAGGAACGGTGGGTGGCCTGAATATGTGGACGACCTGGTATGGGTCTATAACAACACTGTGCATCGAACTACCGGGTATGCACCATATCAATTAATGTTCGGCCGACCAAGCCGAGTTCCTTTGGATCTTCTGTTAGAGACGCCGGAGGTGGAAGTCAATCGATCACCGTCACAATGGGTACAGGAATATCAACGACGGTTGAGCGCCGCGAAGGGCGAAATGGAGAGAGCTCGGCCCACGGAGAGCTTGCCCCTCGTGGAAGAACGCCAGCGAGCATTTCATACAGGGGATCGGGTGCTGGTGCGGAATCGCAGGGCGGCACGTGGCCGTAAGCTGGAACCCCGATGGGAGAGGAAACCATATGTGGTGGTAAAACGCGTTGACCCCGGGCTTCCTGTGTATGAAGTGAAACCAGAGGGTGACCAGGGACCGAGCAGAAGGCTGCATCGCAACCTGTTGCGGCCATGTACCTTTCTGACACCAGAATCCGTCACGTCATCAAGGCAAGAAGAACCGCAGAGTGCTCTGCCGACAAATATTGAGGGAGATTGGTGGTTGGTGACGACCCTAGCGTACCCTGGGCGTCACGACCGACAGGGAAAGAGAACCCAACGGAGTGCGTGGAAACACCTGCAACGGAAGTGAATCGTGGACTGCGTTACCCCCAGAGGTGTACTCGCAACCCACAATCGGCCTATTTGCAAGACTATGAAGTTTAGTGCAGAGGACTGCACTTGATAACCAAGGGAGAAGTGTAAGGGTGCACTCATACTTACCTCTCCCTGGGGGGCCAACGCAGGAATACGGGCTTGTCGGACGGCTCAGAAGTCGGCTCCGGACGAAGGAGCGTCTTGGGCGTCATGGCAACGGCTGCACTGCCGACAGCCATGACGCATGCGCCCAATGGCAAACAGGGTGAAGTCTCGCGCTGCGGGACTTGGAGGAGGAGAGAAGAGGAGGGACACGGCCGGATGACAGGGAGCGCAGCAAGCGAGGGGGGTGGAGCAAGCGAGTGGCACGAAAAAGGAGTAGGACGGAGAGGTGACGAGAGACAAGAGGAGAAGTTTAAGAGAGCAGGTGTCCGGACCAGAGAGAGAGACCGCCGAACAGGGGTCCGGACAGGGAAAGTGAGCTGCAAGGAAGGTCGCCGGGAGAGAGGAGGCAGGAGCCCGACAGCACGTGGACTCCCCACTGCAGCCTTGGAGACAGAGGACAAAAGAACAGCACGGGTGTTGCTGCTACAACCCTTCAGAAAGACAGAGGATCGGCCGGAGCACAAGGAGTGTGCCAACAGACACAGTTACCGGTCCCAGACCTTAAGACCCCTGACCAAGAGCTAGAGTCCCGTCTTAAAGAAAGTGCCCTTGTCCTTGTCAGTGACTGTTTCCTGGAGTGACGTCCCTCACTAACTACCGCCACCGTACGCCCAGAAGACTAGTCCCAAAAGGGACAAACAACTCATCCTGAGCTAGGCCCAAAGGCAGGACAGACTTGCTAGCTTATTAACCGCGCCAGTGTCCCTGCGTGTCCTCCAGAGTAAAGCACTGCATGTAACCCTTGCATGGAACTGTTGTTGATAAAGCACCGCATGTAACCCTTGCATTGAACTGTTGTTGATAAAGCACCGCATGTAACCCTTGCATGGAACTGTTGTTGACAAAGTACCGCCTGTAATACTTGCTTGGAATTGTTGTTGATGAATCTTGCTGGAACAGGAGCAGGCAGAAGGAACGGCCGGGTTGACGAAACTTTATCGGACTATTAGATGGACTTCGTGTAAACCTTAGCGTCAGCCCGCCAGTTCAGTTGCGTCCTAGGGGGTCCACCGTTCGGACCACCGACTGAGGAGAGAGAGGGTTGTCATGAAAGGTAGCGGATAGCTCCGCAAGGACCCGTGACGGTGCTATTAGGTACGTTAGTCGCTGATTCCCACGACGCGACCCGTGGGCCGAGAGTGTGACTCTTACCCTAGGGTAGGCTGCCAGTAGCGGGTAGCTCCCGCCGTGACTGACCGCAGCGTGTCCCTAGCCAAGCCGGCAACGTGGGGTCAGGCACAACCTCTCTCCGGGGGACTTCCAGCGGGATCGAAGTCCTCAACCTCAGGATTCCTGTCTGCTCCATAGAAGAAGATTTACTGTTATCTGCTCGCTGAAGTAAAGAAGTATAAAAGAAGTCGTATCGACAGCGGTAGTTCCTCCTACATAAATTGGCGTAGTCGCTCATCTCTACATGGAATGTATTATGACTTTAGCAAGACCCATGTTTGATGTCATCCTATAACTCCTCCGTGTCACACATGCCAAGATTCCTTACACGTTATCCCATAGCCTCTCATGGTTATGTCCTCCTAGACCATGGCCCTTGTTTGGTCTGCATAGAGGCTGAACATTTCTCAGTGGTCCATGACTATTATTTGGTGGGATAACAGGGAAAGATGGTTTCCCACAGTTCAAGCAGAAGACATCTGCTATATGCTATGTTCACCAGTGAGGCAAATTCAAGCTGGGAAGGAGGTAATTGCATGTTACTTGTGGCCATTAGGAGGAGAAAAACTCAAAGAGGGAGGACATCAATTGTGAGTCTAAGAAGTTGATTGTGTAAAAAATGGCTTTCAGACCAAAGGCCTAATCCCTGCCCTCCTGGAGTCGGCCATTTGCTTTACACCACATCAGGGACCTGGTATAATGGAACTGGCCTTCTCCTGTGACATAGTAGGGCAGTGTTTTCTTTCTCTTTCACCAGCATAGATGACCATAGCCGAGCTGTGATCTCCATAGTCCGATCAGTGGAGGAGCGACCTGCAAGATACCGGGACGTCGTGGAGAACATCTGGGATTGGACATCTTCTAACTTACTATTCCATATAATGTCGTAGCTATCAGTAAGATGTTAGTTAGTTAGTTGCATTACAAGCTCTGATCCTGGGTTCTCGGACTGATCGCCTTTTCTCGGGGTCAACAAGGAATTTTCCCCTGTGGCACAAATTGGCTAAACGTGCGCAGGGTTTTTGCCTTCTTCTGGATCAATAGCTTTAGTTAGGAATTTTATTTAAATAAATTGTGTTTAAAAATGAAAGCTCTGTCTCCTCGTCATTTCTCAATATTATATAGCAGTCAGGTATTAGTTTATATTATGGGAGGTTATTATGGTTATTTTGCTGCTGATAATCCAATATGGTTGATTCCATGAAGCATTGGATAATATACACATACAGAAGAGAAATACATCATATGATCCATATAAATGCTACTACTATAAAGGAACACTAAGGATCGATGGCACGCGATGCGTATTACGCGCGTTTTTGGAGAGCGGATATGCGTGCAGCACCTCTGCAGAGTAATACAGTACCAGCATATTGAATGAGATTCCAAGAAATCTCATGTACACGGTACGGTATTTTTCGGGACTGAAATTGACCTGTGGTGTATTGTTTAGAATCCGCAGCATGTCATTTTATCTTGCGTTTCCGCTTGCAAATTCTATCTGTCTAGTGCAGAGCAAAATCGCACCAAAATTTCTCAGCATGAAAAGGCACCGAAAAACTAATCAAATGGGAGAAAACGCACTGAAAAACGCATCACCTTCAGGTGTGTTTTTTTCCTGAGGTTTTGCTGTGTGTTTTCCACAGTAAAATACACAACGTGTGCATGTAGCCTAAAGGTAAAAAATACATATAAATCAAAACAATCCACTTGGTCCTGTTTTGCCTGAGAAATTATTTTGTGTGGGTCCAAGATCAGCCATTTTCCCCCATCCCTTACTAAGCCACACCCCTCAGCAGTCTGCCAGCGAAAAGATTTGAAGGAACATGAAGAGGTTGTCGATGTTGCTGAGAACCCCAGCGATCAGATGTAATCTATGAAAGGCTTTATTTCGCTGCAGTGCCACCACAGGGTTAAAGGGTAACTAAACGTTTGAAAAACTTCTTACATGTCATAGTGACATGTCAGAAGTTTTGATTGGTGGGGGTTCGAGCACTGAGACCCCCACCAATCGCTAGAACGAAGGCGCAGAAGCCCTCGTGTGAGCGCTCAGCTGCTTCGTGTCTGTTCGTCTTTTTCCGGAAAGCCGATGTATCGGAGTACGGGCTCATAGACTTTTTATTGAGTCCGTACACCGATACATTTATTTCAGGAAATAGCCGAACAGACATGAAGCGTCTGAGCGCTCACACAAGCGCTTCAGCTGCTTCGTTCTAGCGATTGGAGGGGGTCTCAGTGCTTGGACCCCCAGCAATCAAAACTTCTGACGTCACTATGACATGTAAGAAGTTTGTGAAACGTTTAAGTGACCCTTTAAGGCAATGAATTACACACTTCAAAACTATGGGCTTTCGGTATAATGCGAGAACGTGCCGATCCTCCAAATTCTAGTTATTGCATTTTCTCACCATTTTCACAGCCATACAAAATCTGAGCAGCATTTTGATATTTGTCACTATTAAATTTGCTGGTCATTAAAGGGCCATACCCTAGTAGAAAACTGCTACAATGGCAATTATGTGCCTTATAGAAAATCACTCCCACTTTTGCAGATGTCATTAGTTCATTGTTGCATTTGTATATTCTCATAAACCTACCGTTAAATCAGGTGCGATCGAATAAAAATATAAAGCAAGTCCTAAACCTGTAACATCTAATAAAACACTTTTTAATAAATGGGAATGGACTGTTTTAGCAACATGACCAATACTTCTTAATTATTTTAAAGAAAAGCCCTCATTGGCGCAAGAGCGGGAATCATCTCATGATAAATAGGAGGGGCAGGAAAGTGAGAGGTGTACACTCCTCTGGCGGTATTGTGCTGGGGGACACGACAACCTGGTAGTCAAAAAGATGTCTATATAGTCCAAGTGCTGGTTCGGGGGACTACTAGCCACTAGAGTCCCAGTCAGAGAATAATCAGTATCGAATGCTGAGATGCACTAGGATATTCTGAGTGTAAAACGGTTTAAAATTACCCTTTACGAAGGCGCTGTTTCCTTTGCGATATTAAGGATGATCCTCTGGAGTCATGCAAATGTTAACGTTTTATTAATATCGTAACATGCAACATGTTTCAGAGCCAAACCGGCTCCTTCATCGACATTTGACCTATACTTATGTCATAGACGGGAAGCGGGAGTATGGAGCAGGCTCACGGCTCCATCATCTTAGCTGTTAGAAAGAGAGAGGCGGCCCCCTCTGACAGCCCATCGGGTGCAGATCGTCATCATGGCAGCCTGGGGGCCAAATAAAGGCCTCCTGGTCTGCCGTCTTTGTACTCATATTAAGCTCTGCCTGCAACAGCGTTTAACAGAATCCTATGAAAATCACGTTTTACTGCAATACGTTATTATTGCACTATATCATGCAAACGATCCAATGATCACTGGTTCAAGTCCCCTGGGGGACTAAAGAAAAAAGTAAAAAACGGTTAAAGTTTTTTTATGTACAAAAAATTATTAAAAGTTAAAAAAAAGCCATGTAAAAATAAATTATAAAAACACAGCTGGTATTACCACCATCTGTAAAAGTCAGAACTATTACAATTTCACGTTACTTAATCCACAGGGTGAACGCTGTAAAAAAACAAAAATGCCAGAATAGCTTGTTTTGGTCATCTCATCTCCCACAAAAAAAATGGAATAAAAAGTGCTCAAAAGATTTATGTACCCTACAATGGTCCCAATAAAAACTATAGCTCACTCCGCAAATAACAAGCCCTCCCAGTGTTTAATTGATGGAAAAATAAAAAAAGTTATGGCTCTCATAACAGCAACACAAAAAAATGTTTTTCTTAACAATTCGTTTTTTCCTTGTACAAGTAGTAAAACATAAAAAACTTGTAATGATGGGGGTAAGGAAACAGACAAGTGAGCCCTAATCTACCCACGACTCAGTCCCTGCCTACTTGCAATGACCCGCCCTAGGCGATGGGGTACAACTGGGCGACGGTCCCTACGCTCAATAAGTGCACGACAGACAAACAGACAAGGGTACACAGAAGCAAGGGAAAAGGGGCGGTTGCCCACGGCAACACCGTGTGTAAAGGATCTGCCAGACACAACTTCTGTGTCGACGCCCATAGGTAATCAGTCTGCACCTGCTTCTATGTCTGTGAGACTGACTCCATCTTCCACCACCCAGGATGGCAGGCTTAGGAGTGGGAGAGCCTATCACAGCCTGGCCAGACGGAGCTAGCTCCCGCCCTCTGTCTATTTATACCTGGCTTTCCTGTTCCTCCTTTGCTTGTGATTCTTCTCTGTTGGTTTCCTGGCCCTGCTGCAGCTTCTTGAACTACTGATCCTCTGCTTGTGATTGACCTTGGCTTTTCTGACCACTCTTCTGCTCTGCGTTTTTGTACCTCGCTCATCTCCTGGTTTGACTCGGCTCGTTCTCCACGCTTGTTGCTCACGGTGTTCCCGTGGGCAACTTCCCCATTTCCCTGGCTTCTTTGTACCCTTGTCTGTTTGTCTGTCGTGCACCTATTGAGTGTAGGGACCGTCGCCCAGTTGTACCCCGTCGCCTAGGGCGGGTCGTTGCAAGTAGGCAGGGACTAAGTGGCGGGTAGATTAGGGCTCACTTGTCTGTTTCCCTACCCCGACATTACATAATCACAAGCCCATATACCTAGTCTACCCTGGTCCCTGACACTACTATGGACCCCCTTGAGACCCTGGCTCAGCAAATGCAGGGCCTCTCCCTACAGGTCCAGGCCCTGGCTCAGAGGGACAACCAGCCTGATGCTGCCCTGGTAGTGCCCCTCACCTCACCTCTTGAACCCCACCTCAAGTTGCCTGACCGGTTCTCAGGGGACCGGAAGACTTTTTTCTCCTTTCGGGAGAGTTATAGGCTCTATTTTTGCTTAAAGCCCCACTCCTCTGGTTCTGAGAGCCAGCGGGTGGGTATAATTATGTCCCGGCTCCAGGACGGGCCCCAAGAATGGGCCTTCTCCTTGGCTCCTGACGCCAGTGAACTTTCCTCAGTTGATCTTTTCTTTTCTGCTCTCGGGCTCATTTATGACGAGACTGACAAGACTGCCTTTGCCGAGAGTCTGCTGGTGACCTTACGTCAGGGTAAGAGACCTGTTGAGGAGTATTGTTCTGACTTTAGGAAGTGGTGTGTAGCTTCTCGGTGGAATGACCCTGCCTTAAGGTGCCAGTTTAGATTGGGCCTGTCGAACGCCCTGAGAGACCTGCTAGTTAGCTATCCCTCTTCTGACTCCCTAGATCAGGTTATGGCTTTAGCGGTACGACTTGACCGACGTCTCAGGGAACGACGACTTGAACGTGTTTGTGTTTTCTCCTCTGACTCCCCCATGATGCCTCCCGAGGTTCCGTTGCTTCGTTCTTCCACGGAAGACTCGGAGGTACCTATGCAACTCGGGGCCTCCGTGTCCCCCCAACAACGTAGAGAGTTCCGCAGGAAGAATGGTCTCTGCTTCTACTGTGGGGATGACAAGCATCAAGTGAACAACTGTCCTAGGCGTAAGAATAAGCAGCCGGAAGAACTTCCGCGCCTAAGTGACCATCGGGGAGGTCACTTGGGCGCACAGGTATTTCCCGTAAATATGAAACGTAATAAAATCTTGCTTCCCTTTCAGGTCTCTTTTGGTGGTAGGTCTGCTACCGGCAGTGCCTTCGTGGATTCAGGGTCTTCTGCTAATATTATGTCTGTGGAATTTGCTATGTCTCTAGCTATGCCATTGATTGATTTGCCTAAACCTGTCCCGGTAGTGGGTATCGACTCCACTCCTCTTGCTAATGGTTATTTTACACATTACACCCCTGTTTTTGAACTCCTTGTTGGCTCCATGCATTTGGAGCAGTGCTCTGTACTGTTTATGCAGGGATTATCGTCCGATTTGGTTTTAGGCCTTCCCTGGTTGCAGTTGCATAATCCCACATTTGACTGGAATACTGGGGATCTTACCAAATGGGGTGATGAATGCATGACGTCATGTTTTCCTGTTAATTCTGTTTCTCTCCCTGAGGAGGTGAACACTCTACCTGAGTTTGTTCAGGACTTCGCTGATGTTTTCTCTAAAGAGGCCTCCGAAGTGTTACCACCTCATAGAGAATATGATTGCGCAATTGATTTGGTACCAGGAGCTAAGCTCCCTAAGGGTAGGATATTTAATCTCTCTTGTCCCGAATGTGAAGCCATGAGAGAGTATATCCAGGAATGCCTGGCCAAGGGTTACATTCGCCCCTCTACTTCTCCGGTAGGTGCTGGCTTCTTCTTCGTAGGGAAGAAGGATGGTGGTCCTAGGCCATGCATTGACTACCAAAACTTGAATAAGGTCACTGTAAGGAACCAGTATCCCCTTCCTTTGATTCCTGATCTCTTCAATCAGGTTCAGGGGGCCCAATGGTTCTCTAAGTTTGATCTACGTTGGGCTTATAACCTTATCCGCATCAAAGAGGGGGATGAGTGGAAGACTGCGTTTTCACACGCCCGAAGGTCATTTTGAATACCTCGTCATGCCCTTTGGGTTGTGTAATGCTCCCGCGGTCTTCCAGAATTTCATAAATGAGGTTTTAAGAGACTACCTGGGGGTATTTTTTGTAGTGTACCTTGATGACCTACTTGTGTTTTCCAAGGACTGGTCCTCCCACATTGAGCATGTCAGGAAGGTGCTCCAGGCCCTTCGGGAAAACAAGCTGTTTGCTGAGACCGAAAAATGTGTGTTTGGGGTGCAGGAGATACCGTTTTTGGGTCAAATCCTCACTCCTCATGAATTCCGCATGGACCCCGCCAAGGTCCAGGCTGTGGCGGAATGGGTCCAACCTGCCTCCCTGAAGGCGTTACAGTGCTTCCTGGGGTTCGCTAATTATTACAGGAAATTTATTGCTAACTTCTCGGTCATCGCTAAGAATCTTACGGATCTCACTCGCAGAGGTGCTGATCTCCTCCACTGGCCTCCTGAGGCTGTCCAGGCTTTTGAGGTCCTTAAGAAGTGCTTTATCTCGGCCCCAGTGCTGGTTAAGCCCAACCAAATGGAGCCATTTATCGTGGAGGTTGACGCATCCGAGGTGGGAGCGGGGGCTGTCTTGTCCCAGGGTACCAGGTCCCTCACCCATCTCAGCCCCTGTGCCTACTTCTCCAGGAAGTTTTCGCCCACTGAGAGTAACTATGATATTGGCAACCGCGAACTCTTAGCCATTAAATGGGCATTTGAAGAGTGGCGCCACTTCCTGGAGGGGGCTAGGCACCAGGTTACGGTCCTTACCGACCACAAGAATCTGGTTTTCCTAGAATCTTCCCGGAGGCTAAACCCGAGACAAGCTCGATGGGCGTTATTTTTTACCAGATTCAACTTTTTGATCACCTATACGGCTGGGTCTAAAAATATTAAGGCTGATGCACTGTCACATAGCTTCATGGCCAGCCCTCCTTTGGAGGAAGATCCTGCTTGTGTTTTGCCTCCAGGTATAATCATTTCCTCTATTGATTCTGATTTAGTCTCTGAAATTGCGGCTGATCAAGGTTCAGCTCCCGGGAACCTTCCTGAGAACAAGCTGTTTGTTCCCCTGCAATTCCGGCTAAGGGTACTTAGGGAAAATCATGACTCTGCACTATCTGGCCATCCAGGTATCCTGGGTACCAAGCACCTCATTGCCAGAAACTATTGGTGGCCTGGTTTGCTCAAAGACGTTAAGGCCTACGTCGCTGCTTGTGAAGTTTGTGCTAGGTCCAAGACTCCCAGGTCCCGACCAGCGGGCTTACTATGTTCTTTGCCCGTTCCCCAGAGACCTTGGACCCATATCTCCATGGATTTCATCACCGATTTGCCTCCATCTCAAGGCAAGTCGGTGGTGTGGGTTGTAGTAGACCGCTTCAGTAAGATGTGCCACTTTGTGCCCCTCAAGAAACTACCCAATGCTAAGACGTTGGCTACCTTGTTTGTCAAACACATCCTGCGTCTCCATGGGGTCCCTGTCAGTATTGTTTCTGACAGAGGGGTACAATTTGTTTCATTGTTTTGGAGAGCCTTCTGTAAAAAGTTGGAGATTGATCTGTCCTTCTCCTCTGCCTTCCATCCTGAAACTAATGGCCAAACTGAGAGGACTAATCAGTCTCTAGAACAATATTTAAGGTGTTTTATCTCTGACTGTCAATATGATTGGGTCTCATTCATTCCCCTTGCCGAATTTTCCCTTAATAACCGGGTCAGTAACTCGACAGGCGTCTCCCCCTTTTTCTGTAATTTTGGGTTTAATCCACGGTTCTCCTCCGTTTCACCTGGTAGTTCCAACAATCCCGAGGTAGATGTCGTTCATCGGGAACTGTGCACAGTCTGGGCCCAGGTTCAGAAGAACCTAGAGGAGTCCCAGAGCATACAAAAGACGCAGGCAGATAGAAGACGTTCTGCTAACCCCTTGTTTGTGGTCGGGGATCTGGTGTGGCTATCGTCAAAGAACTTGCACCTTAAAGTCCCGTCCAAGAAGTTTGCTCCCCGGTTTATAGGGTCATTGAAGTCCTCAATCCTGTCTCCTTCCGACTGGATTTGCCCCCATCTTTTCGAGTACACAACGTGTTTCATGCCTCCCTCCTTAAACGCTGCTCCCCGTCCTTGGCTCCCTCGAGGATACCTCCGGTCCCTGTTCTCACCCCTGAGGGGGTAGAATTTGAGGTGGCCAAGATTGTGGACAGCAGGATGGTCCAAGGCTCCCTCCAGTACCTGGTCCATTGGAGGGGATACGGGCCTGAGGAGAGGACTTGGGTACCCGCCCGGGATGTTCACGCTGGGGTATTGATCAGGAGGTTCCACCTTCGTTTCCCCAATAAACCAGGTCCACCTAGAAAGGGTCCAGTGGCCCCTCATAAAAGGGGGGGGGGTACTGTAAAGGATCTGCCAGACACAACTTCTGTGTCGACGCCCACAGGTAATCAGTCTGCACCTGCTTCTATGTCTGTGAGACTGACTCCATCTTCCACCACCCAGGATGGCAGGCTTAGGAGTGGGAGAGCCTATCACAGCCTGGCCAGACGGAGCTAGCTCCCGCCCTCTGTCTATTTATACCTGCCTTTCCTGTTCCTCCTTTGCTTGTGATTCTTCTCTGTTGGTTTCCTGGCCCTGCTGCAGCTATAACCTAACCCGGTAGCCATCTAGACTACCGATCTCTAAACCAGCTATATAATCACAGACATCGTGAATAGACTAATCACTTGTACCTAACCTGACGAAGGGGCCGGTACAGCCTTGAAACACATTGTTGTTGTTATTGTACAAAAATAAAAGCAATTTTCAGTACGGCTGCAACACAAGTCAAGGGCACACAGAAGCAAAAGAGAAGTAGGGGCAGTTACCCACGGAAAACCGTGAGCAACAGACAGTGATGAACGAGCCGAATCAAACCAGGTGACAACGTAGTAGCAACACAGAGCAGTAGAATAGTCAGGCAAGCCAGGGTCAACAAGTACAGCGGTCAATCAGGTAAATAGCAGGAATAGCAGAGCCAGGAAAAGAGAGAATCACAGGCAAGGAACATGCTGCAAGTGAGGGTATAAATAGACCAAGGGTAGGAGCTAGAACCGTCAGGCCAGGCTGTGATAGGTTCTCCCTCTCCTCAGCCTGCAAGCCTGAGTGGTAACAGATCGCTTCACTCTAGCAGACTTTGAAGCTGATGAAGGCTGATTAACCCCGGGCGTCGACACAGAACCTGTGTCAGGCAAACCCTTAACAGTACCCCCCCTTTTATGAGGGGCAACTGGACCCTTCCTAGGTGGGCCTGTTGGGGAACCGAAAATGGAACTTCCTGAGCAATATACCGGCGTGAACATCCCGGGCGGGTACCCAAGTCCTCTCCTCAGGCCCGTATCCTCTCCAATGGACCAGGTACTGGAGGGAGCCTTGGACCATCCTGCTGTCCACAATCTTGGCTACATCGAATTCTACCCCATCAGGAGTGAGAACTGGGACCAGAGGTTTCCTCGATGTAGCCAAGGACCGGGAGCAGCTTTTCAAGAGAGAGGCATGGAACACGTTGTGTATCTGAAAAGACGGGGGTAACTCCAGATGGAAGGAGACAGGGTTGAGGTCCTCAATGATTTTGTACGGCCCTATATTCCGGGGAGCAAATTTCTTGGACGAAACTTTAAGGCGCAAATTTTTAGAAGATAGCCACACCAGATCCCCGACCACAAATAGGGGGTTAGTTGAACGTCTTTTACCTGCCTGAGTCTTTCGGATGCTCTGGGACGTCTCAAGGTTCTTCTGAACCTGGGCCCAGACTGTGCACAGTTCCCGATGAATGACATCTACCTCGTGATTGTTGGAACCACCAGGTGTAATGGAGGAGAACCGTGGATTAAACCCAAAATTGCAGAAGAAGGGGGAGACCTCCGACGAGCTACTGACCCTGTTATTAAGGGAAAATTCAGCGAGGGGAATGAAGGAGACCCAATCATTTTCACAGTCTGAGATAAAACACCTTAAGTGTTGTTCTAGAGAATGATTAGTCCTCTCAGTTTGGCCATTAGTTTCTGGATGGAACGCCGAGGAAAAGGACAGATCAATCTCCAGCTTCTTACAGAAAGCTTTCCAAACAATGAAACAAATTGTAACCCTCTGTCAGAAACAATATTGACCGGAACCCCATGGAGACGCAGGATGTGTTTGACAAACAAGGTAGCTAACGTCTTGGTATTGGGTAGTTTCTTGAGGGGTACAAAGTGGCACATCTTACTGAAGCGGTCTACTACAACCCACACCACCGATTTGCCTTGGGATGGAGGCAGATCGGTGATAAAATCCATGGAGATATGGGTCCAAGGTCTCTGGGGAATGGGCAAAGAACATAGTAAGCTCGCAGGTCGGGACCTGGGAGTCTTGGACCTAGCACAAATTTCACAAGCGGCGACGTAGGCCTTAATGTCTTTAACCCCTTTCCGACATTCGCCGTATATATACGGCGCACGCCGGGTGGGGGAATATGGAGCGGGCTCTTGGGCTGAGTCCGCTCCATAGAGCGAGTGTGTCGGCTGTGTGTTACAGCCGACACTTCCAGGTTACGAGAACCCGTTAAATGCCGCGTTCAATAGAGATCGCAGCATTTAAAATACTAAAAACAGGGGGGCGACCCCCTGTAACGTCTCAACGGCCCCCCTGCAGCAAGATCGGGGGGAGCCGTTGGTTCACACGGCTGCCTGGGGGTCTGACGAAGTCCCCCAGGTCCGCCATCTTGGTACTCCTATGAAGCTCTGCCTCCGGCAGGGCTTCATAGGAGACTGTCAGAATCACGATATACTGCAATACATTAGTATTGCAGTATATCGTGCAAGCGATCTAACGATCGCTGGTTGAAGTCCCCTAGGGGGACTAATAAAAAAATGTAAAAATGAGTTAAATAAAGTTGTTTTTTTTGTGTAAAAAAAATAAAATATTAAAAGTTCAAAAAACTCCCCTTTTACCATTTTCTGCCTAGAGCATAGTAAAAAATTAAATAAATAAACATAATTGGTATTGCCGCGTCCGTAAAAGTCTGAACTATCATAATATATCATTATTTAACCTGCACGGTGAACTCCGTTAAAAAAAAAAATTGTGAACGCCAGAATCTCTATTTTTTGTTCACCAAATCTCCCACAAAAAATGAAATAAAAAGTGATCAAACCGTCACATTTACACCAAAATAGTAGTATTAAAAACTACAGCTTATGCCTCAAAAAATAAGCCCTCATACCACTTAATCTGCGGAAAAATAAAGACGTTACAGCTCTCGGAATTTGGCGAAACAAAATAAATTTTCTTTTTTACACTTAGGTTTTTACTTGTAAAAGTAGTAAAATATAGAAAAACCTACACATATTTGGTATCAGCGTAATCGTATTGACCCATAGAATAAAATGAATATGTTGTTTTAATTGTACAGTGAATTCCGTAAAAATGGCGGGCAAAAAAACATGGCGGAATCGCTGTTTTTTTTCATTTTCTACCCCACAAATAATTTTTTCCCCCTTTCCTAGTACATTATATGGCAAAATAAATGGTGCTACGAAAAACTACAACTTGTCCCGCAAAAATCAAGCCCTCATAGTACTATATGGACAGAAAAATAAAGGCGTTATGGCCTTTGGAAGGTGGGGAGGGAAAAACGAAAATGAAAATCTGAAAAAGGGCTGCGGCGTGAAAGGGTTAAGCAACAACCCAGGCCACCAATAGGTTCTGGAAATGAGGTGCTTGGTACCCAGGATGCCTGGATGGCCAGATAGTGCAGAGTCATGATTCTCCCTGAGCAACCTTAGCTGGAATTACAGGGGAACAAACAGCTTGTCCTCAGGAAGGTTCTCGGGAGCAGAACCTTGATCAGCCGCAATTTCGGAGGTTAAGTCTGAATCCACAGCGAATATGATTATACCTGGGGGAAAAATACAAGCGGGATCCTCCTCAGGAGGAGGGCTGGCCATGAAGCTACGCGACAGAGCATCAGCTTTGACATTTTTTGACCCAGCCCTAAAGGTAATCACAAAGTTGAATCTCATAAAAAACAACGCCCATCAAGCTTGTCTCGGGTTTAGCCTCCGGGCAGATTCTAGGAACACCAGATTCTTGTGGTCAGTAAGAACCGTTACCTGGTGCCTAGCCCCCTCCAGGAAGTGGCACCACTCTTCAAATGCCCATTTAATGGCTAAGAGTTCGCGTTTGCCAACGTCATAGTTTCTCTCAGTGGAGGAGAACTTCCTGGAGAAGTAGGCACAGGTACATTTTAAAGGGAGGGTTCAATTCCGCCAGTACCTGCCGGGTAAGAGGGCAAGGTATGGCGTAAAGATGTATAAGCTGTGCGAGAGTGCGTCAGGGTATACCTACAGATTTAGGATATATGAAGGGAAGGACACCAGTATTCAGCCCCCAGAATGCCCCCCCTTACTGGGAGTTAATGCAAAAATTGTGTGGGATTTGGTGCACCCACTGCTGGACCAGGGTTACCACCTCTACCTGGATAATTTTTATACCAGCGTCCCACTCTTCAACTGCCTCGCTTCCAGAAGTCCTGCGGCATGCGGCACTGCTAGAATAAATCTGAAAGGCCTCCCTAAGACTCTGCAGGGCAAACGCTCAGAAGGGGTGAGAGCAGGGCACATTCTAGCAGCAACATATTGTGTTTCAAGTACAAGGACAAGAGAGATGTCACACCAGTACCCATGTACCTGTACGAGGTACCAGTTCAGAGACCCCCAAACCAGACTGCATCCAGGACTACAATAGGTACATGAGAGGGGTGGACTTGTCAGATCAAGCCCTGAAGCCCTACAGGGCTATGCGGTGTGGTATAAGAAGCTGGCCGGGCACATCATACAGATGGCATTGTACAACGCGTACGTGCTACATCGATGTACAGGCCAGACGGGAACTTTCCTGGCATTTCAAGAGGTGGTTATCAAGAAACTAATTTTTATGGACCAAGAAGGGGAGGGGCACCCAGTACTTCTGGAGGCGAGGCCACACGCATCGTACCAGGGCAACACTTTCCAGGAGAAGTTCCCCAAACTGGCAAGAAAGAAAAAAGTCAAAAGAGGTACAAAGTCTGCTATAAGAGGGCGATAAGGAAAGACACAATATATCAATGTGACACATGTCCCGAAAAACTAAGGCTCCATATGAAAGAGTGCTTCAAAATGTATCATACATCCCATGATTTTTAATCTACCCCAGTTTTACTTACCCTGATGCACTCGGCACAGCTTATCCTCCCTCGTCTTTCCCCTCTGAGCCCTGCTGCGTGCCTAGGCAGCTGATTACAGCCACATGTAGGGTATTGACGTACCCGTGAGAACCCACATTACAGTTTATGGGGTGTATGTCTCTGGTCAAAATGCTCACTACACCTCTAGATGAATGCCTCAAGGGTGTAGTTTTTAAAACGGGGTCACTTCTTGGGGGTTTCAACTGTACTGGTACCTCAAGGGCTACTGCATACATGACTTTGCACCAAAAAATCCCCAGTAGGCCAAATGGTGGTCCTTTCCTTCTGAGCCCTCCCATGGGCCCAAACAGCAGTTTATCACCACAAATGGGGTACTGCCGCACTCAGGACAAATTGGGCAACAGAATGGGGTATTTTATTTCTTGTGAAAATTAGAAATTTTCAGCCAAAACTACATATTATTGGAAAAAATAATTTTGTTTTAATTCCCAGCCCAATTCAAATAAGTTCTGTGAAAAAACTGTGGGGTCAAAATGGTCACAACACACATAAATGAATTCCTTGAGGGGTGTAGTTTCCAAAATAGGGTCACTTCTGGTGGGTTTCAATTGCTTTGATACCTCTGGGGCTCTGCAAATGCGACATGGCACCCGAAAACCAATCCAGCAAAATCTGGACTCCAACAAACACATAGCACTCCTTTGCTTCTGAGCCCTCCCCCATGGGCCCAAATGGCAGTTTATCACCACAAATGGGGTATTGCCGCACTAAGGACAAATTGGGCAACAAAATGGGGTATTTTGTTCCCTGTGAAAATAAGACATTTTGATAAAAAATGCCATCTTATTGGAAAAAATTTCATTTTTTTTATTTCACAGACCAATTCAAATAGGTGCTGTAAAAAAACTGTGGGGTCAAAATGATAACCACAACCATGAATGAATTCCTTGAGGGGTGTAGTTTCCAAAATGGGGTCACTTCTGGTGGGTTTCCATTGCTTTGATACCTCTGGGGCTCTGCAAATGCGACATGGCACCCGAAAGCCAATCCAGCAAAATCTGGACTCCAAAGAACAAATAGCGCTCCTTTCTTTCTGAGCCCTCCCATGGGCCCAAACGGCAGTTTATCACCACAAATGGGGTATTGCTGCACTCAGGACAAATTGGGCAACAAAATGGAGTATTTTATTTCTTGTGAAAATAAGAAATTTTGATCTAAAACTACATATTATTGGAAATATTTTTTTTTTTTTAATTCCCAGCCCAATTCAAATAAGTTCTGTGAAGAAACTATGGGGTCTAAATAGTCACATTACCCATAAATGAATTGTTTGAAGGGTGTAGTTTCCAAAATGGGGTTACTTCTGGTGGGTTTCCATTGCTTTGATACCTCTGGGACTCTGCAAATGCGACATGGCACCCGAAAACCAATACAGCAAAATCTGGACTCCAACAAACACATAGCGCTCCTTTCTTTCTGAGCCCTCCCATGGGCCCAAACGGCAGTTTATCACCACAAATGGGGTATTGCTGCACTCAGGAAAAATTGGGCAACAAAATGGGGTATTTTGTTCCCTGTGAAAATAGGAAATTTTGATCATAAATTACATTTTATTGGAAAAAATTTCATTTTTTTAATTTCACAGCCCAATTAAAATAGGTGCTGTGAAAAAACTGTGAGGTCAAAATGATAACAACAGCCATAAATTAATTCCTTGAGGGGTGTAGTTTCCAAAATTGGGTCACTATTGGGGGATTCCTACTGTTTTGGCACCTCAACACCTCTTCAAACCTGGCATGCTGCCTAAAATATATTCTAATAAAAAAGGGGCCTCAAAAAGCACTAGGTGCTTCATTGCTTCTAGGGCTTGTGTTTTAGTCCACAAGCGCACTAGAGCCACATGTGGGACATTTCTAAAAACTGCAGAATCTGGACAATACATATTTAGTAGTGTTTCTCTGGTAAAACCTTCTGTATTACACAAAAAAAATTGAATAAAATTTAAATTCAGCAAGAAAAATGAAAATTGCAAATTTCACCTCCACTTTAGTTTAATTCCTGTGAAATGCCTGAAGGGTTAAAAAACTTTCTAAATGCTGTTTTGAATACTTTGAGGGGTCTAGTTTTTAAAATGGGGTGTTTTATCAGGGTTTCTAATACATAGGCCCCTCAAAGCCACTTCAGAACTGAAGAGGTACCTTAAAAAAAAGGCTTTTGAAATTTTCTTAAAAAAAAGAGAAATTACTGTTTATGTTCTAAGCCTTGTAACGTCCAAGAAAAATAAAATAATGTTCAAAAAACGAAGCCAATCTAAAGTAGACATATGGGAAATGTGAACTAGTAACTATTTTGCGTGGTATAACCGTCTGTTTTACAAGCAGATGCATTTAAATTCTGAAAAATGATATTTTTTATACATTTTCCCTAAATTTTGCAATTTTTCAACAATAAACACTGAATATATCGTCCAAATTTTACCACTAACATAAAGCCCAATGTGTCACGAGAAAAGAATCTCAGAATCGCTTGGATAGGTTTAAGCATTCCGACGTTATTACCACATAAAGTGAAATATGTCAGATTTGAAAAATGGGCTCTGAGCCTTAAGGCCAAAACAAGGCTGCGTCCTTAAGGGGTTAAGGACTCTGCACTGCAAGGCAGCAATGCTAACCAATCTGCACTGTGACATTGTAAATACTTATTATTAACACTATAGCAGGAGATGTCACTTTTGGTCATATTTGTGACATCATCAGATAAAATACAGGAGGCCATTGTTACCTCACTGCATGATGTCATAATGACTGTGACTCTATAAGAACTGGGGTTTAGGAGGGGCGACTGCTCAGTCCAGGATATGAAGATAAGCAGACACAAGATACTTCACCATGGGGATCTCACAGAGAATAGCGGAAGCTTCTGATGTTTGTGAAGTCCGCAGTCGGGATCCGGAACAATAGAAGAGGAGAACTTCATTCACGAGCCGCATGATAGGGGAAGAACAACAGGAAAACCGGGGGGGGCTTTGGCTTATATACACGGTGATAGGAGGTTCAGTCATTTACTTTCAGGTTTTGGGACCAAGAAGAAAAACAGTAATGTGGAGGAAAATCTGCCGCCATGATGCCAGCAATCTTGCAAACATTGAAGGTATGTACATAATATATATGTTCATTTAATCTGAAAATGTGGGATATTTGAGAATTTGGGGGTTTGTTATACATTATAGCCCATATTTACTGAGCAGTTTATGTCAGTTTATTTTGTAAGCTTAACCAAATAAAGTTGCAAACGGTGACATGCAACAAATTTGGTGTAAAATGTATATTTTCTCGTCACTTGACAAATTTAAAAAGTGACAAAAAAGTGGGCGTGGTCTCCAAGGAGACGTAGATTAAGTCCCATTTATTAAAGTAAACTATGTTAAAATGGCACAAATTTTGCCCTTATTATTTTATTGCAGGGTGGAGATCTGGACGAGCGGCTGAAGATGAAGATGAAAACTGTGAGATTGATCAAAATCTTATGTAACGTGACAATTCTATTTATAATTCTATATTTGGTGCCTTCCGATGTCATAATACACTGATTATACAGGTCAAGGTAAATACATGGAATGTATTATGACTTTAGCAAGACCGATGTTTGATGTCCTCCTATAACTCCTCCATGTCACACATGCTAAGATTCCTTACACGTTATCCCATAGCCTCTCATGGTTGTGTCCTCCTAGACCCTGGACCTTGTTTGGTCTGCATAGAGGCTGAACAGTTCTCAGTGGTCCATGACTATTTTTTGGTGGGATAACAGGGAACAATGGTTTCCCATAGTTCAAGCAGAAGACACCTGCTATATGCTATGTTCACCAGTGAGGCAAATCCAAGCTGGGAAGGAGGTAATTGCATGTTACTTGTGGCCATTAGGAGGAGAAAAACTCAAAGACGGAGGACATCAATTGTGAGTCTAAGAAGTTGATTGTGTAAAAAGTGGCTTTCAGATCAAAGGCCTAATCCCTGCCCTCCTGGAGTCGGCCATTTGCTTTACACCACATCAGGGACCTGGTATAATGGAACTGGCCTCCTGTGACCTAGGAGGGCAGTGTTTTCTTTCTCTTTCACCAGCAGAGATGACCATAGCCGAGCTGTGATGTCCGTAGTCCGATCAGTGGAGGAGCGACCTGCATGATACCAGGTCGTCGTGGAGAACATCTGGGATTGGACACCTTCTTATAACTTACTATTCCATATAATGTCATAGCTATAAGTAAGATGTTAGTTAGTTGCATTACAAGCTCTGATCCTGGGTTCTCGGACTGATCGCCTTTTCTCGGGGTCAACAAGGAATTTTCCCCTGTGGCACAAATTGGCTAAACGTGCGCAGGGTTTTTGCCTTCTTCTGGATCAATAGCTTTAGTTAGGAATTTTATTTAAATAAATTGTGTTTAAAAATGAAAGCTCTGTCTCCTCGTCATTTCTCAATATTATATAGCAGTCAGGTATTAGTTTATATTATGGGAGGTTATTATGGTTATTTTGCTGCTGATAATCCAATATGGTTGATTCCATAAAGCATTGGATAATATACACATACAGAAGAGAAATACATCATATGATCCATATAAATGCTACTACTATAAAGGAACACTAAGGATCGATGCACACGATGCGTATTACGTGCGTTTTTGGAGAGCGGATATGCGTGCAGCACCTCTGCAGAGTAATACAGTACCAGCATATTCAATGAGATTCCAAGAAATCTCATGTACACGGTACGGTATTTTTCGGGACTGAAATTGACCTGTGGTGTATTGTTTAGAATCCGCAGCATGTCATTTTATCTTGCGTTTCCGCTTGCAAATTCTATTTGTCTAGTGCAGAGGAAAATCCCACCAAAATTTCTCAGCATGAAAAGGCACCGAAAAACGAATCAAATGGGAGAAAACACACTGAAAAACGCATCACCTTCAGGTGTGTTTTTTTCCAGAGGTTTTGCTGTGTGTTTCCCACAGTAAAATACACAACGTGTGCATGTAGCCTAAAGGTAAAAAATACATATAAATCAAAACAATCCACTTGCTCCTGTTTTGCCTGAGAAATTCTTCTGTGTGGGTCCTAGAGTAGCCATTTTCCCCCATCCCTTACTAAGTCACACCCCTCAGCCGTCGGCCAGCGAAAATGGAAGAGATTGGAAGGAACATGAAGAGGTTGTCGATGTTGCTGAGAAACCCAGCGATCAGATGTAATCTATGAAAGGCTTTATTTCGCTGCAGTGCCACCACAGGGTTAAAGGGTAACTAAACGTTTGAAAAACTTCTGTCTTAGTGACATGTCAGAAGTTTAAATTGGTGGGGGTCCGAGCACTGAGATCTGCACCAATTGCTCAAATGAAGCAGCAGAAGCCCTCGTGTGAGTGCTCAGCTGCTTTGTGTCTGTTCGGATTTCTCCGGAAAGCCGATGTATCGAAGTACGGGCTCATAGACATTTTTCTCGAGTCTGTACTCCGATACATTCATTTCCGGAAAAAGCCGAACAGATACGAAACGGCTGAGCGCTCACATGAGCACTTCTGCTGCTTCGTTTAAGCGATTGGAGGGGGTCTCAGTGCTTGGACCCTTTCACAGCCATACAAAATCTGAGCAGCATTTTGATATTTGTCACTATTGAATTTGCTGGTCATTAAAGGGCCATACCCTAGTAGATAACTGCCACAATGGGAATTATGTTCCTTATAGAAAATCACTCCCACTTTTGCAGATGTCATTAGTGCATTGTTGCATTTGTATATTCTCATAAACCTACCGTTAAATCAGGTGCGACCGAATAAAAATATAAAGCAAGTCCTAAACCTGTAACACCTAATAAAACACTTTTTAATAAAAGGGAACTGACTGTTTAACCCCTTCAGGACCAAGCTCATTTTGGCCTTCAGGACCAGACCCATTTTTTCAAATCTGACATATTTCACTTTATGTGGTAATAACTCCGGAACGCTTTTACCTATCAAAGCGATTCTGAGATTGTTTTCTCGTGACACATTGGACTTTATGATAGTGGAAAAATGTGGTCGATAAATTCAATATTTACCAGTGAAAAACACCAAAATTTGGTGAAAAATTGCAAAAATTAGCATTTTTCTAAATGTAAATGTATCTGCTTGTAAGACAGGCAGTTATACCACACAAAATTGTTGCTAATTAACATCCCCCATATGTCTACTTTAGATTGGCATCGTTTTTTGAACATCCTTTTATTTTTCTAGGACGTTACAAGGCTTAGAACTTTAGCAGCAATTTCTCACATTTTCAAGAAAATTTCAAAAGGCTATTTTTACAGGGGCCAGTTCAGTTGTGAAGCGGCTTTTAAGGCGTTATATATTAGAAACCGCCAAAAAGTCACCCCATTTTAAAATCTTCACCCCTCAAAGTATTCAAAACAGCATTTAGAAAGTTTCTTAACCCTTTAAACGTTTCACAGGAATTAAAGCAACGTAGAGGTGAAATTTTCAAATTTCATTTTTTTTTGCAGAAATTCATTTTTATTCTATTTTTTTTGTAACACAGAAGTTTTTACCAGAGAAACGCAACTCAATATTTATTGCCCAGATTCTGCAGTTTTTATAAATATCCCACATGTGGCCCTAGTGTGGTAATGGACTGAAGCACCGGCCTCAGAAGCAAAAGGAGCACCCATTGGATTTTGGGCCTCCTTTTTATTAGAAAATATTTTAGGCACCATGTCAGGTTTCAAGGGCTCTTTCGGTGCCAAAACAGTGGAAATCCACCAAAAGTGACCCCATTTTGGAAACTACACCCCTTGAGGAAATTATCTAGGGGTATAGTGAGCATTTTGACCCCGCAGGTTTTTTGCAGAAATTATTGGAAGTAGGCCGTGAAAATAAAAATCGTCATTCTTTCAAAGATTATGTAGGTTTAGCTAATTTTTTCTAATTTCCACGAGGACTAAAGGAGAAAAAGCACCACAACATTTGTAAAGCAATTTCTCCCGAGTAAAACAATACCCCACATGTGGTTATAAACGGATGTTTGGACACACGGCGGAGCTTAGAAGGGAAAGAGCGCCATTTGGCTTTTGGAGCTCAAATTTAGCAGGAATGGTTTGCGCAGGCCATGTCGCATTTGCAAAGCCCCTGAGGTACCAAAACAGTGAAAACGCCAAAAAAGTGACTCCATTGAGAAAACTACACCCCTTGAGGAATTCATCTAGGGGTGTAGTGAGCATTTTGCCCCCACAGGTGTTTCATAGATTTTATTAGAATTGGGCAGTGAAAATAAAAAAAATCCTTTTTCTTCAATAAGACGTAGCTTTAGCTCCAAATTTTTCATTTTCTCAACAAATAAAGGAAAAAAAGAACCCCAACGCTTGTAAAGAAACTTCTCTGGAGTACGGCAATACCCCACACGTGGTCGTAAAATGCTGTTTGGGCACACGGCAGGGCTCAGAAGGGAAGGAGCGCCATTTGCTTTTGGTGTACAGATTTTGCTGCATTTGGTTTCTGGTCGCTATGTTGCATTTGCAAAGTCCCTGTGGGACCAAAACAGTGGATCCCCCCCCAGAAGTGACCCCATTTTGGAAACAACACCCTCAAGGTATTCACCTAGGGGTGTAGTGAGCATGTTAACCCCACAGGTGTTTTGCAGAAATTCGTGTGCACACGATGTGGGAGAATGAAAATGGGAATTTTTCCTCAGATACGCCAATATGTGGTGCCCGGCTTGTGCCACCATAACAAGACAGCTCTCAATTATTATGCAGTGTTTCCCTGTTTTAGAATCACCCTACATGTGGCCCTAATCTTTTGCCTGGACATTCGACAGGGCTCAGGAGTGAAAGAGTACCATGTAAAATTGAGGCCTAATTTGGCGACTTATAAAGTATTGGTTCACAATTGCAGAGGCTTTAATGTGAAATAATAAAAGAAACCCCTGAGAAGTGACCCCATTTTGGAAACTGCACCCCTCAAGGCATTTATTAAGAGGTGTAGTGAGCATTTTCACCCCACGTGTCTTTTCCATAAATGATTGCGCTGCGGAAGGTACAAATTAAAATGTTTCCCTAGATATGCCAATTCAGTGTCAAATATGTCATGACCAGCTTGTGCCACTTTTTTTTTTATATACACCGTTCACCGTACGTTATAAACTACATGTTACCTTTATTCTGCGGATCAGTACGATTCCGGCGATACCAAATTTATAGAACTTTTTTATAACTTTTTGCACAATAAAATTACTTTTGGAAAGAGAATGTATTTTTTCTGTCGCCAAGTTGTGAGAGCCATAACTTTTACATTTTTTCATCGATGGAGCTGTGTGACGGCTTGTTTTTTTGCGAGACGAGGTATAGATTTTATCGGTACCATTTTTGGATACATGCGACTTTTTGATCACTTTTTATTTCAATTTTTGGAATACAGTGACCAAAAAAACAGTAATTATGGCAGTGTTTTTGAGGTTTTTTTTTACGGCGTTCACTGCGCTGGATAAATAACATAATATTTTTATAGTTCAGGTCGTTATATGGCTTTATTATTTTTTTCAATAGTAAATGACTTGATAAGGGAAAAAGGGCGATTGTGTTTTGTGTTATTATTTGAAACTTTTATTGTATGTTTTCCAACTTTTAGTTTTACTTTTTTTACACTTTTTTTTACACTTTTCTTTAGTCCCACTAGGGGACTTGAATGTCCAACTGTTTGTTTGATGTTCTAATACATTGCACTACCTATGTAGTGCAATGTATTGGAACTGTCAGTTGTTCACTGACAGCAAGCCGATCAGGCTCCGCCTCTGGGCGGGGCCTAATCAGCTTACGTAATGGCAGACAGGAGTCCATTGTTAGGGCTCCTGTTGCCATGGTAGCAGTTGCCAGCCTTTCCATCGTATGGCAAGGCTGCCGATTTTCTACAAACCTCTAGGATGCAGCGATCACAATGGATCGCTGCATCGAAGGGGTTAATGCCAGGAATCGGAGCTAGCTCCGGTTCCTGGCGATAGATCGGGGTGTCCGCTGTAACATACAGCGGACACCCACTGCTGATGACGCCGGCTCATCTTCTGAGCCGGAAGCTGAGCCGGCGCCATCTTGCCGATGTTACCGGAAGCCTCCTGGGCCCCGCCGACGACGGGGCATAGGAGGATTCCGTTACAGGCTGATCGGGAGGTAAGCATTAGCCCTCCGATCACCTTTGCAGCCACCGGCAACCCAGCGATCACGTTGCTGGGGTGCCGGTGGCTATAAACTCCTCACATGCTGCGATTTCTATTGAACGCAGCATGTGAGGGGTTAATCGGTCGGATCGGAGGCTAGCTCCGGTCCTGGCCGATACCTCAGGGTGCCAGCTGTAACATACAGCTGTCACCCGGTGGTGATGTCGCTGGCTCAGCTCCTGAGCCAGCTTCATCTCCATGACGTACATTTACGTGAAAAGGCGGTAAGCCACCGATTTTAATGACGTTTATATACGTGATCCGGCGGGAAGGGGTTAAGCAACACGACCAATACTTCTTAATTACTTTAAAGAAAAGCCCACATTGGCGCAACAGCGGGAATCATCTCACGATAAATAGGAGTGGCAGGAAAGTGAGAGGTGTACACTCCCCTGGCGGTATTGTGCTGGGGACACGACAACCTGGTAGTCAAAAAGATGTCTATATAGTCCAAGTGCTGGTTCGGGGGACTACTAGCCACTAGTGTCCCAGGCAGAGAATAATCAGTATCGAATGCTGAGATGCACTAGGATATTCTGACTGCAAGACGGTGAAAAATTACCCTTTACGAAGGCGCTGTTTCCTTTGCGATATTAAGGATGATCCTCTGGAGTCTTATAAATGTTAATCTTTTATTAATATCGTAACATGCAACATGCTTCAGAGCCGAACCGGCTCCTTCATCGACCTTTGACCTATACTTATGTCTTAGACGGGAAGCGGGAGTATGGAGCAGGCTCACGGCTCCATCATCTAAGATGTTAGAAAGGGAGAGGCGGCCCCCTCTGACAGCCCATCGGGTGCAGATCGTCATAATGGCAGCCTGGGGGCCAAATGAAGGCCTCCAGGTCTGCCATCTTTGTACTTCTATTAAACTCTGCCAGCGACAGCGTTTAATAGAATCCTATGAAAATCATGTTTTACTGCAATACGTTATTATTGCACTATTTCATGCAAACGATCCAATGGTCACTGGTTCAAGCCCCCTACGGGGACTAATAAAAAAAAGTAAAAAATGCTTAAAGTATTTTTATGTACAAAAAATTATTAAAAGTAAAAAAATAGACATGTAAAAAATAAATTATAAAAACACAGCTGGTATTACCACCATCATCTGTAAAATTCAGAACTATTAGGGCATGCCCAGGCGTGGCGTATCTCTCTCAATTACGGGTGCACACACGTAGTCACCCGTAATTACGGGAGCCCCATTGACTTCCTCAGTCTGGCTGTAGACCTAGAAATACATAGGTCCAGCTAGAATGAAGAAATGTCATGTTAGTAAAACCAATACGCTCCGCAGCACACATAACATCTGCGGACTTCATTGCGGAATTTTGACTCTCCATTGAAGTCAATGGGGAAATTCCGTAATGAGTCCGCAACAAGTCCGCGACACGTCCGCAACAACCATTGTATGCTGCGGTAAACAAATTCCGCACCGCAGCCTATGCTCCACAGCGGAATTGTCCGCAACGTGTAAACGAACACAACTGAAAAGCTGTGGAAGGCAAAGGAGAAACGTGTACGCTGCGGATTTCCGCTGCGGACTGTCCGCAGCTGAATTCTAGAGCAATTCCGCCACGTCTGGTCATGCCCTTACAATTTCACGTTACTTAATCCGCAGGGTGAACGCTGTAAAAAGATAAAAATGCCAGAATAGCTGGTTTTGGTCACCTCATCTCCCACAAAAAAATGGAAGAACAAGTGATCAAAAGATTTATGTACCCTACAATGGTCCCAATAAAAACTGTAGCTCGCTCCGCAAATAACAAGCCCTCACATTGTTTAATTGATGGAAAAATAAAAAAGTTATGGCTCTCATAACATTGCAACACAAAATATTTTTTTCTTAACAATACGTTTTTTCTTTATCCAAGTAGAAAAACATAAAAAACGACATAGGTTTGCTATTGCTGTAATTGTACCACAAAATAAAGTTAACATGTCTTTTTATTGCATAGTGAACACCGTAAAAACTAAACCCAAAAAACAGCGGAGGAATCACTGTTTTTTTTCCATTCCAACCCACAAAGAATTTTTTTCTAGATTTCTACTACATTATATGGTGAAAATTAAGGAAGGAGGGAAAGGAAAAAGCACAAATGAAAATCCGATAAATGGCTGTGGCGGGAAGGTGTTTATTTGCAATAGTAGAAAAAAAATACATATTTGGTATCGCCGTAATCCTACTGGCCCATAGAATAAAGGTAACATATTATTTATGCAGCAGGGTGAATGGCGCAGGTTTAAAATGTTGTAATATGCAACAGAGATTAAAAAATAAATAAAAATACACAAATTAATTATCGCTATACTTATAACAAGCCGCAAAATATAGTTATTTTTGTCGCACAAAGAATATCGTAAAGAATAAACCAAAAAAATAAAATAAAAAAATACAATTTGTTTTGCAAAAAACAAGCCCTTATATGGCTACGTCAACAGAAAAACTAAAAAGTTACGGCCCACGGAACGTAGTGATAAAAAATAAAATAATTACTGCATCCCTCTTAGTGACCGCCAATACGCCTTTTCATGGCGGCTACTAAGGGGTCTTAGACTAGGCCGCTGCCGCTTTTTCACGGCAGCCTAGTCTAAGTCCTGATGACTTCCGGGATCTTGCTCCAATGGTAGCCATCGAAGTTTACTTAGATCGGGGCCGTTTAACCCCTTAAATGCTGCGGTTAATAGCGACCACGGCATTCAAGTCATTTACAGAGGGAGGGAGCTCCCTCTGTCACCCGCAAATGCAATACTGACTATACCAAAGCATTATATCTGCGATCAAAAGATCTAGTGGGACTAAAAAAAATAAGTAATAAATGTTAAATAACAATTATTAATAAAGATTACAGTAAATAAAACAACAAACCATTTTTTCCATTTAAAAGGGGTTTTATTTATTAAAAATGTAAAAAAGAAATAAAAGTACACATATATTGGATCGCCACGACCGTAATGACCCAAACAATAAAGTTAACATGAAATTTAAACTGCAAGGGGAACACCGTAAAAAAAACCCGGAAAAAATGATGGCGGAATTGCTATTTTTTTCCATTGCCCCCCAAAAAGGTGATAAGAAAAGATAAGTCCCATTTACCCAGAAGCGTAGCTAGTTTCTCTAGCACCCGGGGCAAAGATTCAGTTTGCCCCCCCCCCCACCGAACCACTTTCCCGACATATCCTTCTCCCTCGCAATGTTTGTTTCCCCTAACAATCAATGAGGTGTCACATTTTTTTTATGTAACTCGAGCATAAAGCCATTTGTACATTTTACAAGCAATACTGTTCTATATACAACACCAGAACCAAAGCTAATTACATATATACAACACCAGAACAAAGCTCATTACATATATACAGCACCAGAACAAGCTCATTACATATATACAACACCAGAACAAGCTCATTACATATATACAACACCAGAACCAAGCTCATTACATATATACAGCACCAAAACAAAGCTCAGTGCATATATACAGCACCAGAACAAAGCTCATTACATATATACAGCACTAGAACAAAGCTCATTACATATATACAGCACCAGAACAAAGCTCAGTGCATTTATACAGCATCAGAATCAAGATCAGTACATATATAAAGTTTCAGAACCAAGCTCAGTACATAAATACAGCGCCAGAACCAAGCTCAGTACATATATACAGCATCAGAACCAAGCTCAGTAAATATATACAGTGCCAGAACCAAGCTCAGTACATATATACAGTGCCAGAACAAAGCTTAGTACATAAATACAACACCAGCACAAATACAGCTCAATTAATTGCAACCCCTGCAGTATAGGTTTGCACTAAATTGTATACAGCTCCCAGCTTGGCCCAAACAATGTTAACGATATGCTGGGAGTGGTTGTTTCACACAAAAAATCATACCACCCATCATCTTGCAGCAGATCATACAGTGACTACAGTAGATTAGAGGCAGAATAAACATTTACATTAAGTAACTCACCAGTGACGATCTCAGATTCTAGTTGTTCTTTTTCACTTTTATTCCCCATCTGGTCCAGACCTCTATGATGACTTCTCCCGGCCACAGCCCATTTCTGCAGTTTGCAACTCGATGTCTCCAGCTTCTTACTGTTCAAACATTTCTGCACCTATAAACAAAGATAAAGTTATCATGGTGCCAGACACTGCACACCTAAATATAATAGCACCATACACTGCACCTCTAATTATAATAGCACCATACACTGTCCCTGATTATAATAGCACCATACACTGCACCTCTAATTATAATAGAACCATACATTGTGTCCCACACACACACACACACACACACACACACACTCACGCACACACACACACACACACACACACACACACACCGTGCCCCCTGTAGATAGTGCCCTCCATAGAGCCCCCTCTAGATAGTGCCCTACATAGAACTTCCTGTAGATAGTGATGCCGTAGAGCCCCTGTAGATAGTGCCCCACATACAGCCCCCTGTAGATAGTGCCCCACATACAGCCCCCTGTAGATAGTGCCCACATATAGCCCCCCTGTAGTGTCCCATATATAGCCACCACTGTAGATATTGCCCCACATATAGCCCCGTCTGAAAATAGTGCCCCACATGTAGCCCCCCTTGTAGATAGTGCCCCATATATAGCTTCCCTGTAGATAGTGCTCCACATATAGCCTACCCCTGAATATAGTGTCCAACATATAGCCCATCCCTGTAGATAGTGCCCTACATATATCTCCCCTTATAAATAGTGCTCCACATACAGCCCACCCCTGTATATAGTGCCAAACATATAGCTCCCCTATAGTGCTCCACATATAGCCCACCCCCGTATATAGTGCCTCACTAACAGCTCCCCATATAGTGCTCAACATATAGCCCACCCCTGCATATGGCCAACCCCTGTATATAGTGCCTCACATATAGCTCCCCATATAGTGCTCCGCATATAGCCCACCCCTGTATATAGCCCCCTCTGTAGATAGAGCTGACCTCTGTATATAGCCCCCCTGTAGATAGAGCTGACCTCTGTAGATAAAGCCCCCCCCTGTAGATAATATCACTCACATTTTTATTAGAATAAAAAAAAAAACTTGACACACTCCTGCTCCCACGCCGTCCAGTGGCAATGTAGACCTGCTATCTTCTGAGCAGGTCTGCTGGAGTTACATCCTCGCGCTGCTTGCGTCGTTGAAAGGCGCTGATTGACATGGTAAGTCATTCTGCTCTGCCAATCAGTGGCTTTCATAGACGCAAGCATCGCGCCGCTTGCGTCTATGAAAGGCCGTGATTGGCAGGGCACTATGACTTGCCCTGTCAATCAGCGCCTTTCAACAATGCAAGCGGCGCAAAGAAGTAACCACATCGCTTGAGTCATTGAAAGGCGCTGAATAGCCGGGCACAGAACGTACCCATCCATTCATCTCCTACAGTGCAGGAGGGGATGCTGGTGACATTGGCGCCGCCACCCCTCTTAGAGAGGTAGTAGGGCGCTGTCATGGATAGTGAAGTCCTGGCAACCCCCCCACTTTCCCCCTTAGTTGCGACCGGGGCACATGCCCCGCCTGCCCCCCCTAGCTACGCCCCTGCATGTACCCCCAAAAAGTACCACAAAAAACATGCCCACATATTACTAAATTGACGGAAAATTAAAAAGTGACGATGCAAAAACAAATAATTTCAGTTCAAATGTGTTTTTATTGTGCAAAAGTCGTAAAACATAAAAAACCTATACATATGTGGTATCACCGTAATCGTACTGACCCATAGAATAAAGGTAACATGTTATTTACGCCGCACGGTAAACAGCATAGAACTATGGCGGAATTGCTGGTTTTTTTTTCTATTCCCCTCCAAAAAAAGTTAATCAAAAAATGATATGTACCCGAAATTGTGCCATTAAAAATTACAAATGACTTGTTTGCTCCATCGTTAAATAATTAATTAATTATTTAATTATTAAAAAATACAACTAATTCCACAAAAAAAAAGTCCTCGGCTATGTTGATGCAAAAATAAAAATGTTATAGCTCTTCAAATGCGACGATGGAAAAACGAAAAAAATAGCTTGGAAATTAAGGCCTAAATAGGCTGGTCACTAAGGAGTTAAAGGCCAAAATAACTGTTTAATGAAAGAATAAAGGACTTGAGATGAGCAAACCTATTAGACACATATCACATTAGGTCCAAATTTCCCAAAAGCTTAAAATTCGTCAAAATGTGAAAGTTTTGGTGTTCGCAGCGCAAGAATTGTCAAAATGGTGGCCACCGGTGAGCGCTCTCCGCCAATTTGCCAATTATATAAAAAAAAGAGGGGAGAAGAGGATTATTAAAAAAAAAACAAAAAACTAAACATACTCACCACCTTCCCTGGTCTCCAGACGTGTCCCTGCCGGAAAGTGAGATGACGTAGCTGTGATCGCTGCAGCCAATCCCAGGCCGCAGTGATCACATGGGACAGCTACGTCATCTCACCTGCCGGTAGCGACATGTCGCTACTGTAGTACAGCGTATGTGTTGAGTGTGATTGTTCTTATTTTTGTGAAATCGCATGTACCCTGATTGCCTTGTTTGACCCTCTGATGTTTTCAAGGACTGTAACCAACTTAGATTCAGTCCTAGAAGACGTTAAATAGTCTGATAGGCCTATCGGGGGACCTGCGATTAGCAAAACGAATTTGGACCGAAACGAACGGCCGATTTAAAAGTAAATTCGCTCATCACTATTAAGGACTCTGTACTGCAAGGCAGCAATGCTAACCAATCTGCACTGTGATATTGTAAATACTTATTACTAACACTATAACAGGAGATGTCACTTCTGGTCATATTTGTGACATCATCAGATAAAGTACAGGAGGCCATTGTTACCTCACTGCATGATGCCATAATGACTGTGACTCTATAAGAACTGGGGTTTAGGGGGGGCGACTGCTCAGTCCAGGATATGAAGATAAGCAGACACAAGATACTTCACCATGTGGATCTCACAGAGAATAGCGGAAGCTTCTGATGTTTGTGAAGTCACCAGTCGGAATCCGGAACACTGGAAAAGGAGAACTTCATGCACGAGCCGCATGGCAGGGGAGGAACAACAGGAAAACCGGCGGCTTTGGCTTATATACACGGTGATAGGAGGTTCAGTCATTTACTTTCAGGTTTTGGGACCAAGAAGAAAAACAGTAATGTGGAGGAAAATCTGCCGCCATGATGCCAGCAATCTCCAAACATTGATGTGTATGTAACGTGACAATTCTACTTATAATTCTATATTTGGTGCCTTCCGATGTCATAATACACTGATTATACAGGTCAAGGTAAATACATGGAATGTATTATGACTTTAGCAAGACCCATGCTTAATGTCCTCCTATAACTCCTCCGTGTCACACATGCTAAGATTCCTTACACGTTATCCCATAGCCTCTCATGGTTGTGTCCTCCTAGACCCTGGACCTTGTTTGGTCTGCATAGAGGCTGAACAGTTCTCAGTGGTCCATGACTATTTTTTGGTGGGATAACAGGGAACGATGGTTTCCCATAGTTCAAGCAGAAGACACCTGCTATATGCTATGTTCACCAGTGAGGCAAATCCAAGCTGGGAAGGAGGTAATTGCATGATACTTGTGGCCATTAGGAGGAGAAAAACTCAAAGGGGAGGAAATAAATTGTGAGTCTAAGAAGTTGATTGTGTAAAAAGTGGCTTTCAGACCAAAGGCCTAATCCCTGCCCTCCTGGAGTCGGCCATTTGCTTTACACCACATCAGGGACCTGGTATAATGGAACTGGCCTTCTCCTGTGACATAGGAGGGCAGTGTTTTCTTTCTCTTTCACCAGCATAGATGACCATAGCCGAGCTGTGATCTCCATAGTCCGATCAGTGGAGGAGCGACCTGCATGATACCGGGACGTCGTGGAGAACATCTGGGATTGGACACCTTCTTATAACTTACTATTCCATATAATGTCGTGGCTATCAGTAAGATGTTAGTTAGTTAGTTAGTTAGTTGCATTACAAGCTCTGATCCTGGGTTCTCGGACTGATCGCCTTTTCTCGGGGTCAACAAGGAATTTTCCCCTGTGGCACAAATTGGCTAAACGTGCGCAGGGTTTTTGCCTTCTTCTGGATCAATAGCTTTAGTTAGGAATTTTATTTAAATAAATTGTGTTTAAAAACGAAAGCTCTGTCTCCTCATCATTTCTCAATATTATATAGCAGTCAGGTATTAGTATATATTATGGGAGGTTATTATGGTTATTTTGCTGCTGATAATCTAATATGGTTGATTCCATGAAGCATTGGATAATATACACATACAGAAGAAAAATACATCATATGAGCCATATAAATGCTACTACTATAAAGGAACACTAAGAATCGATGCACACGATGCGGATTACGTGCGTTTTTGCAGAGCGGATATGCGTGCAGCACCTCTGCAGAGTAATACAGTACCAGCATATTCAATGAGATTCCAGGAAATCTCAAGTACACGGTACGGTATTTTTCGGGACTGAAATTGACCTGTGGTGTATTGTTTAGAATCCGCAGCATGTCATTTTATCTTGCGTTTCCGCTTGCAAATTCTATTTGTCTAGTGCAGAGGAAAATCCCACCAAAATTTCTCAGCATGAAAAGTAATAATCAAATGGGAGAAAACGCACCGAAAAACGCATCACCTTCAGGTGTGTTTTTTTCCTGAGGTTTTGCTGTGTGTTTTCCACAGTAAAATACGCAACGTGTGCATGTAGCCTAAAGGTAAAAAATACATAAAAATCAAAACAACCCACTTGCTCCTGTTTTGCCTGAGAAATTCTTTTGTGTGGGTCCTAGATCAGCCATTTTCCCCCATCCCTTACTAAGCCACACCCCTCAGCCGTCTGCCAGCGAAAATGGAAGAGATTGGAAGGAACATGAAGAGGTTGTCGATGTTGCTGAGAACCCCAGCGATCAGATGTAATCTATGAAAGGCTTTATTTCGCTGCAGTGCCACCACAGGGTTAAAGGGTAACTAAACGTTTGAAAAACTTCTGACATGTCATAGTGACATGTCAGAAGTTTTGATTGGTGGGGGTTCGAGCACTGAGACCCCCACCAATCGCTAGAACGAAGGCGCAGAAGCCCTCGTGTGAGCGCTCAGCTGCTTCGTGTCTGCTCGGCTTTTTCCGGAAAGCCGATGTATCGGAGTACGGGCTCATAGACTTTTTATTGAGTCCGTACACTGATACATTTATTTCTGGAAAAAGCCGAACAGACATGAAGCGTCTGAGCGCTCACACAAGCGCTTCAGCTGCTTCGTTCAAGCGATTGGAGGGGGACTCAGTGCTCGGACCCCCAGCAATCAAAACTTCTGACATGTCACTATGACATGTCAGAAGTTTGTCAAACGTTTAAGTTACCCTTTAAGGCAATGAATTACACACTTCAAAACTATGGGCTTTCGGTATAATGCGAGAACGTGCCGATCCTCCAAATTCTAGTTATTGCATTTTCTCACCATTTTCACAGTCATACAAAATCTGAGCAGCATTTTGATATTTGTCACTATTGAATTTGCTGGTCATTAAAGGGCCATACCCTAGTAGATAACTGCTACAATGGCAATTATGTGCCTTATAGAAAATCACTCCCACTTTTGCAGATGTCATTAGTTCATTGTTGCATTTGTATTTTCTCATAAACCTACCGTTAAATCAGGTGCGATCGAATAAAAATATAAAGCAAGTCCTAAACCTGTAACATCTAATAAAACACTTTTTAATAAATGGGAACGGACTGTTTTAGCAACATGACCAATACTTCTTAATTATTTTAAAGAAAAGCCCTCATTGGCGCAACAGCGGGAATCATCTCATGATAAATAGGAGAGGCAGGAAAGTGAGAGGTGTACACTCCCCTGGCGGTATTGTGCTGGGGACACGACAACCTGGTAGTCAAAAAGATGTCTATATAGTCCAAGTGCTGGTTCGGGGGACTACTAGCCACTAGTGTTCCAGGCAGAGAATAATCAGTATCGAATGCTGAGATGCGATAAGATATTTTGAGTGCAAGACGGTGAAAAATTACCCTTTACGAAGGCGCTGTTTCCTTTGCGATATTAAGGATGATCCTCTGGAGTCATGCAAATGTTAACCTTTTATTAATATCGTAACATGCAACATGTTTCAGAGCCGAACCGGCTCCTTCATCGACATTTGACCTATACTTATGTCATAGACGGGAAGCGGGAGTATGGAGCAGGCTCACGGCTCCATCATCTAAGCTGTTAGAAAGAGAGAGGCGGCCCCCTCTGACAGTTTATCGGGTGCAGATCGTCATCATGGCAGCCTGGGGGCCAAATGAAGGCCTCCAGGTCTGCCATCTTTGTACTCATATTAAGCTCTGCCTGCAACAGCGTTTAATAGAATCCTATGAAAATCACGTTTTACTGCAAGACGTTGTTATTATTGCACTATATCATGCAAACGATCCACAAATCATCTCCCACAAAAAAATGGAATAAAAAGTGATCAAAAGATTTATGTACCCTACAATGGTTCCAATAAAAACTGTAGCTCGCTCCGCAAATAACAAGCCCTCACATTGTTAAATTGATGGAAAAAGAAAAAAGTTATGGCTCTCATAACATAGCAACACAAAAAAGCAGTTGGAGGGGATTGCCTCACTATACTGAACTGCTGCTTCAGACCTCAACACTAGCCAGGAGGCTTCACCTGCTTCTGGGATCCAGGTGGCAGGGGTACCACACCAGCCTCCCACATCCCTGCCTCCAGCGTGCAGCTTTCTAGTCCTGCATGTTAGGTGGTAAGTTTAACTGCCCCCGTTTTCCCAACTGGGGGGTACCCCAAGAGGACCCTTGTTAACACGCCTGCTTGGCTTGGCATTCCTTACAGTGGGAAACCCCTGCCCTTTCCTGCCCACAGGAGTATCTTTTCCTGCCTAGACCTGCTTGAGTGCCGCATCTAGTCTCTACGCAGGCCTTCATACGCTACACGGCTGCCTTGCCTTCTAGACACTGGGGTACCCTCCCACCGCTTAGATCATTGCTTTGCTCAGGCTGATCTCACTTCCACGTATTTGTTGAATCTTTGCTAGCAAATGTGATTGGAGCGTGGCCTTCCCATCCCTGGCTCCCTCAGACACATATACAAAGCAAGATAGTGAAAATTGGTCAGGCTAAACATGGAGACCCGCCTACTACTCCCAAACAAAAGAAATCCCAACTGGACATGGATAAATTCCTGAAAAGACGCTCACCCCAAAGATCTACATCTTCCACTAAACGGTCATTGCTGCCTAACGATCATCGTGACACTTCTGATGCTGAAAGTTACATGGAGGAAGAAGTGGCACCTGACCCACCTTCTATGATCTCCATTTCTACTAAAGGCTTGCAAAAGATTATCGAGAAAGCCCTACAACCTGTAATGCGAGAACTTGACGATATTAAGCAGGAAGTCCACCACATTTGAGCTAGAGTTGAGCTACTTGAAGAAACCCAAACTGCTCTTCTTACTCACGGAGATGCGACCTCCTCGGCACTTCAGGCTTGTCAAACTTATCTGAATTCTCTTCACACCTATGTGGAAGATCAGGATAATAGGGGGAGGCGCAATAATCTGCGGATAAGGGGAATGCCGGAAAACTTCCCTCCACTTGAGACCATGTCCATGACTAAGAAAATCCTGGACTTTGTCCTCAGCCCTGATTCACCCCCAGACCTACAGAATGAAAGAGCTCATAGGGCTCTAGTCCAAAACCCAAAGAAGGTGAACCACCAAGGGATATTGTATGCAAGCTACTGTCTTTTCCTGTCAAAGAAGCGGTGCTCCGCAAGACACGCGATATACCTGACCTTATGTTTGAGGGTCATAAACTGACTTTTTTTCAGGATATTTCCCCGACCACCCTATCCAAACGTAGGTCTCTTGGGATCGTCACGGATCGTCTCCGATCTCTAAAAATACCGTACAAATGGCTCTTCCCTTTTGGACTATCCTATCATTTCCAAGGTCGGTTGTCCATTGTTCATTCAGCGGAAGACCTAGAGAATGCTTGCCCTCCACTAGACCTCGACCATACCGCCATCCCCTTTTGGCAACCTTACACAGATGTAGCCTCTCTTCCCTCTCTGCCTAAGCCTGATGTCTGGCTGAATCCCAGACCCCGTCCGACTAAGAAGAGACCAGCAAATAATCCTCCATGACAGACTTGCGGCCCTGCTTAGGATTGTGTTTTATTTGCATCCATTCTATGTCTGTCTAGAGATATGTTTGTGTACGGGTTTAATGTCTTAACTTTTTCTCTTTAGGTGGTTTAAAATCTGTGCTTTAAAAATGTTTAGCTACAGTCTGCCTTGAATTTTTGTTGTTTGGGTGCCGGGATGAGGGGTGCATATTCTTATTCACTCGTTCACTCTTCTCTCCGCCGCCACGCCTCTCTGTCAGTCAGTGCTTAACTGACTAATACCGCACTGTGGATCAGTGCAAATATCTTTACTACAGCATTTGAAAACAATTTACTTCTTATTGTTCTCTTTTCTGTGTTTCTCATCTTTTCTTTCTTTGTCTCTTCATACTGGTGCATTTATGTCGCGTATTCAGGTTACGACATTGAATGTCAAGGGCTTCAACTCCCTTACTGAACGCTCCCAGGTCAAACACTCCCTTAAAAAAATGGATTCGTCTGTGCTGCTGCTACAGGAAACCCACTTGAAAGGTAAAATTCCAAACCTTCCTAAATCACCTTACACTACATGGTTCCATTCATGCAATGATAGTGGCAAACGAAACTGTGTCAGTATAGCTCTACGGTCTGACATTCCCTTTGAATTTGTCTCCCAGATTGCTGATGGCGCAGGCCGCTTTCGTTTCATAAAAGGTAAAGTGGCGAACACCCTGACTACCATTGGGAATATTTACGCCTGAACTCGGGCCAGATTCCTTGGCTATCTGCGACTCTAGACAAGTTTTCTCAGTTCTCTGAGGGCCTAACGTTTCTGGGAGGGGACTTCAACATTGTGCTTGAGCCCCTTCTGGACTCCTCCACGGGAACCTCTGCTCACAGCTACTCAGCTCTGAGGAAAATCCGTAGACTCCTCACATCTTTAAGATTGATGGATGTGTGGAGATTCTTCCACCCCATGGATAGGGACTATACCTTCTACTCCCACCCCCATCATTCTTACCAAAGAGTAGATTACCTGCTCATCATGGATAGCCAACTCCCTTTAATAGATTCCCCCTCTATAGGCAACATTCTCCTGTCTGACCATGCCCCAATGTCCATGTTTCTCAACATACACAGCCTTTTGCCTAGGCAATATAACTGGAGACTTAATGAAACTTTCCTCTACTCGTCGCGCAATAAGAAGCGAGTTGAGGCGGCGCTGAAGTCCTACTTTGTTGAGAATGATACGCAGGATGTCTCCGCTAGCACTATCTGAGAAGCCCATAAGCCAGTGATCAGAGGAGTACTCATAATCATGGGTTCGTTTATGAAGAGAGAGAGGAACCGGGAGATTGATGACCTTCTTTCCCGAATATCTGACCTTGAAAACCAGCATAAACGGTCCGCTGCTCAAGGGGTTCTCTCCTCGCTTATACTTTCCAGAGAAAGACTCAAACAATGTTTGAATTTGCGCATGGAAAAGGCATATACCTCTGCTACTCACAAACACTACATGCACGGTGATAAGGGGAGCAAACTTATGGCTTATCTAGCTAAAAAGAGAAGACAGCAGAACTATATCCCCAAAATCAGGTCTCCTACTGGAGCTGTACTTGAGGACACCAATGACGTTGCGGCTGAGTTTTGCTCTTATCAAATACTGTATGACCTATGTCCTGGAGAGACACCCAAAGAGCTTGCGGACAGAACTGAGCTGATTGAATCTTTCCTTGACTCCCTCTCTCTTCGTACCTTAACTGCTATGCAGAAAACCCAACTAGAATCCCCTTTTACACTTAAAGAAATCCGTGATGCGCTCTCCAGTATGCCCTCTAGTAAGTCCCCAGGTCCTGACGGTCTTCCGGCCTCATACTATAAACAGTTTGGAGACGTCCTGCTGCCATTCTTCCTCAGAGTATGTAACTCTCTTACCGCTTCTCAACATTTCTCTCCTTCAGCGCTTGAAGCACATATTTCGGTATTACCCTTCGCTATGCGGTAATTATTGCCCTATATCACTTTTGAATGTGGATGTTAAATTATATGCCAAAATCATAGCTAACAGGATGCAATCCTTACTCTCATTCCTAATTGACCGGGTGCAGACGGCTTTTGTTAAGGGGAGAGAAGGTAAACACAACACTACGCGAGTTCTCCATCTGATCCAGTACACCAGGTCAAGAAATATCCCTTTGCTTCAGTTGTCTACTGATGCAGAGAAAGCTTTCAACTGGGTGGACTGGACCTTTATGGTCAAGGCGCTTTCCCGTTTCGGCTTTCAACAACTCTTCGTTCACAAAATCCTGTCTCTGTACACTTCCCCACATGCTAAGGATTGAGTAAATGGCCACCTATCGAGGCCTTTCCAGATCATGAATGGAACAAGACAGGGTTGTCCACTCTCTCCCCTCCTTTTTGTCCTCACAATTGAGATTTTGATCCAGAGTCTGCGTCAGGAGCAACTTCTGTCGGGGGTCGCCATTGGTGACAGAGTGCATTGCACAGCGGCATTTGCTGATGACTTGCTTATTTTCATCACCAACCCCTCCACAGCCCTACACCGACTTCAAGAGATGTTTACCCATTTTGGTGACTTATCCAATTTCAAAATTAATTCTAACAAATCCGAGGAACTATGCGTCTCCTGCACTCCAGCTCTATTAAAGTCTCTGAAACTCAGCTCCCCCTTCCTACTGCGTTCAGATAGTATAAAATACCTAGGAATTAATTTAACTCCCTCACTTGAACACTGGTATCAATACAATTACACACCTTTACTCTCCGAGATTAAAGCCACTATCCTGTCTTGGCATATCCCATATATTTCATGGATTGGTAGAACCAACTTACTTAAAATGATTATTCTCCCCAAACTCCTTTATCTATTCCAAACTCTCCCGATTCCCCTCCCTAGAGCCTTTTTTGCTACCATTAGACAACAGTTTTCTAAATACATTTGGAATAATATTAAACCCAGAATAGCATTTCACACTCTTATTCGTCCTAAACGCTCAGTGGGGATAGGGCTTCCGGATATTGAATCCGACTACCACTCCGTACAATTAGCCAGGATAACTGAGTGGTCTGATAATGCCTCAATTAGACTTGGGGTTCTCGTGGAGGAGGCCACCATAGGCATGTCCCTTACCTCCCTTCTGTGGCTTAACAAACCCAACGCAGCCCTTTTTAAGTCACGCAACTCTCTTATCTCTGCTTCATATCAAACATGGATGAAAGGTGAGGGGATGAAATCTCTGCACAAAATTTCGTCTTCCCTGATGACGGTTCGTGACCTTGTGCAGTCGCAGACTGAGAGGTTTCGAGACTGTTCTTCCCTGCCTGGAAAGGCATCCTGCAGCACGTACGATTCCATATTGACTAACGGGGCTGTTTCTACCCTCACTGAATTGCGGGCTCAACCTGGTTTCTCGTCTATCAATTTTCTCACTTACACTCACTTCAAAAGGTGTTACCTGGGAGCGTTTAGGCAGGGACCAATAGACCGCCTGCTATCCTGGTTGGAAGCAACCCTCCTCCTTCGGCAACCACCTAAGAAGCTTATTACACTATATTATAATAATCTCATTATGATGAATTCATCCATACAGCCCTCTTTTCTTAAAGCTTGGGAGTTGGAACTTAAGACTACTTTTTCTGACGAGGACACCAGGGCAGTTTTTCGAAACTCCCTTGGTACCTCAAGAATCCTCATACAAACTGACCTCTAGGTGGTACAAGACTCCCTGGGTATTGCATAAAATGTGTAACGAAATTTCCCCAGATTGTTGGAGGTGTCATAAAGACCCGGGAACATATTTACATTTGTGGTGGGAGTGTGAGAAAATCTCCCCCTTTTGGGCCGAGATACAAACTGTCCTCAATACTATAACTCATTCCTCTATTGTCATTTCCCCTCGTGTAGTGTTCCTAAACCTGTGGCCAACATTCCCTGTGGGGGCCCCCAGGGATCTATGGTTACATCTCTATTACCGTTGTATTGGAAGACCGAGGTTGTGCCACGAATAAGTCATTGGCTTAGGAAGGGAGCCCAGCTGGCGAGAATGGAGGAGCTCTCGCATCTTGAGTATCACTCTCATGCCAAGTACCGAAAGATCTGGGCACCCTGGTTTGAATTCTGCAAAAATGACTCCTTTCAACACCTCTGGGGTGCAGACTCCCCCTGCATTGGATAAGGACGATTGTTATTCTAGTTTGGGACTACTTTCTAAACTTTCCCACTAGGCCTGATGTCCTTGGAGACCTCTCTCCTTGCACGTTTCTTTTCCCTCCTTTTCTATCCCCTCCTTCTTTACCCCCTTCCCCTTGACGTTGGTGCAAGTGGTGTGAACATACGCCAGGAAGCTCATACTTCCTTATTGTTCTGTTTGTATAATATGTTCTGTTAATATTGAGATAACGCATTGTACATACGTGTCTTCTTATTGTGAATTCTAACAATTACTCGTATATCGTATGTACTGTGGCGCTTATGCATATTATAATTCGCATTTTGCCTCTCTGTAAAACCTCAATAAAATGTTATTTTCCAAAAAAAAACAAAAAAAAAAACTATACATATGTGGTATTACCATAATTGTACCAAACCATAGAATAAAGGTAATTATTATTTACGCCGCATGGTAAACAACATAGAACAATGGCGGAATTGCTGGTTTTTTTTTCGATTCCCCTCCAGTAAAAGTTAATCAAAAAATGATATGTACCCGAAATGATGCCATTAAAAAATACAACTAATGGCGCAAAAAAAAGTCCTCGGCTATGTCGATGCAAAAATTAAAAAGTTATAGCTCTTTAAATGCGACGGTGGAAAAACTAAAAAAATAGCTTGGAAATTAAGGCCTAAAATAGGCTGGTCACTAAGGAGTTAAAGCCCAAAATAACTGTTTCCTGAAACGATAAAGGACTTGTGATGAGCAAACCTATTAGACACATATCAAATTAGGTCCAAATTTCCCAAAATGTAAAATTCGTCAAAATGTGAAAGTTTTGGTGTTCGCAGTGCAAGAATTGTCAAAATGGTGGCCACCGGTGAGCGCTCTACGTCAATTTGCCAATTATATAAAAAAAAAGAGGGGAGAAGAGGATTAAAAAAAACAAAAAAACTAAACATACTCACCACCTTCCCTGGTCTCCTGACGTGTCCCTGCCGGAAAATGAGATGACGTAGCTGTGATCGCTGCAGCCAATCCCAGGCCACAGTGATCACATGGGACAGCTACGTCATCTCAACTGCCGGTAGCGACGTGTCGCTACTGTAGTACAGCGTATGTGTTGAGTGTGTTTGTTTTTATTTTTGTGAAATCGCATGTACCCCGATTGCCTTGTTTGACCCTCTGATGTCTTCAAGGACTGTAACCAACTTAGATTCAGTCCTAGAAGACGTTAAATAGTCTGATAGGCCTATCGGGGGACTTGCGATTCGCAAAACGAATTTGGACTGAAACGTACGTCCGATTTAAAAGAAAATTTGCTCCTCACTATTAAGGACTCTGCAATGCAAGCCAGCAATGCTAACCAATCTGCACTGTGACATTGTAAATACTTATTATTAACACTATAGCAGGAGATGTCACTTCTGGTCATATTTGTGACATCATCAGATAAAGTACAGGAGGCCATTGTTACCTCACTGCATGATGTCATAATGACTGTGACTCTATAAGAACTGGGGTTTAGGGGGGGGGGGGCGACTGCTTAGTCCAGGATATGAAGATAAGCAGACACAAGATACTTCACCATGAGGATCTCACAGAGAATAGCGGAAGCTTCTGATGTTTGTGAAGTCACCAGTCGGAATGCGGAACACTGGAAGAGGAGAACTTCATGCACGAGCCGCATGGCAGGGGAAGAACAACAGGAAAACCGGGGGCTTTGGCTTATATACACGGTGATAGGAGGTTCAGTCATTTACTTTCAGGTTTTGGGACCAAGAAGAAAAACAGTAATGTGGAGGAATATCTGCCGCCATGATGCCAGCAATCTCCAAACATTGAAGGTATGTACATAATATATATGTTCATTTAATCTGAAAATGTGGGATATTTGAGAATTTGGGGTTTGTTATACATTATGGCCCATATTTACTGAGCAGTTTATGTCAGTTTATTTTGTAAGCTTAACCAAATAAAGTTGCAAACGGTGACATGCAACAAATTTGGTGTAAAATGTATCTTCTCTCGTCACTTGACAAATTTAAAAAGTGACAAAAAAAGTGCGTGTGGTCTCCAAGGAGACGTAGATTAAGTCCCATTTATTAAAGTAAACTATGTTAAAATGGCACAAATATTGCCCTTATTATTTTATTGCAGGGAGGAGATCTGGACGAGCGGCTGAAGATGAAGATGAGAACTGTGAGATTGATCAAAATCGTATGTAACGTGACAATTCTATTTATAATTCTATATTTGGTGCTTTCCGATGTCATAATACACTGATTTATACAGGTCAAGGCAAATACATGGAATTAGAGATGAGCGAATCGGGACAACCGACCCGGTTTCGGTCCGAACATCGCGAAAAGTTCGGTTCGCAGCGAATCCGTACTTCACCGGGTTCGGCCGAACATGTTTTGACCAAACCCGGGCGGGCAGAAAAAAACATTACAAAAATATTATACTAATCGGCAGCCACTTGTCTCTATCAATCACTGATAGAGAAAAGAGGCTGCTGATTAAAAATAAAATAAAAAGCATTTCATACGTACCCGGTCGTTGTCTTGGTGACGAGTCCCTCTTCTTCCTCCAGTCCGACCTTCTTTCCTGCCGCGGCAGCCTGTGATTGGCTGCAGCGGCCGCGGCAGCCTGTGATTGGCTGCAGCAGCTGCGGCAGCATGTGATTGGCTGTAGCGGCCGCGGCAGCCTGTGATTGGCGGGAGTTTGGCGTGAGTACGAATGGCTTTGGTGCTGTGCACCCATTTCTCTCCTTCTCAGCATTTAAATCAGGGGCTCAAGCACGTGGCCCGCGGGCCGCATGCGGCCCCTGGGGCTGTCATCTGCGGCCCGCGGGACGCAGAGCCGCTAGTATCGGCTCTGCTCCGAGACTCTGGAATTCCCTGACATCGTTGTCCACATACGAACAGCGATGTCTGGGGCTTCCCCAGAGCCAGAGTCCCGGGCAGAGCGCTAGTACAGGCTCTGCTCCAGGACTCGTGGAATTGCCTGACATAGCTGCCCATATATGGACAGTGTGTCAGGGCCTTCCCCAGAGCGGAGTCCCGGGCAGAGCGCTAGTATCGGCTCTGCTCCAGGACGCTGCGGAATTCCCTGACATAGCTGCCCATATATGGACAGTGTGTCAGGGTCTTCCCCAGAGCGGAGTCCCGGGCAGAGCGCTAGTATCGGCTCTGCTCCGGGACTCTGTGGAATTCCCTGACATCGCTGTTCACATATGAACAGCGATGTCTGGGGCTTCCCCAGAGCCGGAGTCCCGGGCAGAGCGCTAGTAGGCTCTTCCTGGGACTCCAGCTGGGCTCCTGACATGCCTGGGACTCCTGCTCTGGGGAAGCCCCTGACATCATTGTATGGACAGCGATGTCAGAGGCTTTCCCAGAGTCCCGGAGCAGAGCCGATAAGCACTGCATGTAACCCTTGCATGGAACTGTTGTTGATAAAGCACCGCATGTAACCCTTGCATTGAACTGTTGTTGATAAAGCACCGCATGTAACCCTTGCATGGAACTGTTGTTGACAAAGTACCGCCTGTAATACTTGCTTGGAATTGTTGTTGATGAATCTTGCTGGAACAGGAGCAGGCAGAAGGAACGGCCGGGTTGACGAAACTTTATCGGACTATTAGATGGACTTCGTGTAAACCTTAGCGTCAGCCCGCCAGTTCAGTTGCGTCCTAGGGGGTCCACCGTTCGGACCACCGACTGAGGAGAGAGAGGGTTGTCATGAAAGGTAGCGGATAGCTCCGCAAGGACCCGTGACGGTGCTATTAGGTACGTTAGTCGCTGCTTCCCACGACGCGACCCGTGGGCCGAGAGTGTGACTCTTACCCTAGGGTAGGCTGCCAGTAGCGGGTAGCTCCCGCCGTGACTGACCGCAGCGTGTCCCTAGCCAAGCCGGCAACGTGGGGTCAGGCACAACCTCTCTCCGGGGGACTTCCAGCGGGATCGAAGTCCTCAACCTCAGGATTCCTGTCTGCTCCATAGAAGAAGATTTACTGTTATCTGCTCGCTGAAGTAAAGAAGTATAAAAGAAGTCGTATCGACAGCGGTAGTTCCTCCTACATAAATTGGCGTAGTCGCTCATCTCTATATGGAATGTATTATGACTTTAGCAAGACCCATGTTTGATGTCATCCTATAACTCCTCCGTGTCACACATGCCAAGATTCCTTACACGTTATCCCATAGCCTCTCATGGTTATGTCCTCCTAGACCATGGCCCTTGTTTGGTCTGCATAGAGGCTGAACATTTCTCAGTGGTCCATGACTATTATTTGGTGGGATAACAGGGAAAGATGGTTTCCCACAGTTCAAGCAGAAGACATCTGCTATATGCTATGTTCACCAGTGAGGCAAATTCAAGCTGGGAAGGAGGTAATTGCATGTTACTTGTGGCCATTAGGAGGAGAAAAACTCAAAGAGGGAGGACATCAATTGTGAGTCTAAGAAGTTGATTGTGTAAAAAATGGCTTTCAGACCAAAGGCCTAATCCCTGCCCTCCTGGAGTCGGCCATTTGCTTTACACCACATCAGGGACCTGGTATAATGGAACTGGCCTTCTCCTGTGACATAGTAGGGCAGTGTTTTCTTTCTCTTTCACCAGCATAGATGACCATAGCCGAGCTGTGATCTCCATAGTCCGATCAGTGGAGGAGCGACCTGCAAGATACCGGGACGTCGTGGAGAACATCTGGGATTGGACATCTTCTAACTTACTATTCCATATAATGTCGTAGCTATCAGTAAGATGTTAGTTAGTTAGTTGCATTACAAGCTCTGATCCTGGGTTCTCGGACTGATCGCCTTTTCTCGGGGTCAACAAGGAATTTTCCCCTGTGGCACAAATTGGCTAAACGTGCGCAGGGTTTTTGCCTTCTTCTGGATCAATAGCTTTAGTTAGGAATTTTATTTAAATAAATTGTGTTTAAAAATGAAAGCTCTGTCTCCTCGTCATTTCTCAATATTATATAGCAGTCAGGTATTAGTTTATATTATGGGAGGTTATTATGGTTATTTTGCTGCTGATAATCCAATATGGTTGATTCCATGAAGCATTGGATAATATACACATACAGAAGAGAAATACATCATATGATCCATATAAATGCTACTACTAGAGATGAGCGAACTTATCAAAAGTTCGGTTCGGCTAGTTCGCCGAATTTCACAAAAAAGTTCGGTTCGGACCGAACTAGTTCTGACCGAACCTGTCACTTACGTGCGCCGAGCATGCTACTGTCCAGGGTGCTGATAGAGTTAATGGGCTGCACTAACTCTTTCAGCAACCTTCACAGTACATGCTCGGCGCGCGGAAAATACCATTTAAATGTAATAAAAAAATAAAAATTATACGTTCGTACTTACTTTCCTCCTGTCCGGCCTCCAGCGATGACGTTTCATCCCTTTCGCCGCTGCAGCCAATCACAGGCTGTAGTGGCGGTCACGCACGTCAGGATGACGCTTCATCCCACGTGACCGCCTCTGCAGCCAATCACAGGCTGCAGCGGCGACATGAATGAAACGTCATCGCTGGAGGCCGGACAGGAGGAAAGTAAGTATGAACGTATTATTATTATTTTTTGGCATGTATGTATGTTGGCATGTATGTATGTATGTATATCTGTGCATGTATGTTTGCATGTATGTTGGCATGTATGTATATATGTGCATGTTTGTATGTATATTTGCATGTATATATTTGCATGTATGTATGTTTGCATGTATGTATTTTTGCATGTATGTTGTCATGTATGTATGTATGTTGTCATGTATGTATATATGTGCATGTGTGTATGTATATTTGTATGTATGTATGTATGTTTGCATGTATGTTTGCATGAATGTATGTATATTTGCATGTGTGTGTATATATATATATGTATGTATGTTGTCATGTATGTATGTTGTCATGTATGTATATATGTGCATGTATGTTGGCATGTATGTATATATGTGCATGTCTGTATGTATGTATATTTGCATGTATGTATGTTGTCATGTATGTATGTATATATGTGCATGTATGTTTGCATGTATGTTGGCATGTATGTATACATGTGCATGTTTGTATGTATATTTGCATGTATATATGTTTGCATGTGTGTATGTATGTTTGCATGTATGTATGTTTGCATGTATGTATGTTGTCATGTATGTTTGTATGTATGTTGTCATGTATGTATGTATATATGTGCATGTATGTATGTTTGCATGTTTTTATTTTTGCATGTATGTTTGCATGTATGTTTATATATATGTGCATGTATGTAATTATGTTTGCATGTATTTATGTTTGCATGTATATTTGTGCATGCTTGTATATATGTATGTATGTATCTTTGCATGTTTGTTTGTATGTATGTATGTTTTCATGTGTGTGTGTATGCATGTATGTATGATAGTTTGCATGTATATATGTGTGTATGTTTGCATGTATGTATATTTGCATGTATATATGTGCATGCTTGTATATATGTATGTATGTTTGTATATATGTATGTATATTTGTATATATGTATGTATGGCCATGTATGATACTGTCTGCTGGCGCCCTGTATCTAAGTCAACTTTGCGGCAGGCTTCTATACATGGTATAACAGTCAGTATCACACATTAAACTGAATCTAAGCCTACAACATGTTTTATTTCATTATTTTATTTTTTTACAGGTTTGGTGTTTGGACTACGTCGGTTTCGAGGACTACTTCGATGACGGTTTTTTTTCTACAATAAAATGGTTAATGAGGGTTGTGTTGGGGGTGCTTTATTTCAATAAAATATTTTATCTATATCTTTGTCTTTTTCTTTTCAAATTTTATTATTACCACTTTAGTAATGGCCGCTGTCTGAGTGACAACATCCATTACTAATGCGAGGCTTAGTGTTAGCCGGTGCAGAGGCTAACACTAACCACCATTATTACCCCGGTACCCAAAACCACCAGGGGTGCCGGGAAGAGCCAGGTACGATCCAGTACCCGACCATCTGTTGTGATGGTCGGGCCCTGGGGCGGCCGCAGGCTGGTATTATGAGGCTGGGAAGGGCCAAAAACAGTGGACCTTCCCACCCTTGTAATGCTAGGCTGCTGCTGCTGTGTTGTATCTGGCTGGTTATAAAAGTGGGGGGGACCCCACGTCATTTTTTTAAATTATTTATTTATTTACATTTTTTTTTTAAAAAAGACATGGGGTTCCACCCAATTTATCATAACCAGCCACATACAACACAGTGTTATTAGCCTGGGAATGGACAAAACCAGTGGCCCTTCCCACCCATGTAATGCCAGACTGCTGCGGCCTTGTATATGGCTGGTTATTAAAAATGTGGGGGACCCGTCTATTGCTAAATTTGTTAAATTCCAAAAAAAAAACGACGTGGGGGTCCCCCCCATTTTTATAACCAGCCCGATACAACACAGCAGCAGCAGCCTAGCATTACAAGGGTGGGAAGGTCCACTGATTTTGGCCCTTCCCAGCCTCATAATACCAGCCTACGGCCGCCCCAGTACCCGACCATCACAACAGATGGTCGGGTACTGGATCGTACCAAGCTCTTCCCGGCACCCCTGGTGGTGGTGGGTACCGGGGTAATAATGGGTGGTTAGTGCTAGCCTCTGCACCGGCTAACACTAAGTACCGCCTTAATAATGGACGCTGTCAATCAGCCAACTGCCATTATCTAGGCACTAATAAAGTTTGAAAAAAAAAACACAAAGACAATTCTTTTTTATTGAAATAAGAAATCCCCAACAAAACCCTCGTTAACCATTTTATTAAAATTTGAAAAAACGCAGATCTACGCAGTAGTCCAACGAATCGTAGATGTAGTCCAATCGGTACATCAAAATCTGCAACAACATAAAAAAACAGTTATCAATGTGAACAATACCAATACTTCTACTCACCTACACACATATATACACGCACACACAAACAAACAACCATACACAGACACACACATATATACACAAACACAACAAGATATACACACACACATAAACAGACAAACACGCACATATACACAAACTCACACATATACAAACAAAAACACACATATCCAAACACACACACACACAGTTATACACACATACACGAACACATATACACAAACACATATACAAACAAAAACACACATACCCAAACACACATATACACAAACACATATACACAAACACACCCATATATACACACAAACACACACCCATATACACATACAAAAACACACACAAACATCTACACACAAACATATACACAAATACACCCATATATACACAAACATATACACAAAACACATATACACAAACACACCCATATATACACACACACACATATAAAAACAAAAACAGACAAAGTCACATACCCAAACACACATATATACACAAACACACACATACACAAACACGGTTTCTTTTAAATGCTGCTGGGGAACCCGCTCGATCCACTATATACGGCTGCGCTACAGTGCAGCATTTAAAAGAAACAGGATCCTGACCTGTCCATAGAGTTTAAGGCAGCACAGAGTATTTCAGGAGATGAGCGTGCAGATTCAGTGCTGCTGCGAACTCTGCTCTTACCATTACGTAGCTCTCAGTCTGTTACCTCTCCTCCACTCCTGTCCTCCAGAACACCTTCACATGATTGGCAAGTCACCACGTAATGGTAAGAGCAGAGTTCACAGCAGCACAGAGTATTTCAGGAGATGAGCGTGCGGATCTTGTGCGGGGTGGTGACTTGCCAATCACGTGAAGGTGTTATTGAGGACAGGAGTGGAGGAGAGGTAACAGACTGAGCTACGTAATGGTAAGAGCAGAGTTCACAGCAGCACTGAATCTGCACGCTCCTCTCCTGAAATACTCTGTGCTGCTGTGAACTCTGTTCTTACCATTACGTAGCTCAGTCTGTTACATCTCCTCCACTCCTGTCCTCTATAACACGTTCACATGATTGGCAAGTCACCACCACGCACAAGATCCGCACGCTCATCTCCTGAAATACTCTGTGCTGCTGTGAACTCTGCTCTTACCATTACGTGGTGACTTGCCAATCATGTGAAGGTGTTCTTGAGGACAGGAGTGGAGGAGAGATAACAGACTGAGAGCTACGTAATGGTAAGAGCAGAGTTCACAACAGCACTGAATCTGCACGCTCATCTCCTGAAATACTCTGTGCTGCCTTAAACTCTGTGGACAGGTCAGGATCCTGTTTCTTTTAAATGCTGCACTGTAGCGTAGCCTTATATAGTGGATCGAGCGGGTTCCCTAGCAGCATTTAAAAGAAACAGGATCCTGACCTGTCCACAGAGTTTAAGGCAGCACAGATTATTTCAGGAGATGAGCACGGGCAGCCGTTCGTTTTTCCGAGCCGTGCTCCCATCATGCACACGACCGTAAAAACACCCGTTATTGCGGGTCGTAATTACGACCCGCAATAACGGGCTCATAGACTTCTGTTACCCACGGGTACCTTTCCGTATTCTCACGGGAAGGTGCCCGTGCCGTTAAAAAAATAGAACATGTTCTATTTTTCTATTTTACGGGCCGTGCTGCTATAATTATAATGACAGCACGGTTCGCAAAAGCGGCCGGCTGCCCGTGGCCGGCCAGCCGTGCTCGTACTTACGAGTCGTAATTACGAGCACGGCCCGTAAAATAAAAAAATAGAACATGTTCTATCTTTTTAACGGCACGGGCACCTTCCCGTGAGAAAACGGGAAGGTACCCGTGGCTAACAGAAGTCTATGGGCCCGCTATTTCGGGTCGTAATTACGACCCGTGATAACGGGTGTTTTTATGGTCGTGTGCATGAGGCCCCGTAATGACGGGTGGCTACATGTGTGCACCCGTCATTACGGCAGCGTTGCTAGGCGACGTCAGTAAGGGTATGTGCACACACACTAATTACGTCCGTAATTGACGGACGTATTTCGGCCGCAAGTACCGGACCTTACACCCTGCAGGGAGCCGGGCTCCTAGCATCATATTTATGTACGATGCTAGGAGTCCCTGCCTCTCCGTGGAACTACTGTCCCGTACTGAAAACATGATTACAGTACGGGACAGTTGTCCTGCAGAGAGGCAGGGACTCCTAGCATCGTACATAAGTATGATGCTAGGAGCCCGGCTCCCTGCACTGTGTTCGGTCCGGTACTTGCGGCCGAAATACGTCCGTCATTTACGGACGTAATTAGTGTGTGTGCACATACACTAAATAGTCACTGTTCAGGGTGCTGAAAGAGTTAACTGATCGGCAGTAACTGTTTCAGTACCATGGACAGTGACTACCGATCACAGTACCTGTAAAAAAAAAGACGTTCATACTTACCGAGAACTTTCTGCTTCCTCCAGTCCGGTCTCCTGGCCGTTGCCTTGGTGACGCGTCCCTCTCGACATCCGGCCCGACATTCCTTGATGACGATGCAGCCTTGTGAGCGCTGCAGCCAATCACAGGCTGCCGCGGCCTCTGCAGCCAATCACAGGCTGCCGCGTCAGAAAAGGTCGGACTGGAGGAAGAAGAGGGACTCGTCAACAAGACAACGACCGGGTACGTATGAAATGCTTTTTATTTTATTTTTAATCAGCAGCCTCTTTTCTCTATCAGTGATTGATAGAGATAAGTGGCTGCCGATTTGTATAATGTTTTTGACCGGGTTCGGTCAAAACGGGTTCGGCCGAACCCGGTGAAGTTCGGATTCGCTGCGAACCGAACTTTACCGGAAGTTCGGACCGAAACCGGGTTCGGTTGTCCCGGTTCGCTCATCTCTAGCTACTACTATAAAGGAACACTAAGGATCGATGGCACGCGATGCGTATTACGCGCGTTTTTGGAGAGCGGATATGCGTGCAGCACCTCTGCAGAGTAATACAGTACCAGCATATTCAATGAGATTCCAAGAAATCTCATGTACACGGTACGGTATTTTTCGGGACTGAAATTGACCTGTGGTGTATTGTTTAGAATCCGCAGCATGTCATTTTATCTTGCGTTTCCGCTTGCAAATTCTATCTGTCTAGTGCAGAGGAAAATCGCACCAAAATTTCTCAGCATGAAAAGGCACCGAAAAACTAATCAAATGGGAGAAAACGCACTGAAAAACGCATCACCTTCAGGTGTGTTTTTTTCCTGAGGTTTTGCTGTGTGTTTTCCACAGTAAAATACACAACGTGTGCATGTAGCCTAAAGGTAAAAAATACATATAAATCAAAACAATCCACTTGGTCCTGTTTTGCCTGAGAAATTCTTTTGTGTGGGTCCAAGATCAGCCATTTTCCCCCATCCCTTACTAAGCCACACCCCTCAGCAGTCTGCCAGCGAAAAGATTTGAAGGAACATGAAGAGGTTGTCGATGTTGCTGAGAACCCCAGCGATCAGATGTAATCTATGAAAGGCTTTATTTCGCTGCAGTGCCACCACAGGGTTAAAGGGTAACTAAACGTTTGAAAAACTTCTTACATGTCATAGTGACATGTCAGAAGTTTTGATTGGTGGGGGTTCGAGCACTGAGACCCCCACCAATCGCTAGAACGAAGGCGCAGAAGCCCTCGTGTGAGCGCTCAGCTGCTTCGTGTCTGTTCGTCTTTTTCCGGAAAGCCGATGTATCGGAGTACGGGCTCATAGACTTTTTATTGAGTCCGTACACCGATACATTTATTTCAGGAAATAGCCGAACAGACATGAAGCGTCTGAGCGCTCACACAAGCGCTTCAGCTGCTTCGTTCTAGCGATTGGAGGGGGTCTCAGTGCTTGGACCCCCAGCAATCAAAACTTCTGACGTCACTATGACATGTAAGAAGTTTGTGAAACGTTTAAGTGACCCTTTAAGGCAATGAATTACACACTTCAAAACTATGGGCTTTCAGTATAATGCGAGAACGTGCCGATCCTCCAAATTCTAGTTATTGCATTTTCTCACCATTTTCACAGCCATACAAAATCTGAGCAGCATTTTGATATTTGTCACTATTAAATTTGCTGGTCATTAAAGGGCCATACCCTAGTAGAAAACTGCTACAATGGCAATTATGTGCCTTATAGAAAATCACTCCCACTTTTGCAGATGTCATTAGTTCATTGTTGCATTTGTATATTCTCATAAACCTACCGTTAAATCAGGTGCGATCGAATAAAAATATAAAGCAAGTCCTAAACCTGTAACATCTAATAAAACACTTTTTAATAAATGGGAATGGACTGTTTTAGCAACATGACCAATACTTCTTAATTATTTTAAAGAAAAGCCCTCATTGGCGCAAGAGCGGGAATCATCTCATGATAAATAGGAGGGGCAGGAAAGTGAGAGGTGTACACTCCTCTGGCGGTATTGTGCTGGGGGACACGACAACCTGGTAGTCAAAAAGATGTCTATATAGTCCAAGTGCTGGTTCGGGGGACTACTAGCCACTAGAGTCCCAGTCAGAGAATAATCAGTATCGAATGCTGAGATGCACTAGGATATTCTGAGTGTAAAACGGTTTAAAATTACCCTTTACGAAGGCGCTGTTTCCTTTGCGATATTAAGGATGATCCTCTGGAGTCATGCAAATGTTAACGTTTTATTAATATCGTAACATGCAACATGTTTCAGAGCCAAACCGGCTCCTTCATCGACATTTGACCTATACTTATGTCATAGACGGGAAGCGGGAGTATGGAGCAGGCTCACGGCTCCATCATCTTAGCTGTTAGAAAGAGAGAGGCGGCCCCCTCTGACAGCCCATCGGGTGCAGATCGTCATCATGGCAGCCTGGGGGCCAAATAAAGGCCTCCTGGTCTGCCGTCTTTGTACTCATATTAAGCTCTGCCTGCAACAGCGTTTAACAGAATCCTATGAAAATCACGTTTTACTGCAATACGTTATTATTGCACTATATCATGCAAACGATCCAATGATCACTGGTTCAAGTCGCCTGGGGGACTAAAGAAAAAAGTAAAAAACGGTTAAAGTTTTTTTATGTACAAAAAATTATTAAAAGTTAAAAAAAAGCCATGTAAAAAATAAATTATAAAAACACAGCTGGTATTACCACCATCTGTAAAAGTCAGAACTATTAAAATTTCACGTTACTTAATCCACAGGGTGAACGCTGTAAAAAAACAAAAATGCCAGAATAGCTTGTTTTGGTCATCTCATCTCCCACAAAAAAAATGGAATAAAAAGTGCTCAAAAGATTTATGTACCCTACAATGGTCCCAATAAAAACTATAGCTCACTCCGCAAATAACAAGCCCTCCCAGTGTTTAATTGATGGAAAAATAAAAAAAGTTATGGCTCTCATAACAGCAACACAAAAAAATGTTTTTCTTAACAATTCGTTTTTTCCTTGTACAAGTAGTAAAACATAAAAAACTTGTAATGATGGGGGTAAGGAAACAGACAAGTGAGCCCTAATCTACCCACGACTCAGTCCCTGCCTACTTGCAATGACCCGCCCTAGGCGATGGGGTACAACTGGGCGACGGTCCCTACGCTCAATAAGTGCACGACAGACAAACAGACAAGGGTACACAGAAGCAAGGGAAAAGGGGCGGTTGCCCACGGCAACACCGTGTGTAAAGGATCTGCCAGACACAACTTCTGTGTCGACGCCCATAGGTAATCAGTCTGCACCTGCTTCTATGTCTGTGAGACTGACTCCATCTTCCACCACCCAGGATGGCAGGCTTAGGAGTGGGAGAGCCTATCACAGCCTGGCCAGACGGAGCTAGCTCCCGCCCTCTGTCTATTTATACCTGGCTTTCCTGTTCCTCCTTTGCTTGTGATTCTTCTCTGTTGGTTTCCTGGCCCTGCTGCAGCTTCTTGAACTACTGATCCTCTGCTTGTGATTGACCTTGGCTTTTCTGACCACTCTTCTGCTCTGCGTTTTTGTACCTCGCTCATCTCCTGGTTTGACTCGGCTCGTTCTCCACGCTTGTTGCTCACGGTGTTCCCGTGGGCAACTTCCCCATTTCCCTGGCTTCTTTGTACCCTTGTCTGTTTGTCTGTCGTGCACCTATTAAGTGTAGGGACCGTCGCCCAGTTGTACCCCGTCGCCTAGGGCGGGTCGTTGCAAGTAGGCAGGGACTAAGTGGCGGGTAGATTAGGGCTCACTTGTCTGTTTCCCTACCCCGACATTACATAATCACAAGCCCATATACCTAGTCTACCCTGGTCCCTGACACTACTATGGACCCCCTTGAGACCCTGGCTCAGCAAATGCAGGGCCTCTCCCTACAGGTCCAGGCCCTGGCTCAGAGGGACAACCAGCCTGATGCTGCCCTGGTAGTGCCCCTCACCTCACCTCTTGAACCCCACCTCAAGTTGCCTGACCGGTTCTCAGGGGACCGGAAGACTTTTTTCTCCTTTCGGGAGAGTTATAGGCTCTATTTTTGCTTAAAGCCCCACTCCTCTGGTTCTGAGAGCCAGCGGGTGGGTATAATTATGTCCCAGCTCCAGGACGGGCCCCAAGAATGGGCCTTCTCCTTGGCTCCTGACGCCAGTGAACTTTCCTCAGTTGATCTTTTCTTTTCTGCTCTCGGGCTCATTTATGACGAGACTGACAAGACTGCCTTTGCCGAGAGTCTGCTGGTGACCTTACGTCAGGGTAAGAGACCTGTTGAGGAGTATTGTTCTGACTTTAGGAAGTGGTGTGTAGCTTCTCGGTGGAATGACCCTGCCTTAAGGTGCCAGTTTAGATTGGGCCTGTCGAACGCCCTGAAAGACCTGCTAGTTAGCTATCCCTCTTCTGACTCCCTAGATCAGGTTATGGCTTTAGCGGTACGACTTGACCGACGTCTCAGGGAACGACGACTTGAACGTGTTTGTGTTTTCTCCTCTGACTCCCCCATGATGCCTCCCGAGGTTCCGTTGCTTCGTTCTTCCACGGAAGACTCGGAGGTACCTATGCAACTCGGGGCCTCCGTGTCCCCCCAACAACGTAGAGAGTTCCGCAGGAAGAATGGTCTCTGCTTCTACTGTGGGGATGACAAGCATCAAGTGAACAACTGTCCTAGGCGTAAGAATAAGCAGCCGGAAGAACTTCCGCGCCTAAGTGACCATCGGGGAGGTCACTTGGGCGCACAGGTATTTCCCGTAAATATGAAACGTAATAAAATCTTGCTTCCCTTTCAGGTCTCTTTTGGTGGTAGGTCTGCTACCGGCAGTGCCTTCGTGGATTCAGGGTCTTCTGCTAATATTATGTCTGTGGAATTTGCTATGTCTCTAGCTATGCCATTGATTGATTTGCCTAAACCTGTCCCGGTAGTGGGTATCGACTCCACTCCTCTTGCTAATGGTTATTTTACACATTACACCCCTGTTTTTGAACTCCTTGTTGGCTCCATGCATTTGGAGCAGTGCTCTGTACTGTTTATGCAGGGATTATCGTCCGATTTGGTTTTAGGCCTTCCCTGGTTGCAGTTGCATAATCCCACATTTGACTGGAATACTGGGGATCTTACCAAATGGGGTGATGAATGCATGACGTCATGTTTTCCTGTTAATTCTGTTTCTCTCCCTGAGGAGGTGAACACTCTACCTGAGTTTGTTCAGGACTTCGCTGATGTTTTCTCTAAAGAGGCCTCCGAAGTGTTACCACCTCATAGAGAATATGATTGCGCAATTGATTTGGTACCAGGAGCTAAGCTCCCTAAGGGTAGGATATTTAATCTCTCTTGTCCCGAATGTGAAGCCATGAGAGAGTATATCCAGGAATGCCTGGCCAAGGGTTACATTCGCCCCTCTACTTCTCCGGTAGGTGCTGGCTTCTTCTTCGTAGGGAAGAAGGATGGTGGTCCTAGGCCATGCATTGACTACCAAAACTTGAATAAGGTCACTGTAAGGAACCAGTATCCCCTTCCTTTGATTCCTGATCTCTTCAATCAGGTTCAGGGGGCCCAATGGTTCTCTAAGTTTGATCTACGTTGGGCTTATAACCTTATCCGCATCAAAGAGGGGGATGAGTGGAAGACTGCGTTTTCACACGCCCGAAGGTCATTTTGAATACCTCGTCATGCCCTTTGGGTTGTGTAATGCTCCCGCGGTCTTCCAGAATTTCATAAATGAGGTTTTAAGAGACTACCTGGGGGTATTTTTTGTAGTGTACCTTGATGACCTACTTGTGTTTTCCAAGGACTGGTCCTCCCACATTGAGCATGTCAGGAAGGTGCTCCAGGCCCTTCGGGAAAACAAGCTGTTTGCTGAGACCGAAAAATGTGTGTTTGGGGTGCAGGAGATACCGTTTTTGGGTCAAATCCTCACTCCTCATGAATTCCGCATGGACCCCGCCAAGGTCCAGGCTGTGGCGGAATGGGTCCAACCTGCCTCCCTGAAGGCGTTACAGTGCTTCCTGGGGTTCGCTAATTATTACAGGAAATTTATTGCTAACTTCTCGGTCATCGCTAAGAATCTTACGGATCTCACTCGCAGAGGTGCTGATCTCCTCCACTGGCCTCCTGAGGCTGTCCAGGCTTTTGAGGTCCTTAAGAAGTGCTTTATCTCGGCCCCAGTGCTGGTTCAGCCCAACCAAATGGAGCCATTTATCGTGGAGGTTGACGCATCCGAGGTGGGAGCGGGGGCTGTCTTGTCCCAGGGTACCAGGTCCCTCACCCATCTCAGCCCCTGTGCCTACTTCTCCAGGAAGTTTTCGCCCACTGAGAGTAACTATGATATTGGCAACCGCGAACTCTTAGCCATTAAATGGGCATTTGAAGAGTGGCGCCACTTCCTGGAGGGGGCTAGGCACCAGGTTACGGTCCTTACCGACCACAAGAATCTGGTTTTCCTAGAATCTGCCCGGAGGCTAAACCCGAGACAAGCTCGATGGGCGTTATTTTTTACCAGATTCAACTTTTTGGTTACCTATAGGGCTGGGTCTAAAAATATTAAGGCTGATGCACTGTCACATAGCTTCATGGCCAGCCCTCCTTTGGAGGAAGATCCTGCTTGTGTTTTGCCTCCAGGTATAATCATTTCCTCTATTGATTCTGATTTAGTCTCTGAAATTGCGGCTGATCAAGGTTCAGCTCCCGGGAACCTTCCTGAGAACAAGCTGTTTGTTCCCCTGCAATTCCGGCTAAGGGTACTTAGGGAAAATCATGACTCTGCACTATCTTGCCATCCAGGTATCCTGGGTACCAAGCACCTCATTGCCAGAAACTATTGGTGGCCTGGTTTGCTCAAAGACGTTAAGGCCTACGTCGCTGCTTGTGAAGTTTGTGCTAGGTCCAAGACTCCCAGGTCCCGACCAGCGGGCTTACTATGTTCTTTTCCCGTTCCCCAGAGACCTTGGACCCATATCTCCATGGATTTCATCACCGATTTGCCTCCATCTCAAGGCAAGTCGGTGGTGTGGGTTGTAGTAGACCGCTTCAGTAAGATGTGCCACTTTGTGCCCCTCAAGAAACTACCCAATGCTAAGACGTTGGCTACCTTGTTTGTCAAACACATCCTGCGTCTCCATGGGGTCCCTGTCAGTATTGTTTCTGACAGAGGGGTACAATTTGTTTCATTGTTTTGGAGAGCCTTCTGTAAAAAGTTGGAGATTGATCTGTCCTTCTCCTCTGCCTTCCATCCTGAAACTAATGGCCAAACTGAGAGGACTAATCAGTCTCTAGAACAATATTTAAGGTGTTTTATCTCTGACTGTCAATATGATTGGGTCTCATTCATTCCCCTTGCCGAATTTTCCCTTAATAACCGGGTCAGTAACTCGACAGGCGTCTCCCCATTTTTCTGTAATTTTGGGTTTAATCCACGGTTCTCCTCCGTTTCACCTGGTAGTTCCAACAATCCCGAGGTAGATGTCGTTCATCGGGAACTGTGCACAGTCTGGGCCCAGGTTCAGAAGAACCTAGAGGAGTCCCAGAGCATACAAAAGACGCAGGCAGATAGAAGACGTTCTGCTAACCCCTTGTTTGTGGTCGGGGATCTGGTGTGGCTATCGTCAAAGAACTTGCACCTTAAAGTCCCGTCCAAGAAGTTTGCTCCCCGGTTTATAGGGCCGTACAAGGTCATTGAAGTCCTCAATCCTGTCTCCTTCCGACTGGATTTGCCCCCATCTTTTCGAGTACACAACGTGTTTCATGCCTCCCTCCTTAAACGCTGCTCCCCGTCCTTGGCTCCCTCGAGGATACCTCCGGTCCCTGTTCTCACCCCTGAGGGGGTAGAATTTGAGGTGGCCAAGATTGTGGACAGCAGGATGGTCCAAGGCTCCCTCCAGTACCTGGTCCATTGGAGGGGATACGGGCCTGAGGAGAGGACTTGGGTACCCGCCCGGGATGTTCACGCTGGGGTATTGATCAGGAGGTTCCACCTTCGTTTCCCCAATAAACCAGGTCCACCTAGAAAGGGTCCAGTGGCCCCTCATAAAAGGGGGGGGGTACTGTAAAGGATCTGCCAGACACAACTTCTGTGTCGACGCCCACAGGTAATCAGTCTGCACCTGCTTCTATGTCTGTGAGACTGACTCCATCTTCCACCACCCAGGATGGCAGGCTTAGGAGTGGGAGAGCCTATCACAGCCTGGCCAGACGGAGCTAGCTCCCGCCCTCTGTCTATTTATACCTGCCTTTCCTGTTCCTCCTTTGCTTGTGATTCTTCTCTGTTGGTTTCCTGGCCCTGCTGCAGCTATAACCTAACCCGGTAGCCATCTAGACTACCGATCTCTAAACCAGCTATATAATCACAGACATCGTGAATAGACTAATCACTTGTACCTAACCTGACGAAGGGGCCGGTACAGCCTTGAAACACATTGTTGTTGTTATTGTACAAAAATAAAAGCAATTTTCAGTACGGCTGCAACACAAGTCAAGGGCACACAGAAGCAAAAGAGAAGTAGGGGCAGTTACCCACGGAAAACCGTGAGCAACAGACAGTGATGAACGAGCCGAATCAAACCAGGTGACAACGTAGTAGCAACACAGAGCAGTAGAATAGTCAGGCAAGCCAGGGTCAACAAGTACAGCGGTCAATCAGGTAAATAGCAGGAATAGCAGAGCCAGGAAAAGAGAGAATCACAGGCAAGGAACATGCTGCAAGTGAGGGTATAAATAGACCAAGGGTAGGAGCTAGAACCGTCAGGCCAGGCTGTGATAGGTTCTCCCTCTCCTCAGCCTGCAAGCCTGAGTGGTAACAGATCGCTTCACTCTAGCAGACTTTGAAGCTGATGAAGGCTGATTAACCCCGGGCGTCGACACAGAACCTGTGTCAAGCAAACCCTTAACAGTACCCCCCCTTTTATGAGGGGCAACTGGACCCTTCCTAGGTGGGCCTGTTGGGGAACCGAAGATGGAACTTCCTGAGCAATATACCGGCGTGAACATCCCGGGCGGGTACCAAAGTCCTCTCCTCAGGCCCGTATCCTCTCCAATGGACCAGGTACTGGAGGGAGCCTTGGACCATCCTGCTGTCCACAATCTTGGCTACATCGAATTCTACCCCATCAGGAGTGAGAACTGGGACCAGAGGTTTCCTCGATGTAGCCAAGGACCGGGAGCAGCTTTTCAAGAGAGAGGCATGGAACACGTTGTGTATCTGAAAAGACGGGGGTAACTCCAGACGGAAGGAGACAGGGTTGAGGTCCTCAATGATTTTGTACGGCCCTATATTCCGGGGAGCAAATTTCTTGGACGAAACTTTAAGGCGCAAATTTTTAGAAGATAGCCACACCAGATCCCCGACCACAAATAGGGGGTTAGTTGAACGTCTTTTACCTGCCTGAGTCTTTCGGATGCTCTGGGACGTCTCAAGGTTCTTCTGAACCTGGGCCCAGACTGTGCACAGTTCCCGATGAACGACATCTACCTCGTGATTGTTGGAACCACCAGGTGTAATGGAGGAGAACCGTGGATTAAACCCAAAATTGCAGAAGAAGGGGGAGACCTCCGACGAGCTACTGACCCTGTTATTAAGGGAAAATTCAGCGAGGGGAATGAAGGAGACCCAATCATTTTCACAGTCTGAGATAAAACACCTTAAGTGTTGTTCTAGAGAATGATTAGTCCTCTCAGTTTGGCCATTAGTTTCTGGATGGAACACCGAGGAAAAGGACAGATCAATCTCCAGCTTCTTACAGAAAGCTTTCCAAACAATGAAACAAATTGTAACCCTCTGTCAGAAACAATATTGACCGGAACCCCATGGAGACGCAGGATGTGTTTGACAAACAAGGTAGCTAACGTCTTGGTATTGGGTAGTTTCTTGAGGGGTACAAAGTGGCACATCTTACTGAAGCGGTCTACTACAACCCACACCACCGATTTGCCTTGGGATGGAGGCAGATCGGTGATAAAATCCATGGAGATATGGGTCCAAGGTCTCTGGGGAATGGGCAAAGAACATAGTAAGCTCGCAGGTCGGGACCTGGGAGTCTCGGACCTAGCACAAATTTCACAAGCGGCGACGTAGGCCTTAATGTCTTTAACCCCTTTCCGACATTCGCCGTATATATACGGCGCACGCCGGGTGGGGGAATATGGAGCGGGCTCTTGGGCTGAGTCCGCTCCATAGAGCGAGTGTGTCGGCTGTGTGTTACAGCCGACACTTCCAGGTTACGAGAACCCGTTAAATGCCGCGTTCAATAGAGATCGCAGCATTTAAAATACTAAAAACAGGGGGGCGACCCCCTGTAACGTCTCAACGGCCCCCCTGCAGCAAGATCGGGGGGAGCCGTTGGTTCACACGGCTGCCTGGGGGTCTGACGAAGTCCCCCAGGTCCGCCATCTTGGTACTCCTATGAAGCTCTGCCTCCGGCAGGGCTTCATAGGAGACTGTCAGAATCACGATATACTGCAATACATTAGTATTGCAGTATATCGTGCAAGCGATCTAACGATCGCTGGTTGAAGTCCCCTAGGGGGACTAATAAAAAAATGTAAAAATGAGTTAAATAAAGTTGTTTTTTTTGTGTAAAAAAAATAAAATATTAAAAGTTCAAAAAACTCCCCTTTTACCATTTTCTGCCTAGAGCATAGTAAAAAATTAAATAAATAAACATAATTGGTATTGCCGCGTCCGTAAAAGTCTGAACTATCATAATATATCATTATTTAACCTGCACGGTGAACTCCGTTAAAAAAAAAAATTGTAAACGCCAGAATCTCTATTTTTTGTTCACCTAATCTCCCACAAAAAATGAAATAAAAAGTGATCAAACCGTCACATTTACACCAAAATAGTAGTATTAAAAACTACAGCTTATGCCTCAAAAAATAAGCCCTCATACCACTTAATCGACGGAAAAATAAAGACGTTACAGCTCTCGGAATTTGGCGAAACAAAATAAATTTTCTTTTTTACACTTAGGTTTTTACTTGTAAAAGTAGTAAAATATAGAAAAACCTACACATATTTGGTATCAGCGTAATCGTATTGACCCATAGAATAAAATGAATATGTTGTTTTAATTGTACAGTGAATTCCGTAAAAATGGCGCGCAAAAAAACATGGCGGAATCGCTGTTTTTTTTCATTTTCTACCCCACAAATAATTTTTCCCCCTTTCCTAGTACATTATATGGCAAAATAAATGGTGCTACGAAAAACTACAACTTGTCCCGCAAAAATCAAGCCCTCATAGTACTATATGGACAGAAAAATAAAGGCGTTATGGCCTTTGGAAGGTGGGGAGGGAAAAACGAAAATGAAAATCTGAAAAAGGGCTGCGGCGTGAAAGGGTTAAGCAACAACCCAGGCCACCAATAGGTTCTGGAAATGAGGTGCTTGGTACCCAGGATGCCTGGATGGCCAGATAGTGCAGAGTCATGATTCTCCCTGAGCAACCTTAGCTGGAATTACAGGGGAACAAACAGCTTGTCCTCAGGAAGGTTCTCGGGAGCAGAACCTTGATCAGCCGCAATTTCGGAGGTTAAGTCTGAATCCACAGCGAATATGATTATACCTGGGGGAAAAATACAAGCGGGATCCTCCTCAGGAGGAGGGCTGGCCATGAAGCTACGCGACAGAGCATCAGCTTTGACATTTTTTGACCCAGCCCTAAAGGTAATCACAAAGTTGAATCTCATAAAAAACAACGCCCATCAAGCTTGTCTCGGGTTTAGCCTCCGGGCAGATTCTAGGAACACCAGATTCTTGTGGTCAGTAAGAACCGTTACCTGGTGCCTAGCCCCCTCCAGGAAGTGGCACCACTCTTCAAATGCCCATTTAATGGCTAAGAGTTCGCGTTTGCCAACGTCATAGTTTCTCTCAGTGGAGGAGAACTTCCTGGAGAAGTAGGCACAGGTACATTTTAAAGGGAGGGTTCAATTCCGCCAGTACCTGCCGGGTAAGAGGGCAAGGTATGGCGTAAAGATGTATAAGCTGTGCGAGAGTGCGTCAGGGTATACCTACAGATTTAGGATATATGAAGGGAAGGACACCAGTATTCAGCCCCCAGAATGCCCCCCCTTACTGGGAGTTAATGCAAAAATTGTGTGGGATTTGGTGCACCCACTGCTGGACCAGGGTTACCACCTCTACCTGGATAATTTTTATACCAGCGTCCCACTCTTCAACTGCCTCGCTTCCAGAAGTCCTGCGGCATGCGGCACTGCTAGAATAAATCTGAAAGGCCTCCCTAAGACTCTGCAGGGCAAACGCTCAGAAGGGGTGAGAGCAGGGCACATTCTAGCAGCAACATATTGTGTTTCAAGTACAAGGACAAGAGAGATGTCACACCAGTACCCATGTACCTGTACGAGGTACCAGTTCAGAGACCCCCAAACCAGACTGCATCCAGGACTACAATAGGTACATGAGAGGGGTGGACTTGTCAGATCAAGCCCTGAAGCCCTACAGGGCTATGCGGTGTGGTATAAGAAGCTGGCCGGGCACATCATACAGATGGCATTGTACAACGCGTACGTGCTACATCGATGTACAGGCCAGACGGGAACTTTCCTGGCATTTCAAGAGGTGGTTATCAAGAAACTAATTTTTATGGACCAAGAAGGGGAGGGGCACCCAGTACTTCTGGAGGCGAGGCCACACGCATCGTACCAGGGCAACACTTTCCAGGAGAAGTTCCCCAAACTGGCAAGAAAGAAAAAAGTCAAAAGAGGAACAAAGTCTGCTATAAGAGGGCGATAAGGAAGGACACAATATATCAATGTGACACATGTCCCGAAAAACTAAGGCTCCATATGAAAGAGTGCTTCAAAATGTATCATACATCCCATGATTTTTAATCTACCCCAGTTTTACTTACCCTGATGCACTCGGCACAGCTTATCCTCCCTCGTCTTTCCCCTCTGAGCCCTGCTGCGTGCCTAGGCAGCTGATTACAGCCACATGTAGGGTATTGACGTACCCGTGAGAACTCACATTACAGTTTATGGGGTGTATGTCTCTGGTCAAAATGCTCACTACACCTCTAGATGAATGCCTCAAGGGTGTAGTTTTTAAAACGGGGTCACTTCTTGGGGGTTTCAACTGTACTGGTACCTCAAGGGCTACTGCATACATGACTTTGCACCAAAAAATCCCCAGTAGGCCAAATGGTGGTCCTTTCCTTCTGAGCCCTCCCATGGGCCCAAACAGCAGTTTATCACCACAAATGGGGTACTGCCGCACTCAGGACAAATTGGGCAACAGAATGGGGTATTTTATTTCTTGTGAAAATTAGAAATTTTCAGCCAAAACTACATATTATTGGAAAAAATAATTTTGTTTTAATTCCCAGCCCAATTCAAATAAGTTCTGTGAAAAAACTGTGGGGTCAAAATGGTCACAACACACATAAATGAATTCCTTGAGGGGTGTAGTTTCCAAAATAGGGTCACTTCTGGTGGGTTTCAATTGCTTTGATACCTCTGGGGCTCTGCAAATGCGACATGGCACCCGAAAACCAATCCAGCAAAATCTGGACTCCAACAAACACATAGCACTCCTTTGCTTCTGAGCCCTCCCCCATGGGCCCAAATGGCAGTTTATCACCACAAATGGGGTATTGCCGCACTAAGGACAAATTGGGCAACAAAATGGGGTATTTTGTTCCCTGTGAAAATAAGACATTTTGATAAAAAATGCCATCTTATTGGAAAAAATGTCATTTTTTTTATTTCACAGACCAATTCAAATAGGTGCTGTAAAAAAACTGTGGGGTCAAAATGATAACCACAACCATGAATGAATTCCTTGAGGGGTGTAGTTTCTAAAATGGGGTCACTTCTGGTGGGTTTCCATTGCTTTGATACCTCTGGGGCTCTGCAAATGCGACATGGCACCCGAAAGCCAATCCAGCAAAATCTGGACTCCAAAGAACAAATAGCGCTCCTTTCTTTCTGAGCCCTCCCATGGGCCCAAACGGCAGTTTATCACCACAAATGGGGTATTGCTGCACTCAGGACAAATTGGGCAACAAAATGGAGTATTTTATTTCTTGTGAAAATAAGAAATTTTGATCTAAAACTACATATTATTGGAAATATTTTTTTTTTTTTAATTCCCAGCCCAATTCAAATAAGTTCTGTGAAGAAACTATGGGGTCTAAATAGTCACATTACCCATAAATGAATTGTTTGAAGGGTGTAGTTTCCAAAATGGGGTTACTTCTGGTGGGTTTCCATTGCTTTGATACCTCTGGGACTCTGCAAATGCGACATGGCACCCGAAAACCAATACAGCAAAATCTGGACTCCAACAAACACATAGCGCTCCTTTCTTTCTGAGCCCTCCCATGGGCCCAAACGGCAGTTTATCACCACAAATGGGGTATTGCTGCACTCAGGACAAATTGGGCAACAAAATGGGGTATTTTGTTCCCTGTGAAAATAGGAAATTTTGATCATAAATTACATTTTATTGGAAAAAATTTCATTTTTTTAATTTCACAGCCCAATTAAAATAGGTGCTGTGAAAAAACTGTGAGGTCAAAATGATAACAACAGCCATAAATTAATTCCTTGAGGGGTGTAGTTTCCAAAATTGGGTCACTATTGGGGGATTCCTACTGTTTTGGCACCTCAACACCTCTTCAAACCTGGCATGCTGCCTAAAATATATTCTAATAAAAAAGGGGCCTCAAAAAGCACTAGGTGCTTCATTGCTTCTAGGGCTTGTGTTTTAGTCCACAAGCGCACTAGAGCCACATGTGGGACATTTCTAAAAACTGCAGAATCTGGACAATACATATTTAGTAGTGTTTCTCTGGTAAAACCTTCTGTATTACACAAAAAAAATTTAATAAAATTTAAATTCAGCAAGAAAAATGAAAATTGCAAATTTCACCTCCACTTTAGTTTAATTCCTGTGAAATGCCTGAAGGGTTAAAAAACTTTCTAAATGCTGTTTTGAATACTTTGAGGGGTCTAGTTTTTAAAATGGGGTGTTTTATCAGGGTTTCTAATACATAGGCCCCTCAAAGCCACTTCAGAACTGAAGAGGTACCTTAAAAAAAAGGCTTTTGAAATTTTCTTAAAAAAAAGAGAAATTACTGTTTATGTTCTAAGCCTTGTAACGTCCAAGAAAAATAAAATAATGTTCAAAAAACGAAGCCAATCTAAAGTAGACATATGGGAAATGTGAACTAGTAACTATTTTGCGTGGTATAACCGTCTGTTTTACAAGCAGATGCATTTAAATTCTGAAAAATGATATTTTTTATACATTTTCCCTAAATTTTGCAATTTTTCAACAATAAACACTGAATATATCGTCCAAATTTTACCACTAACATAAAGCCCAATGTGTCACGAGAAAAGAATCTCAGAATCGCTTGGATAGGTTTAAGCATTCCGACGTTATTACCACATAAAGTGAAATATGTCAGATTTGAAAAATGGGCTCTGAGCCTTAAGGCCAAAACAAGGCTGCGTCCTTAAGGGGTTAAGGACTCTGCACTGCAAGGCAGCAATGCTAACCAATCTGCACTGTGACATTGTAAATACTTATTATTAACACTATAGCAGGAGATGTCACTTTTGGTCATATTTGTGACATCATCAGATAAAATACAGGAGGCCATTGTTACCTCACTGCATGATGTCATAATGACTGTGACTCTATAAGAACTGGGGTTTAGGAGGGGCGACTGCTCAGTCCAGGATATGAAGATAAGCAGACACAAGATACTTCACCAAGAGGATCTCACAGAGAATAGCGGAAGCTTCTGATGTTTGTGAAGTCCGCAGTCGGGATCCGGAACAATAGAAGAGGAGAACTTCATTCACGAGCCGCATGATAGGGGAAGAACAACAGGAAAACCGGGGGGGCTTTGGCTTATATACACGGTGATAGGAGGTTCAGTCATTTACTTTCAGGTTTTGGGACCAAGAAGAAAAACAGTAATGTGGAGGAAAATCTGCCGCCATGATGCCAGCAATCTTGCAAACATTGAAGGTATGTACATAATATATATGTTCATTTAATCTGAAAATGTGGGATATTTGAGAATTTGGGGGTTTGTTATACATTATAGCCCATATTTACTGAGCAGTTTATGTCAGTTTATTTTGTAAGCTTAACCAAATAAAGTTGCAAACGGTGACATGCAACAAATTTGGTGTAAAATGTATATTTTCTCGTCACTTGACAAATTTAAAAAGTGACAAAAAAGTGGGCGTGGTCTCCAAGGAGACGTAGATTAAGTCCCATTTATTAAAGTAAACTATGTTAAAATGGCACAAATTTTGCCCTTATTATTTTATTGCAGGGTGGAGATCTGGACGAGCGGCTGAAGATGAAGATGAAAACTGTGAGATTGATCAAAATCTTATGTAACGTGACAATTCTATTTATAATTCTATATTTGGTGCCTTCCGATGTCATAATACACTGATTATACAGGTCAAGGTAAATACATGGAATGTATTATGACTTTAGCAAGACCGATGTTTGATGTCCTCCTATAACTCCTCCATGTCACACATGCTAAGATTCCTTACACGTTATCCCATAGCCTCTCATGGTTGTGTCCTCCTAGACCCTGGACCTTGTTTGGTCTGCATAGAGGCTGAACAGTTCTCAGTGGTCCATGACTATTTTTTGGTGGGATAACAGGGAACAATGGTTTCCCATAGTTCAAGCAGAAGACACCTGCTATATGCTATGTTCACCAGTGAGGCAAATCCAAGCTGGGAAGGAGGTAATTGCATGTTACTTGTGGCCATTAGGAGGAGAAAAACTCAAAGACGGAGGACATCAATTGTGAGTCTAAGAAGTTGATTGTGTAAAAAGTGGCTTTCAGATCAAAGGCCTAATCCCTGCCCTCCTGGAGTCGGCCATTTGCTTTACACCACATCAGGGACCTGGTATAATGGAACTGGCCTCCTGTGACCTAGGAGGGCAGTGTTTTCTTTCTCTTTCACCAGCAGAGATGACCATAGCCGAGCTGTGATGTCCGTAGTCCGATCAGTGGAGGAGCGACCTGCATGATACCAGGACGTCGTGGAGAACATCTGGGATTGGACACCTTCTTATAACTTACTATTCCATATAATGTCATAGCTATAAGTAAGATGTTAGTTAGTTGCATTACAAGCTCTGATCCTGGGTTCTCGGACTGATCGCCTTTTCTCGGGGTCAACAAGGAATTTTCCCCTGTGGCACAAATTGGCTAAACGTGCGCAGGGTTTTTGCCTTCTTCTGGATCAACAGCTTTAGTTAGGAATTTTATTTAAATAAATTGTGTTTAAAAATGAAAGCTCTGTCTCCTCGTCATTTCTCAATATTATATAGCAGTCAGGTATTAGTTTATATTATGGGAGGTTATTATGGTTATTTTGCTGCTGATAATCCAATATGGTTGATTCCATAAAGCATTGGATAATATACACATACAGAAGAGAAATACATCATATGATCCATATAAATGCTACTACTATAAAGGAACACTAAGGATCGATGCACACGATGCGTATTACGTGCGTTTTTGGAGAGCGGATATGCGTGCAGCACCTCTGCAGAGTAATACAGTACCAGCATATTCAATGAGATTCCAAGAAATCTCATGTACACGGTACGGTATTTTTCGGGACTGAAATTGACCTGTGGTGTATTGTTTAGAATCCGCAGCATGTCATTTTATCTTGCGTTTCCGCTTGCAAATTCTATTTGTCTAGTGCAGAGGAAAATCCCACCAAAATTTCTCAGCATGAAAAGGCACCGAAAAACGAATCAAATGGGAGAAAACACACTGAAAAACGCATCACCTTCAGGTGTGTTTTTTTCCAGAGGTTTTGCTGTGTGTTTCCCACAGTAAAATACACAACGTGTGCATGTAGCCTAAAGGTAAAAAATACATATAAATCAAAACAATCCACTTGCTCCTGTTTTGCCTGAGAAATTCTTCTGTGTGGGTCCTAGAGTAGCCATTTTCCCCCATCCCTTACTAAGTCACACCCCTCAGCCGTCGGCCAGCGAAAATGGAAGAGATTGGAAGGAACATGAAGAGGTTGTCGATGTTGCTGAGAAACCCAGCGATCAGATGTAATCTATGAAAGGCTTTATTTCGCTGCAGTGCCACCACAGGGTTAAAGGGTAACTAAACGTTTGAAAAACTTCTGTCTTAGTGACATGTCAGAAGTTTAAATTGGTGGGGGTCCGAGCACTGAGATCTGCACCAATTGCTCAAATGAAGCAGCAGAAGCCCTCGTGTGAGTGCTCAGCTGCTTTGTGTCTGTTCGGATTTCTCCGGAAAGCCGATGTATCGAAGTACGGGCTCATAGACATTTTTCTCGAGTCTGTACTCCGATACATTCATTTCCGGAAAAAGCCGAACAGATACGAAACGGCTGAGCGCTCACATGAGCACTTCTGCTGCTTCGTTTAAGCGATTGGAGGGGGTCTCAGTGCTTGGACCCTTTCACAGCCATACAAAATCTGAGCAGCATTTTGATATTTGTCACTATTGAATTTGCTGGTCATTAAAGGGCCATACCCTAGTAGATAACTGCCACAATGGGAATTATGTTCCTTATAGAAAATCACTCCCACTTTTGCAGATGTCATTAGTGCATTGTTGCATTTGTATATTCTCATAAACCTACCGTTAAATCAGGTGCGACCGAATAAAAATATAAAGCAAGTCCTAAACCTGTAACACCTAATAAAACACTTTTTAATAAAAGGGAACTGACTGTTTAACCCCTTCAGGACCAAGCTCATTTTGGCCTTCAGGACCAGACCCATTTTTTCAAATCTGACATATTTCACTTTATGTGGTAATAACTCCGGAACGCTTTTACCTATCAAAGCGATTCTGAGATTGTTTTCTCGTGACACATTGGACTTTATGATAGTGGAAAAATGTGGTCGATAAATTCAATATTTACCAGTGAAAAACACCAAAATTTGGTGAAAAATTGCAAAAATTAGCATTTTTCTAAATGTAAATGTATCTGCTTGTAAGACAGGCAGTTATACCACACAAAATTGTTGCTAATTAACATCCCCCATATGTCTACTTTAGATTGGCATCGTTTTTTGAACATCCTTTTATTTTTCTAGGACGTTACAAGGCTTAGAACTTTAGCAGCAATTTCTCACATTTTCAAGAAAATTTCAAAAGGCTATTTTTACAGGGGCCAGTTCAGTTGTGAAGCGGCTTTTAAGGCGTTATATATTAGAAACCGCCAAAAAGTCACCCCATTTTAAAATCTTCACCCCTCAAAGTATTCAAAACAGCATTTAGAAAGTTTCTTAACCCTTTAAACGTTTCACAGGAATTAAAGCAACGTAGAGGTGAAATTTTCAAATTTCATTTTTTTTTGCAGAAATTCATTTTTATTCTATTTTTTTTGTAACACAGAAGTTTTTACCAGAGAAACGCAACTCAATATTTATTGCCCAGATTCTGCAGTTTTTATAAATATCCCACATGTGGCCCTAGTGTGGTAATGGACTGAAGCACCGGCCTCAGAAGCAAAAGGAGCACCCAGTGGATTTTGGGCCTCCTTTTTATTAGAAAATATTTTAGGCACCATGTCAGGTTTCAAGGGCTCTTTCGGTGCCAAAACAGTGGAAATCCACCAAAAGTGACCCCATTTTGGAAACTACACCCCTTGAGGAAATTATCTAGGGGTATAGTGAGCATTTTGACCCCGCAGGTTTTTTGCAGAAATTATTGGAAGTAGGCCGTGAAAATAAAAATCGTCATTCTTTCAAAGATTATGTAGGTTTAGCTAATTTTTTCTAATTTCCACGAGGACTAAAGGAGAAAAAGCACCACAACATTTGTAAAGCAATTTCTCCCGAGTAAAACAATACCCCACATGTGGTTATAAACGGATGTTTGGACACACGGCGGAGCTTAGAAGGGAAAGAGCGCCATTTGGCTTTTGGAGCTCAAATTTAGCAGGAATGGTTTGCGCAGGCCATGTCGCATTTGCAAAGCCCCTGAGGTACCAAAACAGTGAAAACGCCAAAAAAGTGACTCCATTGAGAAAACTACACCCCTTGAGGAATTCATCTAGGGGTGTAGTGAGCATTTTGCCCCCACAGGTGTTTCATAGATTTTATTAGAATTGGGCAGTGAAAATAAAAAAAATCCTTTTTCTTCAATAAGACGTAGCTTTAGCTCCAAATTTTTCATTTTCTCAACAAATAAAGGAAAAAAAGAACCCCAACGCTTGTAAAGAAACTTCTCTGGAGTACGGCAATACCCCACACGTGGTCGTAAAATGCTGTTTGGGCACACGGCAGGGCTCAGAAGGGAAGGAGCGCCATTTGCTTTTGGTGTACAGATTTTGCTGCATTTGGTTTCTGGTCGCTATGTTGCATTTGCAAAGTCCCTGTGGGACCAAAACAGTGGATCCCCCCCCAGAAGTGACCCCATTTTGGAAACAACACCCTCAAGGTATTCACCTAGGGGTGTAGTGAGCATGTTAACCCCACAGGTGTTTTGCAGAAATTCGTGTGCACACGATGTGGGAGAATGAAAATGGGAATTTTTCCTCAGATACGCCAATATGTGGTGCCCGGCTTGTGCCACCATAACAAGACAGCTCTCAATTATTATGCAGTGTTTCCCTGTTTTAGAATCACCCTACATGTGGCCCTAATCTTTTGCCTGGACATTCGACAGGGCTCAGGAGTGAAAGAGTACCATGTAAAATTGAGGCCTAATTTGGCGACTTATAAAGTATTGGTTCACAATTGCAGAGGCTTTAATGTGAAATAATAAAAGAAACCCCTGAGAAGTGACCCCATTTTGGAAACTGCACCCCTCAAGGCATTTATTAAGAGGTGTAGTGAGCATTTTCACCCCACGTGTCTTTTCCATAAATGATTGCGCTGCGGAAGGTACAAATTAAAATGTTTCCCTAGATATGCCAATTCAGTGTCAAATATGTCATGACCAGCTTGTGCCACTTTTTTTTTTATATACACCGTTCACCGTACGTTATAAACTACATGTTACCTTTATTCTGCGGATCAGTACGATTCCGGCGATACCAAATTTATAGAACTTTTTTATAACTTTTTGCACAATAAAATTACTTTTGGAAAGAGAATGTATTTTTTCTGTCGCCAAGTTGTGAGAGCCATAACTTTTACATTTTTTCATCGATGGAGCTGTGTGACGGCTTGTTTTTTTGCGAGACGAGGTATAGATTTTATCGGTACCATTTTTGGATACATGCGACTTTTTGATCACTTTTTATTTCAATTTTTGGAATACAGTGACCAAAAAAACAGTAATTATGGCAGTGTTTTTGAGGTTTTTTTTTACGGCGTTCACTGCGCTGGATAAATAACATAATATTTTTATAGTTCAGGTCGTTATATGGCTTTATTATTTTTTTCAATAGTAAATGACTTGATAAGGGAAAAAGGGCGATTGTGTTTTGTGTTATTATTTGAAACTTTTATTGTATGTTTTCCAACTTTTATTTTTACTTTTTTTACACTTTTTTTTACACTTTTCTTTAGTCCCACTAGGGGACTTGAATGTCCAACTGTTTGTTTGATGTTCTAATACATTGCACTACCTATGTAGTGCAATGTATTGGAACTGTCAGTTGTTCACTGACAGCAAGCCGATCAGGCTCCGCCTCTGGGCGGGGCCTAATCAGCTTACGTAATGGCAGACAGGAGTCCATTGTTAGGGCTCCTGTTGCCATGGTAGCAGTCGCCAGCCTTTCCATCGTATGGCAAGGCTGCCGATTTTCTACAAACCTCTAGGATGCAGCGATCACAATGGATCGCTGCATCGAAGGGGTTAATGCCAGGAATCGGAGCTAGCTCCGGTTCCTGGCGATAGATCGGGGTGTCCGCTGTAACATACAGCGGACACCCACTGCTGATGACGCCGGCTCATCTTCTGAGCCGGAAGCTGAGCCGGCGCCATCTTGCCGATGTTACCGGAAGCCTCCTGGGCCCCGCCGACGACGGGGCATAGGAGGATTCCGTTACAGGCTGATCCTCCGGGAGGTAAGCATTAGCCCTCCGATCGCCTTTGCAGCCACCGGCAACCCAGCGATCACGTTGCTGGGGTGCCGGTGGCTATAAACTCCTCACATGCTGCGATCTCTATTGAACGCAGCATGTGAGGGGTTAATCGGTCGGATCGGAGGCTAGCTCCGGTCCTGGCCGATACCTCAGGGTGCCAGCTGTAACATACAGCTGTCACCCGGTGGTGATGTCGCTGGCTCAGCTCCTGAGCCAGCTTCATCTCCATGACGTACATTTACGTGAAAAGGCGGTAAGCCACCGATTTTAATGACGTTTATATACGTGATCCGGCGGGAAGGGGTTAAGCAACACGACCAATACTTCTTAATTACTTTAAAGAAAAGCCCACATTGGCGCAACAGCGGGAATCATCTCACGATAAATAGGAGTGGCAGGAAAGTGAGAGGTGTACACTCCCCTGGCGGTATTGTGCTGGGGACACGACAACCTGGTAGTCAAAAAGATGTCTATATAGTCCAAGTGCTGGTTCGGGGGACTACTAGCCACTAGTGTCCCAGGCAGAGAATAATCAGTATCGAATGCTGAGATGCACTAGGATATTCTGACTGCAAGACGGTGAAAAATTACCCTTTACGAAGGCGCTGTTTCCTTTGCGATATTAAGGATGATCCTCTGGAGTCTTATAAATGTTAATCTTTTATTAATATCGTAACATGCAACATGCTTCAGAGCCGAACCGGCTCCTTCATCGACCTTTGACCTATACTTATGTCTTAGACGGGAAGCGGGAGTATGGAGCAGGCTCACGGCTCCATCATCTAAGCTGTTAGAAAGGGAGAGGCGGCCCCCTCTGACAGCCCATCGGGTGCAGATCGTCATAATGGCAGCCTGGGGGCCAAATGAAGGCCTCCAGGTCTGCCATCTTTGTACTTCTATTAAACTCTGCCAGCGACAGCGTTTAATAGAATCCTATGAAAATCATGTTTTACTGCAATACGTTATTATTGCACTATTTCATGCAAACGATCCAATGGTCACTGGTTCAAGCCCCCTACGGGGACTAATAAAAAAAAGTAAAAAATGCTTAAAGTATTTTTATGTACAAAAAATTATTAAAAGTAAAAAAAAAGACATTTAAAAAATAAATTATAAAAACACAGCTGGTATTACCACCATCATCTGTAAAATTCAGAACTATTAGGGCATGCCCAGGCGTGGCGTATCTCTCTCAATTACGGGTGCACACACGTAGTCACCCGTAATTACGGGAGCCCCATTGACTTCCTCAGTCTGGCTGTAGACCTAGAAATACATAGGTCCAGCTAGAATGAAGAAATGTCATGTTAGTAAAACCAATACGCTCCGCAGCACACATAACATCTGCGGACTTCATTGCGGAATTTTGACTCTCCATTGAAGTCAATGGGGAAATTCCGTAATGAGTCCGCAACAAATCCGCGACACGTCCGCAACAACCATTGTATGCTGCGGTAAACAAATTCCGCACCGCAGCCTATGCTCCACAGCGGAATTGTCCGCAACGTGTAAACGAACACAACTGAAAAGCTGTGGAAGGCAAAGGAGAAACGTGTACGCTGCGGATTTCCGCTGCGGACTGTCCGCAGCTGAATTCTAGAGCAATTCCGCCACGTCTGGTCATGCCCTTACAATTTCACGTTACTTAATCCGCAGGGTAAACGCTGTAAAAAGATAAAAATGCCAGAATAGCTGGTTTTGGTCACCTCATCTCCCACAAAAAAATGGAAGAACAAGTGATCAAAAGATTTATGTACCCTACAATGGTCCCAATAAAAACTGTAGCTCGCTCCGCAAATAACAAGCCCTCACATTGTTTAATTGATGGAAAAATAAAAAAGTTATGGCTCTCATAACATTGCAACACAAAATATTTTTTTCTTAACAATACGTTTTTTCTTTATCCAAGTAGAAAAACATAAAAAACGACATAGGTTTGCTATTGCTGTAATTGTACCACAAAATAAAGTTAACATGTCTTTTTATTGCATAGTGAACACCGTAAAAACTAAACCCAAAAAACAGCGGAGGAATCACTGTTTTTTTTCCATTCCAACCCACAAAGAATTTTTTTCTAGATTTCTACTACATTATATGGTGAAAATTAAGGAAGGAGGGAAAGGAAAAAGCACAAATGAAAATCCGATAAATGGCTGTGGCGGGAAGGTGTTTATTTGCAATAGTAGAAAAAAAATACATATTTGGTATCGCCGTAATCCTACTGGCCCATAGAATAAAGGTAACATATTATTTATGCAGCAGGGTGAATGGCGCAGGTTTAAAATGTTGTAATATGCAACAGAGATTAAAAAATAAATAAAAATACACAAATTAATTATCGCTATACTTATAACAAGCCGCAAAATATAGTTATTTTTGTCGCACAAAGAATATCGTAAAGAATAAACCAAAAAAATAAAATAAAAAAATACAATTTGTTTTGCAAAAAACAAGCCCTTATATGGCTACGTCAACAGAAAAACTAAAAAGTTACGGCCCACGGAACGTAGTGATAAAAAAATAAAAATAATTACTGCATCCCTCTTAGTGACCGCCAATACGCCTTTTCATGGCGGCTACTAAGGGGTCTTAGACTAGGCCGCTGCCGCTTTTTCACGGCAGCCTAGTCTAAGTCCTGATGACTTCCGGGATCTTGCTCCAATGGTAGCCATCGAAGTTTACTTAGATCGGGGCCGTTTAACCCCTTAAATGCTGCGGTTAATAGCGACCACGGCATTCAAGTCATTTACAGAGGGAGGGAGCTCCCTCTGTCACCCGCAAATGCAATACTGACTATACCAAAGCATTATATCTGCGATCAAAAGATCTAGTGGGACTAAAAAAAATAAGTAATAAATGTTAAATAACAATTATTAATAAAGATTACAGTAAATAAAACAACAAACCATTTTTTCCATTTAAAAGGGGTTTTATTTATTAAAAATGTAAAAAAGAAATAAAAGTACACATATATTGGATCGCCACGACCGTAATGACCCAAACAATAAAGTTAACATGAAATTTAAACTGCAAGGGGAACACCGTAAAAAAAACCCGGAAAAAATGATGGCGGAATTGCTATTTTTTTCCATTGCCCCCCAAAAAGGTGATAAGAAAAGATAAGTCCCATTTACCCAGAAGCGTAGCTAGTTTCTCTAGCACCCGGGGCAAAGATTCAGTTTGCCCCCCCCCCCCCACCGAACCACTTTCCCGACATATCCTTCTCCCTCGCAATGTTTGTTTCCCCTAACAATCAATGAGGTGTCACATTTTTTTTATGTAACTCGAGCATAAAGCCATTTGTACATTTTACAAGCAATACTGTTCTATATACAACACCAGAACCAAAGCTAATTACATATATACAACACCAGAACAAAGCTCATTACATATATACAGCACCAGAACAAGCTCATTACATATATACAACACCAGAACAAGCTCATTACATATATACAACACCAGAACCAAGCTCATTACATATATACAGCACCAAAACAAAGCTCAGTGCATATATACAGCACCAGAACAAAGCTCATTACATATATACAGCACTAGAACAAAGCTCATTACATATATACAGCACCAGAACAAAGCTCAGTGCATTTATACAGCATCAGAATCAAGATCAGTACATATATAAAGTTTCAGAACCAAGCTCAGTACATAAATACAGCGCCAGAACCAAGCTCAGTACATATATACAGCATCAGAACCAAGCTCAGTAAATATATACAGTGCCAGAACCAAGCTCAGTACATATATACAGTGCCAGAACAAAGCTTAGTACATAAATACAACACCAGCACAAATACAGCTCAATTAATTGCAACCCCTGCAGTATAGGTTTGCACTAAATTGTATACAGCTCCCAGCTTGGCCCAAACAATGTTAACGATATGCTGGGAGTGGTTGTTTCACACAAAAAATCATACCACCCATCATCTTGCAGCAGATCATACAGTGACTACAGTAGATTAGAGGCAGAATAAACATTTACATTAAGTAACTCACCAGTGACGATCTCAGATTCTAGTTGTTCTTTTTCACTTTTATTCCCCATCTGGTCCAGACCTCTATGATGACTTCTCCCGGCCACAGCCCATTTCTGCAGTTTGCAACTCGATGTCTCCAGCTTCTTACTGTTCAAACATTTCTGCACCTATAAACAAAGATAAAGTTATCATGGTGCCAGACACTGCACACCTAAATATAATAGCACCATACACTGCACCTCTAATTATAATAGCACCATACACTGTCCCTGATTATAATAGCACCATACACTGCACCTCTAATTATAATAGAACCATACATTGTGTCCCACACACACACACACACACACACACACACACACACACGCACGCACACACACACACACACACACACACACACTCACACACACACACACACACACACACACACCGTGCCCCCTGTAGATAGTGCCCTCCATAGAGCCCCCTCTAGATAGTGCCCTACATAGAACTTCCTGTAGATAGTGATGCCGTAGAGCCCCTGTAGATAGTGCCCCACATACAGCCCCCTGTAGATAGTGCCCCACATACAGCCCCCTGTAGATAGTGCCCACATATAGCCCCCCTGTAGTGTCCCATATATAGCCACCACTGTAGATATTGCCCCACATATAGCCCCGTCTGAAAATAGTGCCCCACATGTAGCCCCCCTTGTAGATAGTGCCCCATATATAGCTTCCCTGTAGATAGTGCTCCACATATAGCCTACCCCTGAATATAGTGTCCAACATATAGCCCATCCCTGTAGATAGTGCCCTACATATATCTCCCCTTATAAATAGTGCTCCACATACAGCCCACCCCTGTATATAGTGCCAAACATATAGCTCCCCTATAGTGCTCCACATATAGCCCACCCCCGTATATAGTGCCTCACTAACAGCTCCCCATATAGTGCTCAACATATAGCCCACCCCTGCATATGGCCAACCCCTGTATATAGTGCCTCACATATAGCTCCCCATATAGTGCTCCGCATATAGCCCACCCCTGTATATAGCCCCCTCTGTAGATAGAGCTGACCTCTGTATATAGCCCCCCTGTAGATAGAGCTGACCTCTGTAGATAAAGCCCCCCCCTGTAGATAATATCACTCACATTTTTATTAGAATAAAAAAAAAAACTTGACACACTCCTGCTCCCACGCCGTCCAGTGGCAATGTAGACCTGCTATCTTCTGAGCAGGTCTGCTGGAGTTACATCCTCGCGCTGCTTGCGTCGTTGAAAGGCGCTGATTGACATGGTAAGTCATTCTGCTCTGCCAATCAGTGGCTTTCATAGACGCAAGCATCGCGCCGCTTGCGTCTATGAAAGGCCGTGATTGGCAGGGCACTATGACTTGCCCTGTCAATCAGCGCCTTTCAACAATGCAAGCGGCGCAAAGAAGTAACCACATCGCTTGAGTCATTGAAAGGCGCTGAATAGCCGGGCACAGAACGTACCCATCCATTCATCTCCTACAGTGCAGGAGGGGATGCTGGTGACATTGGCGCCGCCACCCCTCTTAGAGAGGTAGTAGGGCGCTGTCATGGATAGTGAAGTCCTGGCAACCCCCCCACTTTCCCCCTTAGTTGCGACCGGGGCACATGCCCCGCCTGCCCCCCCTAGCTACGCCCCTGCATGTACCCCCAAAAAGTACCACAAAAAACATGCCCACATATTACTAAATTGACGGAAAATTAAAAAGTGACGATGCAAAAACAAATAATTTCAGTTCAAATGTGTTTTTATTGTGCAAAAGTCGTAAAACATAAAAAACCTATACATATGTGGTATCACCGTAATCGTACTGACCCATAGAATAAAGGTAACATGTTATTTACGCCGCACGGTAAACAGCATAGAACTATGGCGGAATTGCTGGTTTTTTTTTCTATTCCCCTCCAAAAAAAGTTAATCAAAAAATGATATGTACCCGAAATTGTGCCATTAAAAATTACAAATGACTTGTTTGCTCCATCGTTAAATAATTAATTAATTATTTAATTATTAAAAAATACAACTAATTCCACAAAAAAAAAGTCCTCGGCTATGTTGATGCAAAAATAAAAATGTTATAGCTCTTCAAATGCGACGATGGAAAAACGAAAAAAATAGCTTGGAAATTAAGGCCTAAATAGGCTGGTCACTAAGGAGTTAAAGGCCAAAATAACTGTTTAATGAAAGAATAAAGGACTTGAGATGAGCAAACCTATTAGACACATATCACATTAGGTCCAAATTTCCCAAAAGCTTAAAATTCGTCAAAATGTGAAAGTTTTGGTGTTCGCAGCGCAAGAATTGTCAAAATGGTGGCCACCGGTGAGCGCTCTCCGCCAATTTGCCAATTATATAAAAAAAAGAGGGGAGAAGAGGATTATTAAAAAAAAAAAAAAAACTAAACATACTCACCACCTTCCCTGGTCTCCAGACGTGTCCCTGCCGGAAAGTGAGATGACGTAGCTGTGATCGCTGCAGCCAATCCCAGGCCGCAGTGATCACATGGGACAGCTACGTCATCTCACCTGCCGGTAGCGACATGTCGCTACTGTAGTACAGCGTATGTGTTGAGTGTGATTGTTCTTATTTTTGTGAAATCGCATGTACCCTGATTGCCTTGTTTGACCCTCTGATGTTTTCAAGGACTGTAACCAACTTAGATTCAGTCCTAGAAGACGTTAAATAGTCTGATAGGCCTATCGGGGGACCTGCGATTAGCAAAACGAATTTGGACCGAAACGAACGGCCGATTTAAAAGTAAATTCGCTCATCACTATTAAGGACTCTGTACTGCAAGGCAGCAATGCTAACCAATCTGCACTGTGATATTGTAAATACTTATTACTAACACTATAACAGGAGATGTCACTTCTGGTCATATTTGTGACATCATCAGATAAAGTACAGGAGGCCATTGTTACCTCACTGCATGATGCCATAATGACTGTGACTCTATAAGAACTGGGGTTTAGGGGGGGCGACTGCTCAGTCCAGGATATGAAGATAAGCAGACACAAGATACTTTACCATGTGGATCTCACAGAGAATAGCGGAAGCTTCTGATGTTTGTGAAGTCACCAGTCGGAATCCGGAACACTGGAAAAGGAGAACTTCATGCACGAGCCGCATGGCAGGGGAAGAACAACAGGAAAACCGGCGGCTTTGGCTTATATACACGGTGATAGGAGGTTCAGTCATTTACTTTCAGGTTTTGGGACCAAGAAGAAAAACAGTAATGTGGAGGAAAATCTGCCGCCATGATGCCAGCAATCTCCAAACATTGATGTGTATGTAACGTGACAATTCTACTTATAATTCTATATTTGGTGCCTTCCGATGTCATAATACACTGATTATACAGGTCAAGGTAAATACATGGAATGTATTATGACTTTAGCAAGACCCATGCTTAATGTCCTCCTATAACTCCTCCGTGTCACACATGCTAAGATTCCTTACACGTTATCCCATAGCCTCTCAAGGTTGTGTCCTCCTAGACCCTGGACCTTGTTTGGTCTGCATAGAGGCTGAACAGTTCTCAGTGGTCCATTACTATTTTTTGGTGGGATAACAGGGAACGATGGTTTCCCATAGTTCAAGCAGAAGACACCTGCTATATGCTATGTTCACCAGTGAGGCAAATCCAAGCTGGGAAGGAGGTAATTGCATGATACTTGTGGCCATTAGGAGGAGAAAAACTCAAAGGGGGAGGAAATAAATTGTGAGTCTAAGAAGTTGATTGTGTAAACAGTGGCTTTCAGACCAAAGGCCTAATCCCTGCCCTCCTGGAGTGGGCCATTTGCTTTACACCACATCAGGGACCTGGTATAATGGAACTGGCCTTCTCCTGTGACATAGGAGGGCAGTGTTTTCTTTCTCTTTCACTAGCAGAGGTGACCATAGCCGAGCTGTGATCTCCGTAGTCCGATCAGTGGAGGAGCGACCTGCATGATACCGGGACGTCGTGGAGAACATCTGGGATTGGACACCTTCTTATAACTTACTATTCCATATAATGTCGTGGCTATCAGTAAGATGTTAGTTAGTTGCATTACAAGCTCTGATCCTGGGTTCTCGGACTGATCGCCTTTTCTCGGGGTCAACAAGGAATTTTCCCCTGTGGCACAAATTGGCTAAACGTGCGCAGGGTTTTTGCCTTCTTCTGGATCAATAGCTTTAGTTAGGAATTTTATTTAAATAAATTGTGTTTAAAAACGAAAGCTCTGTATCCTCATCATTTCTCAATATTATATAGCAGTCAGGTATTAGTATATATTATGGGAGGTTATTATGGTTATTTTTCTGCTGATAATCTAATATGGTTGATTCCATGAAGCATTGGATAATATACACATACAGAAGAAAAATACATCATATGAGCCATATAAATGCTAATACTATAAAGGAACACTAAGAATCGATGCACACGATGCGGATTACGTGCGTTTTTGCAGAGCGGATATGCGTGCAGCACCTCTGCAGAGTAATACAGTACCAGCATATTCAATGAGATTCCAGGAAATCTCATGTACACAGTACGGTATTTTTCGGGACTGAAATTGACCTGTGGTGTATTGTTTAGAATCCGCAGCATCTCATTTTATCTTGCGTTTCCGCTTGCAAATTCTATTTGTCTAGTGCAGAGGAAAATCCCACCAAAATTTCTCAGCATGAAAAGTAATAATCAAATGGGAGAAAACGCACCGAAAAACGCACCTTCAGGTGTGTTTTTTTCCAGAGGTTTTGCTGTGTGTTTTCCACAGTAAAATACACAACATGTGCATGTAGCCTAAAGGTAAAAAATACATAAAAATCAAAACAATCCACTTGCTCCTGTTTTGCCTGAGAAATTCTTCTGTGTGGGTCCTAGATCAGCCATTTTCCCCCATCCCTTACTAAGCCACACCCCTCAGCCGTCTGCCAGCGAAAATGGAAGAGATTGGAAGGAACATGAAGAGGTTGTCGATGTTGCTGAGAACCCCAGCGATCAGATGTAATCTATGAAAGGCTTTATTTCGCTGCAGTGCCACCACAGGGTTAAAGGGTAACTAAACGTTTGAAAAACTTCTGACATGTCATAGTGACATGTCAGAAGTTTTGATTGGTGGGGGTTCGAGCACTGAGACCCCCACCAATCGCTAGAACGAAGGCGCAGAAGCCCTCGTGTGAGCGCTCAGCTGCTTCGTGTCTGCTCGGATTTTTCCGGAAAGCCGATGTATCGGAGTACGGGCTCATAGACTTTTTATTGAGTCCGTACACTGATACATTTATTTCTGGAAAAAGCCGAACAGACATGAAGCGTCTGAGCGCTCACACAAGCGCTTCAGCTGCTTCGTTCTAGCGATTGGAGGGGGACTCAGTGCTCGGACCCCCAGCAATCAAAACTTCTGACATGTCACTATGACATGTCAGAAGTTTGTCAAACGTTTAAGTTACCCTTTAAGGCAATGACTTACACACTTCAAAACTATGGGCTTTCGGTATAATGCGAGAACGTGCCGATCCTCCAAATTCTAGTTATTGCATTTTCTCACCATTTTCACAGTCATACAAAATCTGAGCAGCATTTTGATATTTGTCACTATTAAATTTGCTGGTCATTAAAGGGCATACCCTAGTAGAAAACTGCTACAATGGCAATTATGTGCCTTATAGAAAATCACTCCCACTTTTGCAGATGTCATTAGTTCATTGTTGCATTTGTATTTTCTCATAAACCTACCGTTAAATCAGGTGCGATCGAATAAAAATATAAAGCAAGTCCTAAACCTGTAACATCTAATAAAACACTTTTTAATAAATGGGAACAGACTGTTTTAGCAACATGACCAATACTTCTTAATTATTTTAAAGAAAAGCCCTCATTGGCGCAACAGCGGGAATCATCTCATGATAAATAAGAGAGGCAGGAAAGTGAGAGGTGTACACTCCCCTGGCGGTATTGTGCTGGGGACACGACAACCTGGTAGTCAAAAAGATGTCTATATAGTCCAAGTGCTGGTTCGGGGGACTACTAGCCACTAGTGTTCCAGGCAGAGAATAATCAGTATCGAATGCTGAGATGCGATAAGATATTTTGAGTGCAAGACGGTGAAAAATTACCCTTTACGAAGGCGCTGTTTCCTTTGCGATATTAAGGATGATCCTGTGGAGTCATGCAAATGTTAACCTTTTATTAATATCGTAACATGCAACATGTTTCAGAGCCGAACCGGCTCCTTCATCGACATTTGACCTATACTTATGTCATAGACGGGAAGCGGGAGTATGGAGCAGGCTCACGGCTCCATCATCTAAGCTGTTAGAAAGAGAGAGGCGGCCCCCTCTGACAGTTTATCGGGTGCAGATCGTCATCATGGCAGCCTGGGGGCCAAATGAAGGCCTCCAGGTCTGCCATCTTTGTACTCATATTAAGCTCTGCCTGCAACAGCGTTTAATAGAATCCTATGAAAATCACGTTTTACTGCAAGACGTTGTTATTATTGCACTATATCATGCAAACGATCCACAAATCATCTCCCACAAAAAAATGGAATAAAAAGTGATCAAAAGATTTATGTACCCTACAATGGTTCCAATAAAAACTGTAGCTCGCTCCGCAAATAACAAGCCCTCACATTGTTAAATTGATGGAAAAATAAAAAAGTTATGGCTCTCATAACATAGCAACACAAAAAAGCAGTTGGAGGGGATTGCCTCACTATACTGAACTGCTGCTTCAGACCTCAACACTAGCCAGGAGGCTTCACCTGCTTCTGGGATCCAGGTGGCAGGGGTACCACACCAGCCTCCCACATCCCTGCCTCCAGCGTGCAGCTTTCTAGTCCTGCATGTTAGGTGGTAAGTTTAACTGCCCCCGTTTTCCCAACTGGGGGGTACCCCAAGAGGACCCTTGTTAACACGCCTGCTTGGCTTGGCATTCCTTACAGTGGGAAACCCCTGCCCTTTCCTGCCCACAGGAGTATCTTTTCCTGCCTAGACCTGCTTGAGTGCCGCATCTAGTCTCTACGCAGGCCTTCATACGCTACACGGCTGCCTTGCCTTCTAGACACTGGGGTACCCTCCCACCGCTTAGATCATTGCTTTGCTCAGGCTGATCTCACTTCCACGTATTTGTTGAATCTTTGCTAGCAAATGTGATTGGAGCGTGGCCTTCCCATCCCTGGCTCCCTCAGACACATATACAAAGCAAGATAGTGAAAATTGGTCAGGCTAAACATGGAGACCCGCCTACTACTCCCAAACAAAAGAAATCCCAACCGGACATGGATAAATTCCTGAAAAGACGCTCACCCCAAAGATCTACATCTTCCACTAAACGGTCATTGCTGCCTAACGATCATCGTGACACTTCTGATGCTGAAAGTTACATGGAGGAAGAAGTGGCACCTGACCCACCTTCTATGATCTCCATTTCTACTAAAGGCTTGCAAAAGATTATCGAGAAAGCCCTACAACCTGTAATGCGAGAACTTGACGATATTAAGCAGGAAGTCCACCACATTTGAGCTAGAGTTGAGCTACTTGAAGAAACCCAAACTGCTCTTCTTACTCACGGAGATGCGACCTCCTCGGCACTTCAGGCTTGTCAAACTCATCTGAATTCTCTTCACACCTATGTGGAAGATCAGGATAATAGGGGGAGGCGCAATAATCTGCGGATAAGCGGAATGCCGGAAAACTTCCCTCCACTTGAGACCATGTCCATGACTAAGAAAATCCTGGACTTTGCCCTCAGCCCTGATTCACCCCCAGACCTACAGATTGAAAGAGCTCATAGGGCTCTAGTCCAAAACCCAAAGAAGGTGAACCACCAAAGGATATTGTATGCAAGCTACTGTCTTTTCCTGTCAAAGAAGCGGTGCTCCGCAAGACACGCGATATACCTGACCTTATGTTTGAGGGTCATAAACTGACTTTTTTTCAGGATATTTCCCCGACCACCCTATCCAAACGTAGGTCTCTTGGGATCGTCACGGATCGTCTCCGATCTCTAAAAATACCGTACAAATGGCTCTTCCCTTTTGGACTATCCTATCATTTCCAAGGTCGGTTGTCCATTGTTCATTCAGCGGAAGACCTAGAGAATGCTTGCCCTCCACTAGACCTCGACCATACCGCCATCCCCTTTTGGCAACCTTACACAGATGTAGCCTCTCTTCCCTCTCTGCCTAAGCCTGATGTCTGGCTGAATCCCAGACCCCGTCCGACTAAGAAGAGACCAGCAAATAATCCTCCATGACAGACTTGCGGCCCTGCTTAGGATTGTGTTTTATTTGCATCCATTCTATGTCTGTCTAGAGATATGTTTGTGTACGGGTTTAATGTCTTAACTTTTTCTCTTTAGGTGGTTTAAAATCTGTGCTTTAAAGATGTTTAGCTACAGTCTGCCTTGAATTTTTGTTGTTTGGGTGCCGGGATGAGGGGTGCATATTCTTATTCACTCGTTCACTCTTCCCTCCGCCGCCACGCCTCTCTGTCAGTCAGTGCTTAACTGACTAATACCGCACTGTGGATCAGTGCAAATATCTTTACTACAGCATTTGAAAACAATTTACTTCTTATTGTTCTCTTTTCTGTGTTTCTCATCTTTTCTTTCTTTCTCTCTTCATACTGGTGCATTTATGTCGCGTATTCAGGTTACGACATTGAATGTCAAGGGCTTCAACTCCCTTACTGAACGCTCCCAGGTCAAACACTCCCTTAAAAAAATGGATTCGTCTGTGCTGCTGCTACAGGAAACCCACTTGAAAGGTAAAATTCCAAACCTTCCTAAATCACCTTACACTACATAGTTCCATTCATGCAATGATAGTGGCAAACGTAACTGTGTCAGTATAGCTCTACGGTCTGACATTCCCTTTGAATTTGTCTCCCAGATTGCTGATGGCGCAGGCCGCTTTTGTTTCATAAAAGGTAAAGTGGCGAACACCCTGACTACCATTGGGAATATTTACGCCTGAACTCGGGCCAGATTCCTTGGCTATCTGCGACTCTAGACAAGTTTTCTCAGTTCTCTGAGGGCCTAACGCTTCTGGGAGGGGACTTCAACATTGTGCTTGAGCCCCTTCTGGACTCCTCCACGGGAACCTCTGCTCACAGCTACTCAGCTCTGAGGAAAATCCGTAGACTCCTCACATCTTTAAGATTGATGGATGTGTGGAGATTCTTCCACCCCATGGATAGGGACTATACCTTCTACTCCCACCCCCATCATTCTTACCAAAGAGTAGATTACCTGCTCATCATGGATAGCCAACTCCCTTTAATAGATTCCCCCTCTATAGGCAACATTCTCCTGTCTGACCATGCCCCAATGTCCATGTTTCTCAACATACACAGCCTTTTGCCTAGGCAATATAACTGGAGACTTAATGAAACTTTCCTCTACTCGTCGCGCAATAAGCAGCGAGTTGAGGCGGCGCTGAAGTCCTACTTTGTTGAGAATGATACGCAGGATGTCTCCGCTAGCACTATCTGAGAAGCCCATAAGCCAGTGATCAGAGGAGTACTCATAATCATGGGTTCGTTTATGAAGAGAGAGAGGAACCGGGAGATTGATGACCTTCTTTCCCGAATATCTGACCTTGAAAACCAGCATAAACGGTCCGCTGCTCAAGGGGTTCTCTCCTCGCTTATACTTTCCAGAGAAAGACTCAAACAATGTTTGAATTTGCGCATGGAAAAGGCATATACATACCTCTGCTACTCACAAACACTACATGCACGGTGATAAGGGGAGCAAATTTATGGCTTATCTAGCTAAAAAGAGAAGACAGCAGAACTATATCCCCAAAATCAGGTCTCCTACTGGAGCTGTACTTGAGGACACCAATGACGTTGCGGCTGAGTTTTGCTCTTATCAAATACTGTATGACCTATGTCCTGGAGAGACACCCAAAGAGCTTGCGGACAGAACTGAGCTGATTGAATCTTTCCTTGACTCCCTCTCTCTTCGTACCTTAACTGCTATGCAGAAAACCCAACTAGAATCCCCTTTTACACTTAAAGAAATCTGTGATGCGCTCTCCAGTATGCCCTCTAGTAAGTCCCCAGGTCCTGACGGTCTTCCGGCCTCATACTATAAACAGTTTGGAGACGTCCTGCTGCCATTCTTCCTCAGAGTATGTAAGTCTCTTACCGCTTCTCAACATTTCTCTCCTTCAGCGCTTGAAGCACATATTTTGGTATTACCCTTCGCTATGCGGTAAGTATTGCCCTATATCACTTTTGAATGTGGATGTTAAATTATATGCCAAAATCATAGCTAACAGGATGCAATCCTTACTCTCATTCCTAATTGACCCAGTGCAGACGGGTTTTGTTAAGGGGAGAGAAGGTAAACACAACACTACGCGAGTTCTCCATCTGATCCAGTACACCAGGTCAAGAAATATCCCTTTGCTTCAGTTGTCTACTGATGCAGAGAAAGCTTTCAACTGGGTGGACTGGACCTTTATGGTCAAGGCGCTTTCCCGTTTCGGCTTTCAAAAACTCTTCGTTCACAAAATCCTGTCTCTGTACACTTCCCCACATGCTAAGGATTGAGTAAATGGCCACCTATCGAGGCCTTTCCAGATCATGAATGGAACAAGACAGGGTTGTCCACTCTCTCCCCTCCTTTTTGTCCTCACAATTGAGATTTTGATCCAGAGTCTGCGTCAGGAGCCACTTCTGTCGGGGGTCGCCATTGGTGACAGAGTGCATTGCACAGCGGCATGATTATTCTCCCCAAACTCCTTTATCTATTCCAAACTCTCCCGATTCCCCTCCCTAGAGCCTTTTTTGATACCATTAGACAACAGTTTTCTAAATACATTTGGAATAATATTAAACCCAGAATAGCATTTCACACTCTTATTCGTCCTAAACGCTCAGTGGGGATAGGGCTTCCGGATATTGAATCCGACTACCACTCCGTACAATTAGCCAGGATAACTGAGTGGTTTGATAATGCCTCAATTAGACTTGGGGTTCTCGTGGAGGAGGCCACCATAGGCATGTCCCTTACCTCCCTTCTGTGGCTTAACAAACCCAACGCAGCCCTTTTTAAGTCACGCAACTCTCTTATCTCTGCTTCATATCAAACATGGATGAAAGGTGAGGGGATGAAATCTCTGCACAAAATTTCGTCTTCCCTGATGACGGTTCGTGACCTTGTGCAGTCGCAGACTGAGAGGTTTCGAGACTGTTCTTCCCTGCCTGGAAAGGCATCCTGCAGCACGTACGATTCCATATTGACTAACCGGGCTGTTTCTACCCTCACTGAATTGCGGGCTCAACCTGGTTTCTCGTCTATCAATTTTCTCACTTACACTCACTTCAAAAGGTGTTACCTGGGAGCGTTTAGACAGGGACCAATAGACCGCCTGCTATCCTGGTTGGAAGCAACCCTCCTCCTTCGGCAACCACCTAAGAAGCTTATTACACTATATTATAATAATCTCATTAAGATGAATTCATCCATACAGCCCTCTTTTCTTAAAGCTTGGGAGTTGGAACTTAAGACTACTTTTTCTGACGAGGACACCAGGGCAGTTTTTCGAAACTCCCTTGGTACCTCAAGAATCCTCATACAAACTGACCTCTAGGTGGTACAAGACTCCCTGGGTATTGCATAAAATGTGTAACGAAATTTCCCCAGATTGTTGGAGGTGTCATAAAGACCCGGGAACATATTTACATTTGTGGTGGGAGTGTGAGAAAATCTCCCCCTTTTGGGCCGAGATACAAACTGTCCTCAATACTATAACTCATTCCTCTATTGTCATTTCCCCTCATGTAGTGTTCCTAAACCTGTGGCCAACATTCCCTGTGGGGGCCCCCAGGGAGCTATGGTTACATCTCTATTACCGTTGTATTGGAAGACCGAGGTTGTGCCACGAATAAGTCATTGGCTTAGGAAGGGAGCCCAGCTGGCGAGAATGGAGGAGCTCTCGCATCTTGAGTATCACTCTCATGCCAAGTACCGAAAGATCTGGGCACCCTGGTTTGAATTCTGCAAAAATGACTCCTTTCAACACCTCTGGGGTGCAGACTCCCCCTGCATTGGATAAGGACGATTGTTATTCTAGTTTGGGACTACTTTCTAAACTTTCCCACTAGGCCTGATGTCCTTGGAGACCTCTCTCCTTGCACGTTTCTTTTCCCTCCTTTTCTATCCCCTCCTTCTTTACCCCCTTCCCCTTGACGTTGGTGCAAGTGGTGTGAACATACGCCAGGAAGCTCATACTTCCTTATTGTTCTGTTTGTATAATATGTTCTGTTAATATTGAGATAACGCATTGTACATACGTGTCTTCTTATTGTGAATTCTAACAATTACTCGTATATTGTATGTACTGTGGCGCTTATGCATATTATAATTCGCATTTTGCCTCTCTGTAAAACCTCAATAAAATGTTATTTTCCAAAAAAAAACAAAAAAAAAAACTATACATATGTGGTATTACCGTAATTGTACCAAACCATAGAATAAAGGTAATTATTATTTACGCCGCATGGTAAACAGCATAGAACAATGGCGGAATTGCTGGTTTTTTTTTCGATTCCCCTCCAGTAAAAGTTAATCAAAAAATGATATGTACCCGAAATGATGCCATTAAAAAATACAACTAATGGCGCAAAAAAAAGTCCTCGGCTATGTCGATGCAAAAATAAAAAAGTTATAGCTCTTTAAATGCGACGGTGGAAAAACTAAAAAAATAGCTTAGAAATTAAGGCCTAAAATAGGCTGGTCACTAAGGAGTTAAAGCCCAAAATAACTGTTTCCTGAAACGATAAAGGACTTGAGATGAGCAAACCTATTAGACACATATCAAATTAGGTCCAAATTTCCCAAAATGTAAAATTCGTCAAAATGTGAAAGTTTTGGTGTTCGCAGTGCAAGAATTTTCAAAATGGTGGCCACCGGTGAGCGCTCTACGTCAATTTGGCAATTATATAAAAAAAAGAGGGGAGAAGAGGATTAAAAAAAACAAAAAAACTAAACATACTCACCACCTTCCCTGGCCTCCTGACGTGTCCCTGCCGGAAATTGAGATGACGTAGCTGTGATCGCTGCAGCCAATCCCAGGCCACAGTGATCACATGGGACAGCTACGTCATCTCACCTGCCGGTAGCGACATGTCGCTACTGTAGTACAGCGTATGTGTTGAGTGTGTTTGTTTTTATTTTTGTGAAATCGCATGTACCCCGATTGCCTTGTTTGACCCTCTGATGTCTTCAAGGACTGTAACTAACTTAGATTCAGTCCTAGAAGACGTTAAATAGTCTGATAGGCCTATCGGGGGACTTGCGATTCGCAAAACGAATTTGGACTGAAACGTACGTCCGATTTAAAAGAAAATTTGCTCCTCACTATTAAGGACTCTGCAATGCAAGCCAGCAATGCTAACCAATCTGCACTGTGACATTGTAAATACTTATTATTAACACTATAGCAGGAGATGTCACTTCTGGTCATATTTGTGACATCATCAGATAAAGTACAGGAGGCCATTGTTACCTCACTGCATGATGTCATAATGACTGTGACTCTATAAGAACTGGGGTTTAGGGGGGGGGGGGCGACTGCTTAGTCCAGCATATGAAGATAAGCAGACACAAGATACTTCACCATGAGGATCTCACAGAGAATAGCGGAAGCTTCTGATGTTTGTGAAGTCACCAGTCGGAATGCGGAACACTGGAAGAGGAGAACTTCATGCACGAGCCGCATGGCAGGGGAAGAACAACAGGAAAACCGGGGGCTTTGGCTTATATACACGGTGATAGGAGGTTCAGTCATTTACTTTCAGGTTTTGGGACCAAGAAGAAAAACAGTAATGTGGAGGAAAATCTGCCGCCATGATGCCAGCAATCTCCAAACATTGAAGGTATGTGCATAATATATATGTTCATTTAATCTGAAAATGTGGGATATTTGAGAATTTGGGGTTTGTTATACATTATGGCCCATATTTACTGAGCAGTTTATGTCAGTTTATTTTGTAAGCTTAACCAAATAAAGTTGCAAACGGTGACATGCAACAAATTTGGTGTAAAATGTATCTTCTCTCGTCACTTGACAAATTTAAAAAGTGACAAAAAAAGTGCGTGTGGTCTCCAAGGAGACGTAGATTAAGTCCCATTTATTAAAGTAAACTATGTTAAAATGGCACAAATTTTGCCCTTATTATTTTATTGCAGGGAGGAGATCTGGACGAGCGGCTGAAGATGAAGATGAGAACTGTGAGATTGATCAAAATCGTATGTAACGTGAAAATTCTATTTATAGTTCTATATTTGGTGCCTTCCGATGTCATAATACACTGATTATATAGGTCAAGGCAAATACATGGAATTAGAGATGAGCGAATCGGGACAACGACCCGGTTTCGGTCCGAACATCGCGAAAAGTTCGGTTCGCAGCGAATCCGTACTTCACCGGGTTCGGCCGAACACGTTTTGACCAAACCCGGGCGGGCAGAAAAAAACATTACAGAAATATTATACTAATCGGCAGCCACTTGTCTCTATCAATCACTGATAGAGAAAAGAGGCTGCTGATTAAAAATAAAATAAAAAGCATTTCATACGTACCCGGTCGTTGTCTTGGTGACGAGTCCCTCTTCTTCCTCCAGTCCGACCTTCTTTCCTGCCGCGGCAGCCTGTGATTGGCTGCAGCGGCCGCGGCAGCCTGTGATTGGCTGCAGCAGCTGCGGCAGCATGTGATTGGCTTTAGCGGCCGCGGCAGCCTGTGATTGGCGGGAGTTTGGCGTGAGTACGAATGGCTTTGGTGCTGTGCACCCATTTCTCTCCTTCTCAGCATTTAAATCAGGGGCTCAAGCACGTGGCCCGCGGGCCGCATGCGGCCCCTGGGGCTGTCATCTCCTCCAAGTGCCGCAGCGCGAGACTTCGCTCTGTTTGCCGTTGGGCGCATGCGGCATGGCTGTCGGCAGTGCGGCCGTTGCCATGACACCCAAGACGCTCCTTCGTCCAGAGCCGACTTCTGAGCCGCCCGACATGCCCATATTCCTGCGTTGGCCCCCCAGAGAGAGGTAAGTACGAGTGCACCCTTACACGCGGGACACAGAGCCGCTAGTATCGGCTCTGCTCCGAGACTCTGGAATTCCCTGACATCGTTGTCCACATACGAACAGCGATGTCTGGGGCTTCCCCAGAGCCAGAGTCCCGGGCAGAGCGCTAGTACAGGCTCTGCTCCGGGACTCGGCGGAATTCCCTGACATAGCTGCCCATATATGGACAGTGTGTCAGGGTCTTCCCCAGAGCGGAGTCCCGGGCAGAGCGCTAGTATCGGCTCTGCTCCAGGACGCTGCGGAATTCCCTGACATCGCTGTTCACATATGAACAGCGATGTCTGGGGCTTCCCCAGAGCCGGAGTCCCGGGCAGAGCGCTAGTAGGCTCTTCCTGGGACTCCAGCTGGGCTCCTGACATGCCTGGGACTCCTGCTCTGGGGAAGCCCCTGACATCATTGTATGGACAGCGATGTCAGAGGCTTTCCCAGAGTCCCGGAGCAGAGCCGATAATAGCGCTCTGCCCGGGACTCCGCTCTGGGGAAGACCCTGACACACTGTCCATATATGTGCAGCGATGTCAGGGAATTCCACAGAGTCCCGGAGCAGAGCCTGTACTAGCGCTCTGTCCGGGACTCCGGCTCTGGGGAAGCCCCAGACATCGCTGTTCATATGTGGACAGCGACGTCAGGGAATTCCGCAGCGCCCTGGAGCAGGGCCGATATTAGCGCTCTGCCCGGGACTCCGGCTCTGGGGAAGCCCCAGACATCGCTGTTCGTATGTGGACAACGATGTCAGGGAATTACAGAGTCTCGGAGCAGAGCCGATACTAGCGGCTCTGTGACCCGCGTGTAAGGGTGCACTCGTACTTACCTCTCCCTGGGGGGCCAACGCAGCAATACGGGCTTGTCGAGCGGCTCAGAAGTCGGCTCCGGACGAAGGAGCGTCTTGGGCGTCATGGCAACGGCCGCACTGCCGACAGCCATGACGCATGCGCCCAACGGCAAACAGGGCGAAGTCTCGCGCTGCGGGACTTGGAGGAAGAGAGAAGAGGAGGGACACGGCCGGATGTCAGGGAGCATGGCAAGCGAGTGGCGCGAAAAAGGAGTAGGACGGAGAGGTGACGAGAGACAAGAGGAGAGGTTTAAGAGAGCAGGTGTCTGGACCGGAGAGAGAGACCGCCGAACACGGGTCCGGACAGGGAAAATGAGCTGCAAGGAAGGTCGACGGGAGAGAGGAGGCAGGAGCCTGACAGCACATGGACTCCCCACTGCAGCCTTGGAGGCAGAGGACAAAAGAACAGCACGGGTGTTGCTGCTACAACCCTTCAGAAGGACAGAGGACCGGCCGGAGCACAAGGAGTGTGCCAACAGCCACAGGTACCGTGCCCAGACCTTAAGACCCCTGACCAAGAGCTAGAGTCCCGTCTTACAGAAAGTACCCTTGTCCTAGTCAGTGACTGTTTCCTGGAGTGACGTCCCTCGCTAACTACCGCCACCGTACGCCCAGAAGACTAGTCCCAAAAGGGACAAACAACTCATCCTGAGCTAGGCCCAAAGGCAGGGCGGACTTGCTAGCTTATTAACCGCGCCAGTGTCCCTGCGTGTCCTCCAGAGTAAAGCACTGCATGTAACCCTTGCATGGAACTGTTGTTGATAAAGCACCGCATGTAACCCTTGCATGTAACTGTTGTTGATAAAGCACCGCATGAAACCCTTGCATGGAACTGTTGTTGACAAAGTACCACCTGTAATACTTGCATGGAATTGTTGTTGATGAATCTTGCTGGAACAGGAGCAGGCAGAAGGAACGGCCCGGGTTGACGGAACTTTATCGGACTATTAGCTGGACTTCGTGTAAACCTTAGCGTCAGCCCGCCAGTTCAGTTGCGTCCTAGCGGGTCCTCCGTTCGGACCACCGACTTAGGAGAGAGAGGGTTGTCATGAAAGGTAGCGGATAGCTCCGCAAGGACCTGTGACGGTGCTAGTAGGTACGTTAGTCGCTGATTCCCACGACGCGACCCGTGGGCCGAGAGTGTGACTCTTACCCTAGGGTAGGCTGCCAGTAGCGGGTAGCTCCCGCCGTGACTGACCGCGGCGTGTCCCTAGCCAAGCCGGCAACGTGGGGTTAGGCACAACCTCTCTCCGGGGGACTTCCAGCGGGATCGAAGTCATCAACCTCAGAATTCCTGTCTGCTCCATAGAAGAAGATTTACTGTTATCTGCTCGCTGAAGTAAAGAAGTATAAAAGAAGAAGGTGTGTCTCTGTCATTTCGTAGCGACAGCGGTAGTTCCTCCTACATAAATTGGCGTAGTCGGCAGGATCCGAAACCTCGCCGCGATGGAACCGTCCAGCAGCGGGACATTACCGCCGACCCCGACTGTCATGATACCCATTGGGGCCGCCCTAATGAACATTCCCAAGTTTGACGGGAAGAGTGTATCGATCGCGGACTGGACGGAACGAGTTCGTACTGCGGCCCGGTTATTCCAGGTACCGGTGACCCACCAAGCCGACCTGGCCTTCAACTCACTCGAAGGGGACGCGAGACAAGCTGTCTTGGTTTTAGCGCTATAACACAGTGACACGCTAGAAGCAATCATCAGCCGATTGGAATCCCTCTATGGAGATGTCACCTCAGCCGCCGACCTCCGGAAGAAATTTTATACCAGGGTACAGAGGAACGGGGAATCACTCCAGCAATTTGCGGTAGGATTACAAGGAATGTGGAGTCGACTAGTATGGAAGGATCCCGCGGGGTGCCCAGCCTTAACAGAGCCGGACCGAATAGTGCGAGACCAGTTTGTATCCGGACTAGACAGCCGGACCCTGAGGCGCGCCGTAAGAGACCTCGTCCGTGTAACCCCCGCCGCCACGATGAGTGAGGTGTTACGAGAAGCGCTCAAAGTTCATCGAGAGGAGTTGGGAGAAGCGAGTAAGGCCCTGCAAAAAGTGAGTGCACCCGAGCCATCTGCAAGGGAGACCGGACGGCCAGAAGCGGTGTTCATAGAATTCGCCCGGGATGTCAAGGAGGCTATTCGGGAATTGAAGACCGATGTCGCTCACTTAAGAGTAATGGCCGATCGACCGGAACATCTTTCTCGTCCACCCCGATCGACACAAGGAGGGCCTCGACGCTGTTGGCAGTGTGATCAGCCGGGTCATTTCGCCAGAGATTGCAGGATGAGACGCTACCCAAGACAGGAACAGCCACCTTTAAACTAAGGTACCCCGCCGCTGAGGGCCAAGCAGCGGGCATTCCATCGACGGACCCAAAAGAAAGGGTGGAACTTTTGACAGGAATATGCCATGTAGTTACAGCCATGATCGGGGGGGTTAACGTTCCTTGCCTTATCGACACTGGGTCGGAGGTAACCACCATGACTTATCAGTTGTTCCATGAACAGTTCCAAGGTCGACAGACTCTAGAAGCCCCTTGGATTGAACTTACGGCGGTTAATAGCCTGCCAATTCCCATTGCCGGTGTTACGTGGCTAGAATTAGAAGTATTTAATCGTAATTTTCCCCGTGCTGGTATTGTGGTAGTACATAATTGTGCAAGGCCGGGTATACCTGTTATAATTGGCATGAATGTGTTGCAGGAATTACATGGTATGATGTTCAACGAGACGAGCGGTGCCCGGTGAGAGGAGCTGGCAACCGATCAGACCGCCCGGCAAGCTTTGTTTCAGGTGCATCAAATCTGCCAACGACAGGCTGACTTGAAGATGCTACAGGGCCGGTGAGGGCTCCAGGTAAGGCGGTGCTGCAAGTACCACCTCTACAGGAAGTCGCCATTCCCCTCTCCGTAGGGACTCATCATCGCTTAAAGGATGCCATGGTCATGGTGGAACCCATGCGAAGTCTCAAGAGTACGCCACCCTGGGTGGTAGGAAGAACGGTGTGTCGGATAACCAAAGGAATGGTGACCGTCAGAGTGCTGAATCCGACCCAAGGGGTGATCGAGATACCAGCCGGCACGGTGCTAGCTAATGTTGAGATGGAGAGGCCCGAGGACGTGACGGACCCGGACATGGCCGAAACGTTAAAAGAGACATCGTTGAGAGATGAAGGGAGTGAGGCCAACGTGAACGAGCAGACTGATCGACTGTGGCGCCAACTCGAACTGGACGGAATAGCCCCAGATACCAAGTCAGAGGAGCAACTGAGGACGCTTCTGCAACGCTTCGGCTGGGTTTTCGCTCAGCATGAAGAGGACTTTGGGTGCACCACTACCATCAAACATGGGATTCACACGGGGGCGGCGCCGCCCATCAGAGAGCGATATCGCAATATACCCCCCGCGCTGTATCGAGAGGTAAAAGAGCTCCTCCAGAAGATGTTAGACGGACAGGTGATTCGAGAGAGTCAGAGCCCATGGGCAGCCCCGATTGTGCTGGTAAGGAAGAAGGATGGGTCACTCCGGTTTTGTGTGGATTACCGCAAGTTGAACGCCTGTACTCATAGGGATGCCTACCCACTGCCCCGAGTGGAAGAATCATTAACCGCCATGCAGGAGGCTCGGTACTACACGACGCTCGATTTATCAAGTGGGTACTGGCAGGTACCCATGAAGGAAGCGGATAAGGAGAAGACGGCGTTCATCACTCCCTCAGGCTTGTTTGAATTCAATCGGATGCCGTTCGGGCTAACAAATGCGCCCAGTACTTTCCAACGGCTAATGGAGCATTGTCTGGGAGATCTAAATTATGAGTCAGTCTTGATCTATTTGGACGATATTGTCATTTTTTCAAAGACCTTCCCAGAACACATCTACAGGTCGTGTTGGAACGATTGGGAAGGTATGGACTCAAACTAAAACCCAGCAAATGCCGACTGGGCCGCCAGCAGATCAAATACTTAGGCCATGTCGTGAATGCAACAGGAATTGCACCTGACCCAGATAAGATTAAAGCCATACAGGAGTGGGCCATTCCGCAGAACACCACGGAAGTACGAGCCTATCTCGGGTTGGTCGGTTACTATCGGAGGTACATCCGAGACTTCTCCAAAATTGCAAGTCCTCTGAATCAGCTCCCCTGTGGACAACCCACGCAAAAGAAGGGGAGCCGAAGCCCCAGTGTAGTGGAACAATGGCAGGAGCCAGAACAAGCGGCATTCGAAGCATTGAAGGCACGACTGGTGACCGCACCCATCCTCGCTTTTGCAGACTTCGCTCAGCCATTCCAGCTGTAAACTGACGCCAGCCTGAAGGGACTGGGAGCAGTCCTGGCCCAACAGCAAGGGGACGTGGAACGCGTCATCGCCTAAGGTAGTCGTAGTCTGCGACCGTCAGAACGCAATCCAACCAATTACAGCTCATTCAGGCTCGAGTTATTGGCCATCGTGTGGGCTGTTACCGAACGGTTTGCCGAATACCTGGTCGGAAATCAAGTGGAAATTTACAGGGATAACAATCCCCTGGCGTATCTTGGAACGGCAAAACTGGGAGCGATGGAACAACGATGGATAGCCCGACTGGCTCGATTCAACTATACCATTCGTTACAAGCCCGGTAAGAACCATACCAACGCAGATGCACTCTCCCGACAGCCGTGTGAGACCCGGTCGGAGAGGTGGATGAGGAAGAAGAAGAAGTAGAGATACCCCCATTACGTGTGGTTCATCCCCCACTGCAGCAGCAGCGGGTAGTGACAGCAATACAAGGTATTGAGATGTATGATAGGGCCGAGTGGAAGAAGCGGCAGCAGCAAGACCAGGACATCCAAACCATCGACAAGTGGGTGCGTCGGCAGGGAAGGCCCATGGCAGCGGAGCGAAGCAGGTTGTCAGCACCAGCTAAAGCATTGGTTCGGCAGTTGGAGCGACTGGAACACCATGATGGAGTATTGTACAGAAGAGTGTGGGTCCCACGGGAATTTCGCGACATATGGCAGTTGGTATTGCCCATCGCCGACGTCAAACCCATATGCAAGTGGATGCATGAGAACCGAGGTCATTTCACGGTGGAAAAGACTGTACAGATCATCCGGAATCACTTCTATGCTCCAAACTTGGAAAGAATAATGGAAGATGTCTACAAGGAATGCACGGAGTGTGTCCTGCACAAAGCGACGGAACAGCCGGAGAGGCCCATGACCATCGTGACGGGTGAGCCCCTAGAACTGCTGACGATAGACTTTTTAACAGTCCAAGAAGTTACCTCAGGGAACCGATATGCGTTAGTATGCTTGGACCATTATTCGAAATTTGCCGTGGTGATTCCTACGGGGGACCAGACTGCGACGACTACCGCGGCTGCACTGTGGAAGCATGTCATCCGTCCGTATGGGTGCCCCAGACGCATCTTGTCGGAAAAAGGACCGAATTTTGAGTCTGATCTCTTCCAGGAGCTGTGTATCTTACATGGAATTCGGAAATCCAGAACGACCCCATATCACCCCCAAGGGAATGGGGCTTGCGAACGATTCAATCGCACCTTACTCGGCCTACTAAAGACCATCGGGGATGAACGACAGGAACGGTGGGTGGCCTGAATATGTGGACGACCTGGTATGGGTCTATAACAACACTGTGCATCGAACTACCGGGCATGCACCATATCAATTAATGTTCGGCCGACCAAGCCGAGTTCCTTTGGATCTTCTGTTAGAGACGCTGGAGGTGGAAGTCAATCGATCACCGTCACAATGGGTACAGGAACATCAACGACGGTTGAGCGCCGCGAAGGGCGAAATGGAGAGAGCTCGGCCCACGGAGAGCTTGCCCCTCGTGGAAGAACGCCAGCGAGCATTTCATACAGGGGATCGGGTGCTGGTGCGGAATCGCAGGGCGGCACGTGGCCGTAAGCTGGAACCCCGATGGGAGAGGAAACCATATGTGGTGGTAAAACGCGTTGACCCCGGGCTTCCTGTGTATAAAGTGAAACCAGAGGGTGACCAGGGACCGAGCAGAAGGCTGCATCGCAACCTGTTGCGGCCATGTACCTTTCTGACACCAGAATCCGTCACGTCATCAAGGCAAGAAGAACCGCAGAGTGCTCCGCCGACAAATATTGAGGGAGATTGGTGGTTGGTGACGACCCTAGCATACCCTGGGCGTCACGACCGACAGGGAAAGAGAACCCAACGGAGTGCGTGGAAACACCTGCAACGGAAGTGAATCGTGGACTGCGTTACCCCCAGAGGTGTACTCGCAACCCACAACCGGCCTATTTGCAAGACTATGAAGTTTAGTGCAGAGGACTGCACTTGATAACCAAGGGGGAAGTGTAAGGGTGCACTCGTACTTACCTCTCCCTGGGGGGCCAACGCAGGAATACGGGCTTGTCGGGCGGCTCAGAAGTCGGCTCCGGACGAAGGAGCGTCTTGGGCGTCATGGCAACGGCTGCACTGCCGACAGCCATGACGCATGCGCCCAATGGCAAACAGGGTGAAGTCTCGCGCTGCGGGACTTGGAGGAGGAGAGAAGAGGATGGACACGGCCGGATGACAGGGAGCGCGGCAAGCGAGGGGGGTGGAGCAAGCGAGTGGCACGAAAAAGGAGTAGGACGGAGAGGTGACGAGTGACAAGAGGAGAAGTTTAAGAGAGCAGGTGTCCGGACCAGAGAGAGAGACCGCCGAACAGGGGTCCGGACAGGGAAAGTGAGCTGCAAGGAAGGTCGCCGGGAGAGAGGAGGCAGGAGCCCGACAGCACGTGGACTCCCCACTGCAGCCTTGGAGACAGAGGACAGAAGAACAGCACGGGTGTTGCTGCTACAACCCTTCAGAAAGACAGAGGATCGGCCGGAGCACAAGGAGTGTGCCAACAGACACAGTTACCGGTCCCAGACCTTAAGACCCCTGACCAAGAGCTAGAGTCCCGTCTTAAAGAAAGTGCCCTTGTCCTTGTCAGTGACTGTTTCCTGGAGTGACGTCCCTCACTAACTACCGCCACCGTACGCCCAGAAGACTAGTCCCAAAAGGGACAAACAACTCATCCTGAGCTAGGCCCAAAGGCAGGACGGACTTGCTAGCTTATTAACCGCGCCAGTGTCCCTGCGTGTCCTCCAGAGTAAAGCACTGCATGTAACCCTTGCATGGAACTGTTGTTGATAAAGCACCGCATGTAACCCTTGCATTGAACTGTTGTTGATAAAGCACTGCATGTAACCCTTGCATGGAACTGTTGTTGACAAAGTACCGCCTGTAATACTTGCTTGGAATTGTTGTTGATGAATCTTGCTGGAACAGGAGCAGGCAGAAGGAACGGCCGGGTTGACGGAACTTTATCGGACTATTAGATGGACTTCGTGTAAACCTTAGCGTCAGCCCGCCAGTTCAGTTGTGTCCTAGGGGGTCCACCGTTCGGACCACCGACTGAGGAGAGAGAGGGTTGTCATGAAAGGTAGCGGATAGCTCCGCAAGGACCCGTGACGGTGCTAGTAGGTACGTTAGTCGCTGATTCCCACGACGCGACCCGTGGGCCGAGAGTGTGACTCTTAATCTAGGGTAGGCTGCCAGTAGCGGGTAGCTCCCGCCGTGACTGACCGCGGCGTGTCCCTAGCCAAGCCGGCAACGTGGGGTCAGGCACAACCTCTCTCCGGGGGACTTCCAGCGGGATCGAAGTCCTCAACCTCAGGATTCCTGTCTGCTCCATAGAAGAAGATTTACTGTTATCTGCTCGCTGAAGTAAAGAAGTATAAAAGAAGTCGTATCGACAGCGGTAGTTCCTCCTACACGCGGCCGCAGATGACAGCCCCAGGGGCCGCGTGCTTGAGACCCCTTGTGTATATGTACATGTTTCAATACTGCGTTAGTCACAAGGTCATGAATTTCTCATGACCCACCTTTAAACATGAATCTAACTTCTGTATGTTTCCTGAAGAGAGACATATTTTTTTTTTTGACCTGTGATTGGCTGCAGCGGCCGCGGCAGCCTGTGATTGGCTGCAGAGGCGGTCACGTGACGTGCGTGACCACCACTACAGCCTGTGATTGGCTGCAGCGGCGACATGGATGAAACGTCATCGCTGGAGGCCGGACAGGAGGAATGTAAGTATGAACGTATTTTTTTTATTTTTTTATTACATTAAAATTGTGTTTTCCGCGCGCCGAGCATGGTACTGTCAAGGTTGCTGAAAGAGTTAGTGCAGCCCATTAACTCTTTCAGCACCCTGGACAGTACCATGGTCGGCGCACGGAAATTACAGGTTCGGTCAGAACTAGTTCGGTCCGAATCAAACTTTTTCGTGAAATTCGGTGAACCAGCCGAACCGAACTTTTCATAAGTTCGCTCATCTCTACATGGAATGTATTATGACTTTAGCAAGACCCATGTTTGATGTCATCCTATAACTCCTCCATGTCACACATGCCAAGATTCCTTACACGTTATCCCATAGCCTCTCATGGTTATGTCCTCCTAGACCATGGCCCTTGTTTGGTCTGCATAGAGGCTGAACATTTCTCAGTGGTCCATGACTATTATTTGGTGGGATAACAGGGAAAGATGGTTTCCCACAGTTCAAGCAGAAGACATCTGCTATATGCTATGTTCACCAGTGAGGCAAATTCAAGCTGGGAAGGAGGTAATTGCATGTTACTTGTGGCCATTAGGAGGAGAAAAACTCAAAGAGGGAGGACATCAATTGTGAGTCTAAGAAGTTGATTGTGTAAAAAATGGCTTTCAGACCAAAGGCCTAATCCCTGCCCTCCTGGAGTCGGCCATTTGCTTTACACCACATCAGGGACCTGGTATAATGGAACTGGCCTTCTCCTGTGACATAGGAGGGCAGTGTTTTCTTTCTCTTTCACCAGCATAGATGACCATAGCCGAGCTGTGATCTCCATAGTCCGATCAGTGGAGGAGCGACCTGCATGATACCGGGACGTCGTGGAGAACATCTGGGATTGAACATCTGGGATTGGACATCTTCTAACTTACTATTCCATATAATGTCATAGCTATCAGTAAGATGTTAGTTAGTTAGTTGCATTAAAAGCTCTGATCCTGGGTTCTCGGACTGATCGCCTTTTCTCGGGGTCAACAAGGAATTTTCCCCTGTGGCACAAATTGGCTAAACGTGCGCAGGGTTTTTGCCTTCTTCTGGATCAATAGCTTTAGTTAGGAATTTTATTTAAATAAATTGTGTTTAAAAATGAAAGCTCTGTCTCCTCGTCATTTCTCAATATTATATAGCTGTCAGGTATTAGTTTATATTATGGGAGGTTATTATAGTTATTTTGCTGCTGATAATCCAATATGGTTGATTCCATGAAGCATTGGATAATATACACATACAGAAGAGAAATACATCATATGAGCCATATAAATGCTACTACTATAAAGGAACACTAAGGATCGATGGCACGCGATGCGTATTACGCGCGTTTTTGGAGAGCGGATATGCGTGCAGCACCTCTGCAGAGTAATACAGTACCAGCATATTCAATGAGATTCCAAGAAATCTCATGTACACGGTACGGTATTTTTCGGGACTGAAATTGACCTGTGGTGTATTGTTTAGAATCCGCAGCATGTCATTTTATCTTGCGTTTCCGCTTGCAAATTCTATCTGTCTAGTGCAGAGGAAAATCGCACCAAAATTTCTCAGCATGAAAAGGCACCGAAAAACTAATCAAATGGGAGAAAACGCACTGAAAAACGCATCACCTTCAGGTGTGTTTTTTTCCTGAGGTTTTGCTGTGTGTTTTCCACAGTAAAATACACAACGTGTGCATGTAGCCTAAAGGTAAAAAATACATATAAATCAAAACAATCCACTTGGTCCTGTTTTGCCTGAGAAATTATTTTGTGTGGGTCCAAGATCAGCCATTTTCCCCCATCCCTTACTAAGCCACACCCCTCAGCCGTCTGCCAGCGAAAAGATTGGAAGGAACATGAAGAGGTTGTCGATGTTGCTGAGAACCCCAGCGATCAGATGTAATCTATGAAAGGCTTTATTTCGCTGCAGTGCCACCAACAGGGTTAAAGGGTAACTAAACGTTTGAAAAACTTCTGACATGTCATAGTGACATGCCAGAAGTTTTGATTGGTGGGGGTTCGAGCACTGAGACCCCCACCAATCGCTAGAACGAAGGCGCAGAAGCCCTCGTGTGAGCGCTCAGCTGCTTCGTGTCTGTTCGGCTTTTTCAGGAAAGCCGATGTATCGGAGTACGGGCTCATAGACTTTTTATTGAGTCCGTACACCGATACATTTATTTCAGGAAATAGCCGAACAGACATGAAGCGTCTGAGAGCTCACACAAGCGCTTCAGCTGCTTCGTTCTAGCGATTGGAGGGGGTCTCAGTGCTTGGACCCCCAGCAATCAAAACTTCTGACGTCACTATGACATGTAAGAAGTTTGTGAAACGTTTAAGTTACCCTTTAAGGCAATGAATTACACACTTCAAAACTATGGGCTTTCGGTATAATGCGAGAACGTGCCGATCCTCCAAATTCTAGTTATTGCATTTTCTCACCATTTTCACAGCCATACAAAATCTGAGCAGCATTTTGATATTTGTCACTATTAAATTTGCTAGTCATTAAAGGGCCATACCCTAGTAGAAAACTGCTACAATGGCAATTATGTGCCTTATAGAAAATCACTCCCACTTTTGCAGATGTCATTAGTTCATTGTTGCATTTGTATATTCTCATAAACCTACCGTTAAATCAGGTGCGATCGAATAAAAATATAAAGCAAGTCCTAAACCTGTAACATCTAATAAAACACTTTTTAATAAATGGGAATGGACTGTTTTAGCAACATGACCAATACTTCTTAATTATTTTAAAGAAAAGCCCTCATTGGCGCAACAGCGGGAATCATCTCACGATAAATAGGAGAGGCAGGAAAGTGAGAGGTGTACACTCCCCTGGCGGTATTGTGCTGGGGACACGACAACCTGGTAGTCAAAAAGATGTCTATATAGTCCAAGTGCTGGTTCGGGGGACTACTAGCCACTAGAGTCCCAGTCAGAGAATAATCAGTATCGAATGCTGAGATGCACTAGGATATTCTGAGTGTAAAACGGTTAAAAATTACCCTTTACGAAGGCGCTGTTTCCTTTGCGATATTAAGGATGATCCTCTGGAGTCATGCAAATGTTAACGTTTTATTAATATCGTAACATGCAACATGTTTCAGAGCCAAACCGGCTCCTTCATCGACATTTGACCTATACTTATGTCATAGACGGGAAGCGGGAGTATGAAGCAGGCTCACGGCTCCATCATCTTAGCTGTTAGAAAGAGAGAGGCGGCCCCCTCTGACAGCCCATCGGGTGCAGATCGTCATCATGGCAGCCTGGGGGCCAAATGAAGGCCTCCTGGTCTGCCGTCTTTGTACTCATATTAAGCTCTGCCTGCAACAGCGTTTAATAGAATCCTATGAAAATCACGTTTTACTGCAATACGTTATTATTGCACTATATCATGCAAACGATCCAATGATCACTGGTTCAAGTCCCCTAGGGGGACTAAAGAAAAAAGTAAAAAACGGTTACAGTTTTTTTATGTACAAAAAATTATTAAAAGTTAAAAAAAAGCCATGTAAAAAATAAATTATAAAAACACAGCTGGTATTACCACCATCTGTAAAAGTCAGAACTATTACAATTTCACGTTACTTAATCCACAGGGTGAACGCTGTAAAAAAACAAAAATGCCAGAATAGCTTGTTTTGGTCATCTCATCTCCCACAAAAAAAATGGAATAAAAAGTGCTCAAAAGATTTATGTACCCTACAATGGTCCCAATAAAAACTATAGCTCACTCCGCAAATAACAAGCCCTCCCATTGTTTAATTGATGGAAAAATAAAAAAAGTTATGGCTCTCATAACAGCAACACAAAAAAATGTTTTTCTTAACAATTCGTTTTTTCCTTGTACAAGTAGTAAAACATAAAAAACTTGTAATGATGGGGGTAAGGAAACAGACAAGTGAGCCCTAATCTACCCACCACTCAGTCCCTGCCTACTTGCAACGACCCGCCCTAGGCGATGGGGTACAACTTGGCGACGGTCCCTACGCTCAATAAGTGCACGACAGACAAACAGACAAGGGTACACAGAAGCAAGGGAAAAAGGGCGGTTGCCCACGGCAACACCGTGTGTAAAGGATCTGCCAGACACAACTTCTGTGTCGACGCCCATAGGTAATCAGTCTGCACCTGCTTCTATGTCTGTGAGACTGACTCCATCTTCCACCACCCAGGATGGCAGGCTTAGGAGTGGGAGAGCCTATCACAGCCTGGCCAGACGGAGCTAGCTCCCGCCCTCTGTCTATTTATACCTGCCTTTCCTGTTCCTCCTTGCTTGTGATTCTTCTCTGTTGGTTTCCTGGCCCTGCTGCAGCTTCTTGAACTACTGATCCTCTGCTTGTGATTGACCTTGGCTTTTCTGACCACTCTTCTGCTCTGCGTTTTTGTACCTCGCTCATCTCCTGGTTTGACTCGGCTCGTTCTACACGCTTGTTGCTCACGGTGTTCCCGTGGGCAACTTCCCCATTTCCCTGGCTTCTTTGTACCCTTGTCTGTTTGTCTGTCGTGCACCTATTGAGTGTAGGGACCGTCGCCCAGTTGTACCCCGTCGCCTAGGGCGGGTCGTTGCAAGTAGGCAGGGACTAAGTGGAGGGTAGATTAGGGCTCACTTGTCTGTTTCCCTACCCCGACATTACATAATCACAAGCCCATATACCTAGTCTACCCTGGTCCCTGACACTACTATGGACCCCCTTGAGACCCTGGCTCAGCAAATGCAGGGCCTCTCCCTACAGGTCCAGGCCCTGGCTCAGAGGGACAACCAGCCTGATGCTGCCCTGGTAGTGCCCCTCACCTCACCTCTTGAACCCCACCTCAAGTTGCCTGACCGGTTCTCAGGGGACCAAAATACTTTTTTCTCCTTTCGGGAGAGTTATAGGCTCTATTTTTGCTTAAAGCCCCACTCCTCTGGTTCTGAGAGCCAGCGGGTGGGTATAATTATGTCCCGGCTCCAGGACGGGCCCCAAGAATGGGCCTTCTCCTTGGCTCCTGACGCCCCTGAACTTTCCTCAGTTGATCTTTTCTTTTCTGCTCTCGGGCTCATTTATGACGAGACTGACAAGACTGCCTTTGCCGAGAGTCTGCTGGTGACCTTACGTCAGGGTAAGAGACCTGTTGAGGAGTATTGTTCTGACTTTAGGAAGTGGTGTATAGCTTCTCGGTGGAATGACCCTGCCTTAAGGTGCCAGTTTAGATTGGGCCTGTCGAACGCCCTGAAAGACCTGCTAGTTAGCTATCCCTCTTCTGACTCCCTAGATCAGGTTATGGCTTTAGCGGTACGACTTGACCGACGTCTCAGGGAACGACGACTTGAACGTGTTTGTGTTTTCTCCTCTGACTCCCCCATGATGCCTCCCGAGGTTCCGTTGCTTCGTTCTTCCACGGAAGACTCGGAGGTACCTATGCAACTCGGGGCCTCCGTGTCCCCCCAACAACGTAGAGAGTTCCGCAGGAAGAATGGTCTCTGCTTCTACTGTGGGGATGACAAGCATCAAGTGAACAACTGTCCTAGGCGTAAGAATAAGCAGCCGGAAGAACTTCTCCGCCTAAGTGACCATCGGGGAGGTCACTTGGGCGCACAGGTATTTCCCGTAAATATGAAACTTAATAAAATCTTGCTTCCCTTTCAGGTCTCTTTTGGTGGTAGGTCTGCTACCGGCAGTGCCTTCGTGGATTCAGGGTCTTCTGCTAATATTATGTCTGTGGAATTTGCTATGTCTCTAGCTATGCCATTGATTGATTTGCCTAAACCTGTCCCGGTAGTGGGTATCGACTCCACTCCTCTTGCTAATGGTTATTTTACACATTACACCCCTGTTTTTGAACTCCTTGTTGGCTCCATGCATTTGGAGCAGTGCTCTGTACTGTTGATGCAGGGATTATCGTCCGATTTGGTTTTAGGCCTTCCCTGGTTGCAGTTGCATAATCCCACGTTTGACTGGAATACTGGGGATCTTACCAAATGGGGTAATGAATGCATGACGTCATGTTTTCCTGTTAATTCTGTTTCTCTCCCTGAGGAGGTGAACACGCTACCTGAGTTTGTTCAGGACTTCGCTGATGTTTTCTCTAAAGAGGCCTCCGAAGTGTTACCACCTCATAGAGAATATGATTGCGCAATTGATTTGGTACCAGGAGCTAAGCTCCCTAAGGGTAGGATATTTAATCTCTCTTGTCCCGAATGTGAAGCCATGAGAGAGTATATCCAGGAATGCCTGGCCAAGGGTTACATTCGCCCCTCTACTTCTCCGGTAGGTGCTGGCTTCTTCTTCGTAGGGAAGAAGGATGGTGGTCCTAGGCCATGCATTGACTACCGAAACTTGAATAAGGTCACTGTAAGGAACCAGTATCCCCTTCCTTTGATTCCTGATCTCTTCAATCAGGTTCAGGGGGCCCAATGGTTCTCTAAGTTTGATCTACGGGGGGCTTATAACCTTATCCGCATCAAAGAGGGGGATGAGTGGAAGACTGCGTTTTCACACGCCCGAAGGTCACCTCGTCATGCCCTTTGGGTTGTGTAATGCTCCCGCGGTCTTCCAGAATGTCATAAATGAGGTTTTAAGAGACTACCTGGGGGTATTTTTTGTAGTGTACCTTGATGACATACTTGTGTTTTCCAAGGACTGGTCCTCCCACATTGAGCATGTCAGGAAGGTGCTCCAGGCCCTTCGGGAAAACAAGCTGTTTGCTGAGACCGAAAAATGTGTGTTTTGGGTGCAGGAGATACCGTTTTTGGGTCAAATCCTCACTCCTCATGAATTCCGCATGGACCCCGCCAAGGTCAAGGCTGTGGCGGAATGGGTCCAACCTGGCTCCCTGAAGGCATTACAGTGCTTCCTGGGGTTCGCTAATTATTACAGGAAATTTATTGCTAACTTCTCGGTCATCGCTAAGCCTCTTACGGATCTCACTCGCAGAGGTGCTGATCTCCTTCACTGGCCTCCTGAGGCTGTCCAGGCTTTTGAGGTCCTTAAGAAGTGCTTTATCTCGGCCCCAGTGCTGGTTCAGCCCAACCAAATGGAGCCATTTATCGTGGAGGTTGACGCATCCGAGGTGGGAGTGGGGGCTGTCTTGTCCCAGGGTACCAGGTCCCTCACCCATCTCAGCCCCTGTGCCTACTTCTCCAGGAAGTTTTCGCCCACTGAGAGTAACTATGATATTGGCAACCGCGAACTCTTAGCAATTAAATGGGCATTTGAAGAGTGGCGCCACTTCCTGGAGGGGGCTAGGCACCAGGTTACGGTCCTTACCGACCACAAGAATCTGGTTTTCCTAGAATCTGCCCGGAGGCTAAACCCGAGACAAGCTCGATGGGCGTTATTTTTTACCAGATTCAACTTTTTGATCACCTATAGGGCTGGGTCTAAAAATATTAAGGCTGATGCACTGTCGCATAGCTTCATGGCCAGCCCTCCTTTGGAGGAAGATCCTGCTTGTGTTTTGCCTCCAGGTATAATCATTTCCTCTATTGATTCTGATTTAGTCTCTGAAATTGCGGCTGATCAAGGTTCAGCTCCCGGGAACCTTCCTGAGAACAAGCTGTTTGTTCCCCTGCAATTCCGGCTAAGGGTACTTAGGGAAAATCATGACTCTGCACTATCTGGCCATCCAGGTATCCTGGGTACCAAGCACCTCATTGCCAGAAACTATTGGTGGCCTGGTTTGCTCAAAGACATTAAGGCCTACGTCGCTGCTTGTGAAGTTTGTGCTAGGTCCAAGACTCCCAGGTCCCGACCAGCGGGCTTACTATGTTCTTTGCCCGTTCCCCAGAGACCTTGGACCCATATCTCCATGGATTTCATCACGGATTTGCCTCCATCTCAAGGCAAGTCGGTGGTGTGGGTTGTAGTAGACCGCTTCAGTAAGATGTGCCACTTTGTGCCCCTCAAGAAACTACCCAATGCTAAGACGTTGGCTACCTTGTTTGTCAAACACATCCTGCGTCTCCATGGGGTCCCTGTCAGTATTGTTTCTGACAGAGGGGTACAATTTGTTTCATTGTTTTGGAGAGCCTTCTGTAAAAAGTTGGAGATTGATCTGTCCTTCTCCTCTGCCTTCCATCCTGAAACTAATGGCCAAACTGAGAGGACTAATCAGTCTCTAGAACAATATTTAAGGTGTTTTATCTCTGACTGTCAATATGATTGGGTCTCACTCATTCCCCTTGCCGAATTTTCCCTTAATAACCGGGTCAGTAACTCGTCAGGGGTCTCCCCCTTTTTCTGTAATTTTGAGTTTAATCCACGGTTCTCCTCCATTTCACCTGGTAGTTCCAACTATCCCGAGGTAGATGTCGTTCATCGGGAACTGTGCACAGTCTGGGCCCAGGTTCAGAAGAACCTAGAGGAGTCCCAGAGCATACAAAAGACGCAGGCAGATAGAAGACGTTCTGCTAACCCCTTGTTTGTGGTCGGGGATCTGGTGTGGCTATCATCTAAGAACTTGCGCCTTAAAGTCCCGTCCAAGAAGTTTGCTCCCCGGTTTATAGGGTCGTACAAGGTCATTGAAGTCCTCAATCCTGTCTCCTTCCGACTGGATTTGCCCCCATCTTTTCGAGTACACAACGTGTTTCATGCCTCCCTCCTTAAACGCTGCTCCCCGTCCTTGGCTCCCTCGAGGATACCTCAGGTCCCTGTTCTCACCCCTGAGGGGGTAGAATTTGAGGTGGCCAAGATTGTGGACAGCAGGATGGTCCAAGGTTCCCTCCAGTACCTGGTCCATTGGAGGGGATACGGGCCTGAGGAGAGGACTTGGGTGCCCGCCCGGGATGTTCACACTGGGGTATTGATCAGGAGGTTCCACCTTCGTTTCCCCAATAAACCAGGTCCACCTAGAAAGGGTCCGGTGGCCCCTCATTAAAGGGGGGTGGTACTGTAAAGGATCTGCCAGACACAACTTCTGTGTCGACGCCCACAGGTAATCAGTCTGCACCTGCTTCTATGTCTGTGAGGCTGACTCCATCTTCCACCACCCAGGATGGCAGGCTTAGGAGTGGGAGAGCCTATCACAGCCTGGCCAGACGGAGCTAGCTCCCGCCCTCTGTCTATTTATACCTGCCTTTCCTGTTCCTCCTTTGCTTGTGATTCTTCTCTGTTGGTTTCCTGGCCCTGCTGCAGCTATAACCTAACCCGGTAGCCATCTAGACTACCGATCTCTAAACCAGCTATATAATCACAGACATCGTGAATAGACTAATCACTTGTACCTAACCTGACGAAGGGGCCGGTACAGCCTTGAAACACATTGTTGTTGTTATTGTACAAAAATAAAAGCAATTTTCAGTACGGCTGCAACACAAGTCAAGGGCACACAGAAGCAAAAGAGAAGTAGGGGCAGTTACCCACGGAAAACCGTGAGCAACAGACAGTGATGAACGAGCCGAATCAAACCAGGTGACAACGTAGTAGCAACACAGAGCAGTAGAATAGTCAGGCAAGCCAGGGTCAACAAGTACAGCGGTCAATCAGGTAAATAGCAGGAATAGCAGAGCCAGGAAAAGAGAGAATCACAGGTAAGGAACATGCTGCAAGTGAGGGTATAAATAGACCAAGGGTAGGAGCTAGAACCGTCAGGCCAGGCTGTGATAGGTTCTCCCTCTCCTCAGCCTGCAAGCCTGAGTGGTAACAGATCGCTTCACTCTAGCAGACTTTGAAGCTGATGAAGGCTGATTAACCCCGGGCGTCGACACAGAACCTGTGTCAGGCAAACCCTTAACAGTACCCCCCCTTTTATGAGGGGCCACTGGACCCTTCCTAGGTGGGCCTGTTGGGGAACCGAAGATGGAACTTCCTGAGCAATATACCGGCGTGAACATCCCGGGCGGGTACCCAAGTCCTCTCCTCAGGCCCGTATCCTCTCCAATGGACCAGGTACTGGAGGGAGCCTTGGACCATCCTGCTGCCCACAATCTTGGCTACATCGAATTCTACCCCATCAGGAGTGAGAACTGGGACCAGAGGTTTCCTCGATGTAGCCAAGGACCGGGAGCAGCTTTTCAAGAGAGAGGCATGGAACACGTTGTGTATCTGAAAATACGGGGGTAACTCCAGCCGGAAGGAGACAGGGTTGAGGTCCTCAATGATTTTGTACGGCCCTATATACCAGGGAGCAAATTTCTTGGACAAAACTTTAAGGCGCAAATTTTTAGAAGATAGCCACACCAGATCCCCGACCACAAATAGGGGGTTAGTTGAATGTCTTTTACCTGCCTGAGTCTTTCGGATGCTCTGGGACGTCTCAAGGTTCTTCTGAACCTGGGCCCAGACTGTGCACAGTTCCCGATGAACGACATCTACCTCGGGATTGTTGGAACCACCAGGTGTAATGGAGGAGAAACGTGGATTAAACCCAAAATTGCAGAAGAAGGGGGAGACCTCCGACGAGCTACTGACCCGGTTATTAAGGGAAAATTCAGCGAGGGGAATGAAGGAGACCCAATCATTTTCACAGTCTGAGATAAAACACCTTAAGTGTTGTTCTAGAGAATGATTAGTCCTCTCAGTTTGGCCATTAGTTTCTGGATGGAACGCCGAGGAAAAGGACAGATCAATCTCCAGCTTCTTACAGAAAGCTTTCCAAACAATGAAACAAATTGTAACCCTCTGTCAGAAACAATATTGACCGGAACCCCATGGAGACGCAGGATGTGTTTGACAAACAAGGTAGCTAACGTCTTGGTATTGGGTAGTTTCTTGAGGGGTACAAAGTGGCACATCTTACTGAAGCGGTCTACTACAACCCACACCACCGATTTGCCTTGGGATGGAGGCAGATCGGTGATAAAATCCATGGAGATATGGGTCCAAGGTCTCTGGGGAATGGGCAAAGAACATAGTAAGCCCGCAGGTCGGGACCTGGGAGTCTTGGACCTAGCACAAATTTCACAAGCGGCGACTTAGGCCTTAACGTCTTTAACCCCTTTCCGACATTCGCCGTATATATACGGCGCACGCCGGGTGGGGGAATATGGAGCGGGCTCTTGGGCTGAGTCCGCTCCATAGAGCGAGTGTGTCGGCTTTGTGTTACAGCCGACACTTCCAGGTTACGAGAACCCGTTAAATGCCGCGTTCAATAGAGATCGCAGCATTTAAAATACTAAAAACAGGGGGGCGACCCCCTGTAACGTCTCAACGGCCCCCCCGCAGCAATATCGGTGGGAGCCGTTGGTTCACACGGCTGCCTGGGGGTCTGACGAAGTCCCCCAGGTCCGCCATCTTGGTACTCCTATGAAGCTCTGCCTCCGGCAGGGCTTCATAGGAGACTGTCAGAATCACGATATACTGCAATACATTAGTATTGCAGTATATCGTGCAAGCGATCTAACGATCGCTGGTTGAAGTCCCCTAGGGGGACTAATAAAAAAATGTAAAAATGAGTTAAATAAAGTTGTTTTTTTTGTGTAAAAAAAATAAAATATTAAAAGTTCAAAAAACTCCCCTTTTACCATTTTCTGCCTAGAGCATAGTAAAAAATTAAATAAATAAACATAATTGGTATTGCCGCGTCCGTAAAAGTCTGAACTATCATAATATATCATTATTTAACCCGCACGGTGAACTCCGTTAAAAAAAAAAAATTGTAAACGCCAGAATCTCTATTTTTTGTTCACCTAATCTCCCACAAAAAATGAAATAAAAAGTGATCAAACCGTCACATTTACACCAAAATAGTAGTATTAAAAACTACAGCTTATGCCTCAAAAAATAAGCCCTCATACCACTTAATCGACGGAAAAATAAAGACGTTACAGCTCTCGGAATTTGGCGAAACAAAAGAAATTTTCTTTTTTACACTTAGGTTTTTACTTGTAAAAGTAGTAAAATATAGAAAAACCTACACATATTTGGTATCAGCGTAATCGTATTGACCCATAGAATAAAATGAATATGTTGTTTTAATTGTACAGTGAATTCCGTAAAAATGGCGCGCAAAAAAACATGGCGGAATCGCTGTTTTTTTTCATTTTCTACCCCACAAATAATTTTTTCCCCCTTTCCTAGTACATTATATGGCAAAATAAATGGTGCTACGAAAAACTACAACTTGTCCCGCAAAAATCAAGCCCTCATAGTACTATATGGACAGAAAAATAAAGGCGTTATGGCCTTTGGAAGGTGGGGAGGGAAAAACGAAAATGAAAATCTGAAAAAGGGCTGCGGCGTGAAAGGGTTAAGCAACCCAGGCCACCAATAGGTTCTGGAAATGAGGTGCTTGGTACCCAGGATGCCTGGATGGCCAGATAGTGCAGAGTCATGATTCTCCCTGAGCAACCTTAGCTGGAATTGCAGGGGAACAAACAGCTTGTCCTCAGGAAGGTTCTCGGGAGCAGAACCTTGATCAGCCGCAATTTCGGAGGCTAAGTCTGAATCCACAGCGAATATGATTATACCTGGGGGAAAAATACAAGCGGGATCCTCCTCAGGAGGAGGGCTGGCCATGAAGCTACGCGACAGAGCATCAGCTTTGACATTTTTTGACCCAGCACTAAAGGTAATCACAAAGTTGAATCTCATAAAAAACAACGCCCATCAAGCTTGTCTCGGGTTTAGCCTCCGGGCAGATTCTAGGAACACCAGATTCTTGTAGTCAGTAAGAACCGTTACCTGGTGCCTAGCCCCCTCCAGGAAGTGGCACCACTCTTCAAATGCCCAATTAATGGCTAAGAGTTCGCGTTTGCCAACGTCATAGTTTCTCTCAGTGGAGGAGAACTTCCTGGAGAAGTAGGCACAGGGACGGAGATGGGTTAGAGACCTAGTACCCTGGGACAAGACATCACCCATTCCTACCACGGAGGCGTCAACCTCCACGATGAATGGCTCCATTTGATTAGGCTGAATCAGCACTGGGGCAGAGGCAAAGTACCTCTTAAGGATCTCAAAAGCCTGGACCGCCTCCGGAGGCCAGTGGAGGAGATCAGCACCTTTAAGAGTGAGATCCGTAAGAGGCTTAGCGATGACCGAGAAGTTAGCAATAAACCTCCTGTAATAATTAGCAATCCCCAGGAAACACTGTAAGGCCTTCAGGGAGGTAGGACGGACCCATTCTGCCACAGCCTGAACCTTGGCAGGGTCCATGCAGAATTCGTTAGGAGTGAGGATTTGACCCAAAAATGGTATCTCCTGCACCCCAAACACACATTTTTCGTTTCTTGCAAAGAGTTTATTTTTCCGAAGGACCTGGAGCACCTTCCTGACATGCTCAATGTGGGAGGACCAGTCCTTGGAAAGGTAGTCTCTTAAAATCTCATTTATGAAATTCTGGAAGACCGCGGGAGCATTACACAACCCAAAGGGCATGACGAGATATTCTAAATGACCTTCGTGTGTATTAAACGCAGTCTTCCACTCATCCCCCTCTCTGATCCGGATAAGGTTATAAGCCTCCCGAAGATCGAACTTAGAGAACCATTGGGCCCCTGAACCTGATTGAAGAGATCAGGACTCAAAGGAAGGGGATACTGGTTCATTACAGTGATCTTATTTAAACGTCGGTAATCGATGCACTACCTAAGACCACCATCCTTCTTCCCCACGAAGAAGAAGCCAGCACCTACCGGAGAAATAGAGGGGCGAATGTAACCCTTGGCCAGGCTTTCCTGGATATATTCTCTCATGGCTTCACATTCAGGACAAGAGAGATTAAATATCCTTCCTTTAGGGAACTTAGCTCCTGGTACCAAAGTCGATTGTGCAATCGTACTCTCTATGAGGAGGTAACTCTTCGGAGGCCTTTTTAGAAAAGACATCCGCAAAGTCCTGAATAAACTCAGGTGGAGTGATCACCTCCTCAGCGAGAGAAACCAAATTAATAGAAAGACATGACGTCATGCATTCATTACCCCATTTAGTAAGATCACCAGTATTCCAGTTAAAAGTGGGATTATGCGTCTGCAACCAAGGGAGGCCTAAAATCAAATCGGACGATAACCCCTGCATCACTAACACAGAACACTGCTCCAAATGAATGGAGCCAACAATGAGTTTAAAAACAGGGTATGCTGCATAAAGTAACCATTAGCAAGCGGAGTGGAGTCAATACCCACTACCGGGACAGGTTTAAGCAAATCAATTAGTGGCATAGCTAGAGACATGGTAAAATCTACAGACATAATATTAGCAGCAGACCCTGAATCCACGAAGGCACTGCCGGTGGCAGACCTTCCATCAAAAGAGACCTGAAAGGGAAGCAAGATTTTATTAGGCTTCATGTTAACGGGAAATACCTGTGCACCCAAGCGACCTCCCCGATGGTCACTTAGGCGCGGAAGTTTTCCGGCTGCTTATTCTTGCACCTGGGACAGGAATTCAATTGATGCTTGTCATCCCCACAGTAGAAGCAGAGACCATTCTTCCTGCGGAAATCTCTACGTTGTTGGGAGACACGGAGGCCCCGAGTTGCATCTGTTCATCCGTTCTCCGTGGAAGAACGAAGCAGCAGAACCTCTGGAGCCATCATAGGGAAGCCAGGGGTGAAGGCACCAGAACGTTCAAGTCGTCGTTCCCTGAGACGTCGGTCAAGACGTACCGCTAAAGCCATAGCCTTATCTAGAGAGTCAGAGGTGGGATAGCTAACTAACTGGTCTTTAAGGGCATTCGACAGACCCAATCTAAACTGGCACCTCAAGGCAGGGTCATTCAACTGAGAAGCTGTTCCTGACTTCCTAAAGTCAGAACAGTACTGCTCAACGGGTCTCTTACCCTGACGTAAGGTCACCAGCTGACCCTCGGCAAAGGCAGTCTTGTCAGTCTCATCAAAGATGAGCCCGAGAGCAGAAAAAAAAAGGTCAACAGAAGAAAGTTCAGGGGCGTCAGGGTCCAAGGAGAAGGCCCATTCCCGGGGGCCGTCCTGGAGCAGGGACCTAATTATACCCACTCGCTGGCTCTCAGAACCTGAGGAGTGGGGTCTTAATCGGAAATAGAGTCTACAACTCTCCCAAAAAGAGAAAAAAGTCCTCCTGTCCCCTAAGAATCGGTCTGGCAACTTGAGGTGGGGTTCAAGAGGTGAGGTGAAGGGTACTACCTGGGTAGTATCACGCTGGTTGAACCTCTGAGCTAGGTCTTGGACCTGTAGAGAGAGACCCTGCATTTGCTGAGCCAGGGCCTCATGGGGATCCATAGTAGAGTCAGGGACAAGGGTAAGAAACGGTATAGGGCCTGTGATTATATAATGAATCGGGGTAGGGAGACGACAGGTGAGCCCTAATCTACCCGCAACTAAGTCCCTGCCTACTTGCACCACCCGTCCTAAGTGACGGCGTACAACTGGGCGACGGTCCCTACGCTCAGTAAGTGCAAGACAGACAACACTAGACAAGGGCACACAGAAGCAAAGGGGAAGTAGGGGCAGTTGCCCACGGAAAACCGTGAGCAACAGGCAGTGGTGAACGAGCCGAATCAAACTAGGAGAGTACGTAGTAGCAAAACAGAGCAGGAGAATAGTCAGGCAAGCCAGGGTCAAAAGGTACAGCGGTCAATCAGGTAAATAGCAGGAATAGCAGAGCCAGGAAACCAGAGAATCACAGGCAAGGAACATGCTGCGAGTGAGGGTATAAATAGACCAAGGGCGGGAGCTAGAACCGTCAGGCCAGGCTGTGATAGGTTCTCCCTCTCCTCAGCCTGCAAGCCTGAGTGGTAACAGATCACGTCACTCTAGCAGACCTTGGAGCTGATGAAGTCTGATTAACCCCAGGCGTCGACACAGAACCTTTGTCAGGCAAACCCATAACAAAAGATCAGTACATATATAAAGTGTCAGAACCAAGCTTAGCACATAAATACAGTGCCAGAACAAGGCTCAGTACATATATACTGCACCAGAACAAAGCTCAGTACATATATACAGCTCCAGAAAAAAAGATCAGTACATATATACAGTGCCAGAACCAAGCTTAGTACATAAATACAACACCAGCACAAATACAGCTCAATTAATTGCAACCCCTGTAGTATAGGTTTGCACTAAATTGTGTACAGTTCCCAGCGTGACCGAAACAATGATAACGATATGCTGGGAGTGGCTGTTTCACACAAAAAAAATCATACAATCCATCAACTCGCAGCAGATCATACAGTGACTACAGTAGATTAGAGGCAGAATAAACATTTACATTAAGTGACTCACCAGTGACGATCTCAGATTCTAGTTGTTCTTTTTCTCCATCTGTTCAAGACCTCTATGATGACTTCTCCCGGCCACAGCCCATTTCTGCAGTTTGCAAATCAGATGTCTCCAGCTTCTCACTGTTCAAACATTTCTGCAGCTATAAACAAAGATAAAGTTATCATGGTGCCAGACACTGCACACCTAAATATAATAGCACCATACACTGCACCTCTAATTATAATAGCACCATACACTGTCCCTGATTATAATAGCACCATACACTGCACCTCTAATTATAATAGCACTATACACTGTGTCCCACACACACACACCGTACCCCCTGTAGATAGTGCCCACCATAGAGCCCCCTGTAGAGAGTGCCCTACATAGATCCCCCTAGAGATAGTGACCCCGTAGAGCCCCTGTAGATAGTACCCCACATGTAGCCACCCCTTTATATAGTGCCCATATATAGCCCCCCTGTAGTGTCCCAGATATAGCCACCACTGTAGATATTGCCCCACATATAGCTCCCTCTGAAAATAGTGCCCCACATGTAGCCCCCCTGTAGATAGTGCTCCACATATAGCCCACCCTTGCATATAGTGTCCAACATATAGCCCATCCCTGTAGATAGTGCCCTACATATATCTCCCCTTATAAATAGCGCTCCACATATAGCCGACCCCTGTATATAGTGCCTCACATATATCTCCCCCTATAGTGCTCCACATATAGCCCACCCCTCTATATAGATAGCCCCCCTGTAGATAGAGCTGAACTCTGTATATAGCCCCCCCCCCCTGTAGATAGTGCTGACCTCTGTAGATAAAGCGCTCCCCCTGTAGATAATATTACTCACATTTTTATTAGGATTAAAAAAAACAACTTTGCACACTCCCGCTCCCGCACCGTCCGGTGGCAATGTAGACCTGCTCTCTTCTGAGCAGGTCTGCTGGAGTTACGTCCTCGCTCCGCTTGCGTCATTGAAAGGCACTGATTGACAGGGCAAGTCATTCTGCTCTGCCAATCAGCGGCTTTTATAGATGCAAGCGGCGTGATGCCAGCATTGCGCCGCTTGCATCTATTAAAGGCAGAGATTGGCAGGGCACTTTGACTTGCCCTGTCAATCAGCGCCTTTCAACTATGCAAACAGCGCAAGAAGTAACCATATCGCTTGAGTCGTTGAAAGGCGCTGAATGGCCGGGCACAGAACGTACCTGTCCATTCATGTCCTACAGTGCAGGAGGGGGTGGCGGCGGCGGCTGTTTTCATTGGCGCCGCCACCCCCCTCATAGAGGCAGTAGGGCGCCGTCATGGACGGTGCAGTCCTGACAATCACCCCACCTTCCCCCTTAGTTGCACCCGGGGTACATGCCCCACCTGCCCCCCACTACCTATACCCCTGCATGTACCTGCAAAAAGTACCACAAAAAACAAGCCTACATATTGCTAAATTGACGGAAAAATGTAAAAGTGACAATGCAAAAACAAATAATTTCAGTTCAAATGTGTTTTTATTGTGCAAAAGTCGTAAAACATAAAAGAAAACTATACATATGTGGTATCACAGTAATCGTACCGACCCATAGAATAAAGTTAACATGTTATTTACGCCGCACGGTAAACAGCATAGAACAATGGCGGAATTGCTGTTTTTTTTATATTCCCCCCCCAATAAAGGTTAATCAAAAAATTATATGTACCCGAAATGGTGCCATTAAAAAATACAACCAATTCAACAAAAAAAAAAGTCCTCGGCTATGTCGATGCAAAAATAAAAAAGTTAGAGCTCTTTAAATGCGACGATGGAAAAATGGAAAAAAATAGCTTGGAAATTAAGGCCTAAAATTGACTGGTCACTAAGGAGTTAAAGGCCAAAATAACTGTTTCCTAAAAGGATAAAGGACTTGAGATGAGCAAACCTATAAGACACATATCAAATTAGGTACAAATCTGCCAAAAGCTTAAAATTCGTCAAAATGTGAAAGTTTTGGTGTTCGCAGCGCAACAATTGTCAAAATGGTGGCCACCAGTGAGCGCTCTCCGCCAATTTGCCAATTATATAAAAAAAAGAGGGGAGAAGAGGATTATTTAAAAAAAACAAAAAACTAAACATACTCACCACCTTCCCTGGTCTCCTGACGTGTCCCTGCCGGAAAGTGAGATGACGTAGCTGTGATCACTGCAGCCAATCCCAGGCCGCAGTGATCACATGGGACAGCTACGTCATCTCACCTGCCGGTAGCGACATGTCGCTACTGTAGTACAGCATATGTGTTGAGTGTGTTTGTTTTTATTTTTGTGAAATCGCATGTACCCTGATTGCCTTGTTTGACCCTCTGATGTCTTCAAGGACTGTAACCAACTTAGATTCAGTCCTAGAAGACGTTAAATAGTCTGATAGGCCTATTGGGGGACTTGCGATTCGCAAAACGAATTTGGACCGAAACGAACGGCCGATTTAAAAGAAAATTCGCTCATCACTATTAAGGACTCTGCACTGCAAGGCAGCAATGCTAACCAATCTGCACTGTGATATTGTAAATGCTTATTATTAACACTATAGCAGGAGATGTCACTTCTGGTCATATTTGTGACATCATCAGATAAAGTACAGGAGGCCATTGTTACCTCACTGCATGATGTCATAATGACTGTGACTCTATAAGAACTGGGGTTTAGGGTGGGCGACTTCTCTGTCCAGGATATGAAGATAAGCAGACACAAGATACTTCACCATGAGGATCTCACAGAGAATAGCGGAAGCTTCTGATGTTTGTGAAGTCACCAGTTGGAATCCGGAACACTGGAAGAGGAGAACTTCATGCACGAGCCGCATGGCAGGGGAAGAACAACAGGAAAACCGGGGGCTTTGGCTTATATACACGGTGATAGGAGGTTCAGTCATTTACTTTCAGGTTTTGGGACCAAGAAGAAAAACAGTAATGTGGAGGAAAATCTGCCGCCATGATGCCAGCAATCTCCAAACATTGAAGGTATGTACATAATATATATGTTCATTTAATCTGAAAATGTGGGATATTTGAGAATTTAGGGTTTGTTATACATTATGGCCCATATTTACTGAGCAGTTTATGTCAGTTTATTTTGTAAGCTTAACCAAATAAAGTTGCAAACGGTGACATGCAACAAATTTGGTGTAAAATGTATCTTTTCTCGTCACTTGACAAATTTAAAAAGTGACTAAAAAGTAGGCGTGGTCTCCAAGGAGACGAAGATGAGAACTGTGAGATTGATCAAAATTGTTAGGGATCTGCCAGGTACTACATCTAGGTATACTCCTGGGATTAATCAATCCACACCTGAGGCCAGACCTGTTCGACTGACACCATCTCCCACCAACCAGGGTGGCAGGCTCAGGAGTGGGAGAGCCTATCGCGGCCTGGTCAGTCGGAGTTAGCTCCGCCCCCTGTCCTTTATTACCTGCTGTGTTCTCCTCCTCAGTGCTTGTAATTCTTTTGGATTCCTGGCCCCACTGCTGCTTGCTCCAGCCTGCTTCTGCCGTGCTTCTGCCTTGCTGCTGTTCTGCTTAACCCGCTTGCTTTGCTTCCGGCTTGCTTCCTCCTCCGTGCTCACTTGGGTATACTCCACTTCATCCTGGTCCTGACAACTCATTCACCGCTCCGTTTCCTCGCGGCGTTCCGTGGGCTACTGCCCCTTCCCTTGCGTGTTCCCTGTTTGTTCTCCCGTGCACTTAGACAGCGTAGGGACCGCCGCCCAGTTGTACCCCGTCGCCTAGGGCGGGTCGTTGCAAGTAGGCAGGGACAGGGCGGTGGGTAGATTAGGGCTCACTTTCCCTTCACCTCCTTCCTGCCATTACATAATTACAAGCCCGTTACCTAGTCTACCATTTCCCCTACGCTGACGCTATCATGGACCCCCTTGAGACCCTGACCCAGCAGATGCAGGGCCTCTCCCTACAGCTCCAGGCCCTGGCCCAGAGGGTCAACCAGGGTGACGCTGCCGTAGTAGTACCCCTCACCTCACCTCTAGAACCCGACCTCAAGTTACCTGACCGGTTCTCAGGGGACCGTAAGACGTTTCTCTCCTTCCGGGAGAGTTGCAGACTGTATTTCCGCCTTAAACCCCACTCCTCAGGTTCCGAGAACCAGCGGGTGGGTATCATCATATCCCGACTCTAGGAAGGGCCCCAAGAGTGGGCCTTCTCCTTGGCTCCTGACGCCCCTGAACTTTCCTCTGTTGATCGCTTTTTCTCTGCCCTTGGACTCATTTACGACGAGACTGACAGGACTGCTTTAGCCGAGAGTCAGCTGGTGACCTTACGTCAGGGTAGCAGACCGGTTGAGGAGTACTGTTCTGATTTTAGAAAGTGGTGCGTAGCTTCTCCGTGGAACGATCCGGCCCTAAGGTGCCAGTTTAGGTTAGGATTATCCGACGCCCTGAAGGATCTGCTGGTTAGTTACCCCTCTTCTGACTCCCTTGACCAGGTTATGGCCCTAGCAGTACGACTTGACCGACGTCTCAGGGAACGTCAGCTTGAACGCTTCAATGTGCTCCCCTCTGACTTTTCTGCGATTCCCCCCGAGGTCCCGTCTCTTCGCCCCTCCACGGAGGACTCGGAGGTACCTATGCAACTCGGGGCCTCCATGTCCCCTCGACAACATAGGGAGTTTCGCAGAATGAATGGTCTCTGCTTCTACTGTGGGGACGACAAGCATCTTCTGAACACCTGTCCCAGGCGCAAGAATAAAAAGCCGGAAAACTTCCGCGCCTAAGTGATCATCGGGGAGGTCACTTGGGCGCACAGGTATTTCCCGTTAATGTGAAACGCAATAAAATTTTGCTTCCCTTTCAGGTCTCGTTTGCTGGCCGGTCTGCCACGGGCAGTGCCTTCGTGGATTGTAGCTCATCTGCTAATATCATGTCTGTGGAATTTGCTATGTCTCTAAAAATGCCTTTTATTGATTTGCCTTATCCTATCCCTGTAGTAGGTATCGACTCAACTCCCCTTGCTAATGGTTATTTTACTCAGCATACTCCTGTTTTTGAACTCCTGGTTGGCTCCATGCATTTGGAGCAGTGCTCTGTACTGGTGATGCAGGGATTATCGTCTGATCTGGTATTAGGTCTTCCCTGGTTGCAGTTGCATAATCCCACGTTTGATTGGAATACTGGGGATCTCACCAAATGGGGTAGTGAATGTCTTATGTCATGTCTTTCTGTTAACTCTATTTCTCCCCGGGAGGAGGTAAACACACTTCCTGAGTTTGTTCAGGACTTCGCCGATGTGTTTTCTAAGGAGGCCTCCGAGGTGTTGCCCCCCCATAGAGATTACGATTGCGCCATCGATTTGGTGCCTGGTGCCAAGCTTCCTAAGGGTAGGATATTTAATCTTTCATGTCCTGAACGTGAAGCTATGAGGGTGTATATCCAAGAATGCCTGGCCAAGGGTTTCATTCGCCCCTCGACTTCTCCTGTAGGTGCTGGCTTCTTCTTTGTGGGGAAGAAGGATGGTGGTCTTAGGCCATGCATTGATTATCGTAACCTGAATAAGGTCACCGTAAGGAACCAGTACCCACTTCCTTTGATTCCGGATCTTTTTAATCAGGTTCAGGGAGCCCAATGGTTTTCTAAGTTCGATCTACGGGGGGCATATAACCTTATCCACATCAAAGAGGGGGCTGAGTGGAAAACTGCGTTCAACACACCCGAGGGTCATTTCGAATACCTGGTCATGCCCTTTGGGTTGTGTAATGCCCCTGCTGTCTTCCAGAATTTTATTAATGAAATCCTGAGAGATTACCTGGGTAATTTTCTTGTTGTGTACCTTGATGACATACTGGTGTTTTCCAAGGACTGGTCCTCCCACGTGGAGCATGTCAGGAAGGTGCTCCAGGTCCTTCGGGAGAATAATCTGTTTGCTAAGACTGAAAAATGTGTCTTTGGGGTACAGGAGATACCATTTTTAGGGCAAATCCTCACTCCTCATGAATTCCGCATGGACCCTGCCAAGGTTCAGGCTGTGGCGGAATGGGTCCAACCTGCCTCCTTTAAGGCGTTACAGTGTTTTTTAGGGTTCGCCAACTATTACAGGAGATTTATTGCCAACTTCTCGGTCGTCGCTAAGCCTCTTACGGACCTTACTCGCAAGGGTGCTGATGTCCTCCATTGGCCCCCTGAGGCCGTCCAGGCCTTTGAGACCCTCAAGAAGTGCTTTATCTCGGCCCCCGTGCTGATTCAGCCCAACCAATAGGAGCCATTTATTGTGGAGGTTGACGCATCCGAGGTGGGAGTGGGGGCCGTCTTGTCCCAGGGTACCAGCTCCCTCACCCATCTCCGCCCCTGTGCTTACTTCTCTAGGAAGTTTTCACCAACGGAGAGTAACTATGATATTGGCAACCGCGAACTTCTAGCCATTAAATGGGCTTTTGAAGAGTGGCGGCACTTCCTGGAGGGGGCCAGACACCAGGTAACGGTCCTTACGGATCACAAGAATCTGGTTTTCCTAGAATCGGCCCGGAGGCTTAATCCTAGACAAGCTCGGTGGGCACTATTCTTTACCAGATTTAATTTCTTGGTTACCTATAGGGCTGGGTCCAAGAATATTAAGGCTGATGCCCTGTCACGTAGTTTCATGGCCAATCCTCCTTCCGAGAAGGATCCTGCTTGTATTTTACCCCATGGTATAATCGTTTCTGCCACGGATTCTGATTTAGCTTCTGATATCGCGGCTGATCAGGGTGCAGCTCCAGGGAACGTCCCTGGGGACAAACTGTTTGTTCCCCTGCTATACCGGCTAAGGGTACTCAGGGAAAACCATGACTCCGCTCTATCTGGTCATCCTGGCATCTTGGGCACCAAACACCTCATTACCAGAAACTATTGGTGGCCTGGGTTGCATAAAAACGTTAGGGCTTACGTCGCCGCTTGTGAGGTTTGTGCTAGGTCCAAAACCCCTAGGTCCCGACCTGCGGGCCTACTACGTTCCTTGCCCATTCCCCAGAGACCTTGGACCCATATCTCCATGGATTTTATCACCGATTTGCCTCCATCTCAGGGCAAGTCGGTGGTGTGGGTGGTAGTAGACCGCTTCAGCAAGATGTGCCACTTTGTGCCCCTTAAGATGCTACCTAACGCCAAGACGTTAGCTTCTTTGTTTGTGAAACACATCCTGCGTCTCCATGGGGCCCCAGTCAATATCGTTTTTGACAGAGGGGTACAATTTGTTTCCTTATTTTGGAGAGCCTTTTGTAAAAAGTTGGAGATTGATCTGTCCTTCTCCTCCGCCTTCCATCCCGAAACTAATGGCCAAACGGAGAGGACTAACCAGTCCCTGGAACAATATTTAAGGTGTTTCATCTCTGACTGTCAATTCGATTGGGTCTCATTCCTTCCCCTTGCTGAATTTTCCCTGAATAACCGGGTCAGTAACTCGTCAGGGGTCTCCCCGTTTTTCTGTAATTTCGGGTTTAACCCAAGGTTCTCCTCCGTTTCCCCTGGTTGTTCCAATAATCCTGAGGTAGAGGATGTTCATCAGGAACTGTGCACTGTCTGGGCCCAGGTTCAGAAAAACCTAGAGGCTTCCCAAAGCGCACAAAAGATTCATGCGGATAGTAGACGTTCTGCTAACCCCCGGTTTGTCGTCGGGGAATTGGTCTGGTTGTCGTCCAGGAACTTGCGCCTTAAGGTCCCGTCCAGGAAGTTTGCTCCCCGATTTATTGGGCCTTATAAGATCATTGAAGTCCTCAACCCTGTATCCTTCCGTCTGGAGCTGCCCCCATCCTTTCGCATACATGACGTCTTCCATGCCTCCCTCCTTAAACGCTGCTCCCCGTCCTGGTCCCCCTCGAGGAAACCTCCTGTTCCCGTTCTCACCCCTGAGGGGGTGGAATTCGAGGTGGCCAAGATTATGGACAGTAGGATGGTCCAGGGCTCCCTCCAGTACCTGGTCCATTGGAGAGGGTACGGGCTGGAGGAGAGGACTTGGGTACCTGCCCGTGATGTTCACGCTGGGGTATTTATTGATCAGGAGGTTCCACCTTCTCTTCCCTACTAAACCGGGTCCTCTTAGTAAGGGTCCGGTGGCCCCTCATAAAAGGGGGAGTACTGTTAGGGATATGCCAGGTACTACATCTAGGTATACTCCTGGCATTAATCAATCCACACCTGAGGCCAGACCTGTTCGACTGACACCATCTCCCACCAACCAGGGTGGCAGGCTCAGGAGTGGGAGAGCCTATCGCAGCCTGGTCAGTCGGAGTTAGCTCCGCCCCCTGTCCTTTATTACCTGCTGTGTTCTCCTCCTCAGTGCTTGTAATTCTTTTGGATTCCTGGCCCCACTGCTGCTTGGTCCAGCCTGCTTCTGCCGTGCTTCTGCCTTGCTGCTGTTCTGCTTAACCCGCTTGCTTTGCCTCCGGCTTGCTTCCTCCTCCGTGCTCACTTGGGTATACTCCACTTCATCCTGGTCCTGACAACTCATTCACCGCTCCGTTTCCTCGCGGCGTTCCGTGGGCTACTGCCCCTTCCCTTGCGTGTTCCCTGTTTGTTCTCCCATGCACTTAGACAGCGTAGGGACCGCCGCCCAGTTGTACCCCGTCGCCTAGGGCGGGTCGTTGCAAGTAGGCAGGGACAGGGCGGTGGGTAGATTAGGGCTCACTTTCCCTTCACCTCCTTCCTGCCATTACAAAAATGGTATGTAACGTGACAATTCTACTTATAATTCTATATTTGGTGCCTTCCGATGTCATAAAACACTGATTATACAGGTCAAGGTAAATACATGGAATGTATTATGACTTTAGCAAGACCCATGTTTGATGTCCTCCTATAACTCCTCTGTGTCACACATGCTAAGATTCCTTACACATGATCCCATAGCCACTCATGGTTGTGTCCTCCTAGACCCTGGACCTTGTTTGGTCTGCATAGAGGCTGAACAGTTCTCAGTGGTCCATGACTATTTTTTGGTGGGATAACAGGGAACGATGGTTTCCCATAGTTCATGCAGAAGACACCTGCTATATGCTATGTTCACCAGTGATGCAAATCCAAGCTGGGAAGGAGGTAATTGCATGTTACATGTGGCCATTAGGAGGAGAAAAACTCAAAGAGGGAGGACATCAATTGTGAGTCTAAGTTGATTGTGTAAAAAATGGCTTTCAGACCAAAGGCCTAATCCCTGCCCTCCTGGAGTCGGCCATTTGCTTTACACCACATCAGGGACCTGGTATAATGGAACCGCCATGGCCTTCTCCTGGAACATAGGAGGGCAGTGTTTTCTTTCTCTTTCACCAGCAGAGATGACCATAGCCGAGCTGTGATCTCCGGAATCCGATCAGTGGAGGAGCGACCTGCATGATACCGGGACGTCGTGGAGAACATCTGGGATTGGGACATCTTCTTATAACTTACTATTCCACATAATGTCGTGGCTATCAGTAAGATGTTAGTTAGTTGCATTACAAGCTCTGATCCTGGGTTCTCGGACTGATCGCCTTTTCTCGGGGTCAACAAGGAATTTTCCCCTGTGGCACAAATTGGCTAAACGTGCGCAGGGTTTTTGCCTTTTTCTGGATCAATAGCTTTAGTTAGGAATTTTATTTAAATAAATTGTGTTTAAAAATGAAAGCTCTGTCTCCTCGTCATTTCTCAATATTATATAGCAGTCAGGTATTAGTATATATTATGGGAGGTTATTATGGTTATTTTGCTGCTGATAATCCAATATGGTTGATTCCATGAAGCATTGGATAATATACACATACAGAAGAGAAATACATCATATGAGCCATATAAATGCTACTATTATAAAGGAACACTAAGGATCGATGCACACGATGCGTATTACGTGCGTTTTTGGAGAGTGGATATGCGTGCAGCACCTCTGCAGAGTAATACAGTACCAGCATATTCAATGAGATTCCAGGAAATCTCATGTACACGGTGCGGTATTTTTCGGGACTGAAATTCACCTGTGGTGTATTGTTTAGAATCCGCAGCATGTCATTTTATCTTGCGTTTCCGCTTGCAAATTCTATTTGTCTAGTGCAGAGGAAAATCCCACCAAAATTTCTCAGCATGAAAAGGCACCGAAAAACTAATCAAATGGGAGAAAACGCACCGAAAAATGCATCACCTTCAGGTGTGTTTTTTTCCAGAGGTTTCGCTGTGTGTTTTCCACAGTAAAATACACAACATGTGCATGTAGCCTAACGGTAAAAAATACATAAAAATCAAAACAATCCATGTGGTCCTGTTTTGCCTGAGAAATTCTTCTGTGTGGGTCCTAGATCAGCCATTTTTCTCCATCCCTTACTAAGCCACTCCCCTCAGCCGTCGGCCAGCGAAAATGGAAGAGATTGGAAGGAACATGAAGAGGTTGTCGATGTTGCTGAGAACCCCAGCGATCAGATGTAATCTATGAAAGGCTTTATTTCGCTGCAGTGCCACCACAGGGTTAAAGGGTAACTAAACGTTTGAAAAACTTCTGACATGTCATAGTGACATGTCAGAAGTTTTGATTGGTGGGGGTTCGAGCACTGAGACCCCACCAATCGCTAGAACGAAGGCGCAGAAGCCCTCGTGTGAGCGCTCAGCTGCTTCGTGTCTGTTCGGCTTTTTCCGGAAAGCCGATGTATCGGAGTACGGGCTCATAGACTTTTTATTGAGTCCGTACACTGATACATTTATTTCTGGAAAAAGCCGAACAGACATGAAGCGTCTGAGCGCTCACACAAGCGCTTCAGCTGCTTTGTTCTAGCGATTGGAGGGGGTCTCAGTGCTTGGACCCCCAGCAATCAAAACTTCTGACATGTCACTATGACATGTCAGAAGTTTGTGAAATGTTTAAGTTACCCTTTAAGGCAATGACTTACACACTTCAAAACTATGGGCTTTCGGTATAATGCGAGAACGTGCCGATCCTCCAAATTCTAGTTATTTCATTTTCTCACCATTTTCACAGTCATACAAAATCTGAGCAGCATTTTGATATTTGTCACTATTAAATTTGCTGGTCATTAAAGGGCCATACCCTAGTAGATAACTGCTACAATGGCAAATATGTTCCTTATAGAAAATCACTCCCACTTTTGCAGATGTCGTTAGTGCATAGTTGCATTTGTATTTTCTCATAAACCTACCGTTAAATCAGGTGCGATCGAATAAAAATATAAAGCAAGTCCTAAACCTGTAACATCTAATAAAACACTTTTTAATAAATGGGAACGGACTGTTTTAGCAACATGACCAATACTTCTTTATTATTTTAACCCCTTAAGGACGCAGCCTAGTTTTGGCCTTAAGGCTCAGAGCCCATTTTTCAAATCTGACATATTTCACTTTATGTGGTAATAACGTCGGAATGCTTAAACCTACCCAAGCGATTCTGAGATTGTTTTCTTGTGACACATTAGGCTTCATGTTCGTGGTAAAATTTGGTCGATATATTCAGTGTTTATTGGTGAAAAATTGCAAAATTTAGAGAAAATTTTGAAAAAATTGCATTTTTCAGAATTTAAATGCATCTGCTTGTGAAACAGACGGTTATACCACCCACAATAGTCACTAGTTCACATTTTCCATATGTCTACTTTAGATTGGCATCGTTTTTTGAACATTCTTTTATTTTTCTTGGACGTTACAAGGCTTAGAACATAAACAGCAATTTCTCATATTTTTAAGAAAATGTCAAATGCCTTTTATTTAAGGTACCTGTTCAGTTCTGAAGTGGCTTTGAGGGGCCTATGTATTAGAAACCCTGATAAAACACCCCATTTTAAAAACTAGACCCCTCAAAGTATTCAAAACAGCATTTAGAAAGTTTTTTAACCCTTCAGGCATTTCACAGGAATTAAAGCAAAGTGGAGGTGAACTTTGCAAATTTCATTTTTCTTGCGGAATTTCAATTTTATTCATTTTTTTTTCTGTAACACAGAAGGTTTTACCAGAGAAACACTACTAAATATGTATTGTCCAGATTCTGCAGTTTTTAGAAATGTCCCACATGTGGCCCTACTGCGCTCGTGGACTAAAACACAAGCCCTAGAAGCAAAGAAGCACCTAGTGCATTTTGAGTCCTCTTTTTTTATTAGAATATATTTTAGGCAGCATGCCAGGTTTGAAGAGGTGTTGAGGTGCCAAAACAGTAGGAATCCCCCAATAGTGACCCCATTTTGGAAACTACACCCCTCAAGGAATTCATTTATGGTTGTTGTTACCATTTTGACTGCACAGTTTTTTCACAGCACCTATTTGAATTGGGCTGTGAAATGAAAAAAATTTCGTTTTTTCCAATAAAATGTCATTTGTGATCAAAATTTCTTATTTTCACAGGGAACAAAATACCCCATTTGGTTGCCCAGTTTGTCCTTAGTGTGGCAATACCCCATTTGTGGTGATAAACTGCCGTTTGGGCCCATGGGAGGGCTCAGACGGAAAGGAGCGCTATATGTTTGTTGGAGTCCAGATTTTGCTGGATTGGTTTTCGGGTGCCATGTCGCATTTGCAGAGCCTCAGGGGTATCAAAGCAATGGAAACCCACCAAAAGTGACCCCATTTTGGAAACTACACCCCTCAAGGAATTCATTTATGGTTGTTGTTAGCATTTTGAGCACACCGTTTTTTCACAGCACCTATTTCAATTGGGCTGTGGCATTAAAAAAATGACATTTTTTCCAATAAAATGTCATTTGTGATCAAAATTTCTTATTTTCACAGGGAACAAAATGCTCAATTTTGTTGCCCAATTTCTCCTGAGTGCAGCAATACCCCATTTGTGGCAATAAACTGCCGTTTGGGCCCATGGGAGGCTTCAGAAGGGAAGGAGCGCTGTGTGTTCTTTGGAGTCCAGATTTTGCTGGATTGGTTTTCGGCTGCCATGTCGCATTTGCAGAGCCCCAGAGGTATCAAAGCAATGGAAACCCACCAGAAGTGACCCCATTTTGGAAACTACACCCCTCAAGGAATTCATTTATGGGTAATGTGACCATTTAGACCCCATAGTTTCTTCACAGAACTTATTTGAATTGGGCTGGGAATGAAAACAAAATTATTTTTTACAAATAATATGTAGTTTTGGCTGAAAATTTCTTATTTTCACAAGAAACAAAATACCCCATTCTGTTGCGCAATTTGTTCTGAGTGCCGCAATACCCCATTTGTTGTGATAATCTGCCGTTTGGGCCCATGGGAGGGTTTAGAAGGAAAGGACCACCATTTGGCCTACTGGGGATTTTCTAGTGCGAAGTCATGTATGCAGAAGCCCCTGAGGTACCAGTACAGTTGAAACCCGCAAGAAGTGACCCCGTTTTAAAAACTACACCCTTAAGGCATTCATCTAGAGGTGTAGTGAGCATTTTGACCGGAGACCTACACCCCATAAACTGTAATGTGGGTTCTCCCGGGTATGGCAATACCCTACATGTAGCTGTTATCAGCTGCCTGGGCACACAGCAGGGCTCAGAGGGGAAAGACGAGGGGGGATAAGCTGTGCGGAGTGCATCAGGGTAAGTAAAATTGGGGTAAATTATAAACCAAGGGATGTATGATCAATTTTAAAACACTCTTTCATACAGAGCTCTGGTTATTCGGGACACGTGTCACATTGATATATTGTGTCATCCCTTATCGCCCTCTTATAGCAGACTTTGCACCTCTTTTGACTTTTTCCCTTCTTGCCAGTTTGGGGAACTTCCCCTGGAAAGTGTTGCCGCCCTGGTACGATGCGTGTGGCCCCGCTTCCAGAAGTACTGGGTGCCCCCCCTTCTTGGTCCCTAAAGATTAGGTTCTTGATAATCACCTCTTGAAATTCCAGGAAAGTTCCCGTCTGGCCTGCACATCGACGTAGCACGTACGCATTGTACAAAGCCATCTGTATGATGTGCACGGCCAGCTTCTTATACCACACCGCATAGCGCTGTAGGGCCTCAGGGCTTGATCTGACAAGTCCATCCCTCTCATGTACCTATTGTAGTCCAGGATGCAGTCTGGTTTGGGGGTGGCCTTTCCTTCATATATCCTAAACCTGTAGGTATACCCTGATGCACTCTCGCAGCTTATACATCTTCACGCCATACCTTGCCCTCTTACCCGGCAGGTACTCGCGGAATTGAACCCTCCCTTTAAAATGTAACAGGGACTCATCAATAGAAATACACTTCTCGGGGTGTATGCTGGGGAAAACCGGGCACTGGAACGGTCTCATAGGGGTCTCCGTTTATACAAACGGTCAAAACTGGGGTCATCTCGGGGTGGGCACGGCTCATTATCAGTATAATGTAAGAAGCAAAGTATTGCCTCATTTATTTATTTTTTTAGGTTCCAGTTCAGTTCTGAAGTTGCTTTGAGGGGCCCATATATTAGAAACCCCTATGAAATACCCCATTTTAGAAACTAGACCCCTCAAAGTATTCACAACAGCATTTAGAAAGTTTATGAACCCTTTAGGTGTTTCACAAAAATGTAGAGCAAAGTAGAGGTGAAATGTAAATTTTTTTTTTTGTCAGAAAATCCTCTTTATACCATTTTTTTTATAACACAAAAGGATTTATCAGTGAAACGCAACTCAATACTTATTGCCCAGATTCTGCAGTTTTGAGAAATATCCCACATGTGGCCCTCGGGCGGTAATGGACTGAAGCGCCGGCCTCCGAAGCAAAGGAGCACCTAGTGGATTTTGAGGCCTCTTTTTTATTAGGCACCATGTCCGGTTTGAAGAGGTCTTGTGGTGCCAAAACATTGGGAACCCCCCAAAAGTGACCCCAATTTGGAAACTAGACCCCTTGAGGAACGAACTGTAGTTTCGATCAGTACCATTTTTAGGTACATGCGACTTTTTGATCTCTTTTTATTCCATTTTTTGGGAGGTGAAGTGACCAAACAATTGTGATTCTGGTACGGTTTATTATTATTTTATTTTACGGCGTTCATCGTGCGGGATAAATAACGAAATAGTTTTGTAGTTCAGGCCGTTACGGACGCGGCGATACCAATTATGTATAGTTTATTTGTTTATATATTTTTATTAATAATAAAGGACTGATCAGGGAAAAGGGGGGATTTTTACTTTTATTACTTTTAAATCTTTTATTTTCTTATTTTTACACATCTTTTTTTAACTTTTTTTTTACTTTATTACTTTGTCCCACTAGGGGACTTGAGGGTAGGAGGCCCTGATCGCTATTCTAATACACTGCACTAAATGCGTAGTGCAGTGCATTAGAACTGTCAGCTACTCACTGACAGCAAGCATAGTGGGTCCTGACGTTGTCAGGACCCACTAGGCTTCCGTCTATGGCATAGCCGGACGCCATTGTTTGGTGTCCGGTTGCCATAGTCACCATCGCCGGCCGCTATCGCGTAGCAGGCCGGCGATGGCAGCTTAACCCCTAAAAAGCCGCGATCTCTATAGAACGCGGCTTTTAAGGGGTTAATCAGCGGGGACACAGCGATCGGTCCCCGCTGTAGGAGCTGTGACAGCTGCTGAACAAGACAGCAGCGTCACAGCTCCTGTATGTGTCGGGAGGACGGCCGAAACGGCCGTTACTCCCGTGACGTACTATTACGTCATGGAGCGCGAACGATACAGCTGCCATGACGTAATAGTACGTCAAGGAGCGGGAAGGGGTTAAAGAAAAGCCCTCAATGGCTCAACAGCGGGAATCGTCCCACGATAAATAGGAGAGGCAGGAAAGTGAGAGGTGTACACCCCCCTGGCGCTATTGTGCTGGGGGACACGACAACCTGGTAGTCAAAAAGATGTCTATATAGTCCAAGTGCTGGTTCGGGGGACTACTAGCCACTAGTGTTCCAGGCAGAGAATAATCAGTATCGAATGCTGAGATGCACTAGGATATTTTGAGTGCAAGACGGTGAAAAATTACCCTTTACGAAGGCGCTGTTTCCTTTGCGATATTAAGGATGATCCTCTGGAGTCATGCAAATGTTAACCTTTTATTAATATCGTAACATGCAACATGTTTCAGAGCCGAACCGGCTCCTTCATCGACATTTGACCTATACTTATGTCATAGATGGGAAGCGGGAGTATGGAGCAGGCTCACGGCTCCATCATCTAAGCTGTTAGAAAGAGAGAGGCGGCCCCCTCTGACAGTCCATCGGGTGCAGATCGTCATCATGGCAGCCTGGGGGCCAAATGAAGGCCTCCAGGTCTGCCATCTTTGTATTAATATTAAGCTCTGCCTGCAACAGCGTTTAATAAAATCCTATGAAAATCACGTTTTACTGCAATATGTTGCTATTATTGCACTATATCATGCAAACGATCCACAAATCATCTCCCACAAAAAAAATGGAATAAAAAGTGATCAAAAGGGGGCGTGGCAAGGCACTGATGTGAGCGGTCGCACGGAACTTCGGCTCTGACCAGAGACCCCTATTATTTATCCTGTGGAGGAATTACTGTTGCCACCATTTCTTATAACTTGCGGAGGAAGGGTAAGAGACCCACGAGGAGCAAAATGGGTCCGTCAAAAACGGCAGGAGCTGCGGAGAAGTTGAAGGAGTTTGCCCGGGGTGCGGTCCAAGATGGCGCCCGCGGCGAGTCCTCACAGCATGGAGCAGAGGGGCCGGCAAAAGTTTCTGGAGGGCAGTCGGAGTTACGCCCTGCGGCTGAGGTAACAGCACAGCCTGGCCTGACACTGCAGCAAGTATCGGAGACGCTGCTGGCGGCGATATTAGAGACCAAGACATCGGTCACAACAAAATAGAGGAGGTTAAGGTGGATGTGGGTCTCCTGAGGCAGGATTTGCACAACTTGAGGGACCGAGTCGCGCATGCTGAAACCAGGTTGTCGGACCTGGAGGACCGTACAGCTAATATACCCCACACACTTCGGGACCTCTCTGGCAAGGTGGATTTATGGCGCCAGAAAGCGGATGATTTGGAGAACAGGCTGAGGAGGAACAACCTTCGCATCATAGGCCTACCAGAACGAGCAGAAGGATCCCGCCCGGACGAGTTTACAGAGAAATGGCTGAAAGATATGTTTCCAGATACCGTGTTTTCGCAGGCTTTTGCAGTGGAAAGAGCGCATAGGGTTCCGGCGAGGCCGCCACCCCCTGGAGCGAACCCTCGACCATTCCTGGCGAGATTGTTAAATTGTAAGGACCGGGATCTGGTCCTGCAGGCAGCCAGACGCAAGGGGGCCATTAAAGTGGATAACGTCACGGTGTCGATTTTCCCCGATTTCTCTCCGGAACTACAACGTCAACGCGCATCGTTTGTGATGATTAAACGAAAGCTGCGAGACCGACAAATTCCATATTCTATGGCTTATCTGGCCCGCTTGAGAGTCGTCGATGGAGATCGAGCAGTATTTTTTGCCAACCCTGAGGAGGTGGATGAATGGTTGCTGAGGAATATGAGGTCGCCTAGAAGATGAAGGATTTCTTGGGGACTTAAGCGCGGGCATGGTGAATATGTATCCTGAACGGTCATTTGCTGTCTTGCATGTGGGGAGAGGTTATACATGGGGGAGACAATGTTTAAAGTTTCCTTTCATAATGCTTTATCTTCCTGTAATATGCCTATAAGGGGGTCCGGAGTTCAGAATGGTTCCAGAACATATATTACTCTTGTTACGATATGTGATTGTAGTAGGTTACCGAAGTGTTAATAGGGGATTCTGACCAACGGGTGGTTGTTCCTCTAATTCTGTGGCACAGTAAAGCACATTATAGGGGGGAATTTGTTGGAGTATGCAGCCTGATTTTTGATTCCACTGTGTATATTCCTTAGCGGTGGAAGCTACCCCTTTCATATATAGTATATAGCTCTTGAGTTCCTGTTGAGCTCCTGATGGCTAACTGGGTTTTTATGTGGTTCATGTTTTTGATCTCTGTTTTACACTATGTCAGACAACGAGTACCTTACATTTTGAGAGCTGCATATCAGGGAATGGCACTACCTAGGGAGAGGGGGAGGGGGAGAGGGAAGGGCTGTTATCGGTACATAGAGAGTGTTCTAAGTATGGCGTCACTTAAGTTCTTGTCCTGGAATGTGAGGGGCATGGGGACTCCTAGGAAACGGAATATGATTTTCTCTGTGCTCAAGAATGTGAACCCACATATAATTTGTCTTCAGGAGACGCATCTGACAGCAGACACAGTACAGTTTTTATGTAAGCCCTGGATTCAGTGGAGTAGACATTCTGTTAGAACTTCTGCCTCTAGAGGGGTATCTCTATTAATACATAGAACTCTTAGGTGGGAAGTGATGCATACCAGAATTGATCCTGAGGGGAGATACGTATTTGTGCATGCCAACATTAACTCCACACCTTATGTCGTAATGGGGATATATAACCCACCGCCAGGGTCTCTGGCACTACTTAGGGAGGCGGTTTCCTTTGCTTCCGCATATCAAGAAGCCAGAGTGATCCTCCTAGGAGACATGAACCTTATAATGGATCAGTCTATTGATCGGTTCCTGTTGAGGGGAGAGGGAGACGTAAGACAAGGGGTCTCCCCATTAGCCTCAATAATGGAGGAGATAGGGTGGGTAGATCTATGGAGAGTTAGTCATATGGGACTTCGTGAATTCACATGTCACACACCACAATTTGATGCGTTGTCTCGTATAGATTATATTTTTGGTACGTCCTCTGTATATAATTCTATGGAAAGCATTGAACATCTTCCCAGAGCAATTTCTGATCACAGTCCGATTCTTCTGCAAATGTCACTACCGGAGGTGAGTAGGAGGGGGGCCCTTAAAATTCACCCGTTTTGGCTCCAATTAATCAAACCAAACGATAGGATCCCAGATCAGCTAGATGTCTTTCTTGAAGCACATAGGCAGGAGCAGAATGGGAGACTACGATGGGATACGCTGAAAGCGTATTTGAGAGGCTGCCTGAAGTCATCAATATCATTTGTGAAGCGCTTCTCGGCCCAAAGGGAAAAGGATTTGGCGGGAAAGTGTGGAGAATTGGAGGCCGCGTTTGTGGGTGATCCCTCCCCACAAAACAGGGAGGCTTGGCTCTCGGTGGGGAGGGATTATCTTCTAGTACTGCAGGAGAAGGCGGAACGTAGAATCTTCTTCACTGGCCAATCCTTTTTTGAATTGGGTAACCAATCCGGCAAACTCTTGGCTCATGTGGTGAGACAGAATACCTTGTCTCCTCCAGTGTTGAACATTCGAAACGCTCAGAATGTTTTGGTCCATACATCACAGGAGATAGTGGCTCAATTTGCAGACTTCTATAGGGACTTATATACGTCTAGGGCTGGGCACTCAATGGAAGAGTTGGGGAAATATTTGGATGACATGGTTTCCACAGTTGACGGAGGAGGGTTGTGAGTTACTCGAGTCCCCCTTCACAGTAGAGGAGATTTCTGAGTGTATATTGGATATGACTAAAGGTAAGGCCTCGGGCCCGGATGGGATTCCTCTGGAAGTATATATTCAATACATTGAGGTTATGTCAGCCCAACTTCTTTCTCTATTTGAGGCGTGCTTATTGGCGGGGGATCTGGCGGATTCTATGAAAGAAGCTACCATAGTAGTTATTCTAAAACCAGGCAAGAACCCAGAGGATAGTGGTTCTTACCGCCCCATATCACTGCTTAACAAAGACTATAAGATACTGACTAAATTAATGGCCAATAGACTAGCGCGGGTCATCAATGATGTCATACACTCTGATCAGACCGGTTTTATACCTGGGAAATCCACTTCGGATAGTATTCGTAGAGCTCAGGTGGTTACTCAGATGGGGTGGTGGGAGCAGCAGGATTGGGCGCTGGCATCCTTGGATGCTGCCAAGGCATTTGACTCTGTAGAGTGGACATACCTATGTGAGGTGCTCAGGAAATTTGGGTTTGGAACTACCTTTATCAAATGGATTACGATCATATATAAAGAGCCTCGAGCCTCGGTAGTGGTTAATGGGATTTTGTCCCCCTCCTTTTTGCTTCATAGGGGTATGAGACAGGGATGCCCATTGTCCCCCTTATTGTTCGCACTTGCCATAGAGCCCCTGGCTATAGGGATTCGAAGAGATATGGCCTTTCAGGGAATTCGGATCGGACCGCAAGAAAACCGCATAGGACTTTACGCTGACGATATGCTGCTGTTCCTGGCCAACCCGAATGCCTTATTACCTAGGGCTATGAGATTGATGGAGGTGTTTAGCAGTTTTTCGGGCCTGCATGTTAACTGGAGTAAGTCCTATCTCATGCCTCTCCATTCTAACAATTGTGGGTGGGGTTCACATTTTCAGGGTCTACAAGTGGTGCATAGTTTTAAATACCTGGGAGTTTGGATATCTAGGGATAGTTCACACTCATACGACATTAATGTGTACCCTCTACTTTCATATTTGAAAGATAAATTTGCAGTCTGGAAGTCACTCCCCTTATCAGTGGCAGGTAGAATTAACCTAATTAAAATGGTAGTGCTGCCTAAATTGCTATATGTCTTGGAGCACGCGGACACAATGGTTCCTAAAAAGTTCTTTAATTTGGTCAACTCTATATTTACTCCATTTATATGGGGAAAGAATAGACATAAGCTCAAAATAGACACTCTGCAGAGGCCCAAACAGAGGGCGGGAGCGGCCCTACCGGATGTGTTTTTATACTATTTGGCAGGTCAACTTAGATATATTAGGCTGTGGATGTTGGATGATCCATTGCCCAATGCCGAACATCATTTAGCACATTTTCTCAGAGTACCTAACTTATGGCCCGTTCTAGAACCACATGATTTTAGCCCTAAGCATACATTACCGTTGATTAAACTGGCGAAGCAGGTGTGGGCTCATGCAAAATCACTGCTGAAATTTAAAGATACGGTAGCGGAGTTGCCGTTGTGGTCCAACCATGGATTACCTCACTTTTTGGGATTTCAGGATCATGCATTCTGGGAGGGTTTAGAGGTGACACAAATGAAACATTTGAGTACTGGAGATGGACACGCGTTATCAGCAAGGGAGATACAAGATACATTCCAGGTGCCAGAGAGGGATACATTTAGATGTGTACAGCTGCACCACGCTCTCAGGGCCCAATTCAGACATGCTCAGACTTTGATATCTTCCCTACCCCTTATAGGGGTGCTTCGAACACAAGGCGCGCGGGGCCGGATATCAGTAGTTTACACGTTCCTGCTGTCTCAAAGGTTAGCACAGGCGGGATGTGCGGTGGAACTCAGATGGAAGGGGCTGATTCCGAACCTGACTGAGGAGGATTGGCTTGATGCAATGTCTTCACATCTTGCGGTTTCACCAGCGGTTAATAATAAAATGACGCAGCTTTATATTATCCATAGATGTTATATAACTCCTACCAGGCTATTGCATATGGGCAGATCTTCCTCGGCTAGTTGTAAAAGATGCCAGCATGGTCGGGCAGACTTTGACCATATGGTGTGGCACTGCCCGGTAATAGCTAAATTCTGGAGAGAGGTCACAGACTTTCTCTCATCAGTAACAGGTAAACGAGTCCCCTGTGAGCCTGGGTTATGTTTGTTCGGTCTGTTCCCACCAAACTCCTGGTCACACTATGAGGGTATATTTCTACGGGAGACCCTGTTCATGGCCAGGAAGGCTATTGCACTTCGTTGGATGGGAGATCTTCACCCAACAGTTCCACAATGGAAATCACTGCTCAACTTAGTAATACCTTACGCTAATCTAGTATACAAACATCGGGGTTGTCCGTATAAATTCCTGGAAGTGTGGGGTAGTTGGTGCTCATCGCCTCTTGCATCATTTAATGTGGGTGACCTCAGGTCCTCCCTAAACAGTCTTGGGGTTTAATTGAGTAAGCAGGGACGGGGTAGCGGGCCCCAACTGGGGGGGGGGAGGTTCGATAGGGGGTTGGACGAGATCAGTCCTGGATTGTACAAGTATTTATAACAGGGTTGTATATATTTGCATTGCTTTTGTTCCTATAAATGTAATGGTTATACTCAGTAACATACCGGAAAAGGATGTACCACATCTTATTCTCACTGTGTAACGGAGATCGATGTTGTTGTTTGTATGGTTATGTTACATTGAAATAATGGGTTTCTTGCATGTCACCCAAAATGTTATGTTTATCATACCATGTGCAATGTGTATTTTCAATAAAATGAGTTTAAAAAAAAAAAAAGTGATCAAAAGATTTATGTACCCTACAATGGTTCCAATAAAAACTATAGCTCACTCCGCAAATATCAAGCCCTCACATTGTTAAATTGATGGAAAAAGAAAAAAGTTATGGCTCTCATAACATAGCAACACAAAAAAGCAGTTGGAGGGGATTGCCTCACTATACTGAACTGCTGCTTCAGACCTCAACACTAGCCAGGAGGCTTCACCTGCTTCCAGCGTGCAGCTTTCTAGTCCTGCATGTTAGGTGGTAAGTTTAACTGCCCCGTTTTCCCAACTGGGGGGTACCCGAAGAGGACCCTTGTTAACACGCCTGCTCGGCTTGGCATTCCTTACAGTGGGCAACCCCTGCCCTTTCCTGCCCACAGGAGTATCTTTTAATGCCTAGACCTGCTTGAGTGCCGCATCTAGTCTCTACGCAGGCCTTCATACGCTACACGGCTGCCTTGCCTTCTAGACACTGGGGTACCCTCCCACCGCTTAGATCATTGCTTCGCTCAGGCTCATCTTACTTCCACGTATTTGTTGAATCTTTGCTAGCAAATGTGATTGGAGCGTGGCCTTCCCATCCCCGGCTCCCTCAGACACATATACAAAGCAAGATGGTGAAAATTGGTCAGGCTAAACATGGAGACCCGCCTACTACTCCCAAACAAAAGAAATCCCAACCGGACATGGATAAATTCCTGAAAAGACGCTCACCCCAAAGATCTACATCTTCCACTAAACGGTCATTGCTGCCTAACGATCATCGTGACACTTCTGATGGTGAAAGTTACATGGAGGAAGAAGTGGCACCTGACCCACCTTCTATGATCTCCATTTCTACTAAAGGCTTGCAAAAGATTATCGAGAAAGCCCTACAACCTGTAATGCGAGAACTTGACGATATTAAGCAGGAAGTCCACCACATTTGAGTTAGAGTTGAGCTACTTGAAGAAACCCAAACTGCTCTTCTTACTCACGGAGATGCGACCTCCTCGGCACTTCAGGCTTGTCAAACTCATCTGAATTCTCTTCACCCCTATGTGGAAGATCAGGATAATAGGGGAGGCGCAATAATCTGCGGATAAGGGGAATGCCGGAAAACTTCCCTCCACATGAGACCATGTCCATGACTAAGAAAATCCTGGACTTTGTCCTCAGCCCTGATTCACCCCAAGACCTACAGATTGAAAGAGCTCATAGGGCTCTAGTCCAAAACCCAAAGAAGGTGAACCACCAAGGGATATTGTATGCAAGCTACTGTCTTTTCCTGTCAAAGAAGGGGTGCTCCGCAAGACACGCGATATACCTGACCTTATGTTTGAGGGTCATAAACTGACTTTTTCTCAGGATATTTCCCCGACCACACTATCCAAACGTAGGTCTCTTGGGATCGGCACGGATCGTCTCCGATCTCTAAAAATACCGTAGAAATGGCTCTTCCCTTTTGGACTATCCTATCATTTCCAAGGTCGGTTGTCCATTGTTCATTCAGCGGAAGACCTAGAGAATGCTTGCCCTCCACTAGACCTCGACCATACCGCCATCCCCTTTTGGCAACCTTACACAGATGTAGCCTCTCTTCCCTCTCTGCCTAAGCCTGATATCTGGCTGAATCCAAGACCCCGTCCAACTAAGAAGAGACCAGCAAATAATCCTCCATGACAGACTTGCGGCCCTGCTTAGGATTGTGTTTTATTTGCATCCATTCTATGTCTGTCTAGAGATATGTTTGTGTACGGGTTTAATGTCTTAACTTTTTCTCTTTAGGTGGTTTAAAATCTGTGCTTTAAAAATGTTTAGCTACAGTCTGCCTTGAATATTTATTGTTTGGGTGCCGGGATGAGGGGTGCATATTCTTATTCACTCGTTCACTCTTCTCTCCGCCGCCACGCCTCTCTGTCAGTCAGTGCTTAACTGACTAATACCGCACTGTGGATCAGTGCAAATATCTTTACTACAGCATTTGAAAACAATTTACTTCTTATTGTTCTCTTTTCTGTGTTTCTCATCTTTTCTTTCTTTCTCTCTTCATACTGGTGCATTTATGTCGCGTATTCAGGTTACGACATTGAATGTCAAGGGCTTCAACCAGGGGCGTAACTAGGAAAGACTGGGCCCCATAGCAAACTTTTGACTGCGGCCCCCCCCCCCTCTGCTGGGTATCACACAACCCCCCCCCCTTGTAGATAGTGCCTCCCTATAGATTCCACCACACAGCGCCCCCCTATAGATAGCACCATACACAGCCTCCTGTAGATAACGCCATACAGACCCCCTCTGTAGATAACACCATATAGCCCCCTCTGTAGATTACGCCATACAGACCCCCCCCAAAAAAAATGGCCTATAGTTTGTCCTACAAAAGACATGCATCCCCTATCCACATCCCCTATCCACAGGATAGGGGATACATGTGTGATCGCTGGCAGCGATAAGGAGAACGGGGGACCGAAAGTCCCCCGAAGTTCTCCATGACTAACCTCAGACTTCCGGCGTCTGCGCAGTTCAATAAAAATGAAAGGAGCGCTGGTCACGCATGCGCACAAGCACGACCGGTGCACAAGTCATTTCCATGGAGCTGCAGACAGACTACGGAAGTCCGAGGTTTGTCATGGAGAACTTAGGGGGGACTTTCGGTCCCCCGTTCTCCTCATCGCTGGGCGTCCCAGCGATCCCACATGTATCCCCTATCCTGTGGTTAGGGGATGCATGTCTTTTGTAGGAACAACCCCTTCAGTGGCGTCGCTCTGTAGCAGCCATAGCGGCTGCTAGCGGAGCCTGCGGTCATGGGAGGGGCCGTGCCGGCGGGTGGCACGGGCCCCCTCATGCTGCAGGCCCAGTAGAAGTCGCTACGGCTGCTATAGCGGTAGTTACGCCACTGCGCATAGATTTGTACGGCGTAAAACTACAGCTCCCAGCATGGCCGAAACAATAATAAGGATATGCTGGGAGATGCGGTTTCACAAAAAAAATCATACCACCATCATATCGCTGCAGATCATACAGTGACTACAATACTGATTAGAGGCAGAATAAACATTTACATTAAGTGACTCACCGGTGACGTCTCAGATTCTAGTTCTTTTCTTCTCCCTCCGGTTCAGACATCTATGATGGATTTCTCCCGGCCATGACCCATTTCTGCAGTTTTCCGTTTAGATGTCTTCAGCTTCTCACTTTTAAAACATTTCTGCACCTGTAAACAAAGTTAAAATTCTCAACACATCTAAATATAACTGTCACACACACACACACACACACACACACACACACACACACCGTGCCCCCTGTAGATAGTGCCCCCTGTAGATAGTGACCTACATAGAAGCCCCTGTAGATAGTGCCCACATATGGACTCCAGAGCTGCAAGGCAATAGTGCTAACCACTGAGCCACCGTGCTGCCCTACATATAGCTTCCCCTATAGTTAGTGCTCCACGTATAGCCCACCTCTGTAGATATTGTCCCACATATAGCCCACCCCTGTAGACTGTGCACTACATATAGCCACCCTGTTGCTAGTGCCCCACAGGTAACCCACCCCTGTATATAGTGTCCCACACATAGCCCACCCCTATAGAAAGTACCCTAAAAAATAGCTCCCCTATAGATAGTGCTCTACATATAGCCCACCCCTGTATATAGTGTCCCACACATAGCCCACCCCTATAGAAAGTACCCTAAAAAATAGCTCCCCTATAGATAGTGCTCTACATATAGCCCACCCCTGTATAGTGTCTCACATATACTGCCCCACATATAGACCCCCCTGTAGATAGTGGCCCACATCCCCACATACAGACCTCCCCTGTAGCTAGTGCCCCACATATAGACCCCCCCTGTATATAGTGGCCCACATATAGACCCCCCTGTATATAGTGGCCCACACCCCCACATATAGACCCCCTGTAGCTACTGCCCCACATATAGACCCCCCTGAAGCTACTGCCCCACATATAGACACCCCTATATATAATAGCCCACATAAAGACGACCCCCCCCGTAGATAGATCCCCCACTATAGATAATGCCTTTTCACATTTTTATGAGGAAAAAAATATATAACGTTGACATACTCACATTCTCCGGTTCCCACGCTGTTCACTGGCGATGCAGACATGCTCTCTTCTGAGCATGTCTGCAGGAGCTGAATGAGCGTCCTTCAATGACGCTGATTGGCGGGGCAGAATGACTTGCCCGGCCATTCAGTGCTAATACATGTATTTGGCTGCCGCTAGCACCGGGGCCCCCTCCGGTGCTAGCGACACCTACAGGCATGAGAGTGCCTGTGTAAGGCTCGGTGGCGCGGGCCCCACAGTAGCGGTGCTAGCGGCGCCACCGGGCATTTGGGAGGGCGTGTCGGCTGGCGGCACGGGCCCCCTCAAGCCCCGGGCCCCGTAGCAGCCGCTACTGCTGCTACCGCGGTAGTTACGCCACTGGCTTCAACTCCCTTAGTGAACGCTCCCAGGTCAAACACTCCCTTAAAAAAATGGATTCGTCTGTGATGCTGCTACAGGAAACCAAATATTGGGAAAGATCGCCTATCACACAAATGTATATTGTATAAGGGAGACCACATTGGTGTACACCACCTTGATGAGCAGAATTGAATCAGGAATAGGGGAGGGGGAAAAGAATGTGGTCTGTGGGTTAATTAATATTTAACTTTTATTAATATTCATTAAGATAGAAAATGAGTTAAAAGTCCATTGGTGCAACCTGGTATGTGTGAGTGACCCCCAAGCTCACATACCTAATTGCCAAATGTTGTATAATAGAATATTGTATTGAAATAAAGAATAATTATGCTGTCAGTATTGCTCTAGTGAGAAACACATAGGTTTCTATACTGTCTAGATGCCAAATTACATGGCAAGTGACATTAAATTAAGCCAGTGGGCTGTATTGTGTAGCAGTAAATCGATCTCAAAACAGCAAAATTTAACTTTGGTTAACGTTACTGCGCTTTCTGTATTGACAGGCAGCGCAGTTGGAGTGATTCAAACTTGCCGTGCAGTGAGTATTAATGTCAGATTATGACAGTGCAATGAGTGAGCGCAAATTTTGCAAATTGCACTGCCATGCGATGTTGTTGCGGCATAGTGTGAACAGTTAGTTTACACCTGCACCCTCACGCTGGTGTCCCTGCGATCCAGAGCAGCAGCGTGGGGAGCAGCCGCAATATATGCTATAGCCACGCTCAGCTGTCAGCTGGGAAGCGGTGTAAGGGAGCCGTCCCACAGTTGGACTCTGTTGTGAGAGCAGCCGTGATGTATTGAAGTAGCCGCGCTCAGCTGTCAGCCGAGAAGCGGTGACAGCTGAGCGCGGCTACTTCAATACATCATGCATATTAATAAAAGTTAAATATTAATTAACCCACAAACCACATTCTTTTCCCCCTCCCCTATTCCTGATTCATTTCTGCTACAGGAAACCCACTTGAAAGGTAAAATTCCAAACCTTCCTAAATCACCTTACACTACATGGTTCCATTCATGCAATGATAGTGGCAAACGTAACTGTGTCAGTATAGCTCTACGGTCTGACATTCCCTTTGAATTTGTCTCCCAGATTGCTGATGGCGCAGGCCGCTTTAGTTTCATAAAAGGTAAAGTGGCGAACACCCTGACTACCATTGGGAATATTTACGCCTGAACTCGGGCCAGATTCCTTGGCTATCTGCGACTCTAGACAAGTTTTCTCAGTTCTCTGAGGGCCTAACGCTTCTGGGAGGGGACTTCAACATTGTGCTTGAGCCCCTTCTGGACTCCTCCACGGGAACCTCTGCTCACAGCTACTCAGCTCTGAGGAAAATCCGTAGACTCCTCACATCTTTAAGATTGATGGATGTGTGGAGATTCTTCCACCCCATGGATAGGGACTATACCTTCTACTCCCACCCCCATCATTCTTACCAAAGAGTAGATTACCTGCTCATCATGGATAGCCAACTCCCTTTAATAGATTCCCCCTCTATAGGCAACATTCTCCTGTCTGACCATGCCCCAATGTCCATGTTTCTCAACATACACAGCCTTTTGCCTAGGCAATATAACTGGAGACTTAATGAAACTTTCCTCTACTCGTCGCGCAATAAGCAGCGAGTTGAGGCGGCGCTGAAGTCCTACTTTGTTGAGAATGATACGCAGGATGTCTCCGCTAGCACTATCTGAGAAGCCCATAAGCCAGTGATCAGAGGAGTACTCATAATCATGGGTTCGTTTATGAAGAGAGAGAGGAACCGGGAGATTGATGACCTTCTTTCCCGAATATCTGACCTTGAAAACCAGCATAAACGGTCCGTGGCTCAAAGGGTTCTCTCCTCGCTTATACTTTCCAGAGAAAGACTCAAACAATGTTTGAATTTGCGCACGGAAAAGGCATATACCTCTGCTACTCACAAACACCACATGCACGGTGATAAGGGGAGCAAAGTCATGGCTTATCTAGCTAAAAATAGAAGACAGCAGAACAATATCCCTAAAATCAGGTTTCCTACTGGAGCTGTACTTGAGGACACCAATGACATTGCGGCTGAGTTTTGCTCCTATCAAACACTGTATGACCTACGTCCTGGAGAGACGCCCAAGGAGCTTGCGGACAGAACTGAGCTGATTGAATCTTTCCTTGAATCCCTCTCTCTTCGTACCTTAACTGCTACGCAAAAAACCCAACTAGAATCCCCTTTTGCCATTGGTGACAGAGTGCATTGCACAGTGGCATTTGCCGATGACTTGCTTATTTTCATCACCAACCCCTCCACAGCCCTACCCCGACTTCAAGAGATGTTTACCCATTTTGGTGACTTATCCAATTTCAAAATTAATTCTAGCAAATCCGAGGGACTATGTGTCTCCTGCACTCCGGCTCTATTAAAGTCTCTGAAACTCAGCTCCCCCTTCCTACTGCGTTCAGATAGTATAAAATACCTAGGAATTAATTTAACTCCCTCACTTGAACACTGGTATCAATACAATTACACACCTTTACTCTCCGAGATTAAAGCCACTATCCTGTCTTGGCATATCCCATATATTTCATGGATTGGTAGAACCAACTTACTTAAAATGATTATTCTCCCCAAACTCCTTTATCTATTCCAAACTCTCCCGATTCCCCTCCCTAGAGCCTTTTTTGCTACCATTAGACAACAGTTTTCTAAATACATTTGGAATTGTAATGATGGGGGTAAGGAAACAGACAAGTGAGCCCTAATCTACCCGTCACTCAGTCCCTGCCTACTTGTAACGACCCGCCCTAGGCGACGGGGTACAACTGGGCGACGGTCCCTACGCTCAATAAGTGCACGACAGACAAACAGACAAGGGTACACAGAAGCAGGGAAAAGGGGCAGTTGCCCACAGCAACACCGTGAGCAACAAGAGTGGTGAACAAGCCGAGTCAAACCAGGAGTGTACGAGTTACCAAACGCAGAGCAGGAGAGTAGTGAACAAGCCGAGTCAAACCAGGAGTGTATGAGGTACCAAACGCAGAGCAGGAGAGTAGTCAGTAAGCCAGGGTCAATATGAAGCAGGGTCAAATAGTACAAGAAGCTGCAGCAGGGCAAGGAAACCAAACGAGAAGAATCACAAGCAAGGAGGAACAGGAAAGGCAGGTATAAATAGACAGAGGGCGGGAGCTAGCTCCGTCTGGCCAGGCTGTGATAGGCTCTCCCACTCCTAAGCCTGCCACCCTGAGTGGTGGAAGATGGAGTCAGTCTCACAGACATAGAAGCAGGTGCAGACTGATTACCTATGGGCGTAGATACTGTAGCTGTGCCTGGCAGATCCTTAACAGTACCCCCCCTTTTATGAGGGGCCACCGGACCCTTTCTAGATGGACCTGGTTTATTGGGGAAACGAAGGTGGAACCTCCTGACCAATACCCCAGCGTGAACATCCCGGGCGGGTACCCAAGTCCCCTCCTCAGGCCCGTATCCTCTCCAATGGACCAGGTACTGGAGGGAGCCTTGGACCATCTTGCTGTCCACAATCTTGGCCACCTCGAATTCTACCCCCTCAGGGGTGAGAACGGGGACAGGAGGTTTCCTCGAGGGAGCCAAGGACGGGGAGCAGCATTTAAGGAGGGAGGCATGAAACACGTCGTGTACTCGAAAAGATGGGGGCAACTCCAGTCGGAAGGAGACAGGATTGAGGACTTCAATGACCTTGTACGGCCCTATAAACCGGGGAGCAAACTTCTTGGACGGGACTTTAAGGCGCAAGTTCTTAGATGATAGCCACACCAGATCCCCGACCATAAACAAGGGGTTAGCAGAACGTCTTCTATCTGCCTGAGTTTCTTGTATGCTCTGGGACGCCTCTAGGTTCTTCTGAACCTGGGCCCAGACTGTGCACAGTTCCCGATGAATGACATCTACCTCGGGATTGTTGGAACTACCAGGTGAAACGGAGGAGAACCGTGGATTAAACCCAAAATTACAGAAAAAGGGGGAGACCCCTGACGAGTTACTGACCCAGTTATTAAGGGAAAATTCGGCGAGGGGAATGAATGAGACCCAATCATATTGACAGTCAGAGATAAAACACCTTACATATTGTTCTAGAGACTGATTAGTCCTCTCAGTTTGGCCATTAGTTTCAGGATGGAAGGCAGAGGAGAAGGACAGATCAATCTCCAACTTTTTACAGAAGGCTCTCCAAAACAAAGAAACAAATTGTACCCCTCTGTCAGAAACAATATTGACAGGGACCCCATGGAGACGCAGGATGTGTATGACAAACAAGGTAGCTAATGTCTTAGCATTGGGTAGTTTTTTGAGGGGCACAAAGTGGCACATCTTGCTGAAGCGGTCTACTACAACCCACACCACCTACTTGCCTTGAGATGGAGGCAAATCGGTGATAATATCCATGGAGATATGGGTCCAAGGTCTCTGGGGAATGGGCAAAGAACGTAGTAAGCCCACTGGTCGGGACCTTGGAGTCTTGGACCTAGCACAAACCTCACAAGCGGTGACGTAGGCCTTAACGTCTTTAGGCAACCCAGGCCACCAATAGAACCAAGTGAGAAAGAATGGACGCTGGGAACCAAGGAAATATTGGAAATACAAAAATACTTTATTCACATAGTTAATTTATACAGTAATAAAAGAATCCATAAACCAACAATAAAAAACATGGATGCTCAGCTGAAAAATTAGTCTAAATATGCACAAATGGTGCATGGAGAATATATGGGTCTAACAAGATAGAAGTAGTACAGGATATGTATACTATAATATTATAGTAGGGTCAACCTAAATCCATAAGTAAGGTATCACAGAAGCAAAGAAATTTATGTAATAAGTATCATAGACACAAAAATTAGCAGCTAACAATCATTTCAAATTGTCACTAGTAAATAGTCATGATATGAAAATCTGTGTGCCATATATATAGTGTACTACGAAACAACCAAGGATAAAGGAATAGATTCCACAAGAAGTAAGAATATAGTATAGAGATTTGTACATACCCATTATCAAGAGACCGAGTGACTGCAACTGAGCTCCACCCCAACGCGCGTTTCGGCGCTAATGCCTTCGTCTGGGGGTGGTGTCAGGTTGAGGTCAGAGGTTCTTTATGTAGGGACTAGCCAATGGACTATGTTTATTTTACCTGGCAAGTGTGTTGCATAATGAGGATAAATGTCCTGCACACCTATCGGTCGCTGTCTCCCGGGGGCTAAAGAAGCCGCGCCCACGTCGACGCCAGCCGCGGAGAGCTCGAGCCGGAAGCACGGGACCGCGTCAGTGTGACTCGGTCACGTGGATCGGGCAGGAGGCACGCTGCGAGTGACGCCGACGGGGGCCGGATCCCGTCCTCCAATGAGAGAGCGACACAGGACGGGTGTATTGTGCATAGTAAAGTACGCAGCGTAATGCTGCATTGAGGAATAGCAGCGATATAGATTAATAAAGTATGTGCGTGGTGTAAAGAATAATACATCTCTGGTTATACACATGTGTCTACAGCATCGATATTTTTGTTGAGTTGATCGAAAATTATACTGCACATACATGGGTTGTCCCCATATGTGTTTGTGCATAACCGTATATATCGCATGCTGTGTCAACATGGATCAACTATGCATAATTAGTTGGTAAATAAGACGAGCAGCAAGAAATGATAATGGAATAAAGTAAATTAAAATAAATATACTTAAAAATAAAAAAGTGAATATGTGGTGAATATAAATATATAGAATATGAGAAAATAAGTGAAGATTAGTAAATATACAGAATGAAGATAATGAAGTGATAGTGAAAATGAATCTTTAAGGGTAATGATAATGAAAAAAATGAATGTGATAATAATTATTTAAAAATTATAATAGATACATAATCATAAAATATTCGTGCTGAAGAATGTACAAAAGAATATGAAAATACATAATCATACATATAATTATATAAAAGCATATATACATACAGTGTGAATTAAGATCAACTAGCACAGTTGAATAAGAAAATTAAATATCAGTTTTTCGACCCAAATTTTTTTTTGAAAATTCATACAATAAGTGCTTGTTTAAAATACATAAATTCATAATGAAGATTATTATACAAAAATTAATTATTTTTAATTTAATAAATATAATGTACAAATTAATATACAATTAAATGATAACCAATATATCTAGATAAATAAATTAATTTAAATTAATGTACTGTAAATCTAAAAAAGGATGAACAGTCCTCAGGCTCATTGTCTATTATATTACAGTGTATATGTATACACTTTTGCATATATCGATGCATATGAAAAAGAGAGATGTGAGAATTATGATACTGTGTAGTCTGCATGTAAACAGTAGTATAGTGTACAGATTGCACTAGCAACTCCACTATGGTCACAATTACAAGTTGTCAAATACATTCATATAAATATACATCTATCTTGAAATAGTGACGTCACCGATTCTGTATAGATAGTCAGTAGTCATGAAGAGAAGTTCACATACAAGATGTCCATGGGGATCCCGGAAAGGAAGGAAAAAAGACCTCAACGATGGTAGCAACATTGATCTGTATCTCATCTGCATAACGTGAAATATATAGTTAAAATCAAAGAACATAAAAATACAAACCAATTAAAAAATTGTTTTTAAAATTGTAAACCCAACACCACTAAAATTGAGCAGGTAATCAAAGAAAAGCAGAGAAGCCGGTGGTTTCATTAAGACCCTTAGGGAACATCGTTTGGAGTTTCCAAATCCATTTGCACTCTTTTTGCAATAGGCGTTTTTTTATGTCGCCGCCTCGCATATCGATGTTGATATAATCTATACCTCTCACTTTGAAGAGTTTAGAGTCACATGCATGATGAGAACGGAAGCGTATAGGAATTGTTTTTAAGGTTTCAATATCTACTTCTGTCTTTGCATTTTCAATATCTCTAACGTGTTCCCTGACTCGGACACGTAGTTCCCGGGTAGTCATGCCTATATAAATTTTTGGGCATGGGCATGTTGCATAGTAGATTACTCCCTTAGTTCTACATGTAATTGGCCAACAAATTTTGAATTGGTTCCTGCCCCCAGAGTCAGTAAAGAATTGGGAGCGTTCGATGTTAGGACAACTTAGACAGTCTCCACACGGTTTGCAGCCCCACTTTGGGCCTTTGGTACCGAAAATTTTTCCTGGTTTGACAGGTGTAAAATAACTATGTACAATAGAGTCTCGCAAATTGCGTGCTCTACGAGGTGCCATAGCAGGATAATTAGGTAATATTTTTTGCAATATTGGATCAGTTAACAAAACTGGCCAAAATGTATTTAAGGTATTTCGCATTTCAACCCAACGTGAACTGTATGTTGTAACAAATCTCACCTTACGTTCATGTTGGTCTTTAATGGATGTTTTTAGAAGGTGGTCACGTGGGGTTTGTTGGGCTCGGTGGTATGCTTTACGAATATTGCGGTGGCTGTAGCCCCTCTGGGTGAATCTGTCTTTTAGTTCTTCTGATCGGATTTTAAAATCTTCAGGCCACCAATAGTTTCTGGTAATGAGGTGCTTGGTACCCAGGATGCCTGGATGACCAGATAAGGGGAAAAGGGGCAGTTGCCCACGGCAACACCGTGAGCAACAAGAGCGGTGAACCAGCCGAGTCAAACCAGGAGTGTACGAGTTACCAAACGCAGAGCAGGAGAGTAGTGAACAAGTCGAGTCAAACCAGGAGTGTACGAGGTACCAAACGCAGAGCAGGAGAGTAGTCAGTAAGTCAGGGTCAATATGAAGCAGGGTCAAATAGTACAAGAAGCTGTGATAGGCTCTCCCACTCCTAAGCCTGCCACCCTAAGTGGTGGAAGATGGAGTCAGTCTCACAGACATAGAAGCAGGTGCAGACTGATTACCTATGGGCGTAGATACAGGAGCTGTGCCTGGCAGATCCTTAACAGGAATAATATTAAACCCAGAATAGCATTTCACACTCTTATTCGTCCTAAACTCTCAGTGGGGATAGGGCTTCCGGATATTGAATCCGACTACCACTCCGTACAATTAGCCAGGATAACTGAGTGGTTTGATAATGCCTCAATTAGACTTGGGGTTCTCGTGGAGGAGGCCACCATAGGCATGTCCCTTACCTCCCTTCTGTGGCTTAACAAACCCAACGCAGCCCTTTTTAAGTCACGCAACTCTCTTACCTCTGCTTCATATCAAACATGGATGAAAGGTGAGGGGATGAAATCTCTGCACAAAATTTTGTCTCCCCTGATGACGGTTCGTGACCTTGTGCAGTCGCAAACTGAGAGGTTTCGAGACTGTTCTTCCCTGCCTGGAAAGGCATCCTGCAGCACGTACGATTCCATATTGACTAACGGGGCTGTTCCTACCCTCACTGAATTGCGGGCTCAACCTGGTTTCTCGCCTGTCAATTTTCTCACTTACACTCACCTCAAAAGGTGTTACCTGGGAGCGTTTATTACACGATATTATAATAATCTCATTAAGATGAATTCATCCATACAGCCCTCTTTTCTTAAAGCTTGGGAGTTGGAACTTAAGACTACTTTTTCTGACGAGGACACCAGGGCAGTTTTTCGAAACTCCCTTGGTACCTTAAGATGTATTAAATTGCAAGAATCCTCATACAAACTGACCTCTAGGTGGTACAAGACTCCCTGGGTATTGCATAAAATGTGTAACGAAATTTCCCCAGATTGTTGGAGGTGTCATAAAGACCCGGGAACATATTTACATTTGTGGTGGGAGTGTGAGAAAATCTCCCCCTTTTGGGCCGAGATACAAACTGTCCTCAATACTATAACTCATTCCTCTATTGTCATTTCCCCTCGTGTAGTGTTCCTAAACCTGTGGCCAACATTCCCTGGGGGGGCCCCCAGGGAGCTATGGTTACATCTCTTCGCAGCGGCCAAATCTCTATTACTGTTGTATTGGAAGACCGAGGTTGTGCCACGAATAAGTCATTGGCTTAGGAAGGGAGCCCAGCTGGCGAGAATGGAGGAGCTCTCGCATCTTGAGTATCACTCTCATGCCAAGTACCGAAAGATCTGGGCACCCTGGTTTGAATTCTGCAAAAATGACTCCTTTCAACACCTCTGGGGTGCAGACTCCCCCTGCATTGGATAAGGACGATTGTTATTCTAGTTTGGGACTACTTTCTAAACTTTCCCGCTAGGCCTGATGTCCTTGGAGACCTCTCTCCTTGCACATTTCTTTTCCCTCCTTTTCTATCCCCTCCTTCTTTACCCCCTTCCCCTTGACGTTGGTGCAAGTGGTGTTAACATACGCCAGGAAGCTCATACTTCCTTATTGTTCGGTTTGTATAATATGTTCTGTTTAATATTGAGATAACGCATTGTACATATGTGTCTTCTTATTGTGAATTCTAACAATTACTAGTATATTGTATGTACTGTGGCGCTTATGCAAATTGTAATTCGCATTTTGCCTTTCTGTAAAACCTCAATAAAATGTTATTTTTCCCCAAAAAACAAAAAAAACCTATACATATGTGGTATTACCGTAATCGTACCAACCCACAGAATAAAGGTAATTATTATTTATGCCGCATGGTAAACAGCATAGAACAATGGCGGAATTGCTGTGGTTTTTTTCTATTCCCCTCCAATAAAAGTTAATAAAAAAATGATATGTATCCAAAATTATGCCATTAAAAGATACAACTAATGCCGCAAAAAAAAAGTCCTCGGCTATGTCGATGCAAAAATAAAAAAGTTAGAGCTCTTTAAATGCGTCGATGGAAAAACGAAAAAAATTGCTTGGAAATTAAGGCCTAAAATAGGCTGGTCACTAAGGAGTTAAAGCCCAAAATAACTGTTTCCTGAAAGGATAAAGGACTTGAGATGAGAAAACCTATTAGACAAATATCAAATTAGGTCCAAATTTTCCAAAAGCTTAAAATTCTTCGAAATGTGAAAGTTTTGGTGTTCGCAGTGCAAGAATTGTCAAAATGGTGGCCACCGGTGAGCGCTCTCCGCCAATTTGCCAATTATATAAAAAAAAGAGGGGAGAAGAGGATTAAAAAAAACGAAACATACTCACCACCTTCCCTGGTCTCCTGACGTGTCCCTGCCGGAAAGTGAGATGACGTAGCTGTGATCGCTGCAGCCAATCCCAGGCCACAGTGATCACATGGGACAGCTACGTCATCTCACCTGCCGGTAGCGACGTGTCGCTACTGTAGTACAGCGTATGTGTTGAGTGTGTTTGTTTTTATTTTTGTGAAATCGCATGTACCCTGATTGCCTTGTTTGACCCTCTGATGTCTTCAAGGACTGTAACCAACTTAGATTCAGTCCTAGAAGACGTTAAATAGTCTGATAGGCCTATCGGGCGACTTGCGATTCGCAAAACGAATTTGGACCGAAACGAACGGCCGATTTAAAAGAAAATTTGCTCATCACTATTAACCCCTTAACGCTCATTGACGTACTATTACATCATGGTAAGCGCCCTGTTCGCGCTCCATGACGGAATAGTACGTCTCGGGAGTAACGGCCATTTCGGCTGTCCTCCCGACACATACAGGAGCTGTGACAGCTGCTGTCTCGTACAGCAGCTGTCACAGCTCCTACAGCGGGGACCGATCGCTGTGTCCCCGCTGATTAACCCCTGAAAAGCCGTGTTCAATAGCGATCACGGCTTTTTAGGGGTTAAGCTGCCATCGCCGGCCTGCTACACGATAGCGGCCGGCGATGGTGACTATGGCAACCGGACACCAAACAATGGCGTCCGGCTATGCCATAGACGGAAGCCTAGTGGGTCCTGACGAAGTCAGGACCCACAATGCTTGCTGTCAGTGAGTAGCTGACAGTTCTAATACACTGCACTACGCATGTAGTGCAGTGTATTAGAATAGCGATCAGGGCCTCCTGCCCTCATGTCCCCTAGTGGGGCAAAGTAAAAAAGTAAAAAAAAAGTTAAAAAAAGATGTGTAAAAATAAGAAAATAAAAGATTTAAAAGTAATAAAAAGTAAAAATCCCCCCTTTTCCCTTATCAGTCCTTTATTATTAATAAAAATATATAAACAAACAAATTAACTATACATAATTGGTATCGCCGCGTCCGTAACGGCCTGAACTACAAAATTATTTTATTATTTATCCCGCGCGGTGAACGCCGTAAAAGAAAATAATAAGAAACCGTACCAGAATCACAATTGTTTGGTCACTTCACTTCGCAAAAGATGGAATACAAAGAGATCAAAAAGTCGCATGTACCTAAAAATGGTATTGATGGACACTACAATTCGTTACGCAAAAAATAAGTCCTCGCACGGCTTTATTGATGGAAAAATAAAAACGTTATGGCTCTTAGAATATGATAACACAAAAAGTGAATGATTTTTTACAAAACATATTTTATTGTGCAAACGCCATAAGGGGGGATTCACACGAGCTTGTATTCGGTGCGTGCGGGCCGCGTGGTTTTCACGCGGCACGCATGGACCAATACAAGTCTATGGGGCAGTACAGACAGTCCGTGCTTTTTGCGCAGCGTTTGTCTGCTGCGCAAAAAGCGCGACAGGTTCAATAACTCTGCGTATTTCGCGCATCACGCACCCATTGAAGTCAATGGGTGCGTGAAAACCACGCAGGTTGCACGGAAGCACTTCCGTGTGAACCGACTGAAACAGCGCACCAGCTGTCAAAAGGATGAATGTAAACAGAAAAGCACCACGTGCTTTTCTGTTTCCGAACATCCAAACGGAGTGTCTTTGCGATGAGCGAAGCCGGACAAGCGAACCGAACTTCACCGGGTTCGGCCGAACTCGTTTTGGCCGAACCCGGCAAAAAAATTATCGGTACGCGACGTCAGGAGATAGTCACTGTCCATGGTGCTGAAAGAGTTAAACTGTTTCAGCACCATGGACAGTGACTTCCGATCCCAATATACATGAACCTGTAGAAAAAAAAACGAAGTTCTGACTTACCGATAACTCCCGGCTTCTTCCTCCAGTCTGACCTCCCGGGATGACAATTCAGTCCAAGTGACAGCTCCAGCCAATCACAGGCCAAGCACAAGCTGCAGCGGTCACATGGACTGGCGCGTCATCCAGGGAGGTGGGGCCCGATGTCGAGAGGCGCGTCACCAAGGACGCGTCACCAAGGACGCGTCACCAAGGCAACGGCCGGGAAGTTCTCGGTAAGTACAAACTTTTTCTTTTTTTTCAACAGGTTTTTCGATATTGTGTTCGGCATTCACTGTCGAGGGTGCTGAAAGAGTTAGCTCTTTCAGCACCTTGGACAGTGACGGGCGTCGACTAGCCTCATCTCTATGATGGCGGCTGCGCGAAAATCACGCAGCCGCGCATCATACACGGATGACACACGCAGCTGTCAAATGTTTTTTTGCGCGTGCAAAACGCTGCGTTATTTGCGCGCGAAAAAACGCAACGTCCGTCTGTATCTGCCCTAAGACATAAAAAAAAACTATAAACATCTGGTATCGCCGTAATCGTATCGCCCCGCAGAATAAAGTGAATATGTCATTTATAGCACACGGTGAACGCTGTAAAAAAAATAGAATAAAAAAACAATAGTAGAATTGCTGATTTTTAGTGACCGCGCCACTTAAAAATAGAATAAAAACTGATCAAAAAGCCGCATGCACCCCATGAAAAGTACAATGAATTCCTCAAGGTCTCTAGTTTCCAAAATGCTGTCACTTTTGGGGGGTTTCCACTGTTTTGGCACCACAAGACCTCTTCAAACCGGACATGGTGCCTAATAAAAAGGAGGGCTCAAAATCCACTAGGTGCTCCTTTGCTTCGGAGGCCAGTGCTTCAGTCCATTACCGCACTAGCGCCACATGTGGGATATTTCTCAAAACTGCAGAATCTGGGCAATAAGTATTAAGTTGCGTTTCTCTGATAAAACCTTTTGTGTTATAAAAAAAAGTGGTATAAAAAGGATTTTCTGACAAAAAAAAAAGTAGATTTCACCTCTACTTTGCTCAAAATTCCTGTGAAACACCTAAAGGGTTCATAAACTTTCTAAATGCTGTTGTGAATACTTTGAGGGGTCTAGTTTCTAAAATGGGGTGTTTGATTGGGGTTTCTAATATATGGGCTCCTCAAAGCAACTTCAGAACTGAACTGGAACCTAAAAAAAGAAATAAATTAGGCAATACTTCGCTTCTTACATTATACTGATAATGAGCCGTGCCCACCCCGAGATGACCCCAGTTTTGACCGTTTGTATAAATGGAGACCCCTATTAGACCGTTTCAGTGCCCGGTTTTCCCAAGCATACACCCCCGAGAAGTGTATTTCTATTGATGAGTCCTTGGTACATTTTAAAGGGAGGGTTCAATTCCGCCAGTACCTGCCGGGTAAGAGGGCAAGGTATGGCGTAAAGATGTATAAGCTGTGCGAGAGTGCGTCAGGGTATACCTACAGATTTAGGATATATGAAGGGAAGGACACCAGTATTCAGCCCCCAGAATGCCCCCCCTTACTGGGAGTTAATGCAAAAATTGTGTGGGATTTGGTGCACCCACTGCCGGACCAGGGTTACCACCTCTACCTGGATAATTTTTATACCAGCGTCCCACTCTTCAACTGCCTCGCTTCCAGAAGTCCTGCGGCATGCGGCACTGCTAGAAGAAATCTGAGAGGCCTTCCTAAGACTCTGCAGGGCAAACGCTCAGAAGGGGTGAGAGCAGGGCACATTCTAGCAGCAACATATTGTGTTTCAAGTACAAGGACAAGAGAGATGTCACACCAGTACCCATGTACCTGTACGAGGTACCAGTACAGAGACCCCCAAACCAGACTGCATCCAGGACTACAATAGGTACATGAAAGGAGTGGACTTGTCAGATCAAGCCCTGAAGCCCTACAGGGCTATGCGGTGTGGTATAAGAAGCTGGCCGGGCACATCATACAGATGGCATTGTACAACGCGTACGTGCTACATCGATGTACAGGCCAGACGGGAACTTTCCTGGCATTTCAAGAGGTGGTTATCAAGAAACTAATTTTTATGGACCAAGAAGGGGAGGGGCACCCAGTACTTCTGGAGGCAAGGCCACACGCATCGTACCAGGGCAACACTTTCCAGGAGAAGTTCCCCAAACTGGCAAGAAAGAAAAAAGTCAAAAGAGGTACAAAGTCTGCTATAAGAGGGCGATAAGGAAGGACACAATATATCAATGTGATACATGTCCCGAAAAACTAAGGCTCCGTATGAAAGAGTGCTTCAAAATGTATCATACATCCCATGATTTTTAATCTACCCCAGTTTTACTTACCCTGATGCACTCGGCACAGCTTATCCTCCCTCGTCTTTCCCCTCTGAGCCCTGCTGCGTGCCTAGGCAGCTGATTACAGCCACATGTAGGGTATTGACGTACCCGTGAGAACCCACATTACAGTTTATGGGGTGTATGTCTCTGGTCAAAATGCTCACTACACCTCTAGATGAATGCCTCAAGGGTGTAGTTTTTAAAACGGGGTCACTTATTGGGGGTTTCAACTGTACTGGTACCTCAGGGGCTACTGCATACATGACTTTGCACCAAAAAATCCCCAGTAGGCCAAATGGTGGTCCTTTCCTTCTGAGCCCTCCCATGGGCCCAAACAGCAGTTTATCACCACAAATGGGGTACTGCCGCACTCAGGACAAATTGGGCAACAGAATGGGGTATTTTATTTCTTGTGAAAATTCGAAATTTTCAGCCAAAACTACATATTATTGGAAAAAATAATTTTGTTTTAATTCCCAGCCCAATTCAAATAAGTTCTGTGAAAAAACTGTGGGGTCAAAATGGTCACAACACACATAAATGAATTCCTTGAGGGGTGTAGTTTCCAAAATGGTGTCACTTCTGGTGGGTTTCAATTGCTTTGATACCTCTGGGGCTCTGCAAATGCGACATGGCACCCGAAAACCAATCCAGCAAAATCTGGACTCCAACAAACACATAGCACTCCTTTGCTTCTGAGCCCTCCCATGGGCCCAAATGGCAGTTTATCACCACAAATGGGGTATTGCCGCACTAAGGACAAATTGGGCAACAAAATGGGGTATTTTGTTCCCTGTGAAAATAAGACATTTTGATAAAAAATGCCATCTTATTGGAAAAAATGTCATTTTTTTTATTTCACAGACCAATTCAAATAGGTGCTGTAAAAAAACTGTGGGGTCAAAATGATAACCACAACCATGAATGAATTCCTTGAGGGGTGTAGTTTCCAAAATGGGGTCACTTCTGGTGGGTTTCCATTGCTTTGATACCTCTGGGGCTCTGCAAATGCGACATGGCACCCGAAAGCCAATCCAGCAAAATCTGGACTCCAAAGAACAAATAGCGCTCCTTTCTTTCTGAGCCCTCCCATGGGCCCAAACGGCAGTTTATCACCACAAATGGGGTATTGCTGCACTCAGGACAAATTGGGCAACAAAATGGAGTATTTTATTTCTTGTGAAAATAAGAAATTTTGATCTAAAACTACATATTATTGGAAAAAAAATTTGTTTTTAATTCCCAGCCCAATTCAAATAAGTTCTGTGAAGAAACTATGGGGTCTAAATAGTCACATTACCCATAAATGAATTGTTTGAAGGGTGTAGTTTCCAAAATGGGGTTACTTCTGGTGGGTTTCCATTGCTTTGATACCTCTGGGACTCTGCAAATGCGACATGGCACCCGAAAACCAATACAGCAAAATCTGGACTCCAACAAACACATAGCGCTCCTTTCCTTCTGAGCCCTCCCATGGGCCCAAACGGCAGTTTATCACCACAAATGGGGTATTGCCGCACTAAGGACAAATTGGGCAACAAAATGGGGTATTTTGTTCCCTGTGAAAATAAGACATTTTGATAAAAAATGCCATCTTATTGGAAAAAATGTCATTTTTTTTTATTTCACAGACCAATTCAAATAGGTGCTGTAAAAAAACTGTGGGGTCAAAATGATAACCACAACCATGAATGAATTCCTTGAGGGGTGTAGTTTCCAAAATGGGGTCACTTCTGGTGGGTTTCCATTGCTTTGATACCTCTGGGGCTCTGAAAATGCGACATGGCACCCGAAAGCCAATCCAGCAAAATCTGGACTCCAAAGAACAAATAGCGCTCCTTTCTTTCTGAGCCCTCCCATGGGCCCAAACGGCAGTTTATCACCACAAATGGGGTATTGCTGCACTCAGGACAAATTGGGCAACAAAATGGGTATTTTGTTCCCTGTGAAAATAGGAAATTTTGATCATAAATTACATCTTATTGGAAAAAATTTCATTTTTTTAATTTCACAGCCCAATTAAAATAGGTGCTGTGAAAAAACTGTGCGGTCAAAATGATAACAACAGCCATAAATTAATTCCTTGAGGGGTGTAGTTTCCAAAATTGGGTCACTATTGGGGGATTCCTACTGTTTTGGCACCTCAACACCTCTTCAAACCTGGCATGCTGCCTAAAATATATTCTAATAAAAAAGGGGCCTCAAAAAGCACTAGGTGCTTCTTTGCTTCTAGGGCTTGTGTTTTAGTCCACAAGCGCACTAGAGCCACATGTGGGACATTTCTAAAAACTGCAGAATCTGGACAATACATATTTAGTAGTGTTTCTCTGGTAAAACCTTCTGTGTTACACAAAAAAAATTGAATAAAATTTAAATTCAGCAAGAAAAATTAAAATTGCAAATTTCATCTCCACTTTGCTTTAATTCCTGTGAAATGCCTGAAGGGTTAAAAAACTTTCTAAATGCTGTTTTGAATACTTTGAGGGGTCTAGTTTTTAAAATGGGGTGTTTTATCAGGGTTTCTAATACATAGGCCCCTCAAAGCCAGTTCAGAACTGAAGAGGTACCTTAAAAAAAAGGCTTTTGAAATTTTCTTAAAAAAAAGATAAATTACTGTTTATGTTCTAAGCCTTGTAACGTCCAAGAAAAATAAAATAATGTTCAAAAAACGAAGCCAATCTAAAGTAGACATATGGAAAATGTGAACTAGTAACTATTTTGCATGGTATAACCGTCTGTTTTACAAGCAGATGCATTTAAATTCTGAAAAATGATATTTTTTATAAATTTTCCCTAAATTTTGCAATTTTTCAACAATAAACACTGAATATATCGTCCAAATTTTACCACTAACATAAAGCCCAATGTGTCATGAGAAAACAATCTCAGAATCGCTTGGATAGGTTTAAGCATTCCGACGTTATTACCACATAAAGTGAAATATGTCAGATTTGAAAAATGGGCTCTGAGCCTTAAGGCCAAAACAAGGCTGCGTCCTTAAGGGGTTAAGGACTCTGCACTGCAAGGCAGCAATGCTAACCAATCTGCACTGTGACATTGTAAATGCTTATTATTAACACTATAGCAGGAGATGTCACTTTTGGTCATATTTGTGACATCATCAGATAAAATACAGGAGGCCATTGTTACCTCACTGCATGATGTCATAATGACTGTGACTCTATAAGAACTGGGGTTTAGGAGGGGCGACTGCTCAGTCCAGGATATGAAGATAAGCAGACACAAGATACTTCACCATGAGGATCTCATAGAGAATAGCGGAAGCTTCTGATGTTTGTGAAGTCCGCAGTCGGGATCCGGAACAATAGAAGAGGAGAACTTCATTCACGAGCCGCATGACAGGGGAAGAACAACAGGAAAACCGGGGGGCTTTGGCTTATATACACGGTGATAGGAGGTTCAGTCATTTACTTTCAGGTTTTGGGACCAAGAAGAAAAACAGTAATGTGGAGGAAAATCTGCCGCCATGATGCCAGCAATCTTGCAAACATTGAAGGTATGTACATAATATATATGTTCATTTAATCTGAAAATGTGGGATATTTGAGAATTTGGGGGTTTGTTATACATTATGGCCCATATTTACTGAGCAGTTTATGTCCGTTTATTTTGTAAGCTTAACCAAATAAAGTTGCAAACGGTGACATGCAACAAATTTGGTGTAAAATGTATCTTTTCTCGTCACTTGACAAATTTAAAAAGTGACAAAAAAGTGGGCGTGGTCTCCAAGGAGACGTAGATTAAGTCCCATTTATTAAAGTAAACTATGTTAAAATGGCACAAATTTTGCCCTTATTATTTTATTGCAGGGTGGAGATCTGGACGAGCGGCTGAAGATGAAGATGAAAACTGTGAGATTGATCAAAATCTTATGTAACGTGACAATTCTATTTATAATTCTATATTTGGTGCCTTCCGATGTCATAATACACTGATTATACAGGTCAAGGTAAATACATGGAATGTATTATGACTTTAGCAAGACCGATGTTTGATGTCCTCCTATAACTCCTCCATGTCACACATGCTAAGATTCCTTACACGTTATCCCATAGCCTCTCATGGTTGTGTCCTCCTAGACCCTGGACCTTGTTTGGTCTGCATAGAGGCTGAACAGTTCTCAGTGGTCCATGACTATATTTTGGTGGGATAACAGGGAACAATGGTTTCCCATAGTTCAAGCAGAAGACACCTGCTATATGCTATGTTCACCAGTGAGGCAAATTCAAGCTGGGAAGGAGGTAATTGCATGTTACTTGTGGCCATTAGGAGGAGAAAAACTCAAAGACGGAGGACATCAATTGTGAGTCTAAGAAGTTGATTGTGTAAAAAGTGGCTTTCAGACCAAAGGCCTAATCCCTGCCCTCCTGGAGTCGGCCATTTGCTTTACACCACATCAGGGACCTGGTATAATGGAACTGGCCTTCTCCTGTGACCTAGGAGGGCAGTGTTTTCTTTCTCTTTCACCAGCAGAGATGACCATAGCCGAGCTGTGATGTCCGTAGTCCGATCAGTGGAGGAGCGACCTGCATGATACCGGGACGTCGTGGAGAACATCTGGGATTGGACATCTTCTTATAACTTTTTATTCCATATAATGTCGTAGCTATCAGTAAGATGTTAGTTAGTTAGTTAGTTAGTTGCATTACAAGCTCTGATCCTGGGTTCTCGGACTGATCGCCTTTTCTCGGGGTCAACAAGGAATTTTCCCCTGTGGCACAAATTGGCTAAACGTGCGCAGGGTTTTTGCCTTCTTCTGGATCAATAGCTTTAGTTAGGAATTTTATTTAAATAAATTGTGTTTAAAAATGAAAGCTCTGTCTCCTCGTCATTTCTCAATATTATATAGCAGTCGGGTATTAGTATATATTATGGGAGGTTATTATGGTTATTTTGCTGCTGATAATCCAATATGGTTGATTCCATGAAGCATTGGATAATATACACATACAGAAGAGAAATACATCATATGATCCATATAAATGCTACTACTATAAAGGAACACTAAGGATCGATGCACACGATGAGTATTACGTGCCTTTTTGGAGAGCGGATATGCGTGCAGCACCTCTGCAGAGTAATACAGTACCAGCATATTCAATGAGATTCCAAGAAATCTCATGTACACAGTACGGTATTTTTCGGGACTGAAATTGACCTGTGGTATATTGTTTAGAATCCGCAGCATGTCATTTTATCTTGCGTTTCCGCTTGCAAATTCTATTCGTCTAGTGCAGAGGAAAATCCCACCAAAATTTCTCAGCATGAAAAGGCACCGAAAAACGAATCAAATGGGAGAAAACGCACCGAAAAACGCATCACCTTCAGGTGTGTTTTTTTCCAGAGGTTTTGCTGTGTGTTTCCCACAGTAAAATACACAACATGTGCATGTAGCCTAAAGATAAAAAATACATAAAAATCAAAACAATCCACTTGCTCCTGTTTTGCCTGAGAAATTCTTCTGTGTGGGTCCTAGAGTAGCCATTTTCCCCCATCCCTTACTAAGCCACACCCCTCAGCAGTCTGCCAGCGAAAATGGAAGAGATTGGAAGGAACATGAAGAGGTTGTCGATGTTGCTGAGAAACCCAGCGATCAGATGTAATCTATGAAAGGCTTTATTTCGCTGCAGTGCCACCACAGGGTTAAAGGGTAACTAAACGTTTGAAAAACTTCTGTCTTAGTGACATGTCAGAAGTTTAAATTGGTGGGGGTCCGAGCACTGAGATCTGCACCAATTGCTCAAATGAAGCAGCAGAAGCCCTCGTGTGAGTGCTCAGCTGCTTTGTGTCTGTTCGGATTTCTCAGGAAAGCCAATGTATCGAAGTACGGGCTCATAGACATTTTTCTCGAGTCTGTACTCCGATACATTCATTTCCGGAAAAAGCCGAACAGATACTAATCGGCTGAGCGCTCACATGAACACTTCTGCTGCTTCGTTTAAGCGATTGGTGGGGGTCTCAGTGCTTGGACCCTTTCACAGCCATACAAAATCTGAGCAGCATTTTGATATTTGTCACTATTGAATTTGCTGGTCATTAAAGGGCCATACCCTAGTAGATAACTGCCACAATGGGAATTATGTTCCTTATAGAAAATCACTCCCACTTTTGTAGATGTCATTAGTGCATTGTTGCATTTGTATATTCTCATAAACCTACCGTTCAATCAGGTGCGACCGAATAAAAATATAAAGCAAGTCCTAAACCTATAACACCTAATAAAACACTTTTTAATAAAAGGGAACTGACTGTTTAAGCAACATGACCAATACTTCTTAATTACTTTAAAGAAAAGCCCACATTGGCGCAACAGCGGGAATCATCTCACGATAAATAGGAGAGGCAGGAAAGTGAGAGGTGTACACTCCCCTGGCGGTATATGCTGGGGACACGACAACCTGGTAGTCAAAAAGATGTCTATATAGTCCAAGTGCTGGTTCGGGGGACTACTAGCCACTAGTGTTCCAGGCAGAGAATAATCAGTATCGAATGCTGAGATGCACTAGGGTATTTTGAGTGCAAGACGGTGAAAAATTACCCTTTACGAAGGCGCTGTTTCCTTAGTGATATTAAGGATGATCCTCTGGAGTCATGCAAATGTTAACCTTTTATTAATATCGTAACATGCAACATGCTTCAGAGCCGAACCGGCTCCTTCATCGACATTTGACCTATACTTATGTCATAGACGGGAAGCGGTAGTATGGAGCAGGGTCACGGCTCCATCATCTAAGCTGTTAGAAAGAGAGAGGCGGCCCCCTCTGACAGCCCATCGGGTGCAGATCGTCATCATGGCAGCCTGTGGGCCAAATGAAGCTTCTATTAAGCTCTGCCTGCGACAGTCCTATTTTACTGCAATACGTTATTATCAGTGGCGTAACTACCACCGTAGCAGCCGTAGCGACTGCTACGGGGCCCGCGGCATGAGGGGGCCCATGTCGCCCGCCGGCACGGGCCCCCACCATGGCCGCAGGCTCCGCTAGCAGCCGCTATGGCTGCTACAGCGGGACGCCACTGAACACTACGGCAGAGCAGGGAGGTATCTCCCCGCTCTGCCATTAAACAACAGACATGTATCCCCTCTCCACAGGATAGGGGATACATGTGTGATCGCTGGCATTGATAGGGAGAACGGGGGGACTGAAAGTCCCCTGAAGTTCTCCATCACAAACCTCGGACTTCCGGGGTCTGTGTCTGCATCTCCGTAGAAATGAATGGAGCGCCGGTCGCGCTTGTGCGCATGCGTGACCAGCGCTCCTTTCATTTTTATTGAGCTGCCGACACGGACGCCGGAAGTTGGAGGTTAGTCATGGAGAACTTCAGGGGACTTTCAGTCCCCCGTTCTCCCTATCGCTGCCACCGATCACACAAGTATCCCCTATCCTGTGGATAGGGGATGCATGTTATTTGTAGGGCACACTATAGGTCGCATTTTTTTTGGGGGGGGGGCTGTATGGCATTCCCTACAGGGGGGGGGGCGCTGTATGGCATTCCCTGCAGGGGGGGCGCTGTATGGCGTTCCCTGCAGGGGGGGGCGCTGTATGGCGTTCCCTGCAGGGGGGGGCGCTGTATGGCATTCCCTGCAGGGGGGGGCGCTGTATGACGTTCCCTGCAGGGGGGTCGCTGTATGGCGTTCCCTGCAGGGGGGGGCACTGTATGGCGTTCCCTGCAGGGGGGGTGCGCTCTATGGCGTTCCCTGCAGGGGGGAGCGCTGTATGGCGTTCCCTGCAGGGGGGTCGCTGTATGGCGTTCCCTACAGGGGGGCACTGTATGGCGTTGCCTACAGGGGGGGGGCTGTTTGGCGTTCCCTACAGGGGGGGCTGTATGGCGTTCTCTACAGGGGCGCTCTATGGCGTTCTCTACAGTGGGGGCTGTATGGCGTTAGCACCATACAGCCCCCTCTGTGGATAACGCCATACAGTCCCCCTGTAGATAAAGCCACACAGTCCCCCCTGTAGATAACGCCACACAGTCCCCCCTGTAGATAACGCCACACAGTCCCCCCTGTGGATAACGCCATACAGTCCCCCTGTAGATAAAGCCACACAGTCCCCCCTGTAGATAACGCCACACAGTCTCCCCTGTAGATAACGCCACACAGTCCCTCCCCCCTGTAGATAACGCCACACAGTCCCCCCTGTAGATAACGCCACACAGTCCCCCCTGTAGATAACGCCATACAGTCCCCCTGTAGATAACGCCACACAGTCCCCCTGTAGATAACGCCATACAGTCCCCCTGTAGATAACGCCACACAGTCTCCCCTGTAGATAACGCCACACAGTCCCCCCTGTAGATAACGCCACACAGTCCCCCCTGTAGATAACGCCACACAGTCCCCCCTGTGGATAACGCCATACAGTCCCCCTGTAGATAAAGCCACACAGTCCCCCCTGTAGATAACGCCACACAGTCCCCCCTGTAGATAACGCCACACAGTCCCCCCTGTAGATAACGCCACACAGTCCCCCCTGTAGATAACGCCACACAGTCCCCCCTGTAGATAACGCCACAGAGTCCCCCCTGTAGATAACGCCACACAGTCCCCCCTGTAGGTAACGCCACACAGTCCCCCCTGTAGATAACGCCACACAGTCCCCCTGTAGATAACACCACACAGTCCCCCCTGTAGATAACGCCATACAGTCCCCCCTGTAGATAACGCCACACAGTCCTCCCTGTAGATAACACCATACAGTCCCCCCTGTAGATAACGCCATACAGTCTACAGGGGGGGCTGTATGGCGTTATCTACAGGGGGGGCTGTATGGCGTTATCTACAATGGGGCGCTTTATGGCATTATCTACAGGGGGGCTGTAAAAAAGGCACTATCTACAAGGGGGGGTTGTGTGACACCCAGGGGAGGGGGGCCCCAGTCAAAAGTTTGCTATGGGGCCCAGTCTTTCCTAGTTATGCCCCTGGTTATTATTGCACTATATAATGCAAACGATCCAATGATCACTGGTTCAAGTCCCCTACGGGGACTAATAAAAAAAAGTAAAAAAACAGTTAACGTTTTTTTATGTATAAAAAATTATTAAAAGTTAAAAAAAGCCATGTAAAAAATAAATTATAAAAACAAAGCTGGTATTACCACCATCTGTAAAAGTCAGAACTGTTAGGGCATGCCCAGGCGTGGCGTATCTCTTCCGCCTCTGTCCGCATCAATGCCGCACAGAATCTGCGTTGCAGATTCTGTTGCGGCTTTGCTTAAAATGGGCATTAAGTTGATGCGGACTAGTCGTTGCGTATTGAGGGGAAGAGGGTTTCCCTTCTCTCTATCAGTGCAGGATAGAGAGAAGTTACAGTCCTTTCCCTAGTAAAAGTAAAAAGAAATTCATACTTACCCGGCCGTTGTCATGGTGACGCGTCCCTCTTTCGCCATCTAGCCCGACCTCCCTGGATGACGCGGCAGTCCATGTGACCGCTGCAGCCTGTGATTGGCTGCAGCCGTCACTTGGACTGAAACGTCATCCGGGGAGGCCGGACTGGAGGAAGAAGCAGGGAGTTCTCGGTAAGTATGAACTTCTATTTTTTTTACAGGTTGATGTATATTGTGATCGGAAGTCACTGTCCAGGGTGCTGAAACAGTTACTGCCGATCGTTTAACTCTTTCAGCACCCTGGACAGTGACTATTTACTGACGTTGCCTAGCAACGCTCCCGTAATTACGGGTGCACACACGTAGTCACCCGTAATTACGGGAGCCCCATTGACTTCCTCAGTCTGGCTGTAGACCTAGAAATACATAGGTCCAGATAGAAAGAAGAAATGTCATGTTAGTAAAACCAATACGCTCCGCAGCACACATAACATCTGCGGACTTCATTGCGGAATTTTTACTCTCCATTAAAGTCAATGGGGAAATTCCGTAATGAGTCCGCATTATAAGTGACAGCCAGCATGGTTTTACTAAGGACAGAAGTTGTCAAACTAACCTAATCTGTTTTTATGAAGAGGTGAGCAGAAGTCTTGACAGAGGGGCCGCTGTGGATTTAGTGTTTTTGGACTTTGCAAAGGCATTTGACACTGTCCCCCATAGACGCCTAATGGGTAAATTACGGACTATAGGTTTAGAAAATATAGTTTGTAATTGGATTGAGAATTGGCTCAAGGACCGTATCCAGAGAGTTGTGGTCAATGATTCCTTCTCTGAATGGTCCCCGGTTATAAGTGGTGTACCCCAGGGTTCAGTGCTGGGACCACTATTATTCAACTTATTTATTAATGATATAGAGGATGGGATTAATAGCACTATTTCTATTTTTGCAGATGACACCAAGCTATGTAATATAGTTCAGACTATGGAAGATGTTTGTGAATTGCAGGCAGATTTAAACAAACTAAGTGTTTGGGCGTCCACTTGGCAAATGAAGTTTAATGTAGATAAATGTAAAGTTATGCATCTGGGTACCAACAACCTGCATGCGTCATATTTCCTAGGGGGCGCTACACTGGCGGATTCACTTGTTGAGAAGGATCTGGGTGTTCTTGTAAATCATAAACTCAATAACAGCATGCAGTGTCAACAGCATGCAGTGTCAAGACAAAAATGCCAGAATAACTGGTTTTGGTCACCTCATGTCCCACAAAAAAATGGAAAAAAAGTGATCAAAAGATTTATGTACCCTACAATGGTCCCAATAAAAACTATAGCTCGCTCCGCAAATAACAAGCCCTCACATTGTTTCATTGATGGAAAAATAAAAAAGTTATGGCTCTCATAACATAGCAACACAAAAAATTTTTTTCTTAACAATACGTTTTTTCTTTATCCAAGTAGAAAAACATAAAAAACGACATAGGTTTGCTATTGCTGTAATTGTACCACAAAATAAAGTTAACATGTCGTTTTTATTGCATAGTGAACACCGTAAAAACTAAACCCAAAAAACAGCGGAGGAATCACTGTTTTTTTTCCATTCCAACCCACAAAGAATTTTTTTCTAGATTTCTACTACATTATATGGTGAAAATTAAGGAAGGAAGGGAAAGGAAAAAGCACAAATGAAAATACGATAAATGGCTGTGGCGGGAAGGTGTTTATTTGCAATAGTAGAAAAAAATACATATTTGGTATCGCCGTAATCTTACTGGCCCATAGAATAAAGGTAACATATTATTTATGCAGCAGGGTGAATGGCGCAGGTTTAAAATGTTGTAATATGCAACAAAGATTAAAAAATAAATAAAAAATACACAAATTAATTATCGCTATACTTATAACAAGCCGCAAAATATAGTTATTTTTGTCGCACAAAGAATATCGTAAAGAATAAACCAAAAAAATTAAATAAAAAAATACAATTTGTTTTGCAAAAAACAAGCCCTTATATGGCTACGTCAACAGAAAAACTAAAAAGTTACGGCCCACGGAACGTAGTGATAAAAAAATAAAATTATTACTGCATCCCTCTTAGTGACCGCCAATACGCCTTTTCATGGCGGCTACTAAGGGGTCTTAGACTAGGCCGCCGCCGCTTTTTCACGGCAGCCTAGTCTAAGTCCTGATGACTGCCGGGATCTTGCTCCAATGGTAGCCATCGAAGTTTACTTAGATCGGGGCCATTTAACCCCTTAAATGCTGCGGTTAATAGCGACCACGGCATTCAAGTCATTTACAGAGGGAGGGAGCACCCTCTGTCACCCGCAAATGCAATACTGACTATACCAAAGCATTATATCTACGATCAAAAGATCTAGTGGGACTAAAAAAAATAAGTAATAAATGTTAAATAACAATTATTAATAAAGATTACAGTAAATAAAACAACAAACCATTTTTTCCATTTAAAAGGGGTTTTATTTATTAAAAATGTAAAAAAGAAATAAAAGTACACATATATTGGATCGCCACGACCGTAATGACCTAAACAATAAAGTTAATATGAAATTTAAACTGCAAGGGGAACACCGTAAAAAAAACCCGGAAAAATGATGGCGGAATTGCTATTTTTTTCCATTGCCCCCCAAAAAGGTGATAAGAAAAGATAAGTCCCATTTACCCAGAAGCGTAGCTAGTTTCTCTAGCACCCGGGGCAAAGATTGAGTTTGCCCCCCCCCCACCGAACCACTTTCCCGACATATCCTTCTCCCTCGCAATGTTTGTTTCCCCTAACAATCAATGAGGTGTCACATTTTTTTTATGTAACTCGAGCATAAAGCCATTTGTACATTTTACAAGCAATACTGTTCTATATACAACACCAGAACCAAAGCTAATTACATATATACAACACCAGAACAAAGCTCATTACATATATACAGCACCAGAACAAGCTCATTACATATATACAACACCAGAACAAGCTCATTACATATATACAACACCAGAACCAAGCTCATTACATATATACAGCACCAAAACAAAGCTCAGTGCATATATACAGCACCAGAACAAGCTCATTACATATATACAGCACTAGAACAAAGCTCATTACATATATACAGCACCAGAACAAAGCTCAGTGCATTTATACAGCATCAGAATCAAGATCAGTACATATATAAAGTTTCAGAACCAAGCTCAGTACATAAATACAGTGCCAGAACCAAGCTCAGTACATATATACAGCATCAGAACCAAGCTCAGTAAATATATACAGTGCCAGAACCAAGCTCAGTACATATATATATACAGTGCCAGAACAAAGCTTAGTACATAAATACAACACCAGCACAAATACAGCTCAATTAATTGCAACCCCTGCAGTATAGGTTTGCACTAAATTGTATACAGCTCCCAGCTTGGCCCAAACAATGTTAACGATATGCTGGGAGTGGCTGTTTCACACAAAAAATCATACCACCCATCATCTTGCAGCAGATCATACAGTGACTACAGTAGATTAGAGGCAGAATAAACATTTACATTAAGTAACTCACCAGTGACGATCTCAGATTCTAGTTGTTCTTTTTCACTTTTATTCCCCATCTGGTGAAGACCTCTATGATGACTTCTCCCGGCCACAGCCCATTTCTGCAGTTTGCAACTCGATGTCTCCAGCTTCTTACTGTTCAAACATTTCTGCACCTATAAACAAAGATAAAGTTATCATGGTGCCAGACACTGCACACCTAAATATAATAGCACCATACACTGCACCTCTAATTATAATAGCACCATACACTGTCCCTGATTATAATAGCACCATACACTGCACCTCTAATTATAATAGCACCATACATTGTGTCCCACACACACACACACACGCACACACACACACACACACACACACACACACACACACACACACTGTGCCCCCTGTAGATAGTGCCCTCCATAGAGCCCCCTGTAGATAGTGCCCTACATAGAACTTCCTGTAGATAGTGATGCCGTAGAGCCCCTGTAGATAGTGCCCCACATACAGCCCCCTGTAGATAGTGCCCCACATACAGCCCCCTGTAGATAGTGCCCACATATAGCCCCCCTGTAGTGTCCCATATATAGCCACCACTGTAGATATTGCCCCACATATAGCCCCGTCTGAAAATAGTGCCCCACATGTAGCCCCCCTTGTAGATAGTGCCCCATATATAGCTTCCCTGTAGATAGTGCTCCACATATAGCCTACCCCTGCATATAGTGTCCAACATATAGCCCATCCCTGTAGATAGTGCCCTACATATATCTCCCCTTATAAATAGTGCTCCACATACAGCCCACCCCTGTATATAGTGCCAAACATATAGCTCCCCTATAGTGCTCCACATATAGCCCACCCCCGTATATAGTGCCTCACTAACAGCTCCCCATATAGTGCTCAACATATAGCCCACCCCTGCATATGGCCAACCCCTGTATATAGTGCCTCACATATAGCTCCCCATATAGTGCTCCGCATATAGTCCACCCCTGTATATAGCCCCCTCTGTAGATAGAGCTGACCTCTGTATATAGCCCCCCTGTAGATAGAGCTGACCTCTGTAGATAAAGCCCCCCCTGTAGATAATATCACTCACATTTTTATTAGAATAAAAAAAAAAACTTGACACACTCCTGCTCCCACGCCGTCCAGTGGCAATGTAGACCTGCTATCTTCTGAGCAGGTCTGCTGGAGTTACATCCTCGCGCTGCTTGCGTCGTTGAAAGGCGCTGATTGACATGGTAAGTCATTCTGCTCTGCCAATCAGTGGCTTTCATAGACGCAAGCATCGCGCCGCTTGCGTCTATGAAAGGCCGTGATTGGCAGGGCACTATGACTTGCCCTGTCAATCAGCGCCTTTCAACAATGCAAGCGGCGCAAAGAAGTAACCACATCGCTTGAGTCGTTGAAAGGCGCTGAATAGCCGGGCACAGAACGTACCCATCCATTCATCTCCTACAGTGCAGGAGGGGATGCTGGTGACATTGGCGCCGCCACCCCTCTTAGAGAGGTAGTAGGGCGCTGTCATGGATAGTGAAGTCCTGGCAACCCCCCCACTTTCCCCCTTAGTTGCGTCCGGGGCACATGCCCCGCCTGCCCCCCCTAGCTACGCCCCTGCATGTACCCCCAAAAAGTACCACAAAAAACATGCCCACATATTACTAAATTGACGGAAAATTAAAAAGTGACGATGCAAAAACAAATAATTTCAGTTCAAATGTGTTTTTATTGTGCAAAAGTCGTAAAACATAAAAAACCTATACATATGTGGTATCACCGTAATCGTACTGACCCATAGAATAAAGGTAACATGTTATTTACGCCGCACGGTAAACAGCATAGAACTATGGCGGAATTGCTGGTTTTTTTTTCTATTCCCCTCCAATAAAAGTTAATCAAAAAATGATATGTACCCGAAATTGTGCCATTAAAAATTACAAATGACTTGTTTGCTCCATCGTTAAATAATTAATTAATTATTTAATTATTAAAAAATACAACTAATTCCACAAAAAAAAAGTCCTCGGCTATGTCGATGCAAAAATAAAAATGTTATAGCTCTTCAAATGCGACGATGGAAAAACGAAAAAAATAGCTTGGAAATTAAGGCCTAAATAGGCTGGTCACTAAGGAGTTAAAGGCCAAAATAACTGTTTAATGAAAGAATAAAGGACTTGAGATGAGCAAACCTATTAGACACATATCACATTAGGTCCAAATTTCCCAAAAGCTTAAAATTCGTCAAAATGTGAAAGTTTTGGTGTTCGCAGCACAAGAATTGTCAAAATGGTGGCCACCGGTGAGCGCTCTCCGCCAATTTGCCAATTATATAAAAAAAAGAGGGGAGAAGAGGATTAAAAAAAACAAAAAACTAAACATACTCACCACCTTCCCTGGTCTCCAGACGTCTCCCTGCCGGAAAGTGAGATGACGCAGCTGTGATCGCTGCAGCCAATCCCAGGCCACAGTGATCACATGGGACAGCTACGTCATCTCACCTGCCGGTAGCGACGTGTCGCTACTGTAGTACAGCGTATGTGTTGAGTGTGATTGTTCTTATTTTTGTGAAATCGCATGTACCCTGATTGCCTTGTTTGACCCTCTGATGTTTTCAAGGACTGTAACCAACTTAGATTCAGTCCTAGAAGAGGTTAAATAGTCCGATAGGCCTATCGGGGGACCTGCGATTCGCAAAACGAATTTGGACCGAAACGAACGGCCGATTTAAAAGTAAATTCGCTCATCACTATTAAGGACTCTGTACTGCAAGGCAGCAATGCTAACCAATTTGCACTGTGATATTGTAAATACTTATTACTAACACTATAACAGGAGATGTCACTTCTGGTCATATTTGTGACATCATCAGATAAAGTACAGGAGGCCATTGTTACCTCACTGCATGATGCCATAATGACTGTGACTCTATAAGAACTGGGGTTTAGGGGGGCGACTGCTCAGTCCAGGATATGAAGATAAGCAGACACAAGATACTTCACCATGAGGATCTCACAGAGAATAGCGGAAGCTTCTGATGTTTGTGAAGTCACCAGTCGGAATCCGGAACACTGGAAAAGGAGAACTTCATGCACGAGCCGCATGGCAGGGGAAGAACAACAGGAAAACCGGCGGCTTTGGCTTATATACACGGTGATAGGAGGTTCAGTCATTTACTTTCAGGTTTTGGGACCAAGAAGAAAAACAGTAATGTGGAGGAAAATCTGCCGCCATGATGCCAGCAATCTCCAAACATTGAAGGTATGTACATAATATATATGTTCATTTAATCTGAAAATGTGGGATATTTGAGAATTTGGGGTTTGTTATACATTATGGCCCATATTTACTGAGCAGTTTATGTCAGTTTATTTTGTAAGCTTAACCAAATAAAGTTGCAAACGGTGACATGCAACAAATTTGGTGTAAAATGTATCTTTTCTCGTCACTTGACAAATTTAAAAAGTGACTAAAAGTGGGCGTGGTCTCCAAGGAGACGAAGATGAGAACTGTGAGATTGATCAAAATCGTATGTAACGTGACAATTCTACTTATAATTCTATATTTGGTGCCTTCCGATGTCATAATACACTGATTATACAGGTCAAGGTAAATACATGGAATGTATTTTGACTTTAGCAAGACCCATGTTTGATGTCCTCCTATAACTCCTCCGTGTCACACATGCTAAGATTCCTTACACGTTATCCCATAGCCTCTCATGGTTGTGTCCTCCTAGACCCTGGACCTTGTTTGGTCTGCATAGAGGCTGAACAGTTCTCAGTGGTCCATGACTATTTTTTGGTGGGATAACAGGGAACGATGGTTTCCCATAGTTCAAGCAGAAGACACCTGCTATATGCTATGTTCACCAGTGAGGCAAATCCAAGCTGGGAAGGAGGTAATTGCATGTTACATGTGGCCATTAGGAGGAGAAAAACTCAAAGAGGGAGGAAATAAATTGTGAGTCTAAGAAGTTGATTGTGTAAAAAGTGGCTTTCAGACCAAAGGCCTAATCCCTGCCCTCCTGGAGTCGGCCATTTGCTTTACACCACATCAGGGACCTGGTATAATGGAACTGGCCTCCTGTGACCTAGGAGGGCAGTGTTTTCTTTCTCTTTCACTAGCAGAGGTGACCATAGCCGACCTGTGATCTCCGTAGTCCGATCAGTGGAGGAGCGACCTGCATGATACCAGGACGTCGTGGAGAACATCTGGGATTGGACATCTTCTTATAACTTACTATTCCATATAATGTCGTAGCTATCAGTAAGATGTTAGTTAGTTGCATTACAAGCTCTGATCCTGGGTTCTCGGACTGATCGCCTTTTCTCGGGGTCAACAAGGAATTTTCCCCTGTGGCACAAATTGGCTAAACGTGCGCAGGGTTTTTGGCTTCTTCTGGATCAATAGCTTTAGTTAGGAATTTTATTTAAATAAATTGTGTTTAAAAACGAAAGCTCTGTCTCCTCATCATTTCTCAATATTATATAGCAGTCAGGTATTAGTATATATTATGGGAGGTTATTATGGTTATTTTGCTGCTGATAGTCCAATATGGTTGATTCCATGAAGCATTGGATAATATACACATACAGAAGAGAAATACATCATATGATCCATATAAATGCTACTACTATAAAGGAACACTAAGGATCGATGCACACGATTAGAGATGAGCGAACTTATCAAAAGTTCGGTTCGGCTAGTTCGCCGAATTTCACAAAAAAGTTCGGTTCGGACCGAACTAGTTCTGACCGAACCTGTCACTTACGTGCGCCGAGCATGCTACTGTCCAGGGTGCTGATAGAGTTAATGGGCTGCACTAACTCTTTCAGCAACCTTCACAGTACATGCTCGGCGCGCGGAAAATACCATTTAAATGTAATAAAAAAATAAAAATTATACGTTCGTACTTACTTTCCTCCTGTCCGGCCTCCAGCGATGACGTTTCATCCCTTTCGCCGCTGCAGCCAATCACAGGCTGTAGTGGCGGTCACGCACGTCAGGATGACGCTTCATCCCACGTGACCGCCTCTGCAGCCAATCACAGGCTGCAGCGGCGACATGGATGAAACGTCATCGCTGGAGGCCGGACAGGAGGAAAGTAAGTATGAACGTATTATTATTATTTTTTGGCATGTATGTATGTTGGCATGTATGTATGTATGTATATCTGTGCATGTATGTTTGCATGTATGTTGGCATGTATGTATATATGTGCATGTTTGTATGTATATTTGCATGTATGTATGTATGTTTGCATGTATGTATTTTTGCATGTATGTTGTCATGTATGTATGTATGTATGTTGTCATGTATGTATATATGTGCATGTGTGTATGTATATTTGTATGTATGTATGTATGTTTGCATGTATGTTTGCATGAATGTATGTTTGCATGTATGTATGCATGTTTGTATGTATATTTGCATGTGTGTATATATATATGTATGTATGTTGTCATGTATGTATGTATGTATGTATGTATGTATGTATGTTGTCATGTATGTATATATGTGCATGTATGTTGGCATGTATGTATATATGTGCATGTGTGTGTGTATGTATGTATATTTGCATGTATGTATGTATGTTGTCATGTATGTATGTATATATGTGCATGTATGTTTGCATGTATGTTGGCATGTATGTATACATGTGCATGTTTGTATGTATATTTGCATGTATATATGTTTGCATGTGTGTATGTATGTTTGCATGTATGTATGTTTGCATGTATGTATGTTGTCATGTATGTTTGTATGTATGTTGTCATGTATGTATGTATGTATGTATAGATGTGCATGTATGTATGTTTGCATGTTTTTATTTTTGGATGTATGTTTGCATGTATGTTTATATATATATGTGCATGTTTGTAATTATGTTTGCATGTATTTATGTTTGCATGTATATTTGTGCATGCTTGTATATATGTATGTATCTTTGCATGTTTGTTTGTATGTATGTATGTTTTCATGTGTGTGTGTATGCATGTATGTATGATAGTTTGCATGTATATATGTGTGTATGTTTGCATGTATGTATATTTGCATGTATATATGTGCATGCTTGTATATATGTATGTATGTTTGTATATATGTATGTATATTTGTATATATGTATGTATGGCCATGTATGATACTGTCTGCTGGCGCCCTGTATCTAAGTCAACTTCACGGCAGGCTTCTATACATGGTATAACAGTCAGTATCACACATTAAACTGAATCTAAGCCTACGACATGTTTTATTTCATTATTTTTTTTTTCCACAGGTTTGGTGTTTGGACTACGTCGGTTTCGAGGACTACTTCGATGACGGTTTTTTTTCTACAATAAAATGGTTAATGAGGGTTGTGTTGGGGGTGCTTTATTTCAATAAAATATTTTATCTATATCTTTGTCTTTTTCTTTTCAAATTTTATTATTACCACTTTAGTAATGGCCGCTGTCTGAGTGACAACATCCATTACTAATGCGAGGCTTAGTGTTAGCCGGTGCAGAGGCTAACACTAACCACCATTATTACCCCGGTACCCAAAACCACCAGGGGTGCCGGGAAGAGCCAGGTACGATCCAGTACCCGACCATCTGTTGTGATGGTCGGGCCCTGGGGCGGCCGCAGGCTGGTATTATGAGGCTGGGAAGGGCCAAAAACAGTGGACCTTCCCACCCTTGTAATGCTAGGCTGCTGCTGCTGTGTTGTATCTGGCTGGTTATAAAAGTGGGGGGGACCCCACGTAATTTTTTTAAATTATTTATTTATTTACATTTTTTTTTTTAAAAAGACATGGGGTTCCACCCAATTTATCATAACCAGCCACATACAACAGTGTTATTAGCCTGGGAATGGACAAAACCAGTGGCCCTTCCCACCCATGTAATGCCAGACTGCTGCGGCCTTGTATATGGCTGGTTATTAAAAATGTGGGGGACCCGTCTATTGCTAAATTTGTTAAATTCCAAAAAAAAAACGACGTGGGGGTCCCCCCCATTTTTATAACCAGCCCGATACAACACAGCAGCAGCAGCCTAGCATTACAAGGGTGGGAAGGTCCACTGATTTTGGCCCTTCCCAGCCTCATAATACCAGCCTACGGCCGCCCCAGTACCCGACCATCACAACAGATGGTCGGGTACTGGATCGTACCAAGCTCTTCCCGGCACCCCTGGTGGTGGTGGGTACCGGGGTAATAATGGGTGGTTAGTGCTAGCCTCTGCACCGGCTAACACTAAGTACCGCCTTAATAATGGACGCTGTCAATCAGCCAACTGCCATTATCTAGGCACTAATAAAGTTTGAAAAAAAAACACAAAGACAATTATTTTTTATTGAAATAAGAAATCCCCAACAAAACCCTCGTTAACCATTTTATTAAAATTTGAAAAAACGCAGATCTACGCAGTAGTCCAACGAATCGAAGATGTAGTCCAATCGGTACATCAAAATCTGCAACAACATAAAAAAACAGTTATCAATGTGAACAATACCAATACTTCTACTCACCTACACACATATATACACGCACACACAAACAAACAACCATACACAGACACACACATATATACACAAACACAACAAGATATACACACACACATAAACAGACAAACACACACATATACACGAACTCACACATATACAAACAAAAACACACATATCCAAACACACACACACACAGTTATACACACATACACGAACACATATACACAAACACATATACAAACAAAAACACACATACCCAAACACACATATACACAAACACATATACACAAACACACCCATATATACACACAAACACACACCCATATACACACATATACACATATACAAAAACACACACAAACATCTACACACAAACATATACACAAATACACCCATATATACACAAAACACATATACACAAACACACCCATATATACACACACACATATAAAAACAAAAACAGACAGTCACATACCCAAACACACATATATACACAAACACACACATACACAAACACGGTTTCTTTTAAATGCTGCTGGGGAACCCGCTCGATCCACTATATAAGGCTGCGCTACAGTGCAGCATTTAAAAGAAACAGGATCCTGACCTGTCCATAGAGTTTAAGGCAGCACAGAGTATTTCAGGAGATGAGCGTGCAGATTCAGTGCTGCTGCGAACTCTGCTCTTACCATTACGTAGCTCTCAGTCTGTTACCTCTCCTCCACTCCTGTCCTCCAGAACACCTTCACATGATTGGCAAGTCACCACGTAATGGTAAGAGCAGAGTTCACAGCAGCACAGAGTATTTCAGGAGATGAGCGTGCGGATCTTGTGCGGGGTGGTGACTTGCCAATCATGTGAAGGTGTTATTGAGGACAGGAGTGGAGGAGAGGTAACAGACTGAGCTACGTAATGGTAAGAGCAGAGTTCACAGCAGCACTGAATCTGCACGCTCCTCTCCTGAAATACTCTGTGCTGCTGTGAACTCTGTTCTTACCATTACGTAGCTCAGTCTGTTACATCTCCTCCACTCCTGTCCTCTATAACACGTTCACATGATTGGCAAGTCACCACCACGCACAAGATCCGCACGCTCATCTCCTGAAATACTCTGTGCTGCTGTGAACTCTGCTCTTACCATTACGTGGTGACTTGCCAATCATGTGAAGGTGTTCTTGAGGACAGGAGTGGAGGAGAGATAACAGACTGAGAGCTACGTAATGGTAAGAGCAGAGTTCACAACAGCACTGAATCTGCACGCTCATCTCCTGAAATACTCTGTGCTGCCTTAAACTCTGTGGACAGGTCAGGATCCTGTTTCTTTTAAATGCTGCACTGTAGCGCAGCCTTATATAGTGGATCGAGCGGGTTCCCCAGCAGCATTTAAAAGAAACAGGATCCTGACCTGTCCACAGAGTTTAAGGCAGCACAGATTATTTCAGGAGATGAGCACGGGCAGCCGTTCGTTTTTCCGAGCCGTGCTCCCATCATGCACACGACCGTAAAAACACCCGTTATTGCGGGTCGTAATTACGACCCGCAATAACGGGCTCATAGACTTCTGTTACCCACGGGTACCTTTCCGTATTCTCACGGGAAGGTGCCCGTGCCGTTAAAAAAATAGAACATGTTCTATTTTTCTATTTTACGGGCCGTGCTGCTATAATTATAATGACAGCACGGTTCGCAAAAGCGGCCGGCTGCCCGTGGCCGGCCGGCCGTGCTCGTAGTTACGAGTCGTAATTACGAGCACGGCCCGTAAAATAAAAAAATAGAACATGTTCTATCTTTTTAACGGCACGGGCACCTTCCCGTGAGAAAACGGGAAGGTACCCGTGGCTAACAGAAGTCTATGGGCCCGCTATTTCGGGTCGTAATTACGACCCGTGATAACGGGTGTTTTTATGGTCGTGTGCATGAGGCCCCGTAATGACGGGTGGCTACATGTGTGCACCCGTCATTACGGCAGCGTTGCTAGGCGACGTCAGTAAGGGTATGTGCACACACACTAATTACGTCCGTAATTGACGGACGTATTTCGGCCGCAAGTACCGGACCGAACACCCTGCAGGGAGCCGGGCTCCTAGCATCATATTTATATACGATGCTAGGAGTCCCTGCCTCTCCGTGGAACTACTGTCCCGTACTGAAAACATGATTACAGTACGGGACAGTTGTCCTGCAGAGAGGCAGGGACTCCTAGCATCGTACATAAGTATGATGCTAGGAGCCCGGCTCCCTGCACTGTGTTCGGTCCGGTACTTGCGGCCGAAATACGTCCGTCATTTACGGACGTAATTAGTGTGTGTGCACATACACTAAATAGTCACTGTTCAGGGTGCTGAAAGAGTTAACTGATCGGCAGTAACTGTTTCAGTACCCTGGACAGTGACTACCGATCACAGTACCTGTAAAAAAAAAGACGTTCATACTTACCGAGAACTTTCTGCTTCCTCCAGTCCGGTCTCCTGGCCGTTGCCTTGGTGACGCGTCCCTCTCGACATCCGGCCCGACATTCCTTGATGACGATGCAGCCTTGTGAGCGCTGCAGCCAATCACAGGCTGCCGCGGCCTCTGCAGCCAATCACAGGCTGCAGAGGCCTCTGCAGCCAATCACAGGCTGCCGCGTCAGAAAAGGTCGGACTGGAGGAAGAAGAGGGACTCGTCAACAAGACAACGACCGGGTACGTATGAAATGCTTTTTATTTTATTTTTAATCAGCAGCCTCTTTTCTCTATCAGTGATTGATAGAGATAAGTGGCTGCCGATTTGTATAATGTTTTTGACCGGGTTCGGTCAAAACGGGTTCGGCCGAACCCGGTGAAGTTCGGATTCGCTGCGAACCGAACTTTACCGGAAGTTCGGACCGAAACCGGGTTCGGTTGTCCCGGTTCGCTCATCTCTACACACGATGCATATTACGAGCGTTTTTGCAGAGTGGATATGCGTGCAGCACCTCTGCAGAGTAATACAGTACCAGCATATTCAATGAGATTCCAGGAAATCTCATGTACACGGTACGGTATTTTTCAGGACTGAAATTGACCTGTGGTGTATTGTTTAGAATCCGCAGCATGTCATTTTATCTTGCGTTTCCGCTTGCAAATTCTATTTGTCTAGAGCAGAGGAAAATCCCACCAAAATTTCTCAGCATGAAAAGTAATAATCAAATGGGAGAAAACGCACCGAAAAACGCATCACCTTCAGGTGTGTTTTTTTCCAGAGGTTTTGCTGTGTGTTTTCCACAGTAAAATACACAACGTGTGCATGTAGCCTAAAGGTAAAAAATACATAAAAATCAAAACAACCCACTTGCTCCTGTTTTGCCTGAGAAATTCTTTTGTGTGGGTCCTAGATCAGCCATTTTCCCCCATCCCTTACTAAGCCACACCCCTCAGCCGTCTGCCAGCGAAAATGGAAGAGATTGGAAGGAACATGAAGAGGTTGTCGATGTTGCTGAGAACCCCAGCGATCAGATGTAATCTATGAAAGGCTTTATTTCGCTGCAGTGCCACCACAGGGTTACATAGTTACATAGTTACATAGTTACATAGTTAGTACGGCTGAAAAAAGACACATGTCCATCAAGTTCAACCAAGGGAAGGGAAAAGGGAAGGAAAAATTTCTACACATAGGAGCTAATATTTTTTTGTTCTAGGAAATTATCTAACCCTTTTTTAAAGCCATCTACTGTCCCTGCTGTGACCAGCTCCTGCGGTAGGCTATTCCATAAATTCACAGTTCTCACTGTAAAGAAGCCTTGTCGCCTCTGCAGCTTGAACCTTTTTTTCTCCAGACGGAGGGAGTGCCCCCTTGTTTTTTGAGGGGGTTTTACAAGGAACAGGATTTCACCATATTTTTTGTATGTGCCATTAATATATTTATATAAGTTAATCATGTCCCCCCTTAGTCGTCTTTTTTCAAGGCTAAATAGGTTTAATTCTTTCAATCTTTCCTCATAACTTAAATTCTCCATGCCCCTTATTAGCTTCGTTGCTCTTCTTTGTATTTTTTCCAACTCCAGGGCATCCTTTCTATGAACTGGAGCCCAGAACTGAACTGCATATTCTAGATGAGGCCTCACTAATGCTTTGTAAAGTGGCATTATTACATCCCTGTCCCGCGAGTCCATGCCTCTTTTAATACACGACAATATCCTGCTGGCCTTTGAAGCAGCTGATTGACACTGCATGCTGTTATTGAGTTTATGATTTACAAGTACACCCAGATCCTTCTCAACAAGTGAATCCGCCAGTGTAGCGCCCCCTAGGACATATGATGCATGCAGGTTGTTGGTACCAAGATGCATAACTTTACATTTATCTACATTAAACTTCATTTGCCAAGTGGACGCCCAAACACTTAGTTTGTTTAAATCTGCCTGTAATTCATGAACATCTTCCATAGTCTGAACTATATTACATAGCTTGGTGTCATCTGCAAAAATAGAAATAGTGCTATTAATCCCTTCCTCTATATCATTAATAAATAAGTTGAATAATAGTGGTCCCAGCACTGAACCCTGGGGTACACCACTTATAACCGGGGACCATTCAGAGAAGGAATCATTGACCACAACCCTCTGGATACGGTCCTTGAGCCAATTCTCAATCCAATTACAAACTATATTTTCTAAACCTATAGTCCTTAATTTACCCATTAGGCGTCTATGGGGGACAGTGTCAAATGCCTTTGCAAAGTCCAAAAACACTAAATCCACAGCGGCCCCTCTGTCTAGACTTCTGCTCACCTCTTCATAAAAACAGATTAGGTTAGTTTGACAACTTCTGTCCTTAGTAAAACCGTGCTGGCTGTCACTTATAATGCTATTTATTGTCACATAATCCTGTATATAGTCCCTCAATAGCCCCTCAAACATTTTCCCCACGATGGATGTTAAGCTTACTGGTCTATAATTACCCGGGGAAGACCTAGAGCCCTTTTTGAAAATAGGCACCACATTTGCCCTGCGCCAGTCCCTTGGCACTATACCTGTCACTAGAGATTCTCTGAATATTATGAAAAGGGGGACAGAAATAACTGAACTAAGCTCTTTAAGAATTCTAGGGTGTAACCCATCTGGTCCCGGAGCCTTGTGCACATTTATTTTATTTAATTTAGCTTGGACCATCTCTACATTCATCCAATTCAGTATATCAACTGATATATTAACAGCACTGGCACCGGCTACATCAGCTGCTCTTTCTTCTGTTGTATATACAGAGCTAAAGAACCCATTTAGTAACTCTGCCTTCTCTTGATCCCCTGTGATCAACTCCCCATTACCATTATCTAGGGGTCCTACATGTTCAGACCTTGGCTTTTTTGCATTTATATGCTTGAAGAATTTTTTAGGATTTGTTTTACTATCCTTGGCCACCTGCCTTTCATTTTGTATTTTTGCTAATTTTATTACATTTTTACAGATTTTATTAAGCTCTTTATATTTTACAAAGGCTACAGCTGTACCCTCAGATTTGTATTTTTTAAATGCCCTTTTTTTGTCATGTATTGCCCCTTTCACAGAAGGTGTAAGCCATGTGGGGTTTAATTTGAGTCGTTTATACTTATTACCTGTAGGAATAAATTTTGCACTATAATAACTCAAAGTAGATTTGAAAATCTCCCATTTATCATTTGTTCCATTATTTGACATTAGTTCTTCCCAGTCTATATCCTGAATTGCAGCCCTCATCCTGGGGAAATTGGCTTTCTTAAAATTAAATGTTTTTGCCCTCCCAGCCTGCGTTTGTTTTTTACAGTATAGGTAAAATGTAACTATATTATGATCACTGTTACTGAGGTTTTCACGAACATTGACATTCCCAACAAGATCTGCATTATTAGAAATGACCAGATCCAACAGAGCTTCACCTCTAGTCGGGTCTTCCACAAACTGGCCCATAAAATTTTCCTGCAACAGGTTGAGGAAATGTCTCCCCTTTGCAGTTGAAGCCGAACCATGACACCAATTAATATCCCGGAAATTAAAATCTCCCATTATCACTACAGTACCCGCCTGTGCAGCCCGCTCCATCTGTTTATATATCTGACCTTCCATCTCCTCAGTTATATTGGGGGGTCTATAGATTACACCAAAAGTAATTTTTTCAGTGTTTACCTCCCTTTCTAGTTCCACCCACAAGGTTTCAACCTCCTCACAGTCTTCACCCACTATTGTCTCTTTCACACTCGCCTTCATATCACTTCTCACATACAGACATACACCACCACCTTTCCTATTTGTCCTGTCTTTACGAAAAAGTGTAAAACCCTGTAGATTTACAGCCCAGTCATGTGAAGAGTCCAGCCATGTTTCAGCAACACCAACTATATCTATATTTTCTTCCAGTATCAAGGCCTCCAGCTCCCCCATTTTGCTTGCTAGACTTCTGGCATTTGTGAACATACACTTTAACTTGCCTGTCAGTTTTTCACTTTTATTATCAGAAATGTGATTTGACATTAATCGGTCCTTTTTATTTACACTGATGTTTTGTAACGAAAGGATCTCCTTATCCTGTTGTCTAGTCCTCTCCCCACATTCTGTTTCTCCCCCCACCAATATAGTCTGACCCCTCTCTAACCTGGCTACCCCTTTTTTTTCTACATTGACCTCCCTCCTCAGCCCTAGTTTAAATACTCCGCCAGTTAAAGGGTAACTAAACGTTTGAAAAACTTCTGACATAGTGACATGTCAGAAGTTTTGATTGGTGGGGGTTCGAGCACAGAGACCCCCACCAATCGCTAGAACGAAGGCGCAGAAGCCCTCGTGTGAGCGCTCAGCTGCTTCGTGTCTGCTCGGCTTTTTCCGGAAAGCCGATGTATCGGAGTACGGGCTCATAGACTTTTTATTGAGTCCATACACTGATACATTTATTTCTGGAAAAAGCCGAACAGACATGAAGCGTCTGAGCGCTCACACAAGCGCTTCAGCTGCTTCGTTCTAGCGATTGGAGGGGGACTCAGTGCTCGGACCCCCAGCAATCAAAACTTCTGACATGTCACTATGACATGTCAGAAGTTTGTCAAACGTTTAAGTTACCCTTTAAGGCAATGAATTACACACTTCAAAACTATGGGCTTTCGGTATAATGCGAGAATGTGCCGATCCTCCAAATTCTAGTTATTGCATTTTCTCAACATTTTCACAGTCATACAAAATCTGAGCAGCATTTTGATATTTGTCACTATTAAATTTGCTGGTCATTAAAGGGCATACCCTAGTAGAAAACTGCTACAATGGCAATTATGTGCCTTATAGAAAATCACTCCCACTTTTGCAGATGTCATTAGTTCATTGTTGCATTTGTATTTTCTCATAAACCTACCGTTAAATCAGGCGCGATCGAATAAAAATATAAAGCAAGTCCTAAACCTGTAACATCTAATAAAACACTTTTTAATAAATGGGAACGGACTGTTTTAGCAACACGACCAATACTTCTTAATTATTTTAAAGAAAAGCCCTCATTGGCGCAACAGCGGGAATCATCTCATGATAAATAGGAGGGGCAGGAAAGTGAGAGGTGTACACTCCCCTGGCAGTATTGTGCTGGGGGACACGACAACCTGGTAGTCAAAAAGATGTCTATATAGTCCAAGTGCTGGTTCGGGGGACTACTAGCCACTAGTGTTCCAGGCAGAGAATAATCAGTATCGAATGCTGAGATGCGATAAGATATTTTGAGTGCAAGACGGTGAAAAATTACCCTTTACGAAGGCGCTGTTTCCTTTGCGATATTAAGGATGATCCTCTGGAGTCATGCAAATGTTAACCTTTTATTAATATCGTAACATGCAACATGTTTCAGAGCCGAACTGGCTCCTTCATCGACATTTGACCTATACTTATGTCATAGACGGGAAGCGGGAGTATGGAGCAGGCTCACGGCTCCATCATCTAAGCTGTTAGAAAGAGAGAGGCGGCCCCCTCTGACAGTTTATCGGGTGCAGATCGTCATCATGGCAGCCTGGGGGCCAAATGAAGGCCTCCAGGTCTGCCATCTTTGTACTCATATTAAGCTCTGCCTGCAACAGCGTTTAATAGAATCCTATGAAAATCACGTTTTACTGCAAGACGTTGTTATTATTGCACTATATCATGCAAACGATCCACAAATCATCTCCCACAAAAAAATGGAATAAAAAGTGATCAAAAGATTTATGTACCCTACAATGGTTCCAATAAAAACTGTAGCTCGCTCCGCAAATAACAAGCCCTCACATTGTTAAATTGATGGAAAAATAAAAAAGTTATGGCTCTCATAACATAGCAACACAAAAAAGCAGTTGGAGGGGATTGCCTCACTATACTGAACTGCTGCTTCAGACCTCAACACTAGCCAGGAGGCTTCACCTGCTTCTGGGATCCAGGTGGCAGGGGTACCACACCAGCCTCCCACATCCCTGCCTCCAGCGTGCAGCTTTCTAGTCCTGCATGTTAGGTGGTAAGTTTAACTGCCCCCGTTTTCCCAACTGGGGGGTACCCCAAGAGGACCCTTGTTAACACGCCTGCTTGGCTTGGCATTCCTTACAGTGGGAAACCCCTGCCCTTTCCTGCCCACAGGAGTATCTTTTCCTGCCTAGACCTGCTTGAGTGCCGTATCTAGTCTCTACGCAGGCCTTCATACGCTACACGGCTGCCTTGCCTTCTAGACACTGGGGTACCCTCCCACCGCTTAGATCATTGCTTTGCTCAGGCTGATCTCACTTCCACGTATTTGTTGAATCTTTGCTAGCAAATGTGATTGGAGCGTGGCCTTCCCATCCCCAGCTCCCTCAGACACATATACAAAGCAAGATAGTGAAAATTGGTCAGGCTAAACCTGGAGACCCGCCTACTACTCCCAAACAAAAGAAATCCCAACCGGACATGGATAAATTCCTGAAAAGACGCTCACCCCAAAGATCTACATCTTCCACTAAACGGTCATTGCTGCCTAACGATCATCGTGACACTTCTGATGCTGAAAGTTACATGGAGGAAGAAGTGGCACCTGACCCACCTTCTATGATCTCCATTTCTACTAAAGGCTTGCAAAAGATTATCGAGAAAGCCCTACAACCTGTAATGCGAGAACTTTACGATATTAAGCAGGAAGTCCACCACATTTGAGCTACTTGAAGAAACCCAAACTGCTCTTCTTACTCACGGAGATGCGACCTCCTCGGCACTTCAGGCTTGTCAAACTCATCTGAATTCTCTTCACACCTATGTGGAAGATCAGGATAATAGGGGGAGGCGCAATAATCTGCGGATAAGGGGAATGCCGGAAAACTTCCCTCCACTTGAGACCATGTCCATGACTAAGAAAATCCTGGACTTTGTCCTCAGCCCTGATTCACCCCCAGACCTACAGATTGAAAGAGCTCATAGGGCTCTAGTCCAAAACCCAAAGAAGGTGAACCACCAAGGGATATTGTATGCAAGCTACTGTCTTTTCCTGTCAAAGAAGCGGTGCTCCGCAAGACACGCGATATACCTGACCTTATGTTTGAGGGTCATAAACGGACTTTTTTTCAGGATATTTCCCCGACCACCCTATCCAAACGTAGGTCTCTTGGGATCGTCACGGATCGTCTCCGATCTCTAAAAATACCGTACAAATGGCTCTTCCCTTTTGGACTATCCTATCATTTCCAAGGTCGGTTGTCCATTGTTCATTCAGCGGAAGACCTAGAGAATGCTTGCCCTCCACTAGACCTCGACCATACCGCCATCCCCTTTTGGCAACCTTACACAGATGTAGCCTCTCTTCCCTCTCTGCCTAAGCCTGATGTCTGGCTGAATCCCAGACCCCGTCCGACTAAGAAGAGACCAGCAAATAATCCTCCATGACAGACTTGCGGCCCTGCTTAGGATTGTGTTTTATTTGCATCCATTCTATGTCTGTCTAGAGATATGTTTGTGTACGGGTTTAATGTCTTAACTTTTTCTCTTTAGGTGGTTTAAAATCTGTGCTTTAAAAATGTTTAGCTACAGTCTGCCTTGAATTTTTGTTGTTTGGGTGCCGGGATGAGGGGTGCATATTCTTATTCACTCGTTCACTCTTCTCTCCGCCGCCACGCCTCTCTGTCAGTCAGTGCTTAACTGACTAATACCGCACTGTGGATCAGTGCAAATATCTTTACTACAGCATTTGAAAACAATTTACTTCTTATTGTTCTCTTTTCTGTGTTTCTCATCTTTTCTTTCTTTCTCTCTTCATACTGGTGCATTTATGTCGCGTATTCAGGTTACGACATTGAATGTCAAGGGCTTCAACTCCCTTACTGAACGCTCCCAGGTCAAACACTCCCTTAAAAAAATGGATTCGTCTGTGCTGCTGCTACAGGAAACCCACTTGAAAGGTAAAATTCCAAACCTTCCTAAATCACCTTACACTACATGGTTCCATTCATGCAATGATAGTGGCAAACGAAACTGTGTCAGTATAGCTCTACGGTCTGACATTCCCTTTGAATTTGTCTCCCAGATTGCTGATGGCGCAGGCCGCTTTCGTTTCATAAAAGGTAAAGTGGCGAACACCCTGACTACCATTGGGAATATTTACGCCTGAACTCGGGCCAGATTCCTTGGCTATCTACGACTCTAGACAAGTTTTCTCAGTTCTCTGAGGGCCTAACGCTTCTGGGAGGGGACTTCAACATTGTGCTTGAGCCCCTTCTGGACTCCTCCACGGGAACCTCTGCTCACAGCTACTCAGCTCTGAGGAAAATCCGTAGACTCCTCACATCTTTAAGATTGATGGATGTGTGGAGATTCATCCACCCCATGGATAGGGACTATACCTTCTACTCCCACCCCCATCATTCTTACCAAAGAGTAGATTACCTGCTCATCATGGATAGCCAACTCCCTTTAATAGATTCCCCCTCTATAGGCAACATTCTCCTGTCTGACCATGCCCCAATGTCCATGTTTCTCAACATACACAGCCTTTTGCCTAGGCAATATAACTGGAGACTTAATGAAACTTTCCTCTACTCATCGCGCAATAAGCAGCGAGTTGAGGCGGCGCTGAAGTCCTACTTTGTTGAGAATGATACGCAGGATGTCTCCGCTAGCACTATCTGAGAAGCCCATAAGCCAGTGATCAGAGGAGTACTCATAATCATGGGTTCGTTTATGAAGAGAGAGAGGAACCGGGAGATTGATGACCTTCTTTCCCGAATATCTGACCTTGAAAACCAGCATAAACCGTCCGCTGCTCAAGGGGTTCTCTCCTCGCTTATACTTTCCAGAGAAAGACTCAAACAATGTTTGAATTTGCGCATGGAAAAGGCATATACCTCTGCTACTCACAAACACTACATGCACGGTGATAAGGGGAGCAAACTTATGGCTTATCTAGCTAAAAAGAGAAGACAGCAGAACTATATCCCCAAAATCAGGTCTCCTACTGGAGCTGTACTTGAGGACACCAATGACGTTGCGGCTGAGTTTTGCTCTTATCAAATACTGTATGACCTATGTCCTGGAGAGACACCCAAAGAGCTTGCGGACAGAACTGAGCTGATTGAATCTTTCCTTGACTCCCTCTCTCTTCGTACCTTAACTGCTATGCAGAAAACCCAACTAGAATCCCCTTTTACACTTAAAGAAATCCGTGATGCGCTCTCCAGTATGCCCTCTAGTAAGTCCCCAGGTCCTGACGGTCTTCCGGCCTCATACTATAAACAGTTTGGAGACGTCCTGCTGCCATTCTTCCTCAGAGTATGTAACTCTCTTACCGCTTCTCAACATTTCTCTCCTTCAGCGCTTGAAGCACATATTTCGGTATTACCCTTCGCTATGCGGTAAGTATTGCCCTATATCACTTTTGAATGTGGATGTTAAATTATATGCCAAAATCATAGCTAACAGGATGCAATCCTTACTCTCATTCCTAATTGACCCAGTGCAGACGGGTTTTGTTAAGGGGAGAGCAGGTAAACACAACACTACGCGAGTTCTCCATCTGATCCAGTACACCAGGTCAAGAAATATCCCTTTGCTTCAGTTGTCTACTGATGCAGAGAAAGCTTTCAACTGGGTGGACTGGACCTTTATGGTCAAGGCGCTTTCCCGTTTCGGCTTTCAACAACTCTTCGTTCACAAAATCCTGTCTCTGTACACTTCCCCACATGCTAAGGATTGAGTAAATGGCCACCTATCGAGGCCTTTCCAGATCATGAATGGAACAAGACAGGGTTGTCCACTCTCTCCCCTCCTTTTTGTCCTCACAATTGAGATTTTGATACAGAGTCTGCATCAGGAGCCACTTCTGTCGGGGGTCGCCATTGGTGACAGAGTGCATTGCACAGCGGCATTTGCTGATGACTTGCTTATTTTCATCACCAACCCCTCCACAGCCCTACCGCGACTTCAAGAGATGTTTACCCATTTTGGTGACTTATCCAATTTCAAAATTAATTCTAACAAATCCGAGGGACTATGCGTCTCCTGCACTCCAGCTCTATTAAAGTCTCTGAAACTCAGCTCCCCCTTCCTACTGCGTTCAGATAGTATAAAATACCTAGGAATTAATTTAACTCCCTCACTTGAACACTGGTATCAATACAATTACACACCTTTACTCTCCGAGATTAAAGCCACTATCCTGTCTTGGCATATCCCATATATTTCATGGATTGGTAGAACCAACTTACTTAAAATGATTATTCTCCCCAAACTCCTTTATCTATTCCAAACTCTCCCGATTCCCCTCCCTAGAGCCTTTTTTGCTACCATTAGACAACAGTTTTCTAAATACATTTGGAATAATATTAAACCCAGAATAGCATTTCACACTATTATTCGTCCTAAACGCTCAGTGGGGATAGGGCTTCCGGATATTGAATCCGACTACCACTCCGTACAATTAGCCAGGATAACTGAGTGGTTTGATAATGCCTCAATTAGACTTGGGGTTCTCGTGGAGGAGGCCACCATAGGCATGTCCCTTACCTCCCTTCTGTGGCTTAACAAACCCAACGCAGCCCTTTTTAAGTCACGCAACTCTCTTATCTCTGCTTCATATCAAACATGGATGAAAGGTGAGGGGATGAAATCTCTGCACAAAATTTTGTCTTCCCTGATGACGGTTCGTGACCTTGTGCAGTCGCAGACTGAGAGGTTTCGAGACTGTTCTTCCTTGCCTGGAAAGGCATCCTGCAGCACGTACGATTCCATATTGACTAACGGGGCTGTTTCTACCCTCACTGAATTGCGGGCTCAACCTGGTTTCTCGTCTATCAATTTTCTCACTTACACTCACTTCAAAAGGTGTTACCTGGGAGCGTTTAGGCAGGGACCAATAGACCGCCTGCTATCCTGGTTGGAAGCAACCCTCCTCCTTCGGCAACCACCTAAGAAGCTTATTACACTATATTATAATAATCTCATTAAGATGAATTCATCCATACAGCCCTCTTTTCTTAAAGCTTGGGAGTTGGAACCTAAGACTACTTTTTCTGACGAGGACACCAGGGCAGTTTTTCGAAACTCCCTTGGTACCTCAAGAATCCTCATACAAACTGACCTCTAGGTGGTACAAGACTCCCTGGGTATTGCATAAAATGTGTAACGAAATTTCCCCAGATTGTTAGAGGTGTCATAAAGACCCGGGAACATATTTACATTTGTGGTGGGAGTGTGAGAAAATCTCCCCCTTTTGGGCCGAGATACAAACTGTCCTCAATACTATAACTCATTCCTCTATTGTCATTTCCCCTCGTGTAGTGTTCCTAAACCTGTGGCCAACATTCCCTGTGGGGGCCCCCAGGGAGCTATGGTTACATCTCTATTACCGTTGTATTGGAAGACCGAGGTTGTGCCACGAATAAGTCATTGGCTTAGGAAGGGAGCCCAGCTGGCGAGAATGGAGGAGCTCTCGCATCTTGAGTATCACTCTCATGCCAAGTACCGAAAGATCTGGGCACCCTGGTTTGAATTCTGCAAAAATGACTCCTTTCAACACCTCTGGGGTGCAGACTCCCCCTGCATTGGATAAGGACGATTGTTATTCTAGTTTGGGACTACTTTCTAAACTTTCCCACTAGGCCTGATGTCCTTGGAGACCTCTCTCCTTGCACGTTTCTTTTCCCTCCTTTTCTATCCCCTCCTTCTTTACCCCCTTCCCCTTGACGTTGGTGCAAGTGGTGTGAACATACGCCAGGAAGCTCATACTTCCTTATTGTTCTGTTTGTATAATATGTTCTGTTAATATTGAGATAACGCATTGTACATACGTGTCTTCTTATTGTGAAGTCTAACAATTACTCGTATATTGTATGTACTGTGGCGCTTATGCATATTATAATTCGCATTTTGCCTCTCTGTAAAACCTCAATAAAATTTTATTTTCCAAAAAAAAACAAAAAAAAAAAACTATACATATGTGGTATTACCGTAATTGTACCAAACCATAGAATAAAGGTAATTATTATTTACGCCGCATGGTAAACAGCATAGAACAATGGCGGAATTGCTGTTTTTTTTTTCGATTCCCCTCCAGTAAAAGTTAATCAAAAAATTATATGTACCCGAAATGATGCCATTAAAAAATACAACTAATGGCGCAAAAAAAAGTCCTCGGCTATGTCGATGCAAAAATAAAAAAGTTATAGCTCTTTAAATGCGACGGTGGAAAAACTTAAAAAATAGCTTGGAAATTAAGGCCTAAAATAGGCTGGTCACTAAGGAGTTAAAGCCCAAAATAACTGTTTCCTGAAACGATAAAGGACTTGAGATGAGCAAACCTATTAGACACATATCAAATTAGGTCCAAATTTCCCAAAATGTAAAATTCGTCAAAATGTGAAAGTTTTTGTGTTCGCAGTGCAAGAATTGTCAAAATGGTGGCCACCGGTGAGCGCTCTACGTCAATTTGCCAATTATATAAAAAAAAGAGGGGAGAAGAGGATTAAAAAAAACAAAAAAACTAAACATACTCACCACCTTCCCTGGTCTCCTGACGTGTCCCTGCCGGAAAATGAGATGACGTAGCTGTGATCGCTGCAGCCAATCCCAGGCCACAGTGATCACATGGGACAGCTACGTCATCTCACCTGCCGGTAGCGACGTGTCGCTACTGTAGTACAGCGTATGTGTTGAGTGTGTTTGTTTTTATTTTTGTGAAATCGCATGTACCCCGATTGCCTTGTTTGACCCTCTGATGTCTTCAAGGACTGTAACCAACTTAGATTCAGTCCTAGAAGACGTTAAATAGTCTGATAGGCCTATCGGGGGACTTGCGATTCGCAAAACGAATTTGGACTGAAACGTACGTCCGATTTAAAAGAAAATTTGCTCCTCACTATTAAGGACTCTGCAATGCAAGCCAGCAATGCTAACCAATCTGCACTGTGACATTGTAAATACTTATTATTAACACTATAGCAGGAGATGTCACTTCTGGTCATATTTGTGACATCATCAGATAAAGTACAGGAGGCCATTGTTACCTCACTGCATGATGTCATAATGACTGTGACTCTATAAGAACTGGGATTTAGGGGGGGGCGACTGCTTAGTCCAGGATATGAAGATAAGCAGACACAAGATACTTCACCATGAGGATCTCACAGAGAATAGCGGAAGCTTCTGATGTTTGTGAAGTCACCAGTCGGAATGCGGAACACTGGAAGAGGAGAACTTCATGCACGAGCCGCATGGCAGGGGAAGAACAACAGGAAAACCGGGGGCTTTGGCTTATATACACGGTGATAGGAGGTTCAGTCATTTACTTTCAGGTTTTGGGACCAAGAAGAAAAACAGTAATGTGGAGGAAAATCTGCCGCCATGATGCCAGCAATCTCCAAACATTGAAGGTATGTGCATAATATATATGTTCATTTAATCTGAAAATGTGGGATATTTGAGAATTTGGGGGTTTGTTATACATTATAGCCCATATTTACTGGGTAGTTTATGTCAGTTTATTTTGTTAGCTTAACCAAATAAAGTTGCAAACGGTGACCTGCAACAAATTTGGTGTAAAATGTATCTTCTCTCGTCACTTGACAAATTTAAAAAGTGACAAAAAAAGTGCGTTTGGTCTCCAAGGAGACGTAGATTAAGTCCCATTTATTAAAGTAAACTATGTTAAAATGGCAAAAATTTTGCCCTTATTATTTTATTGCAGGGAGGAGATCTGGACGAGCGGCTGAAGATGAAGATGAGAACTGTGAGATTGATCAAAATCGTATGTAACGTGACAATTCTATTTATAATTCTATATTTGGTGCCTTCCGATGTCATAATACACTGATTATACAGGTCAAGGCAAATACATGGAATTAGAGATGAGCGAATCGGGACAACCGACCCGGTTTCGGTCCGAACATCGCGAAAAGTTCGGTTCGCAGCGAATCCGTACTTCACCGGGTTCGGCCGAACACGTTTTGACCAAACCTGGGCGGGCAGAAAAAAACATTACAAAAATATTATACTAATCGGCAGCCACTTGTCTCTATCAATCACTGATAGAGAAAAGAGGCTGCTGATTAAAAATAAAATAAAAAGCATTTCATACGTACCCGGTCGTTGTCTTGGTGACGAGTCCCTCTTCTTCCTCCAGTCCGACCTTCTTTCCTGCCGCGGCAGCCTGTGATTGGCTGCAGCGGCCGCGGCAGCCTGTGATTGTCTGCAGCAGCTGCGGCAGCATGTGATTGGCTGTAGCGGCTGCGGCAGCCTGTGATTGGCGGGAGTTTGGCGTGAGTACGAATGGCTTTGGTGCTGTGCACCCATTTCTCTCCCTCTCCGCATTTAAATCAGGGGCTCAAGCACGCGGCCCGCGGGCCGCATGCGGCCCCTGGGGCTGTCATCTGCGGCCCGCGGGACGCAGAGCCGCTAGTATCGGCTCTGCTCCGAGACTCTGGAATTCCCTGACATCGTTGTCCACATACGAACAGCGATGTCTGGGGCTTCCCCAGAGCCAGAGTCCCGGGCAGAGCGCTAGTACAGGCTCTGCTCCGGGACTCGGTGGAATTGCCTGACATAGCTGCCCATATATGGACAGTGTGTCAGGGTCTTCCCCAGAGCGGAGTCCCGGGCAGAGCGCTAGTATCGGCTCTGCTCCGGGACTCTGTGGAATTCCCTGACATCGCTGTTCACATATGAACAGCGATGTCTGGGGCTTCCCCAGAGCCGGAGTCCCGGGCAGAGCGCTAGTAGGCTCTTCCTGGGACTCCAGCTGGGCTCCTGACATGCCTGGGATTCCTGCTCTGGGGAAGCCCCTGACATCATTGTATGGACAGCAATGTCAGAGGCTTTCCCAGAGTCCCGGAGCAGAGCCGATAATAGCGCTCTGCCCGGGACTCCGCTCTGGGGAAGACCCTGACACACTGTCCATATATGTGCAGCGATGTCAGGGAATTCCACAGAGTCCCGGAGCAGAGCCTGTACTAGCGCTCTGTCCGGGACTCCGGCTCTGGGGAAGCCCCAGACATCGCTGTTCATATGTGGACAGCGACGTCAGGGAATTCTGCAGCGCCCTGGAGCAGGGCCGATATTAGCGCTCTGCCCGGGACTCCGGCTCTGGGGAAGCCCCAGACATCGTTGTTCGTATGTGGACAACGATGTCAGGGAATTACAGAGTCTCAGAGCAGAGCCGATACTAGCGGCTCTGTGTCCCGCGTGTAAGGGTGCACTCGTACTTACCTCTCCCTGGGGGGCCAACGCAGGAATACGGGCTTGTCGAGCGGCTCAGAAGTCTTGGGCGTCATGGCAACTGCCGCACTGCCGACAGCCATGACGCATGCGCCCAACGGCAAACAGGGCGAAGTCTCGCGCTGCGGGACTTGGAGGAAGAGAGAAGAGGAGGGACACGGCCGGATGACAGGGAGCACGGCAAGCGAGGGGGGCGGAGCAAGCGAGTGGCGCGAAAAAGGAGTAGGACGGAGAGGTGACGAGAGACAAGAGGAGAGGTTTAAGAGAGCAGGTGTCCGGACCGGAGAGAGAGACCGCCGAACACGGGTCCGGACAGGGAAAATGAGCTGCAAGGAAGGTCGCCGGGAGAGAGGAGGCAGGAGCCTGACAGCACGTGGACTCCCCACTGCAGCCTTGGAGGCAGAGGACAAAAGAACAGCACGGGTGTTGCTGCTACAACCCTTCAGAAGGACAGAGGACCGGCCGGAGCACAAGGAGTGTGCCAACAGACACAGTTACCGGTCCCAGACCTTAAGACCCCTGACCAAGAGCTAGAGTCCCGTCTTAAAGAAAGTGCCCTTGTCCTTGTCAGTGACTGTTTCCTGGAGTGACGTCCCTCACTAACTACCGCCACCGTACGCCCAGAAGACTAGTCCCAAAAGGGACAAACAACTCATCCTGAGCTAGGCCCAAAGGCAGGACGGACTTGCTAGCTTATTAACCGCGCCAGTGTCCCTGCGTGTCCTCCAGAGTAAAGCACTGCATGTAACCCTTGCATGGAACTGTTGTTGATAAAGCACCGCATGTAACCCTTGCATTGAACTGTTGTTGATAAAGCACCGCATGTAACCCTTGCATGGAACTGTTGTTGACAAAGTACCGCCTGTAATACTTGCTTGGAATTGTTGTTGATGAATCTTGCTGGAACAGGAGCAGGCAGAAGGAACGGCCGGGTTGACGGAACTTTATCGGACTATTAGATGGACTTTGTGTAAACCTTAGCGTCAGCCCGCCAGTTCAGTTGCGTCCTAGGGGGTCCACCGTTCGGACCACCGACTGAGGAGAGAGAGGGTTGTCATGAAAGGTAGCGGATAGCTCCGCAAGGACCCGTGACGGTGCTAGTAGGTACGTTAGTCGCTGATTCCCACGACGCGACCCGTGGGCCGAGAGTGTGACTCTTACCCTAGGGTAGGCTGCCAGTAGCGGGTAGCTCCCGCCGTGACTGACCGCGGCGTGTCCCTAGCCAAGCTGGCAACGTGGGGTCAGGCACAACCTCTCTCCGGGGGACTTCCAGCGGGATCGAAGTCCTCAACCTCAGGATTCCTGTCTGCTCCATAGAAGAAGATTTACTGTTATCTGCTCGCTGAAGTAAAGAAGTATAAAAGAAGTCGTATCGACAGCGGTAGTTCCTCCTACACGTGGCCGCAGATGACAGCCCCAGGGGCCGCGTGCTTGAGACCCCTCGTGTATATGTAAATGTTTCAATACTGCGTTAGTCACAAGGTCATGAATTTCTCATGACCCACCTTTAAACATGAATCTAACTTCTGTATGTTTCCTGAAGAGAGACATTTTTTTTTTTTTGACCTGTGATTGGCTGCAGCGGCCGCGGCAGCCTGTGATTGGCTGCAGAGGCGGTCACGTGACGTGCGTGACCACCACTACAGCCTGTGATTGGCTGCAGCGGCGACATGGATGAAACGTCATCGCTGGAGGCCGGACAGGAGGAATGTAAGTATGAACGTATTTTTTTTATTTTTTTATTACATTAAAATTGTGTTTTCCGCGCGCCGAGCATGGTACTGTCAAGGTTGCTGAAAGAGTTAGTGCAGCCCATTAACTCTTTCAGCACCCTGGACAGTACCATGGTCGGCGCACGGAAATTACAGGTTCGGTCAGAACTAGTTCGGTCCGAATCAAACTTTTTCGTGAAATTCGGTGAACCAGCCGAACCGAACTTTTCATAAGTTCGCTCATCTCTACATGGAATGTATTATGACTTTAGCAAGACCCATGTTTGATGTCATCCTATAACTCCTCCATGTCACACATGCCAAGATTCCTTACACGTTATCCCATAGCCTCTCATGGTTATGTCCTCCTAGACCATGGCCCTTGTTTGGTCTGCATAGAGGCTGAACATTTCTCAGTGGTCCATGACTATTATTTGGTGGGATAACAGGGAAAGATGGTTTCCCACAGTTCAAGCAGAAGACATCTGCTATATGATATGTTCACCAGTGAGGCAAATTCAAGCTGGGAAGGAGGTAATTGCATGTTACTTGTGGCCATTAGGAGGAGAAAAACTCAAAGGGGGAGGAAATAAATTGTGAGTCTAAGAAGTTGATTGTGTAAAAAATGGCTTTCAGACCAAAGGCCTAATCCCTGCCCTCCTGGAGTCGGCCATTTGCTTTACACCACATCAGGGACCTGGTATAATGGAACTGGCCTTCTCCTGTGACATAGGAGGGCAGTGTTTTCTTTCTCTTTCACCAGCATAGATGACCATAGCCGAGCTGTGAGCTCCATAGTCCGATCAGTGGAGGAGCGACCTGCATGATACCGGGACGTCGTGGAGAACATCTGGGATTGGACATCTTATAACTTACTATTCCATATAATGTCGTAGCTATCAGTAAGATGTTAGTTAGTTAGTTGCATTACAAGCTCTGATCCTGGGTTCTCGGACTGATCGCCTTTTCTCGGGGTCAACAAGGAATTTTCCCCTGTGGCACAAATTGGCTAAACGTGCGCAGGGTTTTTGCCTTTTTCTGGATCAATAGCTTTAGTTAGGAATTGTATTTAAATAAATTGTGTTTAAAAATGAAAGCTCTGTCTCCTCGTCATTTCTCAATTCTATATAGCTGTCAGGTATTAGTTTATATTATGGGAGGTTATTATAGTTATTTTGCTGCTGATAATCCAATATGGTTGATTCCATGAAGCATTGGATAATATACACATACAGAAGAGAAATACATCATATGATCCATATAAATGCTACTACTATAAAGGAACACTAAGGATCGATGGCACGCGATGCGTATTACGCACGTTTTTGGAGAGCGGATGTGCGTGCAGCACCTCTGCAGAGTAATACAGTACCAGCATATTCAATGAGATTCCAAGAAATCTCATGTACACGGTACGGTATTTTTCGGGACTGAAATTGACCTGTGGTGTATTGTTTAGAATCCGCAGCATGTCATTTTATCTTGCGTTTCCACTTGCAAATTCTATCTGTCTAGTGCAGAGGAAAATCGCACCAAAATTTCTCAGCATGAAAAGGCACCGAAAAACTAATCAAATGGGATAAAACGCACTGAAAAACGCATCACCTTCAGGTGTGTTTTTTTCCTGAGGTTTTGCTGTGTGTTTTCCACAGTAAAATACACAACGTGTGCATGTAGCCTAAAGGTAAAAAATACATATAAATCAAAACAATCCACTTGGTCCTGTTTTGCCTGAGAAATTCTTTTGTGTGGGTCCAAGATCAGCCATTTTCCCCCATCCCTTACTAAGCCACACCCCTCAGCCGTCTGCCAGCGAAAAGATTGGAAGGAACATGAAGAGGTTGTCGATGTTGCTGAGAACCCCAGCGATCAGATGTAATCTATGAAAGGCTTTATTTCGCTGCAGTGCCACCAACAGGGTTAAAGGGTAACTAAACGTTTGAAAAACTTCTGACATGTCATAGTGACATGCCAGAAGTTTTGATTGGTGGGGGTTCGAGCACTGAGACCCCCACCAATCGCTAGAACGAAGGCAAAGAAGCCCTCGTGTGAGCGCTCAGCTGCTTCGTGTCTGTTCGGCTTTTTCCGGAAAGCCGATGTATCGGAGTACGGGCTCACAGACTTTTTATTGAGTCCGTACACCGATACATTTATTTCTGGAAATAGCCGAACAGACATGAAGCGTCTGAGCGCTCACACAAGCGCTTCAGCTGCTTCGTTCTAGCTATTGGAGGGGGTCTCAGTGCTTGGACCCCCAGCAATCAAAACTTCTGACGTCACTATGACATGTAAGAAGTTTGTGAAACGTTTAAGTTACCCTTTAAGGCAATGAATTACACACTTCAAAACTATGGGCTTTCGGTATAATGCGAGAACGTGCCGATCCTCCAAATTCTAGTTATTGCATTTTCTCAGCATTTTCACAGCCATACAAAATCTGAGCAGCATTTTGATATTTGTCACTATTAAATTTGCTGGTCATTAAAGGGCCATACACTAGTAGAAAACTGCTACAATGGCAATTATGTGCCTTATAGAAAATCACTCCCACTTTTGCAGATGTCGTTAGTGCATTGTTGCATTTGTATTTTCTCATAAACCTACCGTTAAATCAGGTGCGATCGAATAAAAATATAAAGCAAGTCCTAAACCTGTAACATCTAATAAAACACTTTTTAATAAATGGGAATGGACTGTTTTAGCAACATGACCAATACTTCTTAATTATTTTAAAGAAAAGCCCTCATTGGCGAAACAGCGGGAATCATCTCACGATAAATAGGAGAGGCAGGAAAGTGAGAGGTGTACACTCCCCTGGCGGTATTGTGCTGGGGACACGACAACCTGGTAGTCAAAAAGATGTCTATATAGTCCAAGTGCTGGTTCGGGGGACTACTAGCCACTAGAGTCCCAGTCAGAGAATAATCAGTATCGAATGCTGAGATGCACTAGGATATTCTGAGTGTAAAACGGTGAAAAATTACCCTTTACGAAGGCGCTGTTTCCTTTGCGATATTAAGGATGATCCTCTGGAGTCATGCAAATGTTAACGTTTTATTAATATCGTAACATGCAACATGTTTCAGAGCCAAACCGGCTCCTTCATCGACATTTGACCTATACTTATGTCATAGACGGGAAGCGGGAGTATGGAGCAGGCTCACGGCTCCATCATCTTAGCTGTTAGAAAGAGAGAGGCGGCCCCCTCTGACAGCCCATCGGGTGCAGATCGTCATCATGGCAGCCTGGGGGCCAAATGAAGGCCTCCTGGTCTGCCGTCTTTGTACTCATATTAAGCTCTGCCTGCAACAGCGTTTAATAGAATCCTATGAAAATCACGTTTTACTGCAATACGTTATTATTGCACTATATCATGCAAACGATCCAATGATCACTGGTTCAAGTCCCCTAGGGGGACTAAAGAAAAAAGTAAAAAACGGTTAAAGTTTTGTTATGTACAAAAAATTATTAAAAGTTAAAAAAAAGCCATGTAAAAAATAAATTATAAAAACACAGCTGGTATTACCACCATCTGTAAAAGTCAGAACTATTACAATTTCACGTTACTTAATTCACAGGGTGAACGCTGTAAAAAAACAAAAATGCCAGAATAGCTTGTTTTGGTCATCTCATCTCCCACAAAAAAATGGAATAAAAAGTGCTCAAAAGATTTATGTACCCTACAATGGTCCCAATAAAAACTATAGCTCACTCCGCAAATAACAAGCCCTCCCATTGCTTAATTGATGGAAAAATAAAAAAAGTTATGGCTCTCATAACAGCAACACAAAAAAATGTTTTTCTTAACAATTCGTTTTTTCCTTGTACAAGTAGTAAAACATAAAAAACTTGTAATGATGGGGGTAAGGAAACAGACAAGTGAGCCCTAATCTACCCACCACTCAGTCCCTGCCTACTTGCAACGACCCGCCCTAGGCGATGGGGTACAACTGGGCGACGGTCCCTACGCTCAATAAGTGCACGACAGACAAACAGACAAGGGTACACAGAAGCAAGGGAAAAAGGGCGGTTGCCCACGGCAACACCGTGTGTAAAGGATCTGCCAGACACAACTTCTGTGTCGACGCCCATAGGTAATCAGTCTGCACCTGCTTCTATGTCTGTGAGACTGACTCCATCTTCCAACCACCCAGGATGGCAGGCTTAGGAGTGGGAGAGCCTATCACAGCCTGGCCAGACGGAGCTAGCTCCCGCCCTCTGTCTATTTATACCTGCCTTTCCTGTTCCTCCTTTGCTTGTGATTCTTCTCTGTTGGTTTCCTGGCCATGCTGCAGCTTCTTGAACTACTGATCCTCTGCTTGTGATTGACCTTGGCTTTTCTGACCACACTTCTGCTCTGCGTTTTTGTACCTCGCTCATCTCCTGGTTTGACTCGGCTCGTTCTACACGCTTGTTGCTCACGGTGTTCCCGTGGGCAACTTCCCCATTTCCCTGGCTTCTTTGTACCCTTGTCTGTTTGTCTGTCGTGCACCTATTGAGTGTAGGGACCGTCGCCCAGTTGTACCCCGTCGCCTAGGGCGGGTCATTGCAAGTAGGCAGGGACTAAGTGGCGGGTAGATTAGGGCTCACTTGTCTGTTTCCCTACCCCGACATTACATAATCACAAGCCCATATACCTAGTCTACCCTGGTCCCTGACACTACTATGGACCCCCTTGAGACCCTGGCTCAGCAAATGCAGGGCCTCTCCCTACAGGTCCAGGCCCTGGCTCAGAGGGACAACCAGCCTGATGCTGCCCTGGTAGTGCCCCTCACCTCACCTCTTGAACCCCACCTCAAGTTGCCTGACCGGTTCTCAGGGGACCGGAAGACTTTTTTCTCCTTTCGGGAGAGTTATAGGCTCTATTTTTGCTTAAAGCCCCACTCCTCTGGTTCTGAGAGCCAGCGGGTGGGTATAATTATGTCCCGGCTCCAGGACGGGCCCCAAGAATGGGCCTTCTCCTTGGCTCCGGACGCCCCTGAACTTTCCTCAGTTGATCTTTTCTTTTCTGCTCTCGGGCTCATTTATGACGAGACTGACTAGACTGCCTTTGCCGAGAGTCTGCTGGTGACCTTACGTCAGGGTAAGAGACCTGTTGAGGAGTATTGTTCTGACTTTAGGAAGTGGTGTGTAGCTTCTCGGTGGAATGACCCTGCCTTAAGGTGCCAGTTTAGATTGGGCCTGTCGAACGCCCTGAAAGACCTGCTAGTTAGCTATCCCTCTTCTGACTCCCTAGATCAGGTTATGGCTTTAGCGGTACGACTTGACCGACGTCTCAGGGAACGACGACTTGAACGTGTTTGTGTTTTCTCCTCTGACTCCCCCATGATGCCTCCCGAGGTTCCGTTGCTTCGTTCTTCCACGGAAGACTCGGAGGTACCTATGCAACTCGGGGCCTCCGTGTCCCCCCAACAACGTAGAGAGTTCCGCAGGAAGAATGGTCTCTGCTTCTACTGTGGGGATGACAAGCATCAAGTGAACAACTGTCCTAGGCGTAAGAATAAGCAGCCGGAAGAACTTCCGCGCCTAAGTGACCATCGGGGAGGTCACTTGGGCGCACAGGTATTTCCCGTAAATATGAAACGTAATAAAATCTTGCTTCCCTTTCAGGTCTCTTTTGGTGGTAGGTCTGCTACCGGCAGTGCCTTCGTGGATTCAGGGTCTTCTGCTAATATTATGTCTGTGGAATTTGCTATGTCTCTAGCTATGCCATTGATTGATTTGCCTAAACCTGTCCCGGTAGTGGGTATCGACTCCACTCCTCTTGCTAATGGTTATTTTACACATTACAACCCTGTTTTTGAACTCCTTGTTGGCTCCATGCATTTGGAGCAGTGCTCTGTACTGTTGATGCAGGGATTATCGTCCGATTTGGTTTTAGGCCTTCCCTGGTTGCAGTTGCATAATCCCACGTTTGACTGGAATACTGGGGATCTTACCAAATGGGGTAATGAATGCATGACGTCATGTTTTCCTGTTAATTCTGTTTCTCTCCCTGAGGAGGTGAACACTCTACCTGAGTTTGTTCAGGACTTCGCTGATGTTTTCTCTAAAGAGGCCTCCGATGTGTTACCACCTCATAGAGAATATGATTGCGCAATTGATTTGGTACCAGGAGCTAAGCTCCCTAAGGGTAGGATATTTAATCTCTCTTGTCCCGAATGTGAAGCCATGAGAGAGTATATCCAGGAATGCCTGGCCAAGGGTTACATTCGCCCCTCTACTTCTCCGGTAGGTGCTGGCTTCTTCTTCGTAGGGAAGAAGGATGGTGGTCCTAGGCCATGCATTGACTACCGAAACTTGAATAAGGTCACTGTAAGGAACCAGTATCCCCTTCCTTTGATTCCTGATCTCTTCAATCAGGTTCAGGGGGCCCAATGGTTCTCTAAGTTTGATCTACGGGGGGCTTATAACCTTATCCGCATCAAAGAGGGGGATGAGTGGAAGACTGCGTTTTCACACGCCCGAAGGTCATTTTGAATACCTCGTCATGCCCTTTGGGTTGTGTAATGCTCCCGCGGTCTTCCAGAATGTCATAAATGAGGTTTTAAGAGACTACCTGGGGGTATTTTTTGTAGTGTACCTTGATGACATACTTGTGTTTTCCAAGGACTGGTCCTCCCACATTGAGCATGTCAGGAAGGTGCTCCAGGCCCTTCGGGAAAACAAGCTGTTTGCTGAGACCGAAAAATGTGTGTTTGGGGTGCAGGAGATACCGTTTTTGGGTCAAATCCTCACTCCTCATGAATTCCGCATGGACCCCGCCAAGGTCCAGGCTGTGGCGGAATGGGTCCAACCTGCCTCCCTGAAGGCGTTACAGTGCTTCCTGGGGTTCACTAATTATTACAGGAAATTTATTGCTAACTTCTCGGTCATCGCTAAGCCTCTTACGGATCTCACTCGCAGAGGTGCTGATCTCCTCCACTGGCCTCCTGAGGCTGTCCAGGCTTTTGAGGTCCTTAAGAAGTGCTTTATCTCGGCCCCAGTGCTGGTTCAGCCCAACCAAATGGAGCCATTTATCGTGGAGGTTGACGCATCCGAGGTGGGAGTGGGGGCTGTCTTGTCCCAGGGTACCAGGTCCCTCACCCATCTCAGCCCCTGTGCCTACTTCTCCAGGAAGTTTTCGCCCACTGAGAGTAACTATGATATTGGCAACCGCGAACTCTTAGCCATTAAATGGGCATTTGAAGAGTGGCGCCACTTCCTGGAGGGGGCTAGGCACCAGGTTACGGTCCTTACCGACCACAAGAATCTGGTTTTCCTAGAATCTGCCCGGAGGCTAAACCCGAGACAAGCTCGATGGGCGTTATTTTTTACCAGATTCAACTTTTTGATCACCTATAGGGCTGGGTCTAAAAATATTAAGGCTGATGCACTGTCGCATAGCTTCATGGCCAGCCCTCCTTTGGAGGAAGATCCTGCTTGTGTTTTGCCTCCAGGTATAATCATTTCCTCTATTGATTCTGATTTAGTCTCTGAAATTGCGGCTGATCAAGGTTCAGCTCCCGGGAACCTTCCTGAGAACAAGCTGTTTGTTCCCCTGCAATTCCGGCTAAGGGTACTTAGGGAAAATCATGACTCTGCACTATCTGGCCATCCAGGTATCCTGGGTACCAAGCACCTCATTGCCAGAAACTATTGGTGGGTGGCCTGGTTTGCTCAAAGACGTTAAGGCCTACATCGCTGCTTGTGAAGTTTGTGCTAGGTCCAAGACTCCCAGGTCCCGACCAGCGGGCTTACTATGTTCTTTGCCCGTTCCCCAGAGACCTTGGACCCATATCTCCATGGATTTCATCACGGATTTGCCTCCATCTCAAGGCAAGTCGGTGGTGTGGGTTGTAGTAGACCGCTTCAGTAAGATGTGCCACTTTGTGCCCCTCAAGAAACTACCCAATGCTAAGACGTTGGCTACCTTGTTTGTCAAACACATCCTGCTTCTCCATGGGGTCCCTGTCAGTATTGTTTCTGACAGAGGGGTACAATTTGTTTCATTGTTTTGGAGAGCCTTCTGTAAAAAGTTGGAGATTGATCTGTCCTTCTCCTCTGCCTTCCATCCTGAAACTAATGGCCAAACTGAGAGGACTAATCAGTCTCTAGAACAATATTTAAGGTGTTTTATCTCTGACTGTCAATATGATTGGGTCTCATTCATTCCCCTTGCCGAATTTTCCCTTAATAACCGGGTCAGTAACTCGTCAGGGGTCTCCCCCTTTTTCTGTAATTTTGGGTTTAATCCACGGTTCTCCTCCGTTTCACCTGGTAGTTCCAACAATCCCGAGGTAGATGTCGTTCATCGGGAACTGTGCACAGTCTGGGCCCAGGTTCAGAAGAACCTAGAGGAGTCCCAGAGCATACAAAAGACACAGGCAGATAGAAGACGTTCTGCTAACCCCTTGTTTGTGGTCGGGGATCTGGTGTGGCTATCGTCAAAGAACTTGCGCCTTAAAGTCCCGTCCAAGAAGTTTGCTCCCCGGTTTATAGGGCCGTACAAGGTCATTGAAGGCCTCAATCCTGTCTCCTTCCGACTGGATTTGCCCCCATCTTTTCGAGTACACAACGTGTTTCATGCCTCCCTCCTTAAACGCTGCTCCCCGTCCTTGGCTCCCTCGAGGATACCTCCGGTCCCTGTTCTCACCCCTGAGGGGGTAGAATTTGAGGTGGCCAAGATTGTGGACAGCAGGATGGTCCAAGGCTCCCTCCAGTACCTGGTCCATTGGAGGGGATACGGGCCTGAGGAGAGGACTTGGGTACCCGCCCGGGATGTTCACGCTGGGGTATTGATCAGGAGGTTCCACCTTCGTTTCCCCAATAAACCAGGTCCACCTAGAAAGGGTCCGGTGGCCCCTCATAAAAGGGGGGGGGGAGTACTGTAAAGGATCTGCCAGACACAACTTCTGTGTCGACGCCCACAGGTAATCAGTCTGCACCTGCTTCTATGTCTGTGAGACTGACTCCATCTTCCACCACCCAGGATGGCAGGCTTAGGAGTGGGAGAGCCTATCACAGCCTGGCCAGACGGAGCTAGCTCCCGCCCTCTGTCTATTTATACCTGCCTTTCCTGTTCCTCCTTTGCTTGTGATTCTTCTCTGTTGGTTTCCTGGCCCTGCTGCAGCTATAACCTAACCCGGTAGCCATCTAGACTACCGATCTCTAAACCAGCTATATAATCACAGACATCGTGAATAGACTAGTCACTTGTACCTAACCTGATGAAGGGGCCGGTACAGCCTTGAAACACATTGTTGTTGTTATTCTACAAAAATAAAAGCAATTTTCAGTACGGCTGTAACACAAGTCAAGGGCACACAGAAGCAAAAGAGAAGTAGGGGCAGTTACCCACGGAAAACCGTGAGCAACAGACAGTGATGAACGAGCCGAATCAAACCAGGTGACAACGTAGTAGCAACACAGAGCAGTAGAATAGTCAGGCAAGCCAGGGTCAACAAGTACAGCGGTCAATCAGGTAAATAGCAGGAATAGCAGAGCCAGGAAAAGAGAGAATCACAGGCAAGGAACATGCTGCAAGTGAGGGTATAAATAGACCAAGGGTAGGAGCTAGAACCGTCAGGCCAGGCTGTGATAGGTTCTCCCTCTCCTCAGCCTGCAAGCCTGAGTGGTAACAGATCGCTTCACTCTAGCAGACTTTGAAGCTGATGAAGGCTGATTAACCCCGGGCGTCGACACAGAACCTGTGTCAGGCAAACCCTTAACAGTACCCCCCCTTTTATGAGGGGCCACTGGACCCTTCCTAGGTGGGCCTGTTGGGGAACCGAAGATGGAACTTCCTGAGCAATATACCGGCGTGAACATCCCGGGCGGGTACCCAAGTCCTCTCCTCAGGTCCGTATCCTCTCCAATGGACCAGGTACTGGAGGGAGCCTTGGACCATCCTGCTGTCCACAATCTTGGCTACATCGAATTCTACCCCATCAGGAGTGAGAACTGGGACCAGAGGTTTCCTCGATGTAGCCAAGGACCGGGAGCAGCTTTTCAAGAGAGAGGCATGGAACACGTTGTGTATCTGAAAAGACGGGGGTAACTCCAGCCGGAAGGAGACAGGGTTGAGGTCCTCAATGATTTTGTACGGCCCTATATACCGGGGAGCAAATTTCTTGGACGAAACTTTAAGGCGCAAATTTTTAGAAGATAGCCACACCAGATCCCCGACCACAAATAGGGGGTTAGTTGAACGTCTTTTACCTGCCTGAGTCTTTCGGATGCTCTGGGACGTCTCAAGGTTCTTCTGAACCTGGGCCCAGACTGTGCACAGTTCCCGATGAACGACATCTACCTCGGGATTGTTGGAACCACCAGGTGTAATGGAGGAGAACCGTGGATTAAACCCAAAATTGCAGAAGAAGGGGGAGACCTCCGACGAGCTACTGACCCGGTTATTAAGGGAAAATTCAGCGAGGGGAATGAAGGAGACCCAATCATTTTCACAGTCTGAGATAAAACACCTTAAGTGTTGTTCTAGAGAATGATTAGTCCTCTCAGTTTGGCCATTAGTTTCTGGATGGAACGCCGAGGATAAGGACAGATCAATCTCCAGCTTCTTACAGAAAGCTTTCCAAACAATGAAACAAATTGTAACCCTCTGTCAGAAACAATATTGACCGGAACCCCATGGAGACGCAGGATGTGTTTGACAAACAAGGTAGCTAACGTCTTGGCATTGGGTAGTTTCTTGAGGAGTACAAAGTGGCACATCATACTGAAGCGGTCTACTACAACCCACACCACCGATTTGCCATGGGATGGAGGCAGATCGGTGATAAAATCCATGGAGATATGGGTCCAAGGTCTCTGGGGAATGGGCAAAGAACATAGTAAGCCCGCAGGTCGGGACCTGGGAGTCTTGGACCTAGCACAAATTTCACAAGCGGCGACGTAGGCCTTAACGTCTTTAACCCCTTTCCGACATTCGCTGTATATATACGGCGCACGCCGGGTGGGGGAATATGGAGCGGGCTCTTGGGCTGAGTCCGCTCCATAGAGCGAGTGTGTCGGCTGTGTGTTACAGCCGACACTTCCAGGTTACGAGAACCCGTTAAATGCCGCGTTCAATAGAGATCGCAGCATTTAAAATACTAAAAAAACTGTAACGTCTCAACGGCCCCCCCGCAGCAAGATCGGGGGGAGCCGTTGGTTCACACGGCTGCCTGGGGGTCTGACGAAGTCCCCCAGGTCCGCCATCTTGGTACTCCTATGAAGCTCTGCCTCCGGCAGGGCTTCATAGGAGACTGTCAGAATCACGATATACTGCAATACATTAGTATTGCAGTATATCGTGCAAGCGATCTAACGATCGCTGGTTGAAGTCCCCTAGGGGGACTAATAAAAAAATGTAAAAATGAGTTAAATAAAGTTGTTTTTTTTGTGTAAAAAAAATAAAATATTAAAAGTTCAAAAAACTCCCCTTTTACCATTTTCTGCCTAGAGCATAGTAAAAAATTAAATAAATAAACATAATTGGTATTGCCGCTTCCGTAAAAGTCTGAACTATCATAATATATCATTATTTAACCCGCACGGTGAACTCCGTTAAAAAAAAAAAATTGTAAACGCCAGAATCTCTATTTTTTGTTCACCTAATCTCCCACAAAAAATGAAATAAAAAGTGATCAAACCGTCACATTTACACCAAAATAGTAGTATTAAAAACTACAGCTTATGCCTCAAAAAATAAGCCCTCATACCACTTAATCGACGGAAAAATAAAGACGTTACAGCTCTCGGAATTTGGCGAAACAAAATAAATTTTCTTTTTTACACTTAGGTTTTTACTTGTAAAAGTAGTAAAATATAGAAAAACCTACACATATTTGGTATCAGCGTAATCGTATTGACCCATAGAATAAAATGAATATGTTGTTTTAATTGTACAGTGAATTCCGTAAAAATGGCGCGCAAAAAAACATGGCGGAATCGCTGTTTTTTTTCATTTTCTACCCCACAAATAATTTTTTCCCCCTTTCCTAGTACATTATATGGCAAAATAAATGGTGCTACGAAAAACTACAACTTGTCCCGCAAAAACCAAGCCCTCATAGTACTATATGGACAGAAAAATAAAGGCGTTATGGCCTTTGGAAGGTGGGGAGGGAAAAACGAAAATGAAAATCTGAAAAAGGGCTGCGGCGTGAAAGGGTTAAGCAACCCAGGCCACCAATAGGTTCTGGAAATGAGGTGCTTGGTACCCAGGATGCCTGGATGGCCAGATAGTGCAGAGTCATGATTCTCCCTGAGCAACCTTAGCTGGAATTGCAGGGGAACAAACAGCTTGTCCTCAGGAAGGTTCTCGGGAGCAGAACCTTGATCAGCCGCAATTTCGGAGGCTAAGTCTGAATCCACAGCGAATATGATTATACCTGGGGGAAAAATACAAGCGGGATCCTCCTCAGGAGGAGGGCTGGCCATGAAGCTACGCGACAGAGCATCAGCTTTGACATTTTTTGACCCAGCCCTTAAGGTAATCACAAAGTTGAATCTCATAAAAAACAACGCCCATCAAGCTTGTCTCGGGTTTAGCCTCCGGGCAGATTCTAGGAACACCAGATTCTTGTGGTCAGTAAGAACCATTACCTGGTGCCTAGCCCCCTCCAGGAAGTGGCACCACTCTTCAAATGCCCATTTAATGGCTAAGAGTTCGCGTTTGCCAACGTCATAGTTCCTCTCAGTGGAGGAGAACTTCCTGGAGAAGTAGGCACAGGGACGGAGATGGGTTAGAGACCTAGTACCCTGGGACAAGACAGCACCCATTCCTACCTCGGAGGCGTCAACCTCCACGATGAATGGCTCCATTTGATTAGGCTGAATCAGCACTGGGGCAGAGGCAAAGTACCTCTTAAGGATCTCAAAAGCCTGGACCGCCTCCGGAGGCAAGTGGAGGAGATCAGCACCTTTAAGAGTGAGATCCGTAAGAGGCTTAGCGATGACCGAGAAGTTAGCAATAAACCTCCTGTAATAATTAGCAATCCCCAGGAAACACTGTAAGGCCTTCAGGGAGGTAGGACGGACCCATTCTGCCACAGCCTGAACCTTGGCAGGGTCCATGCAGAATTCGTTAGGAGTGAGGATTTGACCCAAAAATGGTATCTCCTGCACCCCAAACACACATTTTTCGTTTCTTGCAAAGAGTTTATTTTTCCGAAGGACCTGGAGCACCTTCCTGACATGCTCAATGTGGGAGGACCAGTCCTTGGAAAACACAAGTATATCATCAAGGTACACTACAAGAAATACCCCCAGATAGTCTCTTAAAATCTCATTTATGAAATTCTGGAAGACCGCGGGAGCATTACACAACCCAAAGGGCATGACGAGATATTCTAAATGACCTTCGGGTGTATTAAACGCAGTCTTCCACTCATCCCCCTCTCTGATCCGGATAAGGTTATAAGCCTCCCGAAGATCGAACTTAGAGAACCATTGGGCCCCTGAACCTGATTGAAGAGATCAGGACTCAAAGGAAGGGGATACTGGTTCATTACAGTGATCTTATTTAAACTTCGGTAATCGACGCACTACCTAAGACCACCATCCTTCTTCCCCACGAAGAAGAAGCCAGCACCTACCGGAGAAATAGAGGGGCGAATGTAACCCTTGGCCAGGCTTTCCTGGATATATTCTCTCATGGCTTCACAGTCAGGACAAGAGAGATTAAATATCCTTCCTTTAGGGAACTTAGCTCCTGGTACCAAAGTCGATTGCGCAATCGTACTCTCTATGAGGAGGTAACTCTTCGGAGGCCTTTTTAGAAAAGACATCCGCAAAGTCCTGAATAAACTCAGGTAGAGTGATCACCTCCTCAGCGAGAGAAACCAAATTAATAGAAAGACATGACGTCATGCATTCATTACCCCATTTAGTAAGATCACCAGTATTCCAGTTAAAAGTGGGATTATGCGTCTGCAACCAAGGGAGGCCTAAAATCAAATCGGACGATAACCCCTGCATCACTAACACAGAACACTGCTCCAAATGAATGGAGCCAACAATGAGTTTAAAAACAGGGTATGCTGCATAAAGTAACCATTAGCAAGCGGAGTGGAGTCAATACCCACTACCGGGACAGGTTTAAGCAAATCAATTAGTGGCATAGCTAGAGACATGGTAAAATCTACAGACATAATATTAGCAGCAGACCCTGAATCCACGAAGGCACTGCCGGTGGCAGACCTTCCATCAAAAGAGACCTGAAAGGGAAGCAAGATTTTATTAGGCTTCATGTTAACGGGAAATACCTGTGCACCCAAGCGACCTCCCCGATGGTCACTTAGGCGCGGAAGTTTTCCGGCTGCTTATTCTTGCACCTGGGACAGGAATTCAATTGATGCTTGTCATCCCCACAGTAGAAGCAGAGACCATTCTTCCTGCGGAAATCTCTACGTTGTTGGGAGACACGGAGGCCCCGAGTTGCATCTGTTCATCCGTTCTCCGTGGAAGAACGAAGCAGCAGAACCTCTGGAGCCATCATAGGGAAGCCAGGGGTGAAGGCACCAGAACGTTCAAGTCGTCGTTCCCTGAGACGTCAGTCAAGACGTACCGCTAAAGCCATAGCCTTATCTAGAGAGTCAGAGGTGGGATAGCTAACTAACTGGTCTTTAAGGGCATTCGACAGACCCAATCTAAACTGGCACCTCAAGGCAGGGTCATTCAACTGAGAAGCTGTTCCTGACTTCCTAAAGTCAGAACAGTACTGCTCAACGGGTCTCTTACCCTGACGTAAGGTCACCAGCTGACCCTCGGCAAAGGCAGTCTTGTCAGTCTCATCATAGATGTGCCCGAGAGCAGAAAAAAAAAGGTCAACAGAAGAAAGTTCAGGGGCGTCAGGGTCCAAGGAGAAGGCCCATTCCCGGGGGCCGTCCTGGAGCAGGGACCTAATTATACCCACTCGCTGGCTCTCAGAACCTGAGGAGTGGGGTCTTAATCGGAAATAGAGTCTACAACTCTCCCAAAAAGAGAAAAAAGTCCTCCTGTCCCCTGAGAATCGGTCTGGCAACTTGAGGTGGGGTTCAAGAGGTGAGGTGAAGGGTACTACCTGGGTAGTATCACGCTGGTTGAACCTCTGAGCTAGGTCTTGGACCTGTAGAGAGAGACCCTGCATTTGCTGAGCCAGGGCCTCATGGGGATCCATAGTAGAGTCAGGGACCAGGGTAAGAAACGGTATAGGGCCTGTGATTATATAATGAATCGGGGTAGGGAGACGACAGGTGAGCCCTAATCTACCCGCAACTAAGTCCCTGCCTACTTGCACCACCCGTCCTAAGTGACAGCGTACAACTGGGCGACGGTCCCTACGCTCAGTAAGTGCAAGACAGACAACACTAGACAAGGGCACACAGAAGCAAAGGGGAAGTAGGGGCAGTTGCCCACAGAAAACCGTGAGCAACAGGTAGTGGTGAACGAGCCGAATCAAACTAGGAGAGTACGTAGTAGCAAAACAGAGCAGGAGAATAGTCAGGCAAGCCAGGGTCAAAAGGTACAGCGGTCAATCAGGTAAATAGCAGGAATAGCAGAGCCAGGAAACCAGAGAATCACAGGCAAGGAACATGCTGCGAGTGAGGGTATAAATAGACCAAGGGCGGGAGCTAGAACCGTCAGGCCAGGCTGTGATAGGTTCTCCCTCTCCTCAGCCTGCAAGCCTGAGTGGTAACAGATCACGTCACTCTAGCAGACCTTGGAGCTGATGAAGTCTGATTAACCCCAGGCGTCGACACAGAACCTTTGTCAGGCAAACCCATAACAAAAGATCAGTACATATATAAAGTGTCAGAACCAAGCTTAGCACATAAATACAGTGCCAGAACAAAGCTCAGTACATATATACTGCACCAGAACAAAGCTCAGTACATATATACAGCTCCAGAAAAAAAGATCAGTACATATATACAGTGCCAGAACCAAGCTTAGTACATAAATACAACACCAGCACAAATACAGCTCAATTAATTGCAACCCCTGTAGTATAGGTTTGCACTAAATTGTGTACAGTTCCCAGCGTGACCGAAACAATGATAAAGATATGCTGGGAGTGGCTGTTTCACACAAAAAAAATCATACAATCCATCAGCTCGCAGCAGATCATACAGTGACTACAGTAGATTAGAGGCAGAATAAACATTTACATTAAGTGACTCACCAGTGACGATCTCAGATTCTAGTTGTTCTTTTTCTCCATCTGTTCAAGACCTCTATGATGACTTCTCCCGGCCACAGCCCATTTCTGCAGTTTGCAAATCAGACGTCTCCAGCTTCTCACTGTTCAAACATTTCTGCAGCTATAAACAAAGATAAAGTTATCATGGTGCCAGACACTGCACACCTAAATATAATAGCACCATACACTGCACCTCTAATTATAATAGCACCATACACTGTCCCTGATTATAATAGCACCATACACTGCACCTCTAATTATAATAGCACTATACACTGTGTCCCACACACACACACACACCGTACCCCCTGTAGATAGTGCCCACCATAGAGCCTCCTGTAGAGAGTGCCCTACATAGATCCCCCTAGAGATAGTGACCCCGTAGAGCCCCTGTAGATAGTACCCCACATATAGCCACCCCTTTATATAGTGCCCATATATAGCCCCCCCCTGTAGTGTCCCAGATATAGCCACCACTGTAGATATTGCCCCACATATAGCTCCCTCTGAAAATAGTGCCCCACATGTAGCCCCCCTGTAGATAGTGCTCCACATATAGCCCACCCTTGCATATAGTGTCCAACATATAGCCCATCCCTGTAGATAGTGCCCTACATATATCTCCCCTTATAAATAGCGCTCCACATATAGCCCACCCCTGTATATAGTGCCTCACATATATCTCCCCCTATAGTGCTCAACATATAGCCCACCCCTCTATATAGATAGCCCCCCTGTAGATAGAGCTGAACTCTGTATATAGCCCCCCCCTGTAGATAGTGCTGACCTCTGTAGATAAAGCGCCCCCCCTGTAGATAATATCACTCACATTTTTATTAGGATTAAAAAAAACAACTTTGCACACTCCCGCTCCCGCACCGTCCGGTGGCAATGTAGACCTGCTCTCTTCTGAGCAGGTCTGCTGGAGTTACGTCCTCGCTCCGCTTGCGTCATTGAAAGGCACTGATTGACAGGGCAAGTCATTCTGCTCTGCCAATCAGCGGCTTTTATAGATGCAAGCGGCGTGATGCCAGCATTGCGCCGCTTGCATCTATTAAAGGCAGAGATTGGCAGGGCACTTTGACTTGCCCTGTCAATCAGCGCCTTTCAACTATGCAAACAGCGCAAAGAAGTAACCATATCGCTTGAGTCGTTGAAAGGCGCTGAATGGCCGGGCACAGAACGTACCTGTCCATTCATGTCCTACAGTGCAGGAGGGGGTGGCGGCGGCGGCTGTTTTCATTGGCGCCGCCACCCCCCTCATAGAGGCAGTAGGGCGCCGTCATGGACGGTGTAGTCCTGACAATCACCCCACCTTCCCCCTTAGTTGCACCCGGGGTACATGCCCCACCTGCCCCCCACTACCTAAACCCCTGCATGTACCTGCAAAAAGTACCACAAAAAACAAGCCTACATATTGCTAAATTGACGGAAAAATTTAAAAGTGACAATGCAAAAACAAATAATTTCAGTTCAAATGTGTTTTTATTGTGCAAAAGTCGTAAAACATAAAAAAAACCTATACATATGTGGTATCACAGTAATCGTACCGACCCATAGAATAAAGTTAACATGTTATTTACGCCGCACGGTAAACAGCATAGAACAATGGCGGAATTGCTGTTTTTTTATATTCCCCCCCAATAAAGGTTAATCAAAAAATTATATGTACCCGAAATGGTGCCATTAAAAAATACAACCAATTCAACAAAAAAAAAAGTCCTCGGCTATGTCGATGCAAAAATAAAAAAGTTAGAGCTCTTTAAATGCGACGATGGAAAAATGGAAAAAAATAGCTTGGAAATTAAGGCCTAAAATAGACTGGTCACTAAGGAGTTAAAGGCCAAAATAACTGTTTCCTAAAAGGATAAAGGACTTGAGATGAGCAAACCTATAAGACACATATCAAATTAGGTACAAATCTGCCAAAAGCTTAAAATTCATCAAAATGTGAAAGTTTTGGTGTTCGCAGCGCAACAATTGTCAAAATGGTGGCCACCGGTGAGCGCTCTCCGCCAATTTGCCAATTATATAAAAAAAAGAGGGGAGAAGAGGATTATTTAAAAAAAACAAAAAACTAAACATACTCACCACCTTCCCTGGTCTCCTGACGTGTCCCTGCCGGAAAGTGAGATGACGTAGCTGTGATCGCTGCAGCCAATCCCAGGCCGCAGTGATCACATGGGACAGCTACGTCATCTCACCTGCCGGTAGCGACGTGTCGCTACTGTAGTACAGCATATGTGTTGAGTGTGTTTGTTTTTATTTTTGTGAAATCGCATGTACCCTGATTGCCTTGTTTGACCCTCTGATGTCTTCAAGGACTGTAACCAACTTAGATTCAGTCCTAGAAGACGTTAAATAGTCTGATAGGCCTATCGGGGGACTTGCGATTCGCAAAACGAATTTGGACCGAAACGAACGGCCGATTTAAAAAAAAATTCGCTCATCACTATTAAGGACTCTGCACTGCAAGGCAGCAATGCTAACCAATCTGCACTGTGATATTGTAAATGCTTATTATTAACACTATAGCAGGAGATGTCACTTCTGGTCATATTTGTGACATCATCAGATAAAGTACAGGAGGCCATTGTTACCTCACTGCATGATGTCATAATGACTGTGACTCTATAAGAACTGGGGTTTAGGAGGGGCGACTGCTCAGTCCAGGATATGAAGATAAGCAGACACAAGATACTTCACCATGAGGATCTCACAGAGAATAGCGGAAGCTTCTGATGTTTGTGAAGTCACCAGTTGGAATCCGGAACACTGGAAGAGGAGAACTTCATGCACGAGCCGCATGGCAGGGGAAGAACAACAGGAAAACCGGGGGCTTTGGCTTATATACACGGTGATAGGAGGTTCAGTCATTTACTTTCAGGTTTTGGGACCAAGAAGAAAAACAGTAATGTGGAGGAAAATCTGCCGCCATGATGCCAGCAATCTCCAAACATTGAAGGTATGTGCATAATATATATGTTCATTTAATCTGAAAATGTGGGATATTTGAGAATTTGGGGGTTTGTTATACATTATGGCCCATATTTACTGAGCAGTTTATGTCAGTTTATTTTGTAAGCTTAAGCAAATAAAGTTGCAAACGGTGACATGCAACAAATTTGGTGTAAAATGTATCTTTTCTCGTCACTTGACAAATTTAAAAAGTGACTAAAAAGTAGGCGTGGTCTCCAAGGAGACGAAGATGAGAACTGTGAGATTGATCAAAATCGTATGTAACGTGACAATTCTACTTATAATTCTATATTTGGTGCCTTCCGATGTCATAATACACTGATTATACAGGTCAAGGTAAATACATGGAATGTATTATGACTTTAGCAAGACCCATGTTTGATGTCCTCCTATAACTCCTCCGTGTCACACATGCTAAGATTCCTTACACGTGATCCCATAGCCACTCATGGTTGTGTCCTCCTAGACCCTGGACCTTGTTTGGTCTGCATAGAGGCTGAACAGTTCTCAGTGGTCCATGACTATTTTTTGGTGGGATAACAGGGAACGATGGTTTCCCATAATTCAAGCAGAAGACACCTGCTATATGCTATGTTCACCAGTGAGGCAAATCCAAGATGGGAAGGAGGTAATTGCATGTTACATGTGGCCATTAGGAGGAGAAAAACTCAAAGAGGGAGGACATCAATTGTGAGTCTAAGTTGATTGTGTAAAAAATGGCTTTCAGACCAAAGGCCTAATCCCTGCCCTCCTGGAGTCGGCCATTTGCTTTACACCACATCAGGGACCTGGTATAATGGAACTGGCCTTCTCCTGTGACATAGGAGGGCAGTGTTTTCTTTCTCTTTCACCAGCAGAGATGACCATAGCCGAGCTGTGATCTCCGGAATCCGATCAGTGGAGGAGCGACCTGCATGATACCAGGACGTCGTGGAAAACATCTGGGATTGGACACCTTCTTATAACTTACTATTCCATATAATGTCGTAGCTATCAGTAAGATGTTAGTTAGTTGCATTACAAGCTCTGATCCTGGGTTCTCGGACTGATCGCCTTTTCTCGGGGTCAACAAGGAATTTTCCCCTGTGGCACAAATTGGCTAAACGTGCGCAGGGTTTTTGCCTTCTTCTGGATCAATAGCTTTAGTTAGGAATTTTATTTAAATAAATTGTGTTTAAAAATGAAAGCTCTGTCTCCTCGTCATTTCTCAATATTATATAGCAGTCAGGTATTAGTATATATTATGGGAGGTTATTATGGTTATTTTGCTGCTGATAATCCAATATGGTTGATTCCATGAAGCATTGGATAATATACACATACAGAAGAGAAATACATCATATGAGCCATATAAATGCTACTACTATAAAGGAACACTAAGGATCGATGGCACGCGATGCGTATTACGTGCGTTTTTGGAGAGTGGATATGCGTGCAGCACCTCTGCAGAGTAATACAGTACCAGCATATTCAATGAGATTCCAGGAAATCTCATGTACACGGTGAGGTATTTTTCGGGACTGAAATTGACCTGTGGTGTATTGTTTAGAATCCGCAGCATGTCATTTTATCTTGCGTTTCCGCTTGCAAATTCTATTTGTCTAGTGCAGAGGAAAATCCCACCAAAATTTCTCAGCATGAAAAGGCACCGAAAAACTAATCAAATGGGAGAAAACGCACCGAAAAATGCATCACCTTCAGGTGTGTTTTTTTCCAGAGGTTTTGCTGTGTGTTTTCCACAGTAAAATACACAACATGTGCATGTAGCCTAACGGTAAAAAATACATAAAAATCAAAACAATCCATGTGGTCCTGTTTTGCCTGAGAAATTCTTCTGTGTGGGTCCTAGATCAGCCATTTTCCCCCATCCCTTACTAAGCCACACCCCTCAGCCGTCGGCCAGCGAAAATGGAAGAGATTGGAAGGAACATGAAGAGGTTGTCGATGTTGCTGAGAACCCCAGCGATCAGATGTAATCTATGAAAGGCTTTATTTCGCTGCAGTGCCACCACAGGGTTAAAGGGTAACTAAACGTTTTAAAAATTTCTGACATGTCATAGTGACATGTCAGAAGTTTTGATTGGTGGGGGTTCGAGCACTGAGACCCCCACCAATCGCTAGAACGAAGGCGCAGAAGCCCTCGTGTGAGCGCTCAGCTGCTTCGTGTCTGTTCGGCTTTTTCCGGAAAGCCGATGTATCGGAGTACGGGCTCATAGACTTTTTATTGAGTCCGTACACTGATACATTTATTTCTGGAAAAAGCCGAACAGACATGAAGCGTCTGAGCTCTCACACAAGCGCTTCAGCTGCTTTGTTCTAGCGATTGGAGGGGGTCTCAGTGCTTGGACCCCCAGCAATCAAAACTTCTGACATGTCACTATGACATGTCAGAAGTTTGTGAAACGTTTAAGTTACCCTTTAAGGCAATGACTTACACACTTCAAAACTATGGGCTTTCGGTATAATGCGAGAACGTGCCGATCCTCCAAATTCTAGTTATTTCATTTTCTCACCATTTTCACAGTCATACAAAATCTGAGCAGCATTTTGATATTTGTCACTATTAAATTTGCTGGTCATTAAAGGGCCATACCCTAGTAGATAACTGCTACAATGGCAAATATGTTCCTTATAGAAAATCACTCCCACTTTTGCAGATGTCGTTAGTGCATTGTTGCATTTGTATTTTCTCATAAACCTACCGTTAAATCAGGTGCGATCGAATAAAAATATAAAGCAAGTCCTAAACCTGTAACATCTAATAAAACACTTTTTAATAAATGGGAACGGACTGTTTTAGCAACATGACCAATACTTCTTTATTATTTTAAAGAAAAGCCCTCAATGGCTCAACAGCGGGAATCATCCCACGATAAATAGGAGAGGCAGGAAAGTGAGAGGTGTACACTCCCCTGGCGCTATTGTGCTGGGGGACACGACAACCTGGTAGTCAAAAAGATGTCTATATAGTCCAAGTGCTGGTTCGGGGGACTACTAGCCACTAGTGTTCCAGGCAGAGAATAATCAGTATCGAATGCTGAGATGCACTAGGATATTTTGAGTGCAAGACGGTGAAAAATTACCCTTTACGAAGGCGCTGTTTCCTTTGCGATATTAAGGATGATCCTCTGGAGTCATGCAAATGTTAACCTTTTATTAATATCGTAACATGCAACATGTTTCAGAGCCGAACCGGCTCCTTCATCGACATTTGACCTATACTTATGTCATAGACGGGAAGCGGGAGTATGGAGCAGGCTCACGGCTCCATCATCTAAGCTGTTAGAAAGAGAGAGGCGGCCCCCTCTGACAGTCCATCGGGTGCAGATCGTCATCATGGCAGCATGGGGGCCAAATGAAGGCCTCCAGGTCTGCCATCTTTGTATTAATATTAAGCTCTGCCTGCAACAGCGTTTAATAAAATCCTATGAAAATCACGTTTTACTGCAATACGTTGCTATTATTGCACTATATCATGCAAACGATCCACAAATCATCTCCCACAAAAAAAATGGAATAAAAAGTGATCAAAAGGGGGCGTGGCCAGGCACTGATGTGAGCGGTCGCACGGAACTTCGGCTCTGACCAGAGACCCCTATTATTTATCCTGTGGAGGAATTACTGTTGCCACCATTTCTTATAACTTGCGGAGGAAGGGTAAGAGACCCACGAGGAGCAAAATGGGTCCGTCAAAAGCAGCAGGAGCTGCGGAGAAGTTGAAGGAGTTTGCCCGGGGTGCGGTCCAAGATGGCGCCCGCGGCGAGTCCTCACAGCATGGAGCAGAGGGGCCGGCAAAAGTTTCTGGAGGGCAGTCGGAGTTACGCCCTGCGGCTGAGGTAACAGCACAGCCTGGCCTGACATTGCAGCAAGTATCGGAGACGCTGCTGGCGGCGATATTAGAGACCAAGACATCGGTCACAACAAAATAGAGGAGGTTAAGGTGGATGTGGGTCTCCTGAGGCAGGATTTGCACAACTTGAGGGACCGAGTCGCGCATGCTGAAACCAGGTTGTCGGACCTGGAGGACCGTACAGCTAATATACCCCACACACTTCGGGACCTCTCTGGCAAGGTGGATTCATGGCGCCAGAAAGCGGATGATTTGGAGAACAGGCTGAGGAGGAACAACCTTCGCATCATAGGCCTACCAGAACGAGCAGAAGGATCCCGCCCGGACGAGTTTACAGAGAAATGGCTGAAAGATATGTTTCCAGATACCGTGTTTTCGCAGGCTTTTGCAGTGGAAAGAGCGCACAGGGTTCCGGCGAGGCCGCCACCCCCTGGAGCGAACCCTCGACCATTCCTGGCGAGATTGTTAAATTGTAAGGACCGGGATCTGGTCCTGCAGGCAGCCAGACGCAAGGGGGCCATTAAAGTGGATAACGTCACGGTGTCGATTTTCCCCGATTTCTCTCCGGAACTACAACGTCAACGCGCATCGTTTGTGATGATTAAACGAAAGCTGCGAGACCGACAAATTCCATATTCTATGGCTTATCTGGCCCGCTTGAGAGTCGTCGATGGAGATCGAGCAGTATTTTTTGCCAACCCTGAGGAGGTGGATGAATGGTTGCTGAGGAATATGAGGTCGCCTAGAAGATGAAGGATTTCTTGGGGACTTAAGCGCGGGCATGGTGAATATGTATCCTGAACGGTCATTTGCTGTCTTGCATGTGGGGAGAGGTTATACATGGGGGAGACAATGTTTAAAGTTTCCTTTCATAATGCTTTATCTTCCTGTAATATGCCTATAAGGGGGTCCGGAGTTCAGAATGGTTCCAGAACATATATTACTCTTGTTACGATATGTGATTGTAGTAGGTTACCGAAGTGTTAATAGGGGATTCTGACCAACGGGTGGTTGTTCCTCTAATTCTGTGGCACAGTAAAGCACATTATAGGGGGGAATTTGTTGGAGTACGCAGCCTGATTTTTGATTCCACTGTGTATATTCCTTAGCGGTGGAAGCTACCCCTTTCATATATAGTATATAGCTCTTGAGTTCCTGTTGAGCTCCTGATGGCTAACTGGGTTTTTATGTGGTTCATGTTTTTGATCTCTGTTTTACACTATGTCAGACAACGAGTACCTTACATTTTGAGAGCTGCATATCAGGGAATGGCACTACCTAGGGAAAGGGGGAGGGGGAGAGGGAAGGGCTGTTATCGGTACATAGAGAGTGTTCTAAGTATGGCGTCACTTAAGTTCTTGTCCTGGAATGTGAGGGGCATGGGGACTCCTAGGAAACGGAATATGATTTTCTCTGTGCTCAAGAATGTGAACCCACATATAATTTGTCTTCAGGAGACGCATCTGACAGCAGACACAGTACAGTTTTTATGTAAGCCCTGGATTCAGTGGAGTAGACATTCTGTTAGAACTTCTGCCTCTAGAGGGGTATCTCTATTAATACATAGAACTCTTAGGTGGGAAGTGATGCATACCAGAATTGATCCTGAGGGGAGATACGTATTTGTGCATGCCAACATTAACTCCACACCTTATGTCGTAATGGGGATATATAACCCACCGCCAGGGTCTCTGGCACTACTTAGGGAGGCGGTTTCCTTTGCTTCCGCATATCAAGAAGCCAGAGTGATCCTCCTAGGAGACATGAACCTTATAATGGATCAGTCTATTGATCGGTTCCTGTTGAGGGGAGAGGGAGACGTAAGACAAGGGGTCTCCCCATTAGCCTCATTAATGGAGGAGATAGGGTGGGTAGATCTATGGAGAGTTAGTCATATGGGACTTCGTGAATTCACATGTCACACACCACAATTTGATGCGTTGTCTCGTATAGATTATATTTCTGGCACGTCCTCTGTATATAATTCTATGGAAAGCATTCAACATCTTCCCAGAGCAATTTCTGATCACAGTCCGATTCTTCTGCAAATGTCACTACCGGAGGTGGGTAGGAGGGGGGCCCTTAAAATTCACCCGTTTTGGCTCCAATTAATCAAACCAAACGATAGGATCCCAGATCAGCTAGATGTCTTTCTTGAAGCACATAGGCAGGAGCAGAATGGGAGACTACGATGGGATACGCTGAAAGCGTATTTGAGAGGCTGCCTGAAGTCATCAATATCATTTGTGAAGCGCTTCTCGGCCCAAAGGGAAAAGGATTTGGCGGGAAAGTGTGGAGAATTGGAGGCCGCGTTTGTGGGTGATCCCTCCCCACAAAACAGGGAGGCTTGGCTCTCGGTGGGGAGGGATTATCTTCTAGTACTGCAGGAGAAGGCGGAACGTAGAATCTTCTTCACTGGCCAATCCTTTTTTGAATTGGGTAACCAATCCGGCAAACTCTTGGCTCATGTGGTGAGACAGAATACCTTGTCTCCTCCAGTGTTGAACATTCGAAACGCTCAGAATGTTTTGGTCCATACATCACAGGAGATAGTGGCTCAATTTGCAGACTTCTATAGGGATTTATATACGTCTAGGGCTGGGCACTCAATGGAAGAGTTGGGGAAATATTTGGATGACATGCAGTTTCCACAGTTGACGGAGGAGGGTTGTGAGTTACTCGAGTCCCCCTTCACAGTAGAGGAGATTTCTGAGTGTATATTGGATATGACTAAAGGTAAGGCCTCGGGCCCGGATGGGATTCCTCTGGAAGTATATATTCAATACATTGAGGTTATGTCAGCCCAACTTCTTTCTCTATTTGAGGCATGCTTATTGGCGGGGGATCTGGCGGATTCTATGAAAGAAGCTACTATAGTAGTTATTCTAAAACCAGGCAAGAACCCAGAGGATAGTGGTTCTTACCGCCCCATATCACTGCTTAACAAAGACTATAAGATACTGACTAAATTAATGGCCAATAGACTAGCGCGGGTCATCAATGATGTCATACACTCAGATCAGACCGGTTTTATACCTGGGAAATCCACTTCGGATAGTATTCGTAGAGCTCAGGTGGTTACTCAGATGGGGTGGTGGGAGCAGCAGGATTGGGCGCTGGCATCCTTGGATGCTGCCAAGGCATTTGACTCTGTAGAGTGGACATACCTATGTGAGGTGCTCAGGAAATTTGGGTTTGGAACTACCTTTATCAAATGGATTACGATCATATATAAAGAGCCTCGAGCCTCGGTAGTGGTTAATGGGATTTTGTCCCCCTCCTTTTTGCTTCATAGGGGTATGAGACAGGGATGCCCATTGTCCCCCTTATTGTTCGCACTTGCCATAGAGCCCCTGGCTATAGGGATTCGAAGAGATATGGCCTTTCAGGGAATTCGGATCGGACCGCAAGAAGACCGCATAGGACTTTACGCTGACGATATGCTGCTGTTCCTGGCCAACTCGAATGCCTCATTACCTAGGGCTATGAGATTGATGGAGGTGTTTAGCAGTTTTTCGGGCCTGCATGTTAACTGGAGTAAGTCCTATCTCATGCCTCTCCATTCTAACAATTGTGGGTGGGGTCCACATTTTCAGGGTCTACAAGTGGTGCATAGTTTTAAATACCTGGGAGTTTGGATATCTAGGGATAGTTCACAGCTATACGATATTAATGTGTACCCTCTACTTTCATATTTGAAAGATAAGTTTGCAGTCTGGAAGTCACTCCCCTTATCAGTGGCAGGTAGAATTAACCTAATTAAAATGGTAGTGCTGCCTATATTGCTATATGTCTTGGAGCACGCGGACACAATGGTTCCTAAAAAGTTCTTTAATTTGGTCAACTCTATATTTACTCCATTTATATGGGGAAAGAATAGACATAAGCTCAAAATAGACACTCTGCAGAGGCCCAAACAGAGGGCGGGAGAGGCCCTACCGGATGTGTTTTTATACTATTTGGCAGGTCAGCTTAGATATATTAGGCTGTGGATGTTGGATGATCCATTGCCCAATGCCGAACATCATTTAGCACATTTTCTCAGAGTACCTAACTTATGGCCCGTTCTAGAACCACATGATTTTAGCCCTAAGCATACATTACCGTTGATTAAACTGGCGAAGCAGGTGTGGGCTCATGCAAAATCACTGCTGAAATTTAAAGATACGGTAGCGGAGTTGCCGTTGTGGTCCAACCATGGATTACCTCACTTTTTGGGATTTCAGGATCATGCATTCTGGGAGGGTTTAGAGGTGACACAAATGAAACATTTGAGTACTGGAGATGGACACGCGTTATCAGCAAGGGAGATACAAGATACATTCCAGGTGCCAGAGAGGGATACATTTAGATGTGTACAGCTGCACCACGCTCTCAGGGCCCAATTCAGACATGCTCAGACTTTGATATCTTCCCTACCCCTTATAGGGGTGCTTTGAACACAAGGCCCGCGGGGCCTGATATCAGTAGTTTACACGTTCCTGCTGTCTCAAAGGTTAGCACAGGCGGGATGTGCGGTGGAACTCAGATGGAAGGGGCTGATTCCGAACCTGACTGAGGAGGATTGGCTTGATGCAATGTCTTCACATCTTGCGGTTTCACCAGCGGCTAATAATAAAATGACGCAGCTTTATATTATCCATAGATGTTATATAACTCCTACCAGGCTATTGCATATGGGCAGATCTTCCTCGGCTAGTTGTAAAAGATGCCAGCATGGTCGGGCAGACTTTGACCATATGGTGTGGCACTGCCCGGTAATAGCTAAATTCTGGAGAGAGGTCACAGACTTTCTCTCATCAGTAACAGGTAAACGAGTCCCCTGTGAGCCTGGGTTATGTTTGTTGGGTCTGTTCCCACCAAACTCCTGGTCACACTATGAGGGTATATTTCTACGGGAGACCCTGTTCATGGCCAGGAAGGCTATTGCACTTCGTTGGATGGGAGATCTTCACCCAACAGTTCCACAATGGAAATCACTGCTCAACTTAGTAATACCTTACGCTAATCTAGTATACAAACATCGGGGTTGTCCGTATAAATTCCTGGAAGTGTGGGGTAGTTGGTGCTCATCGCCTCTTGCATCATTTAATGTGGGTGACCTCAGGTCCTCCCTAAACAGTCTTGGGGTTTAATTGAGTAAGCAGGGACGGGGTAGCGGGCCCCAACTGGGGGGGGGAGGTTCGATAGGGGGTTGGACGAGATCAGTCCTGGATTGTACAAGTATTTATAACAGGGTTGTATATATTTGCATTGCTTTTGTTCCTATAAATGTAATGGTTATACTCAGTAACATACCGGAAAAGGATGTACCACATCTTATTCTCACTGTGTAACGGAGATCGATGTTGTTGTTTGTATGGTTATGTTACATTGAAATAATGGGTTTCTTGCATGTCACCCAAAATGTTATGTTTATCATACCATGTGCAATGTGTATTTTCAATAAAATGAGTTTAAAAAAAAAAAGTGATCAAAAGATTTATGTACCCTACAATGGTTCCAATAAAAACTATAGCTCACTCCGCAAATATCAAGCCCTCACATTGTTAAATTGATGGAAAAAGAAAAAAGTTATGGCTCTCATAACATAGCAACACAAAAAAGCAGTTGGAGGGGATTGCCTCACTATACTGAACTGCTGCTTCAGACCTCAACACTAGCCAGGAGGCTTCACCTGCTTCCAGCGTGCAGCTTTCTAGTCCTGCATGTTAGGTGGTAAGTTTAACTGCCCCGTTTTCCCAACTGGGGGGTACCCGAAGAGGACCCTTGTTAACACGCCTGCTCGGCTTGGCATTCCTTACAGTGGGCAACCCCTGCCCTTTCCTGCCCACAGGAGTATCTTTTAATGCCTAGACCTGCTTGAGTGCCGCATCTAGTCTCTACGCAGGCCTTCATACGCTACACGGCTGCCTTGCCTTCTAGACACTGGGGTACCCTCCCACCGCTTAGATCATTGCTTCGCTCAGGCTCATCTTACTTCCACGTATTTGTTGAATCTTTGCTAGCAAATGTGATTGGAGCGTGGCCTTCCCATCCCCGGCTCCCTCAGACACATATACAAAGCAAGATGGTGAAAATTGGTCAGGCTAAACATGGAGACCCGCCTACTACTCCCAAACAAAAGAAATCCCAACCGGACATGGATAAATTCCTGAAAAGACGCTCACCCCAAAGATCTACATCTTCCACTAAACGGTCATTGCTGCCTAACGATCATCGTGACACTTCTGATGGTGAAAGTTACATGGAGGAAGAAGTGGCACCTGACCCACCTTCTATGATCTCCATTTCTACTAAAGGCTTGCAAAAGATTATCGAGAAAGCCCTACAACCTGTAATGCGAGAACTTGACGATATTAAGCAGGAAGTCCACCACATTTGAGTTAGAGTTGAGCTACTTGAAGAAACCCAAACTGCTCTTCTTACTCACGGAGATGCGACCTCCTCGGCACTTCAGGCTTGTCAAACTCATCTGAATTCTCTTCACCCCTATGTGGAAGATCAGGATAATAGGGGAGGCGCAATAATCTGTGGATAAGGGGAATGCCGGAAAACTTCCCTCCACATGAGACCATGTCCATGACTAAGAAAATCCTGGACTTTGTCCTCAGCCCTGATTCACCCCCAGACCTACAGATTGAAAGAGCTCATAGGGCTCTAGTCCAAAACCCAAAGAAGGTGAACCACCAAGGGATATTGTATGCAAGCTACTGTCTTTTCCTGTCAAAGAAGGGGTGCTCCGCAAGACACGCGATATACCTGACCTTATGTTTGAGGGTCATAAACTGACTTTTTCTCAGGATATTTCCCCGACCACACTATCCAAACGTAGGTCTCTTGGGATCAGCACGGATCGTCTCCGATCTCTAAAAATACCGTAGAAATGGCTCTTCCCTTTTGGACTATCCTATCATTTCCAAGGTCGGTTGTCCATTGTTCATTCAGCGGAAGACATAGAGAATGCTTGCCCTCCACTAGACCTCGACCATACCGCCATCCCCTTTTGGCAACCTTACACAGATGTAGCCTCTCTTCCCTCTCTGCCTAAGCCTGATGTCTGGCTGAATCCAAGACCCCGTCCAACTAAGAAGAGACCAGCAAATAATCCTCCATGACAGACTTGCGGCCCTGCTTAGGATTGTGTTTTATTTGCATCCATTCTATGTCTGTCTAGAGATATGTTTGTGTACGGGTTTAATGTCTTAACTTTTTCTCTTTAGGTGGTTTAAAATCTGTGCTTTAAAAATGTTTAGCTACAGTCTGCCTTGAATATTTGTTGTTTGGGTGCCGGGATGAGGGGTGCATATTCTTATTCACTCGTTCACTCTTCTCTCCGCCGCCACGCCTCTCTGTCAGTCAGTGCTTAACTGACTAATACCGCACTGTGGATCAGTGCAAATATCTTTACTACAGCATTTGAAAACAATTTACTTCTTATTGTTCTCTTTTCTGTGTATCTCATCTTTTCTTTCTTTCTCTCTTCATACTGGTGCATTTATGTCGCGTATTCAGGTTACGACATTGAATGTCAAGGGCTTCAACCAGGGGCGTAACTAGGAAAGACTGGGCCCCATAGCAAACTTTTGACTGGGGCCCCCCCCCCTCTGCTGGGTATCACACAACCCCCCCCCCCTTGTAGATAGTGCCTCCCTATAGATTCCACCACACAGCGCCCCCCTATAGATAGCACCATACACAGCCTCCTGTAGATAACGCCATACAGACCCCCTCTGTAGATAACACCATATAGCCCCCTCTGTAGATTACGCCATACAGACCCCCCCCAAAAAAAACGGCCTATAGTTTGTCCTACAAAAGACATGCATCCCCTATCCACATCCCCTATCCTGTGGATAGGGGATACATGTGTGATCGCTGGCAGCGATAAGGAGAACGGGGGACCGAAAGTCCCCCGAAGTTCTCCATGACTAACCTCAGACTTCCGGCGTCTGCGCAGTTCAATAAAAATGAAAGGAGCGCTGGTCACGCATGCGCACAAGCACGACCGGTGCACAAGTCATTTCCATGGAGCTGCAGACAGACTACGGAAGTCCGAGGTTTGTCATGTAGAACTTAGGGGGGACTTTCGATCCCCCGTTCTCCTCATTGCTGGGCGTCCCAGCGATCCCACATGTATCCCCTATCCTGTGGTTAGGGGATGCATGTCTTTTGTAGGAACAACCCCTTCAGTGGCGTCGCTCTGTAGCAGCCATAGCGGCTGCTAGCGGAGCCTGCGGTCATGGGAGGGGCCGTGCCGGCGGGTGGCACGGGCCCCCTCATGCTGCAGGCCCAGTAGAAGTCGCTACGGCTGCTATAGCGGTAGTTACGCCACTGCGCATAGATTTGTACGGCGTAAAACTACAGCTCCCAGCATGGCCGAAACAATGATAAGGATATGCTGGGAGATGCGGTTTCACAAAAAAAATCATACCACCATCATCTCGCTGCAGATCATACAGTGACTACAATACTGATTAGAGGCAGAATAAACATTTACATTAAGTGACTCACCGGTGACGTCTCAGATTCTAGTTCTTTTCTTCTCCCTCCGGTTCAGACATCTATGATGGATTTCTCCCGGCCATGACCCATTTCTGCAGTTTTCCGTTTAGATGTCTTCAGCTTCTCACTTTTAAAACATTTCTGCACCTGTAAACAAAGTTAAAATTCTCAACACATCTAAATATAACTGTCACACACACACACACACACACACACACACACACACACACACACACACACACACACACACACACACCATGCCCCCTGTAGATAGTGCCCCCTGTAGATAGTGACCTACATAGAAGCCCCTGTAGATAGTGCCCACATATGGACTTCAGAGCTGCAAGGCAATAGTGCTACCCACTGAGCCACCGTGCTGCCCTACATATAGCTTCCCCTATAGTTAGTGCTCCACGTATAGCCCACCTCTGTAGATATTGTCCCACATATAGCCCACCCCTGTAGACTGTGCACTACATATAGCCACCCTGTTGCTAGTGCCCCACAGGTAACCCACCCCTGTATATAGTGTCCCACACATAGCCCACCCCTATAGAAAGTACCCTAAAAAATAGCTCCCCTATAGATAGTGCTCTACATATAGCCCACCCCTGTATATAGTGTCCCACACATAGCCCACCCCTATAGAAAGTACCCTAAAAAATAGCTCCCCTATAGATAGTGCTCTACATATAGCCCACCCCTGTATAGTGTCTCACATATACTGCCCCACATATAGACCCCCCTGTAGATAGTGGCCCACATCCCCACATACAGACCTCCCCTGTAGCTAGTGCCCCACATATAGACCCCCCCCTGTATATAGTGGCCCACATATAGACCCCCCTGTATATAGTGGCCCACACCCCCACATATAGACCCCCCTGTAGCTACTGCTCCACATATAGACCCCCCTGTAGCTACTGCCCCACATATAGACCCCCCTATATATAATAGCCCACATAAAGACGACCCCCCCTGTAGATAGATCCCCCACTATAGATAATGCCTTTTCACATTTTTATGAGGAAAAAAATATATAACGTTGACATACTCACATTCTCCGGTTCCCACGCTGTTCACTGGCGATGCAGACATGCTCTCTTCTGAGCATGTCTGCAGGAGCTGAATGAGCGTCCTTCAATGACGCTGATTGGCGGGGCAGAATGACTTGCCCCGCCAATCAGCACCTTCCAAGCATGGAAGCGGCGTGATGATGTCATCGCGCCGCTAGCCAATCAGTGTCATTGTAAGGCACTGCGTGGTCAGGCATGGAACATGCCCGGCCATTCAGTGCTAATACATGTATTTGGCTGCCGCTAGCACCGGGGCCCCCTCCGGTGCTAGCGACACCTACAGGCATGAGAGTGCCTGTATAAGGCTCGGTGGCGCGGGCCCCACAGTAGCGGTGCTACCCCTGTAGCAGCCATAACGGCTGCTAGCGGCGCCACCGGGCATTTGGGAGGGCGTGTCGGCTGGCGGCACGGGCCCCCTCAAGCCCCGGGCCCCGTAGCAGCCGCTACTGCTGCTACCGCGGTAGTTACGCCACTGGCTTCAACTCCCTTACTGAACGCTCCCAGGTCAAACACTCCCTTAAAAAAATGGATTCGTCTGTGCTGCTGCTACAGGAAACCAAATATTGGGAAAGATCGCCTATCACACAAATGTATATTGTATAAGGGAGACCACATTGGTGTACACCACCTTGATGAGCAGAATTGAATCAGGAATAGGGGAGGGGGAAAAGAATGTGGTCTGTGGGTTAATTAATATTTAACTTTTATTAATATTCATTAAGATAGAAAATGAGTTAAAAGTCCATTGGTGCAACCTGGTATGTGTGAGTGACCCCCAAGCTCACATACCTATTGGCCATATGTTGTATAATAGAATATTGTATTGAAATAAAGAATAATTATGCTGTCAGTATTGCTCTAGTGAGAAACACATAGGTTTCTATACTGTCTAGATGCCAAATTACATGGCAAGTGACATTAAATTAAGCCAGTGGGCTGTATTGTGTAGCAGTAAATCGATCTCAAAACAGCAAAATTTAACTTTGGTTAACGTTACTGCGCTTTCTGTATTGACAGGCAGCGCAGTTGGAGTGATTCAAACTTGCCGTGCAGTGAGTATTAATGTCAGATTATGACAGTGCAATGAGTGAGCGCAAATTTTGCCAATTGCACTGCCATGCGATGTTGTTGCGGCATAGTGTGAACAGTTAGTTTACACCTGCACCCTCACGCTGGTGTCCCTGCGATCCAGAGCAGCAGCGTGGGGAGCAGCCGCAATATATGCTATAGCCGCGCTCAGCTGTCAGCTGGGAAGCGGTGTAAGGGAGCCGTCCCACAGTTGGACTCTGTTGTGAGAGCAGCCGTGATGTATTGAAGTAGCCGCGCTCAGCTGTCAGCCGAGAAGCGGTGACAGCTGAGCGCGGCTACTTCAATACATCATGCATATTAATAAAAGTTAAATATTAATTAACCCACAAACCACATTCTTTTCCCCCTCCCCTATTCCTGATTCATTTCTGCTACAGGAAACCCACTTGAAAGGTAAAATTCCAAACCTTCCTAAATCACCTTACACTACATAGTTCCATTCATGCAATGATAGTGGCAAACGTAACTGTGTCAGTATAGCTCTACGGTCTGACATTTCCTTTGAATTTGTCTCCCAGATTGCTGATGGCGCAGGCCGCTTTCGTTTCATAAAAGGTAAAGTGGCGAACACCCTGACTACCATTGGGAATATTTACGCCTGAACTCGGGCCAGATTCCTTGGCTATCTGCGACTCTAGACAAGTTTTCTCAGTTCTCTGAGGGCCTAACGCTTCTGGGAGGGGACTTCAACATTGTGCTTGAGCCCCTTCTGGACTCCTCCACGGGAACCTCTGCTCACAGCTACTCAGTTCTGAGGAAAATCCGTAGACTCCTCACATCTTTAAGATTGATGGATGTGTGGAGATTCTTCCACCCCATGGATAGGGACTATACCTTCTACTCCCACCCCCATCATTCTTACCAAAGAGTAGATTACCTGCTCATCATGGATAGCCAACTCCCTTTAATAGATTCCCCCTCTATAGGCAACATTCTCCTGTCTGACCATGCCCCAATGTCCATGTTTCTCAACATACACAGCCTTTTGCCTAGGCAATATAACTGGAGACTTAATGAAACTTTCCTCTACTCGTCGCGCAATAAGCAGCGAGTTGAGGCGGCGCTGAAGTCCTACTTTGTTGAGAATGATACGCAGGATGTCTCCGCTAGCACTATCTGAGAACCCCATAAGCCAGTGATCAGAGGAGTACTCATAATCATGGGTTCGTTTATGAAGAGAGAGAGGAACCGGGAAATTGATGACCTTCTTTCCCGAATATCTGACCTTGAAAACCAGCATAAACGGTCCGCGGCTCAAGGGGTTCTCTCCTCGCTTATACTTTCCAGAGAAAGACTCAAACAATGTTTGAATTTGCGCACGGAAAAGGCATATACCTCTGCTACTCACAAACACCACATGCACGGTGATAAGGGGAGCAAAGTCATGGCTTATCTAGCTAAAAAGAGAAGACAGCAGAACTATATCCCCAAAATCAGGTTTCCTACTGGAGCTGTACTTGAGGACACCAATGACATTGCGGCTGAGTTTTGCTCCTTTCAAACACTGTATGACCTACGTCCTGGAGAGACGCCCAAGGAGCTTGCGGACAGAACTGAGCTAATTGAATCTTTCCTTGAATCCCTCTCTCTTCGTACCTTAACTGCTACGCAAAAAACCCAACTAGAATCCCCTTTTACACTTAAAGAAATCCGTGATGCGCTCTCCAGTATGCCCTCTAGTAAGTCCCCAGGTCCTGACGGTCTTCCGGCCTCATACTATAAACAGTTTGGAGACGTCCTGCTGCCATTCTTCCTCAGAGTATGTAACTCTCTTAACGCTTCTCAACATTTCTCTCCTTCAGCGATTGAAGCACATATTTCGGTATTACCCTTCGCTATGCGGTAATTATCGCCTTATATCACTTTTGAATGTGGATGTTAAATTATATGCCAAAATCATAGCTAACAGGATGCAATCCTTACTCTCATTCCTAATTGACCCAGTGCAGACGGGTTTTGTTAAGGGGAGAGCAGGTAAACACAACACTACGCGAGTTCTCCATCTGATCCAGTACACCACGTCAAGAAATATCCCTTTGCTTCAGTTGTCTACTGATGCAAAGAAAGCTTTCGACTGGGTGGACTGGACCTTTATGGTCAAGGCGCTTTCCCGTTTCGGCTTTCAACAACTCTTCGTTCACAAAATCCTGTCTCTGTACACTTCCCCACATGCTAAGGATTGAGTAAATGGCCACCTATCGAGGCCTTTCCAGATCATGAATGGAACAAGACAGGGTTGTCCACTCTCTCCCCTCCTTTTTGTCCTCACAATTGAGACTTTGATCCAGAGTCTGCGTCAGGAGCCACTTCTGTCGTGGGTCGCCATTGGTGACAGAGTGCATTGCACAGTGGCATTTGCCGATGACTTGCTTATTTTCATCACCAACCCCTCCACAGCCCTACCCCGACTTCAAGAGATGTTTACCCATTTTGGTGACTTATCCAATTTAAAAATTAATTCTAGCAAATCCGAGGGACTATGTGTCTCCTGCACTCCGGCTCTATTAAAGTCTCTGAAACTCAGCTCCCCCTTCCTACTGCGTTCAGATAGTATAAAATACCTAGGCATTAATTTAACTCCCTCACTTGAACACTGGTATCAATACAATTACACACCTTTACTCTCCGAGATTAAAGCCACTATCCTGTCTTGGCATATCCCATATATTTCATGGATTGGTAGAACCAACTTACTTAAAATGATTATTCTCCCCAAACTCCTTTATCTATTCCAAACTCTCCCGATTCCCCTCCCTAGAGCCTTTTTTGCTACCATTAGACAACAGTTTTCTAAATACATTTGGAATTGTAATGATGGGGGTAAGGAAACAGACAAGTGAGCCCTAATCTACCCGTCACTCAGTCCCTGCCTACTTGTAACGACCCGCCCTAGGCGACGGGGTACAACTAGGTGACGGTCCCTACGCTCAATAAGTGCACGACAGACAAACAGACAAGGGTACACAGAAGCAGGGAAAAGGGGCAGTTGCCCACAGCAACACCGTGAGCAACAAGAGTGGTGAACAAGCCGAGTCAAACCAGGAGTGTACGAGTTACCAAACGCAGAGCAGGAGAGTAGTGAACAAGCCGAGTCAAACCAGGAGTGTATGAGGTACCAAACTCAGAGCAGGAGAGTAGTCAGTAAGCCAGGGTCAATATGAAGCAGGGTCAAATAGTACAAGAAGCTGCAGCAGGGCAAGGAAACCAAACGAGAAGAATCACAAGCAAGGAGGAACAGGAAAGGCAGGTATAAATAGACAGAGGGCGGGAGCTAGCTCCGTCTGGCCAGGCTGTGATAGGCTCTCCCACTCCTAAGCCTGCCACCCTGAGTGGTGGAAGATGGAGTCAGTCTCACAGACATAGAAGCAGGTGCAGACTGATTACCTATGGGCGTAGATACAGGAGCTGTGCCTGGCAGATCCTTAACAGTACCCCCCCTTTTATGAGGGGCCACCGGACCCTTTCTAGATGGACCTGGTTTATTGGGGAAACGAAGGTGGAACCTCCTGACCAATACCCCAGCGTGAACATCCTGGGCGGGTACCCAAGTCCCCTCCTCAGGCCCGTATCCTCTCCAATGGACCAGGTACTGGAGGGAGCCTTGGACCATCTTGCTGTCCACAATCTTGGCCACCTCGAATTCTACCCCCTCAGGGGTGAGAACGGGGACAGGAGGTTTCCTCGAGGGAGCCAAGGACGGGGAGCAGCGTTTAAGGAGGGAGGCATGAAACACGTCGTGTACTCGAAAAGATGGGGGCAACTCCAGTCGGAAGGAGACAGGATTGAGGACTTCAATGACCTTGTACGGCCCTATAAACCGGGGAGCAAACTTCTTGGACGGGACTTTAAGGCGCAAGTTCTTAGATGATAGCCACACCAGATCCCCGACCATAAACAAGGGGTTAGCAGAACGTCTTCTATCTGCCTGAGTTTTTTGTATGCTCTGGGACGCCTCTAGGTTCTTCTGAACCTGGGCCCAGACTGTGCACAGTTCCCGATGAACGACATCTACCTCAGGATTGTTGGAACTACCAGGTGAAACGGAGGAGAACCGTGGATTAAAACCAAAATTACAGAAAAAGGGGGAGACCCCTGACGAGTTACTGACCCAGTTATTAAGGGAAAATTCGGCGAGGGGAATGAATGAGACCCAATCATATTGACAGTCAGAGATAAAACACCTTACATATTGTTCTAGAGACTGATTAGTCCTCTCAGTTTGGCCATTAGTTTCAGGATGGAAGGCAGAGGAGAAGGACAGATCAATCTCCAACTTTTTACAGAAGGCTCTCCAAAACAAAGAAACAAATTGTACCCCTTTGTCAGAAACAATATTGACAGGGACCCCATGGAGACGCAGGATGTGTATGACAAACAAGGTAGCTAATGTCTTAGCATTGGGTAGTTTTTTGAGGGGCACAAAGTGGCACATCTTGCTGAAGCGGTCTACTACAACCCACACCACCTACTTGCCTTGAGATGGAGGCAAATCGGTGATAATATCCATGGAGATATGGGTCCAAGGTCTCTGGGGAATGGGCAAAGAACGTAGTAAGCCCACTGGTCGGGACCTTGGAGTCTTGGACCTAGCACAAACCTCACAAGCGGTGACGTAGGCCTTAACGTCTTTAGGCAACCCAGGCCACCAATAGAACCAAGAGAGAAAGAATGGACGCTGGGAACCAAGGAAATATTGGAAATACAAAAATACTTTATTCACATAGTTAATTTATACAGTAATAAAAGAATCCATAAACCAACAATAAAAAACATGGATGCTCAGCTGAAAAATTAGTCTAAATATGCACAAATGGTGCATGGAGAATATATGGGTCTAACAAGATAGAAGTAGTACAGGATATGTATACTATAATATTATAGTAGGGTCAACCTAAATCCATAAGTAAGGTATCACAGAAGCAAAGAAATTAATGTAATAAGTATCATAGACACAAAAATTAGCAGCTAACAATCATTTCAAATTGTCACTAGTAAATAGTCATGATATGAAAATCTGTGTGCCATATATATAGTGTACTGCGAAACAACCAAGGATAAAGGAATAGATTCCACAAGAAGTAAGAATATAGTATAGAGATTTGTACATACCCATTATCAAGAGACCGAGTGACTGCAACTGAGCTCCACCCCAACGCGCGTTTCGGCGCTAATGCCTTCGTCTGGGGGTGGTGTCAGGTTGAGGTCAGAGGTTCTTTATGTAGGGACTAGCCAATGGACTATGTTTATTTTACCTGGCAAGTGTGTTGCATAATGAGGATAAATGTCCTGCACACCTATCGGTCGCTGTCTCCCGGGCGCTAAAGAAGCCGCGCCCACGTCGACGCCAGCCACGGAGAGCTCTAGCCGGAAGCACGGGACCGCGTCAGTGTGACTCGGTCACGTGGATCGGGCAGGAGGCACGCCGCGAGTGACGCCGACGGGGGCCGGATCCCGTCCTCCAATGAGAGAGCGACACAGGACGGGTGAATTGTGCATAGTAAAGTACGCAGCGTAATGCTGCATTGAGGAATAGCAGCGATATAGATTAATAAAGTATGTGCGTGGTGTAAAGAATAATACATCTCTGGTTACACACGTGTCTACAGCATCGATATTTTTGTTGTGTTGATCGAAAATTATACTGCACATACATGGGTTGTCCCCATATGTGTTTGTGCATAACCGTATATATCGCATGCTGTGTCAACATGGATCAACTATGCATAATTAGTTGGTAAATAAGACGAGCAGCAAGAAATGATAATGGAATAAAGTAAATTAAAATAAATATACTTAAAAATAAAAAAGTGAATATGTGGTGAATATAAATATATAGAATATGAGAAAATAAGTGAAGATTAGTAAATATACAGTATGAAGATAATGAAGTGATAGTGAAAATGAATCTTTAAGGGTAATGATAATGAAAAAAATGAATGTGATAATAATTATTTAAAAATTATAATAGATACATAATCATAAAATATTCGTGCTGAAGAATGTACAAAAGAATATGAAAATACATAATCATACATATAATTATATAAAAGCATATATACATACAGTGTGAATTAAGATCAACTAGCACAGTTGAATAAGAAAATTAAATATCAGTGCTTCGACAAAAAATTTTTTTTTAAATTCATACAATAAGTGCTTGTTTAAAATAAATAAATTCATAATGAAGATTATTATACAAAAATTAATTATTTTTAATTTAATAAATATAATGTACAAATTAATATACAATTAAATGATAACCAATATATCTAGATAAATCAATTAATTTAAATTAATGTACTGTAAATCTTAAAAAGGATGAACAGTCCTCAGGCTCATTGTCTATTATATTACAGTGTATATGTATACACTTTTGCATATATCGATGCATATGAAAAAGAGAGATGTGAGAATTATGATACTGTGTAGTCTGCATGTAAACAGTAGTATAGTGTACAGATTGCACTAGCAACTCCACTATGGTCACAATTACAAGTTGTCAAATACATTCATATAAATATACATCTATCTTGAAATAGTGACGTCACCGATTCTGTATAGATAGTCAGTAGTCATGAAGAGAAGTTCACATACAAGATGTCCATGGGGATCCCGGAAAGGAAGGAAAAAAGACCTCAACGATGGTAGCAACATTGATCTGTATCTCATCTGCATAACGTGAAATATATAGTTAAAATCAAAGAACATAAAAATACAAACCAATTAAAAAATTGTTTTTAAAATTGTAAACCCAACACCACTAAAATTGAGCAGGTAATCAAAGAAAAGCAGAGAAGCCGGTGGTTTCATTAAGACCCTTAGGGAACATCGTTTGGAGTTTCCAAATCCATTTGCACTCTTTTTTGCAATAGGCGTTTTTTTATGTCGCCGCCTCGCATATTGATCTTGATATAATCTATACCTCTCACTTTGAAGAGTTTAGAGTCACATGCATGATGAGAACGGAAGTGTCTAGGAATTGTTTTTAAGGTTTCAATATCTACTTCTGTCTTTGCATTTTCAATATCTCTAACGTGTTCCCTGACTTGGACACTAGGTAGTCATGCCTATATAAATTTTTGGGCATGGGCATGTTGCATAGTAGATTACTCCCTTAGTTCTACATGTAATTGGCCAACAAATTTTGAATTGGTTCCTGCCCCCAGAGTCAGTAAAGAATTGGGAGCGTTCGATGTTAGGACAACTTAGACAGTCTCCACACGGTTTGCAGCCCCACTTTGGGCCTTTGGTACCGAAATTTTTTCCTGGTTTGACAGGTGTAAAATAACTATGTACAATAGAGTCTCGCAAATTGCGTGCTCTATGAGGTGCCATAGCAGGATAATTAGGTAATATTTTTTGCAATATTGGATCAGTTAACAAAACTGGCCAAAATTTATTTAAGGTATTTCGCATTTCAACCCAACGTGAACTGTATGTTGTAAGAAATCTCACCTTACGTTCATGTTGGTCTTTAATGGATGTTTTTAGAAGGTGGTCACGTGGGGTTTGTTGGGCTCGGTGGTATGCTTTACGAATATTGCGGTGGCTGTAGCCCCTCTGGGTGTATCTGTCTTTTAGTTCTTCCGATCGGATTTTAAAATCTTCAGGCCACCAATAGTTTCTGGTAATGAGGTGCTTGGTACCCAGGATGCCTGGATGACCAGATAGTACGGAGTCATGATTTTCCCTAAGTACCCTTAGCCGGAATTGCAGGGGAACAAACAGCTTGTTCTCAGGAAGGTTCCCGCGAGCTGAACCTTGATCAGCAGCAATTTCAGAAACGAAATCAGAATCAATAGAGGAAATGATTATACCTGGAGGCAAAATACAAGCAGGATCTTCCTCCGAAGGAGGGCTGGCCATGAAGCTAAGCGACAGTGCATCAGCCTTAATATTTTTAGACCCAGCCCTATAGGTAACCAAAAAGTTGAATCTGGTAAAAAATAACGCCCATCGAGCTTGTCTCGGGTTTAGCCTCCGGGCAGATTCTAGGAAAACCAGATTCTTGTGGTCGGTAAGGACCGTTACCTGGTGCCTAGCCCCCTCCAGGAAGTGGCACCACTCTTCAAATGCCCATTTAATGGCTAAGAGTTCGCGGTTGCCAATATCATAGTTACTCTCAGTGGGCGAAAACTTCCTGGAGAAGTAGGCATAGGGACGGAGATGGGTGAGGGACATGGTACCCTGGGACAAGACAGCCCCCACTCCCACCTCGGACGCGTCAACCTCCACGATTAATGGCTCCATTTGGTTGGGCTGAACCAACACCGGGGCCGAGATAAAGCACTTCTTAAGGACCTCAAAAGCCTGGACAGCCTCAGGAGGCCAGCGGAGGAGATCAGCACCCTTGCGAGTGAGATCCGTAAGAGGCTTAGCGATGACCGAGAAGTTAGCAATAAATCTCCTGTAATAATTAGCGAACCCCAAGAAGCACTGTAACGCCTTCAGGGAGGCAGGTTGGACCCATTCCGCCACAGCCTGGACCTTGGCGGGGTCCATGCGGAATTCATGAGGAGTGAGGATTTGACCCAAAAATTTGTATCTCCTGCACCCCAAACACACATTTTTCGGTCTTCGCAAACAGTTTGTTTTCCCGAAGGAGCTGGAGCACCTTCCTGACATGCTCAATGTGGGAGGACCAGTCCTTGGAAAACACAAGTATGTCATCAATGTACACTACAAGAAATACCCCCAGGTAATCTCTTAAAATCTCATTTATGAAATTCTGGAATACCGCGGGAGCATTACACAACCCAAAGGGCATGACGAGGTATTCGAAATGACCTTCGGGCGTGTTAAACGCAGTCTTCCACTCATCCCCCTCTTTGATGCGGATAAGGTTATACGCCCCCCGTAGATCAAACTTAGAGAACCATTGGGCCCCCTGAACCTGATTAAAGAGATCAGGATTCAAAGGAAGGGGAAACTGGTTCCTTACAGTGACCTTATTCAAGCTACGGTAGTCAATGCATGGCCTAAGACCACCATCATTCTTCCCTACGAAGAAGAAGCCAGCACCTACCGGAGAAGTAGAGGGGCGAATGTAACCCTTGGCCAGGCATTCCTGGATATACTCTCTCATGGCTTCACGTTCGGGACAAGAGAGATTAAATATCCTACCCTTAGGGAGCTTAGCTCCTGGTACCAATTCGATAGCGCAATTATATTCTCTATGAGGTGGTAACACTTCGGAGGCCTCTTTAGAGAAAACATCAGCGAAGTCCTGAACCAACTCAGGTAGCGTGTTCACCTCCTCAGGGGGAGAAATAGAATTAACAGAAAAACATGATGTCAAGCATTCATTACCCCATTTGGTAAAATCCCCAGTATTCCAGTCAAACATGGGATTATGCAACTGCAACCAGGGAAGGCCTAAAACCAAATCGGACGATAATCCCTGCATCAACTGTACAGAGCACTGCTCCAAATGCATGGAGCCAACAAGTAGTTCAAAAACAGGGGTTATGCTGTGTAAAATAACCATTAGCAAGAGGAGTGGAGTCGATACCCACTACCGGGACAGGTTTAGACAAATCAATCAAAGGCATAGCTAGAGACATCAAATTCCACAGACATGATATTAGCAGACGACCCTGAATCCACGAAGGCACTGCCGGTAGCAGACCTACCACCAAAAGAGACCTGAAAGGGAAGCAAGATTTTATTAAGTTTCATATTTACGGGAAATACCTGTGCGCCCAAGTGACCTCCCCGATGATCACTTAGGTGCGGAAGTTTTCTGGCTGCTTATTCTTACGCCTAGGACAGGTGTTCACTTGATGCTTGTCATCCCCACAATAGAAGCAGAGACCATTCTTCCTGCAGAACTCTCTACGTTGTTGGGGGGACACGGAGGCCCCGAGTTGCATAGGTACCTCCGAGTCTTCCGTGGAAGAACGAAGCAACGGAACCTCGGAAGGAATCGTGGGGTTGTCAGAGGAGAAAATACGTTGTTCACGTTGTCGTTCCCTGAGACGTCGGTCAAGTCGTACCGCTAAAGCCATAACCTGGTCTAGGGAGTCAGAAGAGGGATAGCTAACTAGCAGGTCTTTCAGGGCGTTCGACAGACCCAACCTAAACTGGCACCTTAAGGCAGGGTCATTCCACCGAGAAGCTACGCACCACTTCCTAAAGTCAGAGCAATACTCCTCAACAGGTCTCTTACCCTGACGTAAGGTCACCAGCTGACTCTCGGCAAAGGCAGTCCTGTCAGTCTCGTCATAAATGAGTCCGAGAGCAGAAAAGAAAAGGTCAACGGAGGAAAGTTCAGGGGCGTCAGGAGCCAAGGAGAAGGCCCATTCTTGGGGCCCTTCCTGGAGCCGGGACATAATTATACCCACCCGCTGGCTCTCAGAACCTGAGGAGTGGGGCTTTAAGCGAAAGTAGAGCTTACAACTCTTCCGAAAGGAGAGAAAAGTCTTCCGGTCCCCTGAGAACCGGTCAGGCAACTTGAGGTGGGGTTCAAGAGGTGAGGTGAGGGGCACTACCATGTAGCATCAGGCTGGTTGACCCTCTGAGCCAGTGCCTGGACCTGTAGGGAGAGACCCTGCATTTGCTGAGCCAGGGTCTCAAGGGGGTCCATAGTAGTGTGAGGGACCAGGGTAGACTAGGTATATGGCTTGTGATTATGTAATGATGGGGGTAAGGAAACAGACAAGTGAGCCCTAATCTACACGCCACTCAGTCCCTGCCTACTTGCAACGACCCGCCCTAGGCGACGGGGTACAACTGGGCGACGGTCCCTATGCTCAATAAGTGCACGACAGAGAAACAGACAGGGGAACACAGAAGCAGGGAAAAGGGGCAGTTGCTCACGGCAACACCGTGAGCAACAAGAGTGGTGAACAAGCCGAGTCAAACCAGGAGTGTACGAGTTACCAAATGCAGAGCAGGAGAGTAGTGAACAAGTCGAGTCAAACCAGGAGTGTACGAGGTACCAAACGCAGAGCAGGAGAGTAGTCAGTAAGCCAGGGTCAATATGAAGCAGGGTCAAATAGTACAAGAAGCTGCAGCAGGGCAAGGAAACCAAACGAGAAGAATCACAAGCAAGGAGGAACAGGAAAGGCAGGTATAAATAGACAGAGGGCGGGAGCTAGCTCCGTCTGGCCAGGCTGTGATAGGCTCTCCCACTCCTAAGCCTGCCACCCTGAGTGGTGGAAGATGGAGTCAGTCTCACAGACATAGAAGCAGGTGCAGACTGATTACCTATGGGCGTAGATACAGGAGCTGTGCCTGGCAGATCCTTAACAGGAATAATATTAAACCCAGAATAGCATTTCACACTCTTATTAGTCCTAAACGCTCAGTGGGGATAGGGCTTCCGGATATTGAATCCGACTACCACTCCGTACAATTAGCCAGGATAACTGAGTGGTTTGATAATGCCTCAATTAGACTTGGGGTTCTCGTGGAGGAGGCCACCATAGGCATGTCCCTTACCTCCCTTCTGTGGCTTAACAAACCCAATGCAGCCCTTATTAAGTCACGCAACTCTCTTACCTCTGCTTCATATCAAACATGGATGAAAGGTGGGGGGATGAAATCTCTGCACAAAATTTCGTCTTCCATGATGACGGTTCATGACCTTGTGCAGTCGCAGACTGAGAGGTTTCGAGACTGTTCTTCCCTGCCTGGAAAGGCATCCTGCAGCACGTACGATTCCATATTGACTAACGGGGCTGTTCCTACCCTCACTGAATTGCAGGCTCAACCTGGTTTCTCGTCTATCAATTTTCTCACTTACACTCACCTCAAAAGGTGTTACCTGGGAGCGTTTAGGCAGGGACCAATAGACCGCCCGCTATCCTGGTTGGAAGCAACCCTCCTCCTTCGGCAACCACCTTGAAGCTTATTACACTATATTATAATAATCTCATTAAGATGAATTTATCCATACAGCCCTCTTTTCTTAAAGCTTGGGAGTTGGAACTTAAGACTACTTTTTCTGACGAGGACACCAGGGCAGTTTTTCGAAACTCCCTTGGTACCTCAAGAATCCTCATACAAACTGAACTCTAGGTGGTACAAGACTCCCTGGGTATTGCATAAAATGTGTAACGAAATTTCCCCAGATTGTTGGAGGTGTCATAAAGACCCGGGAACATATTTACATTTGTGGTGGGAGTGTGAGAAAATCTCCCCCTTTTGGGCCGAGATACAAACTGTCCTCAATACTATAACTCATTCCTCTATTGTCATTTCCCCTCGTGTAGTGTTCCTAAACCTGTGGCCAACATTCCCTGTGGGGGCCCCCAGGGAGCTATGGTTACATCTCTTCGCGGCGGCCAAATCTCTATTACCTTTGTATTGGAAGACCGAGGTTGTGCCACGAATAAGTCATTGGCTTAGGAAGGGAGCCCAGCTGGCGAGAATGGAGGAGCTCTCGCATCTTGAGTATCACTCTCATGCCAAGTACCGAAAGATCTGGGCACCCTGGTTTGAATTCTGCAAAAATGACTCCTTTCAACACCTCTGGGGTGCAGACTCCCCCTGCATTGGATAAGGACGATTGTTATTCTAGTTTGGAACTACTTTCTAAACTTTCCCACTAGGCCTGATGTCCTTGGAGACCTCTCTCCTTGCACGTTTCTTTTCCCTCCTTTTCTATCTCCTCCTTCTTTACCCCCTTCCCCTTGACGTTGGTGCAAGTGGTGTGAACATACGCCAGGAAGCTCATACTTCCTTATTGTTCTGTTTGTATAATATGTTCGGTTTAATATTGAGATAACGCATTGTACATACGTGTCTTATTGTGAATTCTAACAATTACTCGTATATTGTATGTACTGTGACGCTTATGCATATTGTAATTCGCATTTTGCCTCTCTGTAAAACCTCAATAAAATGTTATTTTCCCAAAAAAAACAAACAAAAAAAACTATACATATGTGGTATTACCGTAATTGTACCAAACCATAGAATAAAGGTAATTATTATTTACGCCGCATGGTAAACAGCATAGAACAATGGCGGAATTGCTGGGGTTTTTTCGATTCCCCTCCAGTAAAAGTTAATCAAAAAATGATATGTACCCGAAATGATGCCATTAAAAAATACAACTAATGGCGCAAAAAAAAGTCCTCGGCTATGTCGATGCAAAAATAAAAAAGTTATAGCTCTTTAAATGCGACGGTGGAAAAACTAAAAAAATTGCTTGGAAATTAAGGCCTAAGATAGGCTGGTCACTAAGGAGTTAAAGCCCAAAATAACTGTTTCCTGAAAGGATAAAGGACTTGAGATGAGCAAACCTATTAGACACATATCAAATTAGGTCCAAATTTCCCAAAATGTAAAATTCGTCAAAATGTGAAAGTTTTGGTGTTCGCAGTGCAAGAATTGTCAAAATGGTGGCCACCGGTGAGCGCTCTACGCCAATTTGCCAATTATATAAAAAAAAGAGGGGAGAAGAGGATTAAAAAAAACAAAAAAACTAAACATACTCACCACCTTCCCTGGTCTCCTGACGTGTCCCTGCCGGAAATTGAGATGACGTAGCTGTGATCGCTGCAGCGAATCCCAGGCCACAGTGATCACATGGGACAGCTACGTCATCTCACCTGCCGGTAGCGACGTGTCGCTACTGTAGTACAGCGTATGTGTTGAGTGTGTTTGTTTTTATTTTTGTGAAATCGCATGTACCCTATTTGCCTTTGTTTGACCCTCTGATGTCTTCAAGGACTGTAACCAACTTAGATTCAGTCCTAGAAGACGTTAAATAGTCTGATAGGCCTATCGGGGGACTTGCGATTCTCAAAACGAATTTGGACTGAAACGAACGTCCGATTTAAAAGAAAATTTGCTCATCACTATTAAGGACTCTGTACTGCAAGCCAGCAATGCTAACCAATCTGCACTGTGACATTGTTAATACTTATTATTAGCACTATAGCAGGAGATGTCACTTCTGGTCATATTTGTGACATCATCAGATAAAGTACAGGAGGCCATTGTTACCTCACTGCATGATGTCATAATGACTGTGACTCTATAAGAACTGGGGTGTAGGGGGGCGACTGCTTAGTCCAGGATATGAAGATAAGCAGACACAAGATACTTCACCATGAGGATCTCACAGAGAATAGCGGAAGCTTCTGATGTTTGTGAAGTCACCATTAGGAATGCGGAACACTGGAAGATGAGAACTTCATGCACGAGCCGCATGGCAGGGGAAGAACAACAGGAAAACCGGGGGCTTTGGCTTATATACACAGTGATAGGAGGTTCAGTCATTAACTTTCAGGTTTTGGGACCAAGAAGAAAAACAGTAATGTGGAGGAAAATCTGCCGCCATGATGCCAGCAATCTCTAAACATTGAAGGTATGTACATAATATATATGTTCATTTAATCTGAAAATGTGGGATATTTGAGAATTTGGGGGTTTGTTATACATTATGGCCCATATTTACTGGGTAGTTTATGTCAGTTTATTTTGTAAGCTTAACCAAATAAAGTTGCAAACGGTGACATGCAACAAATTGCGCGTGGTCTCCAAGGAGACGTAGATTAAGTCCCATTTATTAAAGTAAACTATGTTAAAATGGCACAAATTTTCCCCCTATTATTTTATTGCAGGGAGGAGATCTGGACGAGCGGCTGAAGATGAAGATGAGAACAGTGAGATTGATCAAAATCATATGTAACGTGACAATTCTATTTATAATTCTATATTTGGTGCCTTCCGATGTCATAATACACTGATTATACAGGTCAAGGCAAATACATGGAATTAGAGATGAGCGAATCGGGACAACCCGACCCGGTTTCGGTCCGAACATCGCGTTTTGACCGACAAACAGACAGGGGAACACAGAAGCAGGGAAAAGGGGCAGTTGCCCACGGCAACACCGTGAGCAACAAGAGTGGTGAACGAGCCGAGTCAAACCAGGAGTGTACGAGTTACCAAACGCAGAGCAGGAGAGTAGTGAACAAGTCGAGTCAAACCAGGAGTGTACGAGGTACCAAACGCAGAGCAGGAGAGTAGTCAGTAAGCCAGGGTCAATATGAAGCAGGGTCAAATAGTACAAGAAGCTGCAGCAGGGCAAGGAAACCAAACGAGAAGAATCACAAGCAAGGAGGAACAGGAAAGGCAGGTATAAATAGACAGAGGGCGGGAGCTAGCTCCGTCTGGCCAGGCTGTGATAGGCTCTCCCACTCCTAAGCCTGCCACCCTGAGTGGTGGAAGATGGAGTCAGTCTCACAGACATAGAAGCAGGTGCAGACTGATTACCTATGGGCGTAGATACAGGAGCTGTGCCTGGCAGATCCTTAACAGGAATAATATTAAACCCAGAACAGCATTTCACACTCTTATTAGTCCTAAACGCTCAGTGGGGATAGGGCTTCCGGATATTGAATCCGACTACCACTCCGTACAATTAGCCAGGATAACTGAGTGGTTTGATAATGCCTCAATTAGACTTGGGGTTCTCGTGGAGGAGGCCACCATAGGCATGTCCCTTACCTCCCTTCTGTGGCTTAACAAACCCAATGCAGCCCTTATTAAGTCACACAACTCTCTTACCTCTGCTTCATATCAAATATGGATGAAAGGTGGGGGGATGAAATCTCTGCACAAAATTTCGTCTTCCATGATGACGGTTCATGACCTTGTGCAGTCGCAGACTGAGAGGTTTCGAGACTGTTCTTCCCTGCCTGGAAAGGCATCCTGCAGCACGTACGATTCCATATTGACTAACGGGGCTGTTCCTACCCTCACTGAATTGCAGGCTCAACCTGGTTTCTCGTCTATCAATTTTCTCACTTACACTCACCTCAAAAGGTGTTACCTGGGAGCGTTTAGGCAGGGACCAATAGACCGCCCGCTATCCTGGTTGGAAGCAACCCTCCTCCTTCGGCAACCACCTTGAAGCTTATTACACTATATTATAATAATCTCATTAAGATGAATTTATCCATACAGCCCTCTTTTCTTAAAGCTTGGGAGTTGGAACTTAAGACTACTTTTTCTGACGAGGACACCAGGGCAGTTTTTCGAAACTCCCTTGGTACCTCAAGAATCCTCATACAAACTGAACTCTAGGTGGTACAAGACTCCCTGGGTATTGCATAAAATGTGTAACGAAATTTCCCCAGATTGTTGGAGGTGTCATAAAGACCCGGGAACATATTTACATTTGTGGTGGGAGTGTGAGAAAATCTCCCCCTTTTGGGCCGAGATACAAACTGTCCTCAATACTATAACGCATTCCTCTATTGTCATTTCCCCTCGTGTAGTGTTCCTAAACCTGTGGCCAACATTCCCTGTGGGGGCCCCCAGGGAGCTATGGTTACATCTCTTCGCGGCGGCCAAATCTCTATTACCTTTGTATTGGAAGACCGAGGTTGTGCCACGAATAAGTCATTGGCTTAGGAAGGGAGCCCAGCTGGCGAGAATGGTGCCAGCAATCTCTAAACATTGAAGGTATGTACAAAATATATATGTTCATTTAATCTGAAAATGTGGGATATTTGAGAATTTGGGGGTTTGTTATACATTATGGCCCATATTTACTGGGTAGTTTATGTCAGTTTATTTTGTAAGCTTAACCAAATAAAGTTGCAAACGGTGACATGCAACAAATTGCGCGTGGTCTCCAAGGAGACGTAGATTAAGTCCCATTTATTAAAGTAAACTATGTTAAAATGGCACAAATTTTCCCCCTATTATTTTATTGCAGGGAGGAGATCTGGACGAGCGGCTGAAGATGAAGATGAGAACAGTGAGATTGATCAAAATCATATGTAACGTGACAATTCTATTTATAATTCTATATTTGGTGCCTTCCGATGTCATAATACACTGATTATACAGGTCAAGGCAAATACATGGAATTAGAGATGAGCGAATCGGGACAACCCGACCCGGTTTCGGTCCGAACATCGCGTTTTGACCGACAAACAGACAGGGGAACACAGAAGCAGGGAAAAGGGGCAGTTGCCCACGGCAACACCGTGAGCAACAAGAGTGGTGAACGAGCCGAGTCAAACCAGGAGTGTACGAGTTACCAAACGCAGAGCAGGAGAGTAGTGAACAAGTCGAGTCAAACCAGGAGTGTACGAGGTACCAAACGCAGAGCAGGAGAGTAGTCAGTAAGCCAGGGTCAATATGAAGCAGGGTCAAATAGTACAAGAAGCTGCAGCAGGGCAAGGAAACCAAACGAGAAGAATCACAAGCAAGGAGGAACAGGAAAGGCAGGTATAAATAGACAGAGGGCGGGAGCTAGCTCCGTCTGGCCAGGCTGTGATAGGCTCTCCCACTCCTAAGCCTGCCACCCTGAGTGGTGGAAGATGGAGTCAGTCTCACAGACATAGAAGCAGGTGCAGACTGATTACCTATGGGCGTAGATACAGGAGCTGTGCCTGGCAGATCCTTAACAGGAATAATATTAAACCCAGAACAGCATTTCACACTCTTATTAGTCCTAAACGCTCAGTGGGGATAGGGCTTCCGGATATTGAATCCGACTACCACTCCGTACAATTAGCCAGGATAACTGAGTGGTTTGATAATGCCTCAATTAGACTTGGGGTTCTCGTGGAGGAGGCCACCATAGGCATGTCCCTTACCTCCCTTCTGTGGCTTAACAAACCCAATGCAGCCCTTATTAAGTCACACAACTCTCTTACCTCTGCTTCATATCAAACATGGATGAAAGGTGGGGGGATGAAATCTCTGAACAAAATTTCGTCTTCCATGATGACGGTTCATGACCTTGTGCAGTCGCAGACTGAGAGGTTTCGAGACTGTTCTTCCCTGCCTGGAAAGGCATCCTGCAGCACGTACGATTCCATATTGACTAACGGGGCTGTTCCTACCCTCACTGAATTGCAGGCTCAACCTGGTTTCTCGTCTATCAATTTTCTCACTTACACTCACCTCAAAAGGTGTTACCTGGGAGCGTTTAGGCAGGGACCAATAGACCGCCCGCTATCCTGGTTGGAAGCAACCCTCCTCCTTCGGCAACCACCTTGAAGCTTATTACACTATATTATAATAATCTCATTAAGATGAATTTATCCATACAGCCCTCTTTTCTTAAAGCTTGGGAGTTGGAACTTAAGACTACTTTTTCTGACGAGGACACCAGGGCAGTTTTTCGAAACTCCCTTGGTACCTCAAGAATCCTCATACAAACTGAACTCTAGGTGGTACAAGACTCCCTGGGTATTGCATAAAATGTGTAACGAAATTTCCCCAGATTGTTGGAGGTGTCATAAAGACCCGGGAACATATTTACATTTGTGGTGGGAGTGTGAGAAAATCTCCCCCTTTTGGGCCGAGATACAAACTGTCCTCAATACTATAACGCATTCCTCTATTGTCATTTCCCCTCGTGTAGTGTTCCTAAACCTGTGGCCAACATTCCCTGTGGGGGCCCCCAGGGAGCTATGGTTACATCTCTTCGCGGCGGCCAAATCTCTATTACCTTTGTATTGGAAGACCGAGGTTGTGCCACGAATAAGTCATTGGCTTAGGAAGGGAGCCCAGCTGGCGAGAATGGTGCCAGCAATCTCTAAACATTGAAGGTATGTACAAAATATATATGTTCATTTAATCTGAAAATGTGGGATATTTGAGAATTTGGGGGTTTGTTATACATTATGGCCCATATTTACTGGGTAGTTTATGTCAGTTTATTTTGTAAGCTTAACCAAATAAAGTTGCAAACGGTGACATGCAACAAATTGCGCGTGGTCTCCAAGGAGACGTAGATTAAGTCCCATTTATTAAAGTAAACTATGTTAAAATGGCACAAATTTTCCCCCTATTATTTTATTGCAGGGAGGAGATCTGGACGAGCGGCTGAAGATGAAGATGAGAACAGTGAGATTGATCAAAATCATATGTAACGTGACAATTCTATTTATAATTCTATATTTGGTGCCTTCCGATGTCATAATACACTGATTATACAGGTCAAGGCAAATACATGGAATTAGAGATGAGCGAATCGGGACAACCCGACCCGGTTTCGGTCCGAACATCGCGTTTTGACCGAACCCGGGCGGGCAGAAAAAACATTACAAAAATATTATACTAATCGGCAGCCACTTGTCTCTATCAATCACTGATAGAGAAAAGAGGCTGCTGATTAAAAATAAAATAAAAAGCATTTCATACGTACCCGGTCGTTGTCTTGGTGACGAGTCCCTCTTCTTCCTCCAGTCCGACCTTCTTTCCTGCCACGGCAGCCTGTGATTGGCTGCAGCGGCCGCACAAGCTTGCGATGGCTGCAGCGGCTGCGGCAGCCTGTGATTGGCTGTAGCGGCCGTGGCAGCCTGTGATTGGCGGGAGTACGAATGGCTTTGGTGCTGTGAACCTATTTCTCTCCTTCTCAGCGTTTAAATCAGGGGTCTCAAGCACGCGGCCCACGGGCCGCATGCGGCCCCTGGGGCTGTCATCTGCGGCCCGCGGGACACAGAGCCGCTAGTATCGGTTCTGCTCCGACACTCTGGAATTCCCTGACATCGTTGTCCACATACGAACAGCGATATTTGGGGCTTCCCCAGAGCCGGAGTCCCGGGCAGAGCGCTAGTACAGGCTCTGCTCCGGGACTCGGTGGAATTCCCTGACATAGCTGCCCATATATGGACAGTGTGTCAGGGTCTTCCCCAGAGCGGAGTCCCGGGCAGAGCGCTAGTATCGGCTCTGCTCCGGGACGCTGCGGAATTCCCTGACATCGCTGTTCACATATGAACAGCGATGTCTCGGGCTTCCCCAGAGCCGGAGTCCCGGGCAGAGCGCTAGTAGGCTCTTCCTGGGACTCCAGCTGGGCTCCTGACATGCCTGGGACTCCTGCTCTGGGGAAGCCCCTGACATCATTGTCGATGTATGGACAGCGATGTCAGAGGCTTTCCCAGAGTCCCGGAGCAGAGCCGATAATAGCGCTCTGCCCGGGACTCCGCTCTGGCGAAGATCCGGACACACTGTCCATATATGGGCAGCGATCTCAGGGAAATCCACAGAGTCCCGGAACAGAGCCTGTACTAGCGCTCTGTCCGTGACTCCGGATCTGGGGAAGCCCCAGACATCGCTGTTCATATGTGGACAGCGATGTCAGGGAATTCCGCAGCGTCCCGGAGCAGAGCCGATACTAGCGCTCTGCCTGGGACTCCGCTCTGGGAAAGATCCTGACACACTGTCCATATATGGGCAACTATGTCAGTGAATTCCACCGAGTCCCGGAGCAGAGCCTGTACTAGCGCTCTGACCGGGACTCCGGCTCTGGGGAAGCCCCAGACATCGCTGTTCATATGTGGATAACGATGTCAGGGAATTCCAGAGTCTCGGAGCAGAGCCGATACTAGCGGCTCTGTGTCCCGCGTGTAAGGGTGCACTCGTACTTACCTCTCCCTGGGGGGCCAACGCAGGAATACGGGCTTGTCGGGCGGCTCAGAAGTCGGCTCCGGACGAAGGAGCGTCTTGGGCGTCATAGCAACGGCCGCACTGCCGACAGCCATGACGCATGCGCCCAACGGCAAACAGAGCGAAGTCTCGCGATGCGGGACTTGGAGGAGGAGAGGAAAGGAGGGACACGGCCGGATGACAGGGAGAGCGGCAAGGGAGGGAGCGGAGCAAGCGAGTGGCGCGAAAAAGGAGTAGGACGGAGAGGTGACGAGAGACAAGAGGAGAGGGTTAAGAGAGCAGGTGTCCGGACCGGAGAGAGAGACCACCGAACAGGTGTATGGACAGGGAAAGTGAGCTGCAAGGAAGGTCGCCGGGAGAGAGGAGGCAGGAGCCTGACAGCACGTGGACTCCCCACTGCAGCCTTGGAGACAGAGGGCAAAAGTACAGCACGGGTGTTGCTGATACAACCCTTCAGAAGGACAGAGGACCGGCCGGAGCACAAGGAGTGTGCCAACAGACACAAGTACCGTGCCCAGACCTTAAGACCCCTGACCAAGATCTAGAGTCCCGTCTTAAAGAAAGTGCCCTTGTCCTAGTCAGTGACTGTTTCCTGGAGTGACGTCCCTCGCTAACTACTGCCACCGTACGCCCAGAAGACTAGTCCCTAAAGGGACAAACAACTCATCCTGAGCTAGGCCCAAAGTCAGGGCGGACTTGCTAGCTTATTAACCGCGCCAGTGTCCCTGCGTGTCCTCCAGAGTAAAGCACTGCATGTAACCCTTGCATGAAACTGTTGTTGATAAAGCACCGCATGTAACCCTTGCATGGAACTGTTGTTGACAAAGTACCGCCTGTAATACTTGCATGGAATTGTTGTTGATGAATCTTGCTGGAACAGGAGCAGGCAGAAGGAACGACCGGGTTCACGGAACTTTATCGGACTATTAGCTGAGCCGAGAGTGTGACTCTTACCCTAGGGTAGGCTGCCAGTAGCGGGTAGCTCCCGCCGTGACTGACCGCGGCGTGTCCCTAGCCAAGCCGGCAACGTGGGGTCAGGCACAACCTCTCTCCGGGGGACTTCCAGCGGGATCGAAGTCCTCAACCTCAGGATTCCTGTCTGCTCCATAGAAGAAGATTTACTGTTATCTGCTTGCTGAAGTAAAGAAGTATAAAAGAAGAAGGTGTGTCTCTGTCATTTCGTAGCGACAGCGGTAGTTCCTCCTACATAAATTGGCGTAGTCGACAGGATCCGAAACCTCGCCGCGATGGAACCGTCCAGCAGCGGGACATTACCGCCGACCCCAACTGTCATGATACCCATGAGGGCCGCCCTAATGAACATTCCCAAGTTTGACGGGAAGAGTATATCGATCGCGGACTGGACGGAACAAGTTCGTACTGCGGCCCGGTTATTCCAGGTACCGGTGACCCACCAAGCCGACCTGGCCTTCAACTCACTTGAAGGGGACGCGAGACAAGCAGTCTTGGTTTTACCGCTAGAACACAGTGACACGCTAGAAGCAATCATCAGCCGATTGAAATCCCTCTATGGAGATGTCACTTCAGCCGCCGACCTCCGGAAGAAATTTTATACCAGGGTACAGAGGAATGGGGAATCACTCCAGCAATTCGCTGTAGGATTACAAGGAATGTGGAGTCGACTAGTACGGAAAGATCCCGCGGGGTGCGCAGCCTAAACAGAGCCGGACCGAATAGTGCGAGACCAGTTTGTATCCGGGCTAGACAGCCGGACCCTGAGGCGCGCCGCGAGAGACCTCGTCCGGGTAACCCCCGCTGCCACGATGAGTGAGGTGTTACGAGAAGCGCTCGAAGTTCATCGAGAGGAGTTGGGAGAAGCGCGTATGGCCCTGCAAAAAGTGGGTGCACCCGAGCCATCTGAAAGGGAGACCGGACGGCCAGAAGCGGTGTTCACAGAATTCACCCGGGATGTCAAGGAGGCTATTCGGGAATTGAAGACCGATGTCGCTCAATTAAGAGTAATGGCCGATCGACCGGAACATCTTTCTCGTCCACCCCGATCGACACAAGGACGGCCTCGACGCTGTTGGCAGTGTGATAAGCCGGGTCATTTCGCCAGAGATTGCAGGATGAGACACTACCCAACAGCCACCTTTAAACTAAGGCACCCCGCCGCGGAGGGCTAAGCTGCGGGCATTCCATCGACGGGCCCAAAAGAAAGGGTGGAACTTTTGACAGGAAAATGCCCCATAGTTACAGCCATGATCGGGGGGGGGGGGTTAACGTTCCTTGCCTTATCGACACTGGGTCGGAGGTAACCACCATGGCTTATCAGTTGTTCCATGAACAGTTCCAAGGTCGACAGACTCTAGAAGCCCCTTGGATTGAACTTACGGCGGCTAATAGCCTGCCAATTCCCATTGCCGGTGTTACGTGGTTAGAATTAGAAGTATTTAATCGTAATTTTCCCCGTGCTGGTATTGTGGTAGTACATAATTGTGCAAGGCTGGGTATACCTGTTATAATTGGCATGAATGTGTTGCAGGAAATACATGGTATGATGTTCAACCAGACGAGCGGTGCCCGGTGGGAGGAGCTGGCAACCGATCGGACCGCCCGGCAAGCTTTATTTCAGGTGCATCAAATCTGCCAACGACAGGCTGACTTGAAGACGCTACAGGGCCGAGTGGGGTCGGTGAGGGCCCCAGGTTAGGCGGTGCTGCAAGTACCACCTCTACAGGAAGTCGCCATTCCCCTCTCCGTAGGGACTCATCATCGCTTAAAGGATGCCATGGTCATGGTGGAACCCATGCGAAGTCTCAAGAGTACGCCACCCTGGGTGGTAGGAAGAACCATGTGTCGGATAACCAAAGGAATGGCGACCGTCAGAGTGCTGAATCCGACCCAAGGGGTGATTGAGATACCGGCCGGCACAGTGCTAGCTAATGTTGAGATGGTGAGGCCCGAGGACGTGACGGACTCGGCCATGGCCGAAACGTTAAAAGAGACACCGTCGAGAGATGAAGGGAGTGAGGCCGACGTGAACGAGCAGACTGATCGACTGTGGCGCCAACTCGAACTGGACGGACTAGCCCCGGATACCAAGTCAGAGGAGCAACTGAGGACGCTTCTGCAATGCTTCGGCTGGGTTTTCGCTCAGCATGAAGAGGACTTTGGGTGCACCACTACCATCGAACATGGGATTCACACGGGGGCGGCGCCGCCCATCAGAGAGCGATATCGCAGTATACCCCCCGCGCTGTATCGAGAGGTAAAAGAGCTCCTCCAGAAGATGTTAGACGGACAGGTGATTCAAGAGAGTCAGAGCCCATGGGCAGCCCCGATTGTGCTGGTAAGGAAGAAGGATGGGTCGCTCCGGTTTTGTGTGGATTACCGCAAGTTGAACGCCTGTACTCATAGGGATGCCTACCCACTGCCCCGAGTGGAAGAATCATTAACCGCCATGCAGGAGGCTCGGTACTACACGACGCTCGATTTATCAAGTGGGTACTGGCAGGTACCCATGAAGGAAGCGGATAAGGAGAAGACGGCGTTCATCACTCCCTCAGGCTTGTTCGAATTCAACCGGATGCCGTTCGGGCTAACAAATGCGCCCAGTACTTTCCAACGGCTAATGGAGCATTGTCTGGGAGATCTAAATTATGAGTCAGTCTTGATCTATTTGGACGATATTGTCATTTTTTCAAAGACCTTCCCAGAACACCTGCGGCATCTACAGGTCGTGTTGGAACGATTGGGAAGGTATGGACTCAAACTAAAACCCAGCAAATGCCGACTGGGCCGCCAGCAGATCAAATACTTAGGCCATGTCGTGAATGCAACAGGAATTGCACCTGACCCAGATAAGATTAAAGCCATACAGGAGTGGGCCATTCCGCAGAACACCACGGAAGTACGAGCCTATCTCGGGTTGGTCGGTTATTATCGGAGGTACATCCGAGACTTCTCCAAAATTGCAAGTCCTCTGAATCAGCTCCTCTGTGGACAACCCACCCAAAAGAAGGGGAGCCGAAGCCCCAGTGTAGTGGAACAATGGCAGGAGCCACAACAAGCGGCATTCGAAGCATTGAAGGCACGACTGGTGACCGCACCCATCCTCGCTTTTGCAGACTTCGCCCAGCCATTCCGGCTGTACACTGACGCCAGCCTGAAGGGACTGGGAGCGGTCCTGGCCCAGCAGCAAGAGGACGTGGATCGCGTCATCGCCTATGGTAGTCGTAGTCTGCGACCGTCAGAACGCAATCCAACCAATTACAGCTCGTTCAGGTTCGAGTTATTGGCCATCGTGTGGGCTGTTACCGAACGGTTTGCCGAATATCTGGTCGGTAGTCAAGTGGAAATTTACACGGATAACAATCCCCTGGCGTATCTTGGAACGGCAAAACTGGGAGCGATGGAACAACGATGGATAGCCCGACTGGCTCGATTCAACTATACCATTCGTTACAAGCCCGGTAAGAACCATACCAATGCAGATGCACTCTCCCGACAGCCATGTGAGACCCCGGTCGGAGAGGTGGACGAGGAACAAGAAGAAATAGAGATACCCCCATTACGTGTGGTTCATCCCCCACTGCAGCAGCAGCGGGTAGTGACAGCAATACAAGGGATTGAGGATCTTACTGAGATGTATGATAGGGCCGAGTGGAAGAAGCGGCAGCAGCAAGACCAGGACATCCAAACCATCGACAAGTGGGTGCGTCGGCAGGGAAGGCCCACGGCAGCGGAGCGAAGCAGGTTGTCAGCACCAGCTAAAGCATTGGTTCGGCAGTTAGAGCGACTGGAACACCATGATGGAGCATTGTACAGAAGAGTGTGGGCCCCACGGGAATCTCGCGACATATGGCAGTTGGTATTGCCCATCGCCGACGTCAAACCCGTGTGCAAGTAAATGCACGAGAACCGAGGTCATTTCACGGTGGAAAAGACTGTACAGATCATCCGGAATCACTTCTATGCTCCAAACTTGGAAAGAATAATGGAAGATGTCTACAAGGAATGCACGGAGTGTGTCCTGCACAAAGCGACGGAACAGCCGGAGAGGCCCATGACCATCGTGACGGGTGAGCCCCTAGAACTGCTGACGATAGACTTTTTAACAGTCCAAGAAGTTACCTAAGGGCACCGATATGCGTTAGTATGCTTGGACCATTTTTCGAAATTTGCCATGGTGATTCCTACGGGGGACCAGGCTGCGACGACAACCGCGGCTGCACTGTGGAAGCATGTCATCCTTCCGTTTGGGTGCCCCAGACGCATCTTGTCGGATCAAGGACCGAATTTTGAGTCTGATCTCTTCCAGGAGCTGTGTATCTTACATGGAATTCGGAAATCCAGAACGACCCCATATCACCCCCAAGGGAATGGGGCTTGCGAACGATTCAATCGCACCTTACTCGGCCTACTAAAGACCATCGGGCATGAACGACAGGAACAGTGGCCTGAATATGTGGACGACCTGGTATGGGTCTATAACAACACTGTGCATCGAACTACCGGGTATACACCATATCAATTAATGTTCGGCCGACCAAGCCGAGTTCCTTTGGATCTTCTGTTAGAGATGCCGGAGGTGGAAGTCAATCGATCACCGTCACAATGGGTACAGGAACATCAATGATGGTTGAGGGCCGCGAAGGGCGAAATGGAGAGAGCTCGGCCCACAGAGAGCTTGCCCCTCGTGGAAGAACGCCAGCGAGCATTTCATACAGGGGATCGGGTGCTGGTGCGGAATCGCAGGGCGGCACGTGGCCGTAAGCTGGAACTCCGATGGGAGAGGAAACCATATTTGGTGGTAAAACACGTTGACCCCGGGCTTCCTGTGTATAAAGTGAAACCAGAGGGTGACCAGGGACCGAGCAGAAGGCTGCATCGCAACCTGTTGCGCCCATGTACCTTTCTGACACCAGAATCTGTCACGTCATCAAGGCAAGAAGAACCGCAGAGTGCTCCGCCGACAAATGTTGACGGAGATTGGAGGTTCGTGATTCCATCAGACAACCCTAGCGTACCCTGGGCGTCATGATCGACAGGGACAGAGAACCCAACGGAGTGCGTGGAAACACCTGCAACGGAAGTGAATCGTGGACTGCGTTACCCCCAGAGGTGTACTCGCAACCGACAACCGGCCTATTTGCAAGACTATGAAGTTTAGTGCAGAGGACTGCACTTGATAACCAAGGGGGAAGTGTAATGGTGCACTCGTACTCACCTCTCCCTGGGGGGCCAACGCAGGAATACGGGCTTGTCGGGCGGCTCAGAAGTCGGCTCCGGACAAAGGAGCGTCTTGGGCGTCATGGTAACGGCCGCACTGCTGACAGCCATGACGCATGCGCCCAGCGGCAAACAGGGCGAAGTCTCGCGCTGCGGGACTTGGAGGAGGAGAGAAGAAGAGGGACACGGCCGGATGACAGGGAGCGCGGCAAGCGAGGGGGACGGAGCAAGCGAGTGGCGCGAAAAAGGAGTAGGACGGAGAGGTGACGAGAGACAAGAGGAGAGGTTTAAGAGAGCAGGTGTCCGGACCGGAGAGAGAGACCGCCGAACAGGGGTCCGGACAGGGAAAGTGAGCTGCAAGGAAGGTCGCCGGGAGAGAGGAGGCAGGAGCCTGACAGAACGTGGACTCCCCACTGCAGCCTTGGAGACAGAGGACAAAAGAACAGCATGGGTGTTGCTGCTACAACCCTTCAGAAGGACAGAGGACCGGCCGGAGCACAAGGAGTGTGCCAACAGCCACAGGTACCGTGCCCAGACCTTAAGACCCCTGACCAAGAGCTAGAGTCCTGTCTTAAAGAAAGTGCCCTTGCCCTAGTCAGTGACTGTTTCCTGGAGTGACGTCCCTCGCTAACTACCGCCACCGTACGCCCAGAAGACTAGTCCCAATAGGAACAAACAACTCATCCTGAGCTGGGCCCAAAGGCAGGGCGGACTTGCTAGATTATTAACCGCGCCAGTGTCCCTGCGTGTCCTCCAGAGTAAAGCACTGCATGTAACCCTTGCATGGAACTGTTGTTGATAAAGCACCGCATGTAACTCTTGCATGGAACTGTTGTTGACAAAGTACCGCCTGTAATACTTGCATGGCATTGTTGTTGAAGAATCTTGCTGGAACAGGAGCAGGCAGAAGGAACGGCCAAGTTGACGGAACTTTATCGGACTATTAGCTGGACTTTGTGTAAACCTTAGTGTCAGCCCGCCAGAAGGTGTGTCTCTGTCATTTCATAGCGACAGCGGTAGTTCCTCCTACACGCAGGCCGCAGATGACAGCCCCAGGGGCCGCATGCGGCCCGCGTACTTGGGACCCCTGGTGTATATGTACATGTTTCAATACTGCGTTAGCCACAAGGTCATGAATATCTCATGACCCACCTTTAAACATGAACCTAACTTCTGTATGTTTCCTGAAGAGAGACATTTTTTTTTTTTTCGGCCTGTGATTGGCTGCAGCGGCAGCCTGTGATTGACTGCAGCAGCCGCGGCATGCTTTTTATTGATTGGCTGCAGCGGCCGCGGCAGCCTGTGATTGGCTGCAGAGGCCACGGCAGCCTGTGATTGGCTGCAGAGGCGGTCACGTGACGTGCGTGACCACCACTACAGCCTGTGATTGGCTGCAGCGGCGACATGGATGAAACGTCATTGCTGGAGGCCGGACAGGAGGAATGTAAGTATGAACGTATTTTTTTTTATCACATTAAAATTTTATTTTCCGCGCGCCGAGCATGGTACTGTCAAGGTTGCTGAAAGAGTTAGTGCAGCCCATTAACTCTTTCAGCACCCTGGACAGTACCATGCTCGGCGCACAGAAATTTTAGGTTCGGTCAGAACTAGTTCGGTCCGAATCAAACTTTTTCGTGAAATCCGGCGAACCAGCCGAACCGAACTTTTCATAAGTTCGCTCATCTCTACATGGAATGTATTATGACTTTAGCAAGACCCATGTTTGATGTCCTCCTATAACTCCTCCGTGTCACACATGCCAAGATTCCTTACACGTTATCCCATAGCCTCTCATGGTTGTGTCCTCCTAGACCCTGGACCTTGTTTGTTCTGCATAGAGGCTGAACATTTCTCAGTGGTCCATGACTATTTTTTGGTGGGATAACAGGGAACGATGGTTTCCCACAGTTCAAGCAGAAGACACCTGCTATATGATATGTTCACCAGTGAGGCAAATCCAAGCTGGGAAGGAGGTAATTGCATGTTACTTGTGGCCATTAGGAGGAGAAAAACTCAAAGAGGGAGGACATCAATTGTGAGTCTAAGAAGTTGATTGTGTAAAAAATGGCTTTCAGACCAAAGGCCTAATCCCTGCCCTCCTGGAGTCGGCCATTTGCTTTACACCACATCATGGACCTGGTATAATGAAAATGGCCTTCTCCTGTGACATAGGAGGGCAGTGTTTTCTTTCTCTTTCACCAGCAGAGATGACCATAGCCGAGCTGTGATCTCCATAGTCCGATCAGTGGAGGAGCGACCTGCATGATACCGGGAGGTCGTGGAGAACATCTGGGATTGGACATCTTCTTATAACTTACTATTCCATATAATGTCGTAGCTATCAGTAAGATGTTAGTTAGTTAGTTGCATTACAAGCTCTGATCTTGGGTTTTCGGACTGATCGCCTTTTCTCGGGGTCAACAAGGAATTTTCCCCTGTGGCACAAATTGGCTAAACGTGCGCAGGGTTTTTGCCTTCTTCTGGATCAATAGCTTTAGTTAGGAATTTTTTTTAAATAAATTGTGTTTAAAAATGAAAGCTCTGTCTCCTCGTCATTTCTCAATATTATATAGCAGTCAGGTATTAGTTTATATTATGGGAGGTTATTATGGTTATTTTGCTGCTGATAATCCAATATGGTTGATTCCATGAAGCATTGGATAATATACACATACAGAAGAGAAATACATCATATGAGCCATATACATTTTACTACTATAAAGGAACACTAAGGATCGATGGCACACGATGCGTATTACGTGCGTTTTTGGAGAGCGGACATGCGTGCAGAGTAATAAAGTACCAGCATATTCAATGAGATTCCAAGAAATCTCATGTATACGGTACGGTATTTTTCGGGACTGAAATTGACCTGTGGTGTATTGTTTAGAATCCGCAGCATGTCATTTTATCTTGCGTTTCCGCTTGCAAATTCTATCTGTCTAGTGCAGAGGAAAATCGCACCAAAATTTCTCAGCATGAAAAGGCACCGAAAAACTAATCATATGGGAGAAAACGCACTGAAAAACGCATCACCTTCAGGTGTGTTTTTTTCCTGAGGTTTTGCTGTGTGTTTCCCACAGTAAAATACACAACATGTGCATGTAGCCTAAAGATAAAAAATACATAAAAATCAAAACAATCCACTTGGTCCTGTTTTGCCTGAGAAATTCTTCTGTGTGGGTCCTAGATCAGCCATTTTCCCCCATCCCTTACTAAGCCACACCCCTCAGCCGTCGGCCAGCGAAAATGGAAGAGATTGGAAAGAACATGAAGAGGTTGTCGATGTTGCTGAGAACCCCAGTGATCAGATGTAATCTATGAAAGGCTTTATTTCGCTGCAGTGCCACCACAGGGTTAAAGGGTAACTAAACGTTTGAAAAACTTCTGACATGTCATAGTGACATGTCAGAAGTTTTGATTGGTGGGGGTTCGAGCACTGAGACCCCCACCAATTGCTAGAACAAAGCAGCAGAAGCCCTCGTGTGAGCGCTCAGCTGCTTCGTGACTGTGCGGCTTTTTCCGGGAAAGCCGATGTATCGGAGTACGGGCTCATAGACTTTTTATTGAGTCCGTACACCGATACATTTATTTCAGGAAATAGCCGAACAGACATGAAGCGTCTGAGCGCTCACACAAGCGCTTCAGCTGCTTCGTTCTAGCGATTGGAGGGGGTCTCAGTGCTTGGACCTCCAGCAATCAAAACTTCTGACATGTCACTATGACATGTCAGAAGTTTGTCAAACGTTTAAGTTACCCTTTAATGCAATGACTTACACAGTTCAAAACTATGGGCTTTCCGTATAATGCGAGAACGTGCCGATCCTTCAAATTCTAGTTATTGCATTTTCTCACCATTTTCACAGCCATACAATATCTGTGCAGCATTTTGATATTTGTCACTATTAAATTTGCTGGTCATTAAAGGGCATACCCTAGTAGAAAACTGCTACAATGGCAATTATGTTCCTTATAGAAAATCACTCCCACTTTTGCAGATGTCATTAGTGCATTGTTGCATTAGTATATTCTCATAAACCTACCGTTAAATCAGGTGCGACCGAATAAAAATATAAAGCAAGTCCTAAACCTGTAACAACCAATAAAACACTTTTTAATAAATGGGAACGGACTGTTTTAGCAACACGACCAATACTTCTTAATTATTTTAAAGAAAAGCCCTCATTGGCGCAACAGAGGGAATCATCTCACGATAAATAGGAGAGGCAGGAAAGTGAGAGGTGTACACTCCCCTGGCGGTATTGTGTTGGGGGACGCGACAACCTGGTAGTCAAAAAGATGTCTATATAGTCCAAGTGCTGGTTCGGGGGACTACTAGCCACTAGTGTCCCAGGCAGAGAATAATCAGTATCGAATGCTGAGATGCACTAGGATATTCTGACTGCAAGACGGTGAAAAATTACCCTTTTCGAAGGCGCTGTTTCCTTTGCGGTATTAAGGATGATCCTCTGGAGTCATGCAAATGTTAACCTTTTATTAATATCGTAACATGCAACATGTTTCAGAGCCGAACCGGCTCCTTCATCGACATTTGACCTATACTTATGTCATAGACGGGAAGCGGGAGTATGGAGCAGGCTCACGGCTCCATCATCTAAGCTGTTAGAAAGAGAGAGGCGGCCCCCTCTGACAGCCCATCGGGTGCAGATCGTCATCATGGCGGCCTGGGGGCCAAATGAAGGCCTCCATGTCTGCCATCTTTGTACTCATATTAAGCTCTGCCTGCAACAGCGTTTAATAAAATCCTATGAAAATCAAGTTTTACTGCAATACGTTATGATTGCACTATATCATGCAAACGATCCAATGATCACTGGTTCAAGCCCCTAGGGGGATTAAAGTAAAAAAACGGTTAAAGTTTTTTTATGTACAAAAAAGTTATTAAAAATTTAAAAAAAGACATGTAAAAAATAAATTATAAAAACACAGCTGGTATTACCACCATCTGTAAAAGTCCGAACTATTACAATTTCACGTTACTTAATCCGCAGGGTGAATGCTGTAAAAAGACAAAAATGCCAGAATAGCTGGTTTTTGTCACCTCATCTTCCACAAAAAAATGGAAAAAAAGTGATCAAAAGATTTATCTACCCTACAATGGTACCAATTAAAACTATAGCTCGTTCTGCAAATAATAAGCCCTCACATTGTTTAATTGATGGAAAAATAAAAAAGTTATGGCTCTCATAAAATAGCAACACAAAAAAGCAGTTGGAGGAGGATTGGCTCACTATACTGAACTGCTGCTTCAGACCTCAACACTAGCCAGGAGGCTTCACCTGCTTCTGGGATACAGGTGGCGTACCACACCAGCCTCCCCCATCCCTGCCTCCAGCGTGCAGCTTTCTAGTCCTGCATATTAGGGGGTAAGTGTAACTGCCCCCGTTTTCCCAACTGGGGGGTACCCCAAGAGGACCCTTGTTAACACGCCTGCTCGGCTTGGCATTCCTTACAGTGGGCAACCCCTGCCCTTTCCTGTCCACAGGAGTATCTTTTCCTGCCTAGACCTGCTTGAGTGCCGCATCTAGTCTCTACGCAGTCCTTCATATGCTACACGGCTGCCTTGCCTTCTAGACACTGGGGTACCCTCCCACCGCTTAGATCATTGCTTCGCTCAGGCTGATCTCACTTCCACGTATTTGTTGAATCTTTGCTAGCAAATGTGATTGGAGCGTGGCCTTCCCATCCCCGGCTCCCTCAGAGACATATACAAAGCAAGATGTTGAAAATTGGTCAGGCTAAACATGGAGACCCATCTACTACTCCCAAACAAAATAAATCCCAACCGGACATGGATAAATTCCTGAAAAGACGCTCACCCCCAATGATCTACATCTTCCACTAAACGGTCATTGCTGCCTAACGATCATCGTGACACTTCTGATGCTGAAAGTTACATGGAGGAAGAAGTGGCACCTGACCCACCTTCTATGATCTCCATTTCTACTAAAGGCTTGAAAAAGATTATCGAGAAAGCCCTACAACCTGTAATGCGAGAACATGACGATATTAAGCAGGAAGTCCACCACATTGGAGCTAGAGTTGAGTTATTTGAAGAAACCCAAACTGCTCTTCTTACTCATGGAGATGCGACCTCCTTGGCACTTCAGGCTTGTCAAACTCATCTGAATTCTCTTCACACCTATCTGGAAGATCAGGATAATAGGGGAGGCGCAATAATCTGCGGATAAGGGGAATGCCGGAAAACTTCCCTCCACATGAGACCATGTCCATGACTAAGAAAATCCTGGACTTTGTCCTAAGCCCTGATTCACCCCCAGACCTACAGATTGAAAGAGCTCATAGGGCTCTAGTCCAAAACCCAAAGAAGGTGAACCACCAAAGGATATTGTATGCAAGCTACTGTCTTTTCCTGTCAAAGAAGCGGTACTCCGCAAGACACGCGATATACCTGACCTTATGTTTGAGGGTCATAAACTGACTTTTTTTCAGGATATTTCCCCGACCACCCTATCCAAACGTAGGTCTCTTGGGATCGTCACCGATCTCTAGAAATACCGTAGAAATGGCTCTTCCCTTTTGGACTATCCTATCATTTCCAATGTCGGTTGTCCATTGTTCATTCAGCGGAAGACCTAGAGAATGCTTGCCCTCCACTAGACCTCGACCATACCGCCATCCCCTTTTGGCAACCTTACACAGATGTAGCCTCTCTTCCCTCTCTGCCTAAGCCTGATGTCTGGCTGAATCCCTGACCCCGTCCGACTAAGAAGAGACCAGCAAATAATCCTCCATGACAGACTTGCGGCCCTCCTTAGGATTGTGTTTTATTTGCATCCATTCTATGTCTGTCTAGAGATATGTTTGTGTACAGGTTTATTGTCTTAACTTTTTCTCTTTAGGTGGTTTAAAATCTGTGCTTTAAAAATGTTTAGCTACAGTCTGCCTTGAATTTTTGTTGTTTGGGTGCCGGGATGAGGGGTGCATATTCTTATTCACTCGTTCACTCTTCTCTCCGCCGCCACGCCTCTCTGTCAGTCAGTGCTTAACTGACTAATACTGCAGTGTGGATCAGTGCAAATATCTTTACTACAGAATTTGAAAACAATTACTTCTTATTGTTCTCTTTTCTGTGTTTCTCATCTTTTCTTTCTTTGTCTCTTCATACTGGTGCATTTATGTCGCGTATTCAGGTTACGACATTGAATGTCAAGGGCTTCAACTTCCCTACTGAACGCTCCCAGGTCAAACACTCCCTTAAAAAAATGGATTCGTCTGTGCTGCTGCTACAGGAAACCCACTTGAAAGGTAAAATTCCAAACCTTCCTAAATCACCTTACACTACATGGTTCCATTCATGCAATGATAGTGGCAAACGTAACTGTGTCAGTATAGCTCTACGGTCTGACATTCCCTTTGAATTTGTCTCCCAGATTGCTGATGGCGCAGGCCGCTTTCGTTTCATAAAAGGTAAAGTGGCGAACACCCTGACTACCATTGGGAATATTTACGCCTGAACTCGGGCCAGATTCCTTGGCTATCTGCGACTCTAGACAAGTTTTCTCAGTTCTCTGAGGGCCTAACGCTTCTGGGAGGGGACTTCAACATTGTGCTTGAGCCCCTTCTGGACTCCTCCACGGGAACCTCTGCTCACAGCTACTCAGCTCTGAGGAAAATACGTAGACTCCTCACATCTTTAAGATTGATGGATGTGTGGAGATTCTTCCACCCCACGGATAGGGACTATACCTTCTACTCCCACCCCCATCATTCTTACCAAAGACTAGATTACCTGCTCATCATGGATAGCCAACTCCCTTTAATAGATTCCCCCTCTATAGGCAACATTCTCCTGTCTGACCATGCCCCAATGTCCATGTTTCTCAACATACACAGCCTTTTGCCTAGGCAATATAACTGGAGACTTAATGAAACTCTGCTCTACTCGTCGCGCAATAAGCAGCGAGTTGAGGCGGCGCTGAAGACCTACTTTGCTGAGAATGATACGCAGGATGTCTCCACTAGCACTATCTGAGAAGCCCATAAGCCAGTGATCAGAGGAGTACTTATAATCATGGGTTCGTTTATGAAGAGAGAGAGGAACCGGGAAATTTATGACCTTCTTTCCCGAATATTTGACCTTGAAAACCAGCATAAACGGTCTGCGGCTCAAGGGGTTCTCTCCTCGCTTCTACTTTCCAGAGGCACGGCAAAGGCATATACCTCTGCTGCTCACAAACTCTACATGCATGGTGATAAGGGGAGCAAACTCATGGCTTATCTAGCTAAAAAGAGAAGACAGCAGAACTATATCCCCAAAATCAGGTCTCCTACTGGAGCTGTACTTGAGGACACCAATGACATTGCGGCTGAGTTTTGCTCCTTCTATCAAACACTGTATGACCTACATCCTGGAGAGATGCCCAAGGAGCGAGCGGACAGAACTGAGCTGATTGAATCTTTCCTTGACTCCCTCTCTCTTCGTACCTTAACTGCTATGCAAAAAACGCAACTAGAATCCCCTTTTACACTTAAAGAAATCCGTGATGCGCTCTCCAGTATGCCCTCTAGTAAGTCTCCAGGTCCTGACGGTTTTCCGGCCTCATACTATAAACAGTTTGGAGACGTCCTGCTGCCATTCTTCCTCAGAGTATGTAACTCTCTTAACGCTTCTCAACATTTCTCTCCTTCAGCGCTTGAAGCACATATTTCGGTATTACCCTTCGCTATGCGGTAGTTATCGCCCTATATCACTTTTGAATGTGGATGTTAAATTATATGCCAAAATCATAGCTAACAGGATGCAATCCTTACTCTCATTCCTAATTGACCCAGTGCAGACGGGTTTTGTTAAGGGGAGAGAAGGTAAACACAACACTACGCAAGTTCTCCATCTGATCCAGTACACCAGGTCAAGAAATATCCCTTTGGTTCAGTTGTCTACTGATGCAGAGAAAGCTTTCGACCGGGTGGATTGGACCTTTATGGTCAAGGCGCTTTCCCGTTTCGGCTTTCAACAACTCTTCGTTCACAAAATCCTGCCTCTGTACACTTCCCCACATGCTAAGGATTGAGTAAATGGCCACCTATCGAGGCCTGTCCAGATCATGAATGGAACAAGACAGAGTTGTCCACTCTCTCCCCTCCTTTTTGTCCTCACAATTGAGACTTTGATCCAGAGTCTGCGTCAGGAGCCACTTCTGTCGGGGGTCGCCATTGGTGACAGAGTGCATTGCACAGCGGCATTTGCCGATGACTTGCTTATTTTCATCACCAACCCCTCCACAGCCCTACCCCGACTTCAAGAGATGTTTATCCATTTTGGTGACTTATCCAATTTCTAAATTAATTCTAGCAAATCCGAGGGACTATGTGTCTCCTGCACTCCGGCTCTATTAAAGTCTCTGAAACTCAGCTCCCCCTTCCTACTGCGTTCAGATAGTATAAAATACCTAGGAATTAATTTAACTCCCTCACTTGAACACTGGTATCAATACAATTACACACCTTTACTCTCCGAGATTAAAGCCACTATCCTGTCTTGGCATATCCCATATATTTCATGGATTGGTAGAACCAACTTACTTAAAATTATTATTCTCCCCAAACTCCTTTATCTATTCCAAACTCTCCCGATTCCCCTCCCTAGAGCCTTTTTTGCTACCATTAGACAAAAGTTTTCTAAATACATTTGGAATAATATTAAACCCAGAATAGCATTTCACACTCTTATTCGTCCAAAACGCTCAGGGGGAGAGGGCTTCCAGATATTGAATCCGAATACCACTCCGTACAATTAGCCAGGATAACTGAGTGGTTTGATAATGCCTCAATTAGACTTGGGGTTCTCGTGGAGGAGGCCACCATAGGCATGTCCCTTACCTCCCTTCTGTGGCTTAACAAACCCAATGCAGCCCTTTTTAAGTCACACAACTCTCTTACCTCTGCTTCATATCAAACATGGATGAAAGGTGAGGGGATGAAATCTCTGCACAAAATTTCGTCTTCCCTGATGACGGTTCATGACCTTGTGCAGTCGCAGACTGAGAGGTTTCGAGACTGTTCTTCCCTGCCTGGAAAGGCATCCTGCAGCACGTACGATTCCATATTGACTAACGGGGCTGTTCCTACCCTCACTGAATTGCAGGCTCAACCTGGTTTCTCGTCTATCAATTTTCTCACTTACACTCACCTCAAAAGGTGTTACCTGGGAGCGTTTAGGCAGGGACCAATAGACCGCCCGCTATCCTGGTTGGAAGCAACCCTCCTCCTTCTGCAACCACCTCGAAGCTTATTACACTATATTATAATAATCTCATTAAGATGAATTTATCCATACAGCCCTCTTTTCTTAAAGCTTGGGAGTTGGAACTTAAGACTACTTTTTCTGACGAGGACACCAGGGCAGTTTTTCGAAACTCCCTTGGTACCTCAAGAATCCTCATACAAACTGACATCTGGGTGGTACAAGACTCCCTGGGTATTGCATAAAATGTGTAACGAAATTTCCCCAGATTGTTGGAGGTGTCATAAAGACCCGGGAACATATTTACATTTGTGGTGGGTGTGTGAGAAAATCTCCCCCTTTTGGGCCGAGATACAAACTGTCCTCAATACTATAACTCATTCCTCTATTGTCATTTCCCCTCGTGTAGTGTTCCTAAACCTGTGGCCAACATTCCCTGGGGGGGCCCCCAGGGAGCTATGGTTACATCTCTTCGCGGCGGCCAAATCTCTATTACCGTTGTATTGGAAGACCGAGGTTGTGCCACGAATAAGTCATTGGCTTAGGAAGGGAGCCCAGCTGGCGAGAATGGAGGAGCTCTCGCATCTTGAGTATCACTCTCATGCCAAGTACCGAAAGATCTGGGCACCCTGGTTTGAATTCTGCAAAAATGACTCCTTTCAACACCTCTGGGGTGCAGACTCCCCCTGCATTGGATAAGGACGATTGTTATTCTAGTTTGGGACTACTTTCTAAACTTTCCCGCTAGGCCTGATGTCCTTGGAGATCTCTCTCCTTGCACGTTTCTTTTCCCTCCTTTTCTATCCCCTCCTTTACCCCCTTCCCCTTGACGTTGGTGCAAGTGGTGTGAACATACGCCAGGAAGCTCATACTTCCTTATTGTTCTGTTTGTATAATATGTTCTGTTTAATATTGAGATAACGCATTGTACTTACGTGTCTTCTTATTGTGAATTCTAACAATTACTCGTATATTGTATGTACTGTGGCGCTTATGCATATTGTAATTCGCATTTTGCCTTTCTGTAAAACCTCAATAAAATGTTATTTTCCCCCCCAAAAAAACCAAAAAAACTATACATATGTGGTATTACCGTAATCGTACCAACCCACAGAATAAAGGTAATTATTATTTACGCCACATGGTAAACAGCATAGAACAATGGCGGAATTGCTGTGTTTTTTTCTATTCCCCTCCAATAAAAGTTAATCAAAAAATTATATGTATCCGAAATTATGCCATTAAAAAATACAACTAATGCCGCAAAAAAAAACGTCCTCGGCGATGTCGATGCAAAAATAAAAAAGTTATAGCTCTTTAAATGCGACGATGGAAAAACGAAAAAAATTGCTTGGAAATTAAGGCCTAAAATAGGCTGGTCACTAAGGAGTTAAAGCCCAAAATAACTATTTCCTGAAAGGATAAAGGACTTGAGATGAGCAAACCTATTAGACAAATATCAAATTAGGTCCAAATTTTCCAAAAGCTTAAAATTCGTCGAAATGTGAAAGTTTTGGTGTTCGCAGTGCAAGAATTGTCAAAATGGTGGCCACCGGTGAGCGCTCTCTGCCAATTATATAAAAAAAAAGAGGGGAGAAGAGGATTAAAAAAAACTAAACATACTCACCACCTTCCCTGGTCTCCTGACGTGTCCCTGCCGGAAAGTGAGATGACATAGCTGTGATCGCTGCAGCCAATCCCAGGCCACAGTGATCACATGGGACAGCTACGTCATCTCACCTGCCGGTAGCGACGTGTCGCTACTGTAGTACAGCGTATGTGTTGAGTGTGTTTGTTTTTATTTTTGTGAAATCGCATGTACCCTGATTGCCTTGTTTGACCCTCTGATGTCTTCAAGGACTGTAACCAACTTAGATTCAGTCCTAGAAGATGTTAAATAGTCTGATAGGCCTATCGGGTGACTTGCGATTCGCAAAACGAATTTGGACCGAAACGAACGGCCGATTTAAAAGAAAATTTGCTCATCTCTATTAAGGACTCTGCACTGCAAGGCAGCAATGCTAACCAATCTGCACTGTGACATTGTAAATACTTATTATTAACACTATAGCAGGAGATGTCACTTCTGGTCATATTTGTGACATCAGATAAAATACAGGAGGCCATTGTTACCTCACTGCATGATGTCATAATGACTGTGACTCTATAAGAACAGGGGTTTAGGTGGAGCGACTTTAGGATATGAAGATAAACAGACACAAGATACTTCACCATGAGGATCTCACAGAGAATAGCGGAAGCTTCTGATGTTTGTGAAGTCCGCAGTCGGGATCCGGAACAATAGAAGAGGAGAACTTCATGCACGAGCTGCATGGCAGGGGAAGAACAGGAAAACCGGGGGCTTTAGCTTATATACACGGTGATAGGAGGTTCAGTCATTTACTTTCAGGTTTTGGGACCAAGAAGAAAAACAGTAATGTGGAGGAAAATCTGCCGCCATGATGCCAGCAATCTCCAAACATTGAAGGTATGTACATAATATATATGTTCATTTAATCTGAAAATGTGGGATATTTGAGAATTTGGGGGTTTGTTATACATTATGGCCCATATTTACTGAGCAGTTTATGTCAGTTTATTTTGTAAGCTTAACCAAATAAAGTTGCAAACGGTGACATGCAACAAATTTGGTGTAAAATGTATCTTTTCTCGTCACTTGACAAATTTAAAAAGTGACTAAAAAGTGGGCGTGGTCTCCAAGGAGACGAAGATGAGAACTGTGAGATTGATCAAAATCGTATGTAACGTGACAATTCTACTTATAATTCTATATTTGGTGCCTTCCGATGTCATAATACACTGATTATACAGGTCAAGGTAAATACATGGAATGTATTATGACTTTAGCAAGAACCATGTTTGATGTCCTCCTATAACTCCTCCGTGTTACACATGCTAAGATTCCTTACACGTTATCCCATAGCCTCTCATGGTTGTGTCCTACTAGACCCTGGACCTTGTTTGGTCTGCATAGAGGCTAAACAGTTCTCAGTGGTCCATGACTATTTTTTGGTGGGATAACAGGGAACGATGGTTTCCCATAGTTCAAGCAGAAGACACCTGCTATATGCTATGTTCACCAGTGAGGCAAATCCAAGCTGGGAAGGAGGTAATTGCATGTTACTTGTGGCCATTAGGAGGAGAAAAACTCAAAGACGGAGGACATCAATTGTGAGTCTAAGAAGTTGATTGTGTAAAAAGTGGCTTTCAGACCAAAGGCCTAATCCCTGCCCTCCTGGAGTCGGCCATTTGCTTTACACCACATCAGTGACCTCGTATAATGGAACTGGCCTTGTCCTGTGACATAGGAGGGCAGTGTTTTCTTTCTCTTTCACCAGCAGAGATGACCATAGCCGAGCAGTGATGTCCGTAGTCCGATCAGTGGAGGAGCGACCTGCATGATACCAGGACGTCGTGGAGAACATCTGGGATTGGACACCTTCTTATAACTTACTATTCCATATAATGTCATAGCTATCAGTAAGATGTTAGTTAGTTGCATTACAAGCTCTGATCCTGGGTTCTCGGACTGATCGCCTTTTCTCGGGGTCAACAAGGAATTTTCCCCTGTGGCACAAATTGGCTAAACGTGCGCAGGGTTTTTGCCTTCTTCTGGATCAATAGCTTTAGTTAGGAATTTTATTTAAATAAATTGTGTTTAAAAATGAAAGATCTGTCTCCTCGTCATTTCTCAATATTATATAGCAGTCAGGTATTAGTTTATATTATGGGAGGTTATTATGGTTATTTTGCTGCTGATAATCCAATATGGTTGATTCCATGAAGCATTGGATAATATACACATACAGAAGAGAAATACATCATATGATCCATATAAATGCTACTACTATAAAGGAACACTAAGGATCGATGCACACGATGCGTATTACGTGCCTTTTTGGAGAGCGGATATGCGTGCAGCACCTCTGCAGAGTAATACAGTACCAGCATATTCAATGAGATTCCAAGAAATCTCATGTACACGGTACGGTATTTTTCGGGACTGAAATTGACCTGTGGTGTATTGTTTAGAATCCGCAGCATGTAATTTTATCTTGCGTTTCCGCTTGCAAATTCTATTTGTCTAGTGCAGAGGAAAATCCAACCAAAATTTCTCAGCATGAAAAGGCACCGAAAAACGAATCAAATGGGAGAAAACGCACCGAAAAACGCATCACCTTCAGGTGTGTTTTTTTCCAGAGGTTTTGCTGTGTGTTTCCCACAGTAAAATACACAACATGTGCATGTAGCCTAAAGGTAAAAAATACATATAAATCAAAACAATCCACTTGCTCCTGTTTTGCCTGAGAAATTTTTCTGTGTGGGTCCTAGAGTAGCCATTTTCCCCCATCCCTTACTAAGCCACACCCCTCAGCCGTCGGCCAGCGGAAATGGAAGAGATTGGAAGGAACATGAAGAGGTTGTCGATGTTGCTGAGAAACCCAGCGATCAGATGTAATCTATGAAAGGCTTTATTTCGCTGCAGTGCCACCACAGGGTTAAAGGGTAACTAAACGTTTGAAAAACTTCTGTCATAGTGACATGTCAGAAGTTTAAATTGGTTGGGGTCCGAGCACTGAGATCTGCACCAATTGCTCAAATGAAGCAGCAGAAGCCCTCGTGTGAGTGCTCAGCTGCTTTGTGTCTGTTCGGATTTCTCCGGAAAGCCGATGTATCGAAGTACGGGCTCATAGACATTTTTCTCGAGTCTGTACTCCGATACATTCATTTCCGGAAAAAGCCGAACAGATACGAATCGGCTGAGCGCTCACATGAGCACTTCTGCTGCTTCGTTTAAGCGATTGGAGGGGGTCTCAGTGCTTGGACCCTTTCACAGCCATACAAAATCTGAGCAGCATTTTGATATTTGTCACTATTGAATTTGCTGGTCATTAAAGGGCCATACCCTAGTAGATAACTGCTACAATGGCAATTATGTGCCTTATAGAAAATCACTCCCACTTTTGCAGATGTCATTAGTTCATTGTTGCATTTGTATATTCTCATAAACCTACCGTTAAATCAGGTGCGACCGAATAAAAATATAAAGCAAGTCCTAAACCTATAACATCTAATAAAACACTTTTTAATAAAAGGGAACTGACTGTTTTCACAACATGACCAATACTTCTTAATTACTTTAAAGAAAAGCCCTAATTGGCGCAACAGCGGGAATCATCTCACGATAAATAGGAGAGGCAGGAAAGTGAGAGGTGTACACTCCCCTGGCGGTATATGCTGGGGACACGACAACCTGGTAGTCAAAAAGATGTCAATGTAGTCCAAGTGCTAGTTTGGGGGACTACTAGCCACTAGTGTCCCAGGCAGAGAATAATCAGTATCGAATGCTGAGATGCACTAGGATATTTTGAGTGCAAGACGGTGAAAAATTACCCTTTACAAAGGCGCTGTTTCCTTTGCGATATTAAGGATGATCCTCTGGATTCATGCAAATGTTAATCTTTTATTAATATCGTAACATGCAACATGTTTCAGAGCCAAACCGGCTCCTTCATCGACATTTGACCTATACTTATGTCATAGACGGGAAGCGGGAGTATGGAGCAGGCTCACGGCTCCATCATCTAAGCTGTTAGAAAGGGAGAGGCGGCCCCCTCTGACAGCCCATCGGGTGCAGATCGTCATAATGGCAGCCTGGGGGCCAAATGAAGGCCTCCAGGTCTGCCATCTTTGTACTCATATTAAGCTCTGCCAGCGACAGCGTTTATTAAAATCCTATGAAAATCATGTTTTACTGCAATACTTTTTTATTGCACTATATCATGCAAACGATCCAATGGTCACTGGTTCAAGTCCCCTACGGGGACTAATAAAAAAAAAGTAAAAAACGGTTAAAGTTTTTTTATGTACAAAAAATTAATAAAAGTTAAAAAAAAGCCATGTAAAAAATAAATTATAAAAACACAGCTGGTATTACCACCATCTGTAAAAGTCAGAACTATTAGGGCATGCCCAGGCGTGGCGTATCTCTCTCAATTACGGGTGCACACACGTAGTCACCCGTAATTACGGGAGCCCCATTGACTTCCTCAGTCTGGCTGTAGACCTAGAAATACATAGGTCCAGCTAGAATGAAGAAATGTCATGTTAGTAAAACCAATACGCTCCGCAGCACACATAACATCTGCGGACTTCATTGCGGAATTTTTACTCTCCATTGAAGTCAATGGGGAAATTCCGTAATGAGTCCGCAACAAGTCTGCGACACGTCCGCAACAACCATTGTATGCTGCGGTAAACAAATTCCACACCGCAGCCTATTCTCCACAGCGGAATTGTCCGCAACGTATAAACGAACACAACTAAAAAGCTGTGGAAGACAATGGAGAAACGTGTACGCTGCGAATTTCCGCTGCGGACTGTCCGCAGCGGAATTCCAGAGCAATTCCGCCACGTCTGGTCATGCCCTTACAATTTCACGTTACTTAATCCGCAGGGTGAACGCTGTAAAAAGATAAAAATGCCAGAATAGCTGGTTTTGGTCACCTCATGTCCCACAAGAAAATGGAAGAAAAAGTGATCAAAAGATTTATGTACCCTACAATGGTCCCAATAAAAACTATAGCTCGCTCCGCAAATAACAAGCCCTCACATTGTTTAATTGATGGAAAAATAAAAAAGTTATGGCTCTCATAACATTGCAACACAAAAAATGTTTTTCTTAATACGTTTTTTCTTTATCCAAGTAGAAAAACATAAAAAACGACATAGGTTTGCTATTGCTGTAATTGTACTACAAAATAAAGTTAACATGTCGTTTTTATTGCATAGTGAACACCGTAAAAACTAAACCCAAAAAACAGCGGAGGAATCACTGTTTTTTTTCCATTCCAACCCACAAAGAATTTTTTTCTAGATTTCAAGTACATTATATTGTGAAAATTAAGGAAGGAGGTAAAGGAAAAAGCACAAATGAAAATCCGATAAATGGCTGTCGCGGGAAGGGGTTTATGTGCAATAGTAGAAAAAAAATACATATTTGGTATCGCCGTAATCCTACTGGCCCATAGAATAAAGGTAACATATTATTTATGCAGCAGGGTGAATGGCGCAGGTTTAAAATGTTGTAATGTGCAACAGAGATAAAAAAAAAACTACACAAACTAATTATCGCTATACTCATAACGACCCGCAAAATAGAGTTATTTTTGTCGCACAAAGAATATCGTAAAGAATAAATCAAAAAAATAAAATTAAAAAATACAATTTGTTTTGCAAAAAACAAGCCCTTATATGGCTACGTCGACAGAAAATGTAAAAAGTTATGGCCCACGGAACGTAGTGATAAAAAAATAAAATAATTACTGCATCCCTCTTAGTGACCGCCAATACGCCTTTTCATGGCGGTTACTAAGGGGTCTTAGGCTAGGCCGCCGCCGCTTTTTCACGGCAGCCTAGTCTAAGTCCTGATGACTGCCGGATCTTGCTCCAATGGTAGCCATAGAAGTTTACTTAGATCGGGGCCGTTTAACCCCTTAAATGCTGCGGTCAATAGCGACCACGGCATTCAAGTCATTTACAGAGGGAGGGAGCTCCCTCTGTCACCCATCGTCGGCCCACAAATGCAATACTGAGTATACCAAAGCATTATATCTGCGATCAAAAGATCTAGTGGGACTAAAAAAAATAAGTAATAAATGTTAAATAAAAATGATTAATAAAGATTACAGTAAATAAAACAATAAACCATTTTTTCCATTTAAAAGGGGTTTTATCTATTAAAAATGAAAAAAAGAAATAAAAGTACACATATATTGGATCGCCACGACCGTAATGACCCAAACAATAAAGTTAATATGAAATTTAAACTGCAAGGGGAACACCGTAAAAAAAAACGCAAAAAATTATGGCAGAATTGCTATTTTTTTCCATTGCCCCCCAAAAGTTCTATATACAACACCAGAACAAAGCTCATTACATATATACAGCTCCAGAACAAGCTCATTACATATATACAACACCAGAACAAGCTTATTACATATATACAACACCAGAACCAAGCTCATTACATATATACAGCACCAAAACAAAGCTCAGTGCATATATACAGCACCAGAACAAACCTCATTACATATATACAGCACCAGAACAAAGCTCAGTGCATATATACAGCATCAGAATCAAGATCAGTACATATATAAAGTGTCAGAACCAAGCTCAGTACATAAATAAAGTGCCAGAACCAAGCTCAGTACATATATACAGTGCCAGAACCTAGCTTAGTACATAAATACAATACCAGCACAAATACAGCTCAATTAATTGCAACCCCTGTAGAATAGGTTTGCACTAAATTGTATACAGCTCCCAGCTTGGCCCAAACAATGTTAACGATATGCTGGGAGTGGCTGTTTCACACAAAAAATCATACCACCCATCATCTTGCAGCAGATCATACAGTGACTACAGTAGATTAGAGGCAGAATAAACATTTACATTAAGTGACTCACCAGTGACGATCTCCGATTCTAGTTGTTCTTTTTCACTTTTTTTTCCCATCTGGTGACTTCTCCCGGCCACAGCCCATTTCTGCAGTTTGCAACTCCATGTCTCCAGCTTGCAACTCCATGTCTCCAGCTTCTCACTGTTCAAACATTTCTGCACCTATAAACAAAGATAAAGTTATCATGGTGCCAGACACTGCACACCTAAATATAATAGCACCATACACTGCACCTCTAATTATAATAGCAACATACACTGTCCCTGATTATGATAGCACCATACACTGCACCTCTAATTATAATAGCACCATACACTGTGTCACACACACACACACACACACCGTGCCCCCTGTAGATAGTGCCCTCCATAGAGACCCCTGTAGATAGTGCCCTACATAGAACTTCCTGTAGATAGTGATCCCGTAGAGCCCCTGCTAATAGTGCCCCACATACAGCCCCCTGTAGATAGTGTCCCACACGTAGCCCCCCTTGTAGATAGTTCCCCATATATAGCTTCCCTGTAGATAGTGCTCCACATATAGCCCACCCCTGCATATAGTGTCCAACATATAGCCCATCCCTGTAGATAGTGCCCTACATATATCTCCCCTTATAAATAGTGCTCCACATATAGCCCACCCCTGTATATAGTGCCACACATATAGCTCCCCTATAGTGCTCCACATATAACCCACCCCCGTATATAGTGCCTCACATATAGCTCCCCATATAGTGCTCCACATATAGCCCACCCCTGTATATAGCCCCCCTGTAGATAGAGCTGACCTCTGTAGATAAAGCCCCCCCCTGTAGATAATATCACTCACATTTTTATTAGAATAAAAAAAAAAACTTGACACACTCCCGCTCCCACGCCGTCCAGTGGCAATGTAGACCTGCTATCTTCTGAGCAGGTCTGCTGGAGTTACATCCTCGCGCTTCTTGCGTCGTTGAAAGGCGCCGATTGACATGGTAAGTCATTCTGCTCTGCCAATCAGCGGCTTTCATAGACTCAAGCATCGCGCCGCTTGTGTCTATGAAAGGCAGTGATTGGCAGGGGACCATGACTTGCCCTGTCAATCAGTGCCTTTCAACAATGCAAGCGGTGCAAGGAAGTAACCACATCGCTTGAGTCGTTGAAAGGCGCTGAATGGCCGGGCACAGAACGTACCCATCCATTCATCTAATACAGTGCAGGAGGGGTGGCGGTGGCTGGTGTTGGCATTGGCGCCGCCACCCCTCTTAGAGAGGTAGTAGGGCGCAGTCATGGACGGTGAAGTCCTGGCAACCCCCCCACTTTCCCCCTTAGTTACATAGTTACATAGTTACATAGTTACATAGTTACATAGTTAGTACGGCTGAAAAAAGACACATGTCCATCAAGTTCAACCAAGGGAAGGGAAAAGGGAAGGAAAAATTTCTACACATAGGAGCGAATATTTTTTTGTTCTAGGAAATTATCTAACCCTTTTTTAAAGCCATCTACTGTCCCTGCTGTGACCAGCTCCTGCGGTAGACTATTCCATAGATTCACAGTTCTCACTGTAAAGAAGCCTTGTCGCCTCTGCAGCTTGAACCTTTTTTTCTCCAGACGGAGGGAGTGCCCCCTTGTTTTTTGAGGGGGTTTTACAAGGAACAGGATTTCACCATATTTTTTGTATGTGCCATTAATATATTTATATAAGTTCATATCCCCCCTTAGTCGTCTTTTTTCAAGGCTAAATAGGTTTAATTCTTTCAATCTTTCCTCATAACTTAAATTCTCCATGCCCCTAATTAGCTTCGTTGCTCTTCTTTGTATTTTTTCCAACTCCAGGGCATCCTTTCTATGAACTGGAGCCCAGAACTGGACTGCATATTCTAGATGAGGCCTCACTAATGCTTTGTAAAGTGGTAATATTACATCCCTGTCCCGCGAGTCCATGCCTCTTTTAATACACGACATTATCTTGCTGGCCTTTGAAGCAGCTGATTGACACTGCATGCTGTTATTGAGTTTATGATTTACAAGTACACCCAGATCCTTCTCAACAAGTGAATCCGCCAGTGTAACTCCCCCTAGGACATATGATGCATGCAGGTTGTTGGTACCCAGATGCATAACTTTACATTTATCTAACAAACTTCATCTGCCAAGTGGATGCCCAAACACTTAGTTTGTTTAAATCTGCCTGTAATTCATGAACATCTTCCATAGTCTGAACTATATTACATAGCTTGGTGTCATCTGCAAAAATAGAAATAGTGCTATTAATCCCATCCTCTATATCATTAATAAATAAGTTGAATAATAGTGGTCCCAGCACTGAACCCTGGGGTACACCACTTATTACCGGGGACCATTCAGAGTAGGAATCATTGACCACAACTCTCTGGATACGGTCCTTGAGCCAATTCTCAATCCAATTACAGACTATATTTTCTAAACCTATAGTCCTTAATTTACCCATTAGGCGTCTATGGGGGACAGTGTCAAATGCCTTTGCAAAGTCCAAAAACACTAAATCCACAGCGGCCCCTCTGTCTAGACTTCTGCTCACCTCTTCATAAAAACAGATTAGGTTAGTTTGACAACTTCTGTCCTTAGTAAAACCGTGCTGGCTGTCACTTATAATGCTATTTATTGTCACATAATCCTGTATATAGTCCCTCAATAGCCCCTCAAACATTTTCCCCACGATGGATGTTAAGCTTACTGGTCTATAATTACCTGGTGAAGACCTAGAGCCCTTTTTGAAAATAGGCACCACATTTGCCCTGCGCCAGTCCCTTGGCACTATACCAGTCACTAGAGATTCTCTGAATATTATGAAAAGGGGGACAGAAATAACTGAACTAAGCTCTTTAAGAATTCTAGGGTGTAACCCATCTGGTCCTGGGGCCTTGTGCACATTTATTTTATTTATTTTAGCTTGGACCATCTCTACATTCATCCAATTCAGTATATCAACTGATATATTAACAGCACTGGCACCGGCTACATCAGCTGCTCCTTCTTCAGTTGTATATACAGAGCTAAAGAACCCATTTAGTAACTCTGCCTTCTCTTGATCCCCTGTGATCAACTCCCCATTACCATTATCTAGGGGTCCTACATGTTCAGACCTGGGCTTTTTTGCATTTATATGCTTGAAGAATTTTTTAGGATTTGTTTTACTATCCTTGGCCACCTGCCTTTCATTTTGTATTTTTGCTAATTTTATTACATTTTTACAGATTTTATTAAGCTCTTTATATTTTACAAAGGCTACAGCTGTACCCTCAGATTTGTATTTTTTAAATGCCCTTTTTTTGTCATGTATTGCCCCTTTCACACAAGGTGTAAGCCATGTGGGGTTTAATTTGAGTCGTTTATACTTGTTACCTATAGGAATACATTTTGCACTATAATAACTCAAAGTAGATTTGAAAATCTCCCATTTATCATTTGTTCCATTATTTGACATTAGTTCTTCCCCCGCCCCGCCTGCCCCCCCTAGCTACGCCCCTGCATGTACCCCAAAAAAGTACCACAAAAAACAAGCCCACATATTACTAAATTGACGGAAAAATTAAAAAGTGACGATGCAAAAACAAATAATTTCGGTTCAAATGTTTTTTTTATTGTGCAAAAGTCGTAAAACATAAAAAACCTATACATATGTGGTATCACCGTAATCGTACCGACCCATAGAATAAAGGTAACATGTTATTTACGCCGCACGGTAAACAGCATAGAACAATGGTGGAATTGCTGTTTTTTTTTTCTATTCCCCTCCAATAAAAGTTAATCAAAAAATTATATGTACCCGAAATGGTGCCATTAAAAATTACAAATGTCTTGTTTGCTCCATGGTTAAATAATTAATTATTTCATTATTAAAAAATACAACTAATTCCACAAAAAAAAAAGTCCTCGGCTATGTCGATGCAAAAATAAAAATGTTATAGCTCTTCAAATGCGACGATGGAAAAACGAAAAAAATAGCTTGGAAATTAAGGCCTAAATAGGCTGGTCACTAAGGAGTTAAAGCCCAAAATAACTGTTTAATGAAAGAATAAAGGACTTGAGATGAGCAAACCTATTAGACACATATCACATTAGGTCCAAATTTCCCAAAAGCTTAAAATTCGTCAAAATGTGAAAGTTTTGGTGTTCGCAGCGCAAGAATTGTCAAAATGGTGGCCACTGGTGAGCGCTGTCCACCAATTGGCCAATTATATAAATAAAAGAGGAGAGAGAAGGATTATTAAAAAAAATTAAATAAACTAAACATACTCACCACCTTCCCTGGTCTCCTGACGTGTCTCTGCCGGAAAGTGAGATGACGTAGCTGTGATCGCTGCGGCCAATCCCAGGCCACAGTGATCACATGGGACAGCTACGTCATCTCACCTGCCGGTAGCGACGTGTCGCTACTGTAGTACAGCGTATGTGTTGATTGTGTTTTTTTTTATTTTTGTGAAATCGCATGTACCCTGATTGCCTTGTTTGACCCTCTAATGTCTTCAAGGACTGTAACAAACTTAGATTCAGTCCTAGAAGACGTTAAATAGTCCGATAGGCCTATCGGGGGACTTGCGATTCGCAAAACGAATTTGGACCGAAACGAACGGCCGATTTAAAAGAAAATTCGCTCATCGCTATTAAGGACTCTGCACTGCAAGGCAGCAATGCTAACCAATCTGCACTGTGACATTGTAAATACTTATTATTAACACTATATCAGGAGATGTCACTTCTGGTCATATTTGTGACATCATCAGATAAAGTACAGGAGGCCATTGTTACCTCACTGCATGATGTCATAATGACTGTGACTCTATATGAACTGGGGTTTAGGAGGGGCGACTGCTCAGTCCAGGATATGAAGATAAGCAGACACAAGATACTTCACCATGAGGATCTCACAGAGAATAGCGGAAGCTTCTGATGTGTGTGAAGTCACCAGTCGGAATCCGGAACACTGGAAGAGGAGAACTTCATGCACGAGCCGCATGGCAGGGGAAGAACAACAGGAAAACAGGCGGCTTTGGCTTATATACACGGTGATAGGAGGTTCAGTCATTAACTTTCAGGTTTTAGGACCAAGAAGAAAAACAGTAATGTGGAGGAAAATCTGCCGCCATGATGCCAGCAATCTCCAAACATTGAAGGTATGTACATGATATATATGTTAATTTAATCTGAAAATGTGGGATATTTGAGAATTTGGGGGTTTGTTATACATTATGGCCCATATTTACTGGGTAGTTTATGTCAGTTTATTTTGTAAGCTTCACCAAATAAAGTTGCAAACGGTGACATGCAACAAATTTGGTGTCAAATTTATCTTTTCTCGTCACTTGACAAATTTAAAAAGTGACAAAAAAAGTGCCATTTATTAAAGTAAACTATGTTAAAATGGCACAAATTTTGCCCTTATTATTTTATTGCAGGGAGGAGATCTGGACGAGCGGCTGAAGATGAGAACAGTGAGATTGATCAAAATCATATGTAACGTGACAATTCTATTTATAATTCTATATTTGGTGCCTTCCGATGTCATAATACACTGATTATACAGGTCAAGGCAAATACATGGAATTAGAGATGAGCGAACCGGGAGAACCGAACCCGTTTTCGGTCCGAACATCGCGAAAAGTTCGGTTCGCAGCAAATCCGAACTTCACCGGGTTCGGTCGAACACGTTTTGACCGAACTCGGGCGGGCAGAAAAAAATATTACAAAAATATTATACTAATCGGCAGCCACTTGTCTCTATCAATCACTGATAGAGAAAAGAGGCTGCTGATTAAAAATAAAATAAAAAGCATTTCATACATACCCGGTCGTTGTCTTGGTTACGAGTCCCTCTTCTTCCTCCAGTCCGTCCTTCTTTCCTGACGCGGCAGCCTGTGATTGGCTGCAGAGGTCGCGGCAGCCTGTAATTGGCGGGAGTTTGGCGTGAGTACGAATGGCTTTGGTGTTGTGCACCCATTTCTCTCCTTCTCAGCATTTAAATCAGGGGTCTCAAGCACGCGGCCCGTGGGCCGCATGCGGCCCCTGGGGCTGTCATCTGCGGCCCGCGGGACACAGAGCCGCTAGTATTGGCTCTGATCCGAGACTCTGGAATTCCCTGACATCGTTGTCCACATACGAACAGCGATGTCTGGGGCTTCCCCAGAGCCGGAGTCCCGGGCAGAGCACTAGTATCGGCTCTGCTCTGGGACGCTGCGGAATTCCCTGACATAGCTGCCCATATATGGACAGTGTTTTAGGGTCTTCCCCAGAGCGAAGTCTCAGCCAGAGCACTAGTATCGGCTCTGCTCCGGGACGCTACGGAATTCCCTGACATAGCTGCCCATATATGGACAGTGTGTCTGGGGCTTCCCCAGAGCCGGAGTCCCGGGCAGAGCGCTAGTAGGCTCAACCTGGTACTCCGGCTGGGCTCCTGACATGCCTGGGACTCCTGCTCTGGGGAAGCCCCTGACACACTGTCCATATATGGGCAGCGATGTCAGGGAATTCCACAGAGTCCCGGAGCAGAGCCTGTACTAGCGCTCTGTCCGGGACTCCGGCTCTGGCGAAGCCCCAGACATCGCTGTTCATATGTGGACAGCGATGTCAGGGAATACTGCATCGTCCCGGAGCAGAGCCGATACTAGCGCTCTGCCCGGGACTCCGCTCTGGGGAAGACCCTGACAAACTGTCCTTATATGGGCAGCTATGTCAGGGAAATCCACCGAGTCCCGGAGCAGAGCCTGTACTAGCGCTCTGCCCGGGACTCCGGCTCTGGGGGAGCCCTAGACATCGCTGTTTGTATGTGGACAACGATGTCAGGGAATTCCAGAGTCTCAGAGCAGAGCCGATACTAGCGGCTCTGTGTCCCGCGTGTAAGGGTGCTCTCGTACTTACCTCTCCCTGGGGGGCCAACGCAGGAATACGGGCTTGTCGGCCCGCTCAGAAGTCGGCTCCGGACGAAGGAGCGTCTTTGGCGTCATGGCAACGGCCGCACTGCCGACAGCCATGACGCATGCGCCCAACGGCAAACAGGGCGAAGTCTCGCGCTGCGGGACTTGGAGGAGGAGAGAAGAGGAGGGACACGGCCGGATGACAGGGAGCGTGGCAAGCGAGGGGGGCGGAGCAAGCGAGTGGGGCGAAAAAGGAGTAGGACGGAGAGGTGACGAGAGACAAGAGGAGAGGTTTAAGAGAGCAGGTGTCCGGACCGGAGAGAGAGACCGCCGAACAGGGGTCCGGACAGGGAAAGTGAGCTGCAAGGAAGGTCGCCGGGAGAGAGGAGGCAGGAGCCTGACAGCACGTGGACTCCCCACTGCAGCCTTGGAGACAGAGGACAAAAGAGCAGCACGGGTGTTGCTGCTACAACCCTTCAGAAGAACAGAGGACTGGCCGGAGCACAAGGAGTGTGCCAACAGCCACAGGTACCGTGCCCAGACCTTAAGACCCCTGGCCAAGAGCTAGAGTCCCGTCTTAAAGAAAGTGCCCTTGTCCTAGTCAGTGACTGTTTCCTGGAGTGACGTCCCTCGCTAACTACCGCCACCGTACGCCCAGAAGACTAGTCCCAAAAGGGACAAACAACTCATCCTGAGCAAGGCCCAAAGGCAAGGCAGACTTGCTAGCTTATTAACCATGCCAGTGTCCCTGCGTGTCCTCCAGAATAAAGCACTGCATGTAATCCTTGCATGGAACTGTTGTTGATAAAGCACCGCATGTAACCCTTGCATGGAACTGTTGTTGATAAAGCACCGTATGTAACCCTTGCATGGAACTGTTGTTGACAAAGTACCGCCTGTAATACTTGCATGGAATTGTTGTTGATGAATCTTGCTGGAACAGGAGCAGGCAGAAGGAACGGCCGGGTTGACGGAACTTTATCGGACTATTAGCTGGACTTCGTGTAAACCTTAGCGTCAGCCCGCCAGTTCAGTTGCGTCCTAGGGGGTCCACCGTTCGGACCACAGACTGAGGAGAGAGAGGGTTGTCATGAAAGGTAGCGGATAGCTCCGCAAGGACCCGTGATGGTGCTGCTAGTAGGTACGTTAGTCGCTGATTCCCACAACGCGACCCGTGGGCCGAGAGTGTGACTCTTACCCTAGGGTAGGCTGCCAGTAGCGGGTAGCTCCCACCGTGACTGACCGCGGCGTGTCCCTAGCCAAGCTGGCAACGTGGGGTCAGGCACAACCTCTCTCCGGGGGACTTCCAGCGGGATCGAAGTCCTCAACCTCAGGATCCCATGGGGGCCGCCCTAATGAACATTCCCAAGTTTGACGGGAAGAGTGTATCGATCGCGGACTGGACGGAACGAGTTCGTACTGCGGCCCGGTTATTCCAGGTACCGGTGACCCACCAAGCCGACCTGGCCTTCAACTCACTCGAAGGGGACGCGAGACAAGCTGTCTTGGTTTTACCGCTAGAACACCGTGACACGCTAGAAGCAATCATCAGCCAATTGGAATCCCTCTATGGAGATGTCACTTCAGCCGCCGACCTCCGGAAGAAATTTTATACCAGGGTACAGAGGAATGGGGAATCACTCCAGCAATTCGCTGTAGGATTACAAGGAATGTGGAGTCGACTAGTACGGAAAGATCCCGCGGGGTGCGCAGCCTAAACAGAGCCGGACCGAATAGTGCGAGACCAGTTTGTATCCGGGCTAGACAGCCGGACCCTGAGGTGCGCCGCATGAGACCTCGTCCGGGTAACCCCCGCCGCCACAATGAGTGAGGTGTTACGAGAAGCGCTCGAAGTTCATCGAGAGGAGTTGGGAGAAGCGAGTATGGCCCTGCAAAAAGTGGGTGCACCTGAGCCATCTGCAAGGGAGGCCGGACGGCCAGAAGCGGTGTTCACAGAATTCGCCCGGGATGTCAAGAAGGCTATTCGGGAATAGAAGACCGATGTCGCTCAATTAAGAGTAATGGCCGATTGACCGGAATATCTTTCTCGTCCACCCCGATCGACACAAGGAGGGCCTCGACGCTGTTGGCAGTGTGATCAGCCGGGCCATTTCGCCAGAGATTGCAGGATGAGACGCTACCCAAGACGGGAACAGCCACCTTTAAACTAAGGTACCCCGCCGCTGAGGGCCAAGCTGCGGGCATTCCATCGACGGGCCCAAAAGAAAGGGTGGAACTTTTGACAGGAAAATGCCCCGTAGTTACAGCCATGATCAGGGGGGTTAACGTTCCTTGGCTTATCGACACTGGGTCGGAGGTAACCACCATGACTTATCAGTTGTTCCATGAACAGTTCCAAGGTCGACAGACTCTAGAAGCCCCTTGGATTGAACTTACGGCGGCTAATAGCCTGCCAATTCCCATTGCCGGTGTTACGTGGTTAGAATTAGAAGTATTTAATCGTAATTTTCCCCGTGCTGGTATTGTGGTAGTACATAATTCTGCAAGGCCGGGTATACCTGTTATAATTGGCATGAATGTGTTGCAGGAAATACATGGTATGATGTTCAACGAGACGAGCGGTGCCCGGTGGGAGGAGCTGGCAACCGATCGGACCGCCCGGCAAGCTTTGTTTCAGGTGCATCAAATCTGCCAACGACAGGCTGACTTGAAGACGCTACAGGGTCGAGTGGGGTCGGTGAGGGCCCCAGATAAGGCGGTGCTGGAAGTACCACCTCTACAGGAAGTCGCCATTCCCCTCTCCGTAGGGACTCATCATCGCTTAAAGGATGCCATGGTCATGGTGGAACCCATGCGAAGTCTCAAGAGTACGCCACCCTGGGTGGTAGGAAGAACGGTGTGTCGGATAACCAAAGGAATGGCGACCGTCAGAGTGCTGTATCCGACCCAAGGGGTGATTGAGATACCGGCCGGCACAGTGCTAGCTAATGTTGAGATGGTGAGGCCCGAGGACGTGACGGACCCGGCCATGGCCGAAACGTTAAAAGAGACATCGTCGAGAGATGAAGGGAGTGAGGCCGACGTGAACGAGCAGACTGATCGACTGTGGCGCCAACTCGAACTGGACGGAATAGCCCCGGATACCAAGTCAGAGGAGCAACTGAGGACGCTTCTGCAATGCTTCGGCTGGGTTTTCGCTCAGCATGAAGAGGACTTTGGGTGCACCACTACCATCGAACACGGGATTCACACGGGGAGGCACCGCCCATCAGAGAGCGATATCGCAATAAACCCCCCGCGCTGTATCGAGAGGTAAAAGAGCTCCTCCAGAAGATGTTAGACAGACAGGTAATTCGAGAGAGTCAGAGCCCATGGGCAGCCCCGATTGTGCTGGTAAGGAAGAAGGATGGGTCGCTCCGGTTTTGTGTGGATTACCGCAAGTTGAACGCCTGTACTCATAGGGTTGCCTACCCACTGCCCCGAGTGAAAGAATCATTAACCGCCATGCAGGAGGCTCGGTACTACACGATGCTCGATTTAGCAAGTGGGTACTGGCAGGTACCCATGAAGGAAGCAGATAAGGAGAAGACGGCGTTCATCACTCCCTCAGGCTTGTTCGAATTCAACCGGATGCCGTTCGGGCTAACAAATGCACCCAGTACTTTCCAACGGCTAATGGAGCATTGTCTGGGAGATCTAAATTATGAGTCAGTCTTGATCTATTTGGACGATATTGTCAGTTTTTCAAAGACCTTCCCAGAACACCTGCGGCATCTACAGGTCGTGTTGGAACGATTGGGAAGGTATGGACTCAAACTAAAACCCAGCAAATGCCGACTGGGCCGCCAGCAGATCAAATACTTAGGCCTTGTCGTGAATGCAACAGGAATTGCACCTGACCCAGATAAGATTAAAGCCATACAGAAGTGGGCCATTCCGCAGAACACCACGGAAGTACGAGCCTATCTCGGGTTGGTCGGTTACTATCGGAGGTACATCCGAGACTTCTCCAAAATTGCAAGTCCTCTGAATCAGCTCCTCTGTGGACAACCCACCCAAAAGAAGGGGAGCCGAAGCCCCAGTGTAGTGGAACAATGGCAGGAGCCACAACAAGCGGCATTCGAAGCATTGAAGGCACGACTGGTGACCGCACCCATCCTCGCTTTTGCAGACTTCGCCCAACCATTCCGGCTGTACACTGATGCCAGCCTGAAGGGACTGGTAGCGGTCCTGGCCCAGCAGCAAGGGGACGTTGAACGCGTCATCGCCTATGGTAGTCGTAGTCTGCGACCGTCAGAACGCAATCCAACCAATTACAGCTCGTTCAGGCTTGAGTTATTGGAGTTATTGGCCATCGTGTGAGCTGTTACCGTTCGGTTTGCCGAATACCTGGTCGTAAGTCAAGTGGAAATTTACACAGATAACAATACCCTGGCGTATCTTGGAACGGCAAAACTGGGAGCGATGGAACAACGATGGATAGCCCGACTGGCTCGATTCAACTATACCATTCGTCACAAGCCCTGTAAGAACCATACCAACGCAGATGCACTCTCCCGACAGCCGTGTGAGACCCCGTGTGGTTCATCCCCCACTGCAGCAGCAGCAGCAGATAGTGACAGCAATACAAGGGATTGAGGATCTTACTGAGATGTATGATAGGGCCGAGTGGAAGAAGCGGCAGCAGCAAGACCAGGACATCCAAACCATCGACAAGTGGGTGCGTCGGCAGGGAAGGCCCACGGCAGCGGAGTGAAGAAGGTTGTCAGCACCAGCTAAAGCATTGGTTCGGCAGTTGGAGCGACTGGAACACCATGATGGAGTATTGTACAGAAGAGTGTGGGCCCCACGGGAATCTCGCGACAAATAGCAGTTGGTATTGCCCATCGCCGATGTCAAACCCGTGTGCAAGTGGATGCACGAGAACCGAGGTCATTTCGCTGTGGAAAAGACTGTACAGATCATCCGGAATCACTTCTATGCTCCAAACTTGGAAAGAATAATGGAAGATGTCTACAAGGAATGCACGGAGTGTGTCCTGCACAAAGTGACGGAACAGCCGGAGAGGCCCATGCCCATCGTGACGGGTGAGCCCCTAGAACTTCTGATGATAGACTTTTTAACAGTCCAAGAAGTTACTTCAGGGCACCGATATGCGTTAGTATGCTTGGACCATTTTTCGAAATTTGCCGTGGTGATTCTTACGGGGGACCAGACTGCGACGACTACCGCGGCTGCACTGTGGAAGCATGTCATCCGTCCGTATGGGTGCCCCAGACGCATCTTGTCGGATCAAGGACAGAATTTTGAGTCTGATCTCTTCCAGGAGCTGTGTATCTTACATGGAATTCGGAAATCCAGAACGACCCCATATCACCCCCAAGGGAATGGGGCTTGCGAACGATTCAAACGCACCTTACTCGGCCTACTAAAGACCATCGGGGATGAACGACAGGAACGGTGGCCTGAATATGTGGACAACCTGGTATGGGTCTATAACAACACTGTGCATCGAACTACCGGGTATATACCATATCAATTAATGTTCGGCCGACCAAGCCAAGAGTTCCTTTGGATCTTCTGTTAGAGACGCCGGAGGTGGAAGTCAATCGATCACCGTCACAATGGGTACAGGAACATCAATGACGGTTGAGCGCCGCGAAGGGCGAAATGGAGAGAGCTCGGCCCACGGAGAGCTTGCCCCTCATGGAAGAACGCCAGTGAGCATTTCATACAGGGGATCGGGTGCTTGTGCGGAATTGCAGGGCGGCACGTGGCCATAAGCTGGAACCCCGATGGGAGAGGAAACCATATGTGGTGGTAAAACGCACTGACCCCGGGCTTCCTGTGTATGAAGTGAAACCAGAGGGTGACCAGGGACCGAGCAGAAGGCTGCATCACAACCTGTTGCGGCCATGTACCTTTCTGACACCAGAATCCGTCACGTCATAAAGGCAAGAACAACCGCAGAGTGCTCCGCCGACAAATATTGACGAAGATTGGTGGTTGGTGGTTCCATCAGACGACCTTAGCGTACCCTGGGCGTCACGACCGACAGGGTCAGAGAAGCCAACGGAGTGCGTGGAAACACCTGCAACGGAAGTGAATCGTGGACTGCGTTACCCCCAGAGGTGTACTCGCAACCGACAACCGGCCTATTTGCAAGACTATGAAGTTTAGTGCAGAGGACTGCACTTGATAACCAAGGGGGAAGTGTAAGGGTGCACTCGTACTTACCTCTCCCTGGGGGGCCAACGCAGGAATACGAGCTTGTCGGGCGGGTCAGAAGTCGGCTCCAGACGAAGGAGCGTCTTGGGCGTCATGGCAACGGCCGCACTGCCGTCAGCCATGACGCATGCGCCCAACGGCAAACAGGGCGAAGTCTCGCGATGCGGGACTTGGAGGAGGAGAGAAGAGGAGGGACACGGCCGGATGACAGGGAGCGCGGCAAGCGAGGGAGGCGGAGCAAGCGAGTGGCACGAAAAAGGAGTAGGACGGAGAGGTGACGAGAGACAAGAGGAGAGGTTTAAGAGAGCAGGTGTCCAGACCGGAGAGAGAGACCGCCGAACAGGGGTCCGGACAGGGAAAGTGAGCTGCAAGGAAGGTCGCAGGGAGAGAGGAGGCAGGAGCCTGACAGCACGTGGACTCCCCACTGCAGCCTTGGAGACAGAGGACAAAAGAACAGCACGGGTGTTGCTGCTACAACCCTTCAGAAGACCACAGGGCTGGCCGGAGCACAAGGAGTGTGCCAATAGCCACAGGTACCGTGCCCAGACCTTAAGACCCCTGACCAAGAGCTAGAGTCCCGTCTTAAAGAAAGTGCCCTTGTCCGTCTCAGTGACTGTTTCCTGGAGTGACGTCCCTTGCTAACTACCGCCACCGTACGCCCAGAAGACTAGTCCCAAAAGGGACAAACAACTCATCCTGAGCTAGGCCCAAAGGCAGGGCGGACTTGCTAGCTTATTAACCGCGCCAGTGTCCCTGCGTGTCCTCCAGAGTAAAGCACTGCACGTAACCCTTGCATGGAACTGTTGTTGATAAAGCACCGCATGTAACCCTTGCATGGAACTGTTGTTGATAAAGCACCGCATGCAACCCTTGCATGGAACTGTTGTTGACAAAGTACCGCCTGTAATACTTGCATGGAATTGTTGTTGATGAATCTTGCTGGAACAGGAGCAGGCAGAAGGAACGGCCGGGTTGACGGAACTTTATCGGACTATTAGCTGGACTTCGTGTAAACCTTAGCGTCAGCCCGCCAGTTCAGTTGTGTCCTAGGGGGTCCACCGTTCGGACCACCGACTGAGGAGAGAGAGGGTTGTCATGAAAGGTAGCGGATAGCTCCGCAAGGACCCGTGACGGTGCTAGTAGGTACGTTAGTCGCTGATTCCCACGACGCGACCCGTGGGCCGAGAGTGTGACTCTTACCCTAGGGTAGGCTGCCAGTAGCGGGTAGCTCCCGCCGTGACTGACCGCGGCGTGTCCCTAGCCAAGCCGGCAACGTGGGGTCAGGCACAACCTCTCTCCGGGGGACTTCCAGCGGGATCGAAGTCCTCAACCTCAGGATTTCTGTCTGCTCCATAGAAGAAGATTTACTTTTATCTGCTCGCTGAAGTAAAGAAGTATAAAAGAAGTCGTATCGACAGCGGTAGTTCCTCCTACACGCGGGCCACAGATGACAGCCCCAAGGGCCGCATGTGGCCCGCGGGCCGTGTGCTTGAGACCCCTGGTGTATATGTACATTTTTCTATACTGCGTTAGCCACAAGGTCATGAATTTCTCATGACCCACCTTTAAACATGAACCTAACTTCTGTATGTTTCCTGAAGAGAGACATTTTTTTTTTTTATTGGCCTGTGATTGGCTGCAGCGGCAGCCTGTGATTGGCTGCAGAGGCGGTCACGTGACGTGCGTGACCGCCACTACAGTATGTGATTGGCTGCAGCGGTGACATGGATGAAACGTCATCGCTGGAGGCCGGACAGGATGAATGTAAGTATGCACGTATTTTTATTTATTTTTTATTACATTAAAATTGTATTTTCCGCGCGCCGAGCATGGTTCTGTCAAGGTTGCTGAAAGAGTTAGTGCAGCCCATTAACTCTTTCAGCACCCTGGACAGTACCATGCTCGGCGCACGGAAATTACAGGTTCGGTCAGAACTAGTTCGGTCCGAATCGAACTTTTTCGTGAAATTCGGCGAACCAGCCGAACCGAACTTTTCATAAGTTCGCTCATCTCTACATGGAATGTATTTTGACTTTAGCAAGACCCATGTTTGATGTCCTCCTATAACTCCTCCGTGTCACACATGCCAAGATTCCTTACACGTTATCCCATAGCCTCTCATGGTTGTGTCCTCCTAGACCCTGGACTTTGTTTGGTCTGCATAGAGGCTGAACAGTTCTCAGTGGTCCATGACTATTTTTTGGTGGTATAACAGGGAACGATGGTTTCCCACAGTTCAAGCAGAAGACACTTGCTATATGCTATGTTCACCAGTGAGGCAAATCCAAGCTGGGAAGGAGGTAATTGCATGTTACTTGTGGCCATTAGAAGGAGAAAAACTCAAAGAGGGAGGACATCAATTGTGAGTCTAAGAAGTTGATTGTGTAAAAAATGGCTTTCAAACCAAAGGCCTAATCCCTGCCCTCCTGGAGTCGGCCATTTGCTTTACACCACATCAGGGACCTGGTATAATGGAACTGGCCTTCTCCTGTGACATTGGAGGGCAGTGTTTTCTTTCTCTTTCACCAGCAGAGATGACCATAGCCGAGCTGTGATCTCCATAGTCCGATCAGTGGAGGAGCGACCTGCATGATACCGGGACGTCGTGGAGAACATCTGGGATTGGACATCTTATAACTTATTATTCCATATAATGTCGTAGCTATCAGTAAGATGTTAGTTAGTTAGTTAGTTAGTTAGTTAGTTAGCTAGTTAGTTGCATTACAAGCTCTGATCCTGGGTTCTCGGACTGATCGCCTTTTCTCGGGGTCAACAAGGAATTTTCCCCTGTGGCACAAATTGGCTAAACGTGCACAGGGTTTTTGCCTTCTTCTGGATCAATAGCTTTAGTTAGGAATTTTATTTAAATAAATTGTGTTTAAAAATGAAAGCTCTGTCTCCTCGTCATTTCTCAATATTATATAGCAGTCAGGTATTAGTTTATATTATGGGAGGTTATTATGTTTATTTTGCTGCTGATAATCCAATATGGTTGATTCCATGAAGTATTGGATAATATACACATACAGAAGAGAAATACATCATATGATCCATATAAATGCTACTACTATAAAGGAACACTAAGGATCGATGGCACGCGATGCGTATTACGTGCCTTTTTGGAGAGCAGATATGCGTGCAGCACCTCTGCAGAGTAATACAGTACCAGCATATTCAATGAGATTCCAAGAAATCTCATGTACACGGTACGGTATTTTTCGGGACTGAAATTGACCTGTGGTGTATTGTTTAGAATCCGCAGCATGTCATTTTATCTTGCGTTTCCGCTTGCAAATTCTATTTGTCTAGTGCAGAGGAAAATCCCACCAAAATTTCTCAGCATGAAAAGGCACCGAAAAACGAATCAAATGGGAGAAAACGCACCGAAAACCGCATCACCTTCAGGTGTGTTTTTTTCCAGAGGTTTTGCTGTGTGTTTCCCACAGTAAAATACACAACGTGTGCATGTAGCCTAAAGATAAAAAATACATAAAAATCAAAACAATCCACTTGCTCCTGTTTTGCCTGAGAAATTCTTCTGTGTGGGTCCTAGATCAGCCATTTTCCCCCATCCCTTACTAAGCCACACCCCTCAGCCGTCGGCCCGCGAAAATAGAAGAGATTGGAAGGAACATGAAGAGGTTGTCGATGTTGCTGAGAAACCCAGCGATCAGATGTAATCTATGAAAGGCTTTATTTCGCTGCAGTGCCACCACAGGGTTAAAGGGTAACTAAACGTTTGAAAAACTTCTGTCTTAGTGACATGTCAGAAGTTTAAATTGGTGGGGGTCCGAGCACTGAGATCTGCCCCAATTGCTCAAATGAAGCAGCAGAAGCCCTCGTGTGAGTGCTCAGCTGCTTTGTGTCTGTTCGGATTTCTCCGGAATGCCGATGTATCGAAGTATGGGCTCATAGACATTTTTCTCGAGTCTGTACTCCGATACATTCATTTCCGGAAAAAGTCGAACAGATACGAATCGGCTAAGCGCTCACATGAGCACTTCTGCTGCTTCGTTTAAGCGATTGGTGGGGGTCTCAGTGCTTGGACCCTTTCACAGCCATACAAAATCTGAGCAGCATTTTGATATTTGTCACTATTGAATTTGCTGGTCATTAACCCCTTCGCGCTCAGGTCAGTACTATTACGTCGCGCTAAGTACATCGTTCGCGCTCAGGTCAGTAATAGTACTGACCTGAGTAAACACGGCGCCATCTTTCCCAGGCGCGTGTCTGAGCTGTGATACCTGCTGTTTCCGACAGCAGGCTATCACAGCTTAGTGTGCAGGGACCGATCGCGGTGGTCGCCGCCGATTAACCCCTTAGAAGCCGCATTCAATAGCGATCGCGGCTTCTTAGGGGTTATGCTGCCATCGCCGGCCTGCTACACGATAGCGGGCCGCGATGGCTACTATGGCAACCAGAATCCTAACAATGGACTCTGGCTACGCCATCGACGGAAGCCTAGTGGGTCCCGACAAAGTCAGGACCCACTATGCTTGCTGTCAGCGAACAGCTGACAGCTCTAATACACTGCACTACGTATGTAGTGCAGTGTATTAGAATAGCGATCAGAGCCTCCTGCCCTCATGTCCCCTAGTGGGACAAAGTAAAAAAAGTGGGAAAAACTAAAAAAAAGTTGTGTAAAAATAAGAAAATAAAAGATTTAAAAGTAATAAAAGTAAAAATATCCCTTTTTCCCTTCAGTCATTTATTATTAATAAAAACATATAAATATACAAATAAACTATACATAATTGGTATTGTCGCGTCCGTAACGGCCTGAACTACAAAACGATGTCGTTATTTATCCCGCTCGGTGAACGCCGTAAAAGAAAATAATAATAAACCGTACCAGAATCACAATTGTTTGGTCACTTCACCTCCCAAAAAATGGAATAAAAAGAGATCAAAAAGTCGCATGTACCGAAAAATGGTCCTGATCGAAACTACAGTTCGTTACACAAAAAATAAGTCCTCGCACGGCTTTATTGATGGAAAAATAAAACAGTTATGGCTCTTAGAATAAGGTATTGTGTAAGTGCCATAAGACATAAAAAAAAACTATAAACATCTGGTATCGCCGTAATCGGATCGCCCTGCAGAATAAAGTGAATATGTCATTTATAGCGCACGGTGAACGCTGTAAAAAAAATAGAATAAAAAACAATAGTAAAATTGCTGTTTTTTTAGTCACCACGCCACCTAAAATTAGAATAAAAACTGAACAAAAAGCCGCATGCACCCCAAGAAAACTACAATGGATTCCTCAAGGTCTCTAGTTTCCAAAAAGGGGTCACTTTTGGGGGTTTCCACTGATTTAGCACCACAAGACCTCTTCAAACCGGACATGGTGCCTAATAAATTAAATTAATTAATTAAATGTCACCTCTACTTTGCTCTAAATTCCTGTGAAACACCTAAAGGGTTAATAAACTTTCTAAATGCTGTTGTGAATACTTTGAGGGGTCTAGTTTCTGAAATGGGGTGTTTTATAAGGGTGTCTAATATATGGGCCCCTCAAAGCAACTTCAGAACTGAGCTGGAAATTAAAAAATAAAATATAAATGAGGCAATACTTCGCTTCTTACATTATACTCATAATGAGCCGTGCCCACCCCGAGATGACCCCAGTTTTGACCGTTTGTATAAACGGAGACCCCTATTAGACCGTTTCAGTGCCCGGTTTTCCTAGCATTCACCCCCGAGAAGTGTATTTCTATTGATGAGTCCCTGGTACATTTTAAAGGGAGGCTTCAATTCCGCCAGTACCTGCCGGGTAGGAGGGCAAGGTATGGCGTGAAGATGTATAAGCTGTGCGAGAGTGCATCAGGGTATACCTACAGATTTAGGATATATAAAGGGAAGGACACCAGTATTCAGCCCCCAGAATGTCCCCCCTTACTGGGAGTTAATGCAAAAATTGTGTGGGATTTGGTGCACCCACTGCTGGACCAGGGTCACCACCTCTACCTGGATAATTTTTATACCAGCGTCCCACTCTTCAACTGCCTCGCTTCCAGAAGTCCTGCGGCATGCGGCACTGCTCGAAGAAATCTGAGAGGCCTCCCTAAGACTCTGCAGGGCAAACGCTCAGAAGGGGTGAGAGCAGGGCACAATCTAGCAGCAACAAATTGTGTGTCAAGTACAAGACCAGGGAGATGCCACACCAGTACCCATGTACCTGTACGAGGTACCAGTACAGGGACCCCCAAACCAGACTGCATCCTGGACTACAATAGGTACATGGGACGGGTGGACTTGTCAGATCAAGTCCTGAAGCCTTACAGTACTTCTGGAAGCGGGGCCACAGGCATCGTACCAGGGCAACACTTTTTAGGAAAAGTTCCTCAAACTGGCAAGAAGGGAAAAAGTCAAAAGAGGTGCAGAGTCTGCTATAAGAGGGCGATAAGGGATGACACAATATATCAATGTGACGCGTGTCCCGAAAAACCAGAGCTCTGTATGAAAGAGTGTTTTAAAATTTATCATCCATCCCTTTATTTTTAATTTACCCCAGTTTTATTCGCTCTGATCCACTTCGCACAGCTTACCCCTCCTCATCTTTCCCCTCTGAGCCCTGCTGTGTGCCCAGGCAGCTAATAGCAGCCACATGTAGGGTATTGCCGTACCCGGGAGAGCCCACATTACAGTTTATGGGGTGTATGTCTTTGGTGGCACATGCTGGGCACAATATATCGGACACTGACATGGCATATATATAGAAAATCTGCACCATCTGCTGCGCATTATCTTTTACACAATACCTGTGGGGTTAAAATGCTCACTACACCTCTAGATGAATTCCTTAAGGGGTGTCGTTTTTAAAATGGGGTCACTTCTCGGGGGTTTCAACTGTACTGATACCTCAGGGGCTTCTGCACACATGACTTAGCACCAGAAAATTCCCAGTAGGCCACATGGTGGTCCTTTCCTTCTGAGCCCTCCCATGGGCCCAAACGGCAGTTTATCACCACAAATAGGGTATTGCCACACTCAGGACAAATTGGGCAACAAAATGCGGTATTTTATTCCTTGTAAAAATAAGAAATTTTGAGCCAAAACTACCTCTTATTGGAAAAAATATTTTTTTTTTAATTCACAGCCCAATTCAAATAAATTCTGTGAAAAAACTGTGGGGTCTAAATGGTCACAACACCCATAAATAAATTCTTTGAGGGGTGTAGTTTCCAAAATGGGGTGACTTCTGGTGGGTTTCCATTGCTTTGATACCTCTGGGGCTCTGCAAATGCAACATGGCACCCGAAAACCAATCCAGCAAAATCTGGGCTCCAAAGAACACGTAGCGCTCCTTTCCTTCTGAGGCCTCCCATGGGCCCAAACGGCAGTTTATCACCACAAATGGGGTATTACCGAACTCAGGACAAATTGGGCAACAAATTGGGGTATTTTATTCCTTGTGAAAATAAGAAATTTTGAGCCAAAACTACCTCTTATTGGAAAAAATTACATTTTTTTTAATTCACAGCCCAATTCAAATAAATTCTGTGAAAAAACTGTGGGGTCTAAATGGTCACAACACCCATAAATAAATTCTTTGAGGGGTGTAGTTTCCAAAATGGGGTGACTTCTGGTGGGTTTCCATTGCTTTGATACCTCTGGCGCTCTGCAAATGCAACATGGCACCCGAAAACCAATCCAGCAAAATCTGTGCTCCAAAGAACACATAGCGCTCCTTTCCTTCTGAGGCCTCCCATGGGCCCAAACGGCAGTTTATCACCACAAATGGGGTATTACCGAACTCAGGACAAATTGGGCAACAAATTGGGGTATTTTATTCCTTGTGAAAATAAGAAATTTTGAGCCAAAACTACCTCTTATTGGAAAAAATTACATTTTTTTGAATTCACAGCCCAATTCAAATAAATTCTGTGAAAAAACTGTGGAGTCTAAATGGTCACAACACCCATAAATGAATTCCTTGAGGGGTGTAGTTTCCAAAATGGGGTCACTTCTGGTGGGTTTCCATTGCTTTGATACCTTTGGGGCTCTGCAAATGCGACATGGCACCCGAAAACCAATCCAGCAAAATCTGGGCTCCAAAGAACACATAGCGCTCCTTTCCTTCTAATACCTCCCATGGGCCCAAACGGCAGTTTATCACCACAAATAGGGTATTGCCGCACTCAGGACAAACTTGGCAACAAAATGGGGTATTTTATTCGTTGTGAAAATAAGACATTTTGAGCCAAAACTACATCTTATTGGGAAAAAGTATTTTTTTTAAATTCACAGCCCAATTCAAATAAGTTCTGTGAAAAAACTGTGGGGTCTAAATGGTCACGACACCCATAAATAAATTCCTTGAGGGGTTTTATTTCCAAAATGGGGTCACTTTTGGTGGGTTTCCATTGCTTTGATACCTCTGAGGCTCTGCAAATGCGACATGGCACCCGAAAACCAATCCAGCAAAATCTGGACTCCTAAGAACACACAGCGCTCCTTTCCTTCTGAGGCCTCCCATGGGCCCAAACGGCAGTTTATCACCACAAATGGGGTATTGCCGCACTCAGGAAAAATTGGGCAACAAAATGGGGCATTTTGTTCCCTGTGAAAATAAGAAATTCTTTTCAAAAATGACATCTTATTGGAAAAATTGTCATTCTTTTAATTTCACAGCCCAATTCAAATACACGCTGTGAAAAAACTACGGGGTCAAAATGGTAACAATAATCATAAATGAATTCCTTGAGGGGTGCAGTTTCCAAAATGGGGTCAGTTTTGTGGGATTCCTACTGTTTTGGCACCTCAACACCTCTCCAAACCTGGCATGCTGCCTAAAATATATGCTAATAAAAAAGAAGCACCAAAATGCACTAGGTGCTTCTTTGCTTCTGGGGCTTGTGTTTTAGTCCACGAGCGCACTAGAGCCACATGTGGGACATTTCTAAAAACTGCAGAATCTGGACAATACATATTTAGTAGTGTTTCTCTGGTAAAACCTTCTTTGTTACAGAAAAAAAATAGAATAAAATTGAAATTCAGCAAGAAAAATGAAATTTGCAAATTTCACCTCCACTTTGCTTTAATTCCTGTGAAATGCCTGAAGGGTTAAAAAACGTTCTAAATGCTGTTTTGAATACTTTGAGGGGTCTAGTTTTTAAAATGGGGTGTTTTATGGGGGTTTCTAATGCATAGGCCCCTCAAAGCCTCTTCAGAACTGAACAGGTACCTTAAAAAAAAGGCTTTTGAAATTTTCTTAAAAATATGAGAAATTGCTGTTCATGTTCTAAGCCTTGTAACGTCCTAGAAAAATAAAATAATGCTCTAAAAACTATGCAGATCTAAAGTAGACATATGGGAAATGTGAACTAGTAACTATTTTGGCTGGTATAACCATTTGTTTTACAAGCACATGCATTTAAATTCGGAAAAATGCTATTTTTTCAAATTTTTCTCTAACTTTTGCAATTTTTCACAAATAAACACTGAATATATCGACCAAATTTTACCACTAACATAAAGCCCAATGTCTCACGAGAAAACAATCTCAGAATCGCTTGGATAGGTTTAAGCATTCCGACGTTATTTCCACATAAAGTGAAATATGTCAGATTTGAAAAATGGGCTCTGAGCCTTAAGGCCAAAACTAGGCTGCGTCCTTAAGGGGTTAAAGGGCCATACCCTAGTAGATAACTGCCACAATGGGAATTATGTTCCTTATAGAAAATCACTCCCACTTTTGCAGATGTCATTAGTTCATTGTTGCATTAGTATTTTCTCATAAACCTACCGTTAAATCAGGTGCGACCGAATAAAAATATAAAGCAAGTCCTAAACCTGTAACATCTAATAAAACACTTTTTAATAAAAGGGAACGGACTGTTTAAGCAACATGACCAATACTTCTTAATTACTTTAAAGAAAAGCCCACATTGGCGCAACAGCGGGAATCATCTCACGATAAATAGGAGAGGCAGGAAAGTGAGAGGTGTACACTCCCTGGCGGTATATGCTGGGGACACGACAACCTGGTAGTCAAAAAGATGTCTATATAGTCCAAGTGCTGGTTCGGGGGACTACTAGCCACTAGTGTCCCAGGCAGAGAATAATCAGTATCGAATGCTGAGATGCACTAGGATATTCTGAGTGCAAGACGGTTCAAAATTACCCTTTACGAAGGCGCTGTTTCCTTAGCGATATTAAGGATGATCCTCTGGAGTCATGCAAATGTTAACCTTTTATTAATATCGTAACATGCAACATGCTTCAGAGCCAAACCGGCTCCTTCATCGACATTTGACTTATACTTATGTCATAGACGGGAAGCGGGAGTATGGAGCAGGCTCACGGCTCCATCATCTAAGCTGTTAGAAAGAGAGAGGCGGCCCCCTCTGACAGCCCATCGGGTGCAGATCGTCATCATGGCAGCCTGGGGGCCAAATGAAGGCCTCCAGGTCTGCCATCTTTGTACTTCTATTAAGCTCTGCCTGCGACAGCGTTTAATAGAATCCTATGAAAATCATATTTTACTGCAATACGTTATTATCAGTGGCGTAACTACCACCGTAGCAGCCGTAGCGACTACTACGGGGCCCGCTACATGAGGGGGCCCATGTCGCCCGCCGGCACGGGCCCCCACCATGGCCGCAGGCTCCGCTAGCAGCCGCTATGGCTGCTACAGCGGGACGCCACTGAACACTACGGCAGAGCAGGGAGGTATCTCCCCGCTCTGCCATTAAACAACAGACATGTATCCCCTCTCCACAGGATAGGGGATACATGTGTGATCGCTGGCATTGATAGGGAGAACGGGGGGACTGAAAGTCCCCTGAAGTTCTCCATCACAAACCTCGGACTTCCGGGGTCTGTGTCTGCAGCTCCGTAGAAATGAATGGAGCGCCGGTCGCGCTTGTGCGCATGCGTGACCAGCGCTCCTTTCATTTTTACTGAGCTGCCGACACGGACGCCGGAAGTCGGAGGTTAGTCATGGAGAACTTCAGGGGACTTTCAGTCCCCCGTTCTCCCTATCGCTGCCACCGATCACACAAGTATCCCCTATCCTGTGGATAGGGGATGCATGTTATTTGTAGGACACACTATAGGTCGCATTTTTTTGGGGGGGGGGCTGTATGGCGTTCCCTACAGGGGGGGGACGCTGTATGGTGTTCCCTGCAGGGGGGGCGCTGTATGGCGTTCCCTGCAGGGGGGGCGCTGTATGGCGTTCCCTGCAGGGGGGGGCGCTGTATGGCATTCCCTGCAGGGGGGGCCGCTGTATGGCGTTCCCTGCAGGGGGGGGGGGGCGCTGTATGGTGTTCCCTGCAGGGGGGGGCGCTGTATGGCGGTCCAGGCAGGGGGGGGCGCTGTATGGCATTCCCTGCAGGGGGGTCGCTGTATGGCGTTCCCTACAGGGGGGCGCTGTATGGCGTTCCCTACAGGGGGGGCACTGTATGGCGTTACCTACAGGGGGGGGCTGTTTGGCGTTCCCTACAGGGGGGGGCTGTATGGCGTTCTCTACAGGGGGGCTCTATGGCGTTCTCTACAGTGGGGGCTGTATGGCGTTAGCACCATACAGCCCCCTCTGTGGATAACGCCATACAGTCCCCCTGTAGATAAAGCCACACAGTCCCCCCTGTAGATAACGCCACACAGTCCCCACTGTAGATAACGCCACACAGTCCCCCCTGTGGATAACGCCATACAGTCCCCCTGTAGATAACGCCACACAGTCCCCCTGTAGATAACGCCACACAGTCCCCCCTGTAGATAAAGCCACACAGTCCTCCCTGTAGATAACGCCATACAGTCCCCCCCGGAGATAACGCCACACAGTCCCCCTGTAGATAACGCCATACAGTCCCCCCTGTAGATAACGCCATACAGTCCCCCCTGTAGATAACGCCACACAGTCCCCCTGTAGATAACGCCACACAGTCCCCCCTGTAGATAACGCCACACAGTCCCCCTGTAGATAACGCCACACAGTCCCCCTATAGATAACGCCACACAGTCCCCCTGTAGATAACGCCATACAGTCCCCCCTGTAGATAACGCCACACAGTCCCCCTGTAGATAACGCCATACAGTCCCCCTGTAGATAATGCCACACAGTCCCCCCTGTAGATAACGCCATACAGTCCCCCCTGTAGATAACACCACACAGTCCCCCCTGTAGATAATGCCATACAGTCTACAGGGGGGGCTGTATGGCGTTATCTACAGGGGGGGCTGTATGGCGTTATCTACAAGGGGGCGCTTTATGGCATTATCTACAGGGGGGACTGTAAAAAAGGCACTATCTACAAGGGGGGGGTTGTGTGACACCCAGGGGAGGGGGGCCCCAGTCAAAAGTTTGCTATGGGGCCCAGTCTTTCCTAGTTACGCCCCTGGTTATTATTGCACTATATAATGCAAACGATCCAATGATCACTGGTTCAAGTCCCCTACGGGGACTAATAAAAAAAAGTAAAAAAACAGTTAACGTTTTTTTATGTATAAAAAATTATTAAAAGTTAAAAAAAGCCATGTAAAAAATAAATTATAAAAACACAGCTGGTATTACCACCATCTGTAAAAGTCAGAACTGTTAGGGCATGCCCAGGCGTGGCGTATCTCTTCCGCCTCTGTCCGCATCAATGCCGCACAGAATCTGCGTTGCAGATTCTGTTGCGGCTTTGCTTAAAATGGGCATTAAGTTGATGCGGACTAGCCGTTGCGTATTGAGGGGAAGAGGGCTTCCCTTCTCTCTATCAGTGCAGGATAGAGAGAAGTTACAGTCCTTTCCCTAGTAAAAGTAAAAAGAAATTCATACTTACCCGGCCGTTGTCATGGTGATGCGTCCCTCTTTCGCCATCCAGCCCGACCTCCCTGGATGACGCGGCAGGCCATGTGACCGCTGCAGCCTGTGATTGGCTGCAGCCGTCACTTGGACTGAAACGTCATCCAGGGAGGCCGGACTGGAGGAAGAAGCAGGGAGTTCTCGGTAAGTATGAACTTCTATTTTTTTTACAGGTTGATGTATATTGTGATCGGAAGTCACTGTCCAGGGTGCTGAAACAGTTACTGCCGATTGTTTAACTCTTTCAGCACCCTGGACAGTGACTATTTACTGACGTCGCCTAGCAACGCTCCCGTAATTACGGGTGCACACACGTAGTCACCCGTAATTACGGGAGCCCCATTGACTTCCTCAGTCTGGCTGTAGACCTAGAAATACATAGGTCCAGATAGAATGAAGAAATGTCATGTTAGTAAAGCCAATACGCTCAGCAGCACACATAACATCTGCAGACTTTATTGCGGAATTTTTACTCTCCATTGAAGTCATTGGGGAAATTCTGCGGACACCAAATTCCGCACCGCAGCCTATGCTCCGCAGCGGAATTGTCCGCAATGTGTAAACGAACCTTACTGAAGAGCTGTGGAAGGCAATGGAGAAACGTGTACGCTGCGGATTTCCGCTGCGGAGTGTCCGCAGCGGAATTCCAGAGCAATTCCGCCACGTCTGGTCATGTCCTTTCAATTTCACGTTAATTAATCCACAGGGTGAACGCTGTAAAAAGACAAAAATGCCAGAATAACTGGTTTTGGTCACCTCATGTCCCACAAAAAAATGGAAAAAAAGTGATCAAAAGATTTATGTACCCTACAATGGTCCCAATAAAAACTATAGCTCGCTCCGCAAATAACAAGCCCTCACATTGTTTCATTGATGGAAAAATAAAAAAGTTATGGCTCTCATAACATAGCAACACAAAATTTTTTTTTCTTAACAATACGTTTTTTCTTTATCCAAGTAGAAAAACATAAAAAACTACATAGGTTTGCTATTGCTGTAATTGTACCACAAAATAAAGTTAACATGTCGTTTTTATTGCATAGTGAACACCGTAAAAACTAAACCCAAAAAACAGCGGAGGAATCACTGTTTTTTTTCCATTCCATTTCTAGTACATTATATGGTGAAAATTAAGGAAGGAGGGAAAGGAAAAAGCACAAATGAAAATCCGATAAATGGCTGTGGCGGGAAGGGGTTTATTTGCAATAGTAGAAAAAAATACATATTTGGTATCGCCGTAATCTTACTGGCCCATAGAATAAAGGTAACATATTATTTATGCAGCAGGGTGAATGGCGCAGGTTTAAAATGTTGTAATATGCAACAGAGATTAAAAAATAAATAAAAATACACAAATTAATTATCGCTATACTTATAACAAGCCGCAAAATATAGTTATTTTTGTCGCACAAAGAATATCGTAAAGAATAAATAAAAAAAATAAAATAAAAAAATACAATTTGTTTTGCAAAAAACAAGCCCTTATATGGCTACGTCAACAGAAAAACTAAAAAGTTATGGCCCACGGAACGTAGTGATAAAAAAATAAAATAATTACTGCATCCCTCTTAGTGACCGCCAATACGCCTTTTCATGGCGGCTACTAAGGGGTCTTAGACTAGGCCGCCGCCGCTTTTTCATGGCAGCCTAGTCTAAGTCCTGATGACTGCCGGGATCTTGCTCCAATGGTAGCCATCGAAGTTTACTTAGATCGGGGCCGTTTAACCCCTTAAATGCTGCGGTTAATAGCGACCACAGCATTCAAGTCATTTACAGAGGGAGGGTGCTCCCTCTGTCACCCATCGTCGGCCCACAAATGCAATACTGACTATACCAAAGCATTATATCTGCGATCAAAAAATCTAGTGGGACTAAAAAAAATAAGTAATAAATGTTAAATAACAATTATTAATAAAGATTACAGTAAATAAAACAACAAACCATTTTTTCCATTTAAAAGGGGTTTTATCAATTAAAAATGTAAAAAAGAAATAAAAGTACACATATATTGGATCGCCACGACCGTAATGACCCAAACAATAAAGTTAACATGAAATTTAAACTGCAAGGGGAACACCGTAAAAAAAACCCAGAGAAAATGATGGCGGAATTGCTATTTTTTTCCAATGGCCCCCAAAAAGGTGATAAGAAAAGATAAGTCCCATTTACCCAGAAGCGTAGCTAGTTTCTCTAGCACCCGGGGCAAAGATTCAGTTTGCCCCCCCCACCGAACCACTTTCCCGACATATCCTTCTCCCTCGCAATGTTTGTTTCCCCTAACAATCAATGAGGTGTCACATTTTTTTTATGTAACTCGAGCATAAAGCCATTTGTACATTTTACAAGCAATACTGTTCTATATACAACACCAGAACCAAAGTTCATTACATATATACAACACCAAAACAAAGCTCATTACATATATACAGCACCAGAACAAGCTCATTACATATATACAACACCAGAACCAAGCTCATTACATATATACAGCACCAAAACAAAGCTCAGTGCATATATACAGCACCAGAACAAAGCTCATTACATATATACAGCACCAGAACAAAGCTCATTACATATATACAGCACCAGAACAAAGCTCAGTGCATTTATACAGCATCAGAATCAAGATCAGTACATATATAAAGTGTCAGAACCAAGCTCAGTACATAAATACAGTGCCAGAACCAAGCTCAGTACATATATACAGCATCAGAACCAAGCTCAGTAAATATATACAGTGCCAGAACCAAGCTCAGTACATATATACAGTGCCAGAACAAAGCTTAGTACATAAATACAACACCAGCACAAATACAGCTCAATTAATTGCAACCCCTGCAGTATAGGTTTGCACTAAATTGTATACAGCTCCCAGCTTGGCCCAAACAATGTTAACGATATGCTGGGAGTGGCTGTTTCACACAAAAAATCATACCACCCATCATCTTGCAGCAGATCATACAGTGACTACAGTAGATTAGAGGCAGAATAAACATTTACATTAAGTAACTCACCAGTGACGATCTCAGATTCTAGTTGTTCTTTTTCACTTTTATTCCCCATCTGGTCCAGACCTCTATGATGACTTCTCCCGGCCACAGCCCATTTCTGCAGTTTGCAACTCCATGTCTCCAGCTTCTTACTGTTCAAACATTTCTGCACCCATAAACAAAGATAAAGTTATCATGGTGCCAGACACTGCACACCTAAATATAATAGCACCATACACTGCACCTCTAATTATAATAGCACCATACATTGTGTCCCACACACGCACACGCACACACACACACACACACACACACACACACACACACACACACACACACACCGTGCCCCCTGTAGATAGTGCCCTCCATAGAGCCCCCTGTAGATAGTGCCCTACATAGAACTTCCTGTAGATAGTGATCCCGTAGAGCCCCTGTACATAGTGCCCCACATACAGCCCCCTGTAGATAGTGCCCACATATAGCCCCCCTGTAGTGTCCCATATATAGCCACCACTGTAGATATTGCCCCACATATAGCCCCCTCTGAAAATAGTGCCCCACATGTAGCCCCCCTTGTAGATAGTGCCCCATATATAGCTTCCCTGTAGATAGTGCTCCACATATAGCCTACCCCTGCATATAGTGTCCAACATATAGCCCATCCCTGTAGATAGTGCCCTACATATATCTCCCCTTATAAATAGTGCTCCACATACAGCCCACCCCTGTATATAGTGCCAAACATACAGCTCCCCTATAGTGCTCCACATATAGCCCACCCCCGTATATAGTGCCTCACTAACAGCTCCCCATATAGTGCTCCACATATAGCCCACCCCTGCATATGGCCAACCCCTGTATATAGTGCCTCACATATAGCTCCCCATATAGTGCTCCGCATATAGCCCACCCCTGTATATAGCCCCCTCTGTAGATAGAGCTGACCCCTGTATATAGCCCCCCTGTAGATAGAGCTGACCTCTGTAGATAAAGCCCCCCCCTGTAGATAATATCACTCACATTTTTATTAGAATAAAAAAAAAAACTTGACACACTCCCGCTCCCACGCCGTCCAGTGGCAATGTAGACCTGCTATCTTCTGAGCAGGTCTGCTGGAGTTACATCCTCGCGCTGCTTGCGTCGTTGAAAGGCGCTGATTGACATGGTAAGTCATTCTGCTCTGCCAATCAGTGGCTTTCATGGACGCAAGCATCGCGCCGCTTGCGTCTATGAAAGGCCGTGATTGGCAGGGCACTATGACTTGCCCTGTCAATCAGCGCCTTTCAACAATGCAAGCGGTGCAAAGAAGTAACCACATCGCTTGAGTCGTTGAAAGGCGCTGAATAGCCGGGCACAGAACGTACCCATCCATTCATCTCCTACAGTGCAGGAGGGGATGCTGGTGACATTGGCGCCGCCACCCCTCTTAGAGAGGTAGTAGGGCGCTGTCATGGATAGTGAAGTCCTGGCAACCCCCCCACTTTCCCCCTTAGTTGCGTCCGGGGCACATGCCCCGCCTGCCCCCCCTAGCTACGCCCCTGCATGTACCCCCAAAAAGTACCACAAAAAACATACCCACATATTACTAAATTGACGGAAAATTAAAAAGTGACGATGCAAAAACAAATAATTTCAGTTCAAATGTGTTTTTATTGTGCAAAAGTCATAAAACATAAAAAACCTATACATATGTGGTATCACCGTAATCGTACTGACCCATAGAATAAAGGTAACATATTATTTACGCCGCACGCTAAACAGCATAGAACTATGGTGGAATTGCTGTTTTTTTTTTCTATTCCCCTCCAATAAAAGTTAATCAAAAAATTATATGTATCCGAAATGGTGCCATTAAAAATTACAAATGACTTGTTTGCTCCATCGTTAAATAATTAATTAATTATTTAATTATTAAAAAATACAACTAATTCCACAAAAAAAAGTCCTCGGCTATGTCGATGCAAAAATAAAAATGTTATAGCTCTTCAAATGCGACGATGGAAAAACGAAAAAAATAGCTTGGAAATTAAGGCCTAAATAGGCTGGTCACTAAGGAGTTAAAGGCCAAAATAACTGTTTAATGAAAGAATAAAGGACTTGAGATGAGCAAACCTATTAGACACATATCACATTAGGTCCAAATTTCCCAAAAGCTTAAAATTCGTCAAAATGTGAAAGTTTTGGTGTTCGCAGTGCAAGAATTGTCAAAATGGTGGCCACCGGTGAGCGCTCTTCGCCAATTTGCCAATTATATAAAAAAAAGAGGGGAGAAGAGGATTAAAAAAAACAAAAAAACTAAACATACTCACCACCTTCCCTGGTCTCCTGACGTGTCCCTGCCGGAAATTGAGATGACGTAGCTGTGATCGCTGCAGCCAATCCCAGGCCACAGTGATCACATGGGACAGCTACGTCATCTCACCTGCCGGTAGCGACGTGTCGCTACTGTAGTACAGCGTATGTGTTGAGTGTGATTGTTCTTATTTTTGTGAAATCCCATGTACCCTGATTGCCTTGTTTGACCCTCTGATGTCTTCAAGGACTGTAACCAACTTAGATTCAGTCCTAGAAGACGTTAAATAGTCTGATAGGCCTATCGGGGGACCTGCGATTCGCAAAACGAATTTGGTCCGAAACGAACGGCCGATTTAAAAGTAAATTCGCTCATCACTATTAAGGACTCTGTACTGCAAGGCAGCAATGCTAACCAATCTGCACTGTGACATTGTAAATACTTATTACTAACACTATAACAGGAGATGTCACTTCTGGTCATATTTGTGACATCATCAGATAAAGTACAGGAGGCCATTGTTACCTCACTGCATGATGCCATAATGACTGTGACTCTATAAGAACTGGGGTTTAGGGGGGGCGACTGCTCAGTCCAGGATATGAAGATAAGCAGACACAAGATACTTCACCATGAGGATCTCACAGAGAATAGCGGAAGCTTCTGATGTTTGTGAAGTCACCAGTCGGAATCCGGAACACTGGAAAAGGAGAACTTCATGCACGAGCCGCATGGCAGGGGAAGAACAACAGGAAAACCGGCGGCTTTGGCTTATATACACAGTGATACGTTCAGTCATTTACTTTCAGGTTTTGGGACCAAGAAGAAAAACAGTAATGTGGAGGAAAATGATGCCAGCAATCTCCAAACATTGAAGGTATGTACATGATATATATGTTCATTTAATCTGAAAATGTGGGATATTTGAGAATTTGGGGTTTGTTATACATTATGGCCCATATTTACTGAGCAGTTTACGTCAGTTTATTTTGTAAGCTTAACCAAATAAAGTTGCAAACGGTGACATGCAACAAATTTGGTGTAAAATGTATCTTTTCTTTTCACTTGACAAATTTAAAAAGTGACTAAAAGTGGGCGTGGTCTCCAAGGAGACGAAGATGAGAACTGTGAGATTGATCAAAATTGTATGTAACGTGACAATTCTATTTATAATTCTATATTTGGTGCTTTCCGATGTCATAAAACACTGATTATACAGGTCAAGGTAAATACATGGAATGTATTATGACTTTAGCAAGACCCATGTTTAATGTCCTCCTATAACTCCTCCGTGTCACACATGCTAAGATTCCTTACACGTTATCCCATAGCCTCTCATGGTTGTGTCCTCCTAGACCCTGGACCTTGTTTGGTCTGCATAGAGGCTGAACAGTTCTCAGTGGTCCATGACTATTTTTTGGTGGGATAACAGGGAACGATGGTTTCCCATAGTTCAAGCAGAAGACACCTGCTATATGCTATGTTCACCAGTGAGGCAAATACAAGCTGGGAAGGAGGTAATTGCATGTTACATGTGGCCATTAGGAGGAGAAAAACTCAAAGAGGGAGGACATCAATTGTGAGTCTAAGAAGTTGATTGTGTAAAAAGTGGCTTTCAGACCAAAGGCCTAATCCCTGCCCTCCTGGAGTCGGCCATTTGCTTTACACCACATCAGGGACCTGGTATAATGGAACTGGCCTTCTCCTGTGACATAGGAGGGCAGTGTTTTCTTTCTCTTTCACTAGCAGAGGTGACCATAGCCGAGCTGTGATCTCCGTAGTCCGATCAGTGGAGGAGCGACCTGCATGATACCAGGACGTCGTGGAGAACATCTGGGATTGGACACCTTCTTATAACTTACTATTCCATATAATGTCGTAGCTATCAGTAAGATGTTAGTTAGTTGCATTACAAGCTCTGATCCTGGGTTCTCGGACTGATCGCCTTTTCTCGGGGTCAACAAGGAATTTTCCCCTGTGGCACAAATTGGCTAAACGTGCACAGGGTTTTTGCCTTCTTCTGGATCAATAGCTTTAGTTAGGAATTTTATTTAAATAAATTGTGTTTAAAAACGAAAGCTCTGTCTCCTCATCATTTCTCAATATTATATAGCTGTCAGGTATTAGTATATATTATGGGAGGGTATTATGGTTATTTTGCTGCTGATAATCCAATATGGTTGATTCCATGAAGCATTGGATAATATACACATACAGAAGAGAAATACATCATATGATCCATATAAATGCTACTACTATAAAGGAACACTAAGGATCGATGCACACGATGCGTATTACGTGCGTTTTTGCAGAGCGGATATGCATGCAGTACCTCTGCAGAGTAATGCAGTACCAGCATATTCAATGAGATTCCAGGAAATCTCATGTACACGGTACGGTATTTTTCGGGACTGAAATTGACCTGTGGTGTATTGTTTAGAATCCGCAGCATGTCATTTTATCTTGCGTTTCCGCTTGCAAATTCTATTTGTCTAGTGCAGAGGAAAATCGCACCAAAATTTCTCAGCATGAAAAGGCACCGAAAAAATAATCAAATGGGAGAAAACGCACCGAAAAACGTATCACCTTCAGGTGTTTTTTTTCCTGAGGTTTTGCTGTGTGTTTTCCACATGTAGCCTAAAGGTACTAAATATATAAAAATCAAAACAACCCACTTGCTCCTGTTTTGCCTGAGAAATTCTTTTGTGTGGGTCCTAGATCAGCCATTTTCCCCCATCCCTTACTAAGCCACACCCCTCAGCCGTCTGCCAGCGAAAATGGAAGAGATTGGAAGGAACATGAAGAGGTTGTCGATGTTGCTGAGAACCCCAGCGATCAGATGTAATCTATGAAAGGCTTTATTTTGCTGCAGTGCCACCACAGGGTTAAAGGGTAACTAAACGTTTGAAAAACTTCTGACATGTCATAGTGACATGTCAGAAGTTTTGATTGGTGGGGGTTCGAGCACTGAGACCCCCACCAATCGCTAGAACAAAGGCGCAGAAGCCCTCGTGTGAGCGCTCAGCTGCTTCGTGTCTGCTCGGCTTTTTCCGGAAAGCCGATGTATCGGAGTACGGGCTCATAGACTTTTTATTGAGTCCGTACACTGATACATTTATTTCTGGAAAAAGCCGAACAGACATGAAGCGTCTGAGCGCTCACACAAGCGCTTCAGCTGCTTCGTTCTAGCGATTGGAGGGGGTCTCAGTGCTCGGACACCCAGCAATCAAAACTTCTGACATGTCACTATGACATGTCAGAAGTTTGTCAAACGTTTAAGTTACCCTTTAAGGCAATGAATTACACACTTCAAAACTATGGGCTTTCGGTATAATGCGAGAACGTGCCGATCCTCCAAATTCTAGTTATTGCATTTTCTCACCATTTTCACAGTCATACAAAATCTGAGCAGCATTTTGATATTTGTCACTATTAAATTTGCTGGTCATTAAAGGGCATACCCTAGTAGAAAACTGCTACAATGGCAATTATGTGCCTTATAGAAAATCACTCCCACTTTTGCAGATGTCATTAGTTCATTGTTGCATTTGTATTTTCTCATAAACCTACCGTTAAATCAGGTGCGATCGAATAAAAATATAAAGCAAGTCCTAAACCTGTAACATCTAATAAAACACTTTTTAATAAATGGGAACGGACTGTTTTAGCAACATGACCAATACTTCTTAATTATTTTAAAGAAAAGCCCTCATTGGCGCAACAGCGGGAATCATCTCATGATAAATAGGAGGGGCAGGAAAGTGAGAGGTGTACACTCCCCTGGCGGTATTGTGCTGGGGGACACGACAACCTGGTAGTCAAAAAGATGTCTATATAGTCCAAGTGCTGGTTCGGGGGACTACTAGCCACTAGTGTTCCAGGCAGAGAATAATCAGTATCGAATGCTGAGATGCGATAAGATATTTTGAGTGCAAGACGGTGAAAAATTACCCTTTACGAAGGCGCTGTTAATATCGTAACATGCAACATGTTTCAGATCCGAACCGGCTCCATCGACATTTGACCTACACTTATGTCATAGACGGGAAGCGGGAGTATGGAGCAGGCTCACGGCTCCATCATCTAAGCTGTTAGAAAGAGAGAGGCGGCCCCCTCTGACAGCCCATCGGGTGCAGATCGTCATCATGGCAGCCTGGGGGCCAAATGAAGGCCTCCAGGTCTGCCATCTTTGTACTCATATTAAGCTCTGCCTGCAACAGCGTTTAATAGAATCCTATGAAAATCCAGTTTTACTGCAAGACGTTGTTATTATTGCACTATATAATGCAAACGATCCACAAATCATCTCCCACAAAAAAATGGAATAAAAAGTGATCAAAAAGTGATCAAAAGATTTATGTACCCTACAATGGTTTCAATAAAAACTGTAGCTCGCTCCGCAAATAACAAGCCCTCACATTGTTAAATTGATGGAAAAATAAAAAAGTTATGGCTCTCATAACATAGCAACACAAAAAAGCAGTTGGAGGGGATTGCCTCACTATACTGAACTGCTGCTTCAGACCTCAACACTAGCCAGGAGGCTTCACCTGCTTCTGGGATCCAGGTGGCAGGGGTACCACACCAGCCTCCCCATCCCTGCCTCCAGCGTGCAGCTTTCTAGTCCTGCATGTTAGGTGGTAAGTTTAACTGCACCCGTTTTCCCAACTGGGGGGTACCCCAAGAGGACCCTTGTTAACACGCCTGCTCGGCTTGGCATTCCTTACAGTGGGAAACCCCTGCCCTTTCCTGCCCACAGGAGTATCTTTTCCTGCCTAGACCTGCTTGAGTGCCGCATCTAGTCTCTACGCAGGCCTTCATACGCTACATGGCTGCCTTGCCTTCTAGACACTGGGGTACCCTCCCACCGCTTAGATCATTGCTTCGCTCAGGCTGATCTCACTTCCACGTATTTGTTGAATCTTTGCTAGCAAATGTGATTGGAGCGTGGCCTTCCCATCCCCGGCTCCCTCAGACACATATACAAAGCAAGATAGTGAAAATTGGTCAGGCTAAACATGGAGACCCGCCTACTACTCCCAAACAAAAGAAATCCCAACCGGACATGGATAAATTCCTGAAAAGACGCTCACCCCAAAGATCTACATCTTCCACTAAACGGTCATTGCTGCCTAACGATCATCGTGACACTTCTAATGCTGAAAGTTACATGCAGGAAGAAGTGGCACCTGACCCACCTTCTATGATCTCCATTTCTACTAAAGGCTTGCAAAAGATTATCGAGAAAGCCCTACAACCTGTAATGCGAGAACTTTACGATATTAAGCAGGAAGTCCACCACATTTGAGCTACTTGAAGAAACCCAAACTGCTCTTCTTACTCACGGAGATGCGACCTCCTCGGCACTTCAGGCTTGTCAAACTCATCTGAATTCTCTTCACACCTATGTGGAAGATCAGGATAATAGGGGGAGGCGCAATAATCTGCGGATAAGGGGAATGCCGGAAAACTTCCCTCCACTTGAGACCATGTCCATGACTAAGAAAATCCTGGACTTTGTCCTCAGCCCTGATTCACCCCCAGACCTACAGATTGAAAGAGCTCATAGGGCTCTAGTCCAAAACCCAAAGAAGGTGAACCACCAAGGGATATTGTATGCAAGCTACTGTCTTTTCCTGTCAAAGAAGCGGTGCTCCGCAAGACACGCGATATACCTGACCTTATGTTTGAGGGTCATAAACTGACTTTTTTTCCCCAACCACCCTATCCAAACGTAGGTCTCTGGGGATCGTCACGGATCGTCTCCGATCTCTAAAAATACCGTACAAATGGCTCTTCCCTTTTGGACTATCCTATCATTTCCAAGGTCGGTTGTCCATTGTTCATTCAACGGAAGACCTAGAGAATGCTTGCCCTCCACTAGACCTCAACCATACCGCCATCCCCTTTTGGCAACCTTACACAGATGTAGCCTCTTTTCCCTCTCTGCCTAAGCCTGATGTCTGGCTGAATCCCAGACCCCGTCCGACTAAGAAGAGACCAGCAAATAATCCTCCATGACAGACTTGCGGCCCTGCTTAGGATTGTGTTTTATTTGCATCCATTCTATGTCTGTCTAGAGATATGTTTGTGTACGGGTTTAATGTCTTAACTTTTTCTCTTTAGGTGGTTTAAAATCTGTGCTTTAAAAATGTTTAGCTACAGTCTGCCTTGAATTTTTGTTGTTTGGGTGCCGGGATGAGGGGTGCATATTCTTATTCACTCGTTCACTCTTCTGTCCGCCGCCACGCCTCTCTGTCAGTCAGTGCTTAACTGACTAATACCGCACTGTGGATCAGTGCAAATATCTTTACTACAGCATTTGAAAAAATTTACTTCTTATTGTTCTCTTTTCTGTGTTTCTCATCTTTTCTTTCTTTCTCTCTTCATACTGGTGCATTTATGTCGCGTATTCAGGTTACGACATTGAATGTCAAGGGCTTCAACTCCCTTACTGAACGCTCCCAGGTCAAACACTCCCTTGAAAAAAAGGATTTGTCTGTGCTGCTGCTACAGGAAACCCACTTGAAAGGTAAAATTCCAAACCTTCCTAAATCACCTTACACTACATAGTTCCATTCATGCAATGATAGTGGCAAACGTAACTGTGTCAGTATAGCTCTACGGTCTGACATTCCCTTTGAATTTGTCTCCCAGATTGCTGATGGCGCAGGCCGCTTTCGTTTCATAAAAGGTCAAGTGGCGAACACCCTGACTACCATTGGGAATATTTACGCCTGAACTCGGGCCAGATTCCTTGGCTATCTGCGACTCTAGACAAGTTTTCTCAGTTCTCTGAGGGCCTAACGCTTCTGGGAGGGGACTTCAACATTGTGCTTGAGCCCCTTCTGGACTCCTCCACGGGAACCTCTGCTCACAGCTACTCAGCTCTGAGGAAAATCCGTAGACTCCTCACATCTTTAAGATTGATGGATGTGTGGAGATTCTTCCACCCCACGGATAGGGACTATACCTTCTACTCCCACCCCCATCATTCTTACCAAAGAGTAGATTACCTGCTCATCATGGATAGCCATCTCCCTTTAATAGATTCCCCCAGGAGGCAACATTCTCCTGTCTGACCATGCCCCAATGTCCATGTTTCTCAACATACACAGCCTTTTGCCTAGGCAATATAACTGGAGACTTAATGAAACTTTCCTCTACTCGTCGCGCAATAAGCAGCGAGTTGAGGCGGCACTGAAGTCCTACTTTGTTGAGAATGATACGCAGGATGTCTCCGCTAGCACTATCTGAGAAGCCCATAAGCCAATGATCAGAGGAGTACTCATAATCATGTGTTCGTTTATGAAGAGAGAGAGGAACCGGGAGATTGATGACCTTCTTTCCCGAATATCTGACCTTGAAAACCAGCATAAACGGTCCGCTGCTCAAGGGGTTCTCTCCTCGCTTATACTTTCCAGAGAAAGACTCAAACAATGTTTGAATTTGCGCATGGAAAAGGCATATACCTCTGCTACTCACAAACACTACATGCACGGTGATAAGGGGAGCAAACTTATGGCTTATCTAGCTAAAAAGAGAAGACAGCAGAACTACATCCCCAAAATCAGGTTTCCTACTGGAGCTGTACTTGAGGACACCAATGACATTGCAGCTGAGTTTTGCTCCTATCAAACACTGTATGACCTACGTCCTGGAGAGACACCCAAGGAGCTTGCGGACAGAACTGAGCTGATTGAATCTTTCCTTGACTCCCTCTCTCTTCGTACCTTAACTGCTATGCAGAAAACCCAACTAGAATCCCCTTTTACACTTAAAGAAATCCGTGATGCGCTCTCCAGTATGCCCTCTAGTAAGTCCCCAGGTCCTGACGGTCTTCCGGCCTCATACTATAAACAGTTTGGAGACGTCCTGCTGCCATTCTTCCTCAGAGTATGTAACTCTCTTAACGCTTCTCAACATTTCTCTCCTTCAGCGCTTGAAGCACATATTTCGGTATTACCCTTCGCTATGCGGTAATTATCGCCCTATATCACTTTTGAATGTGGATGTTAAATTATATGCCAAAATCATAGCTAACAGGATGCAATCCTTACTCTCATTCCTAGTTGACCCAGTGCAGACGGGTTTTGTTAAGGGGAGAGAAGGTAAACACAACACTACGTGAGTTCTCCATCTGATCCAGTACACCAGGTCAAGAAATATCCCTTTGCTTCAGTTGTCTACTGATGCAAAGAAAGCTTTCGACTGGGTGGACTGGACCTTTATGGTCAAGGCGCTTTCCCGTTTCGGCTTTCAACAATTCTTCGTTCACAAAATCCTGTCTCTGTACACTTCCCTACATGCTAAGGATTGAGTAAATGGCCACCTATCGAGGCCTTTCCAGATCATGAATGGAACAAGACAGGGTTGTCCACTCTCTCCCCTCCTTTTTGTCCTCACAATTGAGACTTTGATCCAGAGTCTGCGTCAGGAGCCACTTCTGTCGGGGGTCGCCATTGGTGACAGAGTGCATTGCACAGTGGCATTTGCCGATGACTTGCTTATTTTCATCACCAACCCCTCCACAGCCCTACCCCGATTTCAAGAGATGTTTACCCATTTTGGTGACTTATCCAATTTCAAAATTAATTCTAGCAAATCCGAGGGACTATGTGTCTCCTGCACTCCGGCTCTATTAAAGTCTCTGAAACTCAGCTCCCCCTTCCTACTGCGTTCAGATAGTATAAAATACCTAGGAATTAATTTAACTCCCTCACTTGAACACTGGTATCAATACAATTACACACCTTTACTCTCCGAGATTAAAGCCACTATCCTGTCTTGGCATATCCCATATATTTCATGGATTGGTAGAACCAACTTACTTAAAATGATTATTCTCCCCAAACTCCTTTATCTATTCGAAACTCTCCCGATTCCCCTCCCTAGAGCCTTTTTTGCTACCATTAGACAACAGTTTTCTAAATACATTTGGAATTGTAATGATGGGGGTAAGGAAACAGACAAGTGAGCCCTAATCTACCCGTCACTCAGTCCCTGCCTACTTGCAATGACCCGCCCTAGGCGACGGGGTGCAACTGGGCGACGGTCCCTACGCTCAAAAAGTGCACGACAGACAAACAGACAAGGGTACACAGAAGCAGGGAAAAGGGGCAGTTGCCCACAGCAACACCGTGAGCAACAAGAGTGGTGAACAAGCCGAGTCAAACCAGGAGTGTACGAGTTACCAAACGCAGAGCAGGAGAGTAGTGAACAAGCCGAGTCAAAACAGGAGTGTACGAGGTACCAAACGCAGAGCAGGAGAGTAGTCAGTAAGCCAGGGTCAATATGAAGCAGGGTCAAATAGTACAAGAAGATGCAGCAGGGCAAGGAAACCAAACGAGAAGAATCACAAGCAAGGAGGAACAGGAAAGGCAGGTATAAATAGACAGAGGGCGGGAGCTAGCTCCGTCTGGCCAGGCTGTGATAGGCTCTCCCACTCCTAAGCCTGCCATCCTGAGTGGTGGAAGATGGAGTCAGTCTCACAGACATAGAAGCAGGTGCAGACTGATTACCTATGGGCGTAGATACAGGAGCTGTGCCTGGCAGATCCTTAACAGTACCCCCCCTTTTATGAGGGGCTACCGGACCCTTTCTAGATGGACCTGGTTTATTATGGAAACGAAGGTGGAACCTCCTGACCAATACCCCAGCGTGAACATCCCGGGCGGGTACCCAAGTCCTCTCCTCAGGCCCGTATCCTCTCCAATGGACCAGGTACTGGAGGGAGCCTTGGACCATCTTGCTGTCCACAATCTTGGCCACCTCGAATTCTACCCCCTCAGGGGTGAGAACGGGGACAGGAGGTTTCCTCGAGGGAGCCAAGGACGGGGAGCAGAGTTTAAGGAGGGAGGCATGAAACACGTCGTGTACTCGAAAAGATGGGGGCAAATCCAGTCGGAAGGAGACAGGATTGAGGACTTCAATGACCTTGTACGGCCCTATAAACCGGGGAGCAAACTTCTTGGACGGGACTTTAAGGCGCAAGTTCTTAGATGATAGCCACACCAGATCCCCGACCATAAACAAGGGGTTAGCAGAACGTCTTCTATCTGCCTGAGTTTTTTGTATGCTCTGGGACGCCTCTAGGTTCTTCTGAACCTGGGCCCAGACTGTGCACAGTTCCCGATGAACGACATCTACCTCGGGATTGTTGGAACTACCAGGTGAAACGGAGGAGAACCGTGGATTAAACCCAAAATTACAGAAAAAGGGGGAGACCCCTGACGAGTTACTGACCCAGTTATTAAGGGAAAATTCGGCGAGGGGAATGAATGAGACCCAATCATATTGACAGTCAGAGATAAAACACCTTACATATTGTTCTAGAGACTGATTAGTCCTCTCAGTTTGGCCATTAGTTTCAGGATGGAAGGCAGAGGAGAAGGACAGATCAATCTCCAACTTTTTACAGAAGGCTCTCCAAAACAAAGAAACAAATTGTACCCCTTTGTCAGAAACAATATTGACAGGGACCCCATGGAGACGCAGGATGTGTTTGACAAACAAGGTAGCTAATGTCTTAGCATTGGGTAGTTTTTTGAGGGGCACAAAGTGGCACATCTTGCTGAAGCGGTCTACTACAACCCACACCACCTACTTGCCTTGAGATGGAGGCAAATCGGTGATAAAATCCATGGAGATATGGGTCCAAGGTCTCTGGGGAATGGGCAAAGAACGTAGTAAGCCCACTGGTCGGGACCTTGGAGTCTTGGACCTAGCACAAACCTCACAAGCGGTGACGTAGGCCTTAACGTCTTTAGGCAACCCAGACCACCAATAGAACCAAGAGAGAAAGAATGGACGCTGGGAACCAAGGAAATATTGGAAATACAAAAATACTTTATTCACATAGTTAATTTATACAGTAATAAAAGAATCCATAAACCAACAATAAAAAACATGGATGCTCAGCTGAAAAATTAGTCTAAATATGCACAAATGGTGCATGGAGAATATATGGGTCTAACAAGATAGAAGTAGTACAGGATATGTATACTATAATATTATAGTAGGGTCAACCTAAATCCATAAGTAAGGTATCACAGAAGCAAAGAAATTTATGTAATAAGTATCATAGACACAAAAATTAGCAGCTAACAATCATTTCAAATTGTCACTAGTAAATAGTCATGATATGAAAATCTGTGTGACATATATATAGTGTACTACGAAACAACCAAGGATAAAGGAATAGATTCCACAAGAAGTAAGAATATAGTATAGAGATTTGTACATACCCATTATCAAGAGACCGAGTGACTGCAACTGAGCTCCACCCCAACGCGCGTTTCGGCGCTAATGCCTTCGTCTGGGGGTGGTGTCAGGTTGAGGTCAGAGGTTCTTTATGTAGGGACTAGCCAATGGACTATGTTTATTTTACCTGGCAAGTGTGTTGCATAATGAGGATAAATGTCCTGCACACCTATCGGTCGCTGTCTCCCGGGGGCTAAAGAAGCCGCGCCCACGTCGACGCCAGCCGCGGAGAGCTCGAGCCGGAAGCACGGGACCGCGTCAGTGTGACTCGGTCACGTGGATCGGGCAGGAGGCACGCCGCGAGTGACGCCGACGGGGGCCGGATCCCGTCCTCCAATGAGAGAGCGACACAAGACGGGTGTACTGTGCATAGTAAAGTACGCAGCGTGATGCTGCATTGAGGAATAGCAGCGATATAGATTAATAAAGTATGTGCGTGGTGTAAAGAATAATACATCTCTGGTTACACACATGTGTCTACAGCATCGATATTTTTGTTGTGTTGATCGAAAATTATACTGCACATACATGGGTTGTCCCCATATGTGTTTGTGCATAACCGTATATATTGCATGCTGTGTGAACATGGATCAACTATGCATAATTAGTTGGTAAATAAGACGAGCAGCAAGAAATGATAATGGAATAAAGTAAATTAAAATAAATATACTTAAAAATAAAAAAGTGAATATGTGGTGAATATAAATATATAGAATATGAGAAAATAAGTGAAGATTAGTAAATATACAGAATGAAGATAATGAAGTGATAGTGAAAATGAATCTTTAAGGGTAATGATAATGAAAAAAATGAATGTGATAATAATTATTTAAAAATTATAATAGATACATAATCATAAAATATTCGTGCTGAAGAATGTACAAAAGAATATGAAAATACATAATCATACATATAATTATATAAAAGCATATATACATAGAGTGTGAGTTAAGATCAACTAGCACAGTTGAATAAGAAAATTAAATATCAGTGCTTCGACAAAAATTTTTTTTTGAAAATTCATACAATAAGTGCTTGTTTAAAATAAATAAATTCATAATGAAGATTATTATACAAAAATTAATTATTTTTAATTTAATAAATATAATGTACAAATTAATATACAATTAAATGATAACCAATATATCTAGATAAATAAATTAATTTAAATTAATGTACTGTAAATCTAAAAAAGGATGAACAGTCCTCAGGCTCATTGTCTATTATATTACAGTGTATATGTATACACTTTTGCATATATCGATGCATATGAAAAAGAGAGATGTGAGAATTATGATACTGTGTAGTCTGCATGTAAACAGTAGTATAGTGTACAGATTGCACTAGCAACTCCACTATGGTCACAATTACAAGTTGTCAAATACATTCATATAAATATACATCTATCTTGAAATAGTGACGTCACCGATTCTGTATAGATAGTCAGTAGTCATGAAGAGAAGTTCACATACAAGATGTCCATGGGGATCCCGGAAAGGAAGGAAAAAAGACCTCAACGATGGTAGCAACATTGATCTGTATCTCATCTGCATAACGTGAAATATATAGTTAAAATCAAAGAACATAAAAATACAAACCAATTAAAAAATGGTTTTTAAAATTGTAAACCCAACACCACTAAAATTGAGCAGGTAATCAAAGAAAAGCAGAGAAGCCGGTGGTTTCATTAACCCCTTCCCTCTTTAGCCACTTTTGACCTTCCTGACAGAGCCTCATTTTTCAAATCTGACATGTTTCACTTTATGTGGTAATAACGTTGAAATGCTTTCACCTATACGGGCGATTCTGAGATTGTTTTCTCGTGACAAATTGGACTTTAAGATAGTGGTAAAATTTGGTCGATACATTCAGTATTTAATTGTGAAAAACACGAAAATATAGTGAAAAATTGCAAAAATTAGCATTTTTCTCAATTTAAATGTATCTGCTTGTAAGACAGGCAGTAATACCACACAAAATTCTTGCTAATTAACATCCCCCATATGTCTACTTTAGATTGGCATCGTTTTTTGAACATCCTTTTATTTTTCTATGACCTCACAAGGCTTAGAACTTTAGCAGCAATTTCTCACATTTTCAAGAAAATTTCAAAAGGCTATTTTTACAGGGGCCAGTTCAGTTGTGAAGTGGTTTTGAGGGCCTTATATATTAGAAACCCCCAAAAAGTCACCCCATTTTAAAAACTTCACCCCTCAAAGTATTCAAAACAGCATTTAGAAAATGTCTTAACCCTTTACACATTTCACAGGAATTAAAGCAAAGTAGAGGTGAAATTTACAAATGTCATATTTTTTTACAGAAATAAATTTTTAATACAATTTTTTTTATAACACAGAAGGTTTTACCAGAGAAATGCAACTCAATATTTGTTGCCCAGTTTCTGCAGTTTTAGGAAATATCCCACATGTGGCCGTAGCGTGCTACTGGACTGAAGCACCGGCCTCAGAAGCAAAGGAGCACCTAGTGGATTTTGGGGCCTTATTTTTGTTAGAATATATTTTAGGCACCATGTCAGGTTTGAAGGGCTCTTGCGGTGCCATAACAGTGAAAATCCCCCAAAAGTGACCCCATCTGGGAAACTAGACACCTCAAGGAAATTATCTAGGGGTGTAGTGAGCATTTTGACCGCACAGGTTTTTTACAGAAATTATTGGAAGTAGGCCGTGAAAATTAAAATCAACATTTCTTCAAAGAAAATGTAGGTTTAGCGATTTTTTTTCTCATTTACACAAGGACTAAAGGAGAAAAAGCATTGCAAAATTTGTAAAGCAATTTCTCCCGAGTAAAAAAGTACCCCACATGTGGTAATAAATGGATATTTGGACACACGGCAGGGCTTAGAAGGGAAAGAGCGCCGTTTGGCTTTTGGAGCTCAAATTTAGCAGGAATGGTTTGAGAGGCGATGTCACATTTACAAAGCCCCTGATGGGACAAAACAGTGGAAACCCCCCACAAGTGACCCCATTTCGGAAACTACACCCATTGAGGAAATTATCTAGGGGTATAGTGAGCGTTTTGACCCCACAGGTTTTTTGCATAAATTATTGGAAGTAGGCTGTGAAAATGATAATCTAAATTTTTTCAAAGAAAATGTAGGTTTAGCTAATTTATTCTCATTTCCACAAGGACTGAAGGAGAAAAAGCACCACAAAATATGTAAAGCAATTTCTCCCGAGTAAAACAATACCCCACATGTGGTAATAAACGGTTGTTTGGACACACGGCAGGGCTTAGAAGGGAAAGAGCGCCATTTGGCTTTTGGAGTCCACATTCAGCAGGAATGGTTTGCGGAGGCCATGTCACATTTACGAAGCCCCTGAGGGGACAAAACAGTGGAAACCCCCCACAAGTGACCCCATTTTGGAGACTACACCCATTGAGGAAATTATCTAGGGGTATAGTGAGCGATTTGACTCCACAGTTTTTTTGCAGAAAATATTGGAAGTAGGCCCTGAAAATAATAATCTACATTTTTTCAAAAAAAATCTAGGTTTAGCTAATTTTTTCTCATTTCCAGAAGGACTGAAGGAGAAAAAGCACCACAAAATTTGTAAAGCAATTTCTCCCGAGTAAAACAATACCCCACATGTGGTAATAAACGGATGTTTGGACACACGGCAGGGCTTAGAAGGGAAACAGCACTATTTGGCTTTTTGAGATCACATTTAGCAGGAATGGTTTGCGGAGGCCATGTCACATTTGCAAAGCCCCTGAGGGGACAAAACAATGAAAACGCCCAAAAAGGGACTCCATTTAAGAAACTACACCTCTTGAGGAATTCATCTAGGGGTGTAGTAAGCATTTTGACCCCACAGACGTTTCATAGAATTTATTAGAATTAGGCAGTGAAAATAAAAACAGTCCTTTTTCTTCAATAAGACGTAGCTTTAGCGCAAATTTTTTCATTTTCTCAACAAATAAAGGAAAAAAAGAACCCAAAATTTGTAAAGCAATTTCTCCCGAGTACGGCAATACCCCATATGTGGTCATAAACTGCTGTTTGGGCAAACGGCAGGGCTCAGAAGGAAAGGACCGCCATTTGGAGTGCAGATGTTGCTGGATTGGTTTCTGGGCGCCTGTGGGCCCAAAACAGTGGAAACCCCCCAGAAGTGACCCCATTTTGGAAACGACATCCCTCAATGCATTTACCAAGGGGTGTAGTAAGCATTTTAACCCTGCAGGTGTTTTGTAGAAATTAGTGTTCACTCGATGTTGCAGAGTGAAAATGGGATTTTCTTCCATAGATATGCCAATATGTGGTGCCCGGCTTGTGCCACCATAACAAGACAGCCCTCTAATTATTATGCGGTGTTTCCCGGTTTTAGAAACACCCTACATGTGGCCCTAATCTTTTGCCTGGACATATGACAGGGCTCAGGAGTGAAGAGTACCATGCGGAGTGGAGGCCTAATTTGGCGATTTACAAAGTATTGGTTCACAACTGCAGAGGCTCAGATGTGAAATAATAAAAAGAAACCCCTGAGAAGTGACCCCATTATGGAAACTGCACCCCTCAAAGCATTTATTAAGAGGTGTAGTGAGGATTTTCACCCAACAGGTCTTTTCCATAAATGAATGCACTGCGGATGGTGCAAATTAAAAATTTATATTTTTCCCTAGATATGCCATTCAGTGGCAAATATGTCATGCCAAGCTTATGACACTGGAGACACACACCCCAAAAATTGTTAAAAGGGTTCTCCCGGGTATGACGATGCCATATATGTTGAAGGAAACTGCTGTTTGGGCACGCTGTAGGGTTCAGAGCCGAGGGAGCACCATTTGGCTTTTGGAGAGCGGATTTTGCTTGGTACTAAATTTGTTTGAGTATTGCTGGTGTTTTATAATGTGGGGGTACATGTAAGCGGGGCGGAGTATATAAGGGGCATAGTCAGGTGGTATGAAAAAAAATTAATAATCCATAGATGTGTGTTACGCTGTGAAGCAATCCTTTCCGCACAGGCCAGTGTCGCACTGATAAATGGTGTAATTTCTTATCCCCCTTTTGGTCCACACTCTGCACCTTTGTAGTTTGAGGAATTTTGCTGGGAAGTGTTGTCCTGGTATAATACGAGCACCGTCGCTTCCAGCGGATATGTTTGGGCCCTCCCTTTCCTGGTTCCCTAATTTTAGGTCCTTGATAAATCGCCTCTTCAAACAGAAGAAATGTTCCCCTCGGGCACAACTGCATATTTTTTTATTTCCTGACTTATTGGAGCCATAACTAATTTTATTTTTCATAGACGTAGCGGTATGAGGGCTGGTTTGTTGCGGGATGAGCTGTAGTTATTATTGGTACCATTTTGGGGTACATGTACGGCATTTTGCGGGAAGTCAATGCTTTCCATGACGTACATGTACGTCAAATGTCGGGAAGGGGTTAAGACCCTTAGGGAACATTGTTTGGAGTTTCCAAATCCATTTGCACTCTTTTTGCAATAGGCGTTTTTTTATGTCGCCGCCTCGCATATTGATGTTGATATAATCTATACCTCTCACTTTGAAGAGTTTAGAGTCACATGCATGATGAGAACGGAAGTGTCTAGGAATTGTTTTTAAGGTTTCAATATCTACTTCTGTCTTTGCATTTTCAATATCTCTAACGTGTTCCCTGACTCGGACACGTAGTTCCCGGGTAGTCATGCCTATATACATTTTTGGGCATGGGCATGTTGCATAGTAGATTACTCCCTTAGTTCTACATGTAATTGGCCAACAAATTTTGAATTGGTTCCTGCCCCCAGAGTCAGTAAAGAATTGGGAGCGTTCGATGTTAGGACAACTTAGACAGTCTCCACAGGGTTTGCAGCCCCACTTTGGGCCTTTGGTACCGAAAATTTTTCCTGGTTTGACAGGTGTAAAATAACTATGTACAATAGAGTATCGCAAATTGCGTGCTCTACGAGGTGCCATAGCAGGATAATTAGGTAATATTTTTTGCAATATTGGATCAGTTAACAAAACTGGCCAAAATTTATTTAAGGTATTTCGCATTTCAACCCAACGTGAACTGTATGTTGTAACAAATCTCACCTTACGTTCATGTTGGTCTTTAATGGATGTTTTTAGAAGGTTGTCACGTGGGGTTTGTTGGGCTCGGTGGTATGCTTTACGAATATTGCGGTGGCTGTAGCCCCTCTGGGTGAATCTGTCTTTTAGTTCTTCCGATCGGATTTTAAAATCTTCAGGCCACCAATAGTTTCTGGTAATGAGGTGCTTGGTACCCAGGATGCCTGGATGACCAGATAGTACGGAGTCATGATTTTACCTAAGTACCCTTAGCCGGAATTGCAGGGGAACAAACAGCTTGTTCTCAGGAAGGTTCCCGCGAGCTGAACCTTGACCAGCAGCAATTTCAGAAACGAAATCAGAATCAATAGAGGAAATGATTATACCTGGAGGCAAAATACAAGCAGGATCTTCCTCCGAAGGAGGGCTGGCCATGAAGCTAAGCGACAGTGCATCAGCCTTAATATTTTTAGACCCAGCCCTATAGGTAACCAAAAAGTTGAATCTGGTAAAAAATAACGCCCATCGAGCTTGTCTCGGGTTTAGCCTCCGGGCAGATTCTAGGAAAACCAGATTCTTGTGGTCGGTAAGGACCGTTACCTGGTGCCTAGCCCCCTCCAGGAAGTGGCACCACTCTTCAAATGCCCATTTAATGGCTAAGAGTTCGCGGTTGCCAATATCATAGTTACTCTCAGTGGGCGAAAACTTCCTGGAGAAGTAGGCATAGGGACGGAGATGGGTGAGGGACATGGTACCCTGGGACAAGACAGCCCCCACTCCCACCTCGGACGTGTCAACCTCCACGATAAATGGCTCCATTTGGTTGGGCTGAACCAACACCGGGGCCGAGATAAAGCACTTCTTAAGGACCTCAAAAGCCTGGACAGCCTCAGGAGGCCAGCGGAGGAGATCAGCACCCTTGCGAGTGAGATCCGTAAGAGGCTTAGCGATGACCGAGAAGTTAGCAATAAATCTCCTGTAATAATTAACGAACCCCAAGAAGCACTGTAACGCCTTCATGGAGGCAGGTTGGACCCATTCCGCCACAGCCTGGACCTTGGCGGGGTCCATGCGGAATTCATGAGGAGTGAGGATTTGACCCAAAAATTTGTATCTCCTGCACCCCAAACACACATTTTTCGGTCTTCGCAAACAGTTTGTTTTCCCGAAGGACCTGGAGCACCTTCCTGACATGCTCAATGTGGGAGGACCAGTCCTTGGAAAACACAAGTATGTCATCAAGGTACACTACAAGAAATACCCCCAGGTAATCTCTTAAAATCTCATTTATGAAATTCTGGAAGACCGCGGGAGCATTACACAACCAAAAGGGCATGACGAGGTATTCGAAATGACCTTCGGGCGTGTTAAACGCAGTCTTCCACTCATCCCCCTCTTTGATGCGGATAAGGTTATACGCCCCCCGTAGATCAAACTTAGAGAACCATTGGGCCCCCTGAACCTGATTAAAGAGATCAGGATTCAAAGGAAGGGGAAACTGGTTCCTTACAGTGACCTTATTCAAGCTACGGTAGTCAATGCATGGCCTAAGACCACCATCCTTCTTCCCTACGAAGAAGAAGCCAGCACCTACCGGAGAAGTAGAGGGGCGAATGTAACCCTTGGCCAGGCATTCCTGGATATACTCTCTCATGGCTTCACGTTCGGGACAAGAGAGATTAAATATCCTACCCTTAGGGAGCTTAGCTCCTGGTACCAATTCGATAGCGCAATTATATTCTCTATGAGGTGGTAACACTTCGGAGGCCTCTTTAGAGAAAACATCAGCGAAGTCCTGAACCAACTCAGGTAGCGTGTTCACCTCCTCAGGGGGAGAAATAGAATTAACAGAAAAACATGATGTCAAGCATTCATTACCCCATTTGGTAAAATCCCCAGTATTCCAGTCAAACGTGGGATTATGCAACTGCAACCAGGGAAGGCCTAAAACCAAATCGGACGATAATCCCTGCATCAACTGTACAGAGCACTGCTCCAAATGCATGGAGCCAACAAGTAGTTCAAAAACAGGGGTTATGCTGTGTAAAATAACCATTAGCAAGAGGAGTGGAGTCGATACCCACTACCGGGACAGGTTTAGACAAATCAATCAAAGGCATAGCTAGAGACATATCAAATTCCACAGACATGATATTAGCAGACGACCCTGAATCCACGAAGGCACTGCCGGTAGCAGACCTACCACCAAAAGAGACCTGAAAGGGAAGCAAGATTTTATTAAGTTTCATATTTACGGGAAATACCTGTGCGCCCAAGTGACCTCCCCGATGATCACTTAGGTGCGGAAGTTTTCTGGCTGCTTATTCTTACGCCTAGGACAGGTGTTCACTTGATGCTTGTCATCCCCACAATAGAAGCAGAGACCATTCTTCCTGCAGAACTCTCTACGTTGTTGGGGGGACACGGAGGCCCCGAGTTGCATAGGTACCTCCGAGTCTTCCGTGGAAGAACGAAGCAACGGAACCTCGGAAGGAATCGTGGGGTTGTCAGAGGAGAAAATACGTTGTTCACGTTGTCGTTCCCTGAGACGTCGGTCAAGTCGTACCGCTAAAGCCATAACCTGGTCTAGGGAGTCAGAAGAGGGATAGCTAACTAGCAGGTCTTTCAGGGCGTTCGACAGACCCAACCTAAACTGGCACCTTAAGGCAGGGTCATTCCACCGAGAAGCTACGCACCACTTCCTAAAGTCAGAGCAATACTCCTCAACAGGTCTCTTACCCTGACGTAAGGTCACCAGCTGACTCTCGGCAAAGGCAGTCCTGTCAGTCTCGTCATAAATGAGTCCGAGAGCAGAAAAGAAAAGGTCAACGGAGGAAAGTTCAGGGGCGTCAGGAGCCAAGGAGAAGGCCCATTCTTGGGGCCCTTCCTGGAGCCGGGACATAATTATACCCACCCGCTGGCTCTCAGAACCTGAGGAGTGGGGCTTTAAGCGAAAGTAGAGCTTACAACTCTCCCGAAAGGAGAGAAAAGTCTTCCGGTCCCCTGAGAACCGGTCAGGCAACTTGAGGTGGGGTTCAAGAGGTGAGGTGAGGGGCACTACCATGGTAGCATCAGGCTGGTTGACCCTCTGAGCCAGGGCCTGGACCTGTAGGGAGAGACCCTGCATTTGCTGAGCCAGGGTCTCAAGGGGGTCCATAGTAGTGTGAGGGACCAGGGTAGACTAGGTATATGGCTTGTGATTATGTAATGATGGGGGTAAGGAAACAGACAAGTGAGCCCTAATCTACCCGCCACTCAGTCCCTGCCTACTTGCAACGACCCGCACTAGGCGACGGGTTACAACTGGGCGACGGTCCCTATGCTCAATAAGTGCACGACAGACAAACAGACAGGGGTACACAGAAGCAGGGAAAAGGGGCAGTTGCCCACGGCAACACCGTGAGCAACAAGAGTGGTGAACGAGCCGAGTCAAACCAGGAGTGTACGAATTACCTAACGCAGAGCAGGAGAGTAGTGAACAAGTCGAGTCAAACCAGGAGTGTACGAGGTACCAAACGCAGAGCAGGAGAGTAGTCAGTAAGCCAGGGTCAATATGAAGCAGGGTCAAATAGTACAAGAAGCTGCAGCAGGGCAAGGAAACCAAACGAGAAGAATCACAAGCAAGGAGGAACAGGAAAGGCAGGTATAAATAGACAGAGGGCGGGAGCTAGCTCCGTCTCGCCAGGCTGTGATAGGCTCTCCCACTCCTAAGCCTGCCACCCTGAGTGGTGGAAGATGGAGTCAGTCTCACAGACATAGAAGCAGGTGCAGACTGATTACCTATGGGCGTAGATACAGGAGCTGTGCCTGGCAGATCCTTAACAGGAATAATATTAAACCCAGAATAGCATTTCACACTCTTATTCGTCCTAAACTCTCAGTGGGGATAGGGCTTCCGGATATTGAATCTGACTACCACTCCGTACAATTAGCCAGGATAACTGAGTGGTTTGATAATGCCTCAATTAGACTTGGGGTTCTCGTGGAGGAGGCCACCATAGGCATGTCCCTTACCTCCCTTCTGTGGCTTAACAAACCCAACGCAGCCCTTTTTAAGTCACGCAACTCTCTTACCTCTGCTTCATATCAAACATGGATAAAAAGGTGAGGGGATGAAATCTCTGCACAAAATTTCGTCTTCCCTGATGACGGTTCGTGACCTTGTGCAGTCGCAGACTGAGAGGTTTCGAGACTGTTCTTCCCTGCCTGGAAAGGCATCCTGCAGCACGTACGATTCCATATTGACTAACGGGGCTGTTTCTACCCTCACTGAATTGCAGGCTCAACCTGGTTTCTCGTCTATCAATTTTCTCACTTACACTCACTTCAAAAGGTGTTACCTGGGAGCGTTTAGGCAGGTACCAATAGACCGCCTGCTATCCTGGTTGGAAGCAACCCTCCTCCTTCGGCAACCACCTAAGAAGCTTATTACACTATATTATAATAATCTCATTAAGATGAATTCATCCATACAGCCCTCTTTTCTTAAAGCTTGGGAGTTGGAACTTAAGACTACTTTTTCTGACGAGGACACCAGGGCAGTTTTTCGAAACTCCCTTGGTACCTCAAGAATCCTCATACAAACTGACCTCTAGGTGGTACAAGACTCCCTGGGTATTGCATAAAATGTGTAACGAAATTTCCCCAGATTGTTGGAGGTGTCATAAAGACCCGGGAACATATTTACATTTGTGGTGGGAGTGTGAGAAAATCTCCCCCTTTTGGGCCGAGATACAAACTATCCTCAATACTATAACTCATTCCTCTATTGTCATTTCCCCTCGTGTAGTGTTCCTAAACCTGTGGCCAACATTCCCTGGGGGGGCCCCCAGGGAGCTATGGTTACATCTCTTCGCGGCGGCCAAATCTCTATTACCGTTGTATTGGAAGACAGAGGTTGTGCCACGAATAAGTCATTGGCTTAGGAAGGGAGCCCAGCTGGCGAGAATGGAGGAGCTCTCGCATCTTGAGTATCACTCTCATGCCAAGTACCGAAAGATCTGGGCACCCTGGTTTGAATTCTGCAAAAATGACTCCTTTCAACACCTCTGGGTGCAGACTCCCCCTGCATTAGATAAGGACGATTGTAATTCTAGTTTGGGACTACTTTCTAAACTTTCCCACTAGGCCTGATGTCCTTGGAGACCTCTCTCCTTGCACGTTTCTTTTCCCTCCTTTTCTATCCCCTCCTTCTTTACCCCCTTCCCCTTGACGTTGGTGCAAGTGGTGTGAACATACGCCAGGAAGCTCATACTTCCTTATTGTTCTGTTTGTATAATATGTTCTGTTAATATTGAGATAACGCATTGTACATACGTGTCTTCTTATTGTGAATTCTAACAATTACTCGTATATTGTATGTACTGTGGCGCTTATGCATATTATAATTCGCATTTTGCCTCTCTGTAAAACCTCAATAAAATGTTATTTTCCAAAAAAAACGAAAAAAAAAACTATACATATGTGGTATTACCGTAATTGTACCAAACCACAGAATAAAGGTAATTATTATTTACGCCGCATGGTAAACAGCATAGAACAATAGCGGAATTGCTGGGGTTTTTTCGATTCCCCTCCAGTAAAAGTTAATCAAAAAATGATATGTACCCGAAATGATGCCATTAAAAAATACAACTAATGGCGCAAAAAAAAGTCCTCGGCTATGTCGATGCAAAAATAAAAAAGTTATAGCTCTTTAAATGCAACGGTGGAAAAACTAAAAAAATTGCTTGGAAATTAAGGCCTAAAATAGGCTGGTCACTAAGGAGTTAACCCCTTAAGGACGCAGCCTAGTTTTGGCCTTAAGGCTCAGAGCCCATTTTTCAAATCTGACATATTTCACTTTATGTGGTAATAACGTCGGAATGCTTAAACCTACCCAAGCGATTCTGAGATTGTTTTCTCGTGACACATTGGGCTTCATGTTCGTGGTAAAATTTGGTCGATATATTCAGTGTTTATTGGTGAAAAATGTCAAAATGTAGAGAAAATTTTGAAAAAATTGCATTTTTCAGAATTTAAATGCATCTGCTTGTAAAACAGACGGTTATACCACCCAAAATACTTACTAGTTCACATTTCCCATGTGTCTACTTTAGATTGGCATCGTTTTTTGAACATTTTTTTATTTTTCTTGGACGTTACAAGGCTTAGAACATAAACAGCAATTTCTCATATTTTTAAGAAAATTTCAAAAGCCTTTTTTTTAAGGTACCTCTTGAGTTCTGAAGTGGCTTTGTGGGGCCTATGTATTAGAAACCCTGATAAAACACCCCATTTTAAAAACTAGACCCCTCAAAGTATTCAAAACAGCAGTTAGAAAGTTTTTTAACCCTTCAGGCATTTCACAGGAATTAAAGCAAAGTGGAGGTGAAATTTGCAAATTTCATTTTTCTTGCTGAATTTCAATTTTATTCATTTTTTTTCCTGTAACACAGAAGGTTTTACCAGAGAAACACTACTAAATACGTATTGTCCAGATTCTGCAGTTTTTAGAAATGTCCCACATGTGGCCCTACTGCGCTCGTGGACTAAAACACAAGCCCTAGAAGCAAAGAAGCACCTAGTGGATTTTGAGTCCTCTTTTTTATTAGAATATATTTTAGGCAGCATGCCAGGTTTGAAGAGGTGTTGAGGTGTCAAAACAGTAGGAATCCCCCAATAGTGACCCCATTTTGGAAACTACACCCCTCAAGGAATTCATTTAGGGTTGTTGTTACCATTTTGACCGCACAGTTTTTTCACAGCACGTATTTGAATTGGGCTCTGAAATGAAAAAAATGTCATTTTTTCCAATAAAATGTCATTTGTGATCAAAATTTCTTATTTTCACAAGGAACAAAATACCCCATTTTGTTGCCCAATTTGTCCTTAGTGTGGCAATACCCCATTTGTGGTGATAAACTGCCGTTTGGGCCCATGGGAGGGCTCAGAAGGAAAGGAGCGCTATATGTTTGTTGGAGTCCAGATTTTGTTGGATTGGTTTTCGGGTGCCATGTCGCATTTGCAGAGCCTCAGAGGTATCAAAGCAATGGAAACCCACCAAAAGTGACCCCATTTTGGAAACTACACCCCTCAAGGAATTCATTTATGGTTGTTGTTAGCATTTTGACCACACAGTTTTTTCACAGCACCTATTTCAATTGGGCTGTGACATTAAAAAAATGACATTTTTTCCAATAAGATGTAATTTTTTACCAAAATTTCTTATTTTCACAGGGAACAAAATACTCAATTTTGTTGCCCAATTTCTCCTGAGTGCATCAATACCCCATTTGTGGCAATAAACTGCCGTTTGGGCCCATAGGAGGCCTCAGAAGGGAAGGAGCGCTGTGTGTTCTTTGGAGTACAGATTTTGCTGGTTTGGTTTTCGGGTGCCATGTCGCATTTGCAGAGCCCCAGAGGTATCAAAGCAATGGAAACCCACTAGAAGTGACCCCATTTTGGAAACTACACCCCTCAAGGAATTCATTTATGGGTAATGTGACCATTTAGACTCCATAGTTTCTTCACAGAACTAATTTGAATTGGGCTGGGAATTAAAAAAATATATATTTTTTCCAATAATATGTCATTTTAGCTCAAAAATTCTTATTTTCACAAGAAATAAAATACTCCATTCTGTTGCCCAATTTGTCCTGAGTGCGGCAATACCCCATTTGTGGTGATAAACTGCCGTTTGGGCCCATGGGAGGGCTCAGAAGGAAAGGAGCGCTGTGTGTTCTTTGGAGTCCAGATTTTGCTGGATTGGTTTTCGGGTGCCATGTCGCATTTGCAGAGGCCCAGAGGTATCAAAGCAATAGAAACCAACCACAAATGACCCCATTTTGGAAACTACACCCCTCAAGGACTTCATTTATGGGTGTTGTGACCATTTTGACCCCATAGTTTTTTCACAGAATGTATTTGAATTGGGCTGGGAATGAAAACAAAATTATTTTTTTCAAATAATATGTAGTTTTGGCTGAAAATTTTCTTATTTTCACAAGAAACAAAATACCCCATTCTGTTGCGCAATTTGTTCTGAGGGCCGCAATACCCCATTTGTTGTGATAAACTGCCATTTGGGCCCATGGGAGGGCTCAGAAGGAAAGGACCACCATTTGGCCTACTGGGGATTTTCTAGTGCGAAGTCATGTATGCAGAAGCCCCTGAGGTACCAGAACAGTTGAAACCCCCAAGAAGTGACCCCGTTTTAAAAACTACACCCTTAAGGCATTCATCTACATGTGTAGTGAGCATTTTGACCGGAGACCTACACCCCATAAACTGTAATGTGGGTTCTCCCGGATATGGCAATACCCTACATGTGGCTGTTATCAGCTGCCTGGACACACAGCAGGGCCCAGAGGGGAAAGACGAGGGGGGATAAGCTGTGTGGAGTGCATCAGGGTAAGTAAAATTGGGGTAAATTATAAACCAAGGGATGTATGATAAATTTTAAAACACTTTCATACAGAGCTCTGGTTATTCGGGACACGTGTCACATTGATATATTGTGTCCTCCCTTACCCCCTCTTATAGCAGACTTTGCACCTCTTTTGACTTTTTCCCTTCTTGCCAGTTTGGGGAACTTCTCCTGGAAAGTGTTGCCCTGGTACGATGCGTGTGGGCTCGCTTCCAGAAGTACTGGGTGCCCCCCCTTCTTGGTCCCTAAAGATTAGGTTCTTGATAATCACCTCTTGAAATTCCAGGAAAGTTCCCGTCTGGCCTGCACATCGACGTAGCATGTACGCATTGTACAATGCCATCTGTATGATGTGCCCGGACAGCTTCTTATACCACACCGCATGGCGCTGTAGGGCTTCAGGGCTTGATCTTACAAGTCCATCCCTCCCATGTACCTATTGTAGTCCAGGATGCAGTCTGGTTTGGGGGTGGCCTTTCTTTCATATATCCTAAACCTGTAGGTATACCTTGATGCACTCTCACAGCTTATACATCTTCACGCCATACCTTGCCCTCTTACCCGGCAGGTACTGGCGGAATTGAACCCTCCATTTAAAATGTACCAGGGACTCATCAATAGAAATACACTTCTCAGGGGTGTATGCTGGGGAAAACCGGGCACTGGAACGGTCTAATAGGGGTCTCCGTTTATACAAACGGTCAAAACTGGGGTCATCTCGGGGTGGGCACGGCTCATTATCAGTATAATGTAAGAAGCGAAGTATTGCCTCATTTATTTATTTTTTTTAGGTTCCAGTTCAGTTCTGAAGTTGCTTTGAGGGGCCCATATATTAGAAACCCCTATCAAACACCCCATTTTAGAAACTAGACCCCTCAAAGTATCCACAACAGCATTTAGAAAGTTTATGAACCCTTTAGGTGTTTCACGGGAATTTAGAGCAAAGTAGAGGTGAAATTTACATTTTTTTTTTTGTCAGAAAATCCTCTTTATACCATTTTTTTTACAACACAAAAGGATTTATCAGAGAAACGCAACTTAATACGTATTGCCCAGATTCTGCAGTTTTGAGAAATATCCCACATGTGGCCCTAGTGCGGTAATAGACTGAAGCACCGGCCTCCGAAGCAAAGGAGCACCTAGCGGATTTTGAGCCCTCTTTTTTATTAGGCACCATGTCCGGTTTGAAGAGGTCTTGTGGTGCCAAAACATTGGGAACTCCCCAAAAGTGACCCCAATTTGGAAACTAGACCCCTTGAGGAATCCATTGTAGTTTTCTTGGGGTGCATGCAGCTTTTTGATCAGTTTTTATTCTATTTTTAGGTAGCGTGGTGACTAAAAAACAGCAATTCTACTATTGGTTTTTTTTTCGTTTTTTTTTACAGCGTTCACCGTGCGCTATAAATGACATATTCACTTTATTCTGCGGGGCGATACGATTACGGCGATACCAGATGTTTATAGTTTTTTTTTTATGTCTTATGGCGTTTGCACAATAAAATACGTTTTGTAAACAATCATTCACTTTTTGTGTTACCTTATTCTAAGAGCCATAACGTTTTTATTTTTCAATCAATAAAGCCGTGCGAGGACTTATTTTTTGCGTAACGAACTGTAGTTTCGATCAGTACCATTTTTCGGTACATGCGACTTTTTGATCTCTTTTTATTCCATTTTTTGGGAGGTGAAGTGACCAAACAATTGTGATTGTGGTACGGTTTATTATTTTTTTTTTTTACGGCGTTCACCGTGCGGGATAAATAATGAAATAATTTTGTAGTTCAGGCCGTTACGGACGCGGCGATACCAATTATGTATAGTTTATTTGTTTGTTTATATATTTTTATTAATAATAAAGGACTGATAAGGGAAAAAGGGGGATTTTTACTTTTAATACTTTTAAATCTTTTATTTTCTTATTTTTACACAACTTTTTTTAACTTTTTTTTTACTTTATTACTTTGTCCCACTAGGGGACGTGAGGGCAGGAGGCCCTGATCGCTATTCTAATACACTGCACTACATGCGTAGTGCAGTGTATTAGAACTGTCAGCTACTCACTGACAGCAAGCATAGTGGGTCCTGACGTTGTCAGGACCCACTAGGCTTCCGTCTATGGCATAGCCGGACGCCATTGTTTGGTGTCCGGTTGCCATAGTCACCATCGCCGGCCGCTATCGCGTAGCAGGCCGGCGATGGCAGCTTAACCCCTAAAAAGCCGCGATCTCTATAGAACGCGGCTTTTAAGGGGTTAATCAGCGGGGACACAGCGATCGGTCCCCGCTGTAGGAGCTGTGACAGCTGCTGAACAAGACAGCAGCGTCATAGCTCCTGTATGTGTCGGGAGGACGGCCGAAACGGCCGTTACTCCCGAGACGTACTATTACGGCATGGAGCGCGAACGATACAGCTGCCATGACGTAATAGTACGTCAAGGAGCGGGAAGGGGTTAAAGCCCAAAATAACTGTTTCCTGAAAGGATAAAGGACTTGAGATGAGCAAACCTATTAGACACATATCAAATTAGGTCCAAATTTCCCAAAATGTAAAATTCGTCAAAATGTGAAAGTTTTGGTGTTCGCAGTGCAAGAATTGTCAAAATGGTGGCCACCGGTGAGCGCTCTACGCCAATTGTATAAAAAAAAGAGGGGAGAAGAGGATTAAAAAAAACAAAAAAACTAAACATACTCACCACCTTCCCTGGTCTCCTGACGTGTCCCTGCCGGAAAATGAGATGACGTAGCTGTGATCGCTGCAGCCAATCCCAGGCCACAGTGATAACATGGGACAGCTACGTCATCTCACCTGCCGGTAGCGACGTGTCGCTACTGTAGTACAGCGTATGTGTTGAGTGTGTTTGTTTTTATTTTTGTGAAATCGCATGTACCCTGATTGCCTTGTTTGACCCTCTGATGTCTCAATGACTGTAACCAACTTAGATTCAGTCCTAGAAGACGTTAAATAGTCTGATAGGCCTATCGGGGGACTTGCGATTTGCAAAACGAATTTGGACTGAAACGAACGTCCGATTTAAAAGAAAATTTGCTCCTCACTATTAAGGACTCTGCAATGCAAGCCAGCAATGCTAACCAATCTGCACTGTGACATTGTAAATACTTATTATTAACACTATAGCAGGAGATGTAACTTCTGGTCATATTTGTGACATCATCAGATAAAGTACAGGAGGCCATTGTTACCTCACTGCATGATGTCATAATGACTGTGACTCTATAAGAACTGGGGTTTAGGGGGGGCGACTGCTCTGTCCAGGATATGAAGATAAGCAGACACAAGATACTTCACCATGAGGATCTCACAGAGAATAGTGGAAGCTTCTGATGTTTGTGAAGTCACCAGTCGGAATGCGGAACACTGGAAGAGGAGAACTTCATGCACGAGCCGCATGGCAGGGGAAGAACAACAGGAAAACTGGGGGCTTTGGCTTATATACACGGTGATAGGAGGTTCAGTCATTTACTTTCAGGTTTTGGGACCAAGAAGAAAAACAGTAATGTGGAGGAAAATCTGCCGCCATGATGCCAGCAATCTCCAAACATTGAAGGTATGTGCATAATATATATGTTCATTTAATCTGAAAATGTGGGATATTTGAGAATTTGGGGGTTTGTTATACATTATGGCCCATATTTACTGGGTAGTTTATGTCAGTTTATTTTGTTAGCTTAACCAAATAAAGTTGCAAACGGTGACATGCAACAAATTTGGTGTAAAATGTATCTTCTCTCGTCACTTGACAAATTTAAAAAGTGACAAAAAAAGTGCGTGTGGTCTCCAAGGAGACGTAGATTAAGTCCCATTTATTAAAGTAAACTATGTTAAAATGGCACAGATTTTGCCCTTATTATTTTATTGCAGGGAGGAGATCTGGACGAGCGGCTGAAGATGAAGATGAGAACTGTGAGATTGATCAAAATCGTATGTTATGTGACAATTCTATTTAGAATTCTATATTTGGTGCCTTCCGATGTCATAATACACTGATTATACAGATCAAGGTAAATACATGGAATTAGAGATGAGCGAATCGGGACAACCGACCCGGTTTCGGTCCGAACATCGCGAAAAGTTCGGTTCGCAGTGAATCCGTACTTCACCGGGTTCGGCCGAACACGTTTTGACCAAACCCGGGCGGGCAGAAAAAAACATTACAAAAATATTATACTAATCGGCAGCCACTTGTCTCTATCAATCACTGATAGAGAAAAGAGGCTGCTGATTAAAAATAAAATAAAAAGCATTTCATACGTACCCGGTCGTTGTCTTGGTGACGAGTCCCTCTTCTTCCTCCAGTCCGACCTTCTTTCCTGCCGCTTCAGCCTGTGATTGGCCGCAGCGGCCGCGGCAGCCTGTGATTGGCTGCAGCAGCTGCGGCAGCATGTGATTGGCTGTAGCGGCCGCGGCAGCCTGTGATTGGCGGGAGTTTGGCGTGAGTACGAATGGCTTTGGTGCTGTGCACCCATTTCTCTCCTTCTCAGCATTTAACCCCTTCCCGCTCCTTGACGTACTATTACGTCATGGCAGCTGTATCGTTCGCGCTCCATGCCGTAATAGTACGTCTCGGGAGTAACGGCCGTTTCGGCCGTCCTCCCGACACATACAGGAGCTGTGATGCTGCTGTCTTGTTCAGCAGCTGTCACAGCTCCTACAGCGGGGACCGATCGCTGTGTCCCCGCTGATTAACCCCTTAAAAGCCGCGTTCTATAGAGATCGCGGCTTTTTAGGGGTTAAGCTGCCATCGCCGGCCTGCTACGCGATAGCGGCCGGCGATGGTGACTATGGCAACCGGACACCAAACAATGGCGTCCGGCTATGCCATAGACGGAAGCCTAGTGGGTCCTAACAACGTCAGGACCCACTATGCTTGCTGTCAGTGAGTAGCTGACAGTTCTAATACACTGCACTACGCATGTAGTGCAGTGTATTAGAATAGCGATCAGGGCCTCCTGCCCTCAAGTCCCCTAGTGGGACAAAGTAATAAAGTAAAAAAAAAGTTAAAAAAAGATGTGTAAAAATAAGAAAATATAAGTTTTAAAAGTAATAAAAGTAAAAGTCCCACTTTTTCCCTTATCAGGCCTTTATTATTAATAAAAATATATAAACAAACAAATAAACTATACATAATTGGTATCGCCGCGTCCGTAACGGCCTGAACTACAAAATTATTTTGTTATTTATCCCGCACGGTGAACGCCGTTAAAAAAAATATTAATAAACCGTACCACAATCACAATTGTTTGGTCACTTCACCTCCCAAAAAATGGAATAAAAAGAGATCAAAAAGTCGCATGTACCTAAAAATGGTACTGATGGAAAATACAGTTCGTTACGCAAAAAATAAGTCCTCGCACGGCTTTATTGATTGAAAAATAAAAACGTTATGGCTCTTAGAATAAGGTAACACAAAAAGTGAATGATTGTTTACAAAACGTATTTTATTGTGCAAACGCCATAAGACATAAAAAAAAACTATAAACATCTGGTATCGCCGTAATCGTATCGCCACGCAGAATAAAGTTAATATATCATTTATAGCGCACGGTGAACGCTGTAAAAAAAAAAGTATACAAAAACAATAGTAGAATTGCTGTTTATTAGTCACCACGCCACCTAAAAATGGAATAAAAACTGATCAAAAAGCCGCATGCACCCCATGAAAACTACAATGGATTCCTCAAGGGGTCTAGTTTCCAAATTGGGGTCACTTTTGGGGGGTTTCCAATGTTTTGGCACCACAAGACCTCTTCAAACCGGACATGGTGCCTAATAAAAAAGAGGGCTCAAAATCCGCTAGGTGCTCCTTTGCTTCGGAGGCCGGTGCTTCAGTCCATTACCGCCCGAGGGCCACATGTGGGATATTTCTCTAAACTGCAGAATCTGGGCAATAAGTATTGAGTTGCGTTTCTCTGATAAATCCTTTTGTGTTATAAAAAAAATGGTATAAAAAGAGTAAATTTCACCTCTACTTTGCTCTAAATTTCTGTGAAACACCTAAAGGGTTCATAAACTTTCTAAATGCTGTTGTGAATACTTTGAGGGGTCTAGTTTCTAAAATGGGGTGTTTGATAGGGGTTTCTAATATATGGGCCCCTCAAAGCAACTTCAGAAATGAACTGGAACCTAAAAAAATAAATAAATGAGGCAATACTTCGCTTCTTACATTATACTGATAATGAGCCGTGCCCACTCCGAGATGACCCCAGTTTTGACCGTTTGTATAAACGGAGACCCCTATTAGACCGTTCCAGTGCCCGGTTTTCCCAAGCATACACCCCCGAGAAGTGTTTTTCTATTGATGAGTCCCTGGTACATTTTAAAGGGAGGGTTCAATTCCGCCAGTACCTGCCAGGTAAGAGGGCAAGGTATGGCGTGAAGATGTATAAGCTGCGAGAGTGCATCAGGGTATACCTACAGGTTTAGGATATATGAAGGAAAGGCCACCCCCAAACCAGACTGCATCCTGGACTACAATAGGTACATGGGAGGGATGGACTTGTCAAATCAAGTCCTGAAGCCCTACAGCGCCATGCGGTGAGGTATAAGAAGCTGGCCGGGCACATCATACAGATGGCTTTGTACAATGCGTATGTGCTACGTCGATGTGCAGGCCAGAGGGGAACTTTCCTGGAATTTCAAGATCTAATCTTTAGGGACCAGGAAGGGGGGGCGCATCGTACCAGGGCAACACTTTCCAGGAGAAGGTCCCCAAACCGGTGGAAAGGGAAAGAGTCAAAAGAGGTGCAGAGTCTGCTATAAGAGGGGGATAAGGAAGAACACAATATACCAATGTGACACGTGTCCCGAAAAACCAGGGCTCTGTATAAAAGATTGTTTTAAAATGTATCATACATCCCTTGATTTTCAATTTACCCTGATGCACTCCGCACAGCTTACCCCCCTCATCTTTCCCTTCTGAGCCCTGCCGTATGCCCAGGCAGCTGATAACAGCCACATGTAGGGTATTGTCGTACCCAGGAGAACCCACATTACAATTTAAGGGGTGTATATCTCCGGTGGCGCATGCTGGGCACACTATATTGGACACTGAAATGGCATATACATATATAAAATTGCAAATCTCACACTGCACCATCTGCTGCGCATTATCTTTTACACAGTACCTGTGGGGTCAAAATGTTCACTACACCTCTAGATGAATGTCTTAAGGGGTGTAGTTTTTAAAATGGGGTCACTTCTCGGGGGTTTCAACTGTACTGGTACCTCAGGGGCTTCTGCACACATGACTTAGCACCAGAAAAGCTCCAGTAGGCCAAATGGTGGTCCTTTCCTTCTGAGCCCTCCCATGGGCCCAAAGGGCAGTTTATCACCACAAATGGGGTATTGCCGCACTAAGGACAAATTGGGCAACAAAATGGGGTATGTTGTTCCTTGTGAAAATAAGAAATTTTGATCAAAAATGACATCTTATTGGAAAAAATATCATTTTTTTCATTTCACAGCCCAATTCAAATAGGTGCTGTGAAAAAACTGTGCGGTCAAAATGATAACAAAAACCATAAATGAATTCCTTGAGGGGTGTAGTTTCCAAAATGGGGTCACTTCTGGTGGGTTTCCATTGCTTTGATACCTCTGGGGCTCTGCAAATGCAACATGGCACCCGAAAACCAATCCAGCAAAATCTGGACTCCAACAAACACATAGCGCTCCTTTCCGTCTGAGCCCTCCCATGGGCCCAAACGGCAGTTTATCACCACAAATGGGGTATTGCCGCACTAAGGACAAATTGGGCAACAAAATGGGGTATGTTGTTCCCTGTGAAAATAAGAAATTTTGATCAAAAATGACATCTTATTGGAAAAAATATCATTTTTTTCATTTCACAGCCCAATTCAAATAGGTGCTGTGAAAAACCTGTGCGGTCAAAATGATAACAAAAACCATAAATGAATTCCTTGAGGGGTGTAGTTTCCAAAATGGGGTCACTTCTGGTGGGTTTCCATTGCTTTGATACCTCTGGGGCTCTGCAAATGCGACATGGCACCCGAAAACCAATCCAGCAAAATCTGGACTCCAACAAACACATAGCGCTCCTTTCCTTCTGAGCCCTCCCATGGGCCCAAACGGCAGTTTATCACCACAAATGGGGTATTGCCGCACTAAGGACAAATTGGGCAACAAAATGGGGTATGTTGTTCCCTGTGAAAATAAGAAAATTTGATCAGAAATGACATTTTATTGGAAAAAATATAATTTTTTTCATTTCACAGCCCAATTCAAATAGGTGCTGTGAAAAAACTGTGCGGTCAAAATGATAACAAAAACCATAAATGAATTCCTTGAGGGGTGTAATTTCCAAAATGGGGTCACTTCTGGTGGGTTTCCATTGCTTTGATACCTCTGGGGCTCTGCAAATGCGACATGGCACCCGAAAACCAATCCAGCAAAATCTGGACTCCAACAAACACATAGCGCTCCTTTCCTTCTGAGCCCTCCCATGGGCCCAAACGGCAGTTTATCACCACAAATGGGGTATTGCCGCACTAAGGACAAATTGGGCAACAAAATGGGGTATGTTGTTCCCTGTGAAAATAAGAAAATTTGATCAAAAATGACATTTTATTGGAAAAAATATCATTTTTTTCATTTCACAGCCCAATTCAAATAGGTGCTGTGAAAAAACTGTGCGGTCAAAATGATAACAAAAACCATAAATGAATTCCTTGAGGGGTGTAATTTCCAAAATGGGGTCACTTCTGGTGGGTTTCCATTGTTTTGATACCTCAACGCCTCTTCAAACCTGGCATGCTGCCTAAAATATATTCTAATAAAAAAGAGGCCTCAAAATGCACTAGGTGCTTCTTTGCTTCTAGGGCTTGTGTTTTAGTCCACGAGCGCAGTAGGGCCACATGTGGGACATTTCTAAAAACTGCAGAATCTGGACAATACATATTTAGTAGTGTTTCTCTGGTAAAACCTTCTCTGTTACTAAAAAAAAATTGAATAAAATTGAAATTCAGCAGAAAAAATGAAATTTGCAAATTTAATTTCCACTTTGCTTTAATTCCTGTGAAATGCCTGAAGGGTTAAAAAACTTTCTATATGCTGTTTTGAATACTTTGAGGGGTCTAGTTTTTAAAATGGGGTGTTTTATGGGGGTTTCTAACACATAGTCCCCTCAAATCCACTTCAGAACTGAACTGGCACCTTCAAAAAAAGGCTTTTGAAATTTTCTTAAGAATATGAGAAATTGCTGTTTATGTTCTAAGCCTTGTAACGTCCAAGAAAAATAAAAGAATGTTCAAAAAACGATGCCAATCAAAAGTAGACATATGGGAAATGTGAACTAGTAACTATTTTGGGTGGTATAACCGTCTGTTTTTCAAGCAGATGCATTTAAATTCTGAAAAATGCTATTTTTTGTAAATTTTCTCTAAATTTTGCAATTTTTCACAAATAAAGACTGAATATATCGACCAAATTTTACCACGAACATGAAGCCCAAAGTGTCACGAGAAAACAATCTCAGAATCGCTTGGATAGGTTTAAGCATTCCGACGTTATTACCACATAAATTGAAATATGTCAGATTTGAAAAATGGGCTCTGAGCCTTAAGGCCCAAACTAGGCTGCGTCCTTAAGGGGTTAAATCAGGGGCTCAAGCACGCGGCCCGCGGGCCGCATGCGGCCCCTGGGGCTGTCATCTGCGGCCCGCGGGTCGCAGAGCCGCTAGTATCGGCTCTGCTCCGAGACTCTGGAATTCCCTGACATCGTTGTCCACATACGAACAGCGATGTCTGGGGCTTCCCCAGAGCCAGAGTCCCGGGCAGAGCGCTAGTACAGGCTCTGCTCCGGGACTCGGTGGAATTCCCTGACATAGCTGCCCATATATGGACAGTGTATCAGGGTCTTCCCCAGAGTGGAGTCCCGGGCAGAGCGCTAGTATCGGCTCTGCTCCAGGACGCTGCGGAATTCCCTGACATAGCTGCCCATATATGGACAGTGTGTCAGGGTCTTCCCGAGAGCGGAGTCCCGGGCAGAGCGCTAGTATCGGCTCTGCTCCGGGACTCTGTGTAATTCCCTGACATCGCTGTTCACATATGAACAGCAATGTCTGGGGCTTCCCCAGAGCAGGAGTCCCGGGCAGAGCGCTAGTTGGCTCTTCCTGGGACTCCAGCTGGGCTCCTGACATGCCTGGGACTCCTGCTCTGGGGAAGCCCCTGACATCATTGTATGGACAGCGATGTCAGAGGCTTTCCCAGAGTCCCAGAGCAGAGCCGATAATAGCGCCTTGCCCGGGACTCCGCTCTGGGGGAAGACCCTGACACACTGTCCATATATGTGCAGCGATGTCAGGGAATTCCACAGAGTCACGGAGCAGAGCCTGTACTAGCGCTCTGTCCGGGACTCCGGCTCTGGGGAAGCCCCAGACATCACTGTTCATATGTGGACAGCGATGTCAGGGAATTCCGCAGCGCCCCGGAGCAGGGCCGATACTAGCGCTCTGCCCGGGACTCCGGCTCTGGGGAAGCCCCAGACATCGCTGTTCGTATGTGGACAACGATGTCAGGGAATTACAGAGTCTCGGAGCAGAGCCGATACTAGCGGCTCTGTGTCCCGCGTGTAAGGGTGCACTTGTACTTACCTCTCCCTGGAGGGCCAACGCAGGAATACGGGCTTGTCGAGCGGCTCAGAAGTCGGCTCCGGACGAAGGAGCGTCTTGGGCGTCATGGAAACGGCCGCACTGCCGACAGCCATGACGCATGCGCCCAACGGCAAACAGGGCGTAGTCTCGCGCTGCGGGACTTGGAGGAGAGAAGAGGAGGGACACGGCCGGATGACAGGGAGCACGGCAAGCGAGGGGGGCGGAGCAAGCGAGTGGCGCGAAAAATGAGTAGGACGGAGAGGTGACGAGAGACAAGAGGAGAGGTTTAAGAGAGCAGGTGTCCGGACCGGAGAGAGAGACCGCCGAACACGGGTCCGGACAGGGAAAATGAGCTGCAAGGAAGGTCGCCGGGAGAGAGGAGGCAGGAGCCTGACAGCACGTGGACTCCCCACTGCAGCCTTGGAGGCAGAGGACAAAAGAACAGCACGGGTTTTGCTGCTACAACACTTCAGAAGGACAGAGGACCGGCCGGAGCACAAGGAGTGTGCCAACAGCCAGAGGTACCGTGCCCAGACCTTAAGACCCCTGACCAAGAGCTAGAGTCCCGTCTTAAAGAAAGTACCCTTGTCCTAGTCAGTGACTGTTTCCTGGAGTGACGTCCCTCGCTAACTACCGCCACCGTACGCCCAGAAGACTAGTCCCAAAAGGGACAAACAACTCATCCTGAGCTAGGCCCAAAGGCAGGGCGGACTTGCTAGCTTATTAACCGCGCCAGTGTCCCTGCGTGTCCTCCAGAGTAAAGCACTGCATGTAACCCTTGCATGGAACTGTTGTTGATAAAGCACCGCATGTAACCCTTGCATTGAACTGTTGTTGATAAAGCACCGCATGTAATACTTGCATGGAATTGTTGTCGATGAATCTTGCTGGAACAGGAGCAGGCAGAAGGAACGGCCGGGTTGACGGAACTTTATCGGACTATTAGCTGGAATTCGTGTAAACCTTAGCGTCAGCCCGCCAGTTCAGTTGCGTCCTAGGGGGTCCACCGTTCGGCCCACCGACTGAGGAGAGAGAGGGTTGTCATGAAAGGTAGCGGATAGCTCCGCAAGGACCCGTGATGGTGCTAGTAGGTACGTTAGTCGCTGATTCCCACGACGCGACCCGTGGGCCGAGAGTGTGACTCTTACCCTAGGGTAGGCTGCCAGTAGCGGGTAGCTCCCGCCGTGACTGACCGCGGCGTGTCCCTAGCCAAGCCGGCAACGTGGGGTTAGGCACAACCTCTCTCCGGGGGACTTCCAGCGGGATCGAAGTCCTCAACCTCAGAATTCCTGTCTGCTCCATAGAAGAAGATTTACTGTTATCTGCTCGCTGAAGTAAAGAAGTATTAAAGAAGAAGGTGTGTCTCTGTCATTTCATAGCGACAGCGGTAGTTCCTCCTACATAAATTGGCGTAGTCGGCAGGATCCGAAACCTCGCCGCGATGGAACCGTCCAGCAGCGGGACATTACCGCTGACCCCGACTGTCATGATACCCATGGGGGCCGCCCTAATGAACATTCCCAAATTTGACGGGAAGAGTGTATCGATCGCGGACTGGACGGAACGAGTTCGTACTGCGGCCCGGTTATTCCAGGTACCGGTGACCCACCAAGCCGACCTGGCCTTCAACTCACTCGAAGGGGACGCGAGACAAGCTGTCTTGGTTTTACCGCTAGAACACAGTGACACGCTAGAAGCAATCATCAGCCGATTGGAATCCCTCTATGGAGATGTCACCTCAGCCGCCGACCTCCGGAAGAAATTTTATACCAGGGTACAGAGGAACGGGGAATCACTCCAGCAATTTGCGGTAGGATTACAAGGAATGTGGAGTCGACTAGTACGGAAGGATCCCGCGGGGTGCGCAGCCTTAACAGAGCCGGACCGAATAGTGCGAGACCAGTTTGTATCCGGACTAGACAGCCGGACCCTGAGGCGCGCCGTAAGAGACCTCGTCCGGGTAACCCCCGCTGCCACGATGAGTGAGGTGTTACGAGAAGCGCTCAAAGTTCATCGAGAGGAGTTGGGAGAAGCGAGTAAGGCCCTGCAAAAAGTGGGTGCACCCGAGCCATCTGCAAGGGAGACCGGACGGCCAGAAGCGGTGTTCATAGAATTCGACCGGGATGTCAAGGAGGCTATTCGGGAATTGAAGACCGATGTCACTCAATTAAGAGTAATGGCCGATCGACCGGAACATCTTTCTCGTCCATCCCGATCGACACAAGGAGGGCCTCGACGCTGTTGGCAGTGTGATCAGCCGGGTCATTTCGCCAGAGATTGCAGGATGAGAAGCTACCCAAGACGGGAACAGCCACCTTTAAACTAAGGTACCCCGCCGCTGAGGGCCAAGCAGCGGGCATTCCATTGACGGACCCAAAAGAAAGGGTGGAACTTTTGACAGGAATATGCCCCGTAGTTACAGCCATGATCGGGGGGGTTAACGTTCCTTGCCTTATCGACACTGGGTCGGAGGTAACCACCATGACTTATCAGTTGTTCCATGAACAGTTCCAAGGTCGACAGACTCTAGAAGCCCTTTGGATTGAACTTACGGCGGCTAATAGCCTTCCAATTCCCATTGCCGGTGTTACGTGGTTAGAATTAGAAGTATTTAATCGTAATTTTCCCCGTGCTGGTATTGTGGTAGTACATAATTGTGCAAGGCCGGGTATGCCTGTTATAATTGGCATGAATGTGTTGCAGGAATTACATGGTATGATGTTCAACGAGACGAGCGGTGCCTGGTGAGAGGAGCTGGCAACCGATCAGACCGCCCGGCAAGCTTTGTTTCAGGTGCATCAAATCTGCCAACGACAGGCTGACTTGAAGACGCTACAGGGCCGGTGAGGGCTCCAGGTAAGGCGGTGCTGCAAGTACCACCTCTACAGGAAGTCGCCATTCCCCTCTCCGTAGGGACTCATCATCGCTTAAAGGATGCCATGGTCATGGTGGAACCCATGCGAAGTCTCAAGAGTACGCCACCCTGGGTGGTAGGAAGAACGGTGTGTCGGATAACCAAAGGAATGGCGACCGTCAGAGTGCTGAATCCGACCCAAGGGGTGATCGAGATACCGGCCGGCACGGTGCTATCTAATGTTGAGATGGTGAGGCCCGAGGACGTGACTGACCCGGACATGGCCGAAACGTTAAAAAAGAGACATCGTTGAGAGATGAAGGGAGTGAGGCCAACGTGAACGAGCAGACTGATCGACTGTGGCGCCAACTCGAACTGGACGGAATAGCCCCGGATACCAAGTCAGAGGAGCAACTGAGGACGCTTCTGAAACGCTTCGGCTGGGTTTTCGCTCAGCATGAAGAGGACTTTGGGTGCACCACTACCATCAAACATGGGATTCACACGGGGGCGGCGCCGCCCATCAGAGAGCGATATCGCAATATACCCCCCGCGCTGTATCGAGAGGTAAAAGAGCTTCTCCAGAAGATGTTAGACGGACAGGTGATTCGAGAGAGTCAGAGCCCATGGGCAGCCCCGATTGTGCTGGTAAGGAAGAAGGATGGGTCACTCCGGTTTTGTGTGGATTACCGCAAGTTGAATGCCTGTACTCATAGGGATGCCTACCCACTGCCCCGAGTGGAAGAATCATTAACCGCCATGCAGGAGGCTCGGTACTACACGACGCTCGATTTAGCAAGTGGGTACTGGCAGGTACTCATGAAGGAAGCGGATAAGGAGAAGACAGCGTTCATCACTCCCTCAGGCTTGTTTGAATTCAATCGGATGCCGTTCGGGCTAACAAATGCGCCCAGTACTTTCCAACAGCTAATGGAGCATTGTCTGGGAGATCTAAATTATGAGTCAGTCTTGATCTATTTGGACGATATTGTCATTTTTTCTAAGACCTTCCCAGAACACATCTACAGGTTGTGTTGGAACGATTGGGAAGGTATGGACTCAAACTAAAACCCAGCAAATGCCGACTGGGCCGCCAGCAGATCAAATACTTAGGCCATGTCGTGAATGCAACAGGAATTGCACCTGACCCAGATAAGATTAAAGCCATACAGGAGTGGGCCATTCCGCAGAACACCACGGAAGTACGAGCCTATTTCGGGTTGGTCGGTTACTATCGGAGGTACATTCGAGACTTCTACAAAATTGCAAGTCCTCTGAATCAGCTCCCCTGTGGACAACCCACCCAAAAGAAGGGGAGCCGAAGCCCCAGTGTAGTGGAACAATGGCAGGAGCCACAACAAGCGGCATTCGAAGCATTGAAGGCACGACTGGTGACCGCACCCATCCTCGCTTTTGCAGACTTCGCTCAGCCAGTCCGGCTGTACACTAACGCCAGCCTGAAGGGACTGGGAGCAGTCCTGGCCCAACAGCAAGGGGACGTGGAACGCGTCATCGCCTATGGTAGTCGTAGTCTGCGACCGTCAGAACGCAATCCAACCAATTACAGCTCGTTCAGGCTCGAGTTATTGGCCATCGTGTGGGCTGTTACCGAACGGTTTGCCGAATACCTGGTCGGAAATCAAGTGGAAATTTACACGGATAACAATCCCCATGCGTATCTTGGAACGGCAAAACTGGGAGCGATGGAACAACGATGGATAGCCCGACTGGCTCGATTCAACTATACCATTCGTTACAAGCCCGGTAAGAACCATACTAACGCAGATGCACTCTCCCGACAGCCGTGTGAGACCCCGGTCGGAGAGGTGGACGAGGAACAAGAAGAAGTAGAGATACCCCCATTACGTGTGGTTCATCCCCCACTGCAGCAGCAGCGGGTAGTGACAGCAATACAAGGGATTGAGATGTATGATAGGGCTGAGTGGAAGAAGCGGCAGCAGCAAGACCAGGACATCCAAACCATCGACAAGTGGGTGCGTCGGCAGGGAAGGCCCAGGGCAGCGGAGCGAAGCAGGTTGTCAGCACCAGCTAAAGCATTGGTTCGGCAGTTGGAGCGACTGGAACACCATGATGGAGTATTGTACAGAAGAGTGTGGGTCCCACGGGAATTTCGCGACATATGGCAGTTGGTATTGCCCATCGCCGACGTCAAACCCATATGCAAGTGGATGCACGAGAACCGAGGTCATTTCACGGTGGAAAAGACTGTACAGATCATCCGGAATCACTTCTATGCTCCAAACTTGGAAAGAATAATGGAAGATGTCTACAAGGAATGCACGGAGTGTGTCCTGCACAAAGCGACGGAACAGCCGGAGAGGCCCATGACCATCGTGACGGGTGAGCCCCTAGAACTGCTGACGATAGACTTTTTAACAGTCCAAGAAGTTACCTCAGGGAACCGATATGCGTTAGTATGCTTGGACCATTATTCGAAATTTGCCATGGTGATTCCTACGGTGGACCAGACTGCGACGACTACCGCGGCTGCACTGTGGAAGCATGTCATCCGTCCGTATGGGTGCCCCAGACGCATATTGTCGGATAAAGGACCGAATTTTGAGTCTGATCTCTTCCAGGAGCTGTGTATCTTACATGGAATTCGGAAATCCAGAACGACCCCATATCACCCCCAAGGGAATGGGGCTTGCGAACGATTCAATCGCACCTTACTCGGCCTACTAAAGACCATCGGGATGAACGACAGGAACGGTGGCCTGAATATGTGGACGACCTGGTATGGGTCTATAACAACACTGTGCATCGAACTACCGGGTATGCACCATATCAATTAATGTTCGGCCGACCAAACCGAGTTCCTTTGGATCTTCTGTTAGAGACGCCGGAGGTGGAAGTCAATCGATCACCGTCACAATGGGTACAGGAACATCAACGACGGTTGAGCGCCGCAAAGGGCGAAATGGAGAGAGCTCGGCCCACGGAGAGCTTGCCCCTCGTGGAAGAACGCCAGTGAGCATTTCATACAGGAGATCGGGTGCTGGTGCGGAATCGCAGGGCGGCATGTGGCCGTAAGCTGGAACCCCGATGGGAGAGGAAACCATATGTGGTGGTAAAACGCGTTGACCCTGGGCTTCCTGTGTATGAAGTGAAACCAGAGGGTGACCAGGGACCGAGCAGAAGGCTGCATCGCAACCTGTTGCGCCCATGTACCTTTCTGACACCAGAATCCGTCACGTCATCAAGGCAAGAAGAAACGCAGAGTGCTCCGCCGACAAATATTGAGGGAGATTGGTGGTTGGTGGTTCCATCAGACGACCCTAGCGTACCCTGGGCGTCACAACCGACAGGGACAGAGAACCCAACGGAGTGCGTGGAAACACCTGCAACGGAAGTGAATCGTGGACTGTGTTACCCCCAGAGGTGTACTCGCAACCCACAACCGGCCTATTTGCAAGACTATGAAGTTTAGTGCAGAGGACTGCACTTGATAACCAAGGGGGAAGTGTAAGGGTGCACTCGTACTTACCTCTCCCTGGGGGGCCAACACAGGAATACGGGCTTGTCGGGCGGCTCAGAAGTCGGCTCCAGACGAAGGAGCGTCTTGGGCGTCATGGCAACGGCTGCATTGCCGACAGCCATGACGCATGCGCCCAATGGCAAACAGAGCGAAGTCTCGCGCTGCAGGACTTGGAGGAGGAGAGAAGAGGAGGGACACGGCCGGATGACAGGGAGCGCGGCAAGCGAGGGGGTGGAGCAAGCGAGTGGCACGAAAAAGGAGTAGGACGGAGAGGTGACGAGAGACAAGAGGAGAAGTTTAAGAGAGCAGGTGTCCGGACCAGAGAGAGAGACCGCCGAACAGGGGTCCGGACAGGGAAAGTGAGCTGCAAGGAAGGTCGCCGGGAGAGAGGAGGCAGGAGCCCGACAGCACGTGGACTCCCCACTGCAGCCTTGGAGACAGAGGACAAAAGAACAGCACGGGTGTTGCTGCTAGAACCCTTCAGAAGGACAGAGGATCGGCCGGAGCACAAGGAGTGTGCCAACAGACACAGTTACCGGTCCCAGACCTTAAGACCCCTGACCAAGAGCTAGAGTCCCGTCTTAAAGAAAGTGCCCTTGTCCTTGTCAGTGACTGTTTCCTGGAGTGACGTCCCTCACTAACTACCACCACCGTACGCCCAGAAGACTAGTCCCAAAAGGGACAAACAACTCACCCTGAGCTAGGCCCAAAGGCAGGGCGGACTTGCTAGCTTATTAACCTCGCCAGTGTCCCTGCGTGTCCTCCAGAGTAAAGCACTGCATGTAACCCTTGCATGGAACTGTTGTTGATAAAGCACCGCATGTAACCCTTGCATTGAACTGTTGTTGATAAAGCACCGCATGTAACCCTTGCATGGAACTGTTGTTGACAAAGTACCGCCTGTAATACTTGCATGGAATTGTTGTTGATGAATTTTGCTGGAACAGGAGCAGGCAGAAGGAACGGCCGGGTTGAAGGAACTTTATCGGACTATTAGCTGGAATTCGTGTAAACCTTAGCGTCAGCCCGCCAGTTCAGTTGCGTCCTAGGGGGTCCACCGTTCGGCCCACCGACTGAGGAGAGAGAGGGTTGTCATGAAAGGTAGCGGATAGCTCCGCAAGGACCCGTGATGGTGCTAGTAGGTACGTTAGTCGCTGATTCCCACGACGCGACCCGTGGGCCGAGAGTGTGACTCTTACCCTAGGGTAGGCTGCCAGTAGCGGGTAGCTCCCGCCGTGACTGACCGCGGCGTGTCCCTAGCCAAGCCGGCAACGTGGGGTCAGGCACAACCTCTCTCCGGGGGACTTCCAGCAGGATCGAAGTCCTCAACCTCAGGATTCCTGTCTGCTCCATAGAAGAAGATTTACTGTTATCTGCTCGCTGAAGTAAAGAAGTATAAAAGAAGTCGTATCGACAGCGGTAGTTCCTCCTACACGCGGCCGCAGATGACAGCCCCAGGGGCCGCATGCGGTACGCGGGCTGCGTGCTTGAGACCCCTGGTGTATATGTACATGTTTCAAAACTGCGTTAGTCACAAGGTCATGAATTTCTCATGACCCACCTTTAAAAATGAATATAACTTCTGTATGTTTCCTGAAGAGAGACATTTTTTTTTTTTTTGACCTGTGATTAACTGCAGCGGCCGCGGCAGCCTGTGATTGGCTGCAGCGGCGACATGGATGAAACGTCATCGCTGGAGGCCGGACAGGAGGAATGTAAGTATGAACGTATTTTTTTTATTTTTTTATTACATTAAAATTGTGTTTTCCGCGCGCCGAGCATGGTACTGTCAAGGTTGCTGAAAGAGTTAGTGCAGCCCATTAACTCTTTCAGCACCCTGGACAGTACCATGGTCGGCGCACGGAAATTACAGGTTCGGTCCGAATCAAACTTTTTCGTGAAATTCGGTGAACCAGCCGAACCGAACTTTTCATAAGTTCGCTCATCTCTACATGGAATGTATTATGACTTTAGCAAGACCCATGTTTGATGTCATCCTATAACTCCTCCGTGTCACACATGCCAAGATTCCTTACACGTTATCCCATAGCCTCTCATGGTTATGTCCTCCTAGACCATGGACCTTGTTTGGTCTGCATAGAGGCTGAACATTTCTCAGTGGTCCATGACTATTTTTTGGTGGGATAACAGGGAACGATGGTTTCAAACAGTTCAAGCAGAAGACATCTGCTATATGCTATGTTCACCAGTCGTAGCTATCAGTAAGATGTTAGTTAGTTAGTTGCATTACAAGCTCTGATCCTGGGTTCTCGGACTGATCGCCTTTTCTCGGGGTCAACAAGGAATTTTCCCCTGTGGCACAAATTGGCTAAACGTGCGCATGGTTTTTGCCTTCTTCTGGATCAATAGCTTTAGTTAGGAATTTTATTTAAATAAATTGTGTTTAAAAATGAAAGCTCTGTCTCCTCGTCATTTCTCAATATTATATAGCTGTCAGGTATTAGTTTATATTATGGGAGGTTATTATAGTTATTTTGCTGCTGATAATCCAATATGGTTGATTCCATGAAGCATTGGATAATATACACATACAGAAGAGAAATACATCATATGATCCATATAAATGCTACTACTATAAAGGAACACTAAGGATCGATGGCACGCGATGCGTATTACGCACGTTTTTGGAGAGCGGATATGCGTGCAGCACCTCTGCAGAGTAATACAGTACCAGCATATTCAATGAGATTCCAAGAAATCTCATGTACACGGTACGGTATTTTTCGGGACTGAAATTGACCTGTGGTGTATTGTTTAGAATCCGCAGCATGTCATTTTATCTTGCGTTTCCGCTTGCAAATTCTATCTGTCTAGTGCAGTGGAAAATCGCACCAAAATTTCTCAGCATGAAAAGGCACCGAAAAACTAATCAAATGGGAGAAAACGCACTGTGTGTTTTCCACAGTAAAATACACAACGTGTGCATGTAGCCTAAAGGTAAAAAATACATATAAATCAAAACAATCCACTTGGTCCTGTTTTGCCTGAGAAATTCTTTTGTGTGGGTCCAAGATCAGCCATTTTCCCCCATCCCTTACTAAGCCACACCCCTCAGCCGTCTGCCAGCGAAAAGATTGGAAGGAACATGAAGAGGTTGTCGATGTTGCTGAGAACCCCAGCGATCAGATGTAATCTATGAAAGGCTTTATTTCGCTGCAGTGCCACCAACAGGGTTAAAGGGTAACTAAACGTTTGAAAAACTTCTGACATGTCATAGTGACATGTCAGAAGTTTTGATTGGTGGGGGTTCGAACACTGAGACCCCCACCAATCGCTAGAACGAAGGTGCAGAAGCCCTCGTGTAAGCGCTCAGCTGCTTCGTGTCTGTTCGGCTTTTTCCGGAAAGCCGATGTATCGGAGTACGGGCTCATAGACTTTTTATTGAATCCGTACACGATACATTTATTTCTGGAAAAAGCCGAACAGACATGAAGCGTCTGAGCGCTCACACAAGCGCTTCAGCTGCTTCGTTCTAGCGATTGGAGGTGGTCTCAGTGCTTGGACCCCCAGCAATCAAAACTTCTGACGTCACTATGACATGTCAGAAGTTTGTGAAACGTTTAAGTTACCCTTTAAGGCAATGAATTACACACTTCAAAACTATGGGCTTTCGGTATAATGCGAGAACGTGCCGATCCTCCAAATTCTAGTTATTGCATTTTCTCACCATTTTCACAGCCATACAAAATCTGAGCAGCATTTTGATATTTGTCACTATTAAATTTGCTGGTCATTAAAGGGCCATACCCTAGTAGAAAACTGCTACAATGCCAATTATGTGCCTTATAGAAAATCACTCCCACTTTTGCAGATGTCATTAGTTCATTGTTGCATTTGTATATTCTCATAAACCTACCGTTAAATCAGGTGCGATCGAATAAAAATATAAAGCAAGTCCTAAACCTGTAACATCTAATAAAACACTTTTTAATAAATGGGAATGGACTGTTTTAGCAACATGACCAATACTTCTTAATTATTTTAAAGAAAAGCCCTTATTGGCGCAACCGCGGGAATCATCTCACGATAAATAGGAGAGGCAGGAAAGTGAGAGGTGTACACTCCCCTGGCGCTATTGTGCTGGGGACACGACAACCTGGTAGTCAAAAAGATGTCTATATAGTCCAAGTGCTAGTTCGGGGGACTACTAGCCACTAGAGTCCCAGTCAGAGAATAATCAGTATCGAATGCTGAGATGCACTAGGATATTCTGAGTGTAAAACGGTGAAAAATTACCCTTTACGAAGGCGCTGTTTCCTTTGCGATATTAAAGATGATCCTCTGGAGTCATGCAAATGTTAATCTTTTATTAATATCGTAACATGCAACATGTTTCAGAGCCAAACCGGCTCCTTCATCGACATTTGACCTATACTTATGTCATAGACGGGAAGCGGGAGTATGGAGCAGGCTCACGGCTCCATCATCTTAGCTGTTAAAAAGAGAGAGGCGGCCCCCTCTGACAGCCCATCGGGTGCAGATCGTCATCATGGCAGCCTGGGGGCCAAATGAAGGCCTCCTGGTCTGCCGTCTTTGTACTCATATTAAGCTCTGCCTGCAACAGCGTTTAATAGAATCCTATGAAAATCACGTTTTACTGCAATACGTTATTATTGCACTATATCATGCAAACGATCCAATGATCACTGGTTCAAGTCCCCTAGGGGGACTAAAGAAAAAAGTAAAAAACGGTTAAAGTTTTTTTATGTACAAAAAAGGATTAAAAGTTAAAAAAAAGCCATGTAAAAAATAAATTATAAAAACACAGCTGGTATTACCACCATCTGTAAAAGTCAGAAATATTACAATTTCACGTTACTTAATCCACAGGGTGAACGCTGTAAAAAAACAAAAATGCCAGAATAGCTTGTTTTGGTCATCTCATCTCCCACAAAAAAAATGGAATAAAAAGTGCTCAAAAGATTTATGTACCCTACAATGGTCCCAATAAAAACTATAGCTCACTCCGCAAATAACAAGCCCTCCCATTGTTTAATTGATGGAAAAATAAAAAAAGTTATGGCTCTCATAACAGCAACACAAAAAAATGTTTTTCTTAACAATACGTTTTTTCCTTGTACAAGTAGTAAAACATAAAAAACTTGTAATGATGGGGGTAAGGAAACAGACAAGTGAGCCCTAATCTACCCACCACTCAGTCCCTGCCTACTTGCAACGACCCGCCCTAGGCGACGGGGTACAACTGGGCGACGGTCCCTACGCTCAATAAGTGCACGACAGACAAACAGACAAGGGTACACAGAAGCAAGGCAACACCGTGTGTAAAGGATCTGCCAGACACAACTTCTGTGTCGACGCCCATAGGTAATCAGTCTGCACCTGCTTCTATGTCTGTGAGACTGACTCCATCTTCCACCACCCAGGATGGCAGGCTTAGGAGTGGGTGAGCCTATCACAGCCTGGCCAGAAGGAGCTAGCTCCCGCCCTCTGTCTATTTATACCTGCCTTTCATGTTCCTCCTTTGCTTGTGATTCTTCTCTGCTGGTTTCCTGGCCCTGCTGCAGCTTCTTGAACTACTGATCCTCTGCTTGTGATTGACCTTGGCTTTTCTGACCACTCTTCTGCTCTGCGTTTTTGTACCTCGCTCATCTCCTGGTTTGACTCGGCTCGTTCTCCACGCTTGTTGCTCACGGTGTTCCCGTGGGCAACTTCCCCATTTCCCTGGCTTCCTTGTACCCTTGTCTGTTTGTCTGTCGTGCACCTATTCAGTGTAGGGACCGTCGCCCAGTTGTACCCCGTCGCCTAGGGCAGGTCGTTGCAAGTAGGCAGGGACTAAGTGGCGGGTAGATTAGGGCTCACTTGTCTGTTTCCCTACCCCGACATTACATAATCACAAGCCCATATAACTAGTCTACCCTGGTCCCTGACACTACTATGGACCCCCTTGAGACCCTGGCTCAGCAAATGCAGGGCCTCTCCCTACAGGTCCAGGCCCTGTCTCAGAGGGATAACCAGCCTGATGCTGCCCTGGTAGTGCCCCTCACCTCACCTCTTGAACCCCACCTCAAGTTGCCTGACCGGTTCTCAGGGGACCGGAAGACTTTTTTCTCCTTTCGGGAGAGTTATAGGCTCTATTTTCGCTTAAAGCCCCACTCCTCTGGTTCTGAGAGCCAGCGGGTGGGTATAATTATGTCCCGGCTCCAGGACGGGCCCCAGGAATGGGCCTTCTCCTTGGCTCCTGACGCCCCTGAACTTTCCTCAGTTGATCTTTTCTTTTCTGCTCTCGGGCTCATTTATGACGAGACTGACAAGACTGCCTTTGCCGAGAGTCTGCTGGTGACCTTACGTCAGGGTAAGAGACCTGTTGAGGAGTATTGTTCTGACTTTAGGAAGTGGTGTGTAGCTTCTCGGTGGAATGACCCTGCCTTAAGGTGCCAGTTTAGATTGGGCCTGTCGAACGCCCTGAAAGACCTGCTAGTTAGCTATCCCTCTTCTGACTCCCTAGATCAGGTTATGGCTTTAGCGGTATAACTTGACCGACGTCTCAGGGAACGACGACTTGAACGTGTTTGTGTTTTCTCCTCTGACTCCCCCATGATGCCTCCCGAGGTTCCGTTGCTTCGTTCTTCCACGGAAGACTCGGAGGTACCTATGCAACTCGGGGCCTCCGTGTCCCCCCAACAACGTAGAGAGTTCCGCAGGAAGAATGGTCTCTGCTTCTACTGTGGGGATGACAAGCATCAAGTGAACAACTGTCCTGGGTGTAAGAATAAGCAGCCGGAAGAACTTCCGCGCCTAAGTGACCATCGGGGAGGTCACTTGGGCGCACAGGTATTTCCCGTAAATATGAAACGTAATAAAATCTTGCTTCCCTTTCAGGTCTCTTTTGGTGGTAGGTCTGCTACCGGCAGTGCCTTCGTGGATTCAGGTTCTTCTGCTAATATTATGTCTGTGGAATTTGCTATGTCTCTAGTTATGCCATTAATTGATTTGCCTAAACCTGTCCCGGTAGTGGGTATCGACTCCACTCCTCTTGCTAATGGTTATTTTACACATTACACCCCTGTTTTTGAACTCCTTGTTGGCTCCATGCATTTGGAGCAGTGCTCTGTACTGTTGATGCAGGGATTATCGTCCGATTTGGTTTTAGGCCTTCCCTGGTTGCAGTTGCATAATCCCACGTTTGACTGGAATACTGGGGATCTTACCAAATGGGGTAATGAATGCATGACGTCATGTTTTCCTGTTAATTCTGTTTCTCTCCCTGAGGAGGTGAACACTCTACCTGAGTTTGTTCAGGACTTCGCTGATGTTTTCTCTAAAGAGGCCTCCGAAGTGTTACCACCTCATAGAGAATATGATTGCGCAATTGATTTGGTACCAGGAGCTAAGCTCCCTAAGGGTAGGATATTTAATCTCTCTTGTCCCGAACGTGAAGCCATGAGAGAGTATATCCAGGAATGCCTGGCCAAGGGTTACATTCGCCCCTCTACTTCTCCGGTAGGTGCTGGCTTCTTCTTCGTAGGGAAGAAGGATGGTGGTCCTAGGCCATGCATTGACTACCGAAACTTGAATAAGGTCACTGTAAGGAACCAGTATCCCCTTCCTTTGATTCCTGATCTCTTCAATCAGGTTCAGGGGGCCGAATGGTTCTCTAAGTTTGATCTACGGGGGGCTTATAACCTTATCCGCATCAGAGAGGGGGATGAGTGGAAGACTGCGTTTTCACATGCCCGAAGGTCATTTTGAATACCTCGTCATGCACTTTGGGTTGTGTAATACTCCCGCGGTCTTCCAGAATGTCATAAATGAGGTTTTAAGAGACTACCTTGGGGTATTTCTTGTAGTGTACCTTGATGACATACTTGTGTTTTCCAAGGACTGGTCCTCCCACATTGAGCATGTCAGGAAGGTGCTCCAGGCCCTTCGGGAAAACAAGCTGTTTGCTGAGACCGAAAAATGTGTGTTTGGGGTGCAGGAGATACCGTTTTTGGGTCAAATCCTCACTCCTCATGAATTCCGCATGGACCCCGCCAAGGTCCAGGCTGTGGCGGAATGGGTCCAACCTGCCTCCCTGAAGGCGTTACAGTGCTTCCTGGGGTTCGCTAATTATTACAGGAGATTTATTGCTAACTTCTCGGTCATCGCTAAGCCTCTTACGGATCTCACTCGCAGAGGTGCTGATCTCCTCCACTGGCCTCCTGAGGCTGTCCAGTTTTTTGAGGTCCTTAAGAAGTGCTTTATCTCGGCCCCAGTGCTGGTTCAGCCCCACCAAATGGAGCCATTTATCGTGGGGGTTGACGCGTCCGAGGTGGGAGTGGGGGCTGTCTTGTCCCAGGATACCAGGTCCCTCACCCATCTCAGCCCACGTTTTCGCCCACTGAGAGTAACTATGATATTGGCAACCGCGAACTCTTAGCCATTAAATGGGCATTTGAAGAGTGGCGCCACTTCCTGGAGGGGGCTAGGCACCAGGTTACGGTCCTTACCGACCACAAGAATCTGGTTTTCCTAGAATCTGCCCGGAGGCTAAACCCGAGACATGCTCGATGGGCGTTATTTTTTACCAGATTAAACTTTTTGATCACCTATAGGGCTGGGTCTAAAAATATTAAGGCTGATGCACTGTCGCATAGCTTCATGGCCAGCCCTCCTTTGGAGGAAGATCCTGCTTGTGTTTTGCCTCCAGGTATAATCATTTCCTCTATTGATTCTGATTTAGTCTCTGAAATTGCGGCTGATCAAGGTTCAGCTCCCGGGAACCTTCCTGAGAACAAGCTGTTTGTTCCCCTGCAATTCCGGCTAAGGGTACTTAGGGAAAATCATGACTATGCACTATCTGGCCATCCAGACATCCTGGGTACCAAGCACCTCATTGCCAGAAACTATTGGTGGCCTGGTTTGCTCAAAGACGTTAAGGCCTACGTCGCCGCTTGTGAAGTTTGTGCTAGGTCCAAGACTCCCAGGTCCCGACCAGCGGGCTTACTATGTTCTTTGCCCGTTCCCCAGAGACCTTGGACCCATATCTCCATGGATTTCATCACCGATTTGCCTCCATCTCAAGGCAAGTCGTGGTGTGGGTTGTAGTAGACCGCTTCAGTAAGATGTGCCACTTTGTGCCCCTCAAGAAACTACCCAATGCTAAGACGTTGGCTACCTTGTTTGTCAAACACATCCTGCGTCTCCATGGGGTCCCTGTCAGTATTGTTTCTGACAGAGGGGTACAATTTGTTTCATTGTTTTGGAGAGCCTTCTGTAAAAAGTTGGAGATTGATCTGTCCTTCTCCTCTGCCTTCCATCCTGAAACTAATGGCCAAACTGAGAGGACTAATCAGTCTCTAGACCAATATTTAAGGTGTTTTATCTCTGACTGTCAATATGATTGGGTCTCATTCATTCCCCTCGCCGAATTTTCCCTTAATAACCGGGTCAGTAACTCATCAGGGGTCTCCCCCTTTTTCTGTAATTTTGGGTTTAATCCACGGTTCTCCTCCGTTTCACCTGGTAGTTCCAACAATCCCGAGGTAGATGTCGTTCATCGGGAACTGTGCACAGTCTGGGCCCAGGTTCAGAAGAACCTAGAGGAGTCCCAGAGCATACAAAAGACGCAGGCAGATAGAAGACGTTCTGCTAACCCCTTGTTTGTGGTCGGGGATCTGGTGTGGCTATCTTCAAAGAACTTGCGCCTTAAAGTCCCGTCCAAGAAGTTTGCTCCCCGGTTTATAGGGCCGTACAAGGTCATTGAAGTCCTCAATCCTGTCTCCTTCCGACTGGATTTGCCCCCATCTTTTCGAGTACACAACGTGTTTCATGCCTCCCTCCTTAAACGCTGCTCCCCGTCCTTGGCTCCCTCGAGGAAACCTCCGGTCCCTGTTCTCACCCCTGAGGGGGTAGAATTTGAGGTGGCCAAGATTGTGGACAGCAGGATGGTCCAAGGCTCCCTCCAGTACCTGGTCCATTGGAGGGGATACAGGCCTGAGGAGAGGACTTGGGTACCCGCCCGGGATGTTCACGCTGGGGTATTGATCAGGAGGTTCCACCTTCGTTTCCCCAATAAACCAGGTCCAGCTAGAAAGGGCCCGGTGGCTCTTCATAAAAGGGGGGGGGGGGTTGTAAAGGATCTGCCAGACACAACTTCTGTGTCGACGCCCATAGGTAATCTGTCTGCACCTGCTTCTATGTCTGTGAGACTGACTCCATCTTCCACCACCCAGGATGGCAGGCTTAGGAGTGGGAGAGCCTATCACAGCCTGGCCAGACGGAGCTAGCTCCCGCCCTCTGTCTATTTATACCTGCCTTTCCTGTTCCTCCTTTGCTTGTGATTCTTCTCTGTTGGTTTCCTGGCCCTGCTGCAGCTATAACCTAACCGGGTAGCCATCTAGACTACCGATCTCTAAACCAGCTATATAATCACAGACATCGTGAATAGACTAATCACTTGTACCTAACCTGACGAAGGGGCCGGTACAGCCTTGAAACACATTGTTGTTGTTATTGTACAAAAATAAAAGCAATTTACAGTACGGCTGCAACACAAGTCAAGGGCACACAGAAGCAAAAGAGAAGTAGGGGCAGTTACCCACGGAAAAAGGTGAGCAACAGACAGTGATGAACGAGCCGAATCAAACCAGGAGACAACGTAGTAGCAACACAGAGCAGTAGAATAGTCAGGCAAGCCAGGGTCAACAAGTACAGCGGTCAATCAGGTAAATAGCAGGAATAGCAGAGCCAGGAAACCAGAGAATCACAGGCAAGGAACATCCTGCAAGTGAGGGTATAAATAGACCAAGGGTACGAGCTAGAACCGCCAGGCCAGGCTGTGATAGGTTCTCCCTCTCCTCAGCCTGCAAGCCTGAGTGGTAACAGATCGCTTCACTCTAGCAGACTTTGAAGCTGATGAAGGCTGATTAACCCCGGGCGTCGACACAGAACCTGTGTCAGGCAAACCCTTAACAGTTCCCCCCCTTTTATGAGGGGCCACTGGACCCTTCCTAGGTGGGCCTGTTGGGGAACCGAAGATGGAACTTCCTGAGCAATATACCGGCGTGAACATCCCGGGCGGGTACCCAAGTCCTCTCCTCGGGCCCGTATCCTCTCCAATGGACCAGGTACTGGAGGAAGCCTTGGACCATCCTGCTGTCCACAATCTTGGCTACATCGAATTCTACCCCATCAGGAGTGAGAACTGGGACCAGAGGTTTCCTCGATGTAGCCAAGGACCGGGAGCAGCTTTTCAAGAGAGAGGCACGGAACACGTTGTGTATCTGAAAAGACGGGGGTAACTCCAGCCGGAAGGAGACAGGGTTGAGGTCCTCAATGATTTTGTACGGCCCTATATACCGGGGAGCAAATTTCTTGGACGAAACTTTAAAGGCGCAAATTTTTAGAAGATAGCCACACCAGATCCCCGACCACAAATAGGGGGTTAGTTGAACGTCTTTTACCTGCCTGAGTCTTTCGGAAGCTCTGGGACGTCTCAAGGTTCTTCTGAACCTGGGCCCAGACTGTGCACAGTTCCCGATGAACAACATCTACCTCGGGATTGTTGGAACCACCAGGTGTAATGCAGGAGAACCGTGGATTAAACCCAAAATTGCAGAAGAAGGGGGTGACCTCCGACGAGCTACTGACCCGGTTATTAAGGGAAAATTCAGCGAGGGGAATGAAGGAGACCCAATCATTTTGACAGTCTGAGATAAAACACCTTAAGTGTTGTTCTAGAGACTGATTAGTCCTCTCAGTTTGGCCATTAGTTTCTGGATGGAACGCCGAGGAAAAGGACAGATCAATCTCCAGCTTCTTACAGAAAGCTTTCCAAACAATGAAACAAATTGTAACCCTCTGTCAGAAACAATATTGACCGGAACCCCATGGAGACGCAGGATGTGTTTGACAAACAAGGTAGCTAACGTCTTGGCATTGGGTAGTTTCTTTAGGGGTACAAAGTGGCACATCTTACTGAAGCGGTCTACTACAACCCACACCACCGATTTGCCTTGGGATGGAGGCAGATCGGTGATAAAATCCATGGAGATATGGGTCCAAGGTCTCTGGGGAATGGGCAAAGAACATAGTAAGCCCGCAGGTCGGGACCTGGGAGTCTTGGACCTAGCACAAATTTCACAAGCGGCGACGTAGGCCTTAACGTCTTTAACCCCTTTCCGACATTCGAAGTATATATACGGCGCACGCCGGGTGGGGGAATATGGAGCGGGCTCTTGGGCTGAGTCCGCTCCATAGAGCGAGTGTGTCGGCTGTGTGTTACAGCCGACACTTCCAGGTTACGAGAACCCGTTAAATGCCGCGTTCAATAGAGATTGCAGCATTTAAAATACTAAAAACAGGGGGGCGACCCCCTGTAACGTCTCAACGGCCCCCCCGCAGCAAGATCGGGGGGAGCCGTTGGTTCACACGGCTGCCTGGGGGTCTGACGAAGTCCCCCAGGTCCGCCATCTTGGTACTCCTATGAAGCTCTGCCTCCGGCAGGGATTCATAGGAGGCTGTCAGAATCACGATATACTGCAATACATTAGTATTGCAGTATATCGTGCAAGCGATCTAAAGATCGCTGGTTGAAGTCCCCTAGGGGGACTAATAAAAAAATGTAAAAATGAGTTAAATAAAGTTGTTTTTTTTGTGTAAAAAAAATAAAATATTAAAAGTTCAAAAAACTCCCCTTTTACCATTTTTTGCCTAGAGCATAGTAAAAAATTAAATAAATAAACATAATTGGTATTGCCGCGTCCGTAAAAGTCTGAACTATAATAATATATCATTATTTAACCCGCACGGTGAACTCCGTTAAAAAAAAAAAATTGTAAACGCCAGAATCTCTATTTTTTGTTCACCTAATCTCCCACAAAAAATGAAATAAAAAGTGATCAAACCGTCACATTTACACCAAAATAGTAGTATTAAAAACTACAGCTTATCCCGCAAAAAATAAGCCCTCATACCACTTAATCGACGGAAAAATAAAGACGTTACAGCTCTCGGAATTTGGCGAAACAAAATAAATTTTCTTTTTTACACTTAGGTTTTTACTTGTAAAAGTAGTAAAATATAGAAAAACCTACACATATTTGGTATCAGCGTAATCGTATTGACCCATAGAATAAAATGAATATGTTGTTTTAATTGTACAGTGAATTCCGTAAAAATGGCGCGCAAAAAAACATGGCGGAATCGCTGTTTTTTTTTCATTTTCTACCCCACAAATAATTTTTTTCCCCGTTTCCTAGTACATTATATGGCAAAATAAATGGTGCTACGAAAAACTACAACTTGTCCCGCAAAAATCAAGCCCTCATAGTACTATATGGACAGAAAAATAAAGGCGTTATGGCCTTTGGAATGTGGGGAGGGAAAAACGAAAATGAAAATCTGAAAAAGGGCTGCGACGTGAAAGGGTTAAGCAACCCAGGCCACCAATAGGTTCTGGAAATGAGGTGCTTGGTACCCAGGATGCCTGGATGGCCAGATAGTGCAGAGTCATGATTCTCCCTGAGCAACCTTAGCTGGAATTGCAGGGGAACAAACAGCTTGTCCTCAGGAAGGTTCTCGGGAGCAGAACCTTGATCAGCCGCAATTTCGGAGGCTAAGTCTGAATCGACAGCGAATATGATTATACCTGGGGGCAAAATACAAGCGGGATCCTCCTCAGGAGGAGGGCTGGCCATGAAGCTACGCGACAGAGCATCAGCTTTGACATTTTTTGACCCAGCCCTAAAGGTAATCACAAAGTTGAATCTCATAAAAAACAACGTCCATCAAGCTTGTCTCGGGTTTAGCCTCCGGGCAGATTCTAGGAACACCAGATTCTTGTGGTCAGTAAGAACCATTACCTGGTGCCTAGCCCCCTCCAGGAAGTGGCACCACTCTTCAAATGCCCATTTAATGGCTAAGAGTTCGCGTTTGCCAACGTCATAGTTTCTCTCAGTGGAGGAGAACTTCCTGGAGAAGTAGGCACAGGGACGGAGATGGGTTAGAGACCTAGTACCCTGGGACAAGACAGCACCCATTCCTACCTCGGAGGCGTCAACCTCCACGATGAATGGCTCCATTTGATTAGGCTGAATCAGCACTGGGGCAGAGGCAAAGTACCTCTTAAGGATCTCAAAAGCCTGGACCGCCTCCGGAGGCCAGTGGAGGAGATCAGCACCTTTAAGAGTGAGATCCGTAAGAGGCTTAGCGATGACCGAGAAGTTAGCAATAAACCTCCTGTAATAATTAGCAAACCCCAGGAAACACTGTAAGGCCTTCAGGGAGGCAGGACGGACCCATTCTGCCACAGCCTGAACCTTGGCAGGGTCCATGCAGAATTCGTTAGGAGTGAGGATTTGACCCAAAAATGGTATCTCCTGCACCCCAAACACACATTTTTCGTTTCTTGCAAAGAGTTTATTTTTCTGAAGGACCTGGAGCACCTTCCTGACATGCTCAATGTGGGAGCACCAGTCCTTGGAAAACACAAGTATATCATCAAGGTACACTACAAGAAATACCCCCAGATAGTCTCTTAAAATCTCATTTATGAAATTCTGGAAGACCGCGGGAGCATTACACAACCCAAAGGGCATGACGAGATATTCTAAATGACCTTTGGGTGTATTAAACGCAGTCTTCCACTCATCCCCCTCTCTGATCCGGATAAGGTTATAAGCCTCCCGAAGATCGAACTTAGAGAACCATTGGACCCCTTAAAGGGAATGTGTTGCCAGAAAAACATGTTTTTTTTAAAAAAATTAAACATTTAGTGTGTGGGTGATTAAACATTGTTCAAATTTTTTTTATTTTTTTCACGAGTCAGGAAATAGTCAGGAAATATTATAAATTAATTCTAATTTATAATACTACCCATTTTTGGTCACTAGATGGAGCTATTCCCAAAATTGCAGCATTGCAACTTTGGGTTAAAAGCCCTCGCTCTAGTGAGCTCTCAGCATCCCCCCCTCCTTTATCCTGGCTAGTGCCGGGATAAACGAGGGGTTTGAACGGTGTAACCTCCTACACTGTGTGTCGCCATTTTTTGAGCTAACACACAGTGTAGTAGGTTTACATACAGTAGTAAACACACACAAACACGAACATACATTGAAATCTCTTACCTGCTCCTGCCGCCGCGGCTCCCTCCGGCCCGTCCGCTCCGTTTGCTGCCGCTGGTCCAAGTGCACAAATCTGGAAGCCGCGACCGGAAGTAGTAATATTACTGTCCGGCCGCGACTTCCGGTCCACAGGAAAATGGCGCCGGACGGCGCCAATTTCGAATTGGACTGTGTGGGAGCGGCGCATGCGCAGTTCCCACACAGACGCCGTACACTGAAGTCAATGGGACGGGAGCCGTTCGCAGTCCCTATGGGACTGTGGCTGCCGTATTCCATGTCTGTATGTGTCATTAATCGACACAGACAGAAATGGAACAAAAAATGGCAGCCTCCATAGGGAAGAAAAAGTGTAAAAATAAGAAAAAGTAAAACACAAACACACAAATAAATATAAACGTTTTTAATAAAGCACTAACATCTTGAACATATGAAATTTTTTTTGGGTGATGACACTGTTCCTTTAACCTGATTGAAGAGATCAGGACTCAAAGGAAGGGGATACTGGTTCATTACAGTGATCTTATTTAAACTTCGGTAATCGATGCACTACCTAAGACCACCATCCTACTTCCCCACGAAGAAGAAGCCAGCACCTACCGGAGAAATAGAGGGGCGAATGTAACCCTTGGCCAGGCTTCCCTGGATATATTCTCTCATGGCTTCACATTCAGGACAAGAGAGATTAAATATCCTTCCTTTAGGGAACTTAGCTCCTGGTACCAAAGTCGATTGCGCAATCATACTCTCTATGAGGAGGTAACTCTTCGGAGGCCTTTTTAGAAAAGACATCCGCAAAGTCCTGAATAAACTTAGGTAGAGTGATCACCTCCTCAGCGAGAGAAACCAAATTAATAGAAAGACATGACGTCATGCATTCATTACCCCATTTAGTAAGATCACCAGTATTCCAGTTAAAAGTAGGATTATGCGTCTGCAACCAAGGGAGGCCTAAAATCAAATCGGACGATACCCCCTGCATCACTAACACAGAACAATGCTCCAAATGAATGGAGCCAACAATGAGTTTAAAAACAGGGTATGCTGCATAAAGTAACCATTAGCAAGCGGAGTGTAGTCAATACCCACTACCGGGACAGGTTTAAGTAAATCAATTAGTGGCATAGCTAGAGACATGGTAAAATCTACAGACATAATATTAGCAGCAGACCCTGAATCCTCGAAGGCACTGCCGGTGGCAGACCTTCCATCAAAAGAGACCTGAAAGGGAAGCAAGATTTTATTAGGCTTCATGTTAACGGGAAATACCTGTGCACCCAAGCGACCTCCCCGATGGTCACTTAGGCGCGGAAGTTTTCCGGCTGCTTATTCTTGCACCTGGGACAGGAATTCAATTGATGCTTGTCATCCCCACAGTAGAAGCAGAGACCATTCTTCCTGCGGAAATCTCTACGTTGTTGGGAGACACGGAGGCCCCGAGTTGCATCTGTTCATCCGTTCTCCGTGGAAGAACGAAGCAGCGGAACCTCTGGAGCCATCATAGGGAAGCCAGAGGTGAAGGCACCAGAACGTTCAAGTCGTCGTTCCCTGAGACGTCGGTCAAGAAGTACCGCTAAAGCCATAGCCTTATCTAGAGAGTCAGAGGTGGGATAGCTAACTAACTGGTCTTTAAGGGCATTCGACAGACCCAATCTAAACTGGCACCTCAAGGCAGGGTCATTCAACTGAGAAGCTGTTCCTGACTTCCTAAAGTCAGAACAGTACTGCTCAACGGGTCTCTTACCCTGACGTAAGGTCACCAGCTGACCCTCGGCAAAGGCAGTCTTGTCAGTCTCATCATAGATGAGCCCGAGAGCAAAAAAAAAAAGGTCAACAGAAGAAAGTTCAGGGGCGTCAGGGTCCAAGGAGAAGGCCCATTCCCGGGGGCCGTCCTGGAGCAGGGACCTAATTATACCCACTCGCTGGCTCTCAGAACCTGAGGAGTGGGGTCTTAATCGGAAATAGAGTCTACAACTCTCCCGAAAAGAGAAAAAAGTCCTCCTGTCCCCTGAGAATCGGTCTGGCAACTTGAGGTGGGGTTCAAGAGGTGAGGTGAAGGGTACTACCTGGGTAGTGTCACGCTGGTTGAACCTCTGAGCTAGGTCTTGGACCTGTAGAGAGAGACCCTGCATTTGCTGAGCCAGGGCCTCATGGGGATCCATAGTAGAGTCAGTGACCAGGGTAAGAAACGGTATAGGGCCTGTGATTATATAATGAATCGGGGTAGGGAGACGACAGGTGAGCCCTAATCTACCCGCAACTAAGTCCCTGCCTACTTGCACCGCCCGTCCTAAGTGACGGCGTACAACTGGGTGACGGTCCCTACGCTCAGTAAGTGCAAGACAGACAACACTAGACAAGGGCACACAGAAGCAAAGGGGAAGTAGGGGCAGTTGCCCACGGAAAACCCTGAGCAACAGGCAGTGGTGAACGAGCCGAATCAAACTAGGAGAGTACGTAGTAGCAAAACAGAGCAGGAGAATAGTCAGGCAAGCTAGGGTCAAAAGGTACAGCGGTCAATCAGGTAAATAGCAGGAATAGCAGAGCCAGGAAACCAGAGAATCACAGGCAAGGAACATGCTGCGAGTGAGGGTATAAATAGACCAAGGGCGGGAGCTAGAACCGTCAGGCCAGGCTGTGATAGGTTCTCCCTCTCCTCAGCCTGCAAGCCTGAGTGGTAACAGATCACGTCACTCTAGTAGACCTTGGAGCTGATGAAGTCTGATTAACCCCAGGCGTCGACACAGAACCTTTGTCAGGCAAACCCATAACAAAAGATCAGTACATATATAAAGTGTCAGAACCAAGCTTAGCACATAAATACAGTGCCAGAACAAAGCTCAGTACATATATACTGCACCAGAACAAAGCTCAGTACATATATACAGCTCCAGAAAAAAAGATCAGTACATATATACAGTGCCAGAACCAAGCTTAGTACATAAATACAACACCAGCACAAATACAGCTCAATTAATTGCAACCCCTGTAGTATAGGTTTGCACTAAATTGTGTACAGTTCCCAGCGTGACCGAAACAATGATAACGATATGCTGGGAGTGGCTGTTTCACACAAAAAAAAATCATACAATCAATCAGCTCGCAGCAGATCATACAGTGACTACAGTAGATTAGAGGCAGAATAAACATTTACATTAAGTGACTCACCAGTGACGATCTCAGATTCTAGCTGTTCTTTTTCTCCATCTGTTCAAGACCTCTATGATGACTTCTCCCGGCCACAGCCCATTTCTGCAGTTTGCAAATCAGATATCTCCAGCTTCTCACTGTTCAAACATTTCTGCAGCTATAAACAAAGATAAAGTTATCATGGTGCCAGACACTGCACACCTAAATATAATAGCACCATACACTGCACCTCTAATTATAATAGCACCATACACTGTCCCTGATTATAATAGCACCATACACTGCACCTCTAATTATAATAGCACTATACACTGTGTCCCACACACACACACACACACACACACACCGTACCCCCTGTAGATAGTGCCCACCATAGAGCCCCCTGTAGAGAGTGCCCTACAAAGATCCCCCTAGAGATAGTGACCCCGTAGTGCCCCTGTAGATAGTACCCCACATATAGCCACCCCTTTATATAGTGCCCATATATAGCCCCCCTGTAGTGTCCCAGATATAGCCACCACTGTAGATATTGCCCCACATATAGCTCCCTCTGAAAATAGTGCCCCACATGTAGCCCCCCTGTAGATAGTGCTCCACATATAGCCCACCCTTGCATATAGTGTCCAACATATAGCCCATCCCTGTAGATAGTGCCCTACATATATCTCCCCTTATAAATAGCGCTCCACATATAGCCCACCCCTGTATATAGTGCCCTACATATATCTCCCCTTATAAATAGTGCTCCACATATAGCCCACCCCTCTATATAGATAGCGCTGAACTTTGTATATAGCCCCCCCCCCCCCTGTAGATAGTGCTGACCTCTGTAGATAAAGCGCCCCCCCTGTAGATAATATCACTCACATTTTTATTAGGATTAAAAAAAACAACTTTGCACACTCCCGCTCCCGCACCGTCTGGTGGCAATGTAGACCTGCTCTCTTCTGAGCAGGTCTGCTGGAGTTACGTCCTCGCTCCGCTTGCGTCATTGAAAGGCACTGATTGACAGGGCAAGTCATTCTGCTCTGCCAATCAGCGGCTTTTATAGATGCAAGCGGCGTGATGCCAGCATTGCGCCGCTTGCATCTATTAAAGGCAGAGATTGGCAGGGCACTTTGACTTGCCCTGTCAATCAGCGCCTTTCAACTATGCAAACAGCGCAAAGAAGTAACCATATCGCTTGAGTCGTTGAAAGGCGCTGAATGGCCGGGTACAGAACGTACCTGTCCATTCATGTCCTACAGTGCAGGAGGGGGTGGCGGCTGCGGCTGTTTTCATTGGCGCCGCCACCCCCCTCATAGAGGCAGTAGGGCGCCGTCATGGACGGTGCAGTCCTGGCAATCACCCCACCTTCCCCCTTAGTTGCACCCGGGGTACATGCCCCACCTGCCCCTGCCATTACCTATACCCCTGCATGTACCTGCAAAAAGTACCACAAAAAACAAGCCTACATATTGCTAAATTGCTAAATTGATGGAAAAATTTAAAAGTGACAATGCTAAAACAAATAATTTCAGTTCATATGTGTTTTTATTGTGCAAAAGTCGTAAAACATAAAAAAAACCTATACATATGTGGTATCACAGTAATCGTACCGACCCATAGAATAAAGGTAACATGTTATTTATGCCGCACGGTAAACAGCATAGAACAATGGCGGAATTGCTGTTTTTTTTATATTCCCCCCCAATAAAGGTTAATCAAAAAATTATATGTACCCGAAATGGTGCCATTAAAAAATACAACCAATTCATCAAAAAAAAAAAGTCCTCGGCTATGTGGATGCAAAAATAAAAAAGTTAAAGCTCTTTAAATGCGACGATGGAAAAACGGAAAAAAATAGCTTGGAAATGAAGGCCTAAAATAGACTGGTCACTAAGGAGTTAAAGGCCAAAATAACTGTTTCCTAAAAGGATAAAGGACTTGAGATGAGCAAACCTATAAGACACATATCAAATTAGGTACAAATCTGCCAAAAGCTTAAAATTCGTCAAAATGTGAAAGTTTTGGTGTTCGCAGCGCAAGAATTGTCAAAATGGTGGCCACCGGTGAGCGCTCTCCGCCAATTTGCCAATTATATAAAAAAAAGAGGGGAGAAGAGGATTATTTAAAAAAAAACAAAAAACTAAACATACTCACCACCTTCCCTGGTCTCCTGACGTGTCCCTGCCGGAAAGTGAGATGACGTAGCTGTGATCGCTGCAGCCAATCCCAGGCCGCAGTGATCACATGGGACAGCTACGTCATCTCACCTGCCGGTAGCGACGTGTCGCTACTGTAGTACAGCGTATGTGTTGAGTGTGATTGTTCTTATTTTTGTGAAATCCCATGTACCCTGATTGCCTTGTTTGACCCTCTGATATCTTCAAGGACTGTAACCAACTTAGATTCAGTCCTAGAAGACGTTAAATAGTCTGATAGGCCTATCGGGGGACTTGCGATTCGCAAAACGAATTTGGACCGAAACGAACGGCCGATTTAAAAGAAAATTCGCTCATCACTATTAAGGACTCTGCACTGCAAGGCAGCAATGCTAACCAATCTGCACTGTGACATTGTAAATACTTATTATTAACACTATAGCAGGAGATGTCACTTCTGGTCATATTTGTGACATCATCAGATAAAGTACAGGAGGCCATTGTTACCTCACTGCATGATGTCATAATGACTGTGACTCTATATGAACTGGGGTTTAGGGGGGGCGACTGCTCTGTCCAGGATATGAAGATAAGCAGACACAAGATACTTCACCATGAGGATCTCACAGAGAATAGCGGAAGCTTCTGATGTTTGTGAAGTCACCAGTTGGAATCCGGAACACTGGAAGATGAGAACTTCATGCACGAGCCGCATGGCAGGGGAAGAACAACAGGAAAACTGGGGGCTTTGGCTTATATACACGGTGATAGGAGGTTCAGTCATTTACTTTCAGGTTTTGGGACCAAGAAGAAAAACAGTAATGTGGAGGAAAATCTGCCGCCATGATGCCAGCAATCTCCAAACATTGACGGTATGTGCATAATATATATGTTCATTTAATCTGAAAATGTGGGATATTTGAGAATTTTGGGGTTTGTTATACATTATGGCCCATATTTACTGAGCAGTTTATGTCAGTTTATTTTGTAAGCTGAACCAAATAAAGTTGCAAACGGTGACATGCAACAAATTTGGTGTAAAATGTATCTTTTCTCGTCACTTGACAAATTTAAAAAGTGACTAAAAAGTGGGCGTGGTCTCCAAGGAGACGAAGATGAGAACTGTGAGATTGATCAAAATCGTATGTAACGTGACAATTCTATTTATAATTCTATATTTGGTGCCTTCCGATGTCATAAAACACTGATTATACAGGTCAAGGTAAATACATGGAATGTATTATGACTTTAGCAAGACCCATGTTTGATATCCTCCTATAACTCCTCCGTGTCACACATGCTAAGATTCCTTACACGTGATCCCATAGCCACTCATGGTTGTGTCCTCCTAGACCCTGGACCTTGTTTGGTCTGCATAGAGGCTGAACAGTTCTCAGTGGTCCATGACTATTTTTTGGTGGGATAACAGGGAACGATGGTTTCCCATAGTTACATGTGGCCATTAGGAGGAGAAAAACTCAAAGAGGGAGGACATCAATTGTGAGTCTAAGTTGATTGTGTAAAAAGTGGCTTTCAGACCAAAGGCCTAATCCCTGCCCTCCTGGAGTCGGCCATTTGCTTTACACCACATCAGGGACCTGGTATAATGGAACTGGCCTTCTCCTGTGACATAGGAGGGCAGTGTTTTCTTTCTCTTTCACCAGCAGAGATGACCATAGCCGAGCTGTGATCTCCGGAATCCGATCAGTGGAGGAGCGACCTGCATGATACCGGGACGTCGTGGAGAACATCTGGGATTAGGACATCTTCTTATAACTTACTATTCCACATAATGTCGTGGCTATCAGTAAGATGTTAGTTAGTTGCATTACAAGCTCTGATCCTGGGTTCTCGGACTGATCGCCTTTTCTCGGGGTCAACAAGGAATTTTCCCCTGTGGCACAAATTGGCTAAACGTGCACAGGGTTTTTGCCTTCTTCTGGATCAATAGCTTTAGTTAGGAATTTTATTTAAATAAATTGTGTTTAAAAATGAAAGCTCTGTCTCCTCGTCATTTCTCAATATTATATAGCAGTCAGGTATTAGTTTATATTATGGGAGGTTATTATGGTTATTTTGCTGCTGATAATCCAATATGGTTGATTCCATGAAGCATTGGATAATATACACATACAGAAGAGAAATACATCATATGATCCATATAAATGCTACTACTATAAAGGAACACTAAGGATCGATGCACACGATGCATATTACGTGCCTTTTTGGAGAGCGGATATGCGTGCAGCACCTCTGCAGAGTAATACAGTACCAGCATATTCAATGAGATTCCAAGAAATCTCATGTACACGGTACGGTATTTTTCGGGACTGAAATTGACCTGTGGTGTATTGTTTAGAATCCGCAGCATGTAATTTTATCTTGCGTTTCCGCTTGCAAATTCTATTTGTCTAGTGCAGAGGAAAATCCAACCAAAATTTCTCAGCATGAAAAGGCACCGAAAAACGAATCAAATGGGAGAAAACGCACCGAAAAACGCATCACCTTCAGGTGTGTTTTTTTCCCGAGGTTTTGCTGTGTGTCTCCCACAGTAAAATACACAACATGTGCATGTAGCCTAAAGGTAAAAAATACATATAAATCAAAACAATCCACTTGCTCCTGTTTTGCCTGAGAAATTTTTCTGTGTGGGTCCTAGAGTAGCCATTTTCCCCCATCCCTTACTAAGCCACACCCCTCAGCAGTCGGCCAGCGGAAATGGAAGAGATTGGAAGGAACATGAAGAGGTTGTCGATGTTGCTGAGAAACCCAGCGATCAGATGTAATCTATGAAAGGCTTTATTTCGCTGCAGTGCCACCACAGGGTTAAAGGGTAACTAAACGTTTGAAAAACTTCTGTCATAGTGACATGTCAGAAGTTTAAATTGGTGGGGGGTCCGAGCACTGAGATCTGCACCAATTGCTCAAATGAAGCAGCAGAAGCCCTCGTGTGAGTGCTTAGCTGCTTTGTGTCTGTTCGGATTTCTCCGGAAAGCCGATGTATCGAAGTACGGGCTCATAGACATTTTTCTCGAGTCTGTACTCCGATACATTCATTTCCGGAAAAAGCCGAACAGATACGAATCGGCTGAGCGCTCACATGAGCACTTCTGCTGCTTCGTTTAAGCGATTGGAGGGGGTCTCAGTGCTTGGACCCTTTCACAGCCATACAAAATCTGAGCAGCATTTTGATATTTGTCACTATTGAATTTGCTGGTCATTAAAGGGCCATACCCTAGTAGATAACTGCTACAATGGCAATTATGTGCCTTATAGAAAATCACTCCCACTTTTGCAGATGTCATTAGTTCATTGTTGCATTTGTATATTCTCATAAACCTACCGTTAAATCAGGTGCGACCGAATAAAAATATAAAGCAAGTCCTAAACCTATAACATCTAATAAAACACTTTTTAATAAAAGGGAACTGACTGTTTTAACAACATGACCAATACTTCTTAATTACTTTAAAGAAAAGCCCTCATTGGCGCAACAGCGGGAATCATCTCACGATAAATAGGAGAGGCAGGAAAGTGAGAGGTGTACACTCCCCTGGCGCTATTGTGCTGGGGACACGACAACCTGGTAGTCAAAAAGATGTCTATATAGTCCAAGTGCTGGTTCGGGGGACTACTAGCCACTGGTGTCCCAGGCAGAGAATAATCAGTATCGAATGCTGAGATGCACTAGGATATTTTGAGTGCAAGACGGTGAAAAATTACCCTTTACGAAGGCGCTGTTTCCTTTGCGATATTAAGGATGATCCTCTGGAGTCATGCAAATGTTAATCTTTTATTAATATCGTAACATGCAACATGTTTCAGAGCCAAACCGGCTCCTTCATCGACATTTGACCTATACTTATGTCATAGACGGGAAGCGGGAGTATGGAGCAGGCTCACGGCTCCATCATCTATGCTGTTAGAAAGGGAGAGGCGGCCCCCTCTGACAGCCCATCGGGTGCAGATCGTCATAATGGCAGCCTGGGGGCCAAATGAAGGCCTCCAGGTCTGCCATCTTTGTACTCATATTAAGCTCTGCCAGCGACAGCGTTTAATAAAATCCTATGAAAATCATGTTTTACTGCAATACGTTTTTATTGCACTATATCATGCAAACGATCCAATGGTCACTGGTTCAAGCCCCCTACGGGGACTAATAAAAAAAAGTAAAAAACGGTTAAAGTTTTTTTATGTACAAAAAATTAAAAGTTAAAAAAAAGCCATGTAAAAAATAAATTATAAAAACACAGCTGGTATTACCACAATCTGTAAAAGTCAGAACTATTAGGGCATGCCCAGGCGTGGCGTATCTCTCTCAATTACGGGTGCACACACGTAGTCACCCGTAATTACGGGAGCCCCATTGACTTCCTCAGTCTGGCTGTAGACCTAGAAATACATAGGTCCAGCTAGAATGAAGAAATGTCATGTTAGTAAAACCAATACGCTCCGCAGCACACATAACATCTGCAGACTTCATTGCGGAATTTTTACTCTCCATTGAAGTCAATGGGGAAATTCCGTAATGAGTCCGCAACAAGTCTGCGACACGTCCGCAACAACCATTGTATGCTGCGATAAACAAATTCCGCACCGCAGCCTATGCTCCACAGCGGAATTGTCCGCAACGTGTAAACGAACACAACTAAAAAGCTGTGGAAGGCAAAGGAGAAACGTGTACGCTGCGAATTTCCGCTGCGGACTGTCCGCAGCGGAATTCCAGAGCAATTCCGCCACGTCTGGTCATGCCCTTACAATTTCACGTTACTTAATCCGCAGGGTGAACGCTGTAAAAAGATAAAAATGCCAGAATAGCTGGTTTTGGTCACCTCATGTCCCACAAGAAAATGGAAGAAAAAGTGATCAAAAAGATTTATGTACCCTACAATGGTCCCAATAAAAACTGTAGCTCGCTCCGCAAATAACAAGCCCTCACATTGTTTAATTGATGGAAAAATAAAAAAGTTATGGCTCTCATAACATAGCAACACAAAAAATGTTTTTCTTATTACGTTTTTTCTTTATCCAAGTAGAAAAACATAAAAAACGACATAGGTTTGCCATTGCTGTAATTGTACTACAAAATAAAGTTAACATGTCGTTTTTATTGCATAGTGAACACCGTAAAAACTAAACCCAAAAAACAGCGGAGGAATCACTGTTTTTTTTCCATTCCAACCCACAAAGAATTTTTTTCTAGATTTCAAGTACATTATATTGTGAAAATTAAGGAAGGAGGTAAAGGAAAAAGCACAAATGAAAATCCGATAAATGGCTGTGGCAGGAAGGGGTTTATGTGCAATAGTAGAAAAAAAATACATATTTGGTATCGCCGTAATCTTACTGGCCCATAGAATAAAGGTAACATATTATTTATGCAGCAGGGTGAATGGCGCAGGTTTAAAATGTTGTAATGTGCAACAGAGATAAAAAAAACTACACAAGTTAATTATCGCTATACTCATAACGACCCGCAAAATATAGTTATTTTTGTCGCACAAAGAATATCGTAAAGAATGAATCAAAAAAATAAAATCAAAAAATACAATTTGTTTTGCAAAAAACAAGCCCTTATATGGCTACGTCGACAGAAAATGTAAAAAGTTATGGCCCACGGAACGTAGTGATAAAAAAATAAAATAATTACTGCATCCCTCTTAGTGACCGCCAATACGCCTTTTCATGGCGGTTACTAAGGGGACTTAGGCTAGGCCGCCGCCGCTTTTTCACGGCAGCCTAGTCTAAGTCCTGATGACTGCCGGATCTTGCTCCAATGGTAGCCATAGAAGTTTACTTAGATTGGGGCCGTTTAACCCCTTAAATGCTGCGGTCAATAGCGACCACGGCATTCAAGTCATTTACAGAGGGAGGGAGCTCCCTCTGTCACCCATCGTCGGCCCACAAATGCAATACTGAGTATACCAAAGCATTATATCTGCGATCAAAAGATCTAGTGGGACTAAAAAAAATAAGTAATAAATGTTAAATAAAAATGATTAATAAAGATTACAGTAAATAAAACAATAAACCATTTTTTCCATTTAAAAGGGGTTTTATCTATTAAAAATGTAAAAAAGAAATAAAAGTACACATATATTGGATCGCCACGACCGTAATGACCCAAACAATAAAGTTAATATGAAATTTAAACTGCAAGGGGAACACCGTAAAAAAAAAACGCAAAAAATTATGGCAGAATTGCTATTTTTTTCCATTGCCCCCCAAAAGTTCAATATACAACACCAGAACAAAGCTCATTACATATATACAGCTCCAGAACAAGCTTATTACATATATACAACACCAGAACAAGCTCATTACATATATACAGCACCAAAACAAAGCTCAGTGCATATATACAGCACCAGAACAAACCTCATTACATATATACAGCACCAGAACAAAGCTCAGTGCATATATACAGCATCAGAACAAACCTCAATACATATATACAGCACCAGAACAAAGCTCAGTGCATATATACAGCATCAGAATCAAGATCAGTACATATATAAAGTGTCAGAACCAAGCTCAGTACATAAATACAGTGCCAGAACCAAGCTCAGTACATATATACAGTGCCAGAACCTAGCTTAGTACATAAATACAACACCAGCACAAATACAGCTCATTTAATTGCAACCCCTGAAGAATAGGTTTGCACTAAATTGTATACAGCTCCCAGCTTGGCCCAAACAATGTTAACGATATGCTGGGAGTGGCTGTTTCACACAAAAAAATCATACCACCCATCATCTGGCAGCAGATCATACAGCGACTACAGTAGATTAGAGGCAGAATAAACATTTACATTAAGTGACTCACCAGTGACGATCTCCGATTCTAGTTGTTCTTTTTCACTTTTTTTCCCCATCTGGTGACTTCTCCCGGCCACAGCCCATTTCTGCAGTTTGCAACTCCATGTCTCCAGCTTGCAACTCCATGTCTCCAGCTTCTCACTGTTCAAACATTTCTGCACCTATAAACAAAGATAAAGTTATTATGGTGCCAGACACTGCACACCTAAATATAATAGCACCATACACTGTCCCTGATTATGATAGCACCATACACTGCACCTCTAATTATAATAGCACCATACACTGTGTCCCACACACACACACACACACACACACACACTCACACACACACACACACACACACACACACACCGTGCCCCCTGTAGATAGTGCCCTCCATAGAGCCCCCTGTAGATAGTGCCCTACATAGAACTTCCTGTAGATAGTGATCCCGTAGAGCCCCTGCTAATAGTGCCCCACATACAGCCCCCTGTAGATAGTGTCCCACATGTAGCCCCCCTTGTAGATAGTTCCCCATATATAGCTTCCCTGTAGATAGTGCTCCACATATAGCCCACCCCTGCATATAGTGTCCAATATATAGCCCATCCCTGTAGATAGTGCCCTACATATATCTCCCCTTATAAATAGTGCTCCACATATAGCCCACCCCTGTATATAGTGCCACACATATAGCTCCCCTATAGTGCTCCACATATAACCCACCCCCGTATATAGTGCCTCACTAACAGCTCCCCATATAGTGCTCCACATATAGCCCACCCCTGTATATAGCCCCCTCTGTAGATAGAGCTGACCTCTGTATATAGCCCCCCTGTAGATAGAGCTGACCTCTGTAGATAAAGCCCCCCCCCCCTGTAGATAATATCACTCACATTTTTATTAGAATAAAAAAAAAAACTTGACACACTCCCGCTCCCACGCCGTCCAGTGGCAATGTAGACCTGGTATCTTCTGAGCAGGTCTGCTGGAGTTACATCCTCGCGCTGCTTGCGTCGTTGAAAGGCGCCGATTGACATGGTAAGTCATTCTGCTCTGCCAATCAGCGGCTTTCATAGACGCAAGCATCGCGCCGCTTGTGTCTATGAAAGGCAGTGATTGGCAGGGGACTATGACTTGCCCTGTCAATCAGTGCCTTTCAACAATGCAAGCGGCGCAAGGAAGTAACCACATCGCTTGAGTCGTTGAAAGGCGCTGAATGGCCGGGCACAGAACGTACCCATCCATTCATCTAATACAGTGCAGGAGGGGTGGCGGTGGCTGGTGTTGGCATTGGCGCCGCCACGCCTCTTAGAGAGGTAGTAGGGCGCAGTTATGGACGGTGAAGTCCTGGCAACCCCCCACTTTCCCCCTTAGTTGCGCCCGGGGCACATGCCCCGCCTGCCCCCCTAGCTACGCCCCTGCATGTACCCCAAAAAAGTACCACAAAAACAAGCCCACATATTACTAAATTGACGGAAAAATTAAAAAGTGACGATGCAAAAACAAATAATTTCAGTTCAAATGTTTTTTTTATTGTGCAAAAGTTGTAAAACATAAAAAACCTATACATATGTGGTATCACCGTAATCGTACCGACCCATAGAATAAAGGTAACATGTTATTTACGCCGCACGGTAAACAGCATAGAACAATGGTGGAATTGCTGTTTTTTTTTTCTATTCCCCTCCAATAAAAGTTAATCAAAAAATTATATGTACCCGAAATGGTGCCATTAAAAATTACAAATGACTTGTTTGCTCCATGGTTAAATAATTAATTATTTCATTATTAAAAAATACAACTAATTCCACAAAAAAAAAAGTCCTCGGCTATGTCGATGCAAAAATAAAAATGTTATAGCTCTTCAAATGCGACGATGGAAAATCGAAAAAAATAGCTTGGAAATTAAGGCCTAAATAGGCTGGTCACTAAGGAGTTAAAGCCCAAAATAACTGTTTAATGAAAGAATAAAGGACTTGAGATGAGCAAACCTATTAGACACATATCACATTAGGTCCAAATTTCCCAAAAGCTTAAAATTCGTCAAAATGTGAAAGTTTTGGTGTTCGCAGCGCAAGAATTGTCAAAATGGTGGCCACTGGTGAGCGCTGTCCACCAATTGGCCAATTATATAAATAAAAGAGGAGAGAGAAGGATTATTAAAAAAAATTAAATAAACTAAACATACTCACCACCTTCCCTGGTCTCCTGACGTGTCCCTGCCGGAAAGTGAGATGATGTAGCTGTGATCGCTGCAGCCAATCCCAGGCCACAGTCATCACATGGGACAGCTACGTCATCTCACCTGCCGGTAGCGACGTGTCGCTACTGTAGTACAGCGTATGTGTTGATTGTGTTTTTTTTTATTTTTGTGAAATCGCATGTACCCTGATTGCCTTCTTTGACCCTCGGATGTCTTCAAGGACTGTAACAAACTTAGATTCAGTCCTAGAAGACGTTAAATAGTCCGATAGGCCTATCGGGGGACTTGCGATTCGCAAAACGAATTTGGACCGAAACGAACGGCCGATTTAAAAGAAAATTCGCTCATCGCTATTAAGGACTCTGCACTGCAAGGCAGCAATGCTAACCAATCTGCACTGTGACATTGTAAATACTTATTATTAACACTATAGCAGGAGATGTCACTTCTGGTCATATTTGTGACATCATCAGATAAAGTACAGGAGGCCATTGTTACCTCACTGCATGATGTCATAATGACTGTGACTCTATATGAACTGGGGTTTAGGAGGGGCGACTGCTCAGTCCAGGATATGAAGATAAGCAGACACAAGATACTTCACCATGAGGATCTCACAGAGAATAGCGGAAGCTTCTGATGTTTGTGAAGTCACCAGTCGGAATCCGGAACACTGGAAGAGGAGAACTTCATGCATGAGCCGCATGGCAGGGGAAGAACAACAGGAAAACCGGGGACTTTGGCTTATATACACGGTGATAGGAGGTTCAGTCATTAACTTTCAGGTTTTAGGACCAAGAAGAAAAACAGTAATGTGGAGGAAAATCTGCCGCCATGATGCCAGCAATCTCCAAACATTGAAGGTATGTACATGATATATATGTTCATTTAATCTGAAAATGTGGGATATTTGAGAATTTGGGGGTTTGTTATACATTATGGCCCATATTTACTGGGTAGTTTATGTCAGTTTATTTTGTAAGCTTAACCAAATAAAGTTGCAAACGGTGACATGCAACAAATTTGGTGTCAAATTTATCTTTTCTCGTCACTTGACAAATTTAAAAAGTGACAAAAAAAGTGCCATTTATTAAAGTAAACTATGTTAAAATGGCACAAATTTTGCCCTTATTATTTTATTGCAGGGAGGAGATCTGGACGAGCGGCTGAAGATGAGAACAGTGAGATTGATCAAAATCGTATGTAACGTGAGAATTCTATTTATAATTCTATATTTGGTGCCTTCCGATGTCATAATACACTGATTATACAGGTCAAAGCAAATACATGGAATTAGAGATGAGCGAATCGGGAGAACCGAACCCGTTTTCGGTCCGAACATCGCGAAAAGTTCGGTTCGCAGCGAATCCGAACTTCACCGGGTTCGGCCGAACACGTTTTGACCGAACCCGGGCGGGCAGAAAAAAATATTACAAAATTATAATACTAATCGGCAGCCACTTGTCTCTATCAATCACTGATAGAGAAAATAGCAATTAGACCTACCGGTAATTGTATTTCCAGGAATCCATCATGACAGCACTACAGGAGGTTGCCCTCTTGACCTCTGTAGGGACAGGAAGACAGAGAGGTTAAAAGGCCCCTCCCACCACCCACTTGCCAGTGTTTTTCAATTACTACACCAGGATGGATGCAACCCTATTTTATTTCTAGGGATAATAACTGACATGTTAAATGCACAAATCAGAATTCAATAAGGGAGGGATGTAATGGTGCTGTCATGATGGATTCCTGGAAATACAATTACCGGTAGGTCTAATTGCTATTTTCCAGTACATCCCTCATGACAGCACTACAGGAGCAATACCAGGATTATAATGCTCAGGGCGGGACTATGGATTGAAGGACTTTCCGTCCAAAATTTAAATCCGTATCGGACAGCACATCGAGTCTATAATGTTTGTAAAACGTATGATGGCTTGACCAAGTGGCAGCTCTGCAGATTTGGTCCATAGAGGCTTCTCTTCTTTCTGCCCAGGATGCCGAGACTGCCCTTGTTGAATGGGCTCTGATGCCTTGTGGGGCACATAGTCCTTGGGACTAGTAGGCTTCTTGTATAGTGGTTTTTACCCATCTCGCTAGAGAGCCTTTTGAGGCTTTCTTTCCTCTATGTTTTCCCCCGAATAGGACAAATAGATTTTTATCTCGTCTCTAGGAGGAGGTTCTATCCAGATACTGAAGAATTGTTCGCCTGACATCCAGGCAATGGAATTTTTCTTCTTGTTGGTCTTTTGGATCTGGATAAAAGGAAGGTAGAATTATTTCTTGTTCTCTATGGAAAGCGGTAGATACCTTTGGAATAAATGAGGGATCCAGCTTTAGGATGATCTTATCCTCTTGTACTTTTAGGTACGGTTCTATGATTGACAGAGATTGGATTTCTCCAATCCTTCTTGCTGAAGTAATAGCGACTAAGAATGCAGCTTTTAGAGTTAAAAAATGCATACTAATTTCGTCGAGCGGCTCAAAGGGGGGCTCACAAAGAGTCGTTAACACCACATTCAAATCCCAGGTAGGAACTGATTTCTTTAGGGAAGGTTTCAGTTTAGAGACCGCCTGGGTGAATCTTCTGATCCACCGATGTTCAGCCAGAGGAGTGTTAAAAAAATTACCTAAGGCTGAAATCTGTACTTTTAAGGTACTAGGGCTAAGTCCTTTTTTGAATCCCGATTGTAAAAAATCTAGGATTTTTGCAATGTTAGGAGAAAAGGGATCTGGTCCTGGGATTCCATGCCAGGAACAGAATTTCTTCCAAATCTTTTGATAGATTTTTGAGGTAACTTCTTTATGACTTGATAAGATAGTTGAAATTACCTCGTCTGACAGACCGTGGTTCCTCAAGATCTGCCTTTCAGGATCCAGGCTGACAATTTCAGAGTCTCTATTCCCTGGAAGAATAAGGGACCCTGGGAGAGAAGATTCTCCCCGACTGGGAGCATGATAGGGTCTTCCAACGCTAGGTATTGTACGATTGGAAACCAACTTCTTTTCGGCCAATAGGGAAGAATAATGATGAGCTTTGTCAAATCTTCCTGGATTTTTCTTAACACCATTGGTATTAGAGGAAACGGAGGAAAGGCATAGGCCAGATCCATGTCCAAGTGTTGGGACAATGCATCTACTCCCAATGGGTTGTCTCTGAGATTTAGGGAGAAGAATGTCTTTACTTGAGTGTTTTTCCTCGTGGCAAACAGGTCTATTTGTGGATAACCCCAATTTCGGGTTAGGGACTGAAAGACTTCCTTGTTTAGGGACCATTCTCCTGGGTCTACTTTTTCCCTACTCAGGAAATCTGCCGATAGGTTCTCTGAGCCTTTTAGGTGGACTGCCTTGACTGATAGGACGTTTTCTTCTGCCCAACTGAAAATTTGTGCAGAGAGGGCCTGAAGAAGAGTGTGTCTTGTTCCCCCTTGATGGCGAAGAAAGGACACTGCTGTCGTGTTGTCCGATAAAATTCTTATATGCTTCCCTTTTATGGTGGGTGAAGCTCTTATAAGTGTCTCCCATACAGCTCTTAGTTCTTTGAAGTTTGAGGACATCATCTTCATTTGACCAGTCCATGTGCCCTGAAAGTGTTGGTCTTGGATTACTGACCCCCAGCCGTGTTTGCTGGCATCTGTGGTAATCACTACATAAGGAGAAGTTCTCCAGGGGACTCCCTTGTCTATGTTGTTTGTGCAGAGCCACCACAGGAGGGATGATTTCACAGTCTCGGAAATTTGAATTTTTAAATTCAGGGAGTTTTGTTTTCGATCCCACCGGGACAAGATCAGATTCTGTAAGGGTCTGGAGTGAAATTGGCTCCATGGAATAGATTGGATGCAAGACGTCATCATTCCCAACATCCGCATACATTCCCTTATGGAACAGGTGTCTTTCCCCCAAAATTTTCTTACTTCTGCCAGTAGGAGTATTTGTTTCTCTCTTGGGAGGAAGGAATGTTGAAGGGAGGAGTCCAGCAGTACTCCTAAGAAGACCTTCTGTTTCTGGGGAGGAAGACTCGACTTCTGAAAGTTGATTATCCATCCCAATTCTTGTAGTAGGGAAAGAACCTGTGACCGATGACTGACTAAGATAGCCGGAGTATCTGCTGTCAACAAGAAGTTGTCTAGATATGGGATAATTACTATACCTTGACTTCTTATGAATGCCATGATCTCTGCCATAATTTTTGTAAAAATTCTGGGGGCGGAGGAAAGGCCGAAGGGGAGGCAGACAAACTGGAAGTGGAGAATGGAAGGACCGTCCTGAATTGCGAATCTGAGGAATCTCTGGTATGCGGGGTGGATAGGAACGTGATAATACGCATCCTTTAAATCGATCGTACACATTGATGCCTCTTCCCTTATTAGAGGAGTAGTCGATCTGATAGACTCCATCTTGAATTTCCGATAATTCACCCATTTGTTTAGGACCTTCAGGTTGATTATTGTCCTGTAGGAACAGTTTGGTTTTTTGACCAAGAAGATTTTCGAATAGTGGCCCTTGCATATCTCGTCGTGGGGAACTGGGGAAATGGCTCTCAATCTGAGTAGTTTCTGGACGTCCTGGATAAGTATCTGATGAAGATCTTTCGCTTGGTACTGGGTTATTAGGAATTTCTCTGGAGGAATGGAGGAAAATTCTATTTTGTATCCTTCTATTATCTTTAGAACCCAGGGGTTCTGGGTTATTCTCGACCATTCGGGATAAAATTGTAGGAGTCTTCCCCCTACGCTCTTGGCGTCATTGCTTTGAGGGCTGGAATGAATTATTTGGGTTAAGGAGATATCCTCGACCCCTTTTTTCTTTGGGGTAACTCCAGCGTCCGGACTTCCCTTTACCGCTGTAGTTCTGTGAAGTAGGATCCCTCTGTTGGCGAAATCTTCCAAATTGAGGGGGTTTTTTTGGTTTCTCTTCAGGAAACCCCTTTTTTCTATCTGTTGCACTCTCCAGTATGTTATCAAGGAGAGGACCGAACATCAGAGACCATGTAAATCGGATAGAACACAACTTGTTTTTGGACTTAGTATCTCCTGACCACATTTTGAGCCATAATGCTCTTCTAGCAGAATTTGAGAGAGCCCCATTCCTGGCAGCAAATCTAATAGATTCCGCTGAAGCGTCTACTAAGAATCCGGTTGCCATTTTTAGTAAAGGTAGAGATTCTAGTAGCTCTTGTCGTGATGTCTTCATCATCAAATGGGTTTCTAGCTGGTTTAGCCATATGAACATTGCTCTTGCTACTGATGTGGCCGCGATATTAGTTGAGATCAAGGCAGAGGAAGATTCCCACGCTCTTTTCAGTAATCCGTCTGCCTTTCGGTCCATGGCGTCCCTCAACTGAGAGGAATCTTCAAATGGGATTGCGGTTTTTTTAGCAACCCTAGCGACTGGGACATCTACTTTTGGGATTTCATCCCAAGGCTTAGTGTCCTCTGGATCAAAGAGAAGTCTGTTCTTAAAATCTCTTGAAATGAAGAGCCTTTTTTCTGAATCTTCCCATTCAGTTGTCACCATTCTTTTAAGATTTTCGTTTACCGGAAAAACCCTTGTTTTCTTTTCCGTTAGACCTCCAAACATCTCATCTTGAATGGTATGTGGTTGGTCTACTTCGGGAATATCCATAGTTTCCCGTATTGCTTGAATTAAGGTATCCGACATCTCGGAAGAGAGGAAAATGTTTTCTCTTGAGTGGAAGAAGTTGAAGGTAAGAGTTCCTCTCTTTCTTCTAACTCATCTTCCGATAGGTAATAGCATTCCTGTTCAGAGTCCGACCCCTGAGAAGGAGGCCAATATTTTTGATCCACTTCAATCCGTGGTCTTTTTGCCCGGGAGTGTGAGGGAGTTTCTTGCGGAGGGGCGAGGGAGGCTACTGACTGACCAACTTCCTCACGAATCATAGTCCTAAGTTCGGACATGAACGTTGGTTGTTCCTCTTTAGTATTTTGGCAATACAATCCTGACAAAATTGTTTTTTGCACAAGTCGCACTTTTTAACCTTCTTTTTATCAGTTTGTCTCTGAGAGAAATCTTTTTCCTAGAGAAAACAGAAGGTAGGTAAAGTATGGCGTACATACATAAGGGGTCATACCCTTCCCCCAAGGGTGAGACTCACGTGACCCTGGGACATATCTGGAGTTCATTCAGGACGAGGAAGTTCCATATCACGACAGGTAACAGGCAATGCAATATGCAATCCACAAAAAATAAATCCAAGTTAGAGTTATCAGCTCTAACTACATACCTGTGCGTGTCCCTTTAAATGCGGGCGTTTTGAATTCCCCGCCTTCCAAGATGGCCGCGGACCGGAAGTAGCCCGACGTCATTTCCGGTCGGCTATTCGTCCAGCGTGTACCTGGAGTGCAGCCGCCATAGCCGGCGCTAAGGCTTGCTATGCGGTGCAGCGAGGATCCCTGCCGGTGCGTCCATGCCTATGGAGCTGCCGGTCCCCGCCTGGTCCGCGGTCCGGCCGAAGCCTGCTTGGGAACCCAGCCCCCACACACTACCAGAACCCTGCCTAGGATTCCTCCGGTAGGTGTCTTAGGGAGGGAGCTAAGGGACCCGTCGTATGAGGGGTGTTAGCCTGGGCTTTAGGGGGAAGAGAAGGGGGAGTGCACGGACCCCCCGATCTTGCCCCCTGCCCGAGTTTCTTTCACTATTTACAGGAGCGACGCTCTCTGCTCCTGACCCTTGTGGGGACAGGAAGAACACTGGCAAGTGGGTGGTGAAAGGGGCCTTTTAACCTCTCTGTCTTCCTGTCCCTACAGAGGTCAAGAGGGCAACCTCCTGTAGTGCTGTCATGAGGGATGTACTGGAAAAGAGGCTGCTGATTAAAAATAAAATAAAAAGCATTTCATACATACCCGGTCGTTGTCTTGGTGACGAGTCCCGCTTCTTCCTCCAGTCCGTCCTTCTTTCCTGACGCGGCAGCCTGTGATTGGCTGCAGTGGCCGCTGCAGCCTGTGATTGGCTGCAGAGGCCGCGGTAGCCTGTGATTGGCGGGAGTTTGGCGTGAGTACGAATGGCTTTGGTGCTGTGCACCCATTTCTCTCCTTCTCAGCATTTAAACCAGGGGTCTCAAGCACGCGGCCCGCGGGCAGCATCCGGCCCCTGGGGCTGTCATCTGCGGCCCGCGGGACACAGAGCCGCTAGTATCGGCTCTGCTCCGAGACTCTGGAATTCCCTGACATCGTTGTCCACATACGAACAGCGATGTCTGGGGCTTCCCCAGAGCCGGAGTCCCGGGCAGAGCACTAGTATCGGCTCTGCTCCGGGACGCTGCGGAATTCCCTGACATAGCTGCCCATATATGGACAGTGTTTTAGGGTCTTCCCCAGAGTGAAGTCTCAGCCAGAGCGCTAGTATCGGCTCTGCTCCGGGACGCTGCAGAATTCCCTGACATAGCTGCCCATATATGGACAGTGTGTCAGGGTCTTCCCCAGAGCCGAGTCCCGGGCAGAGCGCTAGTATCGGCTCTGCTCCGGGACGCTGCGGAATTCCCTGACATCGCTGTTCACTTATGAACAGCGATGTCTGGGGCTTCCCCAGAGCCGGAGTCCCGGGCAGAGCGCTAGTAGGCTCTTCCTGGGACTCCAGCTGGGCTCCTGACATGCCTGGGACTCCTGCTCTGGGGAAGCCCCTGACATCATTGTCGATGTATGGACAGCAATGTCAGAGGCTTTCCCAGAGTGCCGGAGCAGAGCCGATAATAGCGCTCTGCCCGGGACTCCGCTCTGGGGAAGACCCTGACACACTGTCCATATATGGGCAGCGATGTCAGGGAATTCCACAGAGTCCCGGAGCAGAGCCTGTACTAGCGCTCTGTCCGGGACTCCGGCTCTGGGGAAGCCCCAGACATCGCTGTTCATATGTGGACAGCGATGTCAGGGAATTCCGCAGCGTCCCGGAGCAGAGCCGATACTAGCGCTCTGCCCGGGACTCCGCTCTGGGGAAGATCCTGACACACTGTCCATATATGGGCAGCTATGTCAGTGAATTCCACCGAGTCCCGGAGCAGAGCCTGTACTAGCGCTCTGCCCGGGACTCCGGCTCTGGGGAAGCCCCAGACATCGCTGTTCGTATGTGGACAACGATGTCAGGCAATGGAGGGGGCGGAGCAAGCGAGTGGCGCGAAAAAGGAGTAGGATGGAGAGGTGACGAGAGACAAGAGGGGAGGGTTAAGAGAGCAGGTGTCCGGACCGGAGCGAGAGACCACCGAACAGGTGTCCGGAAATGGAAAGTGAGCTGCAAGGAAGGTCGCCGGGAGAGAGGAGGCAGGAGCCTGACAGCACGTGGACTCCCCACTGCAGCCTTGGAGACAGAGGACAAAAGAACAGCACGGGTGTTGCTGATACAACCCTTCAGAAGGACAGAGGACCGGCCGGAGCACAAGTAGTGTGCCAACAGCCACAGGTACCGTGCCCAGACCTTAAGACCCCTGACCAAGATCTAGAGTCCCGTCTTAAAGAAAGTGCCCTTGTCCTAGTCAGTGACTGTTTCCTGGAGTGACGTCCCTCGCTAACTACTGCCACCGTACGCACAGAAGACTAGTCCCAAAAGGGACAAACAGCTCATCCTGAGCTAGGCCCAAAGGCTGGGCGGACTTACTAGCTTATTAACCGCGCCAGTGTCCCTGCGTGTCCTCCACAGTAAAGCACTGCATGTAACCCTTGCATGAAACTGTTGTTGATAAAGCACCGCATGTAACCCTTGCATGGAACTGTTGTTGACAAAGTACCGCCTGTAATACTTGCATGGAATTGTTGTTGATGAATCTTGCTGGAACAGGAGCAGGAAGAAGGAACGGCCGGGTTCACGGAACTTTATCGGACTATTAGCTGAGCCGAGAGTGTGACTCTTACCCTAGGGTAGGCTGCCAGTAGCGGGTAGCTCCCGCCGTGACTGACCGCGGCGTGTCCCTAGCCAAGCCGGCAACATGGGGTCAGGCACAACCTCTCTCCGGGGGACTTCCAGCGGGATCGAAGTCCTCAACCTCAGGATTCCTGTCTGCTCAATAGCAGAAGATTTACGGTTATCTGCTCGCTGAAGTAAAGAAGTATAAAAGAAGAAGGTGTGTCTCTGTCATTTCGTAGCGACAGCGGTAGTTCCTCCTACATAAATTGGCGTAGTCGGCAGGATCCGAAACCTCGCCGCGATGGAACCGTCCAGCAGCGGGACATTACCGCCGACCCCAACTGTCATGATACCCATGGGGGCCACCCTAATGAACCTTCCCAAGTTTGACGGGAAGAGTGTATAGATCGCGGACTGGACGGAACGAGTTCGTACTGCAGCCCGGTTATTCCAGGTAACGGTGACCCACCAAGCCGACCTGGCCTTCAACTCACTCAAAAGGGACGCGAGACAAGCAGTCTTGGTTTTACCGCTGGAACACAGTGACACGCTAGAAGCAATCATCAGCCATTTGGAATCCCTCTATGGAGATGTCACTTCAGCCGCCGACCTCCGGAAGAAATTTTATACCAGGGTACGGAGGAATGGGGAATCACTCCAGCAATTCGCGGTAGGATTACAAGGAATGTGGTCGACTAGTACGGAAAGATCCCGCGGGGTGCGCAGCCTAAACAGAGCCGGACCGAATAGTGCGAGACCAGTTTGTATCCGGGCTAGACAGCCGGACCCTGAGGCGCGCCGCGAGAGACCTCGTCCGGGTAACCCCCGCTGCCACGATGAGTGAGGTGTTACAAGAAGCGCTCGAAGTTCATCGAGAGGAGTTGGGAGAAGCGCGTATGGCCCTGCAAAAAGTGGGTGCACCCGAGCCATCTGAAAGGGAGACCGGACGGCCAGAAGCGGTGTTCACAGAATTCGCCCGGGATGTCAAGGAGGCTATTCGGGAATTGAAGACCGATGTCACTCAATTAAGAGTAATGGCCGATTGACCATCTTTCTCGTCCACCCCGATCGACACAAGGAGGGCCTCGACGCTGTTGGCAGTGTGATCAGCCGGGTCATTTCGCCAGAGATTGCAGGATGAGACAATACCCAACACGGGAACAGCCACCTTTAAACTAAGGTACCCCGCCGCTGAGGGCCAAGCTGCGGGCATTCCATCGACGGGCCCAAAAGAAAGGGTGGAACTTTTGACAGGAAAATGCCCCGTAGTTACAGCCATGATCGGGGGGGGGGGGGGGTTAACGTTCCTTGCCTTATCGACACTGGGTCGGAGGTAACCACCATGACTTATCAGTTGTTCCATGAAGAGTTCCAAGGTCGACAGACTCTAGAAGCCCCTTGGATTGAACGTACGGCGGCTAATAGCCTGCCAATTCCCATTGCCGGTGTTACGTGGTTAGAATTAGAAGTATTTAATCGTAATTTTCCCCGTGCTGGTATTGTGGTAGTACATAATTGTGCAAGGCCGGGTATACCTGTTATAATTGGCATGAAAGTGTTGCAGGAAATACATGGTATGATGTTCAACGAGACGAGCGGTGCCCGGTGGGAGGAGCTGGCAACCGATCGGACCGCCCGGCAAGCTTTATTTCAGGTGCATCAAATCTTCCAACGACAGGCTGACTTGAAGACGCTACAGGGCCGAGTGGGGTCGGTGAGGGCCCCAGGTTAGGCGGTGCTGCAAGTACCACCTCTACAGGAAGTCGCCATTCCCCTCTCCGTAGGGACTCATCATCGCTTAAAGGATGCCATGGTCATGGTGGAACCCATGCGAAGTCTCAAGAGTACGCCACCCTGGGTGGTAGGAAGAACGGTGTGTCGGATAACCAAAGGAATGGCGACCGTCAGAGTGCTGAATCCGACCCAAGGGGTGATTGAGGTACCGGCCGGCACAGTGCTAGCTAATGTTGAGATGGTGAGGCCCGAGGACGTGACGGACTCGGCCATGGCCGAAACGTTAAAAGAGACATCGTCGAGAGATGAAGGGAGTGAGGCCGACGTGAACGAGCAGACTGATCGACTGTGGCGCCAACTCGAACTGGACGGACTAGCCCCGGATACCAAGTCAGAGGAGCAACTGAGGACGCTTCTGCAATGCTTCGGCTGGGTTTTCGCTCAGCATGAAGAGGACTTTGGGTGCACCACTACCATCCGGGATGCACCACTACCATGGGATTCACACTGGGGCGGCGCCGCCCATCAGAGAGCGATATCGCAGTATACCCCCCGCGCTGTATCGAGAGGTAAAAGAGCTCCTCCAGAAGATGTTAGACGGACAGGTGATTCGAGAGAGTCAGAGCCCATGGGCAGCCCCGATTGTGCTGGTAAGGAAGAAGGATGGGTCGCTCCGGTTTTGTGTGGATTACCGCAAGTTGAACGCCTGTACTCATAGGGATGCCTACCCACTGCCCCGAGTGGAAGAATCATTAACCGCCATGCAGGAGGCTCGGTACTACACGACGCTCGATTTATCAAGTGGGTACTGGCAGGTACCCATGAAGGAAGCGGATAAGGAGAAGACGGCGTTCATCACTCCCTCAGGCTTGTTTGAATTCAACCGGATGCCGTTCGGGCTAACAAATGCGCCCAGTACTTTCCAACGGCTAATGGAGCATTGTCTGGGAGATCTAAATTATGAGTCAGTCTTGATCTATTTGGACGATATTGTCAGTTTTTCAAAGACCTTCCCAGAACACCTGCGGCATCTACAGGTCGTGTTGGAACGATTGGGAAGGTATGGACTCAAACTAAAACCCAGCAAATGCCGACTGGGCCGCCAGCAGATCAAATACTTAGGCCATGTCGTGAATGCAACAGGAATTGCACCTGACCCAGATAAGATTAAAGCCATACAGGAGTGGGCCATTCCGCAGAACACCACGGAAGTACGAGCCTATCTCGGGTTGGTCGGTTACTATCGGAGGTACATCCGAGACTTCTCCAAAATTGCAAGTCCTCTGAATCAGCTCCTCTGTGGACAACCCACCCAAAAGAAGGGGAGCCGAAGCCCCAGTGTAGTGGAACAATGGCAGGAGCCACAACAAGCGGCATTCGAAGCATTGAAGGCACGACTGGTGACCGCACCCATCCTTGCTTTTGCAGACTTCGCCCAGCCATTCCGGCTGTACACTGATGCCAGCCTGAAGGGACTGGGAGCGGTCCTGGCCCAGCAGCAAGAGGACGTGGAACGCGTCATCGCCTATGGTAGTTGTAGTCTGCGACCGTCAGAACGCAATCCAACCAATTACAGCTCGTTCAGGCTCGAGTTATTGGCCATCGTGTGGGCTGTTACCGAACGGTTTGCCGAATATCTGGTCGGTAGTCAAGTGGAAATTTACACGGATAACAATCCCCTGGCGTATCTTGGAACGGCAAAACTGGGAGCGATGGAACAACGATGGATAGCCCGACTGGCTCGATTCAACTATACCATTCGTTACAAGCCCGGTAAGAACCATACCAACGCAGATGCACTCTCCCGACAGCCGTGTGAGACCCCGGTCGGAGAGGTGGACGAGGAACAAGAAGAAATAGAGATACCCCCATTACGTGTGGTTCATCTCCCACTGCAGCAGCAGCGGGTAGTGACAGCAATACAAGGGATTGAGGATCTTACTGAGATGTATGATAGGGCCGAGTGGAAGAAGCGGCAGCAGCAAGACCAGGACATCCAAACCATCGACAAGTGGGTGCGTCGGCAGGGAAGGCCCACGGCAGCGGAGCGAAGCAGGTTGTCAGCACCAGCTAAAGCATTGGTTCGGCAGTTAGAGCGACTGGAACACCATGATGGAGCATTGTACAGAAGAGTGTGGGCCCCACGGGAATCTCGCGACATATGGCAGTTGGTATTGCCCATCGCCGACGTCAAACCCGTGTGCAAGAGGATGCACGAGAACCGAGGTCATTTCACGGTGGAAAAGACTGTACAGATCATCCGGAATCACTTCTATGCTCCAAACTTGGAAAGAATAATGGAAGATGTCTACAAGGAATGCACGGAGTGTGTCCTGCACAAAGCGACGGAACAGCCGGAGAGGCCCATGACCATCGTGACGGGTGAGCCCCTAGAACTGCTGACGATAGACGTTTTAACAGTCCAAGAAGTTACTTCAGGGCACCGATATGCGTTAGTATGCTTGGACCATTTTTCGAAATTTGCCGTGGTGATTCTTACGGGGGAACCAGACTGCGACGACTACCGCGGCTGCACTGTGGAAGCATCTCATCCGTCCGTATGGGTGCCCCAGACGCATCTTGTCGGATCAAGGACCGAATTTTGAGTCTGATCTCTTCCAGGAGCTGTGTATCTTACATGGAATTCGGAAATCCAGAACGACCCCATATCACCCCCAAGGGAATGGGGCTTGCGAACGATTCAATCACACCTTACTCGGCCTACTAAAGACCATCGGGCATGAACGACAGGAACGGTGGCCTGAATATGTGGACGACCTGGTATGGGTCTATAACAACACTGTGAATCGAACTACCGGGTATACACCATATCAATTAATGTTCGGCCGACCAAGCCGAGTTCCTTTGGATCTTCTGTTAGAGACGCCGGAGGTGGAAGTCAATCGATCACCGTCACAATGGGTACAGGAACATCAATGACGGTTGAGCGCCGCAAAGGGCGAAATGGAGAGAGCTCGGCCCACAGAGAGCTTGCCCCTCGTGGAAGAACGCCAGCGAGCATTTCATACAGGGGATCGGGTGCTGGTGCGGAATCGCAGGGCGGCACGTTGACCCCGGGCTTCCTGTGTATGAAGTGAAACCAGAGGGTGACCAGGGACCGAGCAGAAGGCTGCATCGCAACCTGTTGCGCCCATGTACCTTTCTGACACCAGAATCTGTCACGTCATCAAGGCAAGAAGAACCGCAGAGTGCTCCGCCGACAAATATTGATGGAGATTGGAAGTTGGTGATTCCATCAGACGACCCTAGCGTACCCTGGGCGTCATGACCGACAGGGACAGAGAACCCAACGGAGTGCGTGGAAACACCTGCAACGGAAGTGAATCATGGACTGCGTTACCCCCAGAGGTGTACTCGCAACCGACAACCGGCCTATTTGCAAGACTATGAAGTTTAGTGCAGAGTACTTCACTTGATAACCAAGGGGGAAGTGTAAGGGTGCACTCGTACTTACCTCTCCCTGGGGGGCCAACGCAGGAATACGGGCTTGTCGGGCGGCTCAGAAGTCGGCTCCGGACGAAGGAGCGTCTTGGGCGTCATGGCAACGGCCGCACTGCTGACAGCCATGACGCATGCGCCCAGCGGCAAACAGGGCGAAGACTCGCGCTGCGGGACTTGGAGGAGGAGAGAAGAGGGACAGGGAGCGCGGCAAGCGAGGGGGACGGAGCCAGCGAGTGGCGCGAAAAAGGAGTAGGACGGAGAGGTGACGAGAGACAAGAGGAGAGGTTTAAGAGAGCAGGTGTCCGGACCGGAGAGAGAGACCGCCGAACAGGGGTCCGGACAGGGAAAGTGAGCTGCAAGGAAGGTCGCCGGGAGAGAGGAGGTAGGAGCCTGACAGAACGTGGACTCCCCACTGCAGCCTTGGAGACAGAGGACAAAAGAACAGCATGGGTGTTGCTGCTACAACCCTTCAGAAGGACAGAGGACCGGCCGGAGCACAAGGAGTGTGCCAACAGCCACAGGTACCGTGCCCAGACCTTAAGACCCCTGACCAAGAGCTAGAGTCCTGTCTTAAAGAAAGTGCCCTTGCCCTAGTCAGTGACTGTTTCCTGGAGTGACGTCCCTCGCTAACTACCACCACCGTACGCCCAGAAGACTAGTCCCAATAGGAACAAACAACTCATCCTGAGCTAGGCCCAAAGGCAGGGCGGACTTGCTAGATTATTAACTGCGCCAGTGTCCCTGCGTGTCCTCCAGAGTAAAGCACTGCATGTAACCCTTGCATGGAACTGTTGTTGATAAAGCACCGCATGTAACTCTTGCATGGAACTGTTGTTGACAAAGTACCGCCTGTAATACTTGCATGGCATTGTTGTTGATGAATCTTGCTGGAACAGGAGCAGGCAGAAGGAACGGCCGGGTTGACGGAACTTTATCGGACTATTAGCTGGACTTCGTGTAAACCTTAGCGTCAGCCCGCCATTAGGTGTGTCTGTCATTTCATAGCGACAGAGGTAGTTCCTCCTACACGCAGGCCGCAGATGACAGCCCCAGAGGCCGCATGCGGCCCGCGGGCCGCGTACTTAAGACCCCTGGTGTATATGTACATGTTTCAATACTGCGTTAGCCACAAGGTCATGAATATCTCATGACCCACCTTTAAACATGAACCTAACTTCTGTATGTTTCCTGAAGAGAGACATTTTTTTTTTTTCGGCCTGTAATTGGCTGCAGCGGCAGCCTGTGATTGGCTGCAGCAGCCGCGGCATGCTTTTTATTGATTGGCTGCAGCGGCCGTGGCAGCCTGTGATTGGCTGCAGAGGCCACGGCAGCCTGTGATTGGCTGCAGAGGCCACGGCAGCCTGTGATTGGCTGCAGAGGCGGTCACGTGACGTGCGTGACCACCACTACAGCCTGTGATTGGCTGCAGCGGCGACATGGATGAAACGTCATTGCTGGAGGCCGGACAGGAGGAATGTAAGTATGAACGTATTTTTTTTATCACATTAAAATTTTATTTTCCGCGCGCCGAGCATGGTACTGTCAAGGTTGCTGAAAGAGTTAGTGCAGCCCATTAACTCTTTCAGCACCCTGGACAGTACCATGCTCGGCGCACGGACATTTCAGGTTCGGTCAGAACTAGTTCGGTCCGAATCGAACTTTTTCGTGAAATCTGGCGAACCAGCCGAACCGAACTTTTCTTAAGTTCGCTCATCTCTACATGGAATGTATTATGACTTTAGCAAGACCCATGTTTGATGTCCTCCTATAACTCCTCCGTTTCACACATGCCAAGATTCCTTACACGTTATCCCATAGCCTCTCATGGTTGTGTCCTCCTAGACCCTGGACCTTGTTTGTTCTGCATAGAGGCTGAACATTTCTCAGTGGTCCATGACTATTTTTTGGTGGTATAACAGGGAACGATGGTTTCCCACAGTTCAAGCAGAAGACACCTGCTATATGATATGTTCACCAGTGAGGCAAATCCAAGCTGGGAAGGAGGTAATTGCATGTTACTTGTGGCCATTAGGAGGAGAAAAACTCAAAGAGGGAGGACATCAATTGTGAGTCTAAGAAGTTGATTGTGTAAAAAATGGCTTTCAGACCAAAGGCCTAATCCCTGCCCTCCTGGAGTCGGCCATTTGCTTTACACCACATCAGGGACCTGGTATAATGGAACTGGCCTTCTCCTGTGACATAGGAGGGCAGTGTTTTCTTTCTCTTTCACCAGCAGAGATGACCATAGCCGAGCTGTGATCTCCATAGTCCGATCAGTGGAGGAGCGACCTGCATGATACCGGGACGTCGTGGAGAACATCTGGGATTGGACATCTTATAACTTACTATTCCATATAATGTCGTAGCTATCAGTAAGATGTTAGTTAGTTAGTTGCATTACAAGCTCTGATCCTGGGTTCTCGGACTGATCGCCTTTTCTCGGGGTCAACAAGGAATTTTCCCCTGTGGCACAAATTGGCTAAACGTGCGCAGGGTTTTTGCCTTCTTCTGGATCAATAGCTTTAGTTAGGAATTTTATTTAAATAAATTGTGTTTAAAAATGAAAGCTCTGTCTCCTCGTCATTTCTCATTATATAGCAGTCAGGTATTAGTATATATTATGGGAGGTTATTATGGTTATTTTGCTGCTGATAATCCAATATGGTTGATTCCATGAAGCATTGGATAATATACACATACAGAAGAGAAATACATCATATGATCCATATAAATGCTACTACTATAAAGGAACACTAAGGATCGATGGCACGCGATGCGTATTACGCGCGTTTTTGGAGAGCGGATATTCGTGCAGCACCTCTGCAGAGTAATACAGTACCAGCATATTCAATGAGATTCCAAGAAATCTCATGTACACGGTACGGTATTTTTCGGGACTGAAATTGACCTGTGGTGTATTGTTTAGAATCCGCAGCATGTCATTTTATCTTGCGTTTCCGCTTGCAAATTCTGTCTAGTGCAGAGGAAAATCGCACCAAAATTCCTCAGCATGAAAAGGCACCGAAAAACTAATCAAATGGGAGAAAACGCACTGAAAAACGCATCAGGTTTTGCTGTGTGTTTTCCACAGTAAAATACACAACGTGTGCATGTAGCCTAAAGGTAAAAAATACATATAAATCAAAACAATCCACTTGGTCCTGTTTTGCCTGAGAAATTATTTTGTGTGGGTCCAAGATCAGCCATTTTCCCCCATCCCTTACTAAGCCACACCCCTCAGTCGTCTGCCAGTGAAAAGATTGGAAGGAACATGAAGAGGTTGTCGATGTTGCTGAGAACCCCAGCGATCAGATGTAATCTATGAAAGGCTTTATTTCGCTGCAGTGCCACCAACAGGGTTAAAGGGTAACTAAACGATTGAAAAACTTTTGACATGTCATAGTGACATGTCAGAAGTTTTGATTGGTGGGGGTTCGAGCACTGAGACCCCCACCAATCGCTAGAACGAAGGCGCAGAAGCCCTCGTGTGAGCGCTCAGCTGCTTCGTGTCTGTTCGGCTTTTTCCGGAAAGCCGATGTATCGGAGTACGGGCTCATAGACTTTTTATTGAGTCCGTACACCGATACATTTATTTCAGGAAAAAGCCGAACAGACATGAAGCGTCTGAGCGCTCACACAAGCGCTTCAGCTGCTTCGTTCTAGCGATTGGAGGGGGTCTCAGTGCTTGGAACCCCAGCAATCAAAACTTCTGACGTCACTATGACATGTCAGAAGTTTGTGAAACGTTTAAGTTACCCTTTAAGGCAATGAATTACACACTTCAAAACTATGGGCTTTCGGTATAATGCGAGAACGTGCCGATCCTCCAAATTCTAGTTATTGCATTTTCTCACCATTTTCACAGCCATACAAAATCTGAGCAGCATTTTGATATTTGTCACTATTAAATTTGCTGGTCATTAAAGGGCCATACCCTAGTAGAAAACTGCTACAATGGCAATTATGTGCCTTATAGAAAATCACTCCCACTTTTGCAGATGTCATTAGTTCATTGTTGCATTTGTATATTCTTATAAACCTACCGTTAAATCAGGTGCGATCAAATAAAAATATAAAGCAAGTCCTAAACCTGTAACATCTAATAAAACACTTTTTAATAAATGGGAATGGACTGTTTTAGCAACATGACCAATACTTCTTAATTATTTTAAAGAAAAGCCCTCATTGGCGCAACAGCGGGAATCATCTCACGATAAATAGGAGAGGCAGGAAAGTGAGAGGTGTACACTCCCCTGGCGCTATTGTGCTGGGGACACGACAACCTGGTAGTCAAAAAGATGTCTATATAGTCCAAGTGCTGGTTCGGGGGACTACTAGCCACTAGAGTCCCAGTCAGAGAATAATCAGTATCGAATGCTGAGATGCACTAGGATATTCTGAGTGTAAAACGGTGAAAAATTACCCTTTACGAAGGCGCTGTTTCCTTTGCGATATTAAGGATGATCCTCTGGAGTCATGCAAATGTTAACGTTTTATTAATATCGTAACATGCAACATGTTTCAGAGCCAAACCGGCTCCCCTTCATCGACATTTGACCTATACTTATGTCATAGAAGGGAAGCGGGAGTATGGAGCAGGCTCACGGCTCCATCATCTTAGCTGTTAGAAAGAGAGAGGCGGCCCCCTCTGACAGCCCATCGGGTGCAGATCGTCATCATGGCAGCCTGGGAGCCAAATGAAGGCCTCCTGGTCTGCCGTCTTTGTACTCATATTAAGCTCTGCCTGCAACAGCGTTTAATAGAATCCTATGAAAATCACGTTTTACTGCAATACGTTATTATTGCACTATATCATGCAAACGATCCAATGATCACTGGTTCAAGTCCCCTAGGGGGACTAAAGAAAAAAGTAAAAAACGGTTAAAGTTTTTTTATGTACAAAAAATTATTAAAAGTTAAAAAAAGCCATGTAAAAAATAAATTATAAAAACACAGCTGGTATTACCACCATCTGTAAAAGTCAGAACTATTACAATTTCACGTTACTTAATCCACAGGGTGAACGCTGTAAAAAAACAAAAATGCCAGAATAGCTTGTTTTGGTCATCTCATCTCCCACAAAAAAAATGGAATAAAAAGTGCTCAAAAGATTTATGTACCCTACAATGGTCCCAATAAAAACTATAGCTCACTCCGCAAATAACAAGCCCTCCCATTGTTTAATTGATGGAAAAATACAAAAAGTTATGGCTCTCATAACAGCAACACAAAAAAATGTTTTTCTTAACAATACGTTTTTTCCTTGTACAAGTAGTAAAACATAAAAAACTTGTAATGATGGGGGTAAGGAAACAGACAAGTGAGCCCTAATCTACCCACCACTCAGTCCCTGCCTACTTGCAACGACCCGCCCTAGGCGACGGGGTACAACTGGGCGACGGTCCCTACGCTCAATAAGTGCACGACAGACAAACAGACAAGGGTACACAGAAGCAAGGGAAAAGGGGCGGTTGCCCACGGCAACACCGTGTGTAAAGGATCTGCCAGACACAACTTCTGTGTCGACGCCCATAGGTAATCAGTCTGCACCTGCTTCTATGTCTGTGAGACTGACTCCATCTTCCACCACCCAGGATGGCAGGCTTAGGAGTGGGAGAGCCTATCACAGCCTGGCCAGACGGAGCTAGCTCCCGCCCTCTGTCTATTTATACCTGCCTTTCCTGTTCCTCCTTTGCTTGTGATTCTTCTCTGTTGGTTTCCTGGCCCTGCTGCAGCTATAACCTAACCCGGTAGCCATCTAGACTACCGATCTCTAAACCAGCTATATAATCACAGACATCGTGAATAGACTAATCACTTGTACCTAACCTGATGAAGGGGCCGGTACAGCCTTGAAACACATTGTTGTTGTTATTGTACAAAAATAAAAGCAATTTACAGTACGGCTGCAACACAAGTCAAGGGCACACAGAAGCAAAAGAGAAGTAGGGGCAGTTACCCACGGAAAACCGTGAGCAACAGACAGTGATGAACGAGCCGAATCAAACCAGGAGAAAACGTAGTAGCAACACAGAGCAGTAGAATAGTCAGGCAAGCCAGGGTCAACAAGTACAGCGGTCAATCAGGTAAATAGCAGGAATAGCAGAGCCAGGAAACCAGAGAATCACAGGCAAGGAACATGCTGCAAGTGAGGGTATAAATAGACCAAGGGTAGGAGCTAGAACCGTCAGGCCAGGCTGTGATAGGTTCTCCCTCTCCTCAGTCTGCAAGCCTGAGTGGTAACAGATCGCTTCACTCTAGCAGACTTTGAAGCTGATGAAGGCTGATTAACCCCGGGCGTCGACACAGAACCTGTGTCAGGCAAACCCTTAACAGTACCCCCCTTTTATGAGGGGCCACTGGACCCTTCCTAGGTGGGCCTGTTGGGGAACCGAAGATGGAACTTCCTGAGCAATATACCGGCGTGAACATCCCGGGCGGGTACCCAAGTCCTCTCCTCAGGCCCGTATCCTCTCCAATAGACCAGGTACTGGAGGGAGCCTTGGACCATCCTGCTGTCCACAATCTTGGCTACATCGAATTCTACCCCATCAGGAGTGAGAACTGGGACCAGAGGTTTCCTCGATGTAGCCAAGGACCGGGAGCAGCTTTTCAAGAGAGAGGCATGGAACACGTTGTGTATCTGAAAAGACGGGGGTAACTCCAGCCGGAAGGAGACAGGGTTGAGGTCCTCAATGATTTTGTACGGCCCTATATACCGGGGAGCAAATTTCTTGGACGAAACTTTAAGGCGCAAATTTTTAGAAGATAGCCACACCAGATCCCCGACCACAAATAGGGGGTTAGTTGAACGTCTTTTACCTGCCTGAGTCTTTCGGATGCTCTGGGATGTCTCAAGGTTCTTCTGAACCTGGGCCCAGACTGTGCACAGTTCCCGATGAATGACATCTACCTCGGGATTGTTGGAACCACCAGGTGTAATGGAGGAGAACCGTGGATTAAACCCAAAATTGCAGAAGAAGGGGGAGACCTCCGACGAGCTACTGACCCGGTTATTAAGGGAAAATTCAGCGAGGGGAATGAAGGAGACCCAATCATTTTGACAGTCTGAGATAAAACACCTTAAGTGTTGTTCTAGAGACTGATTAGTCCTCTCAGTTTGGCCATTAGTTTCTGGATGGAACGCCGAGGAAAAGGACAGATCAATCTCCAGCTTCTTACAGAAAGCTTTCCAAACAATGAAACAAATTGTAACCCTCTGTCAGAAACAATATTGACCAGAACCCGATGGAGACGCAGGATGTGTTTGACAAACAAGGTAGCTAACGTCTTGGCATTGGGTAATTTCTCGAGGGGTACAAAGTGGACCATCTTACAGAAGTGGTCTACTACAACCCACACCACCGATTTGCCTTGGGATGGAGGCAGATCGGTGATAAAATCCATGGAGATATGGGTCCAAGGTCTCTGGGGAATGGGCAAAGAACATAGTAAGCCCGCAGGTCGGGACCTGGTAGTCTTGGACCCAGCACAAATTTCACAAGCGGCGACGTAGGCCTTAACGTCTTTAACCCCTTTCCGACATTCGCCGTATATATACGGCGCACGCCGGGTGGGGGAATATGGAGCGGGCTCTTGGGCTGAGTCCGCTCCATAGAGCGAGTGTGTCGGCTGTGTGTAACAGCCGACACTTCCAGGTTACGAGAACCCGTTAAATGCCGCGTTCAATAGAGATCGCAGCATTTAAAATACTAAAAACAGGGGGGCGACCCCCTGTAACGTCTCAACGGCCCCCCCGCAGCAAGATCGGGGGGAGCCGTTGGTTCACACGGCTTCCTGGGGGTCTGACTAAGTCCCCCAGGTCCGCCATCTTGGTACGCCTATGAAGCTCTGCCTCCAGCAGGGCTTCATAGGAGACTGTCAGAATCACGATATACTGCAATACATTAGTATTGCAGTATATCGTGCAAGCGATCTAACGATTGCTGGTTGAAGTCCCCTAGGGGGACTAATAAAAAAATGTAAAAATGAGTTAAATAAAGTTGTTTTTTTTGTGTAAAAAAAATAAAATATTAAAAGTTCAAAAAACTCCCCTTTTACCATTTTCTGCCTAGAGCATAGTAAAAAAATAAATAAATAAACATAATTGGTATTGCCGCGTCCGTAAAAGTCTGAACTATCATAATATATCATTATTTGACCCGCACGGTGAACTCCGTTAAAAAAAAAAATTGTAAACGCCAGAATCTCTATTTTTTGTTCACCTAATCTCCCACAAAAAATGAAATAAAAAGTGATCAAACCGTCACATTTACACCAAAATAGTAGTATTAAAAACTACAGCTTATCCTGCAAAAAATAAGCCCTCATACCACTTAATCGGCGGAAAAATAAAGACGTTACAGCTCTCGGAATTTGGCGAAACAAAATAAATGTTATTTTTTACACTTAGGTTTTTACTTGTAAAAGTAGTAAAATATAGAAAAACCTACACATATTTGGTATCAGCGTAATCGTATTGACCCATAGAATAAAATGAATATGTTGTTTTAATTGTACAGTGAATTTCTTAAAAATGGCGCGCAAAAAAACATGGCGGAATCGCTGTTTTTTTCATTTTCTACCCCACAAATAAATTTTTCCCCGTTTCCTAGTACATTATATGGCAAAATAAATGGTGCTACGAAAAACTACAACTTGTCCCGCAAAAATCAAGCCCTCATAGTACTATATGGACAGAAAAATAAAGGCGTTATGGCCTTTGGAAGGTGGGGAGGGAAAAACGAAAATGAAAATCTGAAAAAGGGCTGCGGCGTGAAAGGGTTAAGCAACCCAGGCCACCAATAGGTTCTGGAAATGAGGTGCTTGGTACCCAGGATGCCTGGATGGCCAGATAGTGCAGAGTCATGATTCTCCCTGAGCAAGGAGTGAGGATTTGACCCAAAAATGGTATCTCCTGCACCCCAAACACACATTTTTCGTTTCTTGCAAAGAGTTTATTTTTCCGAAGGACCTGGAGCACCTTCCTGACATGCTCAATGTGGGAGGACCAGTCCTTGGAAAACACAAGTATATCATCAAGGTACACTACAAGAAATACCCCCAGATAGTCTCTTAGAATCTCATTTATGAACTTCTGGAAGACCGCGAGAGCATTACACAACCCAAAGGGCATGACGAGATATTCTAAATGACCTTCGGGTGTATTAAACGCAGTCTTCCAATCATCCCCCTCTCTGATCCGGATAAGGTTATAAGCCTCCCGAAGATCGAACTTAGAGAACCATTGGGCCCCTTAACCTGATTGAAGAGATCAGGACTCAAAGGAAGGGGATACTGGTTCATTACAGTGATCTTATTTAAACTTCGGTAATCGATGCACTACCTAAGACCACAATCCTTCTTCCCCACGAAGAAGAAGCCAGCACCTACCGGAGAAATAGAGGGGCGAATGTAACCCTTGGCCAGGCTTCCCTGGATATATTCTCTCATGGCTTCACATTCAGGACAAGAGAGATTAAATATCCTTCCTTTAGGGAACTTAGCTCCTGGTACCAAAGTCGATTGCGCAATCGTACTCTCTATGAGGAGGTAACTCTTTGGAGGCCTTTTTAGAAAAGACATCCGCAAAGTCCTGAATAAACTCAGGTAGAGTGATCACCTCCTCAGCGAGAGAAACAAAATTAATAGAAAGAAATGACGTCATGCATTCATTACCCCATTTAGTAAGATCACCAGTATTCCAGTTAAAAGTGGGATTATGCGTCTGCAACCAAGGGAGGCCTAAAATCAAATCGGACGATAACCCCTGCATCACTAACACAGAACACTGCTCCAAATGAATGGAGCCAACAATGAGTTTAAAAACAGGGTATGCTGCATAAAGTAACCATTAGCAAGCGGAGTGGAATCAATACCCACTACCGGGACAGGTTTAAGCAAATCAATTAGTGGCATAGCTAGAGACATGGTAAAATCTACAGACATAATATTAGCAGCAGACCCTGAATCCACGAAGGCACTGCCGGTGGCAGACCTTCCATCAAAAGAGACCTGAAAGGGAAGCATGATTTTATTAGGCTTCATGTTAACGGGAAATACCTGTGCACCCAAGCGACCTCCCCGATGGTCACTTAGGCGCGGAAGTTTTCCGGCTGCTTATTCTTGCACCTGGGACAGGAATTCAATTGATGCTTGTCATCCCCACAGTAGAAGCAGAGACCATTCTTCCTGCGGAAATCTCTACGTTGTTGGGAGACACGGAGGCCCCGAGTTGCATCTGTTCATCCGTTCTCCGTGGAAGAACGAAGCAGCGGAACCTCTGGAGCCATCATAGGGAAGCCAGAGGTGAAGGCACCAGAACGTTCAAGTCGTCGTTCCCTGAGACGTCGGTCAAGACGTACCGCTAAAGCCATAGCCTTATCTAGAGAGTCAGAGGTGGGATAGCTAACTAACTGGTCTTTAAGGGCATTCGACAGACCCAATCTAAACTGGCACCTCAAGGCAGGGTCATTCAACTGAGAAGCTGTTCCTGACTTCCTAAAGTCAGAACATTACTGCTCAACGGGTCTCTTACCCTGACGTAAGGTCACCAGCTGACCCTCGGCAAAGGCAGTCTTGTCAGTCTCATCATAGATGAGCCCGAGAGCAGAAAAAAAAAGGTCAACAGAAGAAAGTTCAGGGGCGTCAGAGTCCAAGGAGAAGGCCCATTCCCGGGGGCCGTCCTGGAGCAGGGACCTAATTATACCCACTCGCTGGCTCTCAGAACCTGAGGAGTGGGGTCTTAATCGGAAATAGAGTCTACAACTCTCCCGAAAAGAGAAAAAAGTCCTCCTGTCCCCTGAGAATCGGTCTGGCAACTTGAGGTGGGGTTCAAGAGGTGAGGTGAAGGGTACTACCTGGGTAGTATCACGCTGGTTGAACCTCTGAGCTAGGTCTTGGACCTGTAGAGAGAGACCCTGCATTTGCTGAGCCAGGGCCTCATGGGGATCCATAGAGTCAGGGACCAGGGTAAGCAACGGTATAGGGCCTGTGATTATATAATGAATCGGGGTAGGGAGACGACAGGTGAGCCCTAATCTACCCGCAACTAAGTCCCTGCCTAATTCCACCGCCCGTCCTAAGTGACGGCGTACAACTGGGCGACGGTCCCTACGCTCAGTAAGTGCAAGACAGACAACACTAGACAAGGACACACAGAAGCAAAGGGGAAGTAGGGGCAGTTGCCCACGGAAAACCGTGATCAACAGGCAGTGGTGAACGAGCCGAATCAAACTAGGAGAGTACGTAGTAGCAAAACAGAGCAGGAGAATAGTCAGGCAAGCCAGGGTCAAAAGGTACAGCGGTCAATCAGGTAAATAGCAGGAATAGCAGAGCCAGGAAACCAGAGAATCACAGGCAAGGAACATGCTGCGAGTGAGGGTATAAATAGACCAAGGGCGGGAGCTAGAACCATCAGGCCAGGCTGTGATAGGTTCTCCCTCTCCTCAGCCTGCAAGCCTGAGTGGTAACAGATCACGTCACTCTAGCAGACCTTGGAGCTGATGAAGTCTGATTAACCCCAGGCGTCGACACAGAACCTTTGTCAGGCAAACCCATAACAAAAGATCAGTACATATATAAAGTGTCAGAACCAAGCTTAGCACATAAATACAGTGCCAGAACAAAGCTCAGTACATATATACTGCACCAGAACAAAGCTCAGTACATATATACAGCTCCAGAAGAAAAGATCAGTACATATATACAGTGCCAGAACCAAGCTTAGTACATAAATACAACACCAGCACAAATACAGCTCAATTAATTGCAACCCCTGTAGTATAGGTTTGCACTAAATTGTGTACAGTTCCCAGCGTGACCGAAACAATGATAACGATATGCTGGGAGTAGCTGTTTCACACAAAAAAAATCATACAATCCATCAGCTCGCAGCAGATCATACAGTGACTACAGTAGATTAGAGGCAGAATAAACATTTACATTAAGTGACTCACCAGTGACGATCTCAGATTCTAGTTGTTCTTTTTCTCCATCTGTTCAAGACCTCTATGATGACTTCTCCCGGCCACAGCCCATTTCTGCAGTTTGCAAATCAGATGTCTCCAGCTTCTCACTGTTCAAACATTTCTGCAGCTATAAACAAAGTTATCATGGTGCCAGACACTGCACACCTAAATATAATAGCACCATACACTGCACCTCTAATTATAATAGCACCATACACTGTCCCTGATTATAATAGCACCATACACTGCACCTCTAATTATAATAGCACTATACACTGTGTCCCACACACACACACACCGTATCCCCTGTAGATAGTGCCCACCATAGAGCCCCCTGTAGAGAGTGCCCTACATAGATCCCCCTAGAGATAGTGACCCCGTAGAGCCCCTGTAGATAGTACCCCACATATAGCCACCCCTTTATATAGTGCCCATATATAGCCCCCCTGTAGTGTCCCAGATATAGCCACCACTGTAGATATTGCCCCACATATAGCTCCCTCTGAAAATAGTGCCCCACATGTAGCCCCCCTGTAGATAGTGCTCCACATATAGCCCACCCTTGCATATAGTGTCCAACATATAGCCCATCCCTGTAGATAGTGCCCTACATATATCTCCCCTTATAAATAGCGCTCCACATATAGCCCACCCCTGTATATAGTGCCTCACATATATCTCCCCCTATAGTGCTCCACATATAGCCCACCCCTCTATATAGATAGCGCTGAACTTTGTATATAGCCCCACCCCCCCTGTAGATAGTGCTGACCTCTGTAGATAAAGCGCCCCCCCTGTAGATAATATCACTCACATTTTTATTAGGATTAAAAAAAACAACTTTGCACACTCCCGCTCCCGCACCGTCCGGTGGCAATGTAGACCTGCTCTATTCTGAGCAGGTCTGCTGGAGTTACGTCCTCGCTCCGCTTGCGTCATTGAAAGGCACTGATTGACAGGGCAAGTCATTCTGCTCTGCCAATCAGCGGCTTTTATAGATGCAAGCGGCGTGATGCCACAATTGCGCCGCTTGCATCTATTAAAGGCAGAGATTGGCAGGGCACTTTGACTTGCCCTGTCAATCAGCGCCTTTCAACTATGCAAACAGCGCAAAGAAGTAACCATATCGCTTGAGTCATTGAAAGGCGCTGAATGGCCGGGCACATTAATGTCCTACAGTGCCAGAGGGGGTGGCGGCGGCTGTTTTCATTGGCGCCGCCACCCCACCTCATAGAGGCAGTAGGGCGCCGTCATGGACGGTGCAGTCCTGGCAATCACCCCACCTTCCCCCTTAGTTGCACCTGGGGTACATGCCCCACCTGCCCCCACTTATTTAAAAAAAACAAAAATCTAAACATACTCACCACCTTCCCTCGTCTCCTGACGTATCCCTGCCGGAAAGTGAGATGACGTAGCTGTGATCGCTGCAGCCAATCCCAGGCCGCAGTGATCACATGGGACAGCTACGTCATCTCACCTGCCGGTAGCGACGTGTCGCTACTGTAGTACAGCGTATGTGTTGAGTGTGTTTGTTTTTATTTTTGTGAAATCGCATGTACCCTGATTGCCTTGTTTGACCCTCTGATGTCTTCAAGGACTGTAACCAACTTAGATTCAGTCCTAGAAGACGTTAAATAGTCTGATAGGCCTATCGGGGGACTTGCGATTCACAAAACGAATTTGGACCGAAACGAACGGCCGATTTAAAAGAAAATTCGCTCATCACTATTAAGGACTCTGCACTGCAAGGCAGCAATGCTAACCAATCTGCACTGTAATATTGTAAATGCTTATTATTAACACTATAGCAGGAGATGTCACTTCTGGTCATATTTGTGACATCATCAGATAAAGTACAGGAGGCCATTGTTACCTCACTGCATGATGTCATAATGACTGTGACTCTATAAGAACTGGGGTTTAGGGGGGGCGACTGCTCTGTCCAGGATATGAAGATAAGCAGACACAAGATACTTCACCATGAGGATCTCACAGAGAATAGCGGAAGCTTCTGATGTTTGTGAAGTCACCAGTTGGAATCCGGAACACTGGAAGAGGAGAACTTCATGCACGAGCCGCATGGCAGGGGAAGAACAACAGGAAAACCGGGGGCTTTGGCTTATATACACGGTGATAGGAGGTTCAGTCATTTACTTTCAGGTTTTGGGACCAAGAAGAAAAACAGTAATGTGGAGGAAAATCTGCCGCCATGATGCCAGCAATCTCCAAACATTGAAGGTATGTGCATAATATATATGTTAATTTAATCTGAAAATGTGGGATATTTGAGAATTTGGGGGTTTGTTATACATTATGGCCCATATTTACTGAGCAGTTTATGTCAGTTTATTTTGTAAGCTTAACCAAATAAAGTTGCAAACGGTGACATGCAACAAATTTGGTGTAAAATGTATCTTTTCTCGTCACTTGACAAATTTAAAAAGTGACTAAAAAGTGGGCGTGGTCTCCAAGGAGACGAAGATGAGAACTGTGAGATTGATCAAAATCGTATGTAACGTGACAATTCTACTTATAATTCTATATTTGGTGCCTTCCGATGTCATAAAACACTGATTATACAGGTCAAGGTAAATACATGGAATGTATTATGACTTTAGCAAGACCCATGTTTGATGTCCTCCTATAACTCCTCCGTGTCACACATGCTAAGATTCCTTACACGTGATCCCATAGCCACTCAAGGTTGTGTCCTCCTAGACCCTGGACCTTGTTTGGTCTGCATAGAGGCTGAACAGTTCTCAGTGGTCCATGACTATTTTTTGGTGGGATAACAGGGAACAATGGTTTCCCATAGTTCAAGCAGAAGACACCTGCTATATGCTATGTTCACCAGTGAGGCAAATCCAAGCTGGGAAGGAGGTAATTGCATGATACATGTGGCCATTAGGAGGAGAAAAACTCAAAGAGGGAAGACATCAATTGTGAGTCTAAGTTGATTGTGTAAAAAATGGCTTTCAGACCAAAGGCCTAATCCCTGCCCTCCTGGAGTCGGCCATTTGCTTTACACCACATCAGGGACCTGGTATAATGGAACTGGCCTTCTCCTGTGACATAGGAGGGCAGTGTTTTCTTTCTCTTTCACCAGCAGAGATGACCATAGCCGAGCTGCGATCTCCGGAATCCGATCAGTGGAGGAGCGACCGGCATGATACCGGGACGTCGTGGAGAACATCTGGGATTAGGACATCTTCTTATAACTTACTATTCCACATAATGTCGTGGCTATCAGTAAGATGTTAGTTAGTTGCATTACAAGCTCTGATCCTGGGTTCTCGGACTGATCGCCTTTTCTCGGGGTCAACAAGGAATTTTCCCCTGTGGCACAAATTGGCTAAACGTGCGCAGGGTTTTTGCCTTCTTCTGGATCAATAGCTTTAGTTAGGAATTTTATTTAAATAAATTGTGTTTAAAAATGAAAGCTCTGTCTCCTCGTCATTTCTCAATATTATATAGCAGTCAGGTATTAGTTTATATTATGGGAGGTTATTATGGTTATTTTGCTGCTGATAATCCAAAATGGTTGATTCCATGAAGCATTGGATAATATACACATACAGAAGAGAAATAAATCATATGATCCATATAAATGCTACTACTATAAAGGAACACTAAGGATCGATGCACACGATGCGTATTATGTGCGTTTTTGGAGAGTGGATATGCGTGCAGCACCTCTGCAGAGTAATACAGTACCAGCATATTCAATGAGATTCCAAGAAATCTCATGTACACGGTGAGGTATATTTCGGGACTGAAATTCACCTGTGGTGTATTGTTTAGAATCCGCAGCATGTCATTTTATCTTGCGTTTCCGCTTGCAAATTCTATTTGTCTAGTGCAGAGGAAAATCCCACCAAAATTTCTCAGCATGAAAAGGCACCGAAAAACTAATCAAATGGGAGAAAACGCACCGAAAAATGCATCACCTTCAGGTGTGTTTTTTTCCTGAGGTTTTGCTGTGTGTTTTCCACAGTAAAATACACAGCGTGTGCATGTAGCCTAACGGTAAAAAATACATAAAAATCAAAACAATCCATGTGGTCCTGTTTTGCCTGAGAAATTCTTCTGTGTGGGTCCTAGATCAGCCATTTTTCTCCATCCCTTACTAAGCCACACCCCTCAGCCGTCGGCCAGCGAAAATGGAAGAGATTGGAAGGAACATGAAGAGGTTGTCGATGTTGCTGAGAACCCCAGCGATCAGATGTAATCTATGAAAGGCTTTATTTCGCTGCAGTGCCACCACAGGGTTAAAGGGTAACTAAACGTTTGAAAAACTTCTGACATGTCATAGTGACATGTCAGAAGTTTTGATTGGTGGGGGTTCGAGCACTGAGACCCCCACCAATCGCTAGAACGAAGGCGCAGAAGCCCTCGTCTGAGCGCTCAGCTGCTTCGTGTCTGTTCGGCTTTTTCCGGAAAGCCGATGTATCGGAGTACGGGCTCATAGACTTTTTATTGAGTCCGTACACTGATACATTTATTTCTGGAAAAAGCCGAACAGACATGAAGCGTCTGAGCGCTCACACAAGCGCTTCAGCTGCTTTGTTCTAGCGATTGGAGGGGGTCTCAGTGCTTGGAACCCCAGCAATCAAAACTTCTGACATGTCACTATGACATGTCAGAAGTTTGTGAAACGTTTAAGTTACCCTTTAAGGCAATGAACTTACACACTTCAAAACTATGGGCTTTCGGTATAATGCGAGAACGTGCCGATCCTCCATATTCTAGTTATTGCATTTTCTCACCATTTTCACAGACATACAAAATCTGAGCAGCATTTTGATATTTGTCACTATTAAATTTGCTGGTCATTAAAGGGCCATACCCTAGTAGATAACTGCTACAATGGCAATTATGTTCTTTATAGTAAATCACTCCCACTTTTGCAGATGTCGTTAGTGCATTGTTGCATTTGTATTTTCTCATAAACCTACCGTTAAATCAGGTGCAATCGAATAAAAATATAAAGCAAGTCCTAAACCTGTAACATCTAATAAAACACTTTTTAATAAATGGGAACGGACTGTTTTAGCAACATGACCAATACTTCTTTATTATTTTAAAGAAAAGCCCTCAATGGCTCAACAGCGGGAATCATCTCATGATAAATAGGAGGGGCAGGAAAGTGAGAGGTGTACACTCCCCGGGCGGTATTGTGCTGGGGGACACGACAACCTGGTAATCAAAAAGATGTCAATGTAGTCCAAGTGCTGGTTCGGGGGACTACTAGCCACTAGTGTCCCAGGCAGAGAATAATCAGTATCGAATGCTGAGATGCACTAGGATATTTTGAGTGCAAGACGGTGAAAAATTACCCTTTACGAAGGCGCTGTTTCCTTTGTGATATTAAGGATGATCCTCTGGAGTCATGCAAATGTTAACCTTTTATTAACCCCTTCACGCTCCTTGACGTACTATTACGTCATGGCAGCTCTATCGTTCGCGCTCCATGCCGTAATAGTACGTCTTGCAGTTAGAACAGCGGTGCGCGCGCCCGGCGCGTTCATGCGCTGTGATAGCTGCTGTTTCTGACAGCAGGCTATCACGGCATAATGGGACGGGACCATTTACTATGGTCCCGCCTCGCCGATCGCCGCTATTGGCTAGTCAGTGAGTAACTAGCCAATAGCAGCGATCGGTCTCATTCAGCACAGCAGTGCTCGAGCCCGGCGTTCCTGAGCTGTGATAGCTGCTGTTTCTGACAGCATGCTATCACAGCATAATGGGCCGGGACCATTTACTATGGTCCCGCCTCGCCGATCGCCGCTATTGGCTAGTCAGTGAGTAACTAGCCAATAGCAGCGATCATTCTCGTCACTTCCTCTCTCTGACCTCACATCCTGCTGCAACCGCCCTGAACGCCCTGTTGGAGTTAGCGAGGCGTTGAGATCGGTTGTGAGCAGAGAGTCAGAGAGAAAAGAAGTGAAAAAAAGTGAAAAAAAGTTTCTAAAACAACGTTTTTTTTGCTTCCCACCACCCCATCCACTACCCACTCCTGTTCCCTTCCTCTTTGAGTTCTACCCACGTTTTTTGGTCAGTGATCTCCTATCACTGACCACTTTTCAGTCTTCAGGACCACATTTCTTGGTCCCTGGGGATTTTTTTTTCATTTTTTTCTATATAAAACATAAAACAAAAAAAAAAATATAAAAAGAAAAAAAAGAAACAAAAAAAAATAGTTAGTTTAGCCAATTTTGAAAATTTAACTGGTTAGTTTAGTATTAGCCCCTTCCCGCTCCTTGACGTACTATTACGTCATGGCAGCTCTATCGTTCGCGCTCCATGCCGTAATAGTACGTCTTGCAGTTAGAACAGCGGTGCGCGCGCCCGGCGCGTTCATGCGCTGTGATAGCTGCTGTTTCTGACAGCAGGCTATCACGGCATAATGGGACGGGACCATTTACTATGGTCCCGCCTCGCCGATCGCCGCTATTGGCTAGTCAGTGAGTAACTAGCCAATAGCAGCGATCGGTCTCATTCAGCACAGCAGTGCTCGAGCCCGGCGTTCCTGAGCTGTGATAGCTGCTGTTTCTGACAGCATGCTATCACAGCATAATGGGCCGGGACCATTTACTATGGTCCCGCCTCGCCGATCGCCGCTATTGGCTAGTCAGTGAGTAACTAGCCAATAGCAGCGATCATTCTCGTCACTTCCTCTCTCTGACCTCACATCCTGCTGCAACCGCCCTGAACGCCCTGTTGGAGTTAGCGAGGCGTTGAGATCGGTTGTGAGCAGAGAGTCAGAGAGAAAAGAAGTGAAAAAAAGTGAAAAAAAGTTTCTAAAACAACGTTTTTTTTGCTTCCCACCACCCCATCCACTACCCACTCCTGTTCCCTTCCTCTTTGAGTTCTACCCACGTTTTTTGGTCAGTGATCTCCTATCACTGACCACTTTTCAGTCTTCAGGACCACATTTCTTGGTCCCTGGGGATTTTTTTTTCATTTTTTTCTATATAAAACATAAAACAAAAAAAAAAATATAAAAAGAAAAAAAAGAAACAAAAAAAAATAGTTAGTTTAGCCAATTTTGAAAATTTAACTGGTTAGTTTAGTATTAGCCCCTTCCCGCTCCTTGACGTACTATTACGTCATGGCAGCTCTATCGTTCGCGCTCCATGCCGTAATAGTACGTCTTGCAGTTAGAACAGCGGTGCGCGCGCCCGGCGCGTTCATGCGCTGTGATAGCTGCTGTTTCTGACAGCAGGCTATCACGGCATAATGGGACGGGACCATTTACTATGGTCCCGCCTCGCCGATCGCCGCTATTGGCTAGTCAGTGAGTAACTAGCCAATAGCAGCGATCGGTCTCATTCAGCACAGCAGTGCTCGAGCCCGGCGTTCCTGAGCTGTGATAGCTGCTGTTTCTGACAGCATGCTATCACAGCATAATGGGCCGGGACCATTTACTATGGTCCCGCCTCGCCGATCGCCGCTATTGGCTAGTCAGTGAGTAACTAGCCAATAGCAGCGATCATTCTCGTCACTTCCTCTCTCTGACCTCACATCCTGCTGCAACCGCCCTGAACGCCCTGTTGGAGTTAGCGAGGCGTTGAGATCGGTTGTGAGCAGAGAGTCAGAGAGAAAAGAAGTGAAAAAAAGTGAAAAAAAGTTTCTAAAACAACGTTTTTTTTGCTTCCCACCACCCCATCCACTACCCACTCCTGTTCCCTTCCTCTTTGAGTTCTACCCACGTTTTTTGGTCAGTGATCTCCTATCACTGACCACTTTTCAGTCTTCAGGACCACATTTCTTGGTCCCTGGGGATTTTTTTTTCATTTTTTTCTATATAAAACATAAAACAAAAAAAAAAATATAAAAAGAAAAAAAAGAAACAAAAAAAAATAGTTAGTTTAGCCAATTTTGAAAATTTAACTGGTTAGTTTAGTATTAGGGTTAGTTAGTGTCAGGGAACCGTCAAAAAGCGTAGTTAGGTATAGTGTCAGGGAATTTAGCGTCAGGAATCGGTCACCGTAGATAGGCTTAGCGTTAGGGATCCATCACCGTAGTTAGGTTTAGCGTCAGGGAAGCTCGGAATAATTAGATAGGTTTAGTGTCAGGCACCCGTCACCGTAGTTAGGTTTAGTGTCAGGGAAGCTTGAAATAATCTAGATAGGTTTAGTGTCAGGGAATCGTCGCCGTAGTTAGGTTTAGCGTTAGGGAAGTCCACATAAAATTTAGTTAGGTTTAGTGTTAGGAACCCTCGCCCTAGTTAGCTTTAGTGTCAGGGAAGTCCACTTGCTCTCTAAAAACAAAACACACATTTGTGCTAGTTGTGCTATCCTATTGCTCCCAGTTAGGGATTTATTTTTTTGCAGTATATAAATTTTGTCTTCGCACAACAAGCATGTCCCAACGGACATTTACTGCTGAAGAGGCGTATGCATTTCTGGCCTCCGACACAGACTCGTCGGATGGCGATACACTATTTTATTTGTCTACCTCCTCATCCAGCGATGAAGAGGAGGGACCCCCTAGGAGACGCCCCAGGACCACCACCATAGTAGAAATCCCTGAGAGAAGTGACCCCACAACAAGTGATACCCCTGAGCGAAGTGACCCCATTTGGACGCCCACACCAGACCATTATGAACCCCAAATCCCTGAGTACACGGGCAGCCCAGGCATCAAATTTAACACGGCAGGGTTCAGTGAGATGGACTTTTTCAAGTTCTTCTTCACTGATAACTTTATAGAGCTAATGGTCACCCAGACTAATTTATATGCCCAACAGTATATCACCAAGAACCCCAACTCATTTTATGCCCAATCCCAGAGGTGGACTCCTGTAAACGCAGCAGAGTTGGGCAAGTTCTGGGGACTGCTCTTGAACATGGGGCTTCTAAAAAAGCCATCCATTAGGACCTACTGGAGCACGGACATCCTATACCACACCCCGATGTACCGTATGGCCATGTCCAGGATGCGTTATGAGGCAATACTTCGCTTCCTACATTATGCCGATAATGAGCAGTGCCCACCCCGAGATGACCCCAGTTTTGACCGTTTATATAAACTGAGACCCCTATTAGACCATTTCAGTGCCCGGTTTGCCCAAGCATACACCCCCGAGAAGTGTATTTCCATTGATGAGTCCCTGGTACATTTTAAAGGGAGGCTTCAATTCCGCCAATACCTGCCAAGTAAGAGGGCAAGGTATGGCGTGAAGTTGTATAAGCTGTGCGAGAGTGCATCAGGGTATACATATAAATTCAGGATATATGAAGGGAAGGACAGCAGTATTCAGCCCCCAGAATGCCCCCCCTTACTGGGAATTAACGCAAAAATTGTGTGGGATTTGGTGCACCCACTGCTGGACCAGGGTTACCACCTCTACCTGGATAATTTTTATACCAGCGTCCCGCTCTTCAAGTGCCTCGCTTCCAGAAGGACTGCGGCATGCGGCACTGCTAGAAAAAATCTTAGAGGCCTCCCTAAAACACTGCTTGGGCAAACACTCAGAAGGGGTGAGAGCAGGGCACATTCTAGTAGCAACATATTGTGTGTCAAGTACAAGGACAAGAGAGATGTCCTTGTATTGACAACAATACATGGCCACACCAGTACCCATGTACCTGTACGAGGTACCAGTACAGAGACCCCCAAACCAGATTGCATCCTGGACTACAATAGGTACATGGGAGGGGTGGACTTGTCAGATCAAGTCCTGAAGCCCTACAGCGCTACGCGGAAATCGAGGGTGTGGTATAAGAAGCTGGCCGTGCACATCATACAGATGGCATTGTACAATGCGTACGTGCTACGTCGATGTGCAGGCCAGAGGGGAACTTTCCTGGAATTTCAAGAGGTGGTTATAAAGAACCTAATTTTTGGCGACCAGGAAGGAGGGGCACCCAGTACTTCTGGAAGCGAGGCCACACGCATCGTACCAGGGCAACACTTTCCAGGAGAAGTTCCCCAAACTGGCAAGAAGGGAAAAAGTCAAAAGAGGTGCAAAGTGTGCTATAAGAGGGGGATAAGGAAGGACACAACATACCAATGCGACACGTGTCCCGAAAAACCAGGGCTCTGTATGAAAGATTGTTTTAAAATTTACCATACATCCCTTGATTTTTAATTTACCCTGATGCACTCCGCACAGCTTATCCCCCTCATCTTTCCCTTTTGAGCCCTGCCATGTGCCCAAGCAGCAAATAACAGCCACATGTAGGGTATTGCCGTACCCGGGAGAACCCACATTACAATTTATGGGGTGTATGTCTCCGGTGGCACATGCTGGGCACAATATATCGGACACTGAAATGGCATATATGTATAGGAAATTGCAAATCTCACTTTGCACCATCTACTGCGCATTACCTTTTACACAATAACTGTTGGGTCAAAATGCTCACTACACTCTAGATGAATGTCTTAAGGGGTGTAGTTTTTAAAATGGGTTCACTTCTCGGGGGTTTCAACTGTACTGGTACCTCAGGGGTTCTGCCTACATGACTTAGCACCAGAAAAGCTCCAGTAGGCTAAATGGTGGTCCTTCCCTTCTGAGCCCTGTCGTGTGCCCAGGCAGCTAATAACAGCCACATGTAGGGTATTGCCGTACCCGGGAGAACCCACATTACAATTTATGGGGTGTATGTCTCCAGTGGCACATGCTGGGCACAATATATCAGACACTGAAATGGCATATATGCATAGGAAATTGCAAATCTCACTTTGCACCATCTGCTGCGCATTACCTTTTACACAATAACTGTGGGGTCAAAATGCTCACTACACCACTAGATGAATGTCTTAAGGGGTGTAGTTTTTAAAATGGGGTCACTTCTCGGGGGTTTCAACTGTACTGGTACCTCAGGGGTTCTGCCTACATGACTTAGCACCAGAAAAGCTCCAGTAGGCTAAATGGTGGTCCTTCCCTTCTGAGCCCTGTCGTGTGCCCAGGCAGCTAATAACAGCCACATGTAGGGTATTGCCGTACCCGGGAGAACCCACATTACAATTTATGGGGTGTATGTCTCCAGTGGCACATGCTGGGCACAATATATCAGACACTGAAATGGCATATATGCATAGGAAATTGCAAATCTCACTTTGCACCATCTGCTGCGCATTACCTTTTACACAATAACTGTGGGGTCAAAATGCTCACTACACCACTAGATGAATGTCTTAAGGGGTGTAGTTTTTAAAATGGGGTCACTTCTCGGGGGTTTCAACTGTACTGGTACCTCAGGGGTTCTGCCTACATGACTTAGCACCAGAAAAGCTCCAGTAGGCTAAATGGTGGTCCTTCCCTTCTGAGCCCTGTCGTGTGCCCAGGCAGCTAATAACAGCCACATGTAGGGTATTGCCGTACCCGGGAGAACCCACATTACAATTTATGGGGTGTATGTCTCCAGTGGCACATGCTGGGCACAATATATCAGACACTGAAATGGCATATATGCATAGGAAATTGCAAATCTCACTTTGCACCATCTGCTGCGCATTACCTTTTACACAATAACTGTGGGGTCAAAATGCTCACTACACCACTAGATGAATGTCTTAAGGGGTGTAGTTTTTAAAATGGGGTCACTTCTCGGGGGTTTCAACTGTACTGGTACCTCAGGGGTTCTGCCTACATGACTTAGCACCAGAAAAGCTCCAGTAGGCTAAATGGTGGTCCTTCCCTTCTGAGCCCTGTCGTGTGCCCAGTCAGCTAATAACAGCCACATGTAGGGTATTGCCGTACCCGGGAGAACCCACATTACAATTTATGGGGTGTATGTCTCCAGTGGCACATGCTGGGCACAATATATCAGACACTGAAATGGCATATATGCATAGGAAATTGCAAATCTCACTTTGCACCATCTGCTGCGCATTACCTTTTACACAATAACTGTGGGGTCAAAATGCTCACTACACCACTAGATGAATGTCTTAAGGGGTGTAGTTTTTAAAATGGGGTCACTTCTCGGGGGTTTTAACTGTACTGGTACCTCAGGGGCTTCTGCCTACATGACTTAGCACAAGAAAAGCTCCAGTAGGCCAAATGGTGGTCCTTTCCTTCTGAGTCCTGCCATGGGCCCAAACATCAGTTTATCACCACAAATGGGGTATTGCCGCACTCAGGACAAATTGGGCAACAAAATGGGGTGTTTTATTCCTTGTGAAAATAAGAAATTTTGAACAAAAATTACATCTTAATGGAAAAAAATATCATTTTTTTAATTCACAGCCCAATTCAAATAGGTGCTGTGAAAAAACGGTGTGGTCAAAATGATAACAACAACCATAAATGAATTCCTTGAGGGGTCTAGTTTCCAAAATGGGGTCACTTCTGGTGGGTTTCCATTGCTTTCATACCTCTGGGGCTCTGCAAATGCGACATGGAACCCGAAAACCAATCCAGCAAAATCTGGACTCCAACAAACACATAGCGCTCCTTTCCTTCTGAGTCCTCCCATGGGCCCAAACGGCAGTTTATCACCACAAATGGGGTATTGCCGCACTAAGGACAAATTGGGCAACAAAATGGGGTGTTTTATTCCTTGTGAAAATAAGAAATTTTGAACAAAAATTACATCTTAATGGAAAAAATATCATTTTTTTAATTTCACAGCCCAATTCAAATAGGTGCTGTGAAAAAACGGTGTGGTCAAAATGATAACAACAACCATAAATGAATTCCTTGAGGGGTCTAGTTTCCAAAATGGGGTCACTTCTGGTGGGTTTCCATTGCTTTCATACCTCAACACCTCTTCAAACCTGGCATGCTGCCTAAAATATATTCTAATAAAAAAGAGGCCTCAAAATGCACTAGGTGCTCCTTTGTTTCTGAGGCTTGTGTTTTATTCCACGAGCGCACTAGAGCCACATGTGGGACATTTCTAAAAACTGCAGAATCTGGACAATACATATTTAGTAGTATTTCTCTGGTAAAATCTTCTGTGTTACAGAAAAAAATGGAATAATATTGAAATTCAGCAAGAAAAATGAAATTTGCAAATTTCACCTCCACATTGCTTTAATTCCTGTGAAATGCCTGAAGGGTTAAAAAACTTTCTAAATGCTGTTTTGAATACTTTGAGGGGTCTAGTTTTTAAAATGGGGTGTTTTATGGGGGTTTCTAATACATAGGCCCCTCAAAGCCACTTCAGAACTCAAGAGGTACCTTAAAAAAAAGGCTTTTGAAATTTTCTTAAAAATATGAGAAATTGCTGTTTATGTTCTAAGCCTTGTAACGTCCAAGAAAAATAAAAGAATGTTAAAAAAACGATGCCAATCTAAAGTAGACATATGGGAAATGTGAACTAGTAACTATTTTGGGTGGTATAACCGTCTGTTTTACAAGCAGATGCATTTAAATTCTGAAAAATGCAATTTTTTCAAAATTTTCTCTAAATTTTGCAATTTTTCACCAATAAACACTGAATATATCGACCAAATTTTACCACGAACATGAAGCCCAAAGTGTCACGAGAAAACAATCTCAGAATCGCTTGGATAGGTTTAAGCATTCCGACGTTATTACCACATAAAGTGAAATATGTCAGATTTGAAAAATGGGCTCTGAGCCTTAAGGCCCAAACTAGGCTGCGTCCTTAAGGGGTTAATATCGTAACATGCAACATGTTTCAGAGCCGAACCGGCTCCTTCATCGACATTTGACCTATACTTATGTCATAGACGGGAAGCGGGAGTATGGAGCAGGCTCACGGCTCCATCATCTAAGCTGTTAGAAAGAGAGAGGCGGCCCCCTCTGACAGTCCATCGGGTGCAGATCTTCATCATGCCAGCCTGGGGGCCAAATGAAGGCCTCCAGGTCTGCCATCTTTGTATTAATATTAAGCTCTGCCTGCAACAGCGTTTAATAAAATCCTATGAAAATCACGTTTTACTGCAATACGTTGCTATTATTGCACTATATCATGCAAACGATCCACAAATCATCTCCCACAAAAAAATGGAATAAAAAGTGATCAAAAGATTTATGTACCCTACAATGGTTCCAATAAAAACTATAGCTCACTCCGCAAATATCAAGCCCTCACATTGTTAAATTGATGGAAAAATAAAAAAGTTATGGCTCTCATAACATAGCAACACAAAAAAGCAGTTGGAGGGGGATTGCCTCACTATACTGAACTGCTGCTTCAGACCTCAACACTAGCCAGGAGGCTTCACCTGCTTCTGGGATCCAGGTGGCAGGGGTACCACACCAGCCTCCCCCATCCCTGCCTCCAGTGTGCAGCTTTCTAGTCCTGCATGTTAGGTGGTAAGTTTAACTGCCCCGTTTTCCCAACTGGGGGGTACCCGAAGAGGACCCTTGTTAACACGCCTGCTCGGCTTGGCATTCCTTACAGTGGGCAACCCCTGCCCTTTCCTGCCCACAGGAGTATCTTTTAATGCCTAGACCTGCTTGAGTGCCGCATCTAGTCTCTACGCAGGCCTTCATACGCTACACGGCTGCCTTGCCTTCTAGACACTGGGGTACCCTCCCACCGCTTAGATCATTGCTTCGCTCAGGCTGATCTTACTTCCACGTATTTGTTGAATCTTTGCTAGCAAATGTGATTGGAGCGTGGCCTTCCCATCCCCGGCTCCCTCAGACACATATACAAAGCAAGATGGTGAAAATTGGTCAGGCTAAACATGGAGACCCGCCTACTACTCCCAAACAAAAGAAATCCCAACCGGACATGGATAAATTCCTGAAAAGACACTCACCACAAAGATCTACATCTTCCACTAAACGGTCATTGCTGCCTAACGATCATCGTGACACTTCTGATGGTGAAAGTTACATGGAGGAAGAAGTGGCACCTGACCCACCTTCTATGATCTCCATTTCTACTAAAGGCTTGCAAAAGATTATCGAGAAAGCCCTACAACCTGTAATGCGAGAACTTGACGATATTAAGCAGGAAGTCCACCACATTTGAGTTAGAGTTGAGCTACTTGAAGAAACCCAAACTGCTCTTCTTACTCACGGAGATGCGACCTCCTCGGCACTTCAGGCTTGTCAAACTCATCTGAATTCTCTTCACCCCTATGTGGAAGATCAGGATAATAGGGGGAGGCGCAATAATCTGCGGATAAGGGGAATGCCGGAAAACTTCCCTCCACATGAGACCATGTCCATGACTAAGAAAATCCTGGACTTTGTCCTCAGCCCTGATTCACCCCCAGACCTACAGATTGAAAGAGCTCATAGGGCTCTAGTCCAAAACCCAAAGAAGGTGAACCACCAAGGGATATTGTATGCAAGCTACTGTCTTTTCCTGTCAAAGAAGGGGTGCTCCGCAAGACACGCGTTATACCTGACCTTATGTTTGAGGGTCATAAACTGACTTTTTTTCAGGATATTTCCCCGACCACCTTATCCAAACGTAGGTCTCTTGGGATCGGCACGGATCGTCTCCGATCTCTAGAAATATCGTAGAAATGGCTCTTCCCTTTTGGACTATCCTATCATTTCCAAGGTCGGTTGTCCATTGTTCATTCAGCGGAAGACCTAGAGAATGCTTGCCCTCCACTAGACCTCGACCATACCGCCATCCCCTTTTGGCAACCTTACACAGATGTAGCCTCTCTTCCCTCTCTGCCTAAGCCTGATGTCTGGCTGAATCCCAGACCCCGTCCAACTAAGAAGAGACCAGCAAATAATCCTCCATGACAGACTTGCGGCCCTGCTTAGGATTGTGTTTTATTTGCATCCATTCTATGTCTGTCTAGAGATATGTTTGTGTACAGGTTTAATGTCTTAACTTTTTCTCTTTAGGTGGTTTAAAATCTGTGCTTTAAAAATGTTTAGCTACAGTCTGCCTTGAATTTTTGTTGTTTGGGTGCCGGGATGAGGGGTGCATATTCTTATTCACTCTTCTCTCCGCCGCCACGCCTCTCTGTCAGTCAGTGCTTAACTGACTAATACCGCACTGTGGATCAGTGCAAATATCTTTACTACAGCATTTGAAAACAATTTACTTCTTATTGTTCTCTTTTCTGTGTTTCTCATCTTTTCTTTCTTTCTCTCTTCATACTGGTGCATTTATGTCGCGTATTCAGGTTACGACATTGAATGTCAAGGACTCCCTTACTGAACACTCCCAGGTCAAACACTCCCTTAAAAAAATGGATTCGTCTGTGCTGCTGCTACAGGAAACCAAATATTGGGAAAGATCGCCTATCACACAAATGTATATTGTATAAGGGAGACCACATTGGTGTACACCACCTTGATGAGCAGAATTGAATCAGGAATAGGGGAGGGGGAAAAGAATGTGGTCTGTGGGTTAATTAATATTTAACTTTTATTAATATTCATTAAGATAGAAAAGGAGTTAAAAGTCCATTGGTGCAACCTGGTATGTGTGAGTGACCCCCAAGCTCACATACCTATTGGTCATATGTTGTATAATAGAATATTGTATTGAAATAAGGAATAATTATGCTGTCAGTATTGCTCTAGTGAGAAACACATAGGTTTCTATACTGTCTAGATGCCAAATTACATGGCAAGTGACATTAAATTAAGCCAGTGGGCTGTATTGTGTAGCAGTAAATCGATCTCAAAACAGCAAAATTGAACTTTGGTTAACGTTACTGCGCTTTCTGTATTGACAGGCAGCGCAGTTGGAGTGATTCAAACTTGCCGTGCAGTGAGTATTAATGTCAGATTATGACAGTGCAATGAGTGAGCGCAAATTTTGCCAATTGCACTGCCATGCGATGTTGTTGCGGCACAGTGTGAACAGTTAGTTTACACCTGCACCCTCACGCTGGTGTCCCTGCGATCCAGAGCAGCAGCGTGGGGAGCAGACGCAATATATGCAATAGCCGCGCCCAGCTGTCAGCTGGGAAGCGGTGTAAGGGAGCCGTCCCACAGTTGGACTCTGTTGTGAGAGCAGCCGTGATGTATTGAAGTAGCCGCGCTCAGCTGTCAGCCGAGAAGCGGTGACAGCTGAGCGCGGCTACTTCAATACATCATGCATATTAATAAAAGTTAAATATTAATTAACCCACAAACCACATTCTTTTCCCCCTCCCCTATTCCTGATTCATTTCTGCTACAGGAAACCCACTTGAAAGGTAAAATTCCAAACCTTCCTAAATCACCTTACACTACATAGTTCCATTCATGCAATGATAGTGGCAAACGTAACTGTGTCAGTATAGCTCTACGGTCTGACATTTCCTTTGAATTTGTCTCCCAGATTGCTGATGGCGCATGCCGCTTTCGTTTCATAAAAGGTAAAGTGGCGAACACCCTGACTACCATTGGGAATATTTACGCCTGAACTCGGGCCAGATTCCTTGGCTATCTGCGACTCTAGACAAGTTTTCTCAGTTCTCTGAGGGCCTAACGCTTCTGGGAGGGGACTTCAACATTGTGCTTGAGCCCCTTCTGGAATCCTCCATGGGAACCTCTGCTCACAGCTACTCAGCTCTGAGGAAAATCCGTAGACTCCTCACATCTTTAAGATTGATGGATGTGTGGAGATTCTTCCACCCAACGGATAGGGACTATACCTTCTACTCCCACCCCCATCATTCTTACCAAAGACTAGATTACCTGCTCATCATGGATAGCCAACTCCCTTTAATAGATTCACCCTCTATAGGCAACATTCTCCTGTCTGACCATGCCCCAATGTCCATGTTTCTCAACATACACAGCCTTTTGCCTAGGCAATATAACTGGAGTATATAACCTACAAAAGAAGATGCCTGAAGACTGGAAGTATATGAAATTGAGAAAATACTTTATTGAAAACAACATATAGACATACTAGAATAAAAAACGAATCCATAAACCAACAGGTTAAAAGGACATACAAGCCATGCAGCTCATAAGGTGAGTAATATATGAATATAGATGCATGAAAAAATGCCTGGTAGTGGACACTATCGCTATAACATTTATCACAGAGACAAATAAACTCCTACCCAACACAGTTAGTAACAACATGAAATAAGGAAAAACATAATGAAATGATTATAAAACAGGTATGTGTGAACAAGGCAGATAGAACACATTTCTAATAAATGAGCGAATAGTGATGGGAAAACGTACCCATAATGAGTCCAGGACTGGATGCACAGCAGTATGTCCACCCCAACGCGCGTTTCGGCGCTAATGCCTTCGTCTGGGGGTAATGCTGGACAATGTACGTACCACTTTAAAAAGGGGAGACCAGCCAATGATAATAGAGTATCCAAAGTGAGGGTCCCAAGAATAAAAAGTGTATACATACCTCGCTGTCTGAATACAGGTCGCTGCCTCGAGGTGAAACAAGATGGCCGCGCCGCCGGAAACACCGCCGATGAGGGGCCGGACTCAGAGACGCGTCACCGCGTCAGCTGACACGGTCACGTGAGTCCGAGATCCGACACGTCACCCGCGATGGAACGGAGGCCCGTCACTCGTCCACCCAAAGGAGCGACACAGCGAGGAAGGGGTAACCCTGGGATACAAACACAAAATGAATTGGCTGGTATAGGAAATATAGAGAAATATTAGGTGTATTGGCCAAAATCATCTGTGCAACCATACCAAATATATGTATTTGATATATTAACATAAATTAATGAATTAATAAACAGATGCTAACAAAAAAGTATATAAGAGTGCATGACATGAGAGTGAATAATAACACTCCACAACAAGAAACACAATATACAAATATGTGCCAAAGAAGCATGTGAGGACCGGAGTGAAGGGGGGGGGGAGAGGGGGGAAAAAAAGGGGACGGGGGGACGGGGGGGACAGGGGACAGAAGACCGTGTGGGTGACATGTGTGTATGTGTGCAAGTAACGAACAGCACCAACGACAGAAAAAACCATCGCATGGGGCCATATAATGGTGAAGATGGAAAATAATAATAAAATTTGTGTAAATAAACGTATGCAGTGAGTGATGGAGAGTGATGGAATGAATAAATAAATGAAAAACATGAATGGAAATTTGTATTAAAAGTATATAGGTTAGGTGTTGGTGCAAAATAAATATGTGTATATAGTCATAACAAGAATAAGTGCACATAAGGTATTGTGATATATGAAATATTCATATTTATTGTGTTAAAAAACAGCAAAAATAGTACAGTAGTATAATTGTGATACATAAAAGATGATATTTATTATGTTTAAAAAAAAAAACGTCAAAAATAGTTGCAATGGTATAATAGATGAACACAATGAAGAGGCCAGACGAATGATAATTCAAGATGGAGATCCCCAAGAAACGTGGACAAACAGGAAATCCAGATATGCTGAGAAAAATCTCAATTAAAAGAATCTAATCTGTCGAATACAAAATAAAAAATGTTAAAATCACAAAAACACAAACTCTGTGTATATACACATATCTATGATTTAGCTAATAAAAGAAACCAACACCACTAAAAATACTGGCAATCAGAGAAATGATGAGAACCCCATGGTCTCATTGAGACCCTTGGGGTGCATGGTCTGGAGCCTCCAAATCCATTTGCACTCCCTCTGTAGTAGACGCTTTTTAATGTCACCCCCACGCATGTCCAGATTAATGTGGTCAATACCCCTCACCTTCAACATACTGGATTTACAAGCATGGTGTAGGCGGAAATGTCTAGGGATTGTTTTAAGTTGTTCAACATCGTCTGCATTTTTCGCGTTTTCAATATCCCTAACGTGCTCTCTGACTCGCAACCGTAATTCGCGGGTGGTCATGCCAATATATATCAGCGGGCACGGGCAAGTTGCATAGTAGATGACCCCTTTGGTGTTGCAAGATATGGGCCAACAGATTTTGAAGTTGTTGGTACCACTAGAGTCCACAAAAATGTTCGACCGTTCTACATTGGGGCAGCTAATACAGTCACCACACGGTTTGCAGCCCCATTTGGGTCCTTTTGTGCCAAAAGCCTTGCCAGGCTTAGTAGGTGAAAGATAGCTGTGTACCATGGCATCACGCAGATTGGGAGCTCTGCGTGGCGCCATGGCAGGGTAGTGTGGAAGAACCCTCTGTAGAATGGAGTCGGTCATCAAAATGGGCCAAAATTTATTCAAAGTATCCCGCATCTCAGCCCAGCGTGAGTTAAAGGTGGTAACAAATCTCACCTTTGAATGTTTACGTTCCTTAGGAGTAACCTGGAGTAGTTGTTGTCGACTCACTACTGATGCACGATGACGGGCTTTACGTATACAACGTTGACTGTAGCCTCTCTGGGTGAACCTATCTCCCAATTCATCAAAACATGATTTAAGGTCAACTTCACTAGAGCAAATCTTCTTGACGCGTAAAAATTGGCCTACTGGGATCGCATCAATAGTGTGTCGAGGATGTGAAGAGGTGGCGTGCAAAAGTGAATTAGTTGATGTCTCCTTCCGAAAAAGGTCCGTCTGCAAAAGACCATCAATATCCTTTTTGATCAAAATATCCAAAGAATCAATATTAGAATGACTCCATTTATAAGTGAGTCTAATATTGAGGGAATTGCTATTCAAAACATTAATAAACGTTGAGAGATCGTCTGAAGTACCCTGCCAGATCATGAAAATGTCATCAATGAACCGTGCCCAAAACAGGACACGGCTCATCGATGGCCCATGATCTGACATGAAAAGGTTCCTCTCCCACAGCCCCAGGAACAAATTAGCATATGAGGGTGCGCAAGCTGCCCCCATAGCCGTGCCCTGGAGCTGTAGGAAAAAAGAACCATTAAAGGTAAAAAAATTGTGATGAAGAGTGAAATCGAGAAGAGACAAAATGAGTTGGGAAGTTTCCTTCTCAACATCACTCATGAGTAGGAAATTTGCCACTGCATGAAGGCCGTCCCTATGTTGGATGCTGGTGTAGAGGGACTCGACATCGCAAGTGACCAATAAATGGTCCGGATCTAAATGGATCCCCTCAATCTTCAGCAATAAATCAGCCGAGTCACGCAAGTAGGACGGCAGACATTCTACCAAGGGTTTAAGATGGAAATCAATCCATTTGCATGCCTTTTCAGTCAGACCCCCTGTGCCCGAGATAATAGGCCTACCTGGCGGATTTTTAGCATCCTTGTGGATCTTGGGTAACAGGTACATAGTTGGTATGGTAGGTTCTGGTACATAGAGAGAGTCACTCAGTAGTTTCGTGATTGTACCATTTTCCAAAGCATCTTGCAAAATCTTGTGAAACTTGAGTCTAAAAGATGACAAGGGGTTAAAAGTAAGTTTTTGATAGCAAACTGAGTTGCGTAATTGACGGTTTGCCTCGTTAACATATGACTGACGGGGCCACAGTACTACGTTACCCCCCTTGTCAGCTGGTTTCACCACAACATCATTCCATGATTTGATTTTAGCAAGACTATCCCTCTCTAGTTGGTTTAAATTGTCATAACTGATTTTGCGAGATATCGTACTCCACTCATCCGAGACAAGTTTCACGAACAGATCAACTGCTGGACAAATGGCAAGAGGGGGAAATTTAGTGGATTTGTTCACTATGCACTCGGGTATCTTACCTTTAGGTAAGGAATCATCCTGATTGAGTAAATCTTCCAATGCACGTAGTGTTTCTTGTTCCTGTGCTGTTGTGAAGGTAATATCATCCTCTTTGAAATACCACCTCTTAAAAATCAGGGATCTCCCGAACAGCTGTAGATCCTTCACTGCCAGAAAATGGTCAAAGGAGGAAGCAGGGGAGAAAGTCAAACCCCTTCCCAACAAAGACATATCACTGGGAGTAAGTGAATGCTTAGATAAATTAATTACCTTTAGGTGTTGGTGGCCTAAATTGATTTCCAGATTAGAGTTAGGATTCACTTGTCTGGGATTGTAATCAGCTCCTCTGTTGGCCCTTCTTTTTGGATATACAGAATTGTTGTAATTGACTTTACGTTTTTGTCTGGTGCTAATACGACCAGGAACCGTGTTACGTGTGGTCATTTCATATTGATCGCTGAGAGATGATATGGATGAGATAGAAGTCTTAATAGACCAAAAAACTGATTCGTGATCATGATGATTACATACAGAATAGGATGTACAGATGGCATCGTAGAACGCCTGTTGCCAATATCAGTCGTTCGTCTTCTATCTCATCCATATCATCTCTCAGCGATCAATATGAAATGACCACACGTAACACGGTTCCTGGTCGTATTAGCACCAGACAAAAACGTAAAGTCAATTACAACAATTCTGTATATCCAAAAAGAAGGGCCAACAGAGGAGCTGATTACAATCCCAGACAAGTGAATCCTAACTCTAATCTGGAAATCAATTTAGGCCACCAACACCTAAAGGTAATTAATTTATCTAAGCATTCACTTACTCCCAGTGATATGTCTTTGTTGGGAAGGGGTTTGACTTTCTCCCCTGCTTCCTCCTTTGACCATTTTCTGGCAGTGAAGGATCTACAGCTGTTCGGGAGATCCCTGATTTTTAAGAGGTGGTATTTCAAAGAGGATGATATTACCTTCACAACAGCACAGGAACAAGAAACACTACGTGCATTGGAAGATTTACTCAATCAGGATGATTCCTTACCTAAAGGTAAGATACCCGAGTGCATAGTGAACAAATCCACTAAATTTCCCCCTCTTGCCATTTGTCCAGCAGTTGATCTGTTCGTGAAACTTGTCTCGGATGAGTGGAGTACGATATCTCGCAAAATCAGTTATGACAATTTAAACCAACTAGAGAGGGATAGTCTTGCTAAAATCAAATCATGGAATGATGTTGTGGTGAAACCAGCTGACAAGGGGGGTAACGTAGTACTGTGGCCCCGTCAGTCATATGTTAACGAGGCAAACCGTCAATTACGCAACTCAGTTTGCTATCAAAAACTTACTTTTAACCCCTTGTCATCTTTTAGACTCAAGTTTCACAAGATTTTGCAAGATGCTTTGGAAAATGGTACAATCACGAAACTACTGAGTGACTCTCTCTATGTACCAGAACCTACCATACCAACTATGTACCTGTTACCCAAGATCCACAAGGATGCTAAAAATCCGCCAGGTAGGCCTATTATCTCGGGCACAGGGGGTCTGACTGAAAAGGCATGCAAATGGATTGATTTCCATCTTAAACCCTTGGTAGAATGTCTGCCGTCCTACTTGCGTGACTCGGCTGATTTATTGCTGAAGATTGAGGGGATCCATTTAGATCCGGACCATTTATTGGTCACTTGCGATGTCGAGTCCCTCTACACCAGCATCCAACATAGGGACGGCCTTCATGCAGTGGCAAATTTCCTACTCATGAGTGATGTTGAGAAGGAAACTTCCCAACTCATTTTGTCTCTTCTCGATTTCACTCTTCATCACAATTTTTTTACCTTTAATGGTTCTTTTTTCCTACAGCTCCAGGGCACGGCTATGGGGGCAGCTTGCGCACCCTCATATGCTAATTTGTTCCTGGGGCTGTGGGAGAGGAACCTTTTCATGTCAGATCATGGGCCATCGATGAGCCGTGTCCTGTTTTGGGCACGGTTCATTGATGACATTTTCATGATCTGGCAGGGTACTTCAGACGATCTCTCAACGTTTATTAATGTTTTGAATAGCAATTCCCTCAATATTAGACTCACTTATAAATGGAGTCATTCTAATATTGATTCTTTGGATATTTTGATCAAAAAGGATATTGATGGTCTTTTGCAGACGGACCTTTTTCGGAAGGAGACATCAACTAATTCACTTTTGCACGCCACCTCTTCACATCCTCGACACACTATTGATGCGATCCCAGTAGGCCAATTTTTACGCGTCAAGAAGATTTGCTCTAGTGAAGTTGACCTTAAATCATGTTTTGATGAATTGGGAGATAGGTTCACCCAGAGAGGCTACAGTCAACGTTGTATACGTAAAGCCCGTCATCGTGCATCAGTAGTGAGTCGACAACAACTACTCCAGGTTACTCCTAAGGAACGTAAACATTCAAAGGTGAGATTTGTTACCACCTTTAACTCACGCTGGGCTGAGATGCGGGATACTTTGAATAAATTTTGGCCCATTTTGATGACCGACTCCATTCTACAGAGGGTTCTTCCACACTACCCTGCCATGGCGCCACGCAGAGCTCCCAATCTGCGTGATGCCATGGTACACAGCTATCTTTCACCTACTAAGCCTGGCAAGGCTTTTGGCACAAAAGGACCCAAATGGGGCTGCAAACCGTGTGGTGACTGTATTAGCTGCCCCAATGTAGAACGGTCGAACATTTTTGTGGACTCTAGTGGTACCAACAACTTCAAAATCTGTTGGCCCATATCTTGCAACACCAAAGGGGTCATCTACTATGCAACTTGCCCGTGCCCGCTGATATATATTGGCATGACCACCCGCGAATTACGGTTGCGAGTCAGAGAGCACGTTAGGGATATTGAAAACGCGAAAAATGCAGACGATGTTGAACAACTTAAAACAATCCCTAGACATTTCCGCCTACACCATGCTTGTAAATCCAGTATGTTGAAGGTGAGGGGTATTGACCACATTAATCTGGACATGCGTGGGGGTGACATTAACCCCTTAAGGACGCAGCCTAGTTTTGGCCTTAAGGCTCAGAGCCCATTTTTCAAATCTGACATATTTCACTTTATGTGGTAATAACGTCGGAATGCTTAAACCTACCCAAGCGATTCTGAGATTGTTTTCTCGTGACACATTGGGCTTCATGTTCGTGGTAAAATTTGGTCGATATATTCAGTGTTTATTGGTGAAAAATTTCAAAATGTAGAGAAAATTTTGAAAAAATTGCATTTTTCAGAATTTAAATGCATCTGCTTGTAAAACAGACGGTTATACCACCCAAAATACTTACTAGTTCACATTTCCCATGTGTCTACTTTAGATTGGCATCGTTTTTTGAACATTTTTTTATTTTTCTTGGACGTTACAAGGCTTAGAACATAAACAGCAATTTCTCATATTTTTAAGAAAATTTCAAAAGCCTTTTTTTTAAGGTACCTCTTGAGTTCTGAAGTGGCTTTGTGGGGCCTATGTATTAGAAACCCTGATAAAACACCCCATTTTAAAAACTAGACCCCTCAAAGTATTCAAAACAGCAGTTAGAAAGTTTTTTAACCCTTCAGGCATTTCACAGGAATTAAAGCAAAGTGGAGGTGAAATTTGCAAATTTCATTTTTCTTGCTGAATTTCAATTTTATTCATTTTTTTTTCTGTAACACAGAAGGTTTTACCAGAGAAACACTACTAAATACGTATTGTCCAGATTCTGCAGTTTTTAGAAATGTCCCACATGTGGCCCTACTGCGCTCGTGGACTAAAACACAAGCCCTAGAAGCAAAGAAGCACCTAGTGGATTTTGAGTCCTCTTTTTTATTAGAATATATTTTAGGCAGCATGCCAGGTTTGAAGAGGTGTTGAGGTGTCAAAACAGTAGGAATCCCCCAATAGTGACCCCATTTTGGAAACTACACCCCTCAAGGAATTCATTTAGGGTTGTTGTTACCATTTTGACCGCACAGTTTTTTCACAGCACGTATTTGAATTGGGCTCTGAAATGAAAAAAATTTCATTTTTTCCAATAAAATGTCATTTGTGATCAAAATTTCTTATTTTCACAAGGAACAAAATACCCCATTTTGTTGCCCAATTTGTCCTTAGTGTGGCAATACCCCATTTGTGGTGATAAACTGCCGTTTGGGCCCATGGGAGGGCTCAGAAGGAAAGGAGCGCTATATGTTTGTTGGAGTCCAGATTTTGTTGGATTGGTTTTCGGGTGCCATGTCGCATTTGCAGAGCCTCAGAGGTATCAAAGCAATGGAAACCCACCAAAAGTGACCCCATTTTGGAAACTACACCCCTCAAGGAATTCATTTATGGTTGTTGTTAGCATTTTGACCACACAGTTTTTTCACAGCACCTATTTCAATTGGGCTGTGACATTAAAAAAATGACATTTTTTCCAATAAGATGTAATTTTTTACCAAAATTTCTTATTTTCACAGGGAACAAAATACTCAATTTTGTTGCCCAATTTCTCCTGAGTGCATCAATACCCCATTTGTGGCAATAAACTGCCGTTTGGGCCCATAGGAGGCCTCAGAAGGGAAGGAGCGCTGTGTGTTCTTTGGAGTACAGATTTTGCTGGTTTGGTTTTCGGGTGCCATGTCGCATTTGCAGAGCCCCAGAGGTATCAAAGCAATGGAAACCCACTAGAAGTGACCCCATTTTGGAAACTACACCCCTCAAGGAATTCATTTATGGGTAATGTGACCATTTAGACTCCATAGTTTCTTCACAGAACTAATTTGAATTGGGCTGGGAATTAAAAAAATATATATTTTTTCCAATAATATGTCATTTTAGCTCAAAAATTCTTATTTTCACAAGAAATAAAATACTCCATTCTGTTGCCCAATTTGTCCTGAGTGCGGCAATACCCCATTTGTGGTGATAAACTGCCGTTTGGGCCCATGGGAGGGCTCAGAAGGAAAGGAGCGCTGTGTGTTCTTTGGAGTCCAGATTTTGCTGGATTGGTTTTCGGGTGCCATGTCGCATTTGCAGAGGCCCAGAGGTATCAAAGCAATAGAAACCAACCACAAATGACCCCATTTTGGAAACTAAACCCCTCAAGGACTTCATTTATGGGTGTTGTGACCATTTTGACCCCATAGTTTTTTCACAGAATGTATTTGAATTGGGCTGGGAATGAAAACAAAATTATTTTTTTCAAATAATATGTAGTTTTGGCTGAAAATTTCTTATTTTCACAAGAAACAAAATACCCCATTCTGTTGCGCAATTTGTTCTGAGGGCCGCAATACCCCATTTGTTGTGATAAACTGCCATTTGGGCCCATGGGAGGGCTCAGAAGGAAAGGACCACCATTTGGCCTACTGGGGATTTTCTAGTGCGAAGTCATGTATGCAGAAGCCCCTGAGGTACCAGAACAGTTGAAACCCCCAAGAAGTGACCCCGTTTTAAAAACTACACCCTTAAGGCATTCATCTACATGTGTAGTGAGCATTTTGACCGGAGACCTACACCCCATAAACTGTAATGTGGGTTCTCCCGGATATGGCAATACCCTACATGTGGCTGTTATCAGCTGCCTGGACACACAGCAGGGCCCAGAGGGGAAAGACGAGGGGGGATAAGCTGTGTGGAGTGCATCAGGGTAAGTAAAATTGGGGTAAATTATAAACCAAGGGATGTATGATAAATTTTAAAACACTTTCATACAGAGCTCTGGTTATTCGGGACACGTGTCACATTGATATATTGTGTCCTCCCTTACCCCCTCTTATAGCAGACTTTGCACCTCTTTTGACTTTTTCCCTTCTTGCCAGTTTGGGGAACTTCTCCTGGAAAGTGTTGCCCTGGTACGATGCGTGTGGGCTCGCTTCCAGAAGTACTGGGTGCCCCCCCTTCTTGGTCCCTAAAGATTAGGTTCTTGATAATCACCTCTTGAAATTCCAGGAAAGTTCCCGTCTGGCCTGCACATCGACGTAGCATGTACGCATTGTACAATGCCATCTGTATGATGTGCCCGGACAGCTTCTTATACCACACCGCATGGCGCTGTAGGGCTTCAGGGCTTGATCTTACAAGTCCATCCCTCCCATGTACCTATTGTAGTCCAGGATGCAGTCTGGTTTGGGGGTGGCCTTTCTTTCATATATCCTAAACCTGTAGGTATACCCTGATGCACTCTCACAGCTTATACATCTTCACGCCATACCTTGCCCTCTTACCCGGCAGGTACTGGCGGAATTGAACCCTCCATTTAAAATGTACCAGGGACTCATCAATAGAAATACACTTCTCAGGGGTGTATGCTGGGGAAAACCGGGCACTGGAACGGTCTAATAGGGGTCTCCGTTTATACAAACGGTCAAAACTGGGGTCATCTCGGGGTGGGCACGGCTCATTATCAGTATAATGTAAGAAGCGAAGTATTGCCTCATTTATTTATTTTTTTTAGGTTCCAGTTCAGTTCTGAAGTTGCTTTGAGGGGCCCATATATTAGAAACCCCTATCAAACACCCCATTTTAGAAACTAGACCCCTCAAAGTATCCACAACAGCATTTAGAAAGTTTATGAACCCTTTAGGTGTTTCACGGGAATTTAGAGCAAAGTAGAGGTGAAATTTACATTTTTTTTTTTGTCAGAAAATCCTCTTTATACCATTTTTTTTACAACACAAAAGGATTTATCAGAGAAACGCAACTTAATACGTATTGCCCAGATTCTGCAGTTTTGAGAAATATCCCACATGTGGCCCTAGTGCGGTAATAGACTGAAGCACCGGCCTCCGAAGCAAAGGAGCACCTAGCGGATTTTGAGCCCTCTTTTTTATTAGGCACCATGTCCGGTTTGAAGAGGTCTTGTGGTGCCAAAACATTGGGAACTCCCCAAAAGTGACCCCAATTTGGAAACTAGACCCCTTGAGGAATCCATTGTAGTTTTCTTGGGGTGCATGCAGCTTTTTGATCAGTTTTTATTCTATTTTTAGGTAGCGTGGTGACTAAAAAACAGCAATTCTACTATTGTTTTTTTTTTCGTTTTTTTTTACAGCGTTCACCGTGCGCTATAAATGACATATTCACTTTATTCTGCGGGGCGATACGATTACGGCGATACCAGATGTTTATAGTTTTTTTTTATGTCTTATGGCGTTTGCACAATAAAATACGTTTTGTAAACAATCATTCACTTTTTGTGTTATCTTATTCTAAGAGCCATAACGTTTTTATTTTTCAATCAATAAAGCCGTGCGAGGACTTATTTTTTGCGTAACGAACTGTAGTTTCGATCAGTACCATTTTTCGGTACATGCGACTTTTTGATCTCTTTTTATTCCATTTTTTGGGAGGTGAAGTGACCAAACAATTGTGATTGTGGTACGGTTTATTATTTATTTTTTTTACGGCGTTCACCGTGCGGGATAAATAATGAAATAATTTTGTAGTTCAGGCCGTTACGGACGCGGCGATACCAATTATGTATAGTTTATTTGTTTGTTTATATATTTTTATTAATAATAAAGGACTGATAAGGGAAAAAGGGGGATTTTTACTTTTAATACTTTTAAATCTTTTATTTTCTTATTTTTACACAACTTTTTTTAACTTTTTTTTTACTTTATTACTTTGTCCCACTAGGGGACGTGAGGGCAGGAGGCCCTGATCGCTATTCTAATACACTGCACTACATGCGTAGTGCAGTGTATTAGAACTGTCAGCTACTCACTGACAGCAAGCATAGTGGGTCCTGACGTTGTCAGGACCCACTAGGCTTCCGTCTATGGCATAGCCGGACGCCATTGTTTGGTGTCCGGTTGCCATAGTCACCATCGCCGGCCGCTATCGCGTAGCAGGCCGGCGATGGCAGCTTAACCCCTAAAAAGCCGCGATCTCTATAGAACGCGGCTTTTAAGGGGTTAATCAGCGGGGACACAGCGATCGGTCCCCGCTGTAGGAGCTGTGACAGCTGCTGAACAAGACAGCAGCGTCATAGCTCCTGTATGTGTCGGGAGGACGGCCGGAACGGCCGTTACTCCCGAGACGTACTATTACGGCATGGAGCGCGAACGATACAGCTGCCATGACGTAATAGTACGTCAAGGAGCGGGAAGGGGTTAAAAAGCGTCTACTACAGAGGGAGTGCAAATGGATTTGGAGGCTCCAGACCATGCACCCCAAGGGTCTCAATGAGACCATGGGGTTCTCATCATTTCTCTGATTGCCAGTATTTTTAGTGGTGTTGGTTTCTTTTATTAGCTAAATCATAGATATGTGTATATACACAGAGTTTGTGTTTTTGTGATTTTAACATTTTTTATTTTGTATTCGACAGATTAGATTCTTTTAATTGAGATTTTTCTCAGCATATCTGGATTTCCTGTTTGTCCACGTTTCTTGGGGATCTCCATCTTGAATTATCATTCGTCTGGCCTCTTCATTGTGTTCATCTATTATACCATTGCAACTATTTTTGACGTTTTTTTTTTTAAACATAATAAATATCATCTTTTATGTATCACAATTATACTACTGTACTATTTTTGCTGTTTTTTAACACAATAAATATGAATATTTCATATATCACAATACCTTATGTGCACTTATTCTTGTTATGACTATATACACATATTTATTTTGCACCAACACCTAACCTATATACTTTTAATACAAATTTCCATTCATGTTTTTCATTTATTTATTCATTCCATCACTCTCCATCACTCACTGCATACGTTTATTTACACAAATTTTATTATTATTTTCCATCTTCACCATTATATGGCCCCATGCGATGGTTTTTTCTGTCGTTGGTGCTGTTCGTTACTTGCACACATACACACGTCACCCACACGGTCTTCTGTCCCCTGTCCCCCCCTTCCCCCCGTCCCCTTTTTTTCCCCCCTCTCCCCCCCCCCCCCCTTCACTCCGGTCCTCACATGCTTCTTTGGCACATATTTGTATATTGTGTTTCTTGTTGTGGAGTGTTATTATTCACTCTCATGTCATGCACTCTTATATACTTTTTTGTTAGCATCTGTTTATTAATTCATTAATTTATGTTAATATATCAAATACATATATTTGGTATGGTTGCACAGATGATTTTGGCCAATACACCTAATATTTCTCTATATTTCCTATACCAGCCAATTCATTTTGTGTTTGTATCCCAGGGTTACCCCTTCCTCGCTGTGTCGCTCCTTTGGGTGGACGAGTGACGGGCCTCCGTTCCATCGCGGGTGACGTGTCGGATCTCGGACTCACGTGACCGTGTCAGCTGACGCGGTGACGCGTCTCTGAGTCCGGCCCCTCATCGGCGGTGTTTCCGGCGGCGCGGCCATCTTGTTTCACCTCGAGGCAGCGACCTGTATTCAGACAGCGAGGTATGTATACACTTTTTATTCTTGGGACCCTCACTTTGGATACTCTATTATCATTGGCTGGTCTCCCCTTTTTAAAGTGGTACGTACATTGTCCAGCATTACCCCCAGACGAAGGCATTAGCGCCGAAACGCGCGTTGGGGTGGACATACTGCTGTGCATCCAGTCCTGGACTCATTATGGGTACGTTTTCCCATCACTATTCGCTCATTTATTAGAAATGTGTTCTATCTGCCTTGTTCACACATACCTGTTTTATAATCATTTCATTATGTTTTTCCTTATTTCATGTTGTTACTAACTGTGTTGGGTAGGAGTTCATTTGTCTCTGTGATAAATGTTATAGCGATAGTGTCCACTACCAGGCATTTTTTCATGCATCTATATTCATATATTACTCACCTTATGAGCTGCATGGCTTGTATGTCCTTTTAACCTGTTGGTTTATGGATTCGTTTTTTATTCTAGTATGTCTATATGTTGTTTTCAATAAAGTATTTTCTCAATTTCATATACTTCCAGTCTTCAGGCATCTTCTTTTGTAGGTTATATATTTATGTTTCGGATGCTTATGTGGGTACACGCCCCAGGATCTAGCTCATATTACACTAATTAATTTCTTGTTTGCTGACAGCCGCAAGGTACTTCTGTTGGGCTGTTCTGATCCATGCTGTGCTTTTCGGTTATAATATAACTGGAGTCTTAATGAAACTTTCCTCTACTCGTCACGCAATAAGCAACGAGTTGAGGCGGCGCTGAAGTCCTACTTTGTTGAGAATGATACGCAGGATGTCTCCGCTAGCACTATCTGAGAAGCCCATAAGCCAATGATCAGAGGAGTACTCATAATCATGGGTTCGTTTATGAAGAGAGAGAGGAACCGGGAGATTGATGACCTTCTTTCCCGAATATCTGACCTTGAAAACCAGCATAAACGGTCCGCGGCTCAAGGGGTTCTCTCCTCGCTTATACTTTCCAGAGAAAGACTCAAACAATGTTTGAATTTGCGCACGGAAAAGGCATATACCTCTGCTACTCACAAACACCACATGCACGGTGATAAGGGGAGCAAAGTCATGGCTTATCTAGCTAAAAAGAGAAGACAGCAGAACTATATCCCCAAAATCAGGTTTCCTACTGGAGCTGTACTTGAGGACACCAATGACATTGCGGCTGAGTTTTGCTCCTATCAAACACTGTATGACCTACGTCCTGGAGAGACGCCCAAGGAGCTTGCGGACAGAACTGAGCTGATTGAATCTTTCCTTGAATCCCTCTCTCTTCGTACCTTAACTGCTACGCAAAAAACCCAACTAGAATCCCCTTTTACACTTAAAGAAATCCGTGATGCGCTCTCCAGTATGCCCTCTAGTAAGTCCCCAGGTCCTGACGGTCTTCCGGCCTCATACTATAAAAAGTTTGGAGACGTCCTGCTGCCATTCTTCCTCAGAGTATGTAACTCTCTTAACGCTTCTCAACATTTCTCTCCTTCAGCGCTTGAAGCACATATTTCGGTATTACCCTTCGCTATGCGGTAATTATCGCCCTATATCACTTTTGAATGTGGATGTTAAATTATATGCCAAAATCATCGCTAACAGGATGCAATCCTTACTCTCATTCCTAATTGACCCAGTGCAGACGGGTTTTGTTAAGGGGAGAGAAGGTAAACACAACACTACGCGAGTTCTCCATCTGATCCAGTACACCAGGTCAAGAAATATCCCTTTGCTTCAGTTGTCTACTGATGCAAAGAAAGCTTTCGACTGGGTGGACTGGACCTTTATGGTCAAGGCGCTTTCCCGTTTCGGCTTTCAACAACTCTTCGTTCACAAAATCCTGTCTCTGTACACTTCCCCACATGCTAAGGATTGAGTAAATGGCCACCTATCGAGGCCTTTCCAGATCATGAATGGAACAAGACAAGGTTGTCCACTCTCTCCCCTCCTTTTTGTCCTCACAATTGAGACGTTGATCCAGAGTCTGCGTAAGGAGCCACTTCTGTCGGGGGTCGCCATTGGTGACAGAGTGCATTGCACAGTGGCATTTGCCGATGACTTGCTTATTTTCATCACCAACCCCTCTACAGCCCTACCCCGACTTCAAGAGATGTTTACCCATTTTGGTGACTTATCCAATTTCAAAATTAATTCTAGCAAATCCGAGGGACTATGTGTCTCCTGCACTCCGGCTCTATTAAAGTCTCTGAAACTCAGCTCCCCCTTCCTACTGCGTTCAGATAGTATAAAATACCTAGGAATTAATTTAACTCCCTCACTTGAACACTGGTATCAATACAATTACACACCTTTACTCTCCGAGATTAAAGCCACTATCCTGTCTTGGCATATCCCATATATTTCATGGATTGGTAGAACCAACTTACTTAAAATGATTATTCTCCCCAAACTCCTTTATCTATTCCAAACTCTCCCGATTCCCCTCCCTAGAGCCTTTTTTGCTACCATTAGACAACAGTTTTCTAAATACATTTGGAATTGTAATGATGGGGGTAGGGAAACAGACAAGTGAGCCCTAATCTACCTGTCACTCAGTCCCTGCCTACTTGCAACGACCCGCCCTAGGCGACGGGGTACAACTGGGCGACGGTCCCTACGCTCAATAGGTGCACGACAGACAAACAGACAAGGGTACACAGGGGCACAGCAACACCGTGAGCAACAAGAGTGGTGAACAAGCCGAGTCAAACCAGGAGTGTACGAGTTACCAAACGCAGAGCAGGAGAGTAGTGAACAAGCAGAGTCAAACCAGGAGTGTACGAGGTACCAAACGCAGAGCAGGAGAGTAGTCAGTAAGCCAGGGTCAATATGAAGCAGGGTCAAATAGTACAAGAAGCTGCAGCAGGGCAAGGAAACCAAACGAGAAGAAATCACAAGCAAGGAGGAACAGGAAAGGCAGGTATAAATAGACAGAGGGCGGGAGCTAGCTCCGTCTGGCCAGGCTGTGATAGGCTCTCCCACTTGTTGATAGGTTGTCCCCATATGTGTTTGTGCATAACCGTATATATCGCATGCTGTGTGAACATGGATCAACTATGCATAATTAGTTGGTAAATAAGACGAGCAGCAAGAAATGATAATGGAATAAAGTAAATTAAAATAAATATACTTAAAAATAAAAAAGTGAATATGTGGTGAATATAAATATATAGAATATGAGAAAATAAGTGAAGATTAGTAAATATACAGAATGAAGATAATGAAGTGATAGTGAAAATGAATCTTTAAGGGTAATGATAATGAAAAAAATGAATGTGATAATAATTTAAAAATTATAATAGATACATAATCATAAAATATTCGTGCAGAATGTACAAAAGAATATGAAAATACATCATACATATAATTATATAAAAGCATATATACATACAGTGTGAATTAAGATCAACTAGCACAGTTGAATAAGAAAATTAAATATTAGTGCTTCGACGAAATTTTTTTTTTGAAAATTCATACAATAAGTGCTTGTTTAAAATAAATAAATTCATAATGAAGATTATACAAAAATTAATTATTTTTAATTTAATAAATATAATGTACAAATTAATATACAATTAAATGATAATCAATATATCTAGATAAATAAATTAATTTAAATTAATGTACTGTAAATCTAAAAAAGGATGAACAGTCCTCAGGCTCATTGTCTATTATATTACAGTGTATATGTATACACTTTTGCATATATCGATGCATATGAAAAAGAGAGATGTGAGAATTATGATACTGTGTAGTCTGCATGTAAACAGTAGTATAGTGTACAGATTGCACTAGCAACTCCACTATGGTCACAATTACAAGTTGTCAAATACATTCATATAAATATACATCTATCTTGAAATAGTGACGTCACCGATTCTGTATAGATAGTCAGAAGTCATGAAGAGAAGTTCACATACAAGATGTCCATGGGATCCCGGAAAGGAAGGAAAAAAGACCTCAACGATGGTAGCAACATTGATCTGTATCTCATCTGCATAACGTGAAATATATAGTTAAAATCAAAAGAACATAAAAATACAAACCAATTAAAAAATTGTTTTTAAAATTGTAAACCCAACACCACTAAAATTGAGCAGGTAATCAAAGAAAAGCAGAGAAGCCGGTGGTTTCATTAAGACCCTTAGGGAACATCGTTTGGAGTTTCCAAATCCATTTGCACTCTTTTTGCAATAGGCGTTTTTTTATGTCGCCGCCTCGCATATTGATGTTGATATAATCTATACCTCTCACTTTGAAGAGTTTAGAGTCACATGCATGATGAGAACGGAAGTGTCTAGGAATTGTTTTTAAGGTTTCAATATCTACTTCTGTCTTTGCATTTTCAATATCTCTAACGTGTTCCCTGACTCGGACACGTAGTTCCCGGGTAGTCATGCCTATATAAATTTTTGGGCATGGGCATGTTGCATAGTAGATTACTCCCTTAGTTCTACATGTAATTGGCCAACAAATTTTGAATTGGTTCCTGCCCCCAGAGTCAGTAAAGAATTGGGAGTGTTCGATGTTAGGACAACTTAGACAGTCTCCACACGGTTTGCAGCCCCACTTTGGGCCTTTGGTACCGAAATTTTTTCCTGGTTTGACAGGTGTAAAATAACTATGTACAATAGAGTCTCGCAAATTGCGTGCTCTACGAGGTGCCATAGCAGGATAATTAGGTAATATTTTTTGCAATATTGGATCAGTTAACAAAACTGGCCAAAATTTATTTAAGGTATTTCGCATTTCAACCCAACGTGAACTGTATGTTGTAACAAATCTCACCTTACGTTCATGTTGGTCTTTAATGGATGTTTTTAGAAGGTGGTCACGTGGGGTTTGTTGGGCTCGGTGTTATGCTTTACGAATATTGCGGTGGCTGTAGCCCCTCTGGGTGAATCTGTCTTTTAGTTCTTCCGATCGGATTTTAAAATCTTCAGGCCACCAATAGTTTCTGGTAATGAGGTGCTTGGTACCCAGGATGCCTGGATGACCAGATAGTACGGAGTCATGATTTTCCCTAAGTACCCTTAGCCGGAATTGCAGGGGAACAAACAGCTTGTTCTCAGGAAGGTTCCCGCGAGCTGAACCTTGATCAGCAGCAATTTCAGAAACAAAATCAGAATCAATAGAGGAAATGATTATACCTGGAGGCAAAATACAAGCAGGATCTTCCTCCGAAGGAGGGCTGGCCAGGAAGCTAAGCGACAGTGCATCAGCCTTAATATTTTTAGACCCAGCCCTATAGGTAACCAAAAAGTTGAATCTGGTAAAAAATAACGCCCATCGAGCTTGTCTCGGGTTTAGCCTCCGGGCAGATTCTAGGAAAACCAGATTCTTGTGGTCGGTAAGGACCGTTACCTGGTGCCTAGCCCCCTCCAGGAAGTGGCACCACTCTTCAAATGCCAATTTAATGGCTAAGAGTTCGTGGTTGCCAATATCATAGTTAATATCAGTGGGCGAAAACTTCCTGGAGAAGTAGGCATAGGGACGGAGATGGGTGAGGGACATGGTACCCTGGGACAAGACAGCCCCCACTTCCACCTCGGACGCGTCAACCTCCACGATAAATGGCTCCATTTGGTTGGGCTGAACCAACACCGGGGCCAAGATAAAGCACTTCTTAAGGACCTCAAAAGCCTGGACAGCCTCAGGAGGCCAGCGGAGGAGATCAGCACCCTTGCGAGTGAGATCCGTAAGAGGCTTAGCGATGACCGAGAAGTTAGCAATAAATCTCCTGTAATAATTAGCGAACCCCAAGAAGCACTGTAACGCCTTCAGGGAGGCAGGTTGGACCCATTCCGCCACAGCCTGGACCTTGGCGGGGTCCATGCGTTATTCATGAGGAGTGAGGATTTGACCCAAAAATTTGTATCTCCTGCACCCCAAACACACATTTTTCGGTCTTTGTTTTCCCGAAGGACCTGGAGCACCTTCCTGACATGCTCAATGTGGGAGGACCAGTCCTTGGTAAACACAAGTATATCATCAAGGTACACTACAAGAAATACCCCCAGGTAATCTCTTAAAATCTCATTTATGAAATTCTGGAAGACCGCGGGAGCATTACACAACCCAAAGGGCATGACGAGGTATTCGAAATGACCTTCGGGCGTGTTAAACGCAGTCTTCCACTCATCCCCCTCTTTGATGCGGATAAGGTTATACGCCCCCCGTAGATCAAACTTAGAGAACCATTGGGCCCCCTGAACCTGATTATAGAGATCAGGATTCAAAGGAAGGGGAAACTGGTTCCTTACAGTGACCTTATTCAAGCTACGGTAGTCAATGCATGGCCTAAGACCACCATCCTTCTTCCCTACGAAGAAGAAGCCAGCACCTACCGGAGAAGTAGAGGGGCGAATGTAACCCTTGGCCAGGCATTCCTGGATATACTCTCTCATGGCTTCACGTTCGGGACAAGAGAGATTAAATATCCTACCCTTAGGGAGCTTAGCTCCTGGTACCAATTCGATAGCGCAATTATATTCTCTATGAGGTGGTAACACTTCGGAGGCCTCTTTAGAGAAAACATCAGCGAAGTCCTGAACCAACTCAGGTAGCGTGTACACCTCCTCAGGGGGAGAAATAGAATTAACAGAAAAACATGATGTCAAGCATTTATTACCCCATTTGGTAAAATCCCCAGTATTCCAGTCAAACGTGGGATTATGCAACTGCAACCAGGGAAGGCCTAAAACCAAATCGGACGATAATCCCTGGATCAACTGTACAGAGCACTGCTCCAAATGCATGGAGCCAACAAGTAGTTCAAAAACAGGGGTTATGCTGTGTAAAATAACCATTAGCAAGAGGAGTGGAGTCGATACCCACTACCGGGACAAGTTTAGACAAATCAATCAAAGGCATAGCTAGAGACATATCAAATTCCACAGACATGATATTAGCAGACGACCCTGAATCCACGAAGGCACTGCCGGTAGCAGACCTACCACCAAAAGAGACCTGAAAGGGAAGCAAGATTTTATTACGTTTCATATTTACGGGAAATACCTGTGCGCCCAAGTGACCTCCCCGATGATCACTTAGGTGCGGAAGTTTTCTGGCTGCTTATTCTTACGCCTAGGACAGGTGTTCACTTGATGCTTGTCATCCCCACAATAGAAGCAGAGACCATTCTTCCTGCAGAACTTTCTACGTTGTTGGGGGGACATGGAGGCCCCGAGTTGCATAGGTAAGCAACGGAACCTCGGAAGGCATCGTGGGGTTGTCAGAGGAGAAAATACGTTGTTCACGTTGTCGTTCCCTGAGACGTCGGTCAAGTCGTACCGCTAAAGCCATAACCTGGTCTAGGGAGTCAGAAGAGGGATAGCTAACTAGCAGGTCTTTCAGGGCGTTCGACAGACCCAACCTAAACTGGCACCTTAAGGCAGGGTCATTCCACCGAGAAGCTACGCACCACTTCCTAAAGTCAGAGCAATACTCCTCAACAGGTCTCTTACCCTGACGTAAGGTCACCAGCTGACTCTCGGCAAAGGCAGTCCTGTCAGTCTGGTCATAAATGAGTCCGAGAGCAGAAAAGAAAAGGTCAATGGAGGAAAGTTCAGGGGCGTCAGGAGCCAAGGAGAAGGCCCATTCTTGGGGCCCTTCCTGGAGCCGGGACATAAATTATACCCACCCGCTGGCTCTCAGAACCTGAGGAGTGGGGCTTTAAGCGAAAGTAGAGCTTACAACTCTCCCGAAAGGAGAGAAAAGTCTTCCGGTCCCCTGAGAACCGGTCAGGCAACTTGAGGTAGGGTTCAAGAGGTGAGGTGAGGGGCACTACCATGGTAGCATCAGGCTGGTTGACCCTATGAGCCAGGACCTGGACCTGTAGGGAGAGACCCTGCATTTGCTGAGCCAGGGTCTCAAGGGGGTCCAAAGTAGTGTGAGGGACCAGGGTAGACTAGGTATATGGCTTGTGATTATGTAATGATGGGGGTAAGGAAACAGACAAGTGAGCCCTAATCTACCCGCCACTCAGTCCCTGCCTACTTGCAACGCCCCGCCCTAGGCGACGGGGTACAACTGGGCGAAGGTCCCTATGCTCAATAAGTGCACGACAGACAAACAGACAGGGGTACACAGAAGCAGGGAAAAAGGGCAGTTGCCCACGGCAACACCGTGAGCAACAAGAGTGGTGAACGAGCCGAGTCAAACCAGGAGTGTACGAGTTACCAAACGCAGAGCAGGAGAGTAGTGAACAAGTAGAGTCAAACCAGGAGTGTACGAGGTACCAAACGCAGAGCAGGAGAGTAGTCAGTAAGCCAGGGTCAATATGAAGCAGGGTCAAATAGTACAAGAAGCTGCAGCAGGGCAAGGAAACCAAACGAGAAGAATCACAAGCAAGGAGGAACAGGAAAGGCAGGTATAAATAGACAGAGGGCGGGAGCTAGCTCTGTCTGGCCAGGCTGTGATAGGCTCTCCCACTCCTAAGCCTGCCACCCTGAGTGGTGGAAGATGGAGTCAGTCTCACAGACCTAGAAGCAGGTGCAGACTGATTACCTATGGACGTAGATACAGGAGCTGTGCCTGGCAGATCCTTAACAGGAATAATATTAAACCCAGAATAGCATTTCACACTCTTATTCGTCCTAAACGCTCAGTGGGGATAGGGCTTCCGGATATTGAATCCGACTACCACTCCGTAAAATTAGCCAGGATAACTGAGTGGTTTGATAATGCCTCAATTAGACTTGGGGCTCTCGTGGAGGAGGCCACCATAGGCATGTCCCTTACCTCCCTTCTGTGGCTTAACAAACCCAATGCAGCCCTTTTTAAGTCACACAACTCTCTTACCTCTGCTTCATATCAAACATGGATGAAAGGTGAGGGGATGAAATCTCTGCACAAAATTTCGTCTTCCCTGATGACGGTTCACGAGCTAGTGCAGTCGCAGACTGAGAGGTTTCGAGACTGTTCTTCCCTGCCTGGAAAGGCATCCTGCAGCACGTACAATTCCATATTGACTAACGGGGCTGTTCCTACTCTCACTGAATTGCAGGCTCAACCTGGTTTCTCGTCTATCAATTTTCTCACTTACACTCACCTCAAAAGGTGTTACCTGGGAGCGTTTAGGCAGGGACCAATAGACCGCCCGCTATCCTGGTTGGAAGCAACCCTCCTCCTTCGGCAACCACCTTGAAGCTTATTACACTATATTATAATAATCTAATTAAGATGAATTTATCCATACAGCCCTCTTTTCTTAAAAGCTTGGGAGTTGGAACTTAAGACTACTTTTTCTGACGAGGACACCAGGGCAGTTTTTCGAAACTCCCTTGGTACCTCAAGAATCCTCATACAAACTGACCTCTAGGTGGTACAAGACTCCCTGGGTATTGCATAAAATGTGTAACGAAATTTCCCCAGATTGTTGTAGGTGTCATAAAGACCCGGGAACATATTTACATTTGTGGTGGGAGTGTGAGAAAATCTCCCCCTTTTGGGCCGAGATACAAACTGTCCTCAATACTAACTCATTCCTCTATTGTCATTTCCCCTTGTGTAGTGTTCCTAAACCTGTGGCCAACATTCCCTGTGGGGGCCCCCAGGGAGCTATGGTTAGATCTCTTCGCGGCGGCCAAATCTCTATTACCGTTGTATTGGAAGACCGAGGTTGTGCCACGAATAAGTCATTGGCTTAGGAAGGGAGCCCAGCTGGCGAGAATGGAGGAGCTCTCGCATCTTGAATATCACTCTCATGCCAAGTACCGAAAGATCTGGGCACCCTGGTTTGAATTCTGCAAAAATGACTCCTTTCAACACCTCTGGGGTGCAGACTCCCCCTGCATTGGATAAGGACGATTGTTATTCTAGTTTGGGACTACTTTCTAAACTTTCCCACTAGGCCTGATGTCCTTGGAGACCTCTCTCCTTGCACGTTTCTTCTCCCTCCTTTTCTATCTCCTCCTTCTTTACCCCCTTCCCCTTGACGTTGGTGCAAGTGGTGTGAACATACGCCAGGAAGCTCATACTTCCTTATTGTTCTGTTTGTATAATATGTTCGGTTTAATATTGAGATAACGCATTGTACATACGTGTCTTATTGTGAATTCTAACAATTACTCGTATATTGTATGTACTGTGGCGCTTATGCATATTGTAATTCGCATTTTGCCTCTCTGTAAAACCTCAATAAAATGTTATTTTCCCAAAAAAAAAAAAAAAAAAAAACTATACATATGTGGTATTACCGTAATTGTACCAAACCATAGAATAAAGGTAATTATTATTTACGCCGCATGGTAAACAGCATAGAACAATGGCGGAATTGCTGGGGTTTTTTCGATTCCCCTCCAGTAAAAGTTAATCAAAAAATGATATGTACCCGAAATGATGCCATTAAAAAATACAACTAATGGCGCAAAAAAAAGTCCTCGGCTATGTCTATGCAAAAATAAAAAAGTTATAGCTCTTTAAATGCGACGGTGGAAAAACTAAAAAAAATTGCTTGGAAATTAAGGCCTAAAATAGGCTGGTCACTAAGGAGTTAAAGCCCAAAATAACTGTTTCCTGAAAGGATAAAGGACTTGAGATGAGCAAACCTATTAGACACATATCAAATTAGGTCCAAATTTCCCAAAATGTAAAATTCGTCAAAATGTGAAAGTTTTGGTGTTCGCAGTGCAAGAATTGTCAAAATGGTGGCCGCCGGTGAGCGCTCTACGCCAATTTGCCAATTATATAAAAAAAAGAGGGGAGAAGAGGATTAAAAAAAACAAAAAAACTAAACATACTCACCACCTTCCCTGGTCTCCTGACGTGTCCCTGCCGGAAATTGAGATGACGTAGCTGTGATCGCTGCAGCCAATCCCAGGCCACAGTGATCACATGGGACAGCTACGTCATCTCACCTGCCGGTAGCGACGTGTCGCTACTGTAGTACAGCGTATGTGTTGAGTGTTTTTGTTTTTATTTTTGTGAAATCGCATGTACCCTGATTGCCTTGTTTGACCCTCTGATGTCTTCAAGGACTGTAACCAACTTAGATTCAGTCCTAGAAGACGTTAAATAGTCTGATAGGCCTATCGGGGGACTTGCGATTCGCAAAACGAATTTGGACTGAAACGAACGTCCGATTTAAAAGAAAATTTGCTCATCACTATTAAGGACTCTGCACTGCAAGCCAGCAATGCTAACCAATCTGCACTGTGACATTGTTAATACTTATTATTAGCACTATAGCAGGAGATGTCACTTCTGGTCATATTTGTGACATCATCAGATAAAGTACAGGAGGCCATTGTTACCTCACTGCATGATGTCATAATGACTGTGACTCTATAAGAACTGGGGTGTAGGGGGGCGACTGCTTAGTCCAGGATATGAAGATAAGCAGACACAAGATACTTCACCATGAGGATCTCACAGAGAATAGTGGAAGCTTCTGATGTTTGTGAAGTCACCAGTCGGAATGCGGAACACTGGAAGATGAGAACCTCATGCACGAGCCGCATGGCAGGGGAAGAACAACAGGAAAACCGGGGGCTTTGGCTTATATACACAGTGATAGGAGGTTCAGTCATTAACTTTCAGGTTTTGGGACCAAGAAGAAAAACAGTAATGTGGAGGAAAATCTGCCGCCATGATGCCAGCAATCTCTAAACATTGAAGGTATGTACATAATATATATGTTCATTTAATCTGAAAATGTGGGATATTTGAGAATTTGGGGGTTTGTTATACATTATGGCCCATATTTACTGGGTAGTTTATGTCAGTTTATTTTGTAAGCTTAACCAAATAAAGTTGCAAACGGTGACATGCAACAAATTGCGCGTGGTCTCCAAGGAGACGTAGATTAAGTCCCATTTATTAAAGTAAACTATGTTAAAATGGCACAAATTTTCCCCCTATTATTTTATTGCAGGGAGGAGATCTGGACGAGCGGCTGAAGATGAAGATGAGAACAGTGAGATTCATCAAAATCGTATGTAACATGACAATTCTATTTATAATTCTATATTTGGTGCCTTCCGATGTCATAATACACTGATTATACAGGTCAAGGCAAATACATGGAATTAGAGATGAGCAAATCGGGACAACCGACCCGGTTTCGGTCCGAACATCGCGTTTTGACCGAACCCGGGCGGGCAGAAAAAACATTACAAAAATATTATACTAATCGGCAGCCACTTGTCTCTATCAATCACTGATAGAGAAAAGAGGCTGCTGATTAAAAATAAAATAAAAAGCATTTCATACGTACCCGGTCGTTGTCTTGGTGACGAGTCCCTCTTCTTCCTCCAGTCCGACCTTCTTTCCTGCCGCACAAGCCTGTGATGGCTGCAGCGGCTGCGGCAGCCTGTGATTGGCTGTAGCAGCCGTGGCAGCCTGTGATTGGCGGGAGTACGAATGGCTTTGGTGCTGTGCACCTATTTCTCTCCTTCTCAGCGTTTAAATCAGGGGTCTCAAGCACGCCGCATGCGGCCCCTGGGGCTGTCATCTGCGGCCCGCGGGACACAGAGCCGCTAGTATCGGCTCTGCTCCGAGACTCTGGAATTCCCTGACATCGTTGTCCACATACGAAAAGCGATATTTGGGGCTTCCCCAGAGCCGGAGTCCCGGGCAGAGCGCTAGTATCGGCTCTGCTCCGGGACGCTGCGGAATTCCCTGACATCGCTGTTCACATATGAACAGCGATGTCTGGGGCTTCCCCAGAACCGGAGTCCCGGGCAGAGCGCTAGTAGGCTCTTCCTGGGACTCCAGCTGGGCTCCTGACATGCCTGCGACTCCTGCTCTGGGGAAGCCCCTGACATCATTGTCGATGTATGGACAGCAATGTCAGAGGCTTTCCCAGAGTCCCGGAGCAGAGCCGATAATAGCGCTCTGCCCGGGACTCCGCTCTGGGGAAGACCCTGACACACTGTCCATATATGGGCAGCGATGTCAGGGAATTCCACAGAGTCCCGGAGCAGAGCCTGTACTAGCGCTCTGTCCGGGACTCCGGCTCTGGGGAAGCCCCAGACATCGCTGTTCATATGTGGACAGCGATGTCAGGGAATTCCGCAGCGTCCCGGAGCAGAGCCGATACTAGCGCTCTGTCCGGGACTCCGGCTCTGGGGAAGCCCCAGACATCGCTGTTCATATGTGGACAGCGATGTCAGTGAATTCCACCGAGTCCCGGAGCAGAGCCTGTACTAGCGCTCTGCCCGGGACTCCGGCTCTGGGGAAGCCCCAGACATCGCTGTTCATATGTGGATAACGATGTCAGGGAATTCCAGAGTCTCGGAGCAGAGCCGATACTAGCGGCTCTGTGTCCCGCGTGTAAGGGTGCACTCGTACTTACCTCTCCCTGGGGGGCCAACGCAGGAATACGGGCTTGTCGGGCGGCTCAGAAGTCGGCTCCGGACGATGGAGCGTCTTGGGCGTCATGGCAACGGCCGCACTGCCGACAGCCATGACGCATGCGCCCAAAGGCAAACAGAGCGAAGTCTCGCGCTGCGGGACTTGGAGGAGGAGAGGAAAGGAGGGACACGGCCGGATGACAGGGAGCGTGGCAATGGAGGGGGCGGAGCAAGCGAGTGGCGCGAAAAAGGAGTAGGATGGAGAGGTGACGAGAGACAAGAGGAGAGGGTTAAGAGAGCAGGTGTTCGGACCGGAGAGAGAGACCACCGAACAGGTGTCCGGACAGGGAAAGTGAGCTGCAAGGAAGGTCGCCGGGAGAGAGGAGGCAGGAGCCTGACAGCACGTGGACTCCCCACTGCAGCCTTGGAGACAGAGGACAAAAGAACAGCACGGGTGTTGCTGATACAACCCTTCAGAAGGACAGAGCACCGGCCGGAGCACAAGGAGTGTGCCAACAGCCACAGGTACCGTGCCCAGACCTTAAGACCCCTGACCAAGATCTAGAGTCCCGGCTTAAAGAAAGTGCCCTTGTCCTAGTCAGTGACTGTTTCCTGGAGTGACGTCCCTCGCTAACTACTGCCACCGTACGCCCAGAAGACTAGTCCCTAAAGGGACAAACAACTCATCCTGAGCTAGGCCCAAAGGCAGGGCGGACTTGCTAGCTTATTAACCGCGCCAGTGTCCCTGCGTGTCCTCCAGAGTAAAGCACTGCATGTAACCCTTGCATGGAACTGTTGTTGACAATGTACCGCCTGTAATACTTGCATGGAATTGTTGTTGATGAATCTTGCTGGAACAGGAGCAGGAAGAAGGAACGGCCGGGTTCACTGAACTTTATCGGTGTAAAGGATCTGCCAGGCACTACGTCTGTGGATACTCCCAGGATTAATCAGTCGACACCTGAGGCCAGACCTCTTAGACTGACACCAGCTCCCACCAATCAGCGTGGCAGGCTCAGGAGTGGGAGAGCCTATCGCGGCCTGGTCAGTCGGAGTTAGCTCCGCCCCCTGTCCATTTATACCTGCCGTTTTCTCTTCCTCATTGCTTGTTATTCTTCTTGGATTCCTGGCCCCACTGCTGCCTTGCTCCAGCCTGCTTCTGCCGTGCTTCTGCCTTGCTTCAGTTCCCGCTTATCCTGCTTCGCTCTGCCCCTGGCTTGCTTCCTGCTCCGTGCTCTGCGTTTGTATACTCCACTACATCCTGATCCTGACTGGCTCGTTCACCACTCCGTTTCCTCACGGTGTTCCGTGGGCTACTGCCCCTTCCCTTGCTTGTTCCCTGTTTGTATCCCCTTGCACTTAGTCAGCGTAGGGACCGCCGCCAAGTTGTACCCCGTCGCCTAGGGCGGGTCGTTGCAAGTAGGCAGGGACAGGGCGGTGGGTAGATTAGGGCTCACTTGTTCCCTTCACCTCCTTCCTGCCATAACAATCGGACTATTAGCTGAGCCGAGAGTGTGACTCTTACCCTAGGGTAGGCTGCCAGTAGCGGGTAGCTCCCGCCGTGACTGACCGCGGCGTGTCCCTAGCCAAGCCGGCAACGTGGGGTCAGGCACAACCTCTCTCCGGGGGACTTCCAGCAGGAACTAAGTCCTCAACCTCAGGATTCCTGTCTGCTCCATAGAAGAAGATTTACTGTTATCTGCTCGCTGAAGTAAAGAAGTATAAAAGAAGAAGGTGTGTCTCTGTCATTTCGTAGCGACAGCGGTATTTCCTCCTACATAAATTGTCATAGTCGGCAGGATCCGAAACCTCGCCGCGATGGAACCGTCCAGCAGCGGGACATTACCTCCGACCCGACTGTCATGATACCTATGGGGGCCCCCCTAATGAACATTCCCAAGTTTGACGGGAAGTGTGTATCGATCGCGGACTGGACGGAACAAGTTCGTACTGCGGCCCGGTTATTCCAGGTACCGGTGACCCACCAAGCCGACCTGGCCTTCAACTCACTCGAAGGGGACGCGAGACAAGCTGTCTTGGTTTTACCGCTGGAACACCGTGACACGCTAGAAGCAATCAGCCGATTGGAATCCCTCTATGGAGATGTCACTTCAGCCGCCGACCTCCGGAAGAAATTTTATACCAGGGTACAGAGGAACGGGGAATCACTCCAGCAATTCGCTGTAGGATTACAAGGAATGTGGAGTCGACTAATACGGAAGGATCCCGCGGGGTGCGCAGCCTTAACAGAGCCGGACCGAATAGTGCGAGACCAGTTTGTATCCGGGCTAGACAGCCGGACCCTGAGGTGAGCCGCGAGAGACCTCGTCCGGGTAACCCCCGCCGCCACAATGAGTGAGGTGTTACGAGAAGCGCTTGAAGTTCATCGAGAGGAGTTGGGAGAAGCGAGTATGGCCCTGCAAAAAGTGGGTGCACCTGAGCCATCTGCAAGGGAGACCGGACGGCCAGAAGCGGTGTTCACAGAATTCGCCCGGGATGTCAAGAAGGCTATTCGGGAATAGAAGACCGATGTCTCTCAATTAAGGAGTAATGGCCGATCGACTGGAATATCTTTCTCGTCCACCCCGATCGACACAAGGAGGGCCTCGACGCTGTTGGCAGTGTGATCAGCCGGGCCATTTCGCCAGAGATTGCAGGATGAGACGCTACCCAAGACGGGAACAGCCACCTTTAAACTAAGGTACCCCGCCGCTGAGGGCCAAGCTGCGGGCATTCCATCGACGGGCCCAAAAGAAAGGGTGGAACTTGTGACAGGAAAATGCCCCGTAGTTACAGCCATGATCGGGGGGGGGGGTTAACGTTCCTTGCCTTATCGACACTGGGTCGGAGGTAACCACCATGACTTATCAGTTGTTCCATGAACAGTTCCAAGGTCGACAGACTCTAGAAGCCCCTTGGATTGAACTTACGGCAGCTAATAGCCTGCCAATTCCCATTGCCGGTGTTACGTGGTTAGAATTAGAAGTATTTAATCGTAATTTTCCCCGTGCTGGTATTGTGGTAGTACATAATTGTGCAAGGCCGGGTATACCGGTTATAATTGGCATGAATGTGTTGCAGGAAATACATGGTATGATGTTCAACGAGACAAGCGGTGCCCGGTGGGAGGAGCTGGCAACCGATCGGACCGCCCGGCAAGCTTTGTTTCAGGTGCATCAAATCTGCCAACGACAGGCTGACTTGAAGACGCTACAGGGCCGAGTGGGGTCGGTGAGGGCCCCAGGTAAGGCGATGCTGCAAGTACCACCTCTACAGGAAGTCGCCATTCCCCTCTCCGTAGGGACTCATCATCGCTTAAAGGATGCCATGGTCATGGTGGAACCCATGCGAAGCCTCAAGAGTACGCCACCCTGGGTGGTAGGAAGAACGGTGTGTCGGATAACCAAAGGAATGGCGACCGTCAGAGTGCTGAATCCGACCCAAGGGGTGATTGAGATACCGGCCGGCACGGTGCTAGCTAATTTTGAGATGGTGAGGCCCGAGGACGTGACAGACCCGGCCATGGCCGAAACATTAAAAGAGACATCGTCGAGAGATGAAGGGAGTGAGGCCGACGTGAACGAGCAGACTGATCGACTGTGGCGCTAACTCGAACTGGACGGAATAGCCCCGGATACCAAGTCAGAGGAGCAACTGAGGACGCTTCTGCAATGCTTCGGCTGGGTTTTCGCTCAGCATGAAGAGGACTTCGGGTGCACCACTACCATCGAACACGGGATTCACACGGGGGCGGCGCCGCCCATCAGAGAGCGATATCGCAATATACCCCCCGCGCTGTATCGAGAGGTAAAATAGCTCCTCCAGAAGATGTTAGACGGACAGGTGATTCGAGAGAGTCAGAGCCCATGGGCAGCCCCGATTGTGCTGGTAAGGAAGAAGGATGGGTCGCTCCGGTTTTGTGTGGATTACAGCAAGTTGAACGCCTGTACTCATAGGGATGCCTACCCACTGCCCCGAGTGAAAGACTCATTAACCGCCATGCAGGAGGCTCGGTACTACACGACGCTCGATTTAGCAAGTGGGTACTGGCAGAGACCCATGAAGGAAGCGGATAAGGAGAAGACGGCGTTCATCACTCCCTCAGGCTTGTTCGAATTCAACCGGATGCCGTTCGGGCTAACAAATGCGCCCAGTACTTTCCAACGGCTAATGGAGCATTGTCTGGGAGATCTAAATTATGAGTCAGTCTTGATCTATTTGGACGATATTGTCAGTTTTTCAAGGACCTTCCCAGAACACCTGCGGCATCTACAGGTCGTGTTGGAACGATTGGGACGGTATGGACTCAAACTAAAACCCAGCAAATGCCGACTGGGCAGCCAGCAGATCAAATACTTAGGCCATGTCGTGAATGCAACAGGAATTGCACCTGACCCAGATAAGATTAAAGCCATACAGGAGTGGGCCATTCCGGAGAACACCACGGAAGTACGAGCCTATCTCGGGTTGGTCGGTTACTATCGGAGGTACATCCGAGACTTCTCCAAAATTGCAAGCCCTCTGAATCAGCTTCTCTGTGGACAACCCACCCAAAAGAAGGGGAGCCGAAGCCCCATTGTAGTGGAACAATGGCAGGAGCCACAACAAGCGGCATTCGAAGCATTGAAGGCATGACTGGTGACCGCATCCATACTCGCTTTTGCAGACTTCGCCCAGCCATTCCGGCTGTACACTGACGCCAGCCTGAAGGGACTGGTAGCGGTCCTGGCCCAGCAGCAAGGGGACTTGGAACGCGTCATCGCCTATGGTAGTCGTAGTCTCAGTCATTGCCCTTGTTGTGGCTCCTGCCCCCTTAAGAAGCTCCGATAGTAACGACCAACCAAATAAGTTGTTACCGTACGGTTTGCCGAATACCTGGTCGGAAGTCAAGTGGAAATTTACACAGATAACAATACCCTGGCGTATCTTGGAACGGCAAAACTGGGAGCGATGGAACAACGATGGATAGCCCGACTGGCTCGATTCAACTATACCATTCATTAAAAGCCCGGTAAGAACCATACCAACGCAGATGCACTCTCCCGACAGCCGTGTGAGACCCCGTGTGGTTCATCCCCCACTGCAGCAGCAGCGGGTAGTGACAGCAATACAAGGGATTGAGGATCTTACTGAGATGTATGATAGGGCCGAGTGGAAGAAGCGGCAGCAGCAAGACCAGGACATCCAAACCATCGACAAGTGGGTGCGTCGGCAGGGAAGGCCCACGGCAGCGGAGCGAAGCACGTTGTCAGCACCAGCTAAATCATTGGTTCGGCAGTTGGAGCGACTGGAACACCATGATGGAGTATTGTACAGAAGAGTGTGGGTCCCACGGGAATCTCGCGACAAATAGCAGTTGGTATTGCCCATCGCCGATGTCAAACCCGTGTGCAAGTGGATGCACGAGAACCGAGGTCATTTCGCTGTGGAAAAGACTGTACAGATCATCCGGAATCACTTCTATGCTCCAAACTTGGAAAGAATAATGGAAGATGTCTACAAGGAATGCACTGAGTGTGTCCTGCACAAAGCGACGGAACAGCCGGAGAGGCCCATGACCATCGTGACAGGTGAGCCCCTAGAACTGCTGACGATAGACTTTTTAACAGTCCAAGAAGTTACTTCAGGGCACCGATATGCATTAGTATGCTTGTACCATTTTTCGAAATTTGCCGTGGTGATTCTTACGGGGGACCAGACTGCGACGACTACCGCGGCTGCACTGTGGAAGCATGTCATCCGTCCTTATGGGTGCCCCAGACGCATCTTGTCGGATCAAGGACAGAATTTTGAGTCTGATCTCTTCCAGGAGCTGTGTATCTTACATGGAATTCGGAAATCCAGAACGACCCCATATCACCCCCAAGGGAATGGGGCTTGCGAACGATTCAATCGCACCTTACTCGGCCTACTAAAGACCATCGGGGATGAATGACAGGAACGGTGGCCTGAATATGTGGATGACCTGGTATGGGTCTATAACAACACTGTGCATCGAACTACCGGGTATATACCATATCAATTAATGTTCGGCCGACCAAGCCGAGTTCCTTTGGATCTTCTGTTAGAGACGCCGGAGGTGGAAGTCAATTGATCACCGTCACAATGGGTACAGGAACATCAACGACGGTTGAGCGCCGCGAAGGGCGAAATGGAGAGAGCTCGGCCCACGGAGAGCTTGCCCCTCGTGGAAGAACGCCAGTGAGCATTTCATACAGGGGATCGGGTGCTGGTGCGGAATTTCCGGGGCGGCACGTGGCCATAAGCTGGAACCCCGATGGGAGAGGAAACCATATGTGGTGGTAAAACGCGTGGACTCCGGGCTTCCTGTGTATGAAGTGAAACCAGAGGGTGACCAGGGACCGAGCAGAAGGCTGCATCGCAACCTGTTGCGGCCCTGTACCTTTCTGACACCAGGATCCTTCACGTCATCAAGGCAAGAAGAACCGCAGAGTGCTCCGCCGACAAATATTGACGAAGATTGGTGGTTCCATCAGACGACCTTAGCGTACCCTGTGCGTCACGACCGACAGGGTCAGAGAACCCAACGGAGTGCGTGGAAACACCTGCAACGGAAGTGAATCGTGGACTGCGTTACCCCCAGAGGTGTACTCACAACCGACAACCGGCCTATTTGCAAGACTATGAAGTTTAGTGCAGAGGACTGCACTTGATAACCAAGGGGGAAGTGTAAGGGTGCACTCGTACTTACCTCTCCCTGGGGGGCCAACGCAGGAATACGGGCTTGTCGGGCGGCTCAGAAGTCGGCTCCGGACGAAGGAGCGTCTTGGGCGTCATGGCAACGGCCGCACTGCCGTCAGCCATGACGCATGCGCCCAACGGCAAACAGGGCGAAGTCTCGCGCTGTGTGACTTGGAGGAGGAGAGAAGAGGAGGGACACGGCCGGATGACAGGGAGCGCGGCAAGCGAGGGAGGCGGAGCAAGCGAGTGGCGCAAAAAAGGAGTAGGACAGGGAGGTGACGAGACACAAGAGGAGAGGTTTAAGAGAGCAGGTGTCCGGACCGGAGAGAGAGACCGCCGAACAGGGGTCCGGACAGGGAAAGTGAGCTGCAAGGAAGGTCGCAGGGAGAGAGGAGGCAGGAGCCTGACAACACGTGGACTCCCCACTGCAGCCTTGGAGACAGAGGACAAAAGAACAGCACGGGTGTTGCTGCTACAACCCTTCAGAAGAACAGAGGACTGCCCGGAGCACAAGGAGTGTGCCAACAGCCACAGGTACCGTGCCCAGACCTTAAGACCCCTGACCAAGAGCTAGAGTCCCGTCTTAAAGAAAGTGCCCTTGTCCTAGTCAGTGACTGTTTCCTGGAGTGACGTCCCTCGCTAACTACCGCCACCGTACGCCCAGAAGACTAGTCCCAAAAGGGACAAACAACTCATCCTGAGCTAGGCCCAAAGGCAGGGCGGACTTGCTAGCTTATTAACCGCGCCAGTGTCCCTGCGTGTCCTCCAGAGTAAAGCACTGCATGTAACCCTTGCATGGAACTGTTGTTGATAAAGCACCGCATGTAACGCTTGCATGGAACTGTTGTTGACAAAGTACCGCCTGTAATACTTGCATGGAATTGTTGTTGATGAATCTTGCTGGAACAGGAGCAGGCAGAAGGAACGGCCGGGTTCACGGAACTTTATCGGACTATTAGCTGGACTTCGTGTAAACCTTAGCGTTAGCCCGCCAGTTCAGTTGCGTCCTAGGGGGTCCACCGTTCGGACCACGAACTGAGGAGAGAGAGGGTTGTCATGAAAGGTAGCGGATAGCTCCGCAAGGACCCGTGACGGTGCTAGTAGGTACGTTAGTCGCTGATTCCCACGACGCGACCCGTGGGCCGAGAGTGTGACTCTTACCCTAGGGTAGGCTGCCAGTAGCGGGTAGCTCCCGCCGTGACTGACAGCGGCGTGTCCCTAGCCAAGCCGGCAAATGGGGTCAGGCACAACCTCTCTCCGGGGGACTTCCAGCGGGATCGAAGTCCTCAACCTCAGGATTCCTGTCTGCTCCATAGAAGAAGATTTACTGTTATCTGCTCGCTGAAGTAAAGAAGTATAAAAGAAGAAGTTGTGTCTCTGTCATTTCGTAGCGACAGCGGTAGTTCCTCCTACACGCGGGCCACAGATGACAGCCCCAGGGGCCGCATGTGGCCCGCGGGCCGTGTGCTTGAGACCCCTGGTGTATATGTACATGTTTCAATACTGCGTTAGCCACAAGGTCATGAATTTCTCATGACCCACCTTTAAACATGAACCTAACTTCTGTATGTTTCCTGAAGAGAGACATTTTTATTTTTTTTTTGGCCTGTGATTGGCTGCAGCGGCCGCGGCAGCCTGTGATTGGCTGCAGAGGCGGTCACGTGACGTGCGTGACCGCCACTACAGTATGTGATTGGCTGCAGCGGCGACATGGATGAAACGTCATCGCTGGAGGCCGGACAGGAGGAATGTAAGTATGCACGTATTTTTTTTAAAATTTTTATTACATTAAAATTTTATTTTCCGCGCGCCGAGCATGGTTCTGTCAAGGTTGCTGAAAGAGTTAGTGCAGCCCATTAACTCTTTCAGCACCCTCGGCGCACGGAAATTACAGGTTCGGTCAGAACTAGTTCGGTCCGAATCGAACTTTTTCGTGAAATTCGGCGAACCAGCCGAACCGAACTTTTCATAAGTTCGCTCATCTCTACACGGAATGTATTTTGACTTTAGCAAGACCCATGTTTGATGTCCTCCTATAACTCCTCCGTGTCACACATGCCAAGATTCCTTACACGTTATCCCATAGCCTCTCATGGTTATGTCCTCCTAGACCCTGGACCTTGTTTTGTCTGCATAGAGGCTGAACAGTTCTCAGTGGTCCATGACTATTTTTTGGTGGGATAACAGGGAACGATGGTTTCCCACAGTTCAAGCAGAAGACACCTGATATATGCTATATTCACCAGTGAGGCAAATCCAAGCTGGGAAGGAGGTAATTGCATGTTACTTGTGGCCATTAGAAGGAGAAAAATTCAAAGAGGGAGGACATCAATTGTGAGTCTAAGAAGTTGATTGTGTAAAAAATGGCTTTCAGACCAAAGGCCTAATCCCTGCCCTCCTGGAGTTGGCCATTTGCTTTACACCACAGCGGGGACCTGGTATAATGGAACTGGCCTTCTCCTGTGACATAGGAGGGCAGTGTTTTCTTTCTCTTTCACCAGCAGAGATGACCATAGCCGAGCTGTGATCTCCGTAGTCCGATCAGTGGAGGAGCGACCTGCATGATACCGGGACATCGTGGAGAACATCTGGGATTGGACATCTTCTTATAACTTACTATTCCATATAATGTCGTGGCTATCAGTAAGATGCTAGTTAGTTAGTTAGTTGCATTACAAGCTCTGATCCTGGGTTCTCGGACTGATCGCCTTTTCTCGGGGTCAACAAGGAATTTTCCCCTGTGGCACAAATTGGCTAAACGTGCGCAGGGTTTTTGCCTTCTTCTGGATCAATAGCTTTAGTTAGGAATTGTATTTAAATAAATTGTGTTTAAAAATGAAAGCTCTGTCTCCTCGTCATTTCTCAATATTATATAGCAGTCAGGTATTAGTTTATATTATGGGAGGTTATTATGGTTATTTTGCTGCTGATAATCCAATATGGTTGATTCCATGAAGCATTGGATAATATACACATACAGAAGAGAAATACATCATATGATCCACATAAATGCTACTACTATAAAGGAACACTAAGGATCGATGCACACGATGCATATTACGTGCCTTTTTGGAGAGCGGATATGCGTGCAGCACCTCTGCAGAGTAATACAGTTAATGAAAAAAAGAAAAAATTTGATATCCAATAACCCAAGAAATTTTGTGGACCGAATGCCACACGGTGCTATCCTAGTAATTAAAGCAAAAAAGTAAAAACCCTCTAGGATATATCAGCACTCACATGGGTATGTAGTAAAAATAAATAATTTTATTAAATAAGTAGTTAAAAAAGGGGGGGAAAAAAGTCATATCACAGACCAATTCCCATGAGGAAATAACATTGATATTACAAATAACAGTTCATGCAAATGTGACCAGTAAATGTCATCACCCAAAAATACATGGAAACAAGGTCACATAATTTGTATAAACATATCCAATGACAACATATATGCAGTGCACAATTGAAGAGTAAATATCACCCTTTTAGAACAAGGAGGACGTAAGCACACTAAGCCTGTCTGACATATGGAGGGTTAATGAAGTAGAGGAGCCAGGTTATAGCCAACAAGCAGGAGTTGAAGATAAGCGTGTAATATACTCATCTGGTTACGAGATCGTCAGTCCAGAGTTCATCTGTTTATCACTCACAAAGACTTGCTGTGACTACGTGGAGACGAGTATTTTCAATAGGGTTTCCTGACCCATAGCAGGGCTCCCAGTTTGGGAGTAAGTCTCCCTCCTCACTTCAACTTTGTAACAAAGTGGATCAGCTCCAGAGCTCAGGAGACAGCTGGGCAAGGTTGTAGTTACCACATGCAGGCAAGGCCGTTCTCTCAAATAGGGATCACAAGTTAATACCCTTCTTGTTATGATGTCTCATCTCTTTGTTTTATATAGTATCAAGGCTTTTTTCCTCAGGTTCAATGGTAGAGAAAGTCAGCATGCAGAGGTAGCTTGACTCTAACAAACCAGCATGGTTTGTGATATGGCACTGCAAGCAGCCACATCAGAGGTAAACGGTGTGATGACGTCTCTCACCACCGTGCAACAGTCTGTCTAACGCGTTTCATCCCAGCTGGGACTTCATCAGAGACAATCAGACATGTTCTCAAAAGTACCTATATTTATATCATAGGCATTTAAGGGGTACGTTTCCTGTGTTGAATATTTTAATCAGTTACATACTAAAAAGTATTTAGAGTTATATAAGCATTTAAGCTAAGTTGAAATATGTATATAATACACAGACATTATTAAGGAAAGTAACAATCATTATCCAAAAACAAATAAGGCACAATATAGTCATCATTTCTTTGCACATAAATTCAGCTAACAATACAAAGATTGTAATCCATAGAGGGAGGCATCCCTCTCCCAAAAGGGAAGTGAATAAATGAAAATAGAAAGAAACATAATTAAAGAAAAATAACAAAAAAAACATTTCTTGCCTTTCAGAAGTCTGGAAAGTTGGGTGGTAATCAATATGGCCACTATTATAGTTCCCATAGTGATTATCTCTGATCTTTCTGCTTAGTTATCTGGTGACACAGAAATAGAGGATGTCTCACTTTATAAAATCGGCAGATTTGCCGTTCAGGAGTCTGTAAAAGTTGGGTGGCAAAAAAAGAAATAAATAAAATAATAATAATAAGAAAATAATAAAAAAATAAAAAATAAATAATATATATATATATATATATATATATATATATATATATACACATACATACATATATATATATATACACACATATAAAATAAATTAATTAAATGAAAATAAAAATAAATAAAAATAAATTATAAGGAATAGAAAAATTGAATTATATCAAGACAACATAATTGTGTGTATCTGTACATGGTTACTAAGGTCAGTCAGAGGGGGACAGGGAGTCAGCCAAGAACCTAATAAGGTCATTGGCCGGGTCCCCACCCCCCACAGAAAGACCCCAAACCCGCACAGAACGTCTAGATGGGGGTGGAAGGAGGCCCCAAGCGGCACAGAAACCGAGGAAGAGCAATTCAAGTCTCATTCTAATTGTCTAAACCCAGAAAGGATATATATCATTAGTCAGATACGTATAAAGAAGGGGGGATGCAAGACCACTAAATCGCTGGTATACAGCCAATCAAGATAGTATCAGATCCTCCCACCCAAACACTAATAGAGTTTTGGGGATGATCAAATAAACAAGAGGTTCTTCCCATTAGTAATTACGATGGGCTACCCTAGGGGGCAGGGAGCAGGTCAGAGTGCCAAGAAGATTTCCTGGCCATCGACCGGATCCCCACCCTCCAAAGCAGCCCAAGAAACAGAACAACACAACCAATAAAGAGGGGGAGAATTGAGTATGAAGAACAGGGGTCCAATTACTTCAAAGGAACATATTAAACTTAATCTCATTATTGAGACCTCTGGGAGATAAAGTCCCCAGTGTGTATATCCACATGGTTTCCTTTTGGAGCAACAGTTTATTTCTGTCGCCTCCCCTACAGTCCTCATGCAGCTGATATATCCCCATGAATTGTAGGCCCTTCGGCGATTGTTTGTGATGGGACTTGAAATGAACTGCCAGAGGACTCTTCAATTCTCCCCTCCTTAAGAAGCGGCTGGACGGCAGCACGGAGGGCTTAACGGGAAGCCTCCATGACTGCCATAGGAGGGACAGCCAATAGGGGAAGAGAGGGTTAGTTGAGGCAGGGAGAGGGAGGAGATGGAGTGGGGAGGAGCCGGGGGTGTTTCTGTTCTTCCCGCTGTTTTCGGCATTGAGCCGGAAGCAGCGGGAGGAGCAGCAAGTAAAATAATCAGCTCCCCTGCTCCGGCTTACCTGATCGCTGGCCCGGATCTTTCAGGCGGGCCCGTCTTCGCGCCGAGCCCGGCGCTCTGTGTCCCGCAGGGATGCGCTCCCCTCCCCCGCCCCTGTCTCAGACGCTGGTCACAGGGCGGTGGGGGGAGAGGTGAGGATCACTGCCCCTGCTCCGATAAAGCAGGGGGTTTCAGGGGAGCGGCGGTAGCTCAGGCTAGGTCACCTTGCCGCTCCCGGAGGTCCCGCCACCTGATCGGGGGAGTCCGGATGTGGCCCCCGCGGGCCCGCGTCGCAATGGGAGCCCTTAGGGACGCTGCAGGCCAGGCTGCTGGGACGGGCGCCTCCTCCCAGGGCCTGCGTCCTGGCAGGAATCCCCAGCTGCGACGGAGCTCGGCGTTAACTGGGAGTCGCAGGCCGGGCTCCCTGTCACACTTCCACAATCAGAGGCAGTTTTCGGCATGCAGTCCACGGCTGCCCCGCATGGTGATGTTCCGGCCAGGGGGCAGGCTTCCTCAAGAGCATCGGTGAGGACGTCAAGATCGGCGACGACGACGCGGCAACAGGTTCGGTCGGGACTCTGGGTCCCTGAGGTCGGGCGGCAGGTTGTCGGCTCATCTGCCAGCGTGCCTGGATCCCTGTGCGGAGATGTCGGTGCGAGTACCAATAGGCAGCAAGAGATGATCTGGGAGATGGGGGAGCTGGATGAGTCGCAACGCGGTCAGAATTTTCCGGCTGGCGGGAACACAGCGCCTGGGCAGCCTGGTGAGTGTATAACTCTTACTCTACCGTATTCAGCAATTTTCATGTCGGGTGTTGGGGGTGGGGGCAGCGAGCGCGGAAGTATCGGCGCGCGATGCATAACAGTTTTAGTGGGGTGTTTGCGCGAGTTGGTCGGGCGATTGGATAGGGCAGCGGCGCCTGTAGTTCCAGCGGGGTCCCGGGGGGAGGTCCGTGACCGGATTTGGAGGACAATGTACGTGGTCATTTTCTTTTCTGCCGCTTGCTAGAGTCATTTTGGAATGGCAAGCGGGATGAGAGTAAGAAGGGGGAAGAGGAACGTCGGCGGTATAGGCTTATCCCGCAGACGTTCGTCAATTGGTCCCAAGTTTTGCTATTTGGCAAGCGTGATCGGAGGAAAGGTGCCAAAAAATTGCTCGGCGTTATTTTATTATTGGTATGCCATCGGGTTGGCCTATCGGCCGTACGGGGGGAAAGTAGATTGTTCAGGGGCATTGTACGGTGTACGTCGCCACCAAAAAACATGGCAGTCTCCACTTCTCGGTGTTGTCATTTTGTCCTAGAGGTTGACTGGCCTCTATCCTCTTTTGTTAGGCTTGGTTGCGGTCCGGTCGGCGATCAGGGGATCAAAAAGGATATTGCGCGGTGGTTACGAGTTGCGGCCCGGTTAAGCAGTCCTTTCCCGGGAGCGTGGGCAAGGTGGTCAGTCTAGTCAGTCTGGACAGGGCTTTGGGTCAAAGTTGGGGTTCTGATGGCAATTTCACGATGGCCGATGTAAGTTTGGTGCCACGTGTAGATTTGAGCGTGTCTGGGCGGAGCGCAACGGGTCCTTGCAGTGGGCCGGAAAAGGCATGCGAAAAATAGGCGGCCGGGCCCTCAGTCTTCTGCTGTTGGTCCAGGGGCGGCGCCGGTGAGGGTGAAAAGGATTGCCCGGTATCTAAGTGAGTGTCCGAATAGGGGTGCAGCTAGGATAATTTACGAAGGGTTTTGTGTGGTTTTTGTTATCCCTCCTCCTCCACACGGGGTTCCGGTTACCCGTTACAACCTTGAATCGGCTTATTTGCACTCGGCGGTCGGCTCGGGTAAACTTTGGAAGGAAGTGTTGTTGGGTCGCGGTCCGGGCCGGTTGCCGATAGAGAATCTAGTGGTATTCCCCTTTGGGTTTTGGGCAAAAGCGGGGCCTCATAGATTCCGGCTGATTCAGCATTCGCTTTCCCAGGGGATAGTACGTGAATGAGGGGATAGATAACGACTTATGCTCGGTTGTTTACGGGTCATTTGACACGGCGGTGCATTAGTGCGGTAGGCGGGGCCTGGGTCGGTGGCAAAAACTGACCGTTAGGCAGCGTTCCGGTTGCTGCCTGTACATCCAGAGAGCCAACGGTCGTTGGGTTGGCTTCCGGAACGGGGGGTTTTATGTCGATAGGGGGCTTCCAATGGGATGCTCTCGGTCTGGGCGCATGCTTTGAAGCAGTTAGTAGTTTCGTGGAATGGGTGACGAAGGGCGTAGGTGGGGTGGATTTATTAATACATTACCTTGATGAGTTCATGCGTCGGCCCTAGCGGTTCCCCTGTTTGTGGTAACGCATTGTATTCATCGCAGAAGGTTGCGACGGATTTTGGAATCCCTCTGGCGCCTGGTACAACCGGGGGCCCGGTTTCTACCATTTGTTTTAAAGGATCGAAATGCATTCAGTCGCAATTTAGGGCAGGCTTCCTGAAGGAAAGAAATTACTGCCATGGCGGCAGGAGGTGAGGCGGGCTTGACGATTGAAAAAGATCATTTTGCGCGATCTCCAGTAGCTGCTGGGGAAGTTGAGATTTGCCTGTCAGATTATGCCAAGGGGTAGAATTTTAGTAGGCGATTGGCGGCAGCAACGGCGGGTATCCTGGCATCCCGCTAATTTTTGGGAGGATTGGTTTGGATCACAAGGCTGATCTGCAGGTTGGGGATGCGTTCCTAGGACAATATAACGATAGATCGCTGTGGATGTCACCGGTAAATGATATGGGCAAGTTGGAGCTGTTGACTGATGCGGCGGGGCCGGTGGCTTTGGCACATAGGCAGGAGGTCAATGGTGTGCGGGGAACTGGCCGGATAGCTGGGTGACCGGGGTCTTACGCGGAATATGGCCCGTCTTGAGCTCTCCCCAGGGTGGTTGTGGTGACCATTTGGGGGGGGACAGGCCCAGGGATAAAAGGTTCGGTCCCACTGCAATGATATGGGGGTGGGTTAGCAATTAACAACTTATCAGCTTCGTCTCCACCTGTGGTTTCAGTTTTGTGTCATCTAGTTTTGGTGGCTTGTCTTGAACACGCGGGTTGTTGCGCTGCAGGTACCAGGGGTTTCCAATTGTATTGCTGATGCTCTTTCTCGCTCGCAGGGGGATCGATTTCGCTAATTGGCACCGGCAGTGGAGCTGTTCAGTTTGGTTTGCCCGGAGCATGTCTGGGATCGGGTTTTTGATACCGGGGTCCGGTTGATGGGGCGGTCGCTGGCTAGGGTGACTTGTAGCACTTGTTCGGCTTGCTGGCAGCAGCGGGAGGAGCGGGCAAGAGTTGGGGTAACATCAGTACGGAAAAGGACCGGTTGGTAGCATGGTTGTACTGGGGGATGTTGGGGAGGTGGTGGGGGGGTCGCATCGGGGGTATGCGTCCCCCAAAAAAGGTACATGGTTTGAAGACTTCATAGGGATTATCCCTTTGAAGTGGTCTTCTGGTGGTTGTAGCCATCTGCGGAGGTGAGCGGGGCCTCCGAGCTGGTTCACGGCTGGAGGTAAGGTGTTGGTGGTGGTTGCAGATGGGTAACACGAGGTAAAGCGTATCTAAAAAGTTTTTCCCTGGCAAAAGGGAGTCGTTTGTTGCGGGTGGAGCGTTTTGATTTAAATCACGGGTTTCCAGGATGTTTCCAGGAGGTGTCCAAGATGTGACCCAGATGTGGGTCTGTAGGGGGATAGACTAGAGTTGTTTGCGGCGGTCCAAGACTGATCAAGTGGGTCGGTAGGGTTCTGCCCTTCCGGGGTCGGCGATGTGTCCGGTTGCTTTTATGGTTGGTTTCAGCCATGCGGTGGGGTGCCAGAGGCGCCATTACTCCGTCATGAGAATGGCTCGATTTTGTCCGAGTATCAAGTTGGTGCTAGATGTTAAAAATGCTTATGTGCGCTCTCATTTGTTGGGTGTGGGTAATGGTGTTTTGATTGTTTTCAGATGAGGTGCTTGTTTTCTTTTCAGATCATCGCCCTTGTTTAGGGGGGGGGCTTTTGGGATAATCTTTGGGCACTGGGGGATGTCTGGGGGTGCGCCCGTTTCGGGAGTTGGTGCGGGAAATTAAGTGCAATTTATTGTGTTATGGGCATCTTATCCTCACCTAGTGATTGTGTGGTCGGACATAGTTCCAAGGAAGATTTGGCGTTTAGCGAGATCAGCCGAGAAGGTGAACAAAGCCCGCAGTTAGGTAAACCGGGCGGTGTCACGTTTTTGTTGCCAAGAACGGGGGCATTTGTGTTTGTCACATGGACCTGGAGTCAGGAGTCGGGAATTATTGGAGGGGTGAGGGGGTACATTTGACCGAGGTTGGAATTGATCCTGGCTTTAGCAGACGGAAATGAGAGGGCGGTGGTGGTTGGAGGGACTCACAGGCTTAAGGTGGTCAAGGCCTGTTTCGCTGTGGCGGGGGGAGTCCTTGAGGTTGGTCAGTACAAAATGGTGGGGGGGGTCGCATCGGGGGTATGTGTCCCCCAAAACGGTAGATCATTTGAAGACTTCATGGGGTGTTATCCCTTTGAAGTGGTCTTCTGGTGGAAGTTATATCACTTGAAGGCTTCATCGGGTGTTATCCCTTTGAAGTGGTTTTCTGGTGGAAGGTATATCATTTGAAGACTTCATCGAGTGTTATCCCTTTGAAGTGGTCTTCTGGTGGTTGGAGCCATCTGCAGAGGTGAGCGGTGCCTCCGAGCTGGTTTATGGCTGGAGTTAAAGAGTTGGTGGTGGTTTGCAGATGGCTAATTTAAAGGAAATCCGGTGTTAAAAAGGGCTTCAAGGACTTCCCCTGCTCTGTTAAGTGTTAATAATGTTGATTGTTATTTATGATTCTGACCCATGTTGGGTCATGGAATTATAGGAGGAATTCTCTGGTCGAATTCCTAAGGGAGTTATCCGAATGTTTCGGATTAAATTGCATTAAAAATAATGACAGTTAATAAACGGCTGCTGTGGCCATTTCACATCCAACCTCGGTTGTCACGTGTCTTTATGGGAAGGGAAAGGGGAATAAAAGGTTAACAGGATCAATCAGCACAGGACTCTACTTAGGCCAGTCATGTCGGAGATATGTTCACTAATGCTTTTCTGTAATTCTCGTTTTGTTTTACCAATATACATCTTTCCACAAGGGCATGTGATGGCATACACCACCATGCTAGAACGGCAATTAATGAATGAGAGGATCTTATAATCCCTTTTGTGTTCTGAATCGGTAAATGCATTCGTTTTGAGTGCATATTGGCAATAGTTGCAGGATCCACATTTGTACATTCCCTTAGGGCGACTATTTATCCACGAATCATGTTCTTGTTTTTTCCTCCGGAATTCAGAATTAACTAAAAGATCTTTTAGTGTCGGTGCTTTATGATCCACATAAATGCTACTACTATAAAGGAACACTAAGGATCGATGCACACGATGCATATTACGTGCCTTTTTGGAGAGCGGATATGCGTGCAGCACCTCTGCAGAGTAATACAGTACCAGCATATTCAATGAGATTCCAAGAAATCTCATGTACACGGTACGGTATTTTTCGGGACTGAAATTGACCTGTGGTATATTGTTTAGAATCCGCAGCATGTCATTTTATCTTGCGTTTCCGCTTGCAAATTCTATTTGTCTAGTGCAGAGGAAAATCCCACCAAAATTTCTCAGCATGAAAAGGCACCAAAAAACGAATTAAATGGGAGAAAACGCACTGAAAAATGCATCACCTTCAGGTGTGTTTTTTTCCAGAGGTTTTGCTGTGTGTTTCCCACAGTAAAATACGCAACGTGTGCATGTAGCCGAAAGGTAAAAAATACATAAAAATCAAAACAATCCACTTGCTCCTGTTTTGCCTGAGAAATTCTTCTGTGTGGGTCCTAGATCAGCCATTTTCCCCCATCCCTTACTAAGCCACACCCCTCAGCCGTCGGCCAGCGAAAATGGAAGAGATTGGAAGGAACATGAAGAGGTTGTCGATGTTGCTGAGAACCCCAGCGATCAGATGTAATCTATGAAAGGCTTTATTTCGCTGCAGTGCCACCACAGGGTTAAAGGGTAACTAAACGTTTGAAAAACTTCTGTCTTAGTGACATGTCAGAAGTTTAAATTGGTTGGGGTCCGAGCACTGAGATCTGCACCAATTGCTCAAATGAAGCAGCAGAAGCCCTCGTGTGAGTGCTCAGCTGCTTTGTGTCTGTTCGGATTTCTCCGGAAAGCCGATGTATCGAAGTACGGGCTCATAGACATTTTTCTCGAGTCTGTACTCCAATACATTCATTTCCGGAAAAAGCCGAACAGATACGAATCGGCTGAGCGCTCACATGAGCACTTCTGCTGCTTCGTTTAAGCGATTGGAGGGGGTCTCAGTGCTTGGACCCTTTCACAGCCATACAAAATCTGAGCAGCATTTTGATATTTGTCACTATTGAATTTGCTGGTCATTAAAGGGCCATACCCTAGTAGATAACTGCTACAATGGCAATTATGTTCCTTATAGAAAATCACTCCTACTTTTGTAGATGTCATTAGTTCATTGTTGCATTTGTATATTCTCATAAACCTACCGTTAAATCAGGTGCGACCGAATAAAAATATAAAGCAAGTCCTAAACCTGTAACATCTAATAAAACACTTTTTAATAAAAGGGAACGGACTGTTTAATCAACAAGACCAATACTTCTTAATTACTTTAAAGAAAAGCCCACATTGGCGCAACAGCGGGAATCATCTCACGATAAATAGGAGAGGCAGGAAAGTGAGAGGTGTACACTCCCCTGGCGGTATTGTGCTGGGGACACGACAACCTGGTAGTCAAAAAGATGTCTATATAGTCCAAGTGCTGGTTCGGGGGACTACTAGCCACTAGTGTCCCAGGCAGAGAATAATCAGTATCAAATGCTGAGATGGACTAGGATATTCTGAGTGCAAGACGGTGAAAAATTACCCTTTACGAAGGCGCTGTTTCCTTTGCTGTATTAAGGATGATCCTCTGGAGTCATGCAAATGTTAACCTTTTATTAATATCGTAACATGCAACACGTTTCAGAGCCGAACCGGCTCCTTCATCGACCTTTGACCTATACTTATGTCATAGACGGGAAGCGGGAGTATGGAGCAGGCTCACGGTTCCATCATCTAAGATGTTAGAAAGGGAGAGGCGGCCCCCTCTGACAGCCCATCGGGTGCAGATCGTCATCATGGCAGCCTGGGGGCCAAATGAAGGCCTCCAGGTCTGCCATCTTTGTACTTCTATTAAGCTCTGCCAGCGACAGCGTTTAATAGAATCCTATGAAAATCATGTTTTACTGCAATACGTTATTATTGCACTATATCATGCAAACGATCCAATGGTCACTGGTTCAAGCCCCCTACGGGGACTAATAAAAAAAAGTAAAAAACGGTTAAAGTTTTTTTATGTACAAAAAATTATTAAAAGTAAAAAAAAAGACATGTAAAAAATAAATTATACAAACACAGCTGGTATTACCACCATCATCTGTAAAAGTCAGAACTATTAGGGCATGCCCAGGCGTGGCGTATCTCTCTCAATTACTGGTGCACACACGTAGTCACCCGTAATTACGGGAGCCCCATTGACTTCCTCAGTCTGGCTGTAGACCTAGAAATACATAGGTCCAGCTAGAATGAAGAAATGTCATGTTAGTAAAACCAATACGCTCCGCAGCACACATAACATCTGCAGACTTCATTGCGGAATTTTGACTCTCCATTGAAGTCAATGGGGAAATTCCGTAATGAGTCCGCAACAAGTCCGCGACACGTCCGCAACAACCATTGTATGCTGCGGTAAACAAATTCCGCACCGCAGCCTATGCTCCGCAGCGTAATTGTCCGCAACGTGTAAACGAACACAACTAAAAAGCTGTGGAAGGCAATGGAAAAACGTGTACGCTGCGGATTTCCGCTGCGGACTGTCCGCAGCTGAATTCTAGAGCAATTCCGCCACGTCTGGTCATGCCCTTACAATTTCACGTTACTTAATCCACAGGGTGAACGCTGTAAAAAGATAAAAATGCCAGAATAGCTGGTTTTGGTCACCTCATCTCCCACACAAAAATGGAAGAAAAAGTGATCAAAAGATTTATGTACCCTACAATGGTCCCAATAAAAACTATAGCTCGCTCCGCAAATAACAAGCCCTCACATTGTTTAATTGATGGAAAAATAAAAAAGTTATGGCTCTCATAACATTGCAACACAAAAAATGTTTTTCTTAACAATACGTTTTTTCTTTATCCAAGTAGAAAAACATAAAAAACGACATAGGTTTGCTATTGCTGTAATTGTACCACAAAATAAAGTTAACATGTCGTTTTTATTGCATAGTGAACACCGTAAAAACTAAACCCAAACGGGAGGAATCACTGTTTTTTTTCCATTCCAACCCACAAAGAATTTTTTCTAGATTTCTAGTACATTATAAGGTGAAAATTAAGGAAGGAGGGAAAGAAAAAAGCACAAATGAAAATCCGATAAATGGCTGTGGCGGGAAGGGGTTTATTTGCAATAGTAGAAAAAAATACATATTTGGTATCGCCGTAATCTTACTGGCCCATAGAATAAAGGTAACATATTATTTATGCAGCAGGGTGAATGGCGCAGGTTTAAAATGTTGTAATGTGCAACAGAGATAAAACAAAAAAAAAACAACACAAATTAATTATCGCTATACTCATAACGACCCGCAAAATATAGTTATTTTTGTCGCACAAAGAATATCGTAAAGAATAAATCAAAAAAATAAAATCAAAAAATACAATTTGTTTTGCAAAAAACAAGCCCTTATATGGCTACGTCGACAGAAAATTTAAAAAGTTATGGCTCACGGAACGTAGTGATAAAAAAATAAAATAATTACTGCATCCCTCTTAGTGACCGCCAATACGCCTTTTCACGGCGGTTACTAAGGGGTCTTAGGCTAGGCCGCCGCCGCTTTTTCACGGCAGCCTAGTCTAAGTCCTGATGACTGCCGGATCTTGCTCCAATGGTAGCCATAGAAGTTTACTTAGATCGGGGCCGTTTAACCCCTTAAATGCTGCGGTCAATAGCGACCACGGCATTCAAGTCATTTACAGAGGGAGGGAGCTCCCTCTGTCACCCATCGTCGGCCCACAAATGCAATACTGAGTATACCAAAGCATTATATCTGCGATCAAAAGATCTAGTGGGACTAAAAAAAATAAGTAATACATGTTAAATAAAAATTATTAATAAAGATTACAGTAAATAAAACAATAAACCATTTTTTCCATTTAAAAGGGGTTTTATTTATTAAAAATTTAAAAAAGAAATAAAAGTACACATATATTGGATCGCCACGACCGTAATGACCCAAACAATAAAGTTAACATGAAATTTAAACTGCAAGGGGAACACCGTAAAAAAAAAAACGCAAAAAATTATTGCAGAATTGCTATTTTTTTCCATTGCCCCCCAAAAAGGTGATAAGAAAAAAAAAGTCCCATGTATCCAAAAGCGTAGCTAGGTTCTCCAGCACCCGGGGCAAAGATTCAGTTTGGCCCCCCCACCGAACTTCTTTCCCGACATATCCTTCTCCCTCGCCATGTTTGTTTCCCCTAACAATCAATGAGGTGTCACATTTTTTTATGTAACTCGAGCATAAAGCCATTTGTACATTTTTCAAGCAATACAGTTCTATATACAACACCAGAACAAAGCTCATTACATATATACAGCACCAGAACTAAGCTAATTACATATATACAGCTCCAGAACAAGCTCATTACATATATACAACACCAGAACAAGCTCATTACATATATACAACACCAGAACAAAGCTCAGTGCATATATACAGCACCAGAACAAACCTCATTACATATATACAGCACCAGAACAAAGCTCAGTGCATATATACAGCATCAGAATAAAGATCAGTACATATATAAAGTGTCAGAACCAAGCTCAGTACATAAATACAGTGCCAGAACCATGCTCAGTACATATATACAGTGCCAGAACCTAGCTTAGTACATAAATACAACACCAGCACAAATACAGCTCAATTAATTGCAACCCCTGCAGAATAGGTTTGCACTAAATTGTATACAGCTCCCAGCTTGGCCCAAACAATTTAACGATATGCTGGGAGTGGCTGTTTCACACAAAAAATCATACCACCCATCATCTTGCAGCAGATCATAAAGTGACTACAGTAGATTAGAGGCAGAATAAACATTTACATTAAGTGACTCACCAGTGATGATCTCCGATTCTAGTTGTTCTTTTTCACTTTTTTTCCCCATCTGGTGACTTCTCCCGGCCACAGCCCATTTCTGCAGTTTGCAACTCCATGTCTCCAGCTTGCAACTCCATGTCTCCAGCTTCTCACTGTTCAAACATTTCTGCACCTATAAACAAAGATAAAGTTATCATGGTGCCAGACACTGCACACCTAAATATAATAGCACCATACACTGCACCTCTAATTATAATAGCAACATACACTGTCCCTGATTATGATAGCACCATACACTGCACCTCTAATTATAATAGCACCATACACTGTGTCCCACACACACACACACACACACACACACACCGTGCCCCCTGTAGATAGTGCCCTCCATAGAGCCCCCTGTAGATAGTGCCCTACATAGAACTTCCTGTAGATAGTGATCCCGTAGAGTCCCTGCTAATAGTGCCCCACATACAGCCCCCTGTAGATAGTGTCCCACATGTAGCCCCCCTTGTAGATAGTTCCCCATATATAGCTTCCCTGTAGATAGTGCTCCACATATAGCCCACCCCTGCATATAGTGTCCAACATATAGCCCATCCCTGTAGATAGTGCCCTACATATATCTCCCCTTATAAATAGTGCTCCACATATAGCCCACCCCTGTATATAGTGCCACACATATAGATCCCCTATAGTGCTCCACATATAGCCCACCCCCGTATATAGTGCCTCACTAACAGCTCCCCATATAGTGCTCCACATATAGCCCACCCCTGCATATGGCCAACCCCAGTATATAGTGCCTCACATATAGCTCCCCATATAGTACTCCACATATAGCCCATCCCTGTATATAGCCCCCTCTGTAGATAGAGCTGACCTCTGTATATAGCCCCCCTGTAGATAGAGCTGACCTCTGTAGATAAAGCCCCCACCCTGTAGATAATATCACTCACATTTTTATTAGAATAAAAAAAAAAACTTGACACACTCCTGCTCCCACGCCGTCCAGTGGCAATGTAGACCTGCTATCTTCTGAGCAGGTCTGCTGGAGTTACATCCTCGCACTGCTTGCGTCGTTGAAAGGCGCCGATTGACATGGTAAGTCATTCTGCTCTGCCAATCAACGGCTTTCATAGACGCAAGCATCGCGCCGCTTGTGTCTATGAAAGGCAGTGATTGGCAGGGCACTATGACTTGCCCTGTCAATCAGTGCCTTTCAACAATGCAAGCGGCGCAAAGAAGTAACCACATCGCTTGAGTCGTTGAAAGGCGCTGAATGGCCGGGCACAGAACGTACCCATCCATTTATCTAATACAGTGCAGGGGGTGGCGGTGGCTGGTGTTGGCATTGGCGCCGCCACCCCTCTTAGAGAGGTAGTAGGGCGCAGTCATGGACGGTGAAGTCCTAGCAACCCCCCCACTTTCCCTCTTAGTTGCGCCCGGGGCACATGCCTCGCCTGCCCCCCCTAGCTACGCCCCTGCATGTACCCCAAAAAAGTACCACAAAAAACAAGCCCACATATTACTAAATTGACGGAAAAATTAAAAAGTGACGATGCAAAAACAAATAATTTCAGTTCAAATGTTTTTTTTATTGTGCAAAAGTCGTAAAACATAAAAAACCTATACATATGTGGTATCACCGTAATCGTACCGACCCATAGAATAAAGTTAACATGTTATTTATGCCGCACGGTAAACAGCATAGAACAATGGCGGAATTGCTGTTTTTTTTTTCTATTCCCCTCCAATAAAAGTTAAACAAAAAATTATATGTACCCGAAATGGTGCCATTAAAAATTACAAATGACTTGTTTGCTCCATGGTTAAATAATTAATTAATTATTTCATTATTAAAAAAATACAACTAATTCCACAAAAAAAAAAGACCTCGGCTATGTCGATGCAAAAATAAAAATGTTATAGCTCTTCAAATGCGACGATGGAAAAACGAAAAAAATAGCTTGGAAATTAAGGCCTAAATAGGCTGGTCACTAAGGAGTTAAAGCCCAAAATAACTGTTTAATAAAAGAATAAAGGACTTGAGATGAGAAAACCTATTAGACACATATGACATTAGGTCCAAATTTCCCAAAAGCTTAAAATTCGTCAAAATGTGAAAGTTTTGGTGTTCGCAGCGCAAGAATTGTCAAAATGGTGGCCACTGGTGAGCGCTGTCCACCAATTGGCCAATTATATAAATAAAAGAGGAGAGAGAAGGATTATTAAAAAAAATTAAATAAACCAAACATACTCACCACCTTCCCTGGTCTCCTGACGTGTCCCTGCCGGAAAGTGAGATGACGTAGCTGTGATCGCTGCAGCCAATCCCAGGCCACAGTGATCACATGGGACAGCTACGTCATCTCACCTGCCGGTAGCGACGTGTCGCTACTGTAGTACAGCGTATGTGTTGATTGTGTTTTTTTTTATTTTTGTGAAATCGCATGTACCCTGATTGCCTTGTTTGACCCTCTGATGTCTTCAAGGACTGTAACAAACTTAGATTCAGTCCTAGAAGACGTTAAATAGTCCGATAGGCCTATCGGGGGACTTGCGATTCGCAAAACGAATTTGGACCGAAACGAACGGCTGATTTAAAAGAAAATTCGCTCATCGCTATTAAGGACTCTGCACTGCAAGGCAGCAATGCTAACCAATCTGCACTGTGACATTGTAAATACTTATTATTAACACTATAGCAGGAGATGTCACTTCTGGTCATATTTGTGACATCATCAGATAAAGTACAGGAGGCCATTGTTACCTCACTGCATGATGTCATAATGACTGTGACTCTATATGAACTGGGGTTTAGGAGGGGCGACTGCTCAGTCCAGGATATGAAGATAAGCAGACACAAGATACTTCACCATGAGGATCTCACAGAGAATAGCGGAAGCTTCTGATGTGTGTGAAGTCACCAGTCGGAATCCGGAACACTGGAAGAGGAGAACTTCATGCACGAGCCGCATGGCAGGGGAAGAACAACAGGAAAACCGGGGGCTTTGGCTTATATACACGGTGATAGGAGGTTCAGTCATTTACTTTCAGTTTTTGGGACCAAGAAGAAAAACAGTAATGTGGAGGAAAATCTGCCGCCATGATGTCAGCAATCTCCAAACATTGAAGGTATGTACATGATATATATGTTCATTTAATCTGAAAATGTGGGATATTTGAGAATTTGGGGGTTTGTTATACATTATGGCCCATATTTACTGGGTAGTTTATGTCAGTTTATTTTGTAAGCTTAACCAAATAAAGTTGCAAACGGTGACATGCAACAAATTTGGTGTCAAATTTATCTTTGCTCGTCACTTGACAAATTTAAAAAGTGACAAAAAAAGTCCCATTTATTAACAGGTTCCCGACCGCTGGCCGTAAATATACGGCCAGCGGTCAGGGTCTCTAAAGTCCGGCGTATAGTATATATACGGCCGCACTTCAGAGACTGTGCACGCGCGATCGCGTGCACACAGCTCTATGCCCTGGCTGTTGCTAACAGCCATGGGCACTGGGCAGAATGTCAGGGGTCAATCTTTTGGCCCCTGAACATGTGATCGCTGTGACAACCAATCACAGCGATCACATGCATTTCTGCATAGAAAACAGTGTGCACGCGATCGCGTGCACACAGCCCTGTGCCCTCGCTGTTACCAACAGCTCTGGGCACTGGGCAGAGTATCAGGGACCAATCTGATGGTCCCTGAACATGTGGTCGCTGTGACAACCAATCACAGCGATCACATGCATTCCTGCTTATAAAACAGTGTGCACGCGATCGCGTGCACACAGCCCTGTGCCCACGCTGTTACCAACAGCTCTGGGCACTGGGCAGAGTATCATGGACCAATCTGATGGTCCCTGATCATGTGGTCGCTGTGAAAACCTATCACAGCGACCACATTTGTTTTATTTTGACTTTTCTGGCAGTAAATCTCCTGCCTCTTTTCTTCTCCTCAAACATTGTTTCAGTTTGAGGAGAAGAAGAGACTCGGGAGAATTGCTGCCAGAAGATTACAGTTACAGTTACAAAAAAATACAGTTACACTCTAAAACATTCTCTGTATAGATAGATTTCTATCTATCTATACAATCTATCTATCCATCTATCTTTTTTTCTATCTATCTACCTTTCTTTCTTTTATTCTATTAGAATAGGCAGGTAGGGAGTATATAATTATATATATATCCACATATATATAATATATATAGCAATAGCGGTTTATTTTCTTGTTAGCGGTAGTGTAGATATATATAGCAGTTAGTTTGTGTGTTTTATAAAAAAAAAAAAAAAAAAATAATTTGTTTAGTTAGTGTTAGTGTTAGTTACGTTATGGCGAGGAAGTTGTTTAGCGCCGAGGAGGCATACGCCATGCTGTGGTCTGAGTCGGAGACCGCATCAGAGATGGCGTCCGAGATGGAACCTGTTTTGGGCAGTGACGATGACAGCGTCACTTCAGGTTCATCTTCAGGGGACGTTGTCCCTGATGCAGTCGAAACTGCAGAACATGAAAGCGCAGGGCCAAGTAGCGCTGTAGCACGGGACAGCCTGGTCCCTCCAGTCCAGGCTCTTGTATGGGCACCTGCCCCATCTTTTGGGCCTAGAATCCACGGATTTACGGCCACTCCTGGCATAACCGTGGACAATACAAATTTTGTCCAAATGGATTACTTCCATTTATTTATAACGGACGACATCCTAAATCAGATTGTCCACGAAACAAATTTATATGCCACGCAATATATAAGGCAGAAACCTTCATCCACCCATGCCAGAGATTGGACGCCCACCAATTTGCAGGAATTAAAATTTTTTTTGGGGCTCACCCTAAATATGGGTATTGTCAAAAAGCCCTCCATTAGGTCTTACTGGTCAACAAGACCCGCCCAAGCCACCCCAGTATATTCTGCAGTAATGCCCAGGTCTCGTTATGAGACAATAATGAGGTTCCTCCACTTCAATGACAACGCACAGGCCCCCCCAAGTACCGATGCAAACCGGGATCGGTTGTTCAAAATAAGACCGCTAATAAATTCCCTGAATAATTTATTTCTGCAACTCTACACCCCTGAGCAGAATGTAAGTGTGGACGAATCCCTCCTCAACTTTCATGGCAGACTTAGCTTTCGCCAATATCTACCTTCCAAAAGGGCAAGATATGGCGTTAAGCTCTACAAATTGTGTGAAAGCGGGTCAGGATATACCACCGCCTTCAGGATTTATGAAGGGCGGGACCGCACAATAAATGTTCCTGGATGCCCCCCTGATCTTTCCACCAGCAGTAAGATTGTGTGGGAGATAATGCAGCCTCTGCTTCACAAGGGGTACCACCTGTACTGTGATAATTTTTATTCGAGTGTGCCCCTGTTTAGGCATTTGCATGCTGCAAGGACTGGGGCATGTGGTACCATGCGCAAAAACAGAGTTGGTTTTCCACAGAAATTAGTGGGGAAGCGCATGGTAAAGGGGGACTCCTGTGCTTATGCATCTGAAGAATTGCTGGCGGTCAAGTTCAGGGATCGCAAAGATGTGTATGTGCTAAGCACGATTCATACCGCAGGAACAGTGGCAGTGAGGGAAAGAGGGGCAACATCGGACAAGCACAAACCAGTGAGCGTGTCCGAATATAACAAGTACATGGGGGGGGTGGATTTAAGCGACCAGGTTTTACAGCCCTATTTAGTAAAACGCAAAACTAAAACCTGGTACAAAAAGGTGGCCATTTATTTGTTACAGGTGGCCATCCACAACTCATTTGTGCTCTATAAAAAAAACAGAGGCAGAGACACATACCTGGATTTCCAGGAAAAAATTATTGAAGGCCTCATTTTTGATGTTCAGGACACCCGAGAATGCCCCCAGTCTGAGGATGTCACGCGACTGACTGAAAGACACTTCATCAGTCGGATTCCCCCAACAGCAACCAGAAGCAACCCCCAGAAAAAGTGCCGCGTCTGCAGAAAAGACGGGCACCGCAAAGATTCCCGATATTTCTGTCCCTCATGTACCTCACAACCAGGCCTGTGCATTGAGCCATGTTTTAAAAAATACCACACTGTTCTGAATTATTAGATTTTAGTTAATTTGTTGAAAATATATTTGCCCTACATTACGTTTTTATTTTTCCCCTGATTTTACTCCAAGGGTGAGGGAAGGAATGGGTGGGGGGTGGATGTCATGTTTAATGTTTTCTAAAGTTCATCTGCTGGAGAGCTCCATTTGCATTAACCTGCAATTTCTTATTTTAGAAAACCCCAAAAAATAAATTCCCATTATACCCCTAGATGAATATTTTGAGATTTCTGCTTCAAGAGCAGATATTTTGGAAGTGTTATAGAAACTCTGTTGAGTTTTGTAAAACCAGCTTTGAAAAAAAGCGATTTGTGAAATAATCTTCTTCTATCCTCCGCCCTCCTACATCTCTATGTGATAAATAAGGCCACATATTTGGTATCCCCATGCACGGGAGAAGTGGCAGAATGTGAACGGAGATTAATTTTGACCGTGGTCTATACCGTGTGTGAAAAATGCTGGTATAAACTGACGCATTTGCTAAAAAATTGCTAATTTTATTTTGATCCATCTTATTCAAGAAACTTTCAGAAGAAAACTGGACTGTCTAAAAATATGATAAACCCCTTGAAGGAAACCTTGTGGGGTCTACTTGTGTGAATGAAGTCATTTATGGGGTGTTTCTAATGTTTCAGCAGCATTAGGCCCCCCAGAAAACAGTATACGGCTATAAAATCAAATGCAAAATTCCTGGACCAAAAAGACTCCTTTTATGCCAAGCCCTGGCACATGCCCGCACAGTGAATAAGGCACACATATTTGGTATCCCCATGCACGGGAGTAGTGGAAGAACGTGAAAGGAGATGAATTTTGGCCGTGGTCTATACCGTGTGTGAAAAATACTAGCCTAAACTGACACATTTGCTAAAAAAGTGCTGATTTTATTTTGTTCCATCTTATTCAAGAAACTTTCAGAAGAAAACTGGACTTGCTAAAAATATGATAAACCCCTTGAAGGAAACCTTGTGGGGTCTACTTGTGTGAATGAAGTCATTTATGGGGTGTTTCTAATGTTTCAGCAGCATTAGGCCCCCCAGAAAACAGTATGCGGCTCTAAAATCAAATGCAAAATTCCTGGACCGAAAAGGCCAAAAAGCCTCCTTTTATGCCAAGCCCTGGCACATGCCCGCACAGTGAATAAGGCACACATATTTGGTATCCCCATGCACGGGAGAAGTGGAAGAACGTGAAAGGAGATGAATTTTGGCCGTGGTCTATACCGTGTGTGAAAAATGCTAGCATAAACCGACGCAATTGTTAAATTCTTGCATTTTTTTCCAATTTTGCCCACTTTAGAGAAAAAAAATAAAAATGATATATACTGACAAATGCCACTAAAACAAAGCCCTATCTGTCCTTTAAAAAGAGTGTAAAATTCAAAGATGAACTTTATTCACCTGCTGAGTTATAGTCATCTAAAGAAGCGCATAGCAAAATTGTGAAATTTGCTCTGGTCATTTAGCTGTAAAACAGCCTAGTCCTTAACCGGTTAAAGTAAACTATGTTAAAATGGCACAAATTTTGCCCTTATTATTTTATTGCAGGGAGGAGTTCTGGACGAGCGGCTGAAGATGAGAACAGTGAGATTGATCAAAATCGTATGTAACGTGACAATTCTATTTTTAATTCTATATTTGGTGCCTTCCGATGTCATAATACACTGATTATACAGGTCAAGGCAAATACATGGAATTAGAGATGAGCGAACCGGGAGAACCGAACCCGTTTTTGGTCCGAACATCGCGAAAAGTTCGGTTCGCAGCGAATCCGAACTTCACCGGGTTCGGCCGAACACGTTTTGACCGAACCCGGGCGGGCAGAAAAAAATATTACAAAAATATTATACTAATCGGCAGCCACTTGTCTCTATCAATCACTGATAGAGAAAAGAGGCTGCTGATTAAAAATAAAATAAAAAGCATTTCATACATACCCGGTCGTTGTCTTGGTGACGAGTCCCTCTTCTTCCTCCAGTCCGTCCTTCTTTCCTGATGCGGCAGCCTGTGATTGGCTGCAGTGGCCGCTGCAGCCTGTGATTGGCTGCAGAGGCCGCGGCAGCCTGTGATTGGCTGCAGAGGCCGCGGCAGCCTGTGATTGGCTGCAGCGGCCGCGGCAGCCTGTGATTGACTGTAGTGGCCGCGGCAGCCTGTGATTGGTGGGAGTTTGGCGCGAGTACGAATGGCTTTGGTGCTGTGCACCCATTTCTCTCCTTCTCAGCATTTAAATCAGGGGTCTCAAGCATGCGGCCCGCGGGCCGCATGCGGCCCCTGGGGCTGTCATCTGCGGCCCGCGGGACACAGAGCCGCTAGTATCGGCTCTGCTCCGAGACTCTGGAATTCCCTGACATCGTTGTCCACATACGAACAGCGATGTCTGTGGCTTCCCCAGAGCCGGAGTCCCGGGCAGAGCACTAGTATCGGCTCTGCTCCGGGACGCTGCGGAATTCCCTAACATAGCTGCCCATATATGGACAGTGTTTTAGGGTCTTCCCCAGAACGAAGTCTCAGCCAGAGCGCTAGTATCGGCTCTGCTCCGGGACGCTGCTGAATTCCCTGACATAGCTGCCCATATATGGACAGTGTGTCAGGGTCTTCCCCAGAGCGGAGTCCCGGGCAGAGCGCTAGTATCGGCTCTGCTCCGGGACGCTGCGGAATTCCCTGACATAGCTGCCCATATATGGACAGTGTGTCTGGTGCTTCCCCAGAGCCGGAGTCCCGGGCAGAGCGCTAGTAGGCTCAACCTGGTACTCCGGCTGGGCTCCTGACATGCCTGGGACTCCTGCTCTGGGGAAGCCCCTGACATCATTGTCGATGTATGGACAGCGATGTCAGAGGCTTCCCCAGAGTCCCGGAGCAGAGCCGATAATAGCGCTCTGCCCGGGACTCCGCTCTGGGGAAGACCCTGACACACTGTCCATATATGGGCAGCGATGTCAGGGAATTCCACAGAGTCCCGGAGCAGAGCCTGTACTAGCGCTCTGTCCGGGACTCCGGCTCTGGGGAAGCCCCAGACATCGCTGTTCATATGTGGACAGCGATGTCAGGGAATACCGCATCGTCCCGGAGCAGAGCCGATACTAGCGCTCTGCCCGGGCTCCGCTCTGGGGAAGACCCTGACAAACTGTCCTTATATGGGCAGCTATGTTAGGGAATTCCAGAGGCTCTGGGGGAGCCCTAGACATCGCTGTTTGTATGTGGACAACGATGTCAGGGAATTCCAGAGTCTCAGAGCAGAGCCGATACTAGCGGCTCTGTGTCCCGCGTGTAAGGGTGCTCTTGTACTTACCTCTCCCTGGGGGGCCAACGCAGGAATACGGGCTTGTCGGCCCGCTCAGAAGTCGGCTCCGGACGAAGGAGCGTCTTTGGCATCATGGCAACGGCCGCACTGTCGACAGCCATGACGCATGCGCCCAATGGCAAACAGGGCGAAATCTCGCGCTGCGGGACTTGGAGGAGGAGAGAAGAGGAGGGACACGGCCGGCTGACAGGGAGCGTGGCAAGCGAGGGGGGCGGAGCAAGCGAGTGGCGCGAAAAAGGAGTAGGACGGAGAGGTGACGAGAGACAAGAGGAGAGGTTTAAGAGAGCAGGTGTCCGGACCGGAGAGAGAGACCGCCGAACAGGGGTCCGGACAGGGAAAGTGAGCTGCAAGGAAGGTCGCCAGGAGAGAGGAGGCAGGAGCCTGACAGCACGTGGACTCCCCACTGTAGCCTTGGAGACAGAGGACAAAAGAGCAGCACGGGTGTTGCTGCTACAACCCTTCAGAAGAACAGAGGACTGGCCGGAGCACAAGGAGTGTGCCAACAGCCACAGGTACCGTGCCCAGACCTTAAGACCCCTGACCAAGAGCTAGAGTCCCGTCTTAAAGAAAGTGCCCTTGTCCTAGTCAGTGACTGTTTCCTGGAGTGACGTCCCTCGCTAATTACCACCACCGTACGCCCAGAAGACTAGTCCCAAAAGGGACAAACAACTCATCCTGAGCTATTCCCAAAGGCAAGGCAGACTTGCTAGCTTATTAACCGCGCCAGTGTCCCTGCGTGTCCTCCAGAGTAAAGCACTGCATGTAACCCTTGCATGGAACTGTTGTTGATAAAGCACCGCATGTAACCCTTGCATGGAACTGTTGTTGATAAAGCACCGTATGTAACCCTTGCATGGAACTGTTGTTGACAAAGTACCGCCTGTAATACTTGCATGGAATTGTTGTTGATGAATCTTGCTGGAACAGGAGCAGGCAGAAGGAACGGCCGGGTTGACGGAACTTTATCGGACTATTAGCTGGACTTCGTGTAAACCTTAGCGTTAGCCCGCCAGTTCAGTTGTGTCCTAGGGGGTCCACCGTTCGGACCACCGGCTGAGGAGAGAGAGGGTTGTCATGAAAGGTAGCGGATAGCTCCGCAAGGACCCGTGACGGTGCTAGTAGGTACGTTAGTCGCTGATTCCCACGACGCGACCCGTGGGCCGAGAGTGTGACTCTTACCCTAGGGTAGGCTGCCAGTAGCGGGTAGCTCCCGCCGTGACTGACCGCGGCGTGTCCCTAGCCAAGACGGCAACGTGGTGTCAGGCACAACCTCTCTCCGGGGGACTTCCAGCGGGATCGAAGTCCTCAACCTCAGGATTCCTGTCTGCTCCATAGAAGAAGATTTACTGTTATCTGCTCGCTGAAGTAAAGAAGTATAAAAGAAGTCGTATCGACAGCGGTAGTTCCTCCTACACACGGGCCACAGATGACAGCCCCAGGGGCCGCATGTGGCCCGCGGGCCGTGTACTTTAGACCCCTGGTGTATATGTACATTTTTCAATACTGCGTTAGCCACAAGGTCATGAATTTCTAATGACCCACCTTTAAACATGAACCTAACTTCTGTATGTTTCCTGAAGAGAGACATTTTTTTTTTTATTGGCCTGTAATTGGCTGCAGCGGCAGCCTGTGATTGGCTGCAGAGGCGGTCACGTGACGTGCGTGACCGCCACTACAGTATGTGATTGGCTGCAGCGGCGACATGGATGAAACGTCATCGCTGGAGGCCTGACAGGAGGAATGTAAGTATGCACGTATATTTTTTATCTTTTTTTTATTACATTAAAATTTTATTTTCCGCGCGCCGAGCATGGTTCTGTCAAGGTTGCTGAAAGAGTTAGTGCAGCCCATTAACTCTTTCAGCATCCTGGACAGTACCATGCTCGGCGCACGGAAATTACAGGTTCGGTCAGAACTTGTTCGGTCCGAATCGAACTTTTTCGTGAAATTCGGCGAACCAGCCGAACCGAACTTTTCATAAGTTCGCTCATCTCTACATGGAATGTATTTTGACTTTAGCAAGACCCATGTTTGATGTCCTCCTATAACTCCTCCGTGTCACACATGCCAAGATTCCTTACACGTTATCCCATAGCCTCTCATGGTTGTGTCCTCCTAGACCATGGACCTTGTTTGGTCTGCATAGAGGCTGAACAGTTCTCAGTGGTCCATGACTATTTTTTGGTGGTATAACAGGGAACGATGGTTTCCCACAGTTCAAGCAGAAGACACCTGCTATATGCTATGTTCACCAGTGAGGCAAATCCAAGCTGGGAAGGAGGTAATTGCATGTTACTTGTGGCCATTAGAAGGAGAAAAACTGAAAGAGGGAGGACATCAATTGTGAGCCTAAGAAGTTGATTGTGTAAAAAATGGCTTTCAGACCAAAGGCCTAATCCCTGCCCTCCTGGAGTCGGCCATTTGCTTTACACCACATCAGGGACCTGGTATAATGGAACTGGCCTTCTCCTGTGACCTAGGAGGGCAGTGTTTTCTTTCTCTTTCACCAGCAGAGATGACCATAGCCGAGCTGTGATGTCCGTAGTCCGATCAGTGGAGGAGCGACCTGCATGATACTGGGACGTCGTGGAGAACATCTGGGATTGGACATCTTCTTATAACTTATTATTCCATATAATGTCGTAGCTATCAGTAAGATGTTAGTTAGTTAGTTGCATTACAAGCTCTGATCCTGGGTTCTCGGACTGATCGCCTTTTCTCGGGGTCAACAAGGAATTTTCCCCTGTGGCACAAATTGGCTAAACGTGCGCAGGGTTTTTGCCTTCTTCTGGATCAATAGCTTTAGTTAGGAATTTTATTTAAATAAATTGTGTTTAAAAATGAAAGCTCTGTCTCCTCGTCATTTCTCAATATTATATAGCAGTCAGGTATTAGTATATATTATGGGAGGTTATTATGGTTATTTTGCTGCTGATAATCCAATATGGTTGATTCCATGAAGCATTGGATAATATACACATACAGAAGAGAAATACATCATATGATCCATATAAATGCTACTACTATAAAGGAACACTAAGGATCGATGGCACACGATGCGTATTACGTGCGTTTTTGCAGAGCGGATATGCGTGCAGCACCTCTGCAGAGTAATACAGTACCAGCATATTCAATGAGATTCCAGGAAATCTCATGTACACGGTACGGTATTTTTCGGGACTGAAATTGACCTGTGGTGTATTGTTTAGAATCCGCAGCATGTCATTTTATCTTGCGTTTCCGCTTGCAAATTCTATCTGTCTAGTGCAGAGGAAAATCGCAACAAAATTTCTCAGCATGAAAAGGCACCGAAAAACTAATAAAATGGGAGAAAATGCATTGAAAAACGCATCACCTTCAGGTGTGTTTTTTTCCTGAGGTTTTGCTGTGTGTTTTCCACAGTAAAATAAACAACGTGTGCATGTAGCCTAAAGGTAAAAAATACATAAAAATCAAAACAACCCACTTGGTCCTGTTTTGCCTGAGAAATTCTTCTGTGTGGGTCCTAGATCAGCCATTTTCCCCCATCCCTTACTAAGCCACACCCCTCAGCCGTCGGCCAGCGAAGATGGAAGAGATTGGAAGGAACATGAAGAGGTTGTCGATGTTGCTGAGAACCCCAGCGATCAGATGTAATCTATGAAAGGCTTTATTTCGCTGCAGTGCCACCACAGGGTTAAAGGGTAACTAAACGTTTGAAAAACTTCTTACATGTCATAGTGACATGCCAGAAGTTTTGATTGGTGGGGGTTCGAGCACTGAGACCCCCACCAATCGCTAGAACGAAGCAGCAGAAGCCCTCGTGTGAGCGCTCAGCTGCTTCGTGTCTGTTCGGCTTTTTCCGGGAAAGCCGCTGTATCGGAGTACGTGCTCATAGACTTTTTATTGAGTCCGTACACTGATACATTTATTTCTGGAAAAAGCCGAACAGACATGAAGCGTCTGAGCGCTCACACAAGCGCTTTAGCTGCTCCGTTCTAGCGATTGGAGGGGGTCTCAGTGCTTGGACCCCCAGCAATCAAAACTTCTGACATGTCACTATGACATGTCAGAAGTTTGTCAAACGTTTAAGTTACCCTTTAATGCAATGACTTACACACTTCAAAACTATGGGATTTCGGTATAATGCGAGAACGTGCTGATCCTCCAAATTCTAGTTATTTCATTTTCTCACCATTTTCACAGCCATACAAAATCTGTGCAGCATTTTGATATTTGTCAGTATTAAATTTGCTGGTCATTAAAGGGCCATACCCTACAAGATAACTGCTACAATGGGAATTATGTTCTTTATAGAAAATCACTCCCACTTTTGCAGATGTCATTAGTGCATTGTTGCATTAGTATTTTCTCATAAACCTACCGTTAAATCAGGTGCAACCGAATAAAAATATAAAGCAAGTCCTAAACCTGTAACACCTAATAAAACACTTTTTAATAAATGGGAACGGACTGTTTTAGCAACATGACCAATACTTCTTAATTATTTTAAAGAAAAGCCGTCATTGGCGCAACAGAGGGAATCATCTCACGATAAATAGGAGAGGCAGGAAAGTGAGAGGTGTACACTCCCCTGGCGGTATTGTGTTGGGGGACGCGACAACCTGGTAGTCAAAAAGATGTCTATATAGTCCAAGTGCTGGTTCGGGGGACTACTAGCCACTAGTGTCCCAGGCAGAGAATAATCAGTATCGAATGCTGAGATGCACTAGGATATTCTGAGTGCAAGACGGTGAAAAATTACCCTTTTCGAAGGCGGTTTCCTTTGCGGTATTAAGGATGATCCTCTGGAGTCATGCAAATGTTAACCTTTTATTAATATCGTAACATGCAGCATGTTTCAGAGCCGAACCGGCTCCTTCATCGACATTTGACCTATACTTATGTCATAGACGGGAAGCGGGAGTATGGAGCAGGCTCACAGCTCCATCATCTAAGCTGTTAGAAAGAGAGAGGCGGCCCCCTCTGACAGCCCATCGGGTGCAGATCGTCATCATGGCGGCCTGGGGGCCAAATGAAGGCCTCCATGTCTGCCATCTTTGTACTCATATTAAGCTCTGCCTGCAACAGCGTTTAACAAAATCCTATGAAAATCAAGTTTTACTGCAATACGTTATTATTGCACTATATCATGCAAACGATCCAATGATCACTGGTTCAAGTCCCCTAGGGGGACTAAAGAAAAAAGTAAAAAAACGGTTAAAGTTTTTTTATGTACAAAAAAGTTATTAAAAATTAAAAAAAAGCCATGTAAAAAATAAATTATAAAAACACAGCTGGTATTACCACCATCTGTAAAAGTCCGAACTATTACAATTCCACGTTACTTAATCCGCAGGGTGAACGCTGCAAAAAGACAAAAATGCCAGAATAGCTGGTTTTGGTCACCTCATCTTCCACAAAAAAATTTAATAAAAAGTGATCAAAAGATTTAGGTACCCTACAATGGTACCAATAAAAACTATAGCTCGCTCCGCAAATAATAAGCCCTCACATTGTTTAATTGATGGAAAAATAAAAAAGTTATGGCTCTCCTAACATAGCAACACAAAAAAGCAGTTGGAGGGGAATGCCTCACTAAACTACTGAACTGCTGCTTCAGACCTCAATACTAGCCAGGAGGCTTCACCTGCTTCTGGGATACAGGTGGCAGGGGTACCACACCAGCCTCCCCCATCCCTGCCTCCAGCGTGCAGCTTTCTAGTCCTGCATGTTAGGGGGTAACCCCTGCCCTTTCCTGCCCACAGGAGTATATTTTCCTGCCTAGACCTGCTTGAGTGCCGCATCTAGTCTCTACGCAGGCCTTCATACGCTACACGGCTGCCTTGCCTTCTAGACACTGGGGTACCCTCCCACCGCTTAGATCATTGCTTCGCTCAGGCTGATCTCACTTCCACGTATTTGTTGAATCTTTGCTAGCAAATGTGATTGGAGCGTGGCCTTCCCATCCCCGGCTCCCTCAGACACATATACAAAGCAAGATGGTGAAAATTGGTCAGGCTAAACACGGAGACCCTCCTACTACTCCCAAACAAAAGAAATCCCAACCGGACATGGATAAATTCTTGAAAAGACGCTCACCCCCAAAGATCTACATCTTCCACTAAACGGTCATTGCTGCCTAACGATCAGCGTGACACTTCTGATGCTGAAAGTTACATGGAGGAAGAAGTGGCACCTGACCCACCTTCTATGATCTCCATTTCTACTAAAGGCTTGCAAAAGATTATCGAGAAAGCCCTACAACCTGTAATGCGAGAACTTGACGATATTTTGCAGGAAGTCCACCACATTGGAGCTAGAGTTGAGCTACTTGAAGAAACCCAAACTGCTCTTCTTACTCACGGAGATGCGACCTCCTTGGCACTTCAGGCTTGTCAAACTCATCTGAATTCTCTTCACACCTATCTGGAAGATCAGGATAATAGGGGAGGTGCAATAATCTGCAGATAAGGGGAATGCCGGAAAACTTCCCTCCACATGAGACCATGTCCATGACTAAGAAAATCCTGGACTTTGTCCTCAGCCCTGATTCACCCCCAGACCTACAGATTGAAAGAGCTCATAGGGCTCTAGTCCAAAACCCAAAGAAGGTGAACCACCAAAGGATATTGTATGCAAGCTACTGTCTTTTCCTGTCAAAGAAGCGGTACTCCGCAAGACACGCGATATAGATTGTTCGTGTGAAGCTGGCTGGCGGTCGCGGGGTGGATCGCCGCGTCACAACAGATACACGCCCCCCCAGGTACGTCACAGGGAGGTGTGGGAGGTGGGTTGATTCCATGGGGGTGTGTCAGGAAATATAAAAAGCAGGGAATCCCTCAGTGCAGTGACGGCACACGCCAGGAACAGGCGTCTTTTTGTTTACCTCCAACTCGGAAGGACTAAACTTCTTGCCACTGCAAGAATGTTTTAAACAGGATACCCCTTGCCACTGCAAGCAGGCTCAGACTTATGAGCCTTCGTCTCATACTAATTGACAGCAACACTGATCTCTAGGCAGCTGAACCTCAAACTTGGATACAGCTGCTGTTTTGACCCATCTCCCCTGAGGAACTGCTTGGTCAGCAGGGAAACGCGTTGGGAGAAATATTTACCATCTATCACTTCAGGAGAAGCCATATAACCACCCTCGGACACATTGACCAAAAGGACTACCAACTGAAAATAAGGGGTAGGAGGGCAACTGCCCCAGGTCTTTTACTTTAATCTATATATGTGGTCCTTGCAAGAGGAAAAGATATTGGATAAAACCTCCTGATGAAAGTGATCATTATACATCACAATACCAAGAAAACTTATTTAAGGCGGACTGATATTTTCTTGCTGTCTTCAGAAATTTTGTTTGATTTTTGATATAAATCATTGAATACGAATTGGCATGCAGTATTGGCATTTGATATCCTTACTCATTGACACATGTTTGTTATCTATTTTAAACAAGTTCAGTAAAAGTTATATTTTATTACTCCGGATCTATTTTCATTTCCTATCATTTCCAAGGTCGGTTGTCCATTGTTCATTCAGCGGAAGACCTAGAGAATGCTTGCCCTCCACTAGACCTCGACCATACCACCATCCCCTTTTGGAAACCTTACACAGATGTAGCCTCTCTTCCCTCTCTGCCTAAGCCTGATGTCTGGCTGAACCCCAGACCAGCAAATAATCCTCTCTGACAGACTTGCGGCCCTGCTTAGGATTGTGTTTTATTTGCATCCATTCTATGTCTGTCTAGAGATATGTTTGTGTACAGGTTTATTGTCTTAACTTTTTCTCTTTAGGTGGTTTAAAATCTGTGCTTTAAAAATGTTTAGCTACAGTCTGCCTTGAATTTTTGTTGTTTGGGTGCCGGGATGAGGGGTGCATATTCTTATTCACTCGTTCACTCTTCTCTCCGCCGCCACGCCTCTCTGTCAGTCAGTGCTTAACTGACTAATACCGCACTGTGGATCAGTGCAAATATCTTTACTACAGCATTTGAAAACAATTACTTCTTATTGTTCTCTTTTCTGTGTTTCTCATCTTTTCTTTCTTTCTCTCTTCATACTGGTGCATTTATGTCACAGATTCAGGGTACGACATTGAATGTCAAGGGCTTGAACTCCCCTACTGAACACTCCCAGGTCAAACACTCCCTTAAAAAAATGGATTCGTCTGTGCTGCTGCTACAGGAAACCCACTTGAAAGGTAAAATTCCAAACCTTCCTAAATCACCTTACACTACATGGTTCCATTCATGCAATGATAGTGGCAAACGTAACTGTGTCAGTATAGCTCTACGGTCTGACATTCCCTTTGAATTTGTCTCCCAGATTGCTGATGGCGCAGGCCGCTTTCGTTTCATAAAAGGTAAAGTGGCGAACACCCTGACTACCATTGGGAATATTTAAGCCTGAACTCGGGCCAGATTCCTTGGCTATCTGCGACTCTAGACAAGTTTTCTCAGTTCTCTGAGGGCCTAACGTTTCTGGGAGGGGAATTCAACATTGTGCTTGAGCCCCATCTGGACTCCTCCACGGGAACCTCTGCTCACAGCTACTCAGCTCTGAGGAAAATCCGTAGACTCCTCACATCTTTAAGATTGATGGATGTGTGGAGATTCTTCCACCCCACGGATAGGGACTATACCTTCTACTCCCACCCCCATCATTCTTACCAAAGACTAGATTGCCTGCTCATCATGGATAGCCAACTCCCTTTAATAGATTCCCCCTCTATAGGCAACATTCTCCTGTCTGACCATGCCCCAATGTCCATGTTTCTCAACATACACAGCCTTTTGCCTAGGCAATATAACTGGAGACTTAATGAAACTCTCCTCTACTCGTCGCGCAATAAGCAGCGAGTTGAGGCGGCGCTGAAGACCTACTTTGTTGAGAATAATACGCAGGATGTCACCACTAGCACTATCTGAGAAGCCCATAAGCCAGTGATCAGAGGAGTACTCATAATCATGGGTTCGTTTATGAAGAGAGAGAGGAACCGGGAGATTTATGACCTTCTTTCCCGAATATCTGACCTTGAAAACCAGCATAAACGGTCCGCGGCTCAAGGGGTTCTCTCCTCGCTTATACTTTCCAGAGAAAGACTCAAACAATGTTTGAATTTGCGCACGGCAAAGGCATATACCTCTGCTGCTCACAAATACTACATGCATGGTGATAAGGGGAGCAAACTCATGGCTTATCTAGCTAAAAAGAGAAGGCAGCAGAACTATATCCCCAAAATCAGGTCTCCTACTGGAGCTGTACTTGAGGACACCAATGACATTGCGGCTGAGTTTTGCTCCTATCAAATACTGTATGACCTACGTCCTGGAGAGACACCCAAGGAGCGTGCGGACAGAACTGAGCTGATTGAATCTTTCCTTGACTCCCTCTCTCTTCGTACCTTAACTGCTACGCAAAAAACCCAACTAGAATCCCCTTTTACACTTAAAGAAATCCGTGATGCGCTCTCCAGTATGCCCTCTAGTAAGTCCCCAGGTCCTGACGGTTTTCCGGCCTCATACTATAAACAGTTTGGAGACGTCCTGCTGCCATTCTTCCTCAGAGTATGTAACTCTCTTAACGCTTCTCAACATTTCTCTCCTTCAGCGCTTGAAGCACATATTTCGGTATTACCCTTCGCTATGCGGTAGTTATCGCCGTATATCACTTTTGAATGTGGATGTTAAATTATATGCCAAAATCATAGCTAACAGGATGCAATCCTTACTCTCATTCCTAATTGACCCAGTGCAGATGGGTTTTGTTAAGGGGAGAGAAGGTAAACACAACACTACGCGAGTTCTCCATCTGGTCCAGTACACCAGGTCAAGAAATATCCCTTTGGTTCAGTTGTCTACTGATGCAGAGAAAGCTTTCGACCGGGTGGACTGGACCTATATGGTCAAGGCGCTTTCCCGTTTCGGCTTTCAACAACTCTTCGTTCACAAAATCCTGTCTCTGTACACTTCCCCACATGCTAAGGATTGAGTAAATGGCCACCTATCGAGGCCTTTCCAGATCATGAATGGAACAAGACAGGGTTGTCCACTCTCTCCCCTCCTTTTTGTCCTCACAATTGAGACTTTGATCCAGAGTCTGCGTCAGGAGCCACTTCTGTCGGGGGTCGCCATTGGTGACAGAGTGCATTGCACAGCGGCATTTGCCGATGACTTGCTTATTTTCATCACCAACCCCTCCACAGCCCTACCCCGATTTCAAGAGATGTTTATCCATTTTGGTGACTTATCCAATTTCAAAATTATTTCTAGCAAATCCGAGGGACTATGTGTCTCCTGCACTCCAGCTCTATTAAAGTCTCTGAAACTCAGCTCCCCCTTCCTACTGCGTTCAGATAGTATAAAATACCTAGGAATTAATTTAACTCCCTCACTTGAACACTGGTATCAATACAATTACACACCTTTACTCTCCGAGATTAAAGCCACTATCCTGTCTTGGCATATCCCATATATTTCATGGATTGGTAGAACCAACATACTTAAAATTATTATTCTCCCCAAACTCCTTTATCTATTCCAAACTCTCCCGATTCCCCTCCCTAGAGCCTTTTTTGCTACCATTAGACAACAGTTTTCTAAATACATTTGGAATAATATTAAACCCAGAATAGCATTTCACACTCTTATTCGTACAAAACGCTCAGGGGGAGAGGGCTTCCGGATATTGAATCCGAATACCACTCCGTACAATTAGCCAGGATAACTGAGTGGTTTGATAATGCCTCAATTAGACTTGGGTTTCTCGTGAAGGAGGCCACCATAGGCATGTCCCTTACCTCCCTTCTGTGGCTTAACAAACCCAACGCAGCCCTTTTTAAGTCACGCAACTCTCTTACCTCTGCTTCATATCAAACATGGATGAAAGGTGAGGGGATGAAATCTCTGCACAAAATTTTGTCTCCCCTGATGACGGTTCGTGACCTTGTGCAGTCGCAGACTGAGAGGTTTCGAGACTGTTCTTCCCTGCCTGGAAAGGCATCCTGCAGCACGTACGATTCCATATTGACTAACGGGGCTGTTCCTACCCTCACTGAATTGCGGGCTCAACCTGGTTTCTCGCCTGTCAATTTTCTCACTTACACTCACCTCAAAAGGTGTTACCTGGGAGCGTTTATTACACGATATTATAATAATCTCATTAAGATGAATTCATCCATACAGCCCAATTTTCTTAAAGCTTGGGAGTTGGAACTTAAGACTACTTTTTCTGACGAGGACACCAGGGCAGTTTTTCGAAACTCCCTTGGTACCTTAAGATGTATTAAATTGCAAGAATCCTCATACAAACTGACCTCTAGGTGGTACAAGACTCCCTGGGTATTGCATAAAATGTGTAACGAAATTTCCCCAGATTGTTGGAGGTGTCATATAAACCCGGGAACATATTTACATTTGTGGTGGGAGTGTGAGAAAATCTCCCCCTTTTGGGCCGAGATACAAACTGTCCTCAATACTATAACTCATTCCTCTATTGTCATTTCCCCTCGTGTAGTGTTCCTAAACCTGTGGCCAACATTCCCTGGGGGGGCCCCCAGGGAGCTATGGTTACATCTCTTCGCGCCGGCCAAATCTCTATTACCGTTGTATTGGAAGACCGAGGTTGTGCCACGAATAAGTCATTGGCTTAGGAAGGGAGCCCAGCTAGCAAGAATGGAGGAGCTCTCGCATCTTGAATATCACTCTCATGCCAAGTACCGAAAGATCTGGGCACCCTGGTTTGAATTCTGCAAAAATGACTCCTTTCAACACCTCTGGGGTGCAGACTCCCCCTGCATTGGATAAGGACGATTGTTATTCTAGTTTGGGACTACTTTCTAAACTTTCCCGCTAGGTCTGATGTCCTTGGAGACCTCTCTCCTTGCACGTTTCTTTTCCCTCCTTTTCTATCCCCTCCTTCTTTACCCCCTTCCCCTTGACGTTGGTGCAAGTGGTGTGAACATACGCCAGGAAGCTCATACTTCCTTATTGTTCCGTTTGTATAATATGTTCTGTTTAATATTGAGATAACGCATTGTACTTACGTGTCTTCTTATTGTGAATTCTAACAATTACTCGTATATTGTATGTACTGTGGTGCTTATGCATATTGTAATTCGCATTTTGCCTTTCTGTAAAACCTCAATAAAATGTTATTTTCCCAAAAAAAACAAAAAAAAACTATACATATGTGGTATTACCGTAATCGTACCAACCCACAGAATAAAGATAATTATTATTTATGCCGCATGGTAACCAGCATAGAACAATGGCGGAATTGCTGTGGTTTTTTCTATTCCCCTCAAATAAAAGTTAATCAAAAAATGATATGTATCCGAAATTATGCCATTAAAAAATACAACTAATGCCGCAAAAAAAAAGTCCTCGGCTATGTCGATGCAAAAATAAAAAAGTTATAGCTCTTTAAATGCGTCGATGGAAAAACGAAAAAAATTGCTTGGAAATTAAGGCCTAAAATAGGCTGGTCACTAAGGAGTTAAAGCCCAAAATAACTATTTCCTGAAAAGATAAAGGACTTGAGATGAGAAAACCTATTAGACAAATATCAAATTAGGTCCAAATTTTCCAAAAGCTTAAAATTCGTCGAAATGTGAAAGTTTTGGTGTTCGAAGTGCAAGAATTGTCAAAATGGTGGCCACCGGTGAGCGCTCTCCGCCAATTTGCCAATTATATAAAAAAAAGAGGGGAGAAGAGGATTAAAAAAAACGAAACATACTCACCACCTTCCCTGGTCTCCTGACGTGTCCCTGCCGAAAAGTGAGATGACGTAGCTGTGATCGCTGCAGCCAATCCCAGGCCACAGTGATCACATGGGACAGCTACGTCATCTCACCTGCCGGTAGCGACGTGTCGCTACTGTAGTACAGCGTATGTGTTGAGTGTGTTTGTTTTTATTTTTGTGAAATCGCATGTACCCTGATTGCCTTGTTTGACCCTCTGATGTCTTCAAGGACTGTAACCAACTTAGATTCATTCCTAGAAGACGTTAAATAGCCTGATAGACCTATTGGGGGACTTGCGATTCGCAAAACGAATTTGGACCGAAACGAACGGCCGATTTAAAAGAAAATTTGCTCATCACTATTAAGGACTCTGCACTGCAAGGCAGCAATGCTAACCAATCTGCACTGTGACATTGTAAATACTTATTATTAACACTATAGCAGGAGATGTCACTTCTGGTCATATTTGTGACATCATCAGATAAAGTACAGGAGGCCATTGTTACCTCACTGCATGATGTCATAATGACTGTAACTCTATAAGAACTGGGGTTTAGGGGGGGCGACTGCTCAGTCCAGGATATGAAGATAAGCAGACACAAGATACTTCACCATGAGGATCTCACAGAGAATAGCGGAAGCTTCTGATGTTTGTGAAGTCACCAGTCGGGATCCGGAACAATAGAAGAGGAGAACTTTATGCACGAGCCGCATGGCAGGGGAAGAACAACAGGAAAACCGGGGGCTTTGGCTTATATACACGGTGATAGGAGGTTCAGTCATTTACTTTCAGGTTTTGGTTCCAAGAAGAAAAACAGTAATGTGGAGGAAAATCTGCCACCATGATGCCAGCAATCTGCAAACATTGAAGGTATGTACATAATATATATGTTCATTTAATCTGAAAATGTGGGATATTTGAGAATTTGGGGGTTTGTTATACATTATGGCCCATATTTACTGAGCAGTTTATGTCAGTTTATTTTGTAAGCTTAACCAAATAAAGTTGCAAACGGTGACATGCAACAAATTTGGTGTAAAATGTATCTTTTCTCGTCACTTGACAAATTAAAAAAGTGGCAAAAAAGTGGGCGTGGTCTCCAAGGAGACGTAGATTAAGTCCCATTTATTAAAGTAAACTATGTTAAAATGGCACAAATTTTGCCCTTATTATTTTATTGCAGGGAGGAGATCTGGACGAGCGGCTTAAGATGAAGATGAAAACTGTGAGATTGATCAAAATCTTATGTAACGTGACAATTCTATTTATAATTCTATATTTGGTGCCTTCCGATGTCATAATACACTGATTATACAGGTCAAGGTAAATACATGGAATGTATTATGACTTTAGCAAGACCGATGTTTGATGTCCTCCTATAACTCCTCCATGTCACACATGCTAAGATTCCTTACACGTTATCCCATAGCCTCTCATAGTTGTGTCCTCCTTGACCCTGGACCTTGTTTGGTCTGCATAGAGGCTGAACAGTTCTCAGTGGTCCATGACTATTTTTTGGTGGGATAACAGGGAACGATGGTTTCCCATAGTTCAAGCAGAAGACACCTGCTATATGCTATGTTCACCAGTGTGGCAAATCCAAGCTGGGAAGGAGGTAATTGCATGTTACTTGTGGCCATTAGGAGGAGAAAAACTCAAAGACGGAGGACATCAATTGTGAGTCTAAGAAGTTGATTGTGTAAAAAGTGGCTTTCAGACCAAAGGCCTAATCCCTGCCCTCCTGGAGTCGGCCATTTGCTTTACACCACATCAGGGACCTGGTATAATGGAACTGGCCTTCTCCTGTGACCTAGGAGGGCAGTGTTTTCTTTCTCTTTCACCAGCAGAGATGACCATAGCCGAGCTGTGATGTCCGTAGTCCGATCAGTGGAGGAGCGACCTGCATGATACCAGGACGTCGTGGAGAACATCTGGGATTGGACACCTTCTTATAACTTACTATTCCATATAATGTCATAGCTATCAGTAAGATTTTAGTTAGTTGCATTACAAGCTCTGATCCTGGGTTCTCGGACTGATCGCCTTTTCTCGGGGTCAACAAGGAATTTTCCCCTGTGGCACAAATTGGCTAAACGTGCGCAGGGTTTTTGCCTTCTTCTGGATCAATAGCTTTAGTTAGGAATTTTATTTAAAGAAATTGTGTTTAAAAATGAAAGCTCTGTCTCCTCGTCATTTCTCAATATTATATAGCAGTCAGGTATTAGTATATATTATGGGAGGTTATTATGGTTATTTTGCTGCTGATAATCCAATATGGTTGATTCCATGAAGCATTGGATAATATACACATACAGAAGAGAAATACATCATATGATCCATAGAAATGCTACTACTATAAAGGAACACTAAGGATCGATGCACACGATGCGTATTACGTGCCTTTTTGGAGAGCGGATATGCGTGCAGCACCTCTGCAGAGTAAGGCCTCATGCACACGACCGTAAAAACTCCCGTTATTACGGGTCGTAATTACGACCCCTAATAACGGGCTCATAGACTTCTATTGGCGACGGGTGCCTTCCCGTTTTCTCACGGGAAGGTGCCCGTGCCGTTGAAAAAGATAGAACATGTCCTATTTCAGGCCGTAATAACGGCACGGACAGTCCATAGAAGTCTATGGAGCTCTTGTAATGACGGGTGGCTACATGTGTGCACCCGTCATTACGGCAGCGTTGCTAAGCGACGTCAGTAAATAGTCACTGTCCAGGGAGCTGAAAGAGTTAACTGATCGGCAGTAACTCTTTCAGCACCCTGGACAGTGACTACCGATCAGTATAAACCTGTAAAAAATAAAAATAAGACGTTCATACTTACCGACAACTTCCTGCTTCCTCCAGTCCGGTCTCCCGCCCGTTGCCTTGGTGACGCGTCCCTCTCGACATCCGGGCCGACGTCCTGGATGACGTTTCAGGCCATGTGACCGCTGCAGCCAATCACAGGTCAATCACAGGCTGCAGCGGTCACATGGACTGCCGCGTCATCCAGGGATGTCGGGCTGGATGTGAAGAGAGGGACGCGTCACCAAGACAACGGCCGGTAAGTATGAATTTCTTTAACTTTTATTACAGAAAAGGCTGTCCCTTCTCTCTATCCTGCACTGATAGAGAGAAGGGGCTGCCGATTAGTGCAGTGCTATTTTGCTGCCAAAAACGTGCTCGTAAATACGGGTGGAATACGTGTGACACCGGACCCATATTTACGAGCACGGGTTCGTAAATACTGGTGCAAAACGGGTGGAATACGTGTGACACCGGACCCGTATTTACGCCAGTATTTACGGGTGGGAAAAAATACGGTCGTGTGCATGAGGCCTCATACAGTACCAGCATATTCAATGAGATTCCAAGAAATCTCATGTACACGGTACGGTATTTTTCGGGACTGAAATTGACCTGTGGTGTATTGTTTAGAATCCGCAGCATGTCATTTTATCTTGCGTTTCCGCTTGCAAATTCTATTTGTCTAGTGCAGAGGAAAATCCCACCAAAATTTCTCAGCATGAAAAGGCACCGAAAAACGAATCAAATGGGAGAAAACGCACCGAAAAACGCATCACCTTCAGGTGTGTTTTTTTCCAGAGGTTTTGCTGTGTGTTTCCCACAGTAAAATACACAACATGTGCATGTAGCCTAAAGATAAAAAATACATAAAAATCAAAACAATCCACTTGCTCCTGTTTTGCCTGAGAAATTCTTCTGTGTGGGTCCTAGAGTAGCCATTTTCCCCCATCCCTTACTAAGCCACACCCCTCAGCCATCGGCCAGCGAAAATGGAAGAGATTGGAAGGAACATGAAGAGGTTGTCGATGTTGCTGAGAAACCCAGCGATCAGATGTAATCTATGAAAGGCTTTATTTCGCTGCAGTGCCACCACAGGGTTAAAGGGTAACTAAACGTTTGAAAAACTTCTGTCTTAGTGACATGTCAGAAGTTTAAATTGGTGGGGGTCCGAGCACTGAGATCTGCACCAATTGCTCAAATGAAGCAGCAGAAGCCCTCGTGTGAGTGCTCAGCTGCTTTGTGTCTGTTCGGATTTCTCCGGAAAGCCGATGTATCGAAGTACGGGCTCATAGACATTTTTCTCGAGTCTGTACTCCGATACATTCATTTCCGGAAAAAGCCGAACAGATACGAATCGGCTAAGCGCTCACATGAGCACTTCTGCTGCTTCGTTTAAGCGATTGGTGGGGGTCTCAGTGCTTGGACCCTTTCACAGCCATACAAAATCTGAGCAGCATTTTGATATTTGTCACTATTGAATTTGCTGGTCATTAAAGGGCCATACCCTAGTAGATAACTGCCACAATGGGAATTATGTTCCTTATAGAAAATCACTCCCACTTTTGCAGATGTCATTAGTGCATTGTTGCATTTGTATATTCTCATAAACCTACCGTTCAATCAGGTGCGACCGAATAAAAATATAAAGCAAGTCCTAAACCTATAACACCTAATAAAACACTTTTTAATAAAAGGGAACTGACTGTTTAAGCAACATGACCAATACTTCTTAATTACTTTAAAGAAAAGCCCACATTGGCGCAACAGCGGAAATCATCTCACGATAAATAGGAGAGGCAGGAAAGTGAGAGGTGTACACTCCCCTGGCGGTATATGCTGGGGACACGACAACCTGGTAGTCAAAAAGATGTCTATATAGTCCAAGTGCTGGTTCGGGGGACTACTAGCCACTAGTGTCCCAGGCAGAGAATAATCAGTATCGAATGCTGAGATGCACTAGGATATTCTGAGTGCAAGACGGTGAAAAATTACTCTTTACGAAGGCGCTGTTTCCTTAGTGATATTAAGGATGATCCTCTGGAGTCATGCAAATGTTAACCTTTTATTAATATCGTAACATGCAACATGCTTCAGAGCCGAACCGGCTCCTTCATCGACATTTGACCTATACTTATGTCATAGACGGGAAGCGGGAGTATGGAGCAGGGTCACGGCTCCATCATCTAAGCTGTTAGAAAGAGAGAGGCGGCCCCCTCTGACAGCCCATCGGGTGCAGATCGTCATCATGGCAGCCTGGGGGCCAAATGAAGGCCTCCAGGTCTGCCATCTTTGTACTTCTATTAAGCTCTGTCTGCGACAGTCCTATTTTACTGCAATACGTTATTATCAGTGGCGTAACTACCACCGTAGCAGCCGTAGCGACTGCTACGGGGCCCGCGGCATGAGGGGGCCCATGTCGCCCGCCGGCACGGGCCCCCACCATGGCCGCAGGCTCCGCTAGCAGCCGCTATGGCTGCTACAGCGGGACGCCACTGAACACTACGGCAGAGCAGGGAGGTATCTCCCCGCTCTGCCATTAAACAACAGACATGTATCCCCTCTCCACAGGATAGGGGATACATGTGTGATCGCTGGCATTGATAGGGAGAACGGGGGGACTGAAAGTCCCCTGAAGTTCTCCATCACAAACCTCGGACTTCCGGGGTCTGTGTCTGCAGCTCCGTAGAAATGAATGGAGCGCCGGTCGCGCTTGTGCGCATGCGTGACCAGCGCTCCTTTCATTTTTATTGAGCTGCCGACACGGACGCCGGAAGTCGGAGGTTAGTCATGGAGAACTTCAGGGGACTTTCAGTCCCCCGTTCTCCCTATCGCTGCCACCGATCACACAAGTATCCCCTATCCTGTGGATAGGGGATGCATATTATTTGTAGGACACACTATAGGTCGCATTTTTTTTGGGGGGGGGCTGTATGGCGTTCCCTACAGGGGGGGGCGCTGTATGGCATTCCGTGCAGGGGGGGCGCTGTATGGCGTTCCCTGCAGGGGGGGGCGCTGTCTGGCGTTCCCTGCAGGGGGGGGGGCGCTGTATGGCATTCCCTGCAGGGGGGGGCGCTGTATGGTGTTCCCTGCAGGGGGGGCGCTGTCTGGCGTTCCCTGCAGGGGGGGGCGCTGTATGGCGTTCCCTGCAGGGGGGGGCGCTGTATGGCGTTCCCTGCAGGGGGGGCGCTGTATGGCGTTCCCTGCAGGGGGGGGGCGCTGTATGGCGTTCCCTGCAGGGGGGGGTGCTGTCTGGCGTTCCCTGCAGGGGGGGGCGCTGTATGGCGTTCCCTGCAGGGGGGGGCGCTGTATGGCGTTCCCTGCAGGGGGGTCGCTGTATGGCGTTCCCTACAGGGGGGCGCTGTATGGCATTCCCTACAGGGGGGGCACTGTATGGCGTTGCCTACAGGGGGGGGCTGTTTGGCGTTCCCTACAGGGGGGGCTGTATGGCGTTCTCTACAGGGGGGCTCTATGGCGTTCTCTACAGTGGGGGCTGTATGGCGTTAGCACCATACAGCCCCCTCTGTGGATAACGCCATACAGTCCCCCTGTAGATAAAGCCACACAGTCCCCCTGTAGATAACGCCACACAGTCCCCCCTGTAGATAACGCCACACAGTCCCCCCTGTGGATAACGCCATACAGTCCCCCTGTAGATAAAGCCACACAGTCCCCCCTGTAGATAACGCCACACAGTCCCCCCTGTAGATAACGCCACACAGTCCCCCCTGTAGATAACGCCACACAGTCCCCCCTGTAGATAACACCATACAGTCCCCCTGTAGATAACGCCACACAGTCCCCCTGTAGATAACGCCATACAGTCCCCCTGTAGATAACGCCACACAGTCCCCCCTGTAGATAACGCCACACAGTCCCCCCTGTGGATAACGCCACACAGTCTCCCCTGTAGATAACGCCACACAGTCCCCCCTGTGGATAACGCCACACAGTCTCCCCTGTAGATAACGCCACACAGTCCCCCCTGTAGATAACGCCACACAGTCCCCCCTGTAGATAACGCCATACAGTCCTCCCTGTAGATAACGCCATACAGTCCCCCTGTAGATAACGCCACACAGTCCCCCTGTAGATAACGCCATACAGTCCCCCTGTAGATAACGCCACACAGTCTCCCCTGTAGATAACGCCACACAGTCCCCCCTGTAGATAACGCCACACAGTCCCCCCTGTAGATAACGCCACACAGTCCCCCCTGTGGATAACGCCATACAGTCCCCCTGTAGATAACACCATACAGTCCCCCTGTAGATAACGCCACACAGTCCCCCTGTAGATAACGCCATACAGTCCCCCTGTAGATAACGCCACACAGTCCCCCCTGTAGATAACGCCACACAGTCCCCCCTGTAGATAACGCCACACAGTCCCCCCTGTGGATAACGCCATACAGTCCCCCTGTAGATAAAGCCACACAGTAATCCCCGGAAGATAACGCCACACAGTCCCCCCTGTAGATAACGCCACACAGTCCCCCATGTAGATAACGCCATACAGTCCCCCTCTGTAGATAACACCATACAGTCCCCCTCTGTACATAACGCCATACAGTCCCCCCTGTAGATAACACCACACAGTCCCCCCTGTAGATAACACCATACAGTCTACAGGGGGGGCTGTATGGCGTTATCTACAGGGGGGGCTGTATGGCGTTATCTACAATGGGGCGCTTTATGGCATTATCTACAGGGGGGCTGTAAAAAAGGCACCATACAGTCCCCCCTGTGGATAACGCCATACAGTCCCCCTGTAGATAAAGCCACACAGTAATCCCCGGAAGATAACGCCACACAGTCCCCCCTGTAGATAACGCCACACAGTCCCCCATGTAGATAACGCCATACAGTCCCCCTCTGTAGATAACACCATACAGTCCCCCTCTGTACATAACGCCATACAGTCCCCCCTGTAGATAACACCACACAGTCCCCCCTGTAGATAACACCATACAGTCTACAGGGGGGGCTGTATGGCGTTATCTACAGGGGGGGCTGTATGGCGTTATCTACAATGGGGCGCTTTATGGCATTATCTACAGGGGGGGCTGTAAAAAAGGCACCATACAGTCCCCCTGTAGATAACGCCACACAGTCCCCCCTGTAGATAAAGCCACACAGTCCCCCCTGTAGATAACGCCACACAGTCCCCCCTGTAGATAACGCCACACAGTCTCCCCTGTAGATAACGCCACACAGTCCCCCCTGTAGATAACGCCACACAGTCCCCCCTGTAGATAACGCCACACAGTCCTCCCTGTAGATAACACCATACAGTCCCCCTGTAGATAACGCCACACAGTCCCCCTGTAGATAACGCCATACAGTCCCCCTGTAGATAACGCCACACAGTCTCCCCTGTAGATAACGCCACACAGTCCCCCCTGTAGATAACGCCACACAGTCCCCCCTGTGGATAACGCCATACAGTCCCCCTGTAGATAACACCATACAGTCCCCCTGTAGATAACGCCACACAGTCCCCCTGTAGATAACGCCATACAGTCCCCCTGTAGATAACGCCACACAGTCTCCCCTGTAGATAACGCCACACAGTCCCCCCTGTAGATAACGCCACACAGTCCCCCCTGTAGATAACGCCACACAGTCCTCCCTGTAGATAACACCATACAGTCCCCCTGTAGATAACGCCACACAGTCCCCCTGTAGATAACGCCACACAGTCTCCCCTGTAGATAACGCCACACAGTCCCCCCTGTAGATAACGCCACACAGTCCCCCCTGTAGATAACGCCACACAGTCCTCCCTGTAGATAACACCATACAGTCCCCCTGTAGATAACGCCACACAGTCCCCCTGTAGATAACGCCATACAGTCCCCCTGTAGATAACGCCACACAGTCTCCCCTGTAGATAACGCCACACAGTCCCCCCTGTAGATAACGCCACACAGTCCCCCCTGTAGATAACGCCATACAGTACCCCTGTAGATAAAGCCACACAGTCCCCCCTGTAGATAACGCCACACAGTCCCCCTTGTAGATAACGCCACACAGTCCCCCCTGTAGATAACGCCACACAGTCCCCCCTGTGGATAACGCCATACAGTCCCCCTGTAGATAAAGCCACACAGTCCCCCCTGTAGATAATGCCACACAGTCCCCCCTGTAGATAACGCCACACAGTCTCCCCTGTAGATAACGCCACACAGTCCCCCCTGTAGATAACACCATACAGTCCCCCTGTAGATAACGCCACACAGTCCCCGCTGTAGATAACGCCACACAGTCCCCCTGTAGATAACGCAACACAGTCCCCCCTGTAGATAACACCATACAGTCCCCCTGTAGATAACGCCACACAGTCCCCCTGTAGATAAGGCCATACAGTCCCCCCTGTAGATAACACCACACAGTCCCCCCTGTAGATAACGCCATACAGTCCCCCCTGTAGATAACGCCACACAGTCCCCCCTGTAGATAACGCCATACAGTCCCCCTCTGTAGATAACACCATACAGTCCCCCTCTGTACATAACGCCATACAGTCCCCCCTGTAGATAACACCACACAGTCCCCCCTGTAGATAACACCATACAGTCTACAGGGGGGGCTGTATGGCGTTATCTACAGGGGGGGCTGTATGGCGTTATCTACAATGGGGCGCTTTATGGCATTATCTACAGGGGGGGCTGTAAAAAAGGCACTATCTACAAGGGGGGGGGGGGGTTGTGTGACACCCAGGGGAGGGGGGCCCCAGTCAAAAGTTTGCTATGGGGCCCAGTCTTTCCTAGTTACGCCCCTGGTTATTATTGCACTATATAATGCAAACGATCCAATGATCACTGGTTCAAGTCCCCTACGGGGACTAATAAAAAAAAGTAAAAAAACAGTTAACGTTTTTTTATGTATAAAAAATTATTAAAAGTTAAAAAAAGCCATGTAAAAAATAAATTATATAAAAAAAGCTGGTATTACCACCATCTGTAAAAGTCAGAACTGTTAGGGCATGCCCAGGCGTGGCGTATCTCTTCCACCTCTGTCCGCATCAATGCCGCACAGAATCTGCGTTGCAGATTCTGTTGCGGCTTAGCTTAAAATGGGCATTAAGTTGATGCGGACTAGCCGTTGCGTATTGAGGGGAAGAGGGCTTCCCTTCTCTCTATCAGTGCAGGATAGAGAGAAGTTACAGTCCTTTCCCTAGTAAAAGTAAAAAGAAATTCATACTTACCCGGCCGTTGTCATGGTGACGCGTCCCTCTTTCGCCATCCAGCCCGACCTCCCTGGATGACGCGGCAGTCCATGTGACCGCTGCAGCCTGTGATTGGCTGCAGCCGTCACTTGGACTGAAACGTCATCCGAGGAGGCCGGACTGGAGGAAGAAGCAGGGAGTTCTCGGTAAGTATGAACTTCTATTTTTTTTACAGGTTGATGTATATTGTGATCGGAAGTCACTGTCCAGGGTGCTGAAACAGTTACTGCCGATCGTTTAACTCTTTCAGCACCCTGGACAGTGACTATTTACTGACGTTGCCTAGCAACGCTCCCGTAATTACGGGTGCACACACGTAGTCACCCCTAATTACGGGAGCCCCATTGACTTCCTCAGTCTGGCTGTAGACCTAGAAATACATAGGTCCAGATAGAATGAAGAAATGTCATGTTAGTAAAACCAATACGCTCCGCAGCACACATAACATCTGCGGACTTCATTGCGGAATTTTTACTCTCCATTAAAGTCAATGGGGAAATTCCGCAATGAGTCCGCAACAAGTCTGCGACACGTTCGCAACAACCATTGTATGCTGCGGACACCAAATTCCGCACCGCAGCCTATGCTCCGCAGCGGAATTGTCCGCAACGTGTAAACGAACCCTACTAAAAAGCTGTGGAAGGCAATGGAGAAACGTGTACGCTGCGGATTTCCGCTGCGGAGTGTCCGCAGCGGAATTCCAGAGCAATTCCGCCACGTCTGGTCATGCCCTTACAATTTCACGTTAATTAATCCACAGGGTGAACGCTGTAAAAAGACAAAAATGCCAGAATAACTGGTTTTGGTCACCTCATGTCCCACAAAAAAATGGAAAAAAAGTGATCAAAAGATTCATGTACCCTACAATGGTCCCAATAAAAACTATAGCTCGCTCCGCAAATAACAAGCCCTCACATTGTTTCATTGATGGAAAAATAAAAAAGTTATGGCTCTCATAACATAGCAACACAAGAATTTTTTTCTAGATTTCTACTACATTATATGGTGAAAATTAAGGAAGGAGGGAAAGAAAAAAGCACAAATGAAAATCCGATAAATGGCTGTGGCGGGAAGGTGTTTATTTGCAATAGTAGAAAAAAATACATATTTGGTATCGCCGTAATCCTACTGGCCCATAGAATAAAGGTAACATATTATTTATGCAGCAGGGTGAATGGCGCAGGTTTAAAATGTTGTAATATGCAACAGAGATTAAAAAATAAATAAAAATACACAAATTAATTATCGCTATACTTATAACGACCCGCAAAATATAGTTATTTTTGTCGCACAAAGAATATCGTAAAGAATAAACCCAAAAAATAAAATAAAAAAATACAATTTGTTTTGCAAAAAACAAGCCCTTATATGGCTACGTCAACAGAAAAACTAAAAAGTTACGGCCCACGGAAAGTAGTGATAAAAAAATAAAATTATTACTGCATCCCTCTTAGTGACCGCCAATACGCCTTTTCATGGCGGCTACTAAGGGGTCTTAGACTAGGCCGCCGCCGCTTTTTCACGGCAGCCTAGTCTAAGTCCTGATGACTGCCGGGATCTTGCTCCAATGGTAGCCATCGAAGTTTACTTAGATCGGGGCCATTTAACCCCTTAAATGCTGCGGTTAATAGCGACCACGGCATTCAAGTCATTTACAGAGGGAGGGAGCTCCCTCTGTCACCCGCAAATGCAATACTGACTATACCAAAGCATTATATCTGCGATCAAAAGATCTAGTGGGACTAAAAAAAATAAGTAATAAATGTTAAATAACAATTATTAATAAAGATTACAGTAAATAAAACAACAAACCATTTTTTCCATTTAAAAGGGGTTTTATTTATTAAAAATGTAAAAAAGAAATAAAAGTACACATATATTGGATCGCCACGACCGTAATGACCCAAACAATAAAGTTAACATGAAATTTAAACTGCAAGGGAAACACCGTAAAAAAAACCTGGAAAAAATGATGGCGGAATTGCTATTTTTTTCCATTGCCCCCCAAAAAGGTGATAAGAAAAGATAAGTCCCATTTACCCAGAAGCGTAGCTAGTTTCTCTAGCACCCGGGGCAAAGATTCAGTTTGCCCCCCCCCACCGAACCACTTTCCCGACATATCCTTCTCCCTCGAAATTTTTTTTATGTAACTCGAGCATAAAGCCATTTGTACATTTTACAAGCAATACTGTTCTATATACAACACCAGAACCAAAGCTAATTACATATATACAACACCAGAACAAAGCTCATTACATATATACAGCACCAGAACAAACTCATTACATATATACAACACCAGAACAAGCTCATTACATATATACAACACCAGAACCAAGCTCATTACATATATACAGCACCAAAACAAAGCTCAGTGCATATATACAGCACCAGAACAAAGCTCATTACATATATACAGCACTAGAACAAAGCTCATTACATATATACAGCACCAGAACAAAGCTCAGTGCATTTATACAGCATCAGAATCAAGATCAGTACATATATAAAGTTTCAGAACCAAGCTCAGTACATAAATACAGTGCCAGAACAAAGCTCAGTACATATATACAGCATCAGAACAAAGCTCAGTAAATATATACAGTGCCAGAACCAAGCTCAGTACATATATACAGTGCCAGAACAAAGCTTAGTACATAAATACAACACCAGCACAAATACAGCTCAATTAATTGCAACCCCTGCAGTATAGGTTCGCACTAAATTGTATACAGCTCCCAGCTTGGCCCAAACAATGTTAACGATATGCTGGGAGTGGCTGTTTCACACAAAAAATCATACCACCCATCATCTTGCAGCAGATCATACAGTGACTACAGTAGATTAGAGGCAGAATAAACATTTACATTAAGTAACTCACCAGTGACGATCTCAGATTCTAGTTGTTCTTTTTCACTTTTATTCCCCATCTTGTCCAGACCTCTATGATGACTTCTCCCGGCCACAGCCCATTTCTGCAGTTTGCAACTCGATGTCTCCAGCTTCTTACTGTTCAAACATTTCTGCACCTATAAACAAAGATAAAGTTATCATGGTGCCAGACACTGCACACCTAAATATAATAGCACCATACACTGCACCTCTAATTATAATAGCACCATACACTGTCCCTGATTATAATAGCACCATACACTGCACCTCTAATTATAATAGCACCATACATTGTGTCCCACACACACACACACACACGCGCGCACACACACACACACACACACACACACACACACACCGTGCCCCCTGTAGATAGTGCCCTCCATAGAGCCCCCTGTAGATAGTGCCCTACATAGAACTTCCTGTAGATAGTGATCCCGTAGAGCCCCTGTAGATAGTGCCCCACATACAGCCCCCTGTAGATAGTGCCCCACATACAGCCCCCTGTAGATAGTGCCCACATATAGCCCCCCTGTAGTGTCCCATATATAGCCACCACTGTAGATATTGCCCCACATATAGCCCCGTCTGAAAATAGTGCCCCACATGTAGCCCCCCTTGTAGATAGTGCCCCATATATAGCTTCCCTGTAGATAGTGCGCCACATATAGCCTACCCCTGCATATAGTGTCCAACATATAGCCCATCCCTGTAGATAGTGCCCTACATATATCTCCCCTTATAAATAGTGCTCCACATACAGCCCACCCCTGTATATAGTGCCAAACATATAGCTCCCCTATAGTGCTCCACATATAGCCCACCCCCGTATATAGTGCCTCACTAGCAGCTCCCCATATAGTGCTCAACATATAGCCCACCCCTGCATATGGCCAACCCCTGTATATAGTGCCTCACATATAGCTCCCCATATAGTGCTCCGCATATAGCCCACCCCTGTATATAGCCCCCTCTGTAGATAGAGCTGACCTCTGTATATAGCCCCCCTGTAGATAGAGCTGACCTCTGTAGATAAAGCCCCCCCTGTAGATAATATCACTCACATTTTTATTAGAATAATAAAAAAAACTTGACACACTCCTGCTCCCACGCCGTCCAGTGGCAATGTAGACCTGCTCACTTCTGAGCAGGTCTGCTGGAGTTACATCCTCGCGCTGCTTGCGTCGTTGAAAGGCGCTGATTGACATGGTAAGTCATTCTGCTCTGCCAATCAGTGGCTTTCATAGACGCAAGCATCGCGCCGCTTGCGTCTATGAAAGGCCGTGATTGGCAGGGCACTATGACTTTCCCTGTCAATCAGCGCCTTTCAACAATGCAAGCGGCGCAAAGAAGTAACCACATCGCTTGAGTCGGTGAAAGGCGCTGAATAGCCGGGCACAGAACGTACCCATCCATTCATCTCCTACAGTGCAGGAGGGGATGCTGGTGACATTGGCGCCGCCACCCCTCTTAGAGAGGTAGTAGGGCGCTGTCATGGATAGTGAAGTCCTGGCAACCCCCCCACTTTCCCCCTTAGTTGCGTGCGGGGCACATGCCCCGCCTGCCCCCCCTAGCTACGCCCCTGCATGTACCCCCAAAAAGTACCACAAAAAACATGCCCACATATTACTAAATTGACGGAAAATTAAAAAGTGACGATGCAAAAACAAATAATTTCAGTTCAAATGTGTTTTTATTGTGCAAAAGTCGTAAAACATAAAAAACCTATACATATGTGGTATCACCGTAATCGTACTGACCCATAGAATAAAGGTAACATGTTATTTACGCCGCACGGTAAACAGCATAGAACTATGGCGGAATTGCTGGGTTTTTTTTCTATTCCCCTCCAAAAAAAGTTAATCAAAAAATGATATGTACCCGAAATGGTGCCATTAAAAATTACAAATGACTTGTTTGCTCCATCGTTAAATAATTAATTAATTATTTAATTATTAAAAAATACAACTAATTCCACAAAAAAAAAGTCCTCGGCTATGTCGATGCAAAAATAAAAATGTTATAGCTCTTCAAATGCGACGATGGAAAAACGAAAAAAATAGCTTGGAAATTAAGGCCTAAATAGGCTGGTCACTAAGGAGTTAAAGGCCAAAATAACTGTTTAATGAAAGAATAAAGGACTTGAGATGAGCAAACCTATTAGACACATATCACATTAGGTCCAAATTTCCCAAATCTTAAAATTCGTCAAAATGTGAAAGTTTTGGTGTTCGCAGCGCAAGAATTGTCAAAATGGTGGCCACCGGTGAGCGCTCTCCGCCAATTTGCCAATTATATAAAAAAAAGAGGGGAGAAGAGGATTATTAAAAAAAAAAAAAAACTAAACATACTCACCACCTTCCCTGGTCTCCAGAAAGTGTCCCTGCCGGAAAGTGAGATGACGTAGCTGTGATCGCTGCAGCCAATCCCAGGCCGCAGTGATCACATGGGACAGCTACGTCATCTCACCTGCCGGTAGCGACGTGTCGCTACTGTAGTACAGCGTATGTGTTGAGTGTGATTGTTCTTATTTTTGTGAAATCGCATGTACCCTGATTGCCTTGTTTGACCCTCTGATGTTTTCCAGGACTGTAACCAACTTAGATTCAGTCCTAGAAGACGTTAAATAGTCCGATAGGCCTATCGGGGGACCTGCGATTCGCAAAACGAATTTGGACCGAAACGAACGGCTGATTTAAAAGTAAATTCGCTCATCACTATTAAGGACTCTGTACTGCAAGGCAGCAACGCTAACCAATCTGCACTGTGATATTGTAAATACTTATTACTAACACTATAACAGGAGATGTCACTTCTGGTCATATTTGTGACATCATCAGATAAAGTACAGGAGGCCATTGTTACCTCACTGCATGATGCCATAATGACTGTGACTCTATAAGAACTGGGGTTTAGGGGGGGCGACTGCTCAGTCCAGGATATGAAGATAAGCAGACACAAGATACTTCACCATGTGGATCTCACAGAGAATAGCGGAAGCTTCTGATGTTTGTGAAGTCACCAGTCGGAATCCGGAACACTGGAAAAGGAGAACTTCATGCACGAGCCGCATGGCAGGGGAAGAACAACAGGAAAACCGGCGGCTTTGGCTTATATACACGGTGATAGGAGGTTCAGTCATTTACTTTCAGGTTTTGGGACCAAGAAGAAAAACAGTAATGTGGAGGAGAATCTGCCGCCATGATGCCAGCAATCTCCAAACATTGAAGGTATGTACATAATATATATGTTCATTTAATCTGAAAATGTGGGATATTTGAGAATTTGGGGTTTGTTATACATTATGGCCCATATTTACTGAGCAGTTTATGTCAGTTTATTTTGTAAGCTTAACCAAATAAAGTTGCAAACGGTGACATGCAACAAATTTGGTGTAAAATGTATCTTTTCTCGTCACTTGACAAATTTAAAAAGTGACTAAAAGTGGGCGTGGTCTCCAAGGAGACGAAGATGAGAACTGTGAGATTGATCAAAATCGTATGTAACGTGACAATTCTACTTATAATTCTATATTTGGTGCCTTCCGATGTCATAATACACTGATTATACAGGTCAAGGTAAATACATGGAATGTATTATGACTTTAGCAAGACCCATGTTTAATGTCCTCCTATAACTCCTCCGTGTCACACATGCTAAGATTCCTTACACGTTATCCCATAGCCTCTCATGGTTGTGTCCTCCTAGACCCTGGACCTTGTTTGGTCTGCATAGAGGCTGAACAGTTCTCAGTGGTCCATGACTATTTTTTGGTGGGATAACAGGGAACGATGGTTTCCCATAGTTCAAGCAGAAGACACCTGCTATATGCTATGTTCACCAGTGAGGCAAATACAAGCTGGGAAGGAGGTAATTGCATGTTACATGTGGCCATTAGGAGGAGAAAAACTCAAAGGGGGAGGAAATAAATTGTGAGTCTAAGAAGTTGATTGTGTAAAAAGTGGCTTTCAGACCAAAGGCCTAATCCCAGCCCTCCTGGAGTCGGCCATTTGCTTTACACCACATCAGGGACCTGGTATAATGGAACTGGCCTTCTCCTGTGACATAGGAGGGCAGTGTTTTCTTTCTCTTTCACTAGCAGAGGTGACCATAGCCGAGCTGTGATCTCCGTAGTCCGATCAGTGGAGGAGCGACCTGCATGATACCGGGACGTCGTGGAGAACATCTGGGATTGGACACCTTCTTATAATTTACTATTCCATATAATGTCGTAGCTATCAGTAAGATGTTAGTTAGTTGCATTACAAGCTCTGATCCTGGGTTCTCGGACTGATCGCCTTTTCTCGGGGTCAACAAGGAATTTTCCCCTGTGGCACAAATTGGCTAAACGTGCGCAGGGTTTTTGCCTTCTTCTGGATCAATAGCTTTAGTTAGGAATTTTATTTAAATAAATTGTGTTTAAAAACGAAAGCTCTGTCTCCTCATCATTTCTCAATATTATATAGCAGTCAGGTATTAGTATATATTATGGGAGGTTATTATGGTTATTTTGCTGCTGATAATCCAATATGGTTGATTCCATGAAGCATTGGATAATATACACATAGAGAAGAGAAATACATCATATGATCCATATAAATGCTACTACTATAAAGGAACACTAAGGATCGATGCACGCGATGCGTATTACGAGCGTTTTTGGAGAGTGGATATGCGTGCAGCACCTCTGCAGAGTAATACAGTACCAGCATATTCAATGAGATTCCAGGAAATCTCATGTACACGGTACGGTATTTTTCGGGACTGAAATTGACCTGTGGTGTATTGTTTAGAATCCGCAGCATGTCATTTTATCTTGCGTTTCCGCTTGCAAATTCTATTTGTCTAGTGCAGAGGAAAATCCCACCAAAATTTCTCAGCATGAAAAGTAATAATCAAATGGGAGAAAACGCACCGAAAAACGCATCACCTTCAGGTGTGTTTTTTTCCTGAGGTTTTGCTGTGTGTTTTCCACAGTAAAATATGCAACGTGTGCATGTAGCCTAAAGGTAAAAAATACATAAAAATCAAAGCAACCCACTTGCTCCTGTTTTGCCTGAGAAATTATTTTGTGTGGGTCCTAGATAAGCCATTTTCCCCCATCCCTTACTAAGCCACACCCCTCAGCCGTCTGCCAGCGAAAATGGAAGAGATTGGAAGGAACATGAAGAGGTTGTCGATGTTGCTGAGAACCCCAGCGATCAGATGTAATCTATGAAAGGCTTTATTTCGCTGCAGTGCCACCACAGGGTTAAAGGGTAACTAAACGTTTGAAAAACTTCTGACATGTCATAGTGACATGTCAGAAGTTTTGATTGGTGGGGGTTCGAGCACTGAGACCCCCACCAATCGCTAGAACGAAGGCGCAGAAGCCCTCGTGTGAGCGCTCAGCTGCTTTGTGTCTGCTCGGCTTTTTCCAGAAAGCCGATGTATCGGAGTACGGGCTCATAGACTTTTTATTGAGTCCGTACACTGATACATTTATTTCTGGAAAAAGCCGAACAGACATGAAGCGTCTGAGCGCTCACACAAGCGCTTCAGCTGCTTCGTTCTAGCGATTGGAGGGGGTCTCAGTGCTCGGACCCCCAGCAATCAAAACTTCTGACATGTCACTATGACATGTCAGAAGTTTGTCAAACGTTTAAGTTACCCTTTAACCCCTTAAGGACGCAGCCTAGTTTGGGCCTTAAGGCTCAGAGCCCATTTTTCAAATCTGACATATTTCATTTTATGTGGTAATAACGTCGGAATGCTTAAACCTATCCAAGCGATTCTGAGATTGTTTTCTCGTGACACTTTGGGCTTCATGTTCGTGGTAAAATTTGGTCGATATATTCAGTCTTTATTTGTGAAAAATTGCAAAATTTAGAGAAAATTTACAAAAAATAGCATTTTTCAGAATTTAAATGCATCTGCTTGAAAAACAGACGGTTATACCACCCAAAATAGTTACTATTTCACATTTCCCATATGTCTACTTTAGATTGGCATCGTTTTTTGAACATTATTTTATTTTTCTTGGACGTTACAAGGTTTAGAACATAAACAGCAATTTCTCATATTCTTAAGAAAATTTCAAAAGCCTTTTTTTGAAGGTGCCAGTTCAGTTCTGAAGTGGATTTGAGGGGCCTATGTATTAGAAACCCCCATAAAACACCCCATTTTAAAAACTAGACCCCTCAAAGTATTCAAAACAGCATATAGAAAGTTTTTTAACCCTTCAGGCATTTCACAGGAATTAAAGCAAAGTGGAAATGAAATTTGCACATTTCATTTTTTCTGCTGAATTTCAATTTTATTCAATTTTTTTTTAGTAACAGAGAAGGTTTTACCAGAGAAACACTACTAAATATGTATTGTCCAGATTCTGCAGTTTTTAGAAATGTCCCACATGTGGCCCTACTGCGCTCGTGGACTAAAACACAAGCCCTAGAAGCAAAGAAGCACCTAGTGCATTTTGAGGCCTCTTTTTTATTAGAATATATTTTAGGCAGCATGCCAGGTTTGAAGAGGCGTTGAGGTATCAAAACAATGGAAACCCACCAGAAGTGACCCCATTTTGGAAATTACACCCCTCAAGGAATTCATTTATGGTTTTTGTTATCATTTTGACCGCACAGTTTTTTCACAGCACCTATTTGAATTGGGCTGTGAAATGAAAAAAATGATATTTTTTCCAATAAAATGTCATTTTTGATCAAATTTTCTTATTTTCACAGGGAACAACATACCCCATTTTGTTGCCCAATTTGTCCTTAGTGCGGCAATACCCCATTTGTGGTGATAAACTGCCGTTTGGGCCCATGGGAGGGCTCAGAAGGAAAGGAGCGCTATGTGTTTGTTGGAGTCCAGATTTTGCTGGATTGGTTTTCGGGTGCCATGTCGCATTTGCAGAGCCCCAGAGGTATCAAAGCAATGGAAACCCACCAGAAGTGACCCCATTTTGGAAACTACACCCCTCAAGGAATTCATTTATGGTTTTTGTTATCATTTTGACCGCACAGGTTTTTCACAGCACCTATTTGAATTGGGCTGTGAAATGAAAAAAATTATATTTTTTCCAATAAGATGTCATTTTTGATCAAAATTTCTTATTTTCACAGGGAACAACATACCCCATTTTGTTGCCCAATTTGTCCTTAGTGCGGCAATACCCCATTTGTGGTGATAAACTGCCCTTTGGGCCCATGGGAGGGCTCAGAAGGAAAGGACCACCATTTGGCCTACTGGAGCTTTTCTGGTGCTAAGTCATGTGTGCAGAAGCCCCTGAGGTACCAGTACAGTTGAAACCCCCGAGAAGTGACCCCATTTTAAAAACTACACCCCTTAAGACATTCATCTAGAGGTGTAGTGAGCATTTTGACCCCACAGGTACTGTGTAAAAGATAATGCGCAGCAGATGGTGCAGTGTGAGATTTGCAATTTTATATATGTATATGCCATTTCAGTGTCCAATATAGTGTGCCCAGCATGCGCCACCGGAGATATACACCCCTTAAATTGTAATGTGGGTTCTCCTGGGTACGACAATACCCTACATGTGGCTGTTATCAGCTGCCTGGGCATACGGCAGGGCTCAGAAGGGAAAGATGAGGGGGGTAAGCTGTGCGGAGTGCATCAGGGTAAATTAAAAATCAAGGGATGTATGATACATTTTAAAACAATCTTTTATACAGAGCCCTGGTTTTTCGGGACACGTGTCACATTGGTATATTGTGTTCTTCCTTATCCCCCTCTTATAGCAGACTCTGCACCTCTTTTGACTCTTTCCCTTTCCACCGGTTTGGGGACCTTCTCCTGGAAAGTGTTGCCCTGGTACGATGCGTGTGGCCTCGCTTCCAGAAGTACTGGGTGCCCCCCCTTCCTGGTCCCTAAAGATTAGATCTTGAAATTCCAGGAAAGTTCCTCTCTGGCCTGCACATCGACGTAGCACATACGCATTGTACAAAGCCATCTGTATGATGTGCCCGGCCAGCTTCTTATACCACACCGCATGGCGCTGTAGGGCTTCAGGACTTGATTTGACAAGTCCATCCCTCCCATGTACCTATTGTAGTCCAGGATGCAGTCTGGTTTGGGGGTGGCCTTTCCTTCATATATCCTAAACCTGTAGGTATACCCTGATGCACTCTCGCACAGCTTATACATCTTCACGCCATACCTTGCCCTCTTACCTGGCAGGTACTGGCGGAATTGAACCCTCCCTTTAAAATGTACCAGGGACTCATCAATAGAAAAACACTTCTCGGGGGTGTATGCTTGGGAAAACCGGGCACTGGAACGGTCTAATAGGGGTCTCCGTTTATACAAACGGTCAAAACTGGGGTCATCTCGGAGTGGGCACGGCTCATTATCAGTATAATGTAAGAAGCGAAGTATTGCCTCATTTATTTATTTTTTTAGGTTCCAGTTCAGTTCTGAAGTTGCTTTGAGGGGCCCATATATTAGAAACCCCTATCAAACACCCCATTTTAGAAACTAGACCCCTCAAAGTATTCACAACAGCATTTAGAAAGTTTATGAACCCTTTAGGTGTTTCACAGAAATTTAGAGCAAAGTAGAGGTGAAATTTACTCTTTTTATACCATTTTTTTTATAACACAAAAGGATTTATCAGAGAAACGCAACTCAATACTTATTGCCCATATTCTGCAGTTTAGAGAAATATCCCACATGTTGCCCTCGGGCGGTAATGGACTGAAGCAGCGGCCTCCGAAGCAAAGGAGCACCTAGTGGATTTTGAGCCCTCTTTTTTATTAGGCACCATGTCCGGTTTGAAGAGGTCTTGTGGTGCCAAAACATTGGAAACCCCCCAAAAGTGACCCCAATTTGGAAACTAGACCCCTTGAGGAATCCATTGTAGTTTTCTTGGGGTGCATGCGGCTTTTTGATCAGTTTTTATTCCATTTTTAGGTGGCGTGGTGACTAATAAACAGCAATTCTACTATTGTTTTTGTATACTTTTTTTTTTACAGCGTTCACCGTGCGCTATAAATGATATATTAACTTTATTCTGCGGGGCGATACGATCACGGCGATACCAGATGTTTATAGTTTTTTTTTATGTCTTATGGCGTTTGCACAATAAAATACGTTTTGTAAACAATCATTCACTTTTTGTGTTACCTTATTCTAAGAGCCATAACGTTTTTATTTTTCAATCAATAAAGCCGTGCGAGGACTTTTTTTTTGCGTAACGAACTGTATTTTCCTTCAGTACCATTTTTAGGTACATGCGACTTTTTGATCTCTTTTTATTCCATTTTTTGGGAGGTGAAGTGACCAAACAATTGTGATTGTGGTACGGTTTATTAATATTTTTTTTTACGGCGTTCACCGTGCGGGATAAATAACAAAATAATTTTGTAGTTCAGGCCGTTACGGACGCGGCGATACCAATTATGTATAGTTTATTTGTTTGTTTATATATTTTTATTAATAATAAAGGACTGATAAGGGAAAAAGTGGGACTTTTACTTTTATTACTTTTAAAACTTTTATTTTCTTATTTTTACACATCTTTTTTTAACTTTTTTTTAACTTTATTACTTTGTCCCACTAGGGGACTTGAGGGCAGGAGGCCCTGATCGCTATTCTAATACACTGCACTACATGCGTAGTGCAGTGTATTAGAACTGTCAGCTACTCACTGACAGCAAGCATAGTGGGTCCTGACGTTGTCAGGACCCACTAGGCTTCCGTCTATGGCATAGCCGGACGCCATTGTTTGGTGTCCGGTTGCCATAGTCACCATCGCCGGCCGCTATCGCGTAGCAGGCCGGCGATGGCAGCTTAACCCCTAAAAAGCCGCGATCTCTATAGAACGCGGCTTTTAAGGGGTTAATCAGCGGGGACACAGCGATCGGTCCCCGCTGTAGGAGCTGTGACAGCTGCTGAACAAGACAGCAGCGTCACAGCTCCTGTATGTGTCGGGAGGACGGCCGAAACGGCCGTTACTCCCGAGACGTACTATTACGGCATGGAGCGCGAACGATACAGCTGCCATGACGTAATAGTACGTCAAGGAGCGGGAAGGGGTTAAGGCAATGAATTACACACTTCAAAACTATGGGCTTTCGGTATAATGCGAGAATGTGCCGATCCTCCAAATTCTAGTTATTGATATTTGTTATTTGATATTTGATATTTGTTATTGATATTTGTCACTATTAAATTTGCTGGTCATTAAAGGGCATACCCTAGTAGAAAACTGCTACAATGGCAATTATGTGCCTTATAGAAAATCACTCCCACTTTTGCAGATGTCATTAGTTCATTGTTGCATTTGTATTTTCTCATAAACCTACCGTTAAATCAGGTGCGATCGAATAAAAATATAAAGCAAGTCCTAAACCTGTAACATCTAATAAAACACTTTTTAATAAATGGCAACGGACTGTTTTAGCAACATGACCAATACTTCTTAATTATTTTAAAGAAAAGCCCTCATTGGCGCAACAGCGGGAATCATCTCATGATAAATAGGAGGGGCAGGAAAGTGAGAGGTGTACACTCCTCTGGCAGTATTGTGCTGGGGGACACGACAACCTGGTAGTCAAAAAGATGTCTATATAGTCCAAGTGCTGGTTCGGGGGACTACTAGCCACTAGTGTCCCAGTCAGAGAATAATCAGTATCGAATGCTGAGATGCGATAAGTTATTTTGAGTGCAAGACGGTGAAAAATTACCCTTTACGAAGGCGCTGTTTCCTTTGCGATATTAAGGATGATCCTCTGGAGTCATGCAAATGTTAACCTTTTATTAATATCGTAACATGCAACATGTTTCAGAGCCGAATCGGCTCCTTCATCGACATTTGACCTATACTTATGTCATAGACGGGAAGCGGGAGTATGGAGCAGGCTCACGGCTCCATCATCTAAGCTGTTAGAAAGAGAGAGGCGGCCCCCTCTGACAGTTTATCGGGTGCAGATCGTCATCATGGCAGCCTGGGGGCCAAATGAAGGCCTCCAGGTCTGCCATCTTTGTACTCATATTAAGCTCTGCCTGCAACAGCGTTTAATAGAATCCTATGAAAATCACGTTTTACTGCAAGACGTTGTTATTATTGCACTATATCATGCAAACGATCCACAAATCATCTCGCACAAAAAAATGGAATAAAAAGTGATCAAAAGATTTATGTACCCTACAATGGTTCCAATAAAAACTGTAGCTCGCTCCGCAAATAACAAGACCTCACATTGTTAAATTGATGGAAAAATAAAAAAGTTATGGCTCTCATAACACAGCAACACAAAAAAGCAGTTGGAGGGGATTGCCTCACTATACTGAACTGCTGCTTCAGACCTCAACACTAGCCAGGAGGCTTCACCTGCTTCTGGGATCCAGGTGGCAGGGGTACCACACCAGCCTCCCACATCCCTGCCTCCAGCGTGCAGCTTTCTAGTCCTGCATGTTAGGTGGTAAGTTTAACTGCCCCCGTTTTCCCAACTGGGGGGTACCCCAAGAGGACCCTTGTTAACACGCCTGCTTGGCTTGGCATTCCTTACAGTGGGAAACCCCTGCCCTTTCCTGCCCACAGGAGTATCTTTTCCTGCCTAGACCTGCTTGAGTGCCGCATCTAGTCTCTACGCAGGCCTTCATACGCTACACGGCTGCCTTGCCTTCTAGACACTGGGGTACCCTCCCACCGCTTAGATCATTGCTTTGCTCAGGCTGATCTCACTTCCACGTATTTGTTGAATCTTTGCTAGCAAATGTGATTGGATTATGGCCTTCCCATCCCTGGCTCCCTCAGACACATATACAAAGCAAGATAGTGAAAATTGGTCAGGCTAAACATGGAGACCCGCCTACTACTCCCAAACAAAAGAAATCCCAACCGGACATGGATAAATTCCTGAAAAGACGCTCACCCCAAAGATCTACATCTTCCACTAAACGGTCATTGCTGCCTAACGATCATCGTGACACTTCTGATGCTGAAAGTTACATGGAGGAAGAAGTGGCACCTGACCCACCTTCTATGATCTCCATTTCTACTAAAGGCTTGCAAAAGATTATCGAGAAAGCCCTACAACCTGTAATGCGAGAACTTGACGATATTAAGCAGGAAGTCCACCACATTTGAGCTAGAGTTGAGCTACTTGAAGAAACCCAAACTGCTCTTCTTACTCACGGAGATGCGACCTCCTCGGCACTTCAGGCTTGTCAAACTCATCTGAATTCTCTTCACACCTATGTGGAAGATCAGGATAATAGGGGGAGGCGCAATAATCTGCGGATAAGGGGAATGCCGGAAAACTTCCCTCCACTTGAGACCATGTCCATGACTAAGAAAATCCTGGACTTTGTCCTCAGCCCTGATTCACCCCCAGACCTACAGATTGAAAGAGCTCATAGGGCTCTAGTCCAAAACCCAAAGAAGGTGAACCACCAAGGGATATTGTATGCAAGCTACTGTCTTTTCCTGTCAAAGAAGCGGTGCTCCGCAAGACACGCGATATACCTGACCTTATGTTTGAGGGTCATAAACTGACTTTTTTTCAGGATATTTCCACGACCACCCTATCCAAACGTAGGTCTCTTGGGATCGTCACGGATCGTCTCCGATCTCTAAAAATACCGTACAAATGGCTCTTCCCATTTGGACTATCCTATCATTTCCAAGGTCGGTTGTCCATTGTTCATTCAGCGGAAGACCTAGAGAATGCTTGCCCTCCACTAGACCTCGACCATACCGCCATCCCCTTTTGGCAACCTTACACAGATGTAGCCTCTCTTCCCTCTCTGCCTAAGCCTGATGTCTGGCTGAATCCCAGACCCCGTCCGACTAAGAAGAGACCAGCAAATAATCCTCCATGACAGACTTGCGGCCCTGCTTAGGATTGTGTTTTATTTGCATCCATTCTATGTCTGTCTAGAGATATGTTTGTGTACGGGTTTAATGTCTTAACTTTTTCTCTTTAGGTGGTTTAAAATCTGTGCTTTAAAAATGTTTAGCTACAGTCTGCCTTGAATTTTTGTTGTTTGGGTGCCGGGATGAGGGGTGCATATTCTTATTCACTCGTTCACTCTTCTCTCCGCAGCCACGCCTCTCTGTCAGTCAGTGCTTAACTGACTAATACCGCACTGTGGATCAGTGCAAATATCTTTACTACAGCATTTGAAAACAATTTACTTCTTATTGTTCTCTTTTCTGTGTTTCTCATCTTTTCTTTCTTTCTCTCTTCATACTGGTGCATTTATGTCGCGTATTCAGGTTACGACATTGAATGTCAAGGGCTTCAACTCCCCTACTGAACGCTCCCAGGTCAAACACTCCCTTAAAAAAATGGATTCGTCTGTGCTGCTGCTACAGGAAACCCACTTGAAAGGTAAAATTCCAAACCTTCCTAAATCACCTTACACTACATAGTTCCATTCATGCAATGATAGTGGCAAACGTAACTGTGTCAGTATACCTCTACGGTCTGACATTCCCTTTGAATTTGTCTCCCAGATTGCTGATGGCGCAGGCCGCTTTCGTTTCATAAAAGGTAAAGTGGCGAACACCCTGACTACCATTGGGAATATTTAAGCCTGAACTCGGGCCAGATTCCTTGGCTATCTGCGACTCTAGACAAGTTTTCTCAGTTCTCTGAGGGCCTAACGTTTCTGGGAGGGGACTTCAACATTGTGCTTGAGCCCCTTCTGGACTCCTCCACGGGAACCTCTGCTCACAGCTACTCAGCTCTGAGGAAAATCCGTAGACTCCTCACATCTTTAAGATTGATGGATGTGTGGAGATTCTTCCACCCCATGGATAGGGACTATACCTTCTACTCCCACCCCCATCATTCTTACCAAAGAGTAGATTACCTGCTCATCATGGATAGCCAACTCCCTTTAATAGATTCCCCCTCTATAGGCAACATTCTCCTGTCTGACCATGCCCCAATGTCCATGTTTCTCAACATACACAGCCTTTTGCCTAGGCAATATAACTGGAGACTTAATGAAACTTTCCTCTACTCGTCGCGCAATAAGAAGCGAGTTGAGGCGGCGCTGAAGTCCTACTTTGTTGAGAATGATACGCACGATGTCTCCGCTAGCACTATCTGAGAAGCCCATAAGCCAGTGATCAGAGGAGTACTCATAATCATGGGTTCGTTTATGAAGAGAGAGAGGAACCGGGAGATTGATGACCTTCTTTCCCGAATATCTGACCTTGAAAACCAGCATAAACGGTCCGCTGCTCAAGGGATTCTCTCCTCGCTTATACTTTCCAGAGAAAGACTCAAACAATGTTTGAATTTGCGCATGGAAAAGGCATATACCTCTGCTACTCACAAACACTACATGCACGGTGATAAGGGGAGCAAACTTATGGCTTATCTAGCTAAAAAGAGAAGACAGCAGAACTATATCCCCAAAATCAGGTCTCCTACTGGAGCTGTACTTGAGGACACCAATGACGTTGCGGCTGAGTTTTGCTCTTATCAAATACTGTATGACCTATGTCCTGGAGAGACACCCAAAGAGCTTGCGGACAGAACTGAGCTGATTGAATCTTTCCTTGACTCCCTCTCTCTTCGTACCTTAACTGCTATGCAGAAAACCCAACTAGAATCCCCTTTTACACTTAAAGAAATCTGTGATGCGCTCTCCAGTATGCCCTCTAGTAAGTCCCCAGGTCCTGACGGTCTTCCGGCCTCATACTATAAACAGTTTGGAGACGTCCTGCTGCCATTCTTCCTCAGAGTATGTAACTCTCTTACCGCTTCTCAACATTTCTCTCCTTCAGCGCTTGAAGCACATATTTCGGTATTACCCTTCGCTATGCGGTAATTATTGCCCTATATCACTTTTGAATGTGGATGTTAAATTATATGCCAAAATCATAGCTAACAGGATGCAATCCTTACTCTCATTCCTAATTGACCCAGTGCAGACGGGTTTTGTTAAGGGGAGAGAAGGTAAACACAACACTACGCGAGTTCTCCATCTGATCCAGTACACCAGGTCAAGAAATATCCCTTTGCTTCAGTTGTCTACTGATGCAGAGAAAGCTTTCAACTGGGTGGACTGGACCTTTATGGTCAAGGCGCTTTCCCGTTTCGGCTTTCAACAACTCTTCGTTCACAAAATCCTGTCTCTGTACACTTCCCCACATGCTAAGGATTGAGTAAATGGCCACCTATCGAGGCCTTTCCAGATCATGAATGGAACAAGACAGGGTTGTCCACTCTCTCCCCTCCTTTTTGTCCTCACAATTGAGATTTTGATCCAGAGTCTGCGTCAGGAGCCACTTCTGTCGGGGGTCGCCATTGGTGACAGAGTGCATTGCACAGCGGCATTTGCTGATGACTTGCTTATTTTCATCACCAACCCCTCCACAGCCCTACACCGACTTCAAGAGATGTTTACCCATTTTGGTGACTTATCCAATTTCAAAATTAATTCTAACAAATCCGAGGGACTATGCGTCTCCTGCACTCCAGCTCTATTAAAGTCTCTGAAACTCAGCTCCCCCTTCCTACTGCGTTCAGATAGTATAAAATACCTAGGAATTAATTTAACTCCCTCACTTGAACACTGGTATCAATACAATTACAAACCTTTACTCTCCGAGATTAAAGCCACTATCCTGTATTGGCATATCCCATATATTTCATGGATTGGTAGAACCAACTTACTTAAAATGATTATTCTCCCCAAACTCCTTTATCTATTCCAAACTCTCCCGATTCCCCTCCCTAGAGCCTTTTTTGCTACCATTAGACAACAGTTTTCTAAATACATTTGGAATAATATTAAACCCAGAATAGCATTTCACACTCTTATTCGTCCTAAACGCTCAGTGGGGATAGGGCTTCCGGATATTGAATCCGACTACCACTCCGTACAATTAGCCAGGATAACTGAGTGGTTTGATAATGCCTCAATTAGACTTGGGGTTCTCGTGGAGGAGGCCACCATAGGCATGTCCCTTACCTCCCTTCTGTGGCTTAACAAACCCAACGCAGCCCTTTTTAAGTCACGCAACTCTCTTATCTCTGCTTCATATCAAACATGGATGAAAGGTGAGGGGATGAAATCTCTGCACAAAATTTCGTCTTCCCTGATGACGGTTCGTGACCTTGTGCAGTCGCAGACTGAGAGGTTTCGAGACTGTTCTTCCCTGCCTGGAAAGGCATCCTGCAGCACGTATGATTCCATATTGACTAACGGGGCTGTTTCTACCCTCACTGAATTGCGGGCTCAACCTGGTTTCTCGTCTATCAATTTTCTCACTTACACTCACTTCAAAAGGTGTTACCTGGGAGCGTTTAGGCAGGGACCAATAGACCGCCTGCTATCCTGGTTGGAAGCAACCCTCCTCCTTCGGCAACCACCTAAGAAGCTTATTACACTATATTATAATAATCTCATTAAGATGAATTCATCCATACAGCCCTCTTTTCTTAAAGCTTGGGAGTTGGAACTTAAGACTACTTTTTCTGACGAGGACACCAGGGCAGTTTTTCGAAACTCCCTTGGTACCTCAAGAATCCTCATACAAACTGACCTCTAGGTGGTACAAGACTCCCTGGGTATTGCATAAAATGTGTAACGAAATTTCCCCAGATTGTTGGAGGTGTCATAAAGACCCGGGAACATATTTACATCTGTGGTGGGAGTGTGAGAAAATCTCCCCCTTTTGGGCCGAGATACAAACTGTCCTCAATACTATAACTCATTCCTCTATTGTCATTTCCCCTCGTGTAGTGTTCCTAAACCTGTGGCCAACATTCCCTGTGGGGGCCCCCAGGGATCTATGGTTACATCTCTATTACCGTTGTATTGGAAGACCGAGGTTGTGCCACGAATAAGTCATTGGCTTAGGAAGGGAGCCCAGCTGGCGAGAATGGAGGAGCTCTCGCATCTTGAGTATCACTCTCATGCCAAGTACCGAAAGATCTGGGCACCCTGGTTTGAATTCTGCAAAAATGACTCCTTTCAACACCTCTGGGGTGCAGACTCCCCCTGCATTGGATAAGGACGATTGTTATTCTAGTTTGGGACTACTTTCTAAACTTTCCCACTAGGCCTGATGTCCTTGGAGACCTCTCTCCTTGCACGTTTCTTTTCCCTCCTTTTCTATCCCCTCCTTCTTTACCCCCTTCCCCTTGACGTTGGTGCAAGTGGTGTGAACATACGCCAGGAAGCTCATACTTCCTTATTGTTCTGTTTGTATAATATGTTCTGTTAATATTGAGATAACGCATTGTACATACGTGTCTTCTTATTGTGAATTCTAACAATTACTCGTATATTGTATGTACTGTGGCGCTTATGCATATTATAATTCGCATTTTGCCTCTCTGTAAAACCTCAATAAAATGTTATTTTCCAAAAAAAAACAAAAAAAAAAACTATACATATGTGGTATTACCGTAATTGTACCAAACCATAGAATAAAGGTAATTATTATTTACGCCGCATGGTAAACAGCATAGAACAATGGCGGAATTGCTGTTTTTTTTTTCGATTCCACTCCAGTAAAAGTTAATCAAAAAATGATATGTACCCAAAATGATGGCATTAAAAAATACAACTAATGGCGCAAAAAAAAGTCCTCGGCTATGTCGATGCAAAAATAAAAAAGTTATAGCTCTTTAAATGCGACGGTGGAAAAACTAAAAAAATAGCTTGGAAATTAAGGCCTAAAATAGGCCGGTCACTAAGGAGTTAAAGCCCAAAATAACTGTTTCCTGAAACGATAAAGGACTTGAGATGAGCAAACCTATTAGACACATATCAAATTAGGTCCAAATTTCCTAAAATGTAAAATTCGTCAAAATGTGAAAGTTTTGGTGTTCGCAGTGCAAGAATTGTCAAAATGGTGGCCACCGGTGAGCGCTCTACGTCAATTTGCCAATTATATAAAAAAAAGAGGGGAGAAGAGGATTAAAAAAACCAAAAAAACTAAACATACTCACCACCTTCCCTGGTCTCCTGACGTGTCCCTGCCGGAAAATGAGATGACGTAGCTGTGATCGCTGCAGCCAATCCCAGGCCACAGTGATCACATGGGACAGCTACGTCATCTCACCTGCCGGTAGCGACGTGTCGCTACTGTAGTACAGCGTATGTGTTGAGTGTGTTATTTTTGTGAAATCGCATGTACCCCGATTGCCTTGTTTGACCCTCTGATGTCTTCAAGGACTGTAACCAACTTAGATTCAGTCCTAGAAGACGTTAAATAGTCTGATAGGCCTATCGGGGGACTTGCGATTCGCAAAACGAATTTGGTCTGAAACGTACGTCCGATTTAAAAGAAAATTTGCTCCTCACTATTAAGGACTCTGCAATGCAAGCCAGCAATGCCAACCAATCTGCACTGTGACATTGTAAATACTTATTATTAACACTATAGCAGGAGATGTCACTTCTGGTCATATTTGTGACATCATCAGATAAAGTACAGGAGGCCATTGTTACCTCACTGCATGATGTCATAATGACTGTGACTCTATAAGAACTGGGGTTTAGGGGGGGGGGGGGCGACTGCTTAGTCCAGGATATGAAGATAAGCAGACACAAGATACTTCACCATGAGGATCTCACAGAGAATAGCGGAAGCTTCTGATGTTTGTGAAGTCACCTGTCGGAATGCGGAACACTGGAAGAGGAGAACTTCATGCACGAGCCGCATGGCAGGGGAAGAACAACAGGAAAACCGGGGGCTTTGGCTTATATACACGGTGATAGGAGGTTCAGTCATTTACTTTCAGGTTTTGGGACCAAGAAGAAAAACAGTAATGTGGAGGAAAATCTGCCGCCATGATGCCAGCAATCTCCAAACATTGAAGGTATGTACATAATATATATGTTCATTTAATCTGAAAATGTGGGATATTTGAGAATTTGGGGTTTGTTATACATTATGGCCCATATTTACTGAGCAGTTTATGTCAGTTTATTTTGTAAGCTTAACCAAATAAAGTTGCAAACGGTGACATGCAACAAATTTGGTGTAAAATGTATCTTCTCTCGTCACTTGACAAATTTAAAAAGTGACAAAAAAAGTGCGTGTGGTCTCCAAGGAGACGTAGATTAAGTCCCATTTATTAAAGTAAACTGTTAAAATGGCACAAATTTTGCCCTTATTATTTTATTGCAGGGAGGAGATCTGGACGAGCGGCTGAAGATGAAGATGAGAACTGTGAGATTGATCAAAATCGTATGTAACGTGACAATTCTATTTATAATTCTATATTTGGTGCCTTCCGATGTCATAATACACTGATTTATACAGGTCAAGGCAAATAAATGGAATTAGAGATGAGCGAATCGGGACAACCGACCCGGTTTCGGTCCGAACATCGCGAAAAGTTCGGTTCGCAGCGAATCCGTACTTCACCGGGTTCGGCCGAACATGTTTTGACCAAACCCGGGCGGGCAGAAAAAAACATTACAAAAATATTATACTAATCGGCAGCCACTTGTCTCTATCAATCACTGATAGAGAAAAGAGGCTGCTGATTAAAAATAAAATAAAAAGCATTTCATACGTACCCGGTCGTTGTCTTGGTGACGAGTCCCTCTTCTTCCTCCAGTCCGACCTTCTTTCCTGCCGCGGCAGCCTGTGATTGGCTGCAGCGGCCGCGGCAGCCTGTGATTGGCGGGAGTTTGGCGTGAGTACGAATGGCTTTGGTGCTGTGCACCCATTTCTCTCCTTCTCAGCATTTAAATCAGGGGCTCAAGCACGTGGCCCGCGGGCCGCATGCGGCCCCTGGGGCTGTCATCTGCGGCCCGCGGGACGCAGAGCCGCTAGTATCGGCTCTGCTCCGAGACTCTGGAATTCCCTGACATCGTTGTCCACATACGAACAGCGATGTCTGGGGCTTCCCCAGAGCCAGAGTCCCGGGCAGAGCGCTAGTACAGGCTCTGCTCCGGGACTCGGTGGAATTGCCTGACATAGCTGCCCATATATGGACAGTGTGTCAGGGCCTTCTCCAGAGCGGAGTACCGGGCAGAGCGCTAGTATCGGCTCTGCTCCAGGACGCTGCGGAATTCCCTGACATAGCTGCCCATATATGGACAGTGTGTCAGGGTCTTCCCCAGAGCGGAGTCCCGGGCAGAGCGCTAGTATCGGCTCTGCTCCGGGACTCTGTGGAATTCCCTGACATCGCTGTTCACATATGAACAGCGATGTCTGGGGCTTCCCCAGAGCCGGAGTCCCGGGCAGAGCGCTAGTAGGCTCTTCCTGGGACTCCAGCTGGGCTCCTGACATGCCTGGGACTCCTGCTCTGGGGAAGCCCCTGACATCATTGTATGGACAGCGATGTCAGAGGCTTTCCCAGAGTCCCGGAGCAGAGCCGATAATAGCGCTCTGCCCGGGACTCCGCTCTGGGGAAGACCCTGACACACTGTCCATATATGTGCAGCGATGTCAGGGAATTCCACAGAGTCCCGGAGCAGAGCCTGTACTAGCGCTCTGTCCGGGACTCCGGCTCTGGGGAAGCCCCAGACATCGCTGTTCATATGTGGACAGCGACGTCAGGGAATTCCGCAGCGCCCTGGAGCAGGGCCGATATTAGCGCTCTGCCTGGGACTCCGGCTCTGGGGAAGCCCCAGACATCGCTGTTCGTATGTGGACAACGATGTCAGGGAATTACAGAGTCTCGGAGCAGAGCCGATACTAGCGGCTCTGTGTCCCGCGTGTAAGGGTGCACTCGTACTTACCTCTCCCTGGGGGGCCAACGCAGGAATACGGGCTTGTCGAGCGGCTCAGAAGTCGGCTCCGGACGAAGGAGCTTCTTGGGCGTCATGGCAACGGCCGCACTGCCGACAGCCATGACGCATGCGCCCAACGGCAAACAGGGCGAAGTCTCGCGCTGCGGGACTTGGAGGAAGAGAGAAGAGGAGGGACACGGCCGGATGACAGGGAGCACGGCAAGCGAGGGGGGCGGAGCAAGCGAGTGGCGCGAAAAAGGAGTAGGACGGAGAGGTGACGAGAGACAAGAGGAGAGGTTTAAGAGAGCAGGTGTCAGGACCGGAGAGAGAGACCGCCGAACACGGGTCCGGACAGGGAAAATGAGCTGCAAGGAAGGTCGCCGGGAGAGAGGAGGCAGGAGCCTGACAGTGACAGCACGTGGACTCCCCACTGCAGCCTTGGAGGCAGAGGACAAAAGAACAGCACGGGTGTTGCTGCTACAACCCTTCAGAAGGACAGAGGACCGGCCGGAGCACAAGGAGTGTGCCAACAGCCACAGGTACCGTGCCCAGACCTTAAGACCCCTGACCAAGAGCTAGAGTCCCGTCTTACAGAAAGTACCCTTGTCCTTGTCAGTGACTGTTTCCTGGAGTGACGTCCCTCGCTAACTACCGCCACCGTACGCCCAGAAGACTAGTCCCAAAAGGGACAAACAACTCATCCTGAGCTAGGCCCAAAGGCAGGGCGGACTTGCTAGCTTATTAACCGCGCCAGTGTCCCTGCGTGTCCTCCAGAGTAAAGCACTGCATGTAACCCTTGCATGGAACTGTTGTTGATAAAGCACCGCATGTAACCCTTGCATGTAACTGTTGTTGATAAAGCACCGCATGTAACCCTTGCATGGAACTGTTGTTGACAAAGTACCGCCTGTAATACTTGCATGGAATTGTTGTTGATGAATCTTGCTGGAACAGGAGCAGGCAGAGGGAACGGCCCGGGTTGACGGAACTTTATCGGACTATTAGCTGGACTTCGTGTAAACCTTAGCGTCAGCCCGCCAGTTCAGTTGCGTCCTAGGGGGTCCTCCGTTCGGACCACCGACTGAGGAGAGAGAGGGTTGTCATGAAAGGTAGCGGATAGCTCCGCAAGGACCCGTGACGGTGCTAGTAGGTACGTTAGTCGCTGATTCCCACGACGCGACCCGTGGGCCAAGAGTGTGACTCTTACCCTAGGGCAGGCTGCCAGTAGCGGGTAGCTCCCGCCGTGACTGACCGCGGCGTGTCCCTAGCCAAGCCGGCAACGTGGGGTTAGGCACAACCTCTCTCCGGGGGACTTCCAGCGGGATCGAAGTCCTCAACCTCAGAATTCCTGTCTGCTCCATAGAAGAAGATTTACTGTTATCTGCTCGCTGAAGTAAAGAAGTATAAAAGAAGAAGGTGTGTCTCTGTCATTTCGTAGCGACAGCGGTAGTTCCTCCTACATAAATTGGCGTAGTCGGCAGGATCCGAAACCTCGCCGCGATGTAACCGTCCAGCAGCGGGACATTACCGCCGACCCCGACTGTCATGATACCCATTGGGGCCGTCCTAATGAACATTCCCAAGTTTGACGGGAAGAGTGTATCGATCGCGGACTGGACGGAACGAGTTCGTACTGCGGCCCGCTTATTCCAGGTACCGGTGACCCACCAAGCCGACCTGGCCTTCAACTCACTCGAAGGGGACGCGAGACAAGCTGTCTTGGTTTTAGCGCTATAACACAGTGACACGCTAGAAGCAATCATCAGCCGATTGGAATCCCTCTATGGAGATGTCACCTCAGCCGCCGACCTCCGGAAGAAATTTTATACCAGGGTACAGAGGAACGGGGAATCACTCCAGCAATTTGCGGTAGGATTACAAGGAATGTGGAGTCGACAAGTATGGAAGGATCCCGCGGGGTGCGCAGCCTTAACAGAGCCGGACCGAATAGTGCGAGACCAGTTTGCATCAGGACTAGACAGCCGGACCCTGAGGCGCGCCGTAAGAGACCTCGTCCGGGTAACCCCCGCCGCCACGATGGGTGAGGTGTTACGAGAAGCGCTCAAAGTTCATCGAGAGGAGTTGGGAGAAGCGAGTAAGGCCCTGCAAAAAGTGGGTGTACCCGAGCCATCTGCAAGGGAGACCGGACGGCCAGAAGCGGTGTTCATAGAATTCGCCCGGGATGTCAAGGAGGCTATTCGGGAATTGAAGACCGATGTCGCTCAATTAAGAGTAATGGCCGATCGACCGGAACATCTTTCTCGTCCACCCCGATCGACACAAGGAGGGCCTCGACGCTGTTGGCAGTGTGATCAGCCGGGTCATTTCGCCAGAGATTGCAGGATGAGACGCTACCCAAGACAGGAACAGCCACCTTTAAACTAAGGTACCCCGCCGCTGAGGGCCAAGCAGCGGGCATTCCATCGACGGACCCCAAAGAAACGGTGAAACTTTTGACAGGAATATGCCCCGTAGTTACAGCCATGATCGGGGGGGTTAACGTTCCTTGCCTTATCGACACTGGGTCGGAGGTAACCACCATGACTTATCAGTTGTTCCATGAACAGTTCCAAGGTCGACAGACTCTAAAAGCCCCTTGGATTGAACTTACGGCGGCTAATAGCCTGCCAATTCCCATTGCCGGTGTTACGTGGCTAGAATTAGAAGTATTTAATCGTAATTTTCCCCGTGCTGGTATTGTGGTAGTACATAATTGTGCAAGGCCGGGTATACCTGTTATAATTGGCATGAATGTGTTGCAGGAATTACATGGTATGATGTTCAACGAGACGAGCGGTGCCCGGTGAGAGGAGCTGGCAACCGATCAGACCGCCCGGCAAGCTTTGTTTCAGGTGCATCAAATCTGCCAACGAAAGGCTGACTTGAAGATGCTACAGGGCCGGTGAGGGCTCCAGGTAAGGCGGTGCTGCAAGTACCACCTCTACAGGAAGTCGCCATTCCCCTCTCCGTAGGGACTCATCATCGCTTAAAGGATGCCATGGTCATGGTGGAACCCATGCGAAGTCTCAAGAGTACGCCACCCTGGGTGGTAGGAAGAACGGTGTGTCGGATAACCAAAGGAATGGCGACCGTCAGAGTGCTGAATCCGACCCAAGGGGTGATCGAGATACCGGCCGGCACGGTGCTAGCTAATGTTGAGATGGTGAGGCCCGAGGACGTGACAGACCCGGACATGGCCGAAACGTTAAAAGAGACATCGTTGAGAGATGAAGGGAGTGAGGCCAACGTGAACGAGCAGACTGATCGACTGTGGCGCCAACTCGAACTGGACGGAATAGCCCCAGATACCAAGTCAGAGGAGCAACTGAGGACGCTTCTGCAACGCTTCGGCTGGGTTTTCGCTCAGCATGAAGAGGACTTTGGGTGCACCACTACCACCAGACATGGGATTCACACGGGGGCGGCGCCGCCCATCAGAGAGCGATATCGCAATATACCCCCCGCGCTGTATCGAGAGGTAAAAGAGCTCCTCCAGAAGATGTTAGACGGACAGGTGATTCGAGAGAGTCAGAGCCCATGGGCAGCCCCGATTGTGCTGGTAAGGAAGAAGGATGGGTCACTCCGGTTTTGTGTGGATTACCGCAAGTTGAACGCCTGTACTCATAGGGATGCCTACCCACTGCCCCGAGTGGAAGAATCATTAACCGCCATGCAGGAGGCTCGGTACTACACGACGCTCGATTTAGCAAGTGGGTACTGGCAGGTACCCATGAAGGAAGCGGATAAGGAGAAGACGGCGTTCATCACTCCCTCAGGCTTGTTTGAATTCAATCGGATGCCGTTCGGGCTAACAAATGCGCCCAGTACATTCCAACGGCTAATGGAGCATTGTCTGGGAGATCTAAATTATGAGTCAGTCTTGATCTATTTGGACGATATTGTCATTTTTTCAAAGACCTTCCCAGAACACATCTACAGGTCGTGTTGGAACGATTGGGAAGGTATGGACTCAAACTAAAACCCAGCAAATGCCGACTGGGCCGCCAGCAGATAAAATACTTAGGCCATGTCGTGAATGCAACAGGAATTGCACCTGACCCAGATAAGATTAAAGCCATACAGGAGTGGGCCATTCCGCAGAACACCACGGAAGTACGAGCCTATCTCGGGTTGGTCGGTTACTATCGGAGGTACATCCGAGACTTCTCAAAAATTGCAAGTCCTCTGAATCAGCTCCCCTGTGGACAACCCACGCAAAAGAAGGGGAGCCGAAGCCCCAGTGTAGTGGAACAATGGCAGGAGCCAGAACAAGCGGCATTCGAAGCATTGAAGGCACGACTGGTGACCGCACCCATCCTCGCTTTTGCAGACTTCGCTCAGCCATTCCGGCTGTAAACTGACGCCAGCCTGAAGGGACTGGGAGCAGTCCTGGCCCAACAGCAAGGGGACGTGGAACGCGTCATCGCCTAAGGTAGTCGTAGTCTGCGACCGTCAGAACGCAATCCAACCAATTACAGCTCGTTCAGGCTCGAGTTATTGGCCATCGTGTGGGCTGTTACCGAACGGTTTGCCGAATACCTGGTCGGAAATCAAGTGGAAATTTACACGGATAACAATCCCCTGGCGTATCTTGGAACGGCAAAACTGGGAGCGATGGAACAACGATGGATAGCCCGACTGGCTCGATTCAACTATACCATTCGTTACAAGCCCGGTAAGAACCATACCAACGCAGATGCACTCTCCCGACAGCCGTGTGAGACCCCGGTCGGAGAGGTGGATGAGGAAGAAGAAAAAGTAGAGATACCCCCATTACGTGTGGTTCATCCCCCACTGCAGCAGCAGCGGGTAGTGACAGCAATACAAGGTATTGAGATGTATGATAGGGCCGAGTGGAAGAGGCGGCAGCAGCAAGACCAGGACATCCAAACCATCGACAAGTGGGTGCGTCGGCAGGGAAGGCCCACGGCAGCGGAGCGAAGCAGCTTGTCAGCACCAGCTAAAGCATTGGTTCGGCAGTTGGAGCGACTGGAACACCATGATGGATTATTGTACAGAAGAGTGTGGGTCCCACGGGAATTTCGCGACATATGGCAGTTGGTATTGCCCATCGCCGACGTCAAACCCATATGCAAGTGGATGCACGAGAACCGAGGTCATTTCACGGTGGAAAAGACTGTACAGATCATCCGGAATCACTTCTATGCTCCAAACTTGGAAAGAATAATGGAAGATGTCTACAAGGAATGCACGGAGTGTGTCCTGCACAAAGCGACGGAACAGTCGGAGAGGCCCATGACCATCGTGACGGCTGAGCCCCTAGAACTGCTGACGATAGACTTTTTAACAGTCCAAGAAGTTACCTCAGGGAACCGATATGCGTTAGTATGCTTGGACCATTATTCGAAATTTGCCGTGGTGATTCCTACGGGGGACCAGACTGCGACGACTACCGCAGCTGCACTGTGGAAGCATGTCATCCGTCCGTATGGGTGCCCCAGACGCATCTTGTCGGATAAAGGACCGAATTTTGAGTCTGATCTCTTCCAGGAGCTGTGTATCTTATATGGAATTCGGAAATCCAGAACGACCCCATATCACCCCCAAGGGAATGGGGCTTGCAAACGATTCAATCGCACCTTACTCGGCCTACTAAAGGAACGGTGGGTGGCCTGAATATGTGGACGACCTGGTATGGGTCTATAACAACACTGTGCATCGAACTACCGGGTATGCACCATATCAATTAATGTTCGGCCGACCAAGCCGAGTTCCTTTGGATCTTCTGTTAGAGACGCCGGAGGTGGAAGTCAATCGATCACCGTCACAATGGGTACAGGAATATCAACGACGGTTGAGCGCCGTGAAGGGCGAAATGGAGAGAGCTCGGCCCACGGAGAGCTTGCCCCTCGTGGAAGAACGCCAGCGAGCATTTCATACAGGGGATCGGGTGCTGGTGCGGAATCGCAGGGCGGCATGTGGCCGTAAGCTGGAACCCCGATGGGAGAGGAAACCATATGTGGTGGTAAAACGCGTTGACCCCGGGCTTCCTGTGTATGAAGTGAAACCAGAGGGTGACCAGGGACCGAGCAGAAGGCTGCATCGCAACCTGTTGCGGCCATGTACCTTTTTGACACCAGAATCCGTCACGTCATCAAGGCAAGAAGAACCGCAGAGTGCTCCGCCGACAAATATTGAGGGAGATTGGTGGTTGGTGACGACCCTAGCGTACCCTGGGCGTCACGACCGACAGGGAAAGAGAACCCAACGGAGTGCGTGGAAACACCTGCAACGGAAGTGAATCGTGGACTGCGTTACCCCCAGAGGTGTACTCGCAACCCACAACCGGCCTATTTGCAAGACTATGAAGTTTAGTGCAGAGGACTGCACTTGATAACCAAGGGGGAAGTGTAAGGGTGCACTCGTACTTACCTCTCCCTGGGGGGCCAACGCAGGAATACGGGCTTGTCGGGCGGCTCAGAAGTCGGCTCCGGACGAAGGAGCGTCTTGGGCGTCATGGCAACGGCTGCACTGCCGACAGCCATGACGCATGCGCCCAATGGCAAACGGTGAAGTCTCGCGCTGCGGGACTTGGAGGAGGAGAGAAGAGGAGGGACACGGCCGGATGACATGGAGCGCAGCAAGCGAGGGGGGTGGAGCAAGCGAGGGGGGTGGAGCAAGCGAGTGGCACGAAAAAGGAGTAGGACGGAGAGGTGACGAGAGACAAGAGGAGAAGTTTAAGAGAGCAGGTGTCCGGACCAGAGAGAGAGACCGCCGAACAGGGGTCCGGACAGGGAAAGTGAGCTGCAAGGAAGGTCGCCGGGAGAGAGGAGGCAGGAGCCCGACAGCACGTGGACTCCCCACTGCAGCCTTGGAGACAGAGGACAAAAGAACAGCACGGGTGTTGCTGCTACAACCCTTCAGAAAGACAGAGGATCGGCCGGAGCACAAGGAGTGTGCCAACAGACACAGTTACCGGTCCCAGACCTTAAGACCCCTGACCAAGAGCTAGAGTCCCGTCTTAAAGAAAGTGCCCTTGTCCTTGTCAGTGACTGTTTCCTGGAGTGACGTCCCTCACTAACTACCGCCACCGTACGCCCAGAAGACTAGTCCCAAAAGGGACAAACAACTCATCCTGAGCTAGGCCCAAAGGCAGGACGGACTTGCTAGCTTATTAACCGCGCCAGTGTCCCTGCGTGTCCTCCCGAGTAAAGCACTGCATGTAACCCTTGCATGGAACTGTTGTTGATAAAGCACCGCATGTAACCCTTGCATTGAACTGTTGTTGATAAAGCACCGCATGTAACCCTTGCATGGAACTGTTGTTGACAAAGTACCGCCTGTAATACTTGCTTGGAATTGTTGTTGATGAATCTTGCTGGAACAGGAGCAGGCAGAAGGAACGGCCGGGTTGACGGAACTTTATCGGACTATTAGATCGACTTTGTTTAAACCTTAGCGTCAGCCCGCCAGTTCAGTTGCGTCCTAGGGGGTCCACCGTTCGGACCACCGACTGAGGAGAGAGAGGGTTGTCATGAAAGGTAGCGGATAGCTCCGCAAGGACCCGTGACAGTGCTATTAGGTACGTTAGTCGCTGATTCCCACGACGCGACCTGTGGGCCGAGAGTGTGACTCTTACCCTAGGGTAGGCTGCCAGTAGCGGGTAGCTCCCGCCGTGACTGACCGCGGCGTGTCCCTAGTCAAGCCGGCAACGTGGAGTCAGGCACAACCTCTCTCCGGGGGACTTCCAGCGGGATCGAAGTCCTCAACCTCAGGATTCCTGTCTGCTCCATAGAAGAAGATTTACTGTTATCTGCTCGCTGAAGTAAAGAAGTATAAAAGAAGTCGTATCGACAGCGGTAGTTCCTCCTACACGCGGCCGCAGATGACAGCCCCAGGGGCCGCATGCGGCACGCGGGCCGCGTGCTTGAGACCCCTGGTGTATATGTACATGTTTCAATACTGCGTTAGTCACAAGGTCATGAATTTCTCATGACCCACCTTTAAACATGAATCTAACTTCTGTATGTTTCCTGAAGAGAGACATTTTTTTTTTTGACCTGTGATTGGCTGCAGCGGCCGCGGCAGCCTGTGATTGGCTGCAGAGGCGGTCACGTGACGTGCGTGACCACCACTACAGCCTGTGATTGGCTGCAGCGGTGACATGGATGAAACGTCATCGCTGGAGGCCGGACAGGAGGAATGTAAGTATGAACGTATTTTTTTAAATTTTTTATTACATTAAAATTGTGTTTTCCGCGCGCCGAGCATGGTACTGTCAAGGTTGCTGAAAGAGTTAGTGCAGCCCATTAACTCTTTCAGCACCCTGGACAGTACCATGGTCGGCGCACGGAAATTACAGGTTCGGTCAGAACTAGTTCGGTCCGAATCAAACTTTTTCGTGAAATTCGGTGAACCAGCCGAACCGAACTTTTCATAAGTTCGCTCATCTCTACATGGAATGTATTATAACTTTAGCAAGACCCATGTTTGATGTCATCCTATAACTCCTCCGTGTCACACATGCCAAGATTCCTTACACGTTATCCCATAGCCTCTCATGGTTATGTCCTCCTAGACCATGGCCCTTGTTTGGTCTGCATAGAGGCTGAACATTTCTCAGTGGTCCATGACTATTATTTGGTGGGATAACAGGGAAAGATGGTTTCCCACAGTTCAAGCAGAAGACATCTGCTATATGCTATGTTCACCAGTGAGGCAAATTCAAGCTGGGAAGGAGGTAATTGCATGTTACTTGTGGCCATTAGGAGGAGAAAAACTCAAAGAGGGAGGACATCAATTGTGAGTCTAAGAAGTTGATTGTGTAAAAAATGGCTTTCAGACCAAAGGCCTAATCCCTGCCCTCCTGGAGTCGGCCATTTGCTTTACACCACATCAGGGACCTGGTATAATGGAACTGGCCTTCTCCTGTGACATAGGAGGGCAGTGTTTTCTTTCTCTTTCACCAGCATAGATGACCATAGCCGAGCTGTGATCTCCATAGTCCGATCAGTGGAGGAGCGACCTGCAAGATACCGGGACGTCGTGGAGAACATCTGGGATTGGACATCTTCTAACTTACTATTCCATATAATGTCGTAGCTATCAGTAAGATGTTAGTTAGTTAGTTGCATTACAAGCTCTGATCCTGGGTTCTCGGACTGATCGCATTTTCTCGGGGTCAACAAGGAATTTTCCCCTGTGGCACAAATTGGCTAAACGTGCGCAGGGTTTTTGCCTTCTTCTGGATCAATAGCTTTAGTTAGGAATTTTATTTAAATAAATTGTGTTTAAAAATGAAAGCTCTGTCTCCTCGTCATTTCTCAATATTATATAGCAGTCAGGTATTAGTTTATATTATGGGAGGTTATTATGGTTATTTTGCTGCTGATAATCCAATATGGTTGATTCCATGAAGCATTGGATAATATACACATACAGAAGAGAAATACATCATATGATCCATATAAATGCTACTACTATAAAGGAACACTAAGGATCGATGGCACGCGATGCGTATTACGCGCGTTTTTGGAGTGCGGATATGCGTGCAGCACCTCTGCAGAGTAATACAGTACCAGCATATTCAATGAGATTCCAAGAAATCTCATGTACACGGTACGGTATTTTTCGGGACTGAAATTGACCTGTGGTGTATTGTTTAGAATCCGCAGCATGTCATTTTATCTTGCGTTTCCGCTTGCAAATTCTATCTGTCTAGTGCAGAGGAAAATCGCACCAAAATTTCTCAGCATGAAAAGGCACCGAAAAACTAATCAAATGGGAGAAAACGCACTGGAAAACGCATCACCTTCAGGTGTGTTTTTTTCCTGAGGTTTTGCTGTGTGTTTTCCACAGTAAAATACACAACGTGTGCATGTAGCCTAAAGGTAAAAAATACATATAAATCAAAACAATCCACTTGGTCCTGTTTTGCCTGAGAAATTCTTTTGTGTGGGTCCAAGATCAGCCATTTTCCCCCATCCCTTACTAAGCCACACCCCTCAGCCGTCTGCCAGCGAAAAGATTGGAAGGAACATGAAGAGGTTGTCGATGTTGCTGAGAACCCCAGCGATCAGATGTAATCTATGAAAGGCTTTATTTCGCTGCAGTGCCACCACAGGGTTAAAGGGTAACTAAACGTTTGAAAAACTTCTTACATGTCATAGTGACATGCCAGAAGTTTTGATTGGTGGGGGTTCGAGCACTGAGACCCCCACCAATCGCTAGAACGAAGGAGCAGAAGCCCTCGTGTGAGCGCTCAGCTGCTTCGTGTCTGTTTGTCTTTTTCCGGAAAGCCGATGTATCGGAGTACGGCTCATAGACTTTTTATTGAGTCCGTACACCGATACATTTATTTCAGGAAATAGCCGAACAGACATGAAGCGTCTGAGCGCTCACACAAGCGCTTCAGCTGCTTCGTTCTAGCGATTGGAGGGGGTCTCAGTGCTTGGACCCCCAGCAATCAAAACTTCTGACGTCACTATGACATGTAAGAAGTTTGTGAAACGTTTAAGTTACCCTTTAAGGCAATGAATTACACACTTCAAAACTATGGGCTTTCGGTATAATGCGAGAACGTGCCGATCCTCCAAATTCTGGTTATTGCATTTTCTCACCATTTTCACAGCCATACAAAATCTGAGCAGCATTTTGATATTTGTCACTATTAAATTTGCTGGTCATTAAAGGGCCATACCCTAGTAGAAAACTGCTACAATGGCAATTATGTGCCTTATAGAAAATCACTCCCACTTTTGCAGATGTCATTAGTTCATTGTTGCATTTGTATATTCTCATAAACCTACCGTTAAATCAGGTGCGATCGAATAAAAATATAAAGCAAGTCCTAAACCTGTAACATCTAATAAAACACTTTTTAATAAATGGGAATGGACTGTTTTAGCAACATGACCAATACTTCTTAATTATTTTAAAGAAAAGCCCCCATTGGCGCAACAGCGGGAATCATCTCATGATAAATAGGAGGGGCAGGAAAGTGAGAGGTGTACACTCCTCTGGCGGTATTGTGCTGGGGGACACGACAACCTGGTAGTCAAAAAGATGTCTATATAGTCCAAGTGCTGGTTCGGGGGACTACTAGCCACTAGAGTCCCAGTCAGAGAATAATCAGTATCGAATGCTGAGATGCACTAGGATATTCTGAGTGTAAAACGGTTAAAAATTACCCTTTACGAAGGCGCTGTTTCCTTTGCGATATTAAGGATGATCCTCTGGAGTCATGCAAATGTTAACGTTTTATTAATATCGTAACATGCAACATGTTTCAGAGCCAAACCGGCTCCTTCATCGACATTTGACCTATACTTATGTCATAGACGGGAAGCGGGAGTATGGAGCAGGCTCACGGCTCCATCATCTTAGCTGTTAGAAAGAGAGAGGCGGCCCCCTCTGACAGCCCATCGGGTGCAGATCGTCATCATGGCAGCCTGGGGGCCAAATGAAGGCCTCCTGGTCTGCCGTCTTTGTACTCATATTAAGCTCTGCCTGCAACAGCGTTTAATAGAATCCTATGAAAATCACGTTTTACTGCAATACGTTATTATTGCACTATATCATGCAAACGATCCAATGATCACTGGTTCAAGTCCCCTAGGGGGACTAAAGAAAAAAGTAAAAAACGGTTAAAGTTTTTTTATGTACAAAAAATTATTAAAAGTTAAAAAAAAGCCATGTAAAAAATAAATTATAAAAACACAGCTGGTATTACCACCATCTGTAAAAGTCAGAACTATTACAATTTCACGTTACTTAATCCACAGGGTGAACGCTGTAAAAAAACAAAAATGCCAGAATAGCTTGTTTTGGTCATCTCATCTCCCACAAAAAAAATGGAATAAAAAGTGCTCAAAAGATTTATGTACCTTACAATGGTCCCAATAAAAACTATAGCTCACTCCGCAAATAACAAGCCCTTCCAGTGTTTAATTGATGGAAAAATAAAAAAAGTTATGGCTCTCATAACAGCAACACAAAAAAATGTTTTTCTTAACAATTCGTTTTTTCCTTGTACAAGTAGTAAAACATAAAAAACTTGTAATGATGGGGGTAAGGAAACAGACAAGTGAGCCCTAATCTACCCACCACTCAGTCCCTGCCTACTTGCAACGACCCGCCCTAGGCGATGGGGTACAACTGGGCGACGGTCCCTACGCTCAATAAGTGCACGACAGACAAACAGACAAGGGTACACAGAAGCAAGGGAAAAGGGGCGGTTGCCCACGGCAACACCGTGTGTAAAGGATCTGCCAGACACAACTTCTGTGTCGACGCCCATAGGTAATCAGTCTGCACCTGCTTCTATGTCTGTGAGACTGACTCCATCTTCCACCACCCAGGATGGCAGGCTTAGGAGTGGGAGAGCCTATCACAGCCTGGCCAGACGGAGCTAGCTCCCGCCCTCTGTCTATTTATACCTGCCTTTCCTGTTCCTCCTTTTCTTGTGATTCTTCTCTGTTGGTTTCCTGGCCCTGCTGCAGCTATAACCTAACCCGGTAGCCATCTAGACTACCGATCTCTAAACCAGCTATATAATCACAGACATCGTGAATAGACTAATCACTTGTACCTAACCTGACGAAGGGGCCGGTACAGCCTTGAAACACATTGTTGTTGTTATTGCACAAAAATAAAAGCAATTTTCAGTACGGCTGCAACAAAAGTCAAGGGCACACAGAAGCAAAAGAGAAGTAGGGGCAGTTACCCACGGAAAACCGTGAGCAACAGACAGTGATGAACGAGCCGAATCAAACCAGGTGACAACGTAGTAGCAACACAGAGCAGTAGAATAGTCAGGCAAGCCAGGGTCAACAAGTACAGCGGTCAATCAGGTAAATAGCAGGAATAGCAGAGCCAGGAAAAGAGAGAATCACAGGCAAGGAACATGCTGCAAGTGAGGGTATAAATAGACCAAGGGTAGGAGCTAGAACCGTCAGGCCAGGCTGTGATAGGTTCTCCCTCTCCTCAGCCTGCAAGCCTGAGTGGTAACAGATCGCTTCACTCTAGCAGACTTTGAAGCTGATGAAGGCTGATTAACCCCGGGCGTCGACACAGAACCTGTGTCAGGCAAACCCTTAACAGTACCCCCCCTTTTATGAGGGGCCACTGGACCCTTCCTAGGTGGGCCTGTTGGGGAACCGAAGATGGAACTTCCTGAGCAATATACCGGCGTGAACATCCCGGGCGGGTACCCAAGTCCTCTCCTCAGGCCCGTATCCTCTCCAATGGACCAGGTACTGGAGGGAGCCTTGGACCATCCTGCTGTCCACAATCTTGGCTACATCGAATTCTACCCCATCAGGAGTGAGAACTGGGACCAGAGGTTTCCTCGATGTAGCCAAGGACCGGGAGCAGCTTTTCAAGAGAGAGGCATGGAACACGTTGTGTATCTGAAAAGACGGGGGTAACTCCAGCCGGAAGGAGACAGGGTTGAGGTCCTCAATGATTTTGTACGGCCCTATATACCGGGGAGCAAATTTCTTGGACGAAACTTTAAGGCGCAAATTTTTAGAAGATAGCCACACCAGATCCCCGACCACAAATAGGGGGTTAGTTGAACGTCTTTTACCTGCCTGAGTCTTTCGGATGCTCTGGGACGTCTCAAGGTTCTTCTGAACCTGGGCCCAGACTGTGCACAGTTCCCGATGAACGACATCTACCTCGGGATTGTTGGAACCACCAGGTGTAATGGAGGAGAACCGTGGATTAAACCCAAAATTGCAGAAGAAGGGGGAGACCTCCGACGAGCTACTGACCCGGTTATTAAGGGAAAATTCAGCGAGGGGAATGAAGGAGACCCAATCATTTTCACAGTCTGAGATAAAACACCTTAAGTGTTGTTCTAGAGAATGATTAGTCCTCTCAGTTTGGCCATTAGTTTCTGGATGGAACGCCGAGGAAAAGGACAGATCAATCTCCAGCTTCTTACAGAAAGCTTTCCAAACAATGAAACAAATTGTAACCCTCTGTCAGAAACAATATTGACCGGAACCCCATGGAGACGCAGGATGTGTTTGACAAACAAGGTAGCTAACGTCTTGGTATTGGGTAGTTTCTTGAGGGGTACAAAGTGGCACATCTTACTGAAGCGGTCTACTACAACCCACACCACCGATTTGCCTTGGGATGGAGGCAGATCGGTGATAAAATCCATGGAGATATGGGTCCAAGGTCTCTGGGGAATGGGCAAAGAACATAGTAAGCCCGCAGGTCGGGACCTGGGAGTCTTGGACCTAGCACAAATTTCACAAGCGGCGACGTAGGCCTTAACGTCTTTAACCCCTTTCCGACATTCGCCGTATATATACGGCGCACGCCGGGTGGGGGAATATGGAGCGGGCTCTTGGGCTGAGTCCGCTCCATAGAGCGAGTGTGTCGGCTGTGTGTTACAGCCGACACTTCCAGGTTACGAGAACCCGTTAAATGCCGCGTTCAATAGAGATCGCAGCATTTAAAATACTAAAAACAGGGGGGCGACCCCCTGTAACGTCTCAACGGCCCCCCTGCAGCAAGATCGGGGGGAGCCGTTGGTTCACACGGCTGCCTGGGGGTCTGACGAAGTCCCCCAGGTCCGCCATCTTGGTACTCCTATGAAGCTCTGCCTCCGGCAGGGCTTCATAGGAGACTGTCAGAATCACGATATACTGCAATACATTAGTATTGCAGTATATCGTGCAAGCGATCTAACGATCGCTGGTTGAAGTCCCCTAGGGGGACTAATAAAAAAATTTAAAAATGAGTTAAATAAAGTTGTTTTTTTTGTGTAAAAAAAATAAAATATTAAAAGTTCAAAAAACTCCCCTTTTACCATTTTCTGCCTAGAGCATAGTAAAAAATTAAATAAATAAACATAATTGGTATTGCCGCGTCCGTAAAAGTCTGAACTATCATAATATATCATTATTTAACCCGCACGGTGAACTCCGTTAAAAAAAAAAATTGTAAACGCCAGAATCTCTATTTTTTGTTCACCAAATCTCCCACAAAAAATGAAATAAAAAGTGATCAAACCGTCACATTTACACCAAAATAGTAGTATTAAAAACTACAGCTTATGCCTCAAAAAATAAGCCCTCATACCACTTAATCGACGGAAAAATAAAGACGTTACAGCTCTCGGAATTAGGCGAAACAAAAGAAATTTTCTTTTTTACACTTAGGTTTTTACTTGTAAAAGTAGTAAAATATAGAAAAACCTACACATATTTGGTATCAGCGTAATCGTATTGACCCATAGAATAAAATGAATATGTTGTTTTAATTGTACAGTGAATTCCGTAAAAATGGCGCGCAAAAAAACATGGCGGAATCGCTGTTTTTTTTCATTTTCTACCCCACAAATAATTTTTTCCCCCTTTCCTAGTACATTATATGGCAAAATAAATGGTGCTACGAAAAACTACAACTTGTCCCGCAAAAATCAAGCCCTCATAGTACTATATGGACAGAAAAATAAAGGCGTTATGGCCTTTGGAAGGTGGGGAGGGAAAAACGAAAATGAAAATCTGAAAAAGGGCTGCGGCGTGAAAGGGTTAAGCAACCCAGGCCACCAATAGGTTCTGGAAATGAGGTGCTTGGTACCCAGGATGCCTGGATGGCCAGATAGTGCAGAGTCATGATTCTCCCTGAGCAACCTTAGCTGGAATTACAGAGGAACAAACAGCTTGTCCTCAGGAAGGTTCTCGGGAGCAGAACCTTGATCAGACGCAATTTCGGAGGCTAAGTCTGAATCCACAGCGAATATGATTATACCTGGGGGAAAAATACAAGCGGGATCCTCCTCAGGAGGAGGGCTGGCCATGAAGCTACGCGACAGAGCATCAGCTTTGACATTTTTTGACCCAGCCCTAAAGGTAATCACAAAGTTGAATCTCATAAAAAACAACGCCCATCAAGCTTGTCTCGGGTTTAGCCTCCGGGCAGATTCTAGGAACACCAGATTCTTGTGGTCAGTAAGAACCGTTACCTGGTGCCTAGCCCCCTCCAGGAAGTGGCACCACTCTTCAAATGCCCATTTAATGGCTAAGAGTTCGCGTTTGCCAACGTCATAGTTTCTCTCAGTGGAGGAGAACTTCCTGGAGAAGTAGGCACATGTACATTTTAAAGGGAGGGTTCAATTCCGCCAGTAAATGCCGGGTAAGAGGGCAAGGTATGGCGTAAAGATGTATAAGCTGTGCGAGAGTGCGTCAGGGTATACCTACAGATTTAGGATATATGAAGGGAAGGACACCAGTATTCAGCCCCCAGAATGCCCCCCCTTACTGGGAGTTAATGCAAAAATTGTGTGGGATTTGGTGCACCCACTGCTGGACCAGGGTTACCACCTCTACCTGGATAATTTTTATACCAGCATCCCACTCTTCAACTGCCTCGCTTCCAGAAGTCCTACGGCATGCGGCACTGCTAGAAGAAATCTGAGAGGCCTCCCTAAGACTCTGCAGGGCAAACGCTCAGAAGGGGTGAGAGCAGGGCACATTCTAGCAGCAACATATTGTGTTTCAAGTACAAGGACAAGAGAGATGTCACACCAGTACCCATGTACCTGTACGAGGTACCAGTACAGAGACCCCCAAACCAGACTGCATCCAGGACTACAATAGGTACATGAGAGGGGTGGACTTGTCAGATCAAGCCCTGAAGCCCTACAGGGCTATGCGGTGTGGTATAAGAAGCTGGCCGGGCACATCATACAGATGGCATTGTACAACGCGTACGTGCTACATCGATGTACAGGCCAGACGGGAACTTTCCTGGCATTTCAAGAGGTGGTTATCAAGAAACTAATTTTTATGGACCAAGAAGGGGAGGGGCACCCAGTACTTCTGGAGGCGAGGCCACACGCATCGTACCAGGGCAACACTTTCCAGGAGAAGTTCCCCAAACTGGCAAGAAAGAAAAAAGTCAAAAGAGGTACAAAGTCTGCTATAAGAGGGCGATAAGGAAGGACACAATATATCAATGTGACATATGTCCCGAAAAACTAAGGCTCCGTATGAAAGAGTGCTTCAAAATGTATCATACATCCCATGATTTTTAATCTACCCCAGTTTTATTTACCCTGATGCACTCGGCACAGCTTATCCTCCCTCGTCTTTCCCCTCTGAGCCCTGCTGCGTGCCTAGGCAGCTGATTACAGCCACATGTAGGGTATTGACGTACCCGTGAGAACCCACATTACAGTTTATGGGGTGTATGTCTCTGGTCAAAATGCTCACTACACCTCTAGATGAATGCCTCAAGGGTGTAGTTTTTAAAACGGGGTCACTTCTTGGGGGTTTCAACTGTACTGGTACCTCAAGGGCTACTGCATACATGACTTTGCACCAAAAAATCCCCAGTAGGCCAAATGGTGGTCCATTCCTTCTGAGCCCTCCCATGGGCCCAAACAGCAGTTTATCACCACAAATGGGGTACTGCCGCACTCAGGACAAATTGGGCAACAGAATGGGGTATTTTATTTCTTGTGAAAATAAGAAATTTTCAGCCAAAACTACATATTATTGGAAAAAATAATTTTGTTTTAATTCCCAGCCCAATTCAAATAAGTTCTGTGAAAAAACTGTGGGGTCAAAATGGTCACAACACACATAAATGAATTCCTTGAGGGGTGTAGTTTCCAAAATGGGGTCACTTCTGGTGGGTTTCAATTGCTTTGATACCTCTGGGGCTCTGCAAATGCGACATGGCACCCGAAAACCAATCCAGCAAAATCTGGACTCCAACAAACACATAGCACTCCTTTGCTTCTGAGCCGTCCCATGGGCCCAAATGGCAGTTTATCACCACAAATGGGGTATTGCCGCACTAAGGACAAATTGGGCAACAAAATGGGGTATTTTGTTCCCTGTGAAAATAAGACATTTTGATAAAAAATGCCATCTTATTGGAAAAAATTTCATTTTTTTTATTTCACAGACCAATTCAAATAGGTGCTGTAAAAAAAACTGTGGGGTCAAAATGATAACCACAACCATGAATGAATTCCTTGAGGGGTGTAGTTTCCAAAATGGGGTCACTTCTGGTGGGTTTCCATTGCTTTGATACCTCTGGGGCTCTGCAAATGCGACATGGCACCCGAAAGCCAATCCAGCAAAATCTGGACTCCAAAGAACAAATAGCGCTCCTTTCTTTCTGAGCCCTCCCATGGGCCCAAACGGCAGTTTATCACCACAAATGGGGTATTGCTGCACTCAGGACAAATTGGGCAACAAAATGGAGTATTTTATTTCTTGTGAAAATAAGAAATTTTGATCTAAAACTACATATTATTGGAAATTTTTTTTTTTTTAATTCCCAGCCCAATTCAAATAAGTTCTGTGAAGAAACTATGGGGTCTAAATAGTCACATTACCCATAAATGAATTGTTTGAAGGGTGTAGTTTCCAAAATGGGGTTACTTCTGGTGGGTTTCCATTGCTTTGATACCTCTGGGACTCTGCAAATGCGACATGGCACCCGAAAACCAATACAGCAAAATCTGGACTCCAACAAACACATAGCGCTCCTTTCCTTCTGAGCCCTCCCATGGGCCCAAACGGCAGTTTATCACCACAAATGGGGTATTGCCGCACTAAGGACAAATTGGGCAACAAAATGGGGTATTTTGTTCCCTGTGAAAATAAGACATTTTGATAAAAAATGCCATCTTATTGGAAAAAATTTCATTTTTTTTTATTTCACAGACCAATTCAAATAGGTGCTGTAAAAAAACTGTGGGGTCAAAATGATAACCACAACCATGAATGAATTCCTTGAGGGGTGTAGTTTCCAAAATGGGGTCACTTCTGGTGGGTTTCCATTGCTTTGATACCTCTGGGGCTCTGAAAATGCGACATGGCACCCGAAAGCCAATCCAGCAAAATCTGGACTCCAAAGAACAAATAGCGCTCCTTTCTTTCTGAGCCCTCCCATGGGCCCAAACGGCAGTTTATCACCACAAATGGGGTATTGCTGCACTCAGGACAAATTGGGCAACAAAATGGGGTATTTTGTTCCCTGTGAAAATAGGAAATTTTGATCATAAATTACATCTTATTGGAAAAAATTTAATTTTTTTAATTTCACAGCCCAATTAAAATAGGTGCTGTGAAAAAACTGTGCGGTCAAAATGATAACAACAGCCATAAATTAATTACTTGAGGGGTGTAGTTTCCAAAATTGGGTTACTATTGCGGGATTCCTACTGTTTTGGCACCTCAACACCTCTTCAAACCTGGCATGCTGCCTAAAATATATTCTAATAAAAAAGGGGCCTCAAAAAGCACTAGGTGCTTCTTTGCTTCTAGGGCTTGTGTTTTAGTCCACAAGCGCACTAGAGCCACATGTGGGACATTTCTAAAAACTTCAGAATCTGGACAATACATATTTAGTAGTGTTTCTCTGGTAAAACCTTCTGTATTACACAAAAAAAATTGAATAAAATATAAATTCAGCAAGAAAAATTAAAATTGCAAATTTCACCTCCACTTTAGTTTAATTCCTGTGAAATGCCTGAAGGGTTAAAAAACTTTCTAAATGCTGTTTTGAATACTTTGAGGGGTCTAGTTTTTAAAATGGGGTGTTTTATCAGGGTTTCTAATACATAGGCCCCTCAAAGGCATTCAGAACTGAAGAGGTACCTTAAAAAAAAGGCTTTTGAAATGTTCTTAAAAAAAAGAGAAATTACTGTTTATGTTCTAAGCCTTGTAACGTCCAAGAAAAATAAAATAATGTTCAAAAAACGAAGCCAATCTAAAGTAGACATATGGGAAATGTGAACTAGTAACTATTTTGCATGGTATAACCGTCTGTTTTACAAGCAGATGCATTTAAATTCTGAAAAATGATATTTTTTATAAATTTTCCCTAAATTTTGCAATTTTTCAACAATAAACACTGAATATATCGTCCAAATTTTACCACTAACATAAAGCCCAATGTGTCACGAGAAAACAATCTCAGAATCGCTTGGATAGGTTTAAGCATTCCGACGTTATTACCACATAAAGTGAAATATGTCAGATTTGAAAAATGGGCTCTGAGCCTTAAGGCCAAAACAAGGCTGCGTCCTTAAGGGGTTAAGGACTCTGCACTGCAAGGCAGCAATGCTAACCAATCTGCACTGTGACATTGTAAATACTTATTATTAACACTATAGCAGGAGATGTCACTTTTGGTCATATTTGTGACATCATCAGATAAAATACAGGAGGCCATTGTTACCTCACTGCATGATGTCATAATGACTGTGACTCTATAAGAACTGGGGTTTAGGAGGGGTGACTGCTCAGTCCAGGATATGAAGATAAGCAGACACAAGATACTTCACCATGAGGATCTCACAGAGAATAGCGGAAGCTTCTGATGTTTGTGAAGTCCGCAGTCGGGATCCGGAACAATAGAAGAGGAGAACTTCATTCACGAGCCGCATGATAGGGGAAGAACAACAGGAAAACCGGGGGGGCTTTGGCTTATATACACGGTGATAGGAGGTTCAGTCATTTACTTTCAGGTTTTGGGACCAAGAAGAAAAACAGTAATGTGGAGGAAAATCTGCCGCCATGATGCCAGCAATCTGCAAACATTGAAGGTATGTACATAATATATATGTTCATTTAATCTGAAAATGTGGGATATTTGAGAATTTGGGGGTTTGTTATACATTATAGCCCATATTTACTGAGCAGTTTATGTCAGTTTATTTTGTAAGCTTAACCAAATAAAGTTGCAAACGGTGACATGCAATAAATTTGGTGTAAAATTTATATTTTCTCGTCACTTGACAAATTTAAAAAGTGACAAAAAGTGGGCGTGGTCTCCAAGGAGACGTAGATTAAGTCCCATTTATTAAAGTAAACTATGTTAAAATGGCACAAATTTTGCCCTTATTATTTTATTGCAGGGTGGAGATCTGGACGAGCGGCTGAAGATGAAGATGAAAACTGTGAGATTGATCAAAATCTTATGTAACGTGACAATTCTATTTATAATTCTATATTTGGTGCCTTCCGATGTCATAATACACTGATTATACAGGTCAAGGTAAATACATGGAATGTATTATGACTTTAGCAAGACCGATGTTTGATGTCCTCCTATAACTCCTCCATGTCACACATGCTAAGATTCCTTACACGTTATCCCATAGCCTCTCATGGTTGTGTCCTCCTAGACCCTGGACCTTGTTTGGTCTGCATAGAGGCTGAACAGTTCTCAGTGGTCCATGACTATTTTTTGGTGGGATAACAGGGAACAATGGTTTCCCATAGTTCAAGCAGAAGACACCTGCTATATGCTATGTTCACCAGTGAGGCAAATCCAAGCTGGGAAGGAGGTAATTGCATGTTACTTGTGGCCATTAGGAGGAGAAAAACTCAAAGACGGAGGACATCAATTGTGAGTCTAAGAAGTTTATTGTGTAAAAAGTGGCTTTCAGATCAAAGGCCTAATCCCTGCCCTCCTGGAGTCGGCCATTTGCTTTACACCACATCAGGGACCTGGTATAATGGAACTGGCCTTCTCCTGTGACATAGGAGGGCAGTGTTTTCTTTCTCTTTCACTAGCAGAGGTGACCATAGCCGAGCTGTGATCTCCGTAGTCCGATCAGTGGAGGAGCGACCTGCATGATACCAGGACGTCGTGGAGAACATCTGGGATTGGACACCTTCTTATAACTTACTATTCCATATAATGTCATAGCTATAAGTAAGATGTTAGTTAGTTGCATTACAAGCTCTGATCCTGGGTTCTCGGACTGATCGCCTTTTCTCGGGGTCAACAAGGAATTTTCCCCTGTGGCACAAATTGGCTAAACGTGCGCAGGGTTTTTGCCTTCTTCTGGATCAATAGCTTTAGTTAGGAATTTTATTTAAATAAATTGTGTTTAAAAATGAAAGCTCTGTCTCCTCGTCATTTCTCAATATTATATAGCAGTCAGGTATTAGTTTATATTATGGGAGGTTATTATGGTTATTTTGCTGCTGATAATCCAATATGGTGGATTCCATGAAGCATTGGATAATATACACATACAGAAGAGAAATACATCATATGATCCATATAAATGCTACTACTATAAAGGAACACTAAGGATCGATGCACACGATGCGTATTACGTGCCTTTTTGGAGAGCGGATATGCGTGCAGCACCTCTGCAGAGTAATACAGTACCAGCATATTCAATGAGATTCCAAGAAATCTCATGTACACGGTACGGTATTTTTCGGGACTGAAATTGACCTGTGGTGTATTGTTTAGAATCCGCAGCATGTCATTTTATCTTGCGTTTCCGCTTGCAAATTCTATTTGTCTAGTGCAGAGGAAAATCCCACCAAAATTTCTCAGCATGAAAAGGCACCGAAAAACGAATCAAATGGGAGAAAACACACTGAAAAACGCATCACCTTCAGGATTGTTTTTTTCCAGAGGTTTTGCTGTGTGTTTCCCACAGTAAAATACACAACGTGTGCATGTAGCCTAAAGGTAAAAAATACATATAAATCAAAACAATCCACTTGCTCCTGTTTTGCCTGAGAAATTCTTCTGTGTGGGTCCTAGAGTAGCCATTTTCCCCCATCCCTTACTAAGCCACACCCCTCAGCCGTCGGCCAGCGAAAATGGAAGAGATTGGAAGGAACATGAAGAGGTTGTCGATGTTGCTGAGAAACCCAGCGATCAGATGTAATCTATGAAAGGCTTTATTTCGCTGCAGTGCCACCACAGGGTTAAAGGGTAACTAAACGTTTGAAAAACTTCTGTCTTAGTGACATGTCAGAAGTTTAAATTGGTGGGGGTCCGAGCACTGAGATCTGCACCAATTGCTCAAATGAAGCAGCAGAAGCCCTCGTGTGAGTGCTCAGCTGCTTTGTGTCTGTTCGGATTTCTCCGGAAAGCCGATGTATCGAAGTACGGGCTCATAGACATTTTTCTCGAGTCTGTACTCCGATACATTCATTTCCGGAAAAAGCCGAACAGATACGAAACGGCTGAGCGCTCACATGAGCACTTCTGCTGCTTCGTTTAAGCGATTGGAGGGGGTCTCAGTGCTTGGACCCTTTCACAGCCATACAAAATCTGAGCAGCATTTTGATATTTGTCACTATTGAATTTGCTGGTCATTAAAGGGCCATACCCTAGTAGATAACTGCCACAATGGGAATTATGTTCCTTATAGAAAATCACTCCCACTTTTGCAGATGTCATTAGTGCATTGTTGCATTTGTATATTCTCATAAACCTACCGTTAAATCAGGTGCGACCGAATAAAAATATAAAGCAAGTCCTAAACCTGTAACACCTAATAAAACACTTTTTAATAAAATGGAACTGACTGTTTAAGCAACACGACCAATACTTCTTAATTACTTTAAAGAAAAGCCCACATTGGCGCAACAGCGGGAATCATCTCACGATAAATAGGAGTGGCAGGAAAGTGAGAGGTGTACACTCCCCTGGCGGTATATGCTGGGGACACGACAACCTGGTAGTCAAAAAGATGTCTATATAGTCCAAGTGCTGGTTCGGGGGTCTACTAGCCACTAGTGTCCCAGGCAGAGAATAATCAGTATCGAATGCTGAGATGCACTAGGATATTCTGACTGCAAGACGGTGAAAAATTACCCTTTACGAAGGCGCTGTTTCCTTTGCGATATTAAGGATGATCCTCTGGAGTCTTATAAATGTTAATCTTTTATTAATATCGTAACATGCAACATGCTTCAGAGCCGAACCGGCTCCTTCATCGACCTTTGACCTATACTTATGTCATAGACGGGAAGCGGGAGTATGGAGCAGGCTCACGGCTCCATCATCTAAGATGTTAGAAAGGGAGAGGCGGCCCCCTCTGACAGCCCATCGGGTGCAGATCGTCATAATGGCAGCCTGGGGGCCAAATGAAGGCCTCCAGGTCTGCCATCTTTGTACTTCTATTAAACTCTGCCAGCGACAGCGTTTAATAGAATCCTATGAAAATCATGTTTTACTGCAATACGTTATTATTGCACTATATCATGCAAACGATCCAATGGTCACTGGTTCAAGCCCCCTACGGGGACTAATAAAAAAAAGTAAAAAATGCTTAAAGTTTTTTTATGTACAAAAAATTATTTTAAAGTAAAAAAAAAGACATGTAAAAAATAAATTATAAAAACACAGCTGGTATTACCACCATCATCTGTAAAAGTCAGAACTATTAGGGCATGCCCAGGCGTGGCGTATCTCTCTCAATTACGGGTGCACACACGTAGTCACCCGTAATTACGGGAGCCCCATTGACTTCCTCAGTCTGGCTGTAGACCTAGAAATACATAGGTCCAGCTAGAATGAAGAAATGTCATGTTAGTAAAACCAATACGATCCGCAGTACACATAACATCTGCGGACTTCATTGCGGAATTTTGACTCTCCATTGAAGTCAATGGGGAAATTCCGTAATGAGTCCGCAACAAGTCCGCGACACGTCCGCAACAACCATTGTATGCTGCGGTAAACAAATTCCGCACCGCAGCCTATGCTCCACAGCGGAATTGGCCGCAACGTGTAAACGAACACAACTGAAAAGCTGTGGAAGGCAAAGGAGAAACGTGTATGCTGCGGATTTCCGCTGCGGACTGTCCGCAGCTGAATTCTAGAGCAATTCCGCCACGTCTGGTCATGCCCTTACAATTTCACGTTACTTAATCCACAGGGTGAACGCTGTAAAAAGATAAAAATGCCAGAATAGCTGGTTTTGGTCACCTCATCTCCCACAAAAAAATGGAAGAACAAGTGATCAAAAGATTTATGTACCCTACAATGGTCCCAATAAAAACTATAGCTCGCTCCGCAAATAACAAGCCCTCACATTGTTTAATTGATGGAAAAATAAAAAAGTTATGGCTCTCATAACATTGCAACACAAAATTTATTTTTCTTAACAATACGTTTTTTCTTTATCCAAGTAGAAAAACATAAAAAACGACATAGGTTTGCTATTGCTGTAATTGTACCACAAAATAAAGTTAACATGTCGTTTTTATTGCATAGTGAACACCGTAAAAACTAAACCCAAACCGGAGGAATCACTGTTTTTTTTCCATTCCACCCCACAAAGAATTTTTTCTAGATTTCTAGTACATTATATGGTGAAAATTAAGGAAGGAGGGAAAGAAAAAAGCACAAATGAAAATCCGATAAATGGCTGTGGCGGGAAGGGGTTTATGTACAATAGTAGAAAAAAAATACATATTTGGTATCGCCGTAATCTTACTGGCCCATAGAATAAAGGTAACATATTATTTATGCAGCAGGGTGAATGGTGCAGGTTTAAAATGTTGTAATGTGCAACAGAGATAAAACAAAAAAAAACAACACAAATTAATTATTGCTATACTCATAACGACCCGCAAAATATAGTTATTGTTGTCGCACAAAGAATATCGTAAAGAATAAATCAAAAAAATAAAATCAAAAAATACAATTTGATTTGCAAAAAACAAGCCCTTATATGGCTACGTCGACAGAAAATGTAAAAAGTTATGGCTCACGGAACGTAGTGATAAAAAAATAAAATAATTACTGCATCCCTCTTAGTGACCGCCAATACGCCTTTTCACGGCGGTTACTAAGGGGTCTTAGGCTAGGCCGCCGCCGCTTTTTCACGCCAGCCTAGTCTAAGTCCTGATGACTGCCGGATCTTGCTCCAATGGTAGCCATAGAAGTTTACTTAGATCGGGGCCGTTTAACCCCTTAAATGCTGCGGTCAATAGCGACCACGGCATTCAAGTCATTTACAGAGGGAGGGAGCTCCCTCTGTCACCCATCGTCGGCCCACAAATGCAATACTGAGTATACCAAAGCATTATATCTGCGATCAAAAGATCTAGTGGGACTAAAAAAAATAAGTAATACATGTTAAATAAAAATTATTAATAAAGATTACAGTAAATAAAACAATAAACCATTTTTTCCATTTAAAAGGGGTTTTATTTATAAAAAATGTAAAAAAGAAATAAAAGTACACATATATTGGATCGCCACGACCGTAATGACCCAAACAATAAAGTTAACATGAAATTTAAACTGCAAGGGGAACACCGTAAAAAAAAAACGCAAAAAATTATGGCAGAATTGCTATTTTTTTCCATTGCCCCCCAAAAAGGTGATAAGAAAAAATAAGTCCCATGTATCCAAAAGCGTAGCTAGGTTCTCCAGCACCCGGGGCAAAGATTCAGTTTGGCCCCCCCACCGAACTTCTTTCCCGACATATCCTTCTCCCTCGCCATGTTTGTTTCCCCTAACAATCAATGAGGTGTCACATTTTTTTTATGTAACTCGAGCATAAAGCCATTTGTACATTTTTCAAGCAATACAGTTCTATATACAACACCAGAACAAAGCTCATTACATATATACAGCACCAGAACTAAGCTAATTACATATATACAGCTCCAGAAAAAGCTCATTACATATATACAACACCAGAACAAGCTCATTACATATATACAACACCAGAACAAAGCTCAGTGCATATATACAGCACCAGAACAAACCTCGTTACATATATACAGCACCAGAACAAAGCTCAGTGCATATATACAGCATCAGAATAAAGATCAGTACATATATAAAGTGTCAGAACCAAGCTCAGTACATAAATACAGTGCCAGAACCATGCTCAGTACATATATACAGTGCCAGAACCTAGCTTAGTACATAAATACAACACCAGCACAAATACAGCTCAATTAATTGCAACCCCTGCAGAATAGGTTTGCACTAAATTGTATACAGCTCCCAGCTTGGCCCAAACAATGTTAACGATATGCTGGGAGTGGCTGTTTCACACAAAAAATCATACCACCCATCATCTTGCAGCAGATCATAAAGTGACTACAGTAGATTAGAGGCAGAATAAACATTTACATTAAGGGACTCACCAGTGACGATCTCCGATTCTAGTTGTTCTTTTTCACTTTTTTTCCCCATCTGGTGACTTCTCCCGGCCACAGCCCATTTCTGCAGTTTGCAACTCCATGTCTCCAGCTTGCAACTCCATGTCTCCAGCTTCTCACTGTTCAAACATTTCTGCACCTATAAACAAAGATAAAGTTATCATGGTGCCAGACACTGCACAACTAAATATAATAGCACCATACACTGCACCTCTAATTATAATAGCAACATACACTGTCCCTGATTATGATAGCACCATACACTGCACCTCTAATTATAATAGCACCATACACTGTGTCCCACACACACACACACACACACACACACACACACACACACACACACACACACACACACCGTGCCCCCTGTAGATAGTGCCCTCCATAGAGCCCCCTGTAGATAGTGCCCTACATAGAACTTCCTGTAGATAGTGATCCCGTAGAGTCCCTGCTAATAGTGCCCCACATACAGCCCCCTGTAGATAGTGTCCCACATGTAGCCCCCCTTGTAGATAGTTCCCCATATATAGCTTCCCTGTAGATAGTGCTCCACATATAGCCCACCCCTGCATATAGTGTCCAACATATAGCCCATCCCTGTAGATAGTGCCCTACATATATCTCCCCTTATAAATAGTGCTCCACATATAGCCCACCCCTGTATATAGTGGCACACATATAGCTCCCCTATAGTGCTCCACATATAGCCCACCCCCGTATATAGTGCCTCACTAACAGCTCCCCATATAGTCCCCCATAGCACACCCCTGCATATGGCCAACCCCTGTATATAGTGCCTCACATATAGCTCCCCATATAGTACTCCACATATAGCCCACCCCTGTATATAGCCCCTCTGTAGATAGAGCTGACCTCTGTATATAGCCCCCCTGTAGATAGAGCTGACCTCTGTAGATAAAGCCCCCACCCTGTAGATAATATCACTCACATTTTTATTAGAATAAAAAAAAAAACTTGACACACTCCCGCTCCCACGCCGTCCAGTGGCAATGTAGACCTGCTATCTTCTGAGCAGGTCTGCTGGAGTTACATCCTCGCGCTGCTTGCGTCGTTGAAAGTCGCCGATTGACATGGTAAGTCATTCTGCTCTGCCAATCAACGGCTTTCATAGACGCAAGCATCGCGCCGCTTGTGTCTATGAAAGGCAGTGATTGGCAGGGCACTATGACTTGCCCTGTCAATCAGTGCCTTTCAACAATAGTAACCACATCGCTTGAGTCGTTGAAAGGCGCTGAATGGCCGGGCACAGAACGTACCCATCCATTCATCTAATACAGTGCAGGAGGGGGTGGCGGTGGCTGGTGTTGGCATTGGCGCCGCCACCCCTCTTAGAGAGGTAGTAGGGCGCAGTCATGGACGGTGAAGTCCTGGCAACCCCCCCACTTTCCCCCTTAGTTGCGCCCGGGGCACATGCCCCGCCTGCCCCCCCTAGCTACGCCCCTGCATGTACCCCAAAAAAGTACCATAAAAAACAAGCCCACATATTACTAAATTGACGGAAAAATTAAAAAGTGACGATGCAAAAACAAATAATTTCAGTTCAAATGTTTTTTTTATTGTGCAAAAGTCGTAAAACATAAAAAACCTATACATATGTGGTATCACCGTAATCGTACCGACCCATAGAATAAAGTTAACATGTTATTTACGCCGCACGGTAAACAGCATAGAACAATGGCGGAATTGCTGTTTTTTTTTTTCTATTCCCCTCCAATAAAAGTTAAACAAAAAATTATATGTACCCGAAATGGTGCCATTAAAAATTACAAATGACTTGTTTGCTCCATGGTTAAATAATTAATTAATTATTTCATTAATAAAAAAATACAACTAATTCCACAAAAAAAAAAGTCCTCGGCTATGTCGATGCAAAAATAAAAATGTTATAGCTCTTCAAATGCGATGATGGAAAAAAGAAAAAAATAGCTTGGAAATTAAGGCCTAAATAGGCTGGTCACTAAGGAGTTAAAGCCCAAAATAACTGTTTAATAAAAGAATAAAGGACTTGAGATGAGAAAACCTATTAGACACATATCACATTAGGTCCAAATTTCCCAAAAGCTTAAAATTCGTCAAAATGTGAACGTTTTGGTGTTCGCAGCGCAAGAATTGTCAAAATGGTGGCCACTGGTGAGCGCTGTCCACCAATTGGCCAATTATATAAATAAAAGAGGAGAGAGAAGGATTATAAAAAAAATTAAATAAACTAAACATACTCACCACCTTCCCTGGTCTCCTGACGTGTCCCTGCCGGAAAGTGAGATGACGTAGCTGTGATCGCTGCAGCCAATCCCAGGCCACAGTGATCACATGGGAGAGCTACGTCATCTCACCTGCCGGTAGCGACGTGTCGCTACTGTAGTACAGCGTATGTGTTGATTGTGTTTATTTTTATTTTTGTGAAATCGCATGTACCCTGATTGCCTTGTTTGACCCTCTGATGTCTTCAAGGACTGTAACAAACTTAGATTCAGTCCTAGAAGACGTTAAATAGTCCGATAGGCCTATCGGGGGACTTGCGATTCGCAAAACGAATTTGGACCGAAACGAACGGCTGATTTAAAAGAAAATTCGCTCATCGCTATTAAGGACTCTGCACTGCAAGGCAGCAATGCTAACCAATCTGCACTGTGACATTGTAAATACTTATTATTAACACTATAGCAGGAGATGTCACTTCTGGTCATATTTGTGACATCATCAGATAAAGTACAGGAGGCCATTGTTACCTCACTGCATGATGTCATAATGACTGTGACTCTATATGAACTGGGGTTTAGGAGGGGCGACTGCTCAGTCCAGGATATGAAGATAAGCAGACACAAGATACTTCACCATGAGGATCTCACAGAGAATAGCGGAAGCTTCTGATGTGTGTGAAGTCACCAGTCGGAATCCGGAACACTGGAAGAGGAGAACTTCATGCACGAGCCGCATGGCAGGGGAAGAACAACAGGAAAACCGGGGACTTTGGCTTATATACACGGTGATAGGAGGTTCAGTCATTAACTTTCAGGTTTTAGGACCAAGAAGAAAAACAGTAATGTGGAGGAAAATTTGCCGCCATGATGCCAGCAATCTCCAAACATTGAAGGTATGTACATGATATATATGTTCATTTAATCTGAAAATGTGGGATATTTGAAAATTTGGGGGTTTGTTATACATTATGGCCCATATTTACTGGGTAGTTTATGTCAGTTTATTTTGTAAGCTTAACCAAATAAAGTTGCAAACGGTGACATGCAACAAATTTGGTGTCAAATTTATCTTTTCTCGTCACTTGACAAATTTAAAAAGTGACAAAAAAAGTCCCATTTATTAAAGTAAACTATGTTAAAATGGCACAAATTTTGCCCTTATTATTTTATTGCAGGGAGGAGTTCTGGACGAGCGGCCGAAGATGAGAACAGTGAGATTGATCAAAATCGTATGTAACGTGACAATTCTATTTATAATTCTATATTTGGTGCCTTCCGATGTCATAATACACTGATTATACAGGTCAAGGCAAATACATGGAATTAGAGATGAGCGAACCGGGAGAACCGAACCCGTTTTTGGTCCGAACATCGCGAAAAGTTCGGTTCGCAGCGAATCCGAACTTCACCGGGTTCGGCCGAACACGTATTGACCGAACCCGGGCGGGCAGAAAAAAATATTACAAAAATATTATACTAATCGGCAGCCACTTGTCTCTATCAATCACTGATAGAGAAAAGAGGCTGCTGATTAAAAATAAAATAAAAAGCATTTCATACATACCCGGTCGTTGTCTTGGTGACGAGTCCCTCTTCTTCCTCCAGTCCGTCCTTCTTTCCTGACGTGGCAGCCTGTGATTGGCTGCAGTGGCCGCTGCAGCCTGTGATTGGCTGCAGAGGCCGCGGCAGCCTGTGATTGGCTGCAGAGGCCGCGGCAGCCTGTGATTGGCTGCAGCGGCCGCGGCAGCCTGTGATTGGCTGTAGTGGCCGCGGCAGCCTGTGATTGGTGGGAGTTTGGCGCGAGTACGAATGGCTTTGGTGCTGTGCACCCATTTCTCTCCTTCTCAGCATTTAAATCAGGGGTCTCAAGCATGCGGCCCGCGGGCCGCATGCGGCCCCTGGGGCTGTCATCTGCGGCCCGCGGGACACAGAGCCGCTAGTATCGGCTCTGCTCCGAGACTCTGGAATTCCCTGACATCGTTGTCCACATACGAACAGCGATGTCTGGGGCTTCCCCAGAGCCGGAGTCCCGGGCAGAGCACTAGTATCGGCTCTGCTCCGGGACGCTGCGGAATTCCCTGACATAGCTGCCCATATATGGACAGTGTTTTAGGGTCTTCCCCAGAGCGAAGTCTCAGCCAGAGCGCTAGTATCGGCTCTGCTCTGGGACGCTGCAGAATTCCCTGACATAGCTGCCCATATATGGACAGTGTGTCAGGGTCTTCCCCAGAGCGGAGTCCCGGGCAGAGCGCTAGTATCGGCTCTGCTCCGGGACGCTGCGGAATTCCCTGACATAGCTGCCCATATATGGACAGTGTGTCTGGGGCTTCCCCAGAGCCGGAGTCCCGGGCAGAGCGCTTGTAGGCTCAACCTGGTACTCCGGCTGGGCTCCTGACATGCCTGGGACTCCTGCTTTGGGGAAGCCCCTGACATCATTGTCGATGTATGGACAGCGATGTCAGAGGCTTCCCCAGAGTCCCGGAGCAGAGCCGATAATAGCGCTCTGCCCGGGACTCTGCTCTGGGGAAGACCCTGACACACTGTCCATATATGGGCAGCGATGTCAGGGAATTCCACAGAGTCCCGGAGCAGAGCCTGTACTAGCGCTCTGTCCGGGACTCCGGCTCTGGGGAAGCCCCAGACATCGCTGTTCATATGTGGACAGCGATGTCAGGGAATACCGCATCGTCCCGGAGCAGAGCCGATACTAGCGCTCTGCCCGGGACTCCGCTCTGGAGAAGACCCTGACAAACTGTCCTTATATGGGCAGCTATGTCAGGGAATTCCACCGAGTCCCGGAGCAGAGCCTGTACTAGCGCTCTGCCCGGGACTCCGGCTCTGTGGGAGCCCTAGACATCGCTGTTTGTATGTGGACAACGATGTCAGGGAATTCCAGAGTCTCAGAGCAGAGCCGATACTAGCGGCTCTGTGTCCCGCGTGTAAGGGTGCTCTTGTACTTACATCTCCCTGGGGGGCCAACGCAGGAATACGGGCTTGTCGGCCCGCTCAGAAGTCGGCTCTGGACGAAGGAGCGTCTTTGGCGTCATGGCAACGGCCGCACTGTCGACAGCCATGACGCATGCGCCCAATGGCAAACAGGGCGAAGTCTCGCACTGCGGGACTTGGAGGAGGAGAGAAGAGGAGGGACACGGCCGGATGACAGGGAGCGTGGCAAGCGAGGGGGGCGGAGCAAGCGAGTGGCGCGAAAAAGGAGTAGGACGGAGAGGTGACGAGAGACAAGAGGAGAGGTTTAAGAGAGCAGGTGTCCGGACCGGAGAGAGAGACCGCCGAACAGGGGTCCGGACAGGGAAAGTGAGCTGCAAGGAAGGTCGCCGGGAGAGAGGAGGCAGGAGCCTGACAGCACGTGTACTCCCCACTGTAGCCTTGGAGACAGAGGACAAAAGAGCAGCACGGGTGTTGCTGCTACAACCCTTCAGAAGAACAGAGGACTGGCCGGAGCACAAGGAGTGTGCCAACAGCCACAGGTACCGTGCCCAGACCTTAAGACACCTGACCAAGAGCTAGAGTCCCGTCTTAAAGAAAGTGCCCTTGTCCTAGTCAGTGACTGTTTCCTGGAGTGACGTCCCTCGCTAATTACCACCACCGTACGCCCAGAAGACTAGTCCCAAAAGGGACAAACAACTCATCCTGAGCTATTCCCAAAGGCAAGGCAGACTTGCTAGCTTATTAACCGCGCCAGTGTCCCTGCGTGTCCTCCAGAGTAAAGCACTGCATGTAACCCTTGCATGGAACTGTTGTTGATAAAGCACCGCATGTAACCCTTGCATGGAACTGTTGTTGATAAAGCACCGTATGTAACCCTTGCATTGAACTGTTGTTGACAAAGTACCGCCTGTAATACTTGCATGGAATTGTTGTTGATGAATCTTGCTGGAACAGGAGCAGGCAGAAGGAACGGCCGGGTTGACGGAAATTTATCGGACTATTAGCTGGACTTCGTGTAAACCTTAGCGTCAGCCCGCCAGTTCAGTTGCGTCCTAGGGGGTCCACCGTTCGGACCACCGACTGAGGAGAGAGAGGGTTGTCATGAAAGGTAGCGGATAGCTCCGCAAGGACCCGTGATGGTGCTGCTAGTAGGTACGTTAGTCGCTGATTCCCACAACGCGACCCGTGGGCCTAGAGTGTGACTCTTACCCTAGGGTAGGCTGCCAGTAGCGGGTAGCTCCCGCCGTGACTGACCGCGGCGTGTCCCTAGCCAAGCCGGCAACGTGGGGTCAGGCACAACCTCTCTCCGGGGGACTTCCAGCGGGATCGAAGTCCTTAACCTCAGGATTCCTGTCTGCTCCATAGAAGATTTACTGTTATCTGCTCGCTGAAGTAAAGAAGTATAAAAGAAGGTGTGTCTCTGTCATTTCGTAGCGACAGCGGTAGTTCCTCCTACATAAATTGTCGTAGTCGGCAGGATCCGAAACCTCGCCACGATGGAACCGTCCAGCAGCGGGACATTACCGCCGACCCGACTGTCATGATACCCATGGGGGCCGCCCTAATGAACATTCCCAAGTTTGACGGGAAGTGTGTATCGATCGCGGACTGGACGGAATGAGTTCGTACTGCGGCCCGGTTATTCCAGGTACCGGTGACCCACCAAGCCGACCTGGCCTTCAACTCACTCGAAGGGGACGCGAGACAAGCTGTCTTGGTTTTCCGCTGGAACACCGTGACACGCTAGAACCAATCATCAGCCGATTGGAATCCCTCTATGGAGATGTCACTTCAGCCGCCGACCTCCGGAAGAAATTTTATACCAGGGTACAGAGGAACGGGGAATCACTCCAGCAATTCGCTGTAGGATTACAAGGAATGTGGAGTCGACTAGTACGGAAGGATCCCGCGGGGAGCGCAGCCTTAACAGAGCCGGACCGAATAGTGCGAGACCAGTTTGTATCCGGGCTAGACAGCCGGACCCTGAGGTGCGCCGCGAGAGACCTCGTCCGGGTAACCCCCGCCGCCACAATGAGTGAGGTGTTACGAGAAGCGCTCGAAGTTCATCGAGAAGAGTTGGGAGAAGCGAGTATGGCCCTGCAAAAAGTGGGTGCACCTGAGCCATCTGCAAGGGAGACCGGACGTCCAGAAGCGGTGTTCACAGAATTCGCCCGGGATGTCAAGAAGGCTATTCGGGAACAGAAGACCGATGTCGCTCAATTAAGAGTAATTGCCGATCGACCGGAATATCTTTCTCGTCCACCCCGATCGACACAAGGAGGGCCTCGACGCTGTTGGCAGTGTGATCAGCCGGGCCATTTCGCCAGAGATTGCAGGATGAGACGCTACCCAAGACGGGAACAGCCACCTTTAAACTCCGCCGCTGAGGGCCAAGCTGCGGGCATTCCATCGACGGGCCCAAAAGAAAGGGTGGAACTTTTGACAGGAAAATGCCCCGTAGTTACAGCCATGATCGGGGGGGTTAACGTTCCTTGCCTTATCGACACTGGGTCGGAGGTAACCACCATGACTTATCAGTTGTTCCATGAGCAGTTCCAAGGTCGACAGACTCTAGAAGCCCCTTGGATTGAATTTACGGCGGCTAATAGCCTGCCAATTCCCATTGCCGGTGTTACGTGGTTAGAATTAGAAGTATTTAATCTTAATTTTCCCCGTGCTGGTATTGTGGTAGTACATAATTGTGCAAGGCCGGGTATACCTGTTATAATTGGCATGAATGTGTTGCAGGAAATACATGGTATGATGTTCAACGAGACGAGCGGTGCCCGGTGGGAGGAGCTGGCAACCGATCGGACCGCCCGGCAAGCTTTGTTTCAGATGCATCAAATCTGCCAACGACAGGCTGACTTGAAGACGCTACAGGGCCGAGTGGGGTCGGTGAGGGCCCCAGGTAAGGCGGTGCTGCAAGTACCACCTCTACAGGAAGTCGCCATTCCTCTCTCCGTAGGGACTCATCATCGCTTAAAGGATGCCATGGTCATGGTGGAACCCATGCGAAGCCTCAAGAGTACGCCACCCTGGTGGTAGGAAGAACGGTGTGTCGGATAACCAAAGGAATGGCGACCGTCAGAGTGCTGAATCCGACCCAAGGGGTGATTGAGATACCGGCCGGCACGGTGCTAGCTAATGTTGAGATGGTGAGGCCCGAGGACGTGACGGACCCGGCCATGGCCGAAACGTTAACAGAGACATCGTCGAGAGATGAAGGGAGTGAGGCCGACGTGAACGAGCAGACTGATCGACTGTGGCGCCAACTCGAACTGGACGGAATAGCCCCGGATACCAAGTCAGAGGAGCAACTGAGGACGCTTCTGCAATGCTTCGGCTGGGTTTTCGCTCAGCATGAAGAGGACTTTGGGTGCACCACTACCATCGAACACTGGATTCACACGGGGGCGGCGCCGCCCATCAGAGAGCGATATCGCAATATACCCCCCGCGCTGTATCGAGAGGTAAAAGAGCTCCTCCAGAAGATGCTAGACGGACAGGTGATTCGAGAGAGTCAGAGCCCATGGGCAGCCCCGATTGTGCTGGTAAGGAAGAAGGATGGGTCGCTCCGGTTTTGTGTGGATTACCGCAAGTTGAACGCCTGTACTCATAGGGATGCCTACCCACTGCCCCGAGTGGAAGAATCATTAACCGCCATGCAGGAGGCTCGGTACTACACAACGCTCGATTTAGCAAGTGGGTACTGGCAGGTACCCATGAAGGAAGCGGATAAGGAGAAGACGGCGTTCATCACTCCCTCAGGCTTGTTCGAATTCAACTGGATGCCGTTCGGGCTAACAAATGCGCCCAGTACTATCCAACGGCTAATGGAGCATTGTCTGGGAGATCTAAATTATGAGTCAGTCTTGATCTATTTGGACGATATTGTCAGTTTTTCAAAGACCTTCCCAGAACACCTGCGGCATCTACAGGTCGTGTTGGAACGATTGGGAAGGTATGGACTCAAACTAAAACCCTATTTGGACGATATTGTCAGTTTTTCAAAGACCTTCCCAGAACACCTGCGGCATCTACAGGTCGTGTTGGAACGATTGGGAAGGTATGGACTCAAACTAAAACCCAGCAAATGCCGACTGGGCCGCCAGCAGATCAAATACTTAGGCCATGTCGTGAATGCAACAGGAATTGCACCTGACCCAGATAAGATTAAAGCCATACAGGAGTGGGCCATTCCGCAGAACACCACGGAAGTACGAGCCTATCTCGGGTTGGTCGGTTACTATCGGAGGTACATCCGAGACTTCTCCAAAATTGCAAGTCCTCTGAATCAGCTCCTCTGTGGACAACCCACCCAAAAGAAGGGGAGCCGAAGCCCCAGTGTAGTGGAACAATGGCAGGAGCCACAACAAGCGGCATTCGAAGCATTGAAGGCACGACTGGTGACCGCACCCATCCTCGCTTTTGCAGACTTCGCCCAGCCATTCCGGCTGTACACTGATGCCAGCCTGAAGGGACTGGTAGCGGTCCTGGCCCAGCAGCAAGGGGACGTTGAACGCGTCATCGCCTATGGTAGTCGTAGTCTGCGACCGTCAGAACGCAATCCAACCAATTACAGCTCGTTCAGGCTTGAGTTATTGGAGTTATTGGCCATCGTGTGAGCCGTTACCGTACGGTTTGCCGAATACCTGGTCGGAAGTCAAGTGGAAATTTACACAGATAACAATACCCTGGCGTATCTTGGAACGGCAAAACTGGGAGCGATGGAACAACGATGGATAGCCCGACTGGCTCGATTCAACTATACCTTTCGTTACAAGCCCTGTAAGAACCATACCAACGCAGATGCACTCTCCTGACAGCCGTGTGAGACCCCGTGTGGTTCATCCCCCACTGCAGCAGCAGCAGGTAGTGACAGCAATACAAGGGATTGAGGATCTTACTGATATGTATGATAGGGCCGAGTTGAAGAGGCGGCAGCAGCAAGACCAGGACATCCAAACCATCGACAAGTGGGTGCGTCGGCAGGGAAGGCCCACGGCAGCGGAGTGAAGAAGGTTGTCAGCACCAGCTAAAGCATTGGTTCGGCAGTTGGAGCGACTGGAACACCATGATGGAGTATTGTACAGAAGAGTGTGGGCCCCACGGGAATCTCGCGACAAATAGCAGTTGGTATTGCCCATCGCCGATGTCAAACCCGTGTGCAAGTGGATGCACGAGAACCGAGGTCATTTCGCTGTGGAAAATACTGTACAGATCATCCGGAATCACTTCTATGCTCCAAACTTGGAAAGAATAATGGAAGATGTCTACAAGGAATGCACGGAGTGTGTCCTGCACAAAGCGACGGAACAGCCGGAGAGGCCCATGACCATCGTGACGGGTGAGCCCCTAGAACTTCTGACGATAGAATTTTTAACAGTCCAAGAAGTTACTTCAGGGCACCGATATGCGTTAGTATGCTTGGACCATTTTTAGAAATTTGCCGTGGTGATTCTTACGGGGGACCAGACTGCGACGACTACCGCGGCTGCACTGTGGAAGCATGTCATCCGTCCGTATGGGTGCCCCAGACGCATCTTGTTGGATCAAGGACAGAATTTTGAGTCTGATCTCTTCCAGGAGCTGTGTATCTTACATGGAATTCGGAAATCCAGAACGACCCCATATCACCCCCAAGGGAATGGGGCTTGCGAACGATTCAAACGCACCTTACTCGGCCTACTAAAGACCATCGGGGATGAACGACAGGAACGGTGGCCTGAATATGTGGACGACCTGGTATGGGTCTATAACAACACTGTGCATCGAACTACCGGGTATATACCATATCAATTAATGTTCGGCCGACCAAGCCAAGAGTTCCTTTGGATCTTCTGTTAGAGACGCCGGAGGTGGAAGTCAATCGATCACTGTCACAATGGGTACAGGAACATCAATGACGGTTGAGCGCCACGAAGGGCAAAATGGAGAGAGCTCGGCCCACGGAGAGCTTGCCCCTCATGGAAGAACGCCAGTGAGCATTTCATACAGGGGATCGGGTGCTTGTGCGGAATTGCAGGGCGGCACGTGGCCATAAGCTGGAACCCCGATGGGAGAGGAAACCATATGTGGTGGTAAAACGCATTGACCCCGGGCTTCCTGTGTATGAAGTGAAACCAGAGGGTGACCAGGGACCGAGCAGAAGGCTGCATCACAACCTGTTGTGGCCATGTACCTTTCTGACACCAGAATCCGTCACGTCATCAAGGCAAGAAGAACCGCAAAGTGCTCCGCCGACAAATATTGACAAAGATTGGTGGTTGGTGGTTCCATCAGACGACCTTAGCGTACCCTGGGCGTCACGACCGACAGGGTCAGAGAAGCCAACGGAGTGCGTGGAAACACCTGCAACGGAAGTGAATCGTGCACTGCGTTACCCCCAGAGGTGTACTCGCAACCGACAACCGGCCTATTTGCAAGACTATGAAGTTTAGTGCAGAGGACTGCAGTTGATAACCAAGGGGGAAGTGTAAGGGTGCACTCGTACTTACCTCTCCCTGGGGGGCCAACGCAGGAATACGGGCTTGTCGGGCGGCTCAGAAGTCGGCTCCGGACGAAGGAGCGTCTTGGGCGTCATGGCAACGGCCGCACTGCCGTCAGCCATGACGCATGCGCCCAACGGCAAACAGGGCGAAGTCTCGCGCTGCGGGACTTGGAGGAGGAGAGAAGAGGAGGGACACGGCCGGATGACAGGGAGCGCGGCAAGCGAGGGAGGCGGAGCAAGCGAGTGGCGCGAAAAAGGAGTAGGACGGAGAGGTGACGAGAGACAAGAGAAGAGGTTTAAGAGAGCAGGTGTCCAGACCGGAGAGAGAGACCGCCGAACAGGGGTCCGGACAGGGAAAGTGAGCTGCAAGGAAGGTCGCAGGGAGAGAGGAGGCAGGAGCCTGACAGCACGTGGACTCCCCACTGCAGCCTTGGAGACAGAGGACAAAAGAACAGCACGGGTGTTGCTGCTACAACCCTTCAGAAGAACAGAGGACTGGCCGGAGCACAAGGAGTGTGCCAACAGCCACAGGTACCGTGCCCAGACCTTAAGACCCCTGACCAAGAGCTAGAGTCCCGTCTTAAAGAAAGTGCCCTTGTCCTAGTCAGTGACTGTTTCCTGGAGTGACGTCCCTCGCTAACTACCGCCACCGTACGCCCAGAAGACTAGTCCCAAAAGGGACAAACAACTCATCCTGAGCTAGGCCCAAAGGCAGGGTGGACTTGCTAGCTTATTAACCGCGCCAGTGTCCCTGCGTGTCCTCCAGAGTAAAGCACTGCACGTAACCCTTGCATGGAACTGTTGTTGATAAAGCACCGCATGTAACCCTTGCATGGAACTGTTGTTGATAAAGCACCGCATGTAACCCTTGCATGGAACTGTTGTTGACAAAGTACCGCCTGTAATACTTGCATGGAATTGTTGTTGATGAATCTTGCTGGAACAGGAGCAGGCAGAAGGAACGGCCGGGTTGACGGAAATTTATCGGACTATTAGCTGGACTTCGTGTAAACCTTAGCGTCAGCCCGCCAGTTCAGTTGCGTCCTAGGGGGTCCACCGTTCGGACCACCGACTGAGGAGAGAGAGGGTTGTCATGAAAGGTAGCGGATAGCTCCGCAAGGACCCGTGATGGTGCTGCTAGTAGGTACGTTAGTCGCTGATTCCCACAACGCGACCCGTGGGCCGAGAGTGTGACTCTTACCCTAGGGTAGGCTGCCAGTAGCGGGTAGCTCCCGCCGTGACTGACCGCGGCGTGTCCCTAGCCAAGCCGGCAACGTGGGGTCAGGCACAACCTCTCTCCGGGGGACTTCCAGCGGGATCGAAGTCCTCAACCTCAGGATTCCTGTCTGCTCCATAGAAGAAGATTTACTGTTATCTGTTCGCTAAAGTAAAGAAGTATAAAAGAAGTCGTATCGACAGCGGTAGTTCCTCCTACACGCGGGCCACAGATGACAGCCCCAGGGGCCGCATGTGGCCCGCGGGCCGTGTACTTTAGACCCCTGGTGTATATGTACATTTTTCAATACTGCGTTAGCCACAAGGTCATGAATTTCTCATGACCCACCTTTAAACATGAACCTAACTTCTGTATGTTTCCTGAAGAGAGACATTTTTTTTTTTTATTGGCCTGTGATTGGCTGCAGCGGCAGCCTGTGATTGGCTGCAGAGGCGGTCACGTGACGTGCGTGACCGCCACTACAGTATGTGATTGGCTGCAGCGGCGACATGGATGAAACGTCATCGCTGGAGGCCGGACAGGAGGAATGTAAGTATGCACGTATATTTTTTATCTTTTTTTTATTACATTAAAATTGTATTTTCCGCGCGCCGAGCATGGTTCTGTCAAGGTTGCTGAAAGAGTTAGTGCAGCCCATTAACTCTTTCAGCACCCTGGACAGTACCATGCTCGGCGCACGGAAATTAAAGGTTCGGTCAGAACTTGTTCGGTCCGAATCGAACTTTTTCGTGAAATTCGGCGAACCAGCCGAACCGAACTTTTCATAAGTTCGCTCATCTCTACATGGAATGTATTTTGACTTTAGCAAGACCCATGTTTGATGTCCTCCTATAACTCCTCCGTGTCACACATGCCAAGATTCCTTACACGTTATCCCATAGCCTCTCATGGTTGTGTCCTCCTAGACCCTGGACCTTGTTTGGTCTGCATAGAGGCTGAACAGTTCTCAGTGGTCCATGACTATTTTTTGGTGGTATAACAGGGAACGATGGTTTCCCACAGTTCAAGCAGAAGACACCTGCTATATGCTATGTTCACCAGTGAGGCAAATCCAAGCTGGGAAGGAGGTAACTGCATGTTACTTGTGGCCATTAGAAGGAGAAAAACTCAAAGAGGGAGGACATCAATTGTGAGTCTAAGAAGTTGATTGTGTAAAAAATGGCTTTCAGACCAAAGGCCTAATCCCTGCCCTCCTGGAGTCGGCCATTTGCTTTACACCACATCAGGGACCTGGTATAATGGAACTGTCCTTCACCTGTGACATAGGAGGGCAGTGTTTTCTTTCTCTTTCACCAGCAGAGATGACCATAGCCGAGCTGTGATCTCCATAATCCGATCAGTGGAGGAGCGACCTGCATGATACCGGGACGTCGTGGAGAACATCTATGATTGGACATCTTCTTATAACTTATTATTCCATATAATGTCGTAGCTATCAGTAAGATGTTAGTTAGTTAGTTGCATTACAAGCTCTGATCCTGGGTTCTCGGACTGATCGCCTTTTCTCGGGGTCAACAAGGAATTTTCCCCTGTGGCACAAATTGGCTAAACGTGCGCAGGGTTTTTGCCTTCTTCTGGATCAATAGCTTTAGTTAGGAATTTTATTTAAATAAATTGTGTTTAAAAATGAAAGCTCTGTCTCCTCGTCATTTCTCAATATTATATAGCAGTCAGGTATTAGTATATATTATGGGAGGTTATTATGGTTATTTTGCTGCTGATAATCCAATATGGTTGATTCCATGAAGCATTGGATAATATACACATACAGAAGAGAAATACATCATATGATCCATATAAATGCTACTACTATAAAGGAACACTAAGGATCGATGCACACAATGCGTATTATGTGCCTTTTTGGAGAGCGGATATGCGTGCAGCACCTCTGCAGAGTAATACAGTACCAGCATATTCAATGAGATTCCAAGAAATCTCATGTACACGGTACGGTATTTTTCGGGACTGAAATTGACCTGTGGTGTATTGTTTAGAATCCGCAGCATGTCATTTTATCTTGCGTTTCCGCTTGCAAATTCTATCTGTCTAGTGCAGAGGAAAATCGCACCAAAATTTCTCAGCATGAAAAGGCACCGAAAAACTAATCAAATGGGAGAAAACGCACTGTGTGTTTTCCACAGTAAAATACACAACGTGTGCATGTAGCCTAAAGGTAAAAAATACATATAAATCAAAACAATCCACTTGGACCTGTTTTGCCTGAGAAATTCTTTTGTGTGGGTCCAAGATCAGCCATTTTCCCCCATCCCTTACTAAGCCACACCCCTCAGCCGTCTGCCAGCGAAAAGATTGAAAGGAACATGAAGAGGTTGTCGATGTTGCTGAGAACCCCAGCGATCAGATGTAATCTATGAAAGGCTTTATTTCGCTGCAGTGCCACCAACAGGTTTAAAGGGTAACTAAACGTTTGAAAAACTTCTGACATGTCATAGTGACATGTCAGAAGTTTTGATTGGTGGGGGTTCGAGCACTGAGACCCCCACCAATCGCTAGAACGAAGGCGCAGAAGCCCTCGTGTGAGCGCTCAGCTGCTTCGTGTCTGTTCGGCTTTTTCCGGAAAGCCGATGTATCGGAGTACGGGCTCATAGACTTTTTATTGAGTCCGTACACCGATACATTTATTTCAGTAAAAAGCCGAACAGACATGAAGCGTCTGAGCGCTCACACAAGCGCTTCAGCTGCTTCGTTCTAGCGATTGGAGGGGGTCTCAGTGCTTGGACCCCCAGCAATCAAAACTTCTGACGTCACTATGACATGTCAGAAGTTTGTGAAACGTTTAAGTTACCCTTTAAGGCAATGAATTACACACTTCAAAACTATGGGCTTTCGGTATAATGCGAGAACGTGCGGATCCTCCAAATTCTAGTTATTGCATTTTCTCACCATTTTCACAGCCATACAAAATCTGAGCAGCATTTTGATATTTGTCACTATTAAATTTGCTGGTCATTAAAGGGCCATACCCTAGTAGAAAACTGCTACAATGCCAATTATGTGCCTTATAGAAAATCACTCCCACTTTTGCAGATGTCATTAGTTCATTGTTGCATTTGTATATTCTCATAAACCTACCGTTAAATCAGGTGCGATCGAATAAAAATATAAAGCAAGTCCTAAACCTGTAACATCTAATAAAACACTTTTTAATAAATGGGAATGGACTGTTTTAGCAACATGACCAATACTTCTTTATTATTTTAAAGAAAAGCCCTCATTGGCGCAACAGCGGGAATCATCTCACGATAAATAGGAGAGGCAGGAAAGTGAGAGGTGTACACTCCCCTGGCGCTATTGTGCTGGGGACACGACAACCTGGTAGTCAAAAAGATGTCTATATAGTCCAAGTGCTGGTTCGGGGGACTACTAGCCACTAGAGTCCCAGTCAGAGAATAATCAGTATCGAATGCTGAGATGCACTAGGATATTCTGAGTGTAAAACGGTGAAAAATTACCCTTTACGAAGGCGCTGTTTCCTTTGCGATATTAAAGATGATCCTCTGGAGTCATGCAAATGTTAATCTTTTATTAATATCGTAACATGCAACATATTTCAGAGCCAAACCGGCTCCTTCATCGACATTTGACCTATACTTATGTCATAGACGGGAAGCGGGAGTATGGAGCAGGCTCACGGCTCCATCATCTTAGCTGTTAGAAAGAGAGAGGCGGCCCCCTCTGACAGCCCATCGGGTGCAGATCGTCATCATGGCAGCCTGGGGGCCAAATGAAGGCCTCCTGGTCTGCCGTCTTTGTACTCATATTAAGCTCTGCCTGCAACAGCGTTTAATAGAATCCTATGAAAATCACGTTTTACTGCAATACGTTATTATTGCACTATATCATGCAAACGATCCAATGATCACTGGTTCAAGTCCCCTAGGGGGACTAAAGAAAAAAGTAAAAAACGGTTAAAGTTTTTTTATGTACAAAAAATTATTAAAAGTTAAATAAAAGCCATGTAAAAAATAAATTATAAAAACACAGCTGGTATTACCACCATCTGTAAAAGTCAGAACTATTACAATTTCACGTTACTTAATCCACAGGGTGAACGCTGTAAAAAAACAAAAATGCCAGAATAGCTTGTTTTGGTCATCTCATCTCCCACAAAAAAAATGGAATAAAAAGTGATCAAAAGATTTATGTACCCTACAATGGTCCCAATAAAAACTATAGCTCACTCCGCAAATAACAAGCCCTCCCATTGTTTAATTGATGGAAAAATAAAAAAAGTTATGGCTCTCATAACAGCAACACAAAAAAATGTTTTTCTTAACAATAAGTTTTTTCCTTGTACAAGTAGTAAAACATAAAAAACTTGTAATGATGGGGGTAAGGAAAAAGACAAGTGAGCCCTAATCTACCCACCACTCAGTCCCTGCCTACTTGCAACGACCCGCCCTAGGCGACGGGGTACAACTGGGCGACGGTCCCTACGCTCAATAAGTGCACGACAGACAAACAGACAAGGGTACACAGAAGCAAGGGAAAAGGGGCGGTTGCCCACGGCAACACCGTGTGTAAAGGATCTGCCAGGCACAACTTCTGTGTCGACGCCCATAGGTAATCAGTCTGCACCTGCTTCTATGTCTGTGAGACTGACTCCATCTTCCACCACCCAGGATGGCAGGCTTAGGAGTGGGAGAGCCTATCACAGCCTGGCCAGACGGAGCTAGCTCCCGCCCTCTGTCTATTTATACCTGCCTTTCATGTTCCTCCTTTGCTTGTGATTCTTCTCTGTTGGTTTCCTGGCCCTGCTGCAGCTTCTTGAACTACTGATCCTCTGCTTGTGATTGACCTTGGCTTTTCTGACCACTCTTCTGCTCTGCGTTTTTGTACCTCGCTCATCTCCTGGTTTGACTCGGCTCGTTCTCCACGCTTGTTGCTCACGGTGTTCCCGTGGGCAACTTCCCCATTTCCCTGGCTTCATTGTACCCTTGTCTGTTTGTCTGTCGTGCACCTTTTGAGTGTAGGGACCGTCGCCCAGTTGTACCCCGTCGCCTAGGGCGGGTCGTTGCAAGTAGGCAGGGACTAATTGGCGGGTAGATTAGGGCTCACTTGTCTGTTTCCCTACCCCGACATTACTTAATCACAAGCCCATATACCTAGTCTACCCTGTTCCCTGACACTACTATGGACCCCCTTGAGACCCTGGCTCAGCAAATGCAGGGCCTCTCCCTACAGGTCCAGGCCCTGGCTCAGAGGGACAACCAGCCTGATGCTGCCCTGGTAGTGCCCCTCACCTCACCTCTTGAACCCCACCTCAAGTTGCCTGACCGGTTCTCAGGGGACCGGAAGACTTTTTTCTCCTTTCGGGAGAGTTATAGGCTCTATTTTCGCTTAAAGCCCCACTCCTCTGGTTCTGAGAGCCAGCGGGTAGGTATAATTATGTCCCGGCTCCAGGACGGGCCCCAAGAATGGGCCTTCTCCTTGGCTCCTGACGCCCCTGAACTTTCCTCAGTTGATCTTTTCTTTTCTGCTCTCGGGCTCATTTATGACGAGACTGACCAGACTGCCTTTGCCGAGAGTCTGCTGGTGACCTTACGTCAGGGTAAGAGACCTGTTGAGGAGTATTGTTCTGACTTTAGGAAGTGGTGTGTAGCTTCTCGGTGGAATGACCCTGCCTTAAGGTGCCAGTTTAGATTGGGCCTGTCGAACGTCCTGAAAGACCTGCTAGTTAGCTATCCCTCTTCTGACTCCCTAGATCAGGTTATGGCTTTAGCGGTACAACTTGACCGACGTCTCAGGGAACGACGACTTGAACGTGTTTGTGTTTTCTCCTCTGACTCCCCCATGATGCCTCCCGAGGTTCCGTTGCTTCGTTCTTCGACGGAAGACTCGGAGGTACCTATGCAACTCGGGGCCTCCGTGTCCCCCCAACAACGTAGAGAGTTCCGCAGGAAGAATGGTCTTTGCTTCTACTGTGGGGATGACAAGCATCAAGTGAACAACTGTCCTGGGTGTAAGAATAAGCAGCCGGAAGAACTTCCGCGCCTAAGTGATCATCGGGGAGGTCACTTGGGCGCACAGGTATTTCCCGTAAATATGAAACGTAATAAAATCTTGCTTCCCTTTCAGGTCTCTTTTGGTGGTAGGTCTGCTACCGGCAGTGCCTTCGTGGATTCAGGTTCTTCTGCTAATATTATGTCTGTGGAATTTGCTGTCTCTAGCTATGCCATTGATTGATTTGCCTAAACCTGTCCCGGTAGTGGGTATCGACTCCACTCCTCTTGCTAATGGTTATTTTACACATTACACCCCTGTTTTTGAACTCCTTGTTGGCTCCATGCATTTGGAGCAGTGCTCTGTACTGTTGATGCAGGGATTATCGTCCGATTTGGTTTTAGGCCTTCCATGGTTGCAGTTGCATAATCCCACGTTTGACTGGAATACTGGGGATCTTACCAAATGGGGTAATGAATGCATGACGTCATGTTTTCCTGTTAATTCTGTTTCTTTCCCTGAGGAGGTGAACACTCTACCTGAGTTTGTTCAGGACTTCGCTGATGTTTTCTCTAAAGAGGCCTCCGAAGTGTTACCACCTCATAGAAAATATAATTACCAAATTGGTACCAGGAGCTAAGCTCCCTAAGGGTAGGATATTTAATCTCTCTTGTCCCGAACGTGAAGCCATGAGAGAGTATATCCAGGAATGCCTGGCCAAGGGTTACATTCACCCCTCTACTTCTCCGGTAGGTGTTGGCTTCTTCTTCGTAGGGAAGAAGGATGGTGGTCCTAGGCCATGCATTGACTACCGAAACTTGAATAAGGTCACTGTAAGGAACCAGTATCCCCTTCCTTTGATTCCTGATCTCTTCAATCAGGTTCAGGGGGCCCAATGGTTCTCTACGTTTGATCTACGGGGGGGCTTATAACCTTATCCGCATCAGAGAGGGGGATGAGTGGAAGACTGCGTTTTCACACGCCCGAAGGTCATTTTGAATACCTCGTCATGCCCTTTGGGTTGTGTAATGCTCCCGCGGTCTTCCAGAATGTCATAAATGAGGTTTTAAGAGACTACCTGGGGGTATTTCTTGTAGTGTACCTTGATGACATACTTTTGTTTTCCAAGGACTGGTCCTCCCACATTGAGCATGTCAGGAAGGTGCTCCAGGCCCTTCGGGAAAACAAGCTGTTTGCTGAGACCGAAAAATGTGTGTTTGGGGTGCAGGAGATACCGTTTTTGGGTCAAATCCTCACTCCTCATGAATTCCGCATGGACCCCGCCAAGGTCCAGGCTGTGGCGGAATGGGTCCAACCTGCCTCCCTGAAGGCGTTACAGTGCTTCCTGGGGTTCGCTAATTATTACAGGAGATTTATTGCTAACTTCTCGGTCATCGCTAAGCCTCTTACGGATCTCACTCGCAAAGGTGCTGATCTCCTCCACTGGCCTCCTGAGGCTGTCCAGGCTTTTGAGGTCCTTAAGAAGTGCTTTATCTCGGCCCCAGTGCTGGTTCAGCCCCACCAAATGGAGCCATTTATCGTGGAGGTTGACGCGTCCGAGGTGGGAGTGGGGGCTGTCTTGTCCCAGGATACCAGGTCCCTCACCCATCTCAGCCCCTGTGCCTACTTCTCCAGGAAGTTTTCGCCCACTGAGAGTAACTATGATATTGGCAACCGCGAACTCTTAGCCATTAAATGGGCATTTGAGGAGTGGCGCCACTTCCTGGAGGGGGCTAGGCACCAGGTTACGGTCCTTACCGACCACAAGAATCTGGTTTTCCTAGAATCTGCCCAGAGGCTAAACCCGAGACAAGCTCGATGGGCGTTATTTTTTACCAGATTAAACTTTTTGATCACCTATAGGGCTGGGTCTAAAAATATTAAGGCTGATGCACTGTCGCATAGCTTCATGGCCAGCCCTCCTTTGGAGGAAGATCCTGCTTGTGTTTTGCCTCCAGGTATAATCATTTCCTCTATTGATTCTGATTTAGTCTCTGAAATTGCGGCTGATCAAGGTTCAGCTCCCGGGAACCTTCCTGAGAACAAGCTGTTTGTTCCCCTGCAATTCCGGCTAAGGGTACTTAGGGAAAATCATGACTCTGCACTATCTGGCCATCCAGGCATCCTGGGTACCAAGCACCTCATTGCCAGAAACTATTGGTGGCCTGGTTTGCTCAAAGACGTTAAGGCCTACGTCGCCGCTTGTGAAGTTTGTGCTAGGTCCAAGACTCCCAGGTCCCGACCAGCGGGCTTACTATGTTCTTTGCCCGTTCCCCAGAGACCTTGGACCCATATCTCCATGGATTTCATCACCGATTTGCCTCCATCTCAAGGCAAGTCGGTGGTGTGGGTTGTAGTAGACCGCTTCAGTAAGATGTGCCACTTTGTGCCCCTCAAGAAACTACCCAATGCTAAGACGTTGGCTACCTTGTTTGTCAAACACATCCTGCGTCTCCATGGGGTCCCTGTCAGTATTGTTTCTGACAGAGGGGTACAATTTGTTTCATTGTTTTGGAGAGCCTTCTGTAAAAAGTTGGAGATTGATCTGTCCTTCTCCTCTGCCTTCCATCCTGAAACTAATGGCCAAACTGAGAGGACTAATCAGTCTCTAGAACAATATTTAAGGTGTTTTATCTCTGACTGTCAATATGATTGGGTCTCATTCATTCCCCTCGCCGAATTTTCCCTTAATACCCGGGTCAGTAACTCGTCAGGGGTCTCCCCCTTTTTCTGTAATTTTGGGTTTAATCCACGGTTCTCCTCCGTTTCACCTGGTAGTTCCAACAATCCCGAGGTAGATGTCGTTCATCGGGAACTGTGCACAGTCTGGGCCCAGGTTCAGAAGAACCTAGAGGAGTCCCAGAGCATACAAAAGACGCAGGCAGATAGAAGACGTTCTGCTAACCCCTTGTTTGTGGTCGGGGATCTGGTGTGGCTATCGTCAAAGAACTTGCGCCTTAAAGTCCCGTCCAAGAAGTTTGCTCCCCGGTTTATAGGGCCGTACAAGGTCATTGAAGTCCTCAATCCTGTCTCCTTCCGACTGGATTTGCCCCCATCTTTTCGAGTACACAACGTGTTTCATGCCTCCCTCCTTAAACGCTGCTCCCCGTCCTTGGCTCCCTCGAGGAAACCTCCGGTCCCTGTTCTCACCCCTGAGAGGGTAGAATTTGAGGTGGCCAAGATTGTGGACAGCAGGATGGTCCAAGGCTCCCTCCAGTACCTGGTCCATTGGAGGGGATACAGGCCTGAGGAGAGGACTTGGGTACCCGCCCGTGATGTTCACGCTGGGGTATTGATCAGGAGGTTCCACCTTCGTTTCCCCAATAAACCAGGTCCACCTAGAAAGGGTCCGGTGGCCCTTCATAAAAGGGGGGGGGGGTTGTAAAGGATCTGCCAGACACAACTTCTGTGTCGACGCCCATAGGTAATCAGTCTGCACCTGCTTCTATGTCTGTGAGACTGACTCCATCTTCCACCACCCAGGATGGCAGGCTTAGGAGTGGGAGAGCCTATCACAGCCTGGCCAGACGGAGCTAGCTCCCGCCCTCTGTCTATTTATACCTGCCTTTCCTGTTCCTCCTTTGCTTGTGATTCTTCTCTGTTGGTTTCCTGGCCCTGCTGCAGCTATAACCTAACCCGGTAGCCATCTAGACTACCGATCTCTAAACCAGCTATATAATCACAGACATCGTGAATAGACTAATCACTTGTACCTAACCTGACGAAGGGGCCGGTACAGCCTTGAAACACATTGTTGTTGTTATTGTACAAAAATAAAAGCAATTTACAGTACGGCTGCAACACAAGTCAAGGGCACACAGAAGCAAAAGAGAAGTAGGGGCAGTTACCCACGGAAAAAGGTGAGCAACAGACAGTGATGAACGAGCCGAATCAAACCAGGAGACAACGTAGTAGCAACACAGAGCAGTAGAATAGTCAGGCAAGCCAGGGTCAACAAGTACAGCGGTCAATCAGGTAAATAGCAGGAATAGCAGAGCCAGGAAACCAGAGAATCACAGGCAAGGAACATCCTGCAAGTGAGGGTATAAATAGACCAAGGGCGGGAGCTAGAACCGTCAGGCCAGGCTGTGATAGGTTCTCCCTCTCCTCAGCCTGCAAGCCTGAGTGGTAACAGATCACGTCACTCTAGCAGACCTTGGAGCTGATGAAGTCTGATTAACCCCAGGCGTCGACACAGAACCTTTGTCAGGCAAACCCATAACAAAAGATCAGTACATATATAAAGTGTCAGAACCAAGCTTAGCACATAAATACAGTGCCAGAACAAAGCTCAGTACATAAATACTGCACCAGAACAAAGCTCAGTACATATATACAGCTCCAGAAAAAAAGATCAGTACATATATACAGTGCCAGAACCAAGCTTAGTACAAAAATACAACACCAGCACAAATACAGCTCAATTAATTGCAACCCCTGTAGTATAGGTTTGCACTAAATTGTGTACAGTTCCCAGCGTGACCGAAACAATGATAACGATATGCTGGGAGTAGCTGTTTCACACAAAAAAAATCATACAATCCATCAGCTCGCAGCAGATCATACAGTGACTACAGTAGATTAGAGGCAGAATAAACATTTACATTAAGTGACTCACCAGTGACGATCTCAGATTCTAGTTGTTCTTTTTCTCCATCTGTTCAAGACCTCTATGATGACTTCTCCCGGCCACAGCCCATTTCTGCAGTTTGCAAATCAGATGTCTCCAGCTTCTCACTGTTCAAACATTTCTGCAGCTATAAACAAAGATAAAGTTATCATGGTGCCAGACACTGCACACCTAAATATAATAGCACCATACACTGCACCTCTAATTATAATAGCACCATACACTGTCCCTGATTATAATAGCACCATACACTGCACCTCTAATTATAATAGCACTATACACTGTGTCCCACACACACACACACCGTACCCCCTGTAGATAGTGCCCACCATAGAGCCCCCTGTAGAGAGTGCCCTACAAAGATCCCCCTAGAGATAGTGACCCCGTAGTACCCCTGTAGATAGTACCCCACATATAGCCACCCCTTTATATAGTGCCCATATATAGCCCCCCTGTAGTGTCCCAGATATAGCCACCACTGTAGATATTGCCCCACATATAGCTCCCTCTGAAAATAGTGCCCCACATGTAGCCCCCCTGTAGATAGTGCTCCACATATAGCCCACCCTTGCATATAGTGTCCAACATATAGCCCATCCCTGTAGATAGTGCCCTACATATATCTCCCCTTATAAATAGCGCTCCACATATAGCCCACCCCTGTATATAGTGCCTCACATATATCTCCCCCTATAGTGCTCCACATATAGCCCACCCTTCTATATAGATAGCCCCACTGTAGATAGAGCTGAACTCTGTATATAGCCCCCCCCTGTAGATAGTGCTGACCTCTGTAGATAAAGCGCCCCCCCTGTAGATAATATCACTCACATTTTTATTAGGATTAAAAAAAACAACTTTGCACACTCCCGCTCCCGCACCGTCCGGTGGCAATGTAGACCTGCTCTCTTCTGAGCAGGTCTGCTGGAGTTACGTCCTCGCTCCGCTTGCGTCATTGAAAGGCACTGATTGACAGGGCAAGTCATTCTGCTCTGCCAATCAGCGGCTTTTATAGATGCAAGCGGCGTGATGCCAGCATTGCGCCGCTTGCATCTATTAAAGGCAGAGATTGGCAGGGCACTTTGACTTGCCCTGTCAATCAGCGCCTTTCAACTATGCAAACAGCGCAAAGAAGTAACCATATCGCTTGAGTCGTTGAAAGGCGCTGAATGGCCGGGCACAGAACGTACCTGTCCATTCATGTCCTACAGTGCAGGAGGGGGTGGCGGCTGCGGCTGTTTTCATTGGCGCCGCCACCCCCCTCATAGAGGCAGTAGGGCGCCGTCATGGACGGTGCAGTCCTGGCAATCACCCCACCTTCCCCCTTAGTTGCACCCGGGCTACATGCCCCACCTGCCCCCCACTACCTATACCCCTGCACGTACCTGCAAAAAGTACCACAAAAAACAAGCCTACATATTGCTAAATTCATGGAAAAATTTAAAAGTGACAATGCAAAAACAAATCATTTCAGTTCATATGTGTTTTTATTGTGCAAAAGTCGTAAAACATAAAAAAAACCTATACATATGTGGTATCACAGTAATCGTACCGACCCATAGAATAAAGGTAACATGTTATTTACGCCGCACGGTAAACAGCATAGAACAATGGCGGAATTGCTGTTTTTTTTATATTCCCCTCCAATAAAGGTTAATCAAAAAATTATATGTACCCGAAATGGTGCCATTAAAAAATACAACCAATTCATCAAAAAAAAAAAGTCCTCGGCTATGTGGATGCAAAAATAAAAAAGTTAAAGCTCTTTAAATGCGACGATGGAAAAACGGAAAAAAATAGCTTGGAAATTAAGGCCTAAAATAGACTGGTCACTGAGTTAAAGGCCAAAATAACTGTTTCCTAAAAGGATAAAGGACTTGAGATGAGCAAACCTATAAGACACATATCAAATTAGGTAAAAATCTGCCAAAAGCTTAAAATTCGTCAAAATGTGAAAGTTTTGGTGTTCGCAGCGCAAGAATTGTCAAAATGGTGGCCACCGGTGAGCGCTCTCCGCCAATTTGCCAATTATATAAAAAAAAGAGGGGAGAAGAGGATTATTTAAAAAAAAACAAAAAACTAAACATACTCACCACCTTCCCTGGTCTCCTGACGTGTCCCTGCCGGAAAGTGAGATGACGTAGCTGTGATCGCTGCAGCCAATCCCAGGCCGCAGTGATCACATGGGACAGCTACGTCATCTCACCTGCCGGTAGCGACGTGTCGCTACTGTAGTACAGCGTATGTGTTGAGTGTGTTTGTTTTTATTTTTGTGAAATCGCATGTACCCTGATTGCCTTGTTTGACCCTCTGATGTCTTCAAGGACTGTAACCAACTTAGATTCAGTCCTAGAAGACGTTAAATAGTCTGATAGGCCTATCGGGGGACTTGCGATTCGCAAAACGAATTTGGACCGAAACGAACGGCCGATTTAAAAGAAAATTCGCTCATCACTATTAAGGACTCTGCACTGCAAGGCAGCAATGCTAACCAATCTGCACTGTGATATTGTAAATGCTTATTATTAACACTATAGCAGGAGATGTCACTTCTGGTCATATTTGTGACATCATCAGATAAAGTACAGGAGGCCATTGTTACCTCACTGCATGATGTCATAATGACTGTGACTCTATAAGAACTGGGGTTTAGGGGGGGCGACTGCTCTGTCCAGGATATGAAGATAAGCAGACACAAGATACTTCACCATGAGGATCTCACAGAGAACAGCGGAAGCTTCTGATGTTTGTGAAGTCACCAGTTGGAATCCGGAACACTGGAAGAGGAGAACTTCATGCACGAGCCGCATGGCAGGGGAAGAACAACAGGAAAACTGGGGGCTTTGGCTTATATACACGGTGATAGGAGGTTCAGTCATTTACTTTCAGGTTTTGGGACCAAGAAGAAAAACAGTAATGTGGAGGAAAATCTGCCGCCATGATGCCAGCAATCTCCAAACATTGAAGGTATGTGCATAATATATATGTTCATTTAATCTGAAAATGTGGGATATTTGAGAATTTTGGGGTTTGTTATACATTATGGCCCATATTTACTGAGCAGTTTATGTCAGTTTATTTTGTAAGCTGAACCAAATAAAGTTGCAAACGGTGACATGCAACAAATTTGGTGTAAAATGTATCTTTTCTCGTCACTTGACAAATTTAAAAAGTGACTAAAAAGTGGGCGTGGTCTCCAAGGAGACGAAGATGAGAACTGTGAGATTGATCAAAATCGTATGTAACGTGACAATTCTACTTATAATTCTATATTTGGTGCCTTCCGATGTCATAAAACACTGATTATACAGGTCAAGGTAAATACATGGAATGTATTATGACTTTAGCAAGACCCATGTTTTGATATCCTCCTATAACTCCTCCGTGTCACACATGCTAAGATTCCTTACACGTGATCCCATAGCCACTCATGGTTGTGTCCTCCTAGACCCTGGACCTTGTTTGGTCTGCATAGAGGCTGAAGAGTTCTCAGTGGTCCATGACTATTTTTTGGTGGGATAACAGGGAACGATGGTTTCCCATAGTTACATGTGGCCATTAGGAGGAGAAAAACTCAAATCCCTGCCCTCCTGGAGTCGGCCATTTGCTTTACACCACATCAGGGACCTGGTATAATGGAACTGGCCTTCTCCTGTGACATAGGAGGGCAGTGTTTTCTTTCTCTTTCACCAGCAGAGATGACCATAGCCGAGCTGTGATCTCCATAGTCCGATCAGTGGAGGAGCGACCTGCATGATACCGGGACGTCGTGGAGAACATCTGGGATTAGGACATCTTCTTATAACTTACTATTCCACATAATGTCGTGGCTATCAGTAAGATGTTAGTTAGTTGCATTACAAGCTCTGATCCTGGGTTCTCGGACTGATCGCCTTTTCTCGGGGTCAACAAGGAATTTTCCCCTGTGGCACAAATTGGCAAAACGTGCGCAGGGTTTTTGCCTTCTTCTGGATCAATAGCTTTAGTTAGGAATTTTATTTAAATAAATTGTGTTTAAAAATGAAAGCTCTGTCTCCTCGTCATTTCTCAATATTATATAGCAATCAGTTATTAGTATATATTATGGGAGGTTATTATGGTAATTTTGCTGCTGATAATCCAATATGGTTGATTCCATGAAGCATTGGATAATATACACATACAGAAGAGAAATACATCATATGAGCCATATAAATGCTACTACTATAAAGGAACACTAAGGATCGATGCACACGATGCGTATTACGTGCGCTTTTTGGAGAGTGGATATGCGTGCAGCACCTCTGCAGAGTAATACAGTACCAGCATATTCAATGAGATTCCAGGAAATCTCATGTACACGGTGAGGTATTTTTCGGGACTGAAATTCACCTGTGGTGTATTGTTTAGAATCCGCAGCATGTCATTTTATCTTGCGTTTCCGCTTGCAAATTCTATTTGTCTAGTGCAGAGGAAAATCCCACCAAAATTTCTCAGCATGAAAAGGCACCGAAAAACGAATCAAATGGGAGAAAACGCACCGAAAAACGCATCACTCAATGGCCGGGGATGCCGCTACAGGAGAAGTGAGTGACTACACTGTCCATATATGGACACAGCGAAGTCACGCACTTCTGCAGCGGAATCCCCGACTCTATGGCCGGGGATGCCGCTACAGGAGAAGTGAGTGACTACACTGTCCATATATGGACACAGCGAAGTCACGCACTTCTGCAGCGGAATCCCCGACTCTATGGCCGGGGATGCCGCTACAGGAGAAGTGAGTGACTGCACTGTCCATATATGGACACAGCGAAGTCACGCACTTCTGCAGCGGAATCCCCGACTCTTTGGCCGGGGATGCCGCTACAGGAGAAGTGAGTGACTGCACTGTCCATATATGGACACAGCGAAGTCACGCACTTCTGCAGCGGAATCCCCGACTCTATGGCCGGGGATGCCGCTACAGGAGAAGTGCGTGACTGCACTGTCCATATATGGACACAGCGAAGTCACGCACTTCTGCAGCGGAATCCCCGACTCTATGGCCGGGGATGCCGCTACAGGAGAAGTGAGTGACTACACTGTCCATATATGGACACAGCGAAGTCACACACTTCTGCAGCGGAATCCCCGACTCTATGGCCGGGGATGCCGCTACAGGAGAAGTGAGTGACTACACTGTCCATATATGGACACAGCGAAGTCACGCACTTCTGCAGCGGAATCCCCGACTCTATGGCCGGGGATGCCGCTACAGGAGAAGTGAGTGACTACACTGTCCATATATGGACACAGCGAAGTCACGCACTTCTGCAGCGGAATCCCCGACTCTATGGCCGGGGATGCCGCTACAGGAGAAGTGAGTGACTACACTGTCCATATATATGGACACAGCGAAGTCACGCACTTCTGCAGCGGAATCCCCGACTCTATGGCCGGGGATGCCGCTACAGGAGAAGTGAGTGACTACACTGTCCATATATGGACACAGCGAAGTCACGCACTTCTGCAGCGGAATCCCCGACTCTATGGCCGGGGATGCCGCTACAGGAGAAGTGAGTGACTACACTGTCCATATATGGACACAGCGAAGTCACGCACTTCTGCAGCGGAATCCCCGACTCTATGGCCGGGGATGCCGCTACAGGAGAAGTGAGTGACTACACTGTCCATATATATGGACACAGCGAAGTCACGCACTTCTGCAGCGGAATCCCCGACTCTATGGCCGGGGATGCCGCTACAGGAGAAGTGAGTGACTACACTGTCCATATATGGACACAGCGAAGTCACGCACTTCTGCAGCGGAATCCCCGACTCTATGGCCGGGGATGCCGCTACAGGAGAAGTGAGTGACTACACTGTCCATATATGGACACAGCGAAGTCACGCACTTCTGCAGCGGAATCCCCGACTCTATGGCCGGGGATGCCGCTACAGGAGAAGTGAGTGACTACACTGTCCATATATGGACACAGCGAAGTCACAAACTTCTGCCGCGGAATCCCCGACTCTATGGCCGGGGATGCCGCTACAGGAGAAGTGAGTGACTACACTGTCCATATATGGACACAGCGAAGTCACGCACTTCTGCAGCGGAATTCCCGACCTGTGGCAGGGAATTCCTCTTCAGGAGAAGTCAGTGATTACACTGTCCATATATGGACATTGAAGTCAGTGACTTCTCCTGGAAAGGGGGGGGGATGGGTGCAACCTACAGGGGACTGTGTGGCATCACCTACAGGGGGCTGGGTGGCATCACCTACAGGGGGCAGGGTGGCATCACCTACAGGGGGCAGGGTGGCATCACCTACAGGGGGCAGGGTGGGTGGCATCACCTACAGGGGGCAGGGTGGCATCGCCTACAGGGGGCAGGGTGGCATCGCCTACAGGGGGCTGTGTGGCATCACCTACAGGGGGCTGTGTGGCATCACCTACAGGGGGCTGTGTGGTATCGCCTACAGGTGGCTGTGTGGCATCGCCTACAGGTGGCTGTGTGGCATCTCCTACAGGGGGCTTGGTTGCATCACCTACAGGGGGCTTGGTGGCATTACCTACAGGGGGCTTGGTGGCATTACCTACAGGGGACTTGGTGGCATTACCTACAGGGGACTTGGTGGCATTACCTACAGGGGACTTGGTGGCATTACCTACAGGGGGCTGGGTGGCATTACCTACAGGGAGCTGGGTGGCATTACCTACAGGGGACAGGGTGGCATCGCCTGCAGGGTGCTGTGTGGCATCGCTTGTAGGGGGCTGTGTGGCATCGCCTGCAGGGGGCTGTGTGGCATCGCCTGCAGGGGGCTGTGTGGCATCGCCTACAGGGGGCTGTGTGGCATCGCCTACAGGGGGCTGTGTGGCATCGCCTACAGGGGGCTGTGTGGCATCACCTACAGGGGGCTGGGTGGCATTACCTACAGGGGGCTGGGTGGCATTACCTACCAGGGGGGCTGTGGCATTATCTACAAAGGGCTGTGTGTGGCAACAAATTTTAAATGAAATTCATCCGATTTTAAAACGGACAGGGAAAAAAACGGATTCAAATCGGGTCCAAATCGGCCGGTAAAAACGGCAACTCGGCCCGGAACGGAATCGGAACGGATGCAAAACGGATGCAAACCGGCCGGGAAAATCGGCCGATTTTCCCGGCCGACACTCGGACCCTGTCGTGTGAATGAGGCCTAACGGTAAAAAATACATAAAAATCAAAACAATCCATGTGGTCCTGTTTTGCCTGAGAAATTCTTCTGTGTGGGTCCTAGATCAGCCATTTTTCTCCATCCCTTACTAAGCCACACCCCTCAGCCGTCGGCCAGCGAAAATGGAAGAGATTGGAAGGAACATGAAGAGGTTGTCGATGTTGCTGAGAACCCCAGCGATCAGATGTAATCTATGAAAGGCTTTATTTCGCTGCAGTGCCACCACATGGTTAAAGGGTAACTAAACGTTTGTAAAACTTCTGACATGTCATAGTGACATGTCAGAAGTTTTGATTGGTGGGGGTTCGAGCACTGAGACCCCCACCAATCGCTAGAACGAAGGCGCAGAAGCCCTCGTGTGAACGCTCAACTGCTTCGTGTCTGTTCGGGTTTTTCCGGAAAGCCGATGTATCGGAGTACGGGCTCATAGACTTTTTATTGAGTCCGTACACTGATACATTTATTTCTGGAAAAAGCCGAACAGACATGAAGCGTCTGAGCGCTCACACAAGCGCTTCAGCTGCTTTGTTCTAGCGATTGGAGGGGGTCTCAGTGCTTGGACCCCCAGCAATCAAAACTTCTGACATGTCACTATGACATGTCAGAAGTTTGTCAAACGTTTAAGTTACCCTTTAAGGCAATGACTTACACACTTCAAAACTATGGGCTTTCGGTATAATGTGAGAACGTGCCGATCCTCCAAATTCTAGTTATTTCATTTTCTCACCATTTTCACAGTCATACAAAATCTGAGCAGCATTTTGATATTTGTCACTATTAAATTTGCTGGCCATTAAAGGGCCATACCTTAGTAGATAACTGCTACAATGGCAAATATGTTCCTTATAGAAAATCACTCCCACTTTTGCAGATGTCGTTAGTGCATTGTTGCATTTGTATTTTCTCATAAACCTACCGTTAAATCAGGTGCGATCGAATAAAAATATAAAGCAAGTCCTAAACCTGTAACATCTAATAAAACACTTTTTAATAAATGGGAACGGACTGTTTTAGCAACATGACCAATACTTCTTTATTATTTTAAAGAAAAGCCCTCATTGGCTCAACAGCGGGAATCATCCCACGATAAATAGGAGAGGCAGGAAAGTGAGAGGTGTACACTCCCCTGGCGGTATTGTGCTGGGGGACACGACAACCTGGTAGTCAAAAAGGTGTCTATATAGTCCAAGTGCTGGTTCGGAGGACTACTAGCCACTAGTGTTCCAGGCAGAGAATAATCAGTATCGAATGCTGAGATGCACTAGGATATTTTGAGTGCAAGACGGTGAAAAATTACCCTTTACGAAGGCGCTGTTTCCTTTGCGATATTAAGGATGATCCTCTGGAGTCATGCAAATGTTAACCTTTTATTAATATCGTAACATGCAACATGTTTCAGAGCCGAACCGGCTCCTTCATCGACATTTGACCTATACTTATGTCATAGACGGGAAGCGGGAGTATGGAGCAGGCTCACGGCTCCATCATCTAAGCTGTTAGAAAGAGAGAGGCGGCCCCCTCTGACAGTCCATCGGGTGCAGATCGTCATAATGGCAGCCTGGGGGCCAAATGAAGGCCTCCAGGTCTGCCATCTTTGTATTAATATTAAGCTCTGCCTGCAACAACGTTTAATAAAATCCTATGAAAATCACGTTTTACTGCAATACGTTGCTATTATTGCACTATATCATGCAAACTATGCACAAATCATCTCCCACAAAAAAAAGGAATAAAAAGTGATCAAAAGATTTATGTACCCTACAATGGTTCCAATAAAAACTATAGCTCACTCCGCAAATATCAAGCCCTCACATTGTTAAATTGATGGAAAAATAAAAAAGTTATGGCTCTCATAACATAGCAACACAAAAAAGCAGTTGGAGGGGATTGCCTCACTATACTGAACTGCTGCTTCAGACCTCAACACTAGCCAGGAGGCTTCACCTGCTTCTGGGATCCAGGTGGCAGGGGTACCACACCAGCCTCCCCCATCACTGCCTCCAGCGTGCAGCTTTCTAGTCCTGCAAGTTAGGTGGTAAGTTTAACTGCCCCGTTTTCCCAACTGGGGGGTACCCGAAGAGGACCCTTGTTAACACGCCTGCTCGGCTTGGCATTCCTTACAGTGGGCAACCCCTGCCCTTTCCTGCCCACAGGAGTATCTTTTAATGCCTAGACCTGCTTGAGTGCCGCATCTAGTCTCTACGCAGGCCTTCATACGCTACACGGCTGCCTTGCCTTCTAGACACTCGGGTACCCTCCCACCGATTAGATCATTGCTTCGCTCAGGCTGATCTTACTTCCACGTATTTGTTGAATCTTTGCTAGCAAATGTGATTGGAGCGTGGCCTTCCCATCCCCGGCTCCCTCAGACACATATACAAAGCAAGATGGTGAAAATTTGTCAGGCTAAACATGGAGACCCGCCTACTACTCCCAAACAAAAGAAATCCCAACCGGACATGGATAAATTCCTGAAAAGATGCTCACCCCAAAGATCTACATCTTCCACTAAACGGTCATTGCTGCCTAACGATCATCGTGACACTTCTGATGGTGAAAGTTACATGGAGGAAGAAGTGGCACCTGACCCACCTTCTATGATCTCCATTTCTACTAAAGGCTTGCAAAAGATTATCGAGAAAGCCCTACAACCTGTAATGCGAGAACTTGACGATATTAAGCAGGAAGTCCACCACATTTGAGTTAGAGTTGAGCTACTTGAAGAAACCCAAACTGCTCTTCTTACTCACGGAGATGCGACCTCCTCGGCACTTCAGGCTTGTCAAACTCATCTGAATTCTCTTCACCCCTATGTGGAAGATCAGGATAATAGGGGGAGGCGCAATAATCTGCGGATAAGGGGAATGCCGGAAAACTTCCCTCCACATGAGACCATGTCCATGACTAAGAAAATCCTGGACTTTGTCCTCAGCCCTGATTCACCCCCAGACCTACAGATTGAAAGAGCTCATAGGGCTCTAGTCCAAAACCCAAAGAAGGTGAACCACCAAGGGATATTGTATGCAAGCTACTGTCTTTTCCTGTCAAAGAAGGGGTGCTCCGCAAGACACGCGATATACCTGACCTTATGTTTGAGGGTCATAAACTGACTTTTTTTCAGGATATTTCCCCGACCACCCTATCCAAACGTAGGTCTCTTGGGATCGGCACGGATCGTCTCCGATCTCTAAAAATACCGTAGAAATGGCTCTTCCCTTTTGGACTATCCTATCATTTCCAAGGTCGGTTGTCCATTGTTCATTCAGCGGAAGACCTAGAGAATGCTTGCCCTCCACTAGACCTCGACCATACCGCCATCCCCTTTTGGCAACCTTACACAGATGTAGCCTCTCTTCCCTCTCTGCCTAAGCCTGATGTCTGGCTGAATCCAAGACCCCGTCCAACTAAGAAGAGACCAGCAAATAATCCTCCATGACAGACTTGCGGCCCTGCTTAGGATTGTGTTTTATTTGCATCCATTCTATGTCTGTCTAGAGATATGTTTGTGTACGGGTTTAATGTCTTAACTTTTTCTCTTTAGGTGGTTTAAAATCTGTGCTTTAAAAATGTTTAGCTACAGTCTGCCTTGAATTTTTGTTGTTTGGGTGCCGGGATGAGGGGTGCATATTCTTATTCACTCGTTCACTCTTCTCTTCGCCGCCACGCCTCTCTGTCAGTCAGTGCTTAACTGACTAATACCGCACTGTGGATCAGTGCAAATATCTTTACTACAGCATTTGAAAACAATTTACTTCTTATTGTTCTCTTTTCTGTGTTTCTCATCTTTTCTTTCTTTCTCTCTTCATACTGGTGCATTTATGTCGCGTATTCAGGTTACGACATTGAATGTCAAGGGCTTCAACTCCCTTACTGAACGCTCCCAGGTCAAACACTCCCTTAAAAAAATGGATTCGTCTGTGCTGCTGCTACAGGAAACCAAATATTGGGAAAGATCGCCTATCACACAAATGTATATTGTATAAGGGAGACCACATTGGTGTACACCACCTTGATGAGCAGAATTGAATCAGGAATAGGGGAGGGGGAAAAGTATGTGGTCTGTGGGTTAATTAATATTTATTTTTTATTAATATTCATTAAGATAGAAAATGAAACCAGAAAAAAGAACAAGTCACGACCAGGTAATTGAAAAAATACAAACAATCTTTATTAAAGTCAATTAGACACACAGAAAAAAACATATAACAGTTATACATAATAAAATACCATAGACCCTCAAACAGAAACGGAATCCGAACATAAAAGCAGAGTGGCCCCCCAGATGTACAAATGGTCCAATACCTCCTATACATGGCTAAAGTGCATACATATAGATTACTGAGCAGGTGCTAGGCGTGGTACGCCCTGCACAGATGGACACATAAGTGCAATATAAAAAAGTATATATAAAGTGCAGTCCTAAGTATACATAACATGCAAGGCAATATAGTATACCTACACCTACGTAGCAGGAGATGAAAATAGGAGACCAGGACCGGGAGAGGGGACCGGGAGAGGGGGTTAAGCAGAGGTCCCCTCTCCGGGGTTCTCTCCTCGCTTATACTTTCCAGAGAAAGACTCAAACAATGTTTGAATTTGCGCACGGAAAAGGCATATACCTCTGCTACTCACAAACACCACATGCACGGTGATAAGGGGAGCAAAGTCATGGCTTATCTAGCTAAAAAGAGAAGACAGCAGAACTATATCCCCAAAATCAGGTTTCCTACTGGAGCTGTACTTGAGGACACCAATGACATTGCGGCTAAGTTTTGCTCCTATAAAACACTGTATGACCTACGTCCTGGAGAGACGCCCAAGGAGCTTGCGGACAGAACTGAGCTGATTGAATCTTTCCTTGAATCCCTCTCTCTTCGTACCTTAACTGCTACGCAAAAAACCCAACTAGAATCCCCTTTTACACTTAAAGAAATCCGTGATGCGCTCTCCAGTATGCCCTCTAGTAAGTCCCCAGGTCCTGACGGTCTTCCGGCCTCATACTATAAACAGTTTGGAGACGTCCTGCTGCCATTCTTCCTCAGAGTATGTAACTCTCTTAACGCTTCTCAACATTTCTCTCCTTCAGCGCTTGAAGCACATATTTCGGTATTATCCTTCGCTATGCGGTAATTATCGCCCTATATCACTTTTGAATGTGGATATTAAATTATATGCCAAAATCATAGCTAACAGGATGCAATCCTTACTCTCATTCCTAATTGACCCAGTGCAGACCGGTTTTGTTAAGGGGAGAGAAGGTAAACACAACACTACGCGAGTTCTCCATCTGATCCAGTACACCAGGTCAAGAAATATCCCTTTGCTTCAGTTGTCTACTGATGCAAAGAAAGCTTTCGACTGGGTGGACTGGACCTTTATGGTCAAGGCGCTTTCCCGTTTCGGCTTTCAACAACTCTTCGTTCACAAAATCCTGTCTCTGTACACTTCCCCACATGCTAAGGATTGAGTAAATGGCCACCTATCGAGGCCTTTCCAGATCATGAAAGGAACAAGACAGGGTTGTCCACTCTCTCCCCTCCTTTTTGTCCTCACAATTGAGACTTTGATCCAGAGTCTGCGTCAGGAGCCACTTCTGTCGGGGGTCGCCATTGGTGACAGAGTGCATTGCACAGTGGCATTTGCCGATGACTTGCTTATTTTCATCACCAACCCCTCCACAGCCCTACCCCAACTTCAAGAGATGTTTACCCATTTTGGTGACTTATCCAATTTCAAAATTAATTCTAGCAAATCCGAGGGACTATGTGTCTCCTGCACTCCGGCTCTATTAAAGTCTCTGAAACTCAGCTCCCCCTTCCTACTGCGTTCAGATAGTATAAAATACCTAGGAATTAATTTAACTCCCTCACTTGAACACTGGTATCAATACAATTACACACCTTTACTCTCCGAGATTAAAGCCACTATCCTGTCTTGGCATATCCCATATATTTCATGGATTGGTAGAACCAACTTACTTAAAATGATTATTCTCCCCAAACTCCTTTATCTATTCCAAACTCTCCCGATTCCCCTCCCTAGAGCCTTTTTTGCTACCATTAGACAACAGTTTTCTAAATACATTTGGAATTGTAATGATGGGGGTAAGGAAACAGACAAGTGAGCCCTAATCTACCCGTCACTCAGTCCCTGCCTACTTGCAACAACCCACCCTAGGCGACGGGGTACAACTGGGCGACGGTCCCTACGCTCAAAAAGTGCACGACAGACAAACAGACAAGGGTACACAGAAGCAGGGAAAAGGGGCAGTTGCCCACAGCAACACCGTGAGCAACAAGAGTGGTGAACGAGCCGAGTAAAACCAGGAGTGTACGAGTTACCAAATGCAGAGCAGGAGAGTAGTGAACAAGCCGAGTCAAAACAGGAGTGTACGAGGTACCAAACGCAGAGCAGGAGAGAAGTCAGTAAGCCAGGGTCAATATGAAGCAGGGTCAAATAGTACAAGAAGCTGCAGCAGGGCAAGGAAACCAAACGAGAAGAATCACAAGCAAGGAGGAACAGGAAAGGCAGGTATAAATAGACAGAGGGAGGGAGCTAGCTCCGTCTGGCCAGGCTGTGATAGGCTCTCCCACTCCTAAGCCTGCCACCCTGAGTGGTGGAAGATGGAGTCAGTCTCACAGACATAGAAGCAGGTGCAGACTGATTACCTATGGGCGTAGATACAGGAGCTGTGCCTGGCAGATTCTTAACATAACAGTACCCCCCCTTTTATGAGGGGCCACCGGACCCTTTCTAGATGGACCTGGTTTATTGGGGAAACGAAGGTGGAACCTCCTGACCAATACCCCAGCGTGAACATCCCGGGCGGGTACCCAAGTCCTCTCCTCAGGCCCGTATCCTCTCCAATGGACCAGGTACTGGAGGGAGCCTTGGACCATCTTGCTGTCCACAATCTTGGCCACCTCGAATTCTACCCCCTCAAGGGTGAGAACGGGGACAGGAGGTTTCCTCGAGGGAGCCAAGGACGGGGAGCAGCGTTTAAGGAGGCAGGCATGAAACACGTCGTGTACTCGAAAAGATGGGGGCAACTCCAGTCGGAAGGAGACAGGATTGAGGACTTCAATGACCTTGTACGGCCCTATAAACCGGGGAGCAAACTTCTTGGACGGGACTTTAAGGCGCAAGTTCTTAGATGATAGCCACACCAGATCCCCGACCATAAACAAGGGGTTAGCAGAACGTCTTCTATCTGCCTGAGTTTTTTGTATGCTCTGGGACGCCTCTAGGTTCTTCTGAACCTGGGCCCAGACTGTGCACAGTTCCCGATGAACGACATCTACCTCGGGATTGTTGGAACTACCAGGTGAAACGGAGGAGAACCGTGGATTAAACCCAAAATTACAGAAAAAGGGGGAGACCCCTGACGAGTTACTGACCCAGTTATTAAGGGAAAATTCGGCGAGGGGAATGAATGAGACCCAATCATATTGACAGTCAGAGATAAAACACCTTAAATATTGTTCTAGAGACTGATTAGTCCTCTCAGTTTGGCCATTAGTTTCAGGATGGAAGGCAGAGGAGAAGGACAGATCAATCTCCAACTTTTTACAGAAGGCTCTCCAAAACAAAGAAACAAATTGTACCCCTTTGTCAGAAACAATATTGACAGGGACCCCATGGAGACGCAGGATGTGTTTGACAAACAAGGTAGCTAATGTCTTAGCATTGGGTAGTTTTTTGAGGGGCACAAAGTGGCACATCTTGCTGAAGCGGTCTACTACAACCCACACCACCTACTTGCCTTGAGATGGAGGCAAATCGGTGATAAAATCCATGGAGATATGGGTCCAAGGTCTCTGGGGAATGGGCAAAGAACGTAGTAAGCCCACTGGTCGGGACCTTGGAGTCTTGGACCTAGCACAAACCTCACAAGCGGTGACGTAGGCCTTAACGTCTTTAGGCAACCCAGGCCACCAATAGAACCAAGAGAGAAAGAATGGACGCTGGGAACCAAGGAAATATTGGAAATACAAAAATACTTTATTCACATAGTTAATTTATACAGTAATAAAAGAATCCATAAACCAACAATAAAAAACATGGATGCTCAGCTGAAAAATTAGTCTAAATATGCACAAATGGTGCATGGAGAATATATGGGTCTAACAAGATAGAAGTAGTACAGGATATGTATACTATAATATTATAGTAGGGTCAACCTAAATCCATAAGTAAGGTATCACAGAAGCAAAGAAATTTATGTAATAAGTATCATAGACACAAAAATTAGCAGCTAACAATCATTTCAAATTGTCACTAGTAAATAGTCATGATATGAAAATCTGTGTGCCATATATATAGTGTACTACGAAACAACCAAGGATAAAGGAATAGATTCCACAAGAAGTAAGAATATAGTATAGAGATTTGTACATACCCATTATCAAGAGACCGAGTGACTGCAACTGAGCTCCACCCCAACGCGCGTTTCGGCGCTAATGCCTTCGTCTGGGGGTGGTGTCAGGTTGAGGTCAGAGGTTCTTTATGTAGGGACTAGCCAATGGACTATGTTTATTTTACCTGGCAAGTGTGTTGCATAATGAGGATAAATGTCCTGCACACCTATCGGTCGCTGTCTCCCGGGGGCTAAAGAAGCCGCGCCCACGTCGACGCCAGCCGCGGAGAGCTCGAGCCGGAAGCACGGGACCGCGTCAGTGTGACTCGGTCACGTGGATCGGGCAGGAGGCACACCGCGTGTGACGCCGACGGGGGCCGGATCCCGTCCTCCAATGAGAGAGCGACACAGGACGGGTGTACTGTGCATAGTAAAGTACGCAGCGTAATGCTGCATTGAGGAATAGCAGCGATATAGATTAATAAAGTATGTGCGTGGTGTAAAGAATAATACATCTCTGGTTACACACGTGTCTACAGCATCGATATTTTTGTTGTGTTGATCGAAAATTATACTGCACATACATGGGTTGTCCCCATATGTGTTTGTGCATAACCGTATATATCGCATGCTGTGTGAACATGGATCAACTATGCATAATTAGTTGGTAAATAAGACGAGCAGCAAGAAATGATAATGGAATAAAGTAAATTAAAATAAATATACTTCAAAATAAAAAAGTGAATATGTGGTGAATATAAATATATAGAATATGAGAAAATAAGTGAAGATTAGTAAATATACAGAATGAAGATAATGAAGTGATGGTGAAAATGAATCTTTAAGGGTAATGATAATGAAAAAAATGAATGTGATAATAATTATTTAAAAATTATAATAGATACATAATCATAAAATATTCGTGCTGAAGAATGTACAAAAGAATATGAAAATACATAATCATACATATAATTATATAAAAGCATATATACATACAGTGTGAATTAAGATCAACTAGCACAGTTGAATAAGAAAATTAAATATCAGTGCTTCGACAAAAATTTTTTTTTGAAAATTCATACAATAAGTGCTTGTTTAAAATACATAAATTCATAATGGAGATTATTATACAAAAATTAATTATTTTTAATTTAATAAATATAATGTACAAATTAATATACAATTAAATGATAACCAATATATCTAGATAAATAAATTAATTTAAATTAATGTACTGTAAATCTAAAAAAGGATGAACAGTCCTCAGGCTCATTGTCTATTATATTACAGTGTATATGTATACACTTTTGCATATATCGATGCATATGAAAAAGAGAGATGTGAGAATTATGATACTGTGTAGTCTGCATGTAAACAGTAGTATAGTGTACAGATTGCACTAGCAACTCCACTATGGTCACAATTACAAGTTGTCAAATACATTCATATAAATATACATCTATCTTGAAATAGTGACGTCACCGATTCTGTATAGATAGTCAGTAGTCATGAAGAGAAGTTCACATACAAGATGTCCATGGGGATCCCGGAAAGGAAGGAAAAAAGACCTCAACGATGGTAGCAACATTGATCTGTATCTCATCTGCATAACGTGAAGTATATAGTTAAAATCAAAGAACATAAAATACAAACCAATTAAAAAATGGTTTTTAAAATTGTAAACCCAACACCACTAAAATTGAGCAGGTAATCAAAGAAAAGCAGAGAAGCCGGTGGTTTCATTAAGACCCTTAGGGAACATCGTTTGGAGTTTCCAAATCCATTTGCACTCTTTTTGCAATAGGCGTTTTTTTATGTCGCCGCCTCGCATATTGATGTTGATATAATCTATACCTCTCACTTTGAAGAGTTTAGAGTCACATGCATGATGAGAACGGAAGTGTCTAGGAATTGTTTTTAAGGTTTCAATATCTACTTCTGTCTTTGAATTTTCAATATCTCTAACGTGTTCCCTGACTCGGACACGTAGTTCCCGGGTAGTCATGCCTATATACATTTTTGGGCATGGGCATGTTGCATAGTAGATTACTCCCTTAGTTCTACATGTAATTGGCCAACAAATTTTTAATTGGTTCCTGCCCCCAGAGTCAGTAAAGAATTGGGAGCGTTCGATGTTAGGACAACTTAGACAGTCTCCACACGGTTTGCAGCCCCACTTTGGGCCTTTGGTACCGAAAATTTTTCCTGGTTTGACAGGTGTAAAATAACTATGTACAATAGAGTCTCGCAAATTGCGTGCTCTACGAGGTGCCATAGCAGGATAATTAGGTAATATTTTTTGCAATATTGGATCAGTTAACAAAACTGGCCAAAATTTATTTAAGGTATTTCGCATTTCAACCCAACGTGAACTGTATGTTGTAACAAATCTCACCTTACGTTCATGTTGGTCTTTAATGGATGTTTTTAGAAGGTGGTCACGTGGGGTTTGTTGGGCTCGGTGGTATGCTTTACGAATATTGCGGTGGCTGTAGCCCCTCTGGGTGAATCTGTCTTTTAGTTCTTCCGATCGGATTTTAAAATCTTCAGGCCACCAATAGTTTCTGGTAATGAGGTGCTTGGTACCCAGGATGCCTGGATGACCAGATAGTACGGAGTCATGATTTTCCCTAAGTACCCTTAGCCGGAATTGCAGGGGAACAAACAGCTTGTTCTCAGGAAGGTTCCCGCGAGCTGAACCTTGATCAGCAGCAATTTCAGAAACGAAATCAGAATCAATAGAGGAAATGATTATACCTGGAGGCAAAATACAAGCAGGATCTTCCTCCGAAGGAGGGCTGGCCATGAAGCTAAGCGACAGTGCATCAGCCTTAATATTTTTAGACCCAGCCCTATAGGTAACCAAAAAGTTGAATCTGGTAAAAAATAACGCCCATCGAGCTTGTCTCGGGTTTAGCCTCCGGGCAGATTCTAGGAAAACCAGATTCTTGTGGTCGGTAAGGACCGTTACCTGGTGCCTAGCCCCCTCCAGGAAGTGGCACCACTCTTCAAATGCCCATTTAATGGCTAAGAGTTCGCGTTTGCCAACGTCATAGTTTCTCTCAGTGGAGGAGAACTTCCTGGAGAAGTAGGCACAGGGACGGAGACGGAGACGGATAAATGGCTACATTTGGTTGGGCTGAACCAACACCGGGGCCGAGATAAAGCACTTCTTAAGGACCTCAAAAGCCTGGACAGCCTCAGGAGGCCAGCCGAGGAGATCAGCACCCTTGCGAGTGAGATCCGTAAGAGGCTTAGCGATGAACGAGAAGTTAGCAATAAATCTCCTGTAATAATTAGCGAACCCCAAGAAGCACTGTAACGCCTTCAGGGAGGCAGGTTGGACCCATTCCGCCACAGCCTGGACCTTGGCGGGGTCCATACGGAATTCATGAGGAGTGAGGATTTGACCCAAAAATTTGTATCTCCTGCACCCCAAACACACATTTTTCGGTCTTCGCAAACAGTTTGTTTTCCCGAAGGACCTGGAGCACCTTCCTGACATGCTCAATGTGGGAGGACCAGTCCTTGGAAAACACAAGTATGTCATCAAGGTACACTACAAGAAATACCCCCAGGTAATCTCTTAAAATCTCATTTATGAAATTCTGGAAGACCGCGGGAGCATTACACAACCCAAAGGGCATGACGAGGTATTCGAAATGACCTTCGGATGTGTTAAACGCAGTCTTCCACTCATCCCCCTCTTTGATGAGGATAAGGTTATACGCCCCCCGTAGATCAAACTTAGAGAACCATTGGGCCCCCTGAACCTGATTAAAGAGATCAGGGTTCAAAGAAAGGGGAAACTGGTTCCTTACAGTGACCTTATTCAAGCTACAGTAGTCAATGCATGGCCTAAGACCACCATCCTTCTTCCCTACGAAGAAGAAGCCAGCACCTACCGGAGAAGTAGAGGGGCGAATGTAACCCTTGGCCAGGCATTCCTGGATATACTCTCTCATGGCTTCACGTTCGGGACAAGAGAGATTAAATATCCTACCCTTAGGGAGCTTAGCTCCTGGTACCAATTCAATAGCGCAATTATATTCTCTATGAGGTGGTAACACTTCGGAGGCCTCTTTAGAGAAAACATCAGCGAAGTCCTGAACCAACTCAGGTAGCGTGTTCACCTCCTCAGGGGGAGAAATAGAATTAACAGAAAAACATGATGTCAAGCATTCATTACCCCATTTGGTAAAATCCCCAGTATTCCAGTCAAACGTGGGATAATGCAACTGCAACCAGGGAAGGCCTAAAACCAAATCGGACGATAATCCCTGCATCAACTGTACAGAGCACTGCTCCAAATGCATGGAGCCAACAAGTAGTTCAAAAACAGGGGTTATGCTGTGTAAAATAACCATTAGCAAGAGAAGTGGAGTCGATACCCACTACCAGGACAGGTTTAGACAAATCAATCAAAGGCATAGCTAGAGACATATCAAATTCCACAGACATGATATTAGCAGACGACCCTGAAACCACGAAGGCACTGCGGTAGCAGACCTACCACCAAAAGAGACCTGAAAGGGAAGCAAGATTTTATTACGTTTCATATTTACGGGAAATACCTGTGCGCCCAAGTGACCTCCCCGATGATCACTTAAGTGCGGAAGTTTTCTGGCTGCTTATTCTTACGCCTAGGACAGGTGTTCACTTGATGCTTGTGATCCCCACAATAGAAGCAGAGACCATTCTTCCTGCAGAACTCTCTACGTTGTTGGGGGGACACGGAGGCCCCGAGTTGCATAGGTACCTCCGAGTCTTCCGTGGAAGAACGAAGCAACGGAACCTCGGAAGGCATCGTGGGGTTGTCAGAGGAGAAAATACGTTGTTCACGTTGTCGTTCCCTGAGACGTCGGTCAAGTCGTACCGCTAAAGCCATAACCTGGTCTAGGGAGTCAGAAGAGGGATAGCTAACTAGCAGGTCTTTCAGGGCGTTCGACAGACCCAACCTAAACTGGCACCTTAAGGCAGGGTCATTCCACCGAGAAGCTACGCACCAATTCCTAAAGTCAGAGCAATACTCCTCAACAGGTCTCTTACCCTGACGTAAGGTCACCAGCTGACTCTCGGCAAAGGCAGTCCTGTCAGTCTCGTCATAAATGAGTCCGAGAGAAGAAAAGAAAAGGTCAATGGAGGAAAGTTCAGGGGCGTCAGGAGCCAAGGAGAAGGCCCATTCTTGGGGCCCTTCCTGGAGCCGGGACATAATTATACCCACCCGCTGGCTCTCAGAACCTGAGGAGTGGGGCTTTAAGCGAAAGTAGAGCTTACAACTCTCCCGAAAGGAGAGAAAAGTCTTCCGGTCCCCTGAGAACCGGTCAGGCAACTTGAGGTGGGGTTCAAGAGGTGAGGTGAGGGGCACTACCATGGTAGCATCAGGCTGGTTGACCCTCTGAGCCAGGGCCTGGACCTGTAGGGAGAGACCCTGCATTTGCTGAGCCAGGGTCTCAAGGGGGTCCATAGTAGTGTGAGGGACCAGGGTAGACTAGGTATATGGCTTGTGATTATGTAATGATGGGGGTAAGGAAACAGACAAGTGAGCCCTAATCTACCCGCCACTCAGTCCCTGCCTACTTGCAACGACCCGCCCTAGGCGACGGGGTACAACTGGGCGACGGTCCCTATGCTCAATAAGTGCACGACAGACAAACAGACAGGGGTACACAGAAGCAGGGAAAAGGGGCAGTTGCCCACGGCAACACCGTGAGCAACAAGAGTGGTGAACGAGCCGAGTCAAACCAGGAGTGTACGAGTTACCAAACGCAGAGCAGGAGAGTAGTGAACAAGTCGAGTCAAACCAGGAGTGTACGAGGTACCAAACGCAGAGCAGGAGAGTAGTCAGTAAGCCAGGGTCAATATGAAGCAGGGTCAAATAGTACAAGAAGCTGCAGCAGGGCAAGGAAACCAAACGAGAAGAATCACAAGCAAGGAGGAACAGGAAAGGCAGGTATAAATAGACAGAGGGCGGGAGCTAGCTCCGTCTGGCCAGGCTGTGATAGGCTCTCCCACTCTTAAGCCTGCCACCCTGAGTGGTGGAAGATGGAGTCAGTCTCACAGACATAGAAGCAGGTGCAGACTGATTACCTATGGGCGTAGATACAGGAGCTGTGCCTGGCAGATCCTTAACAGGAATAATATTAAACCCAGAATAGCATTTCACACTCTTATTCGTCCTAAACGCTCAGTGGGGATAGGGCTTCCGGATATTGAATCCGACTACCACTCCGTACAATTAGCCAGGATAACTGAGTGGTTTGATAATGCTTCAATTAGACTTGGGGTTCTCGTGGAGGAGGCCACCATAGGCATGTCCCTTACCTCCCTTCTGTGGCTTAACAAACCCAATGCAGCCCTTTTTAAGTCACACAACTCTCTTACCCCTGCTTCATATCAAACATGGATGAAAGGTGAGGGGATGAAATCTCTGCACAAAATTTTGTCTTCCCTGATGACGGTTCATGACCTTGTGCAGTCGCAGACTGAGAGGTTTTCGAGACTGTTCTTCCCTGCCTGGAAAGGCATCCTGCAGCACGTACGATTCCATATTGACTAACGGGGCTGTTCCTACCCTCACTGAATTGCAGGCTCAACCTGGTTTCTCGTCTATCAATTTTCTCACTTACACTCACCTCAAAAGGTGTTACCTGGGAGCGTTTAGGCAGGGACCAATAGACCGCCCGCTATCCTGGTTGGAAGCACCTCCTCCTTCGGCAACCACCTAAGAAGCTTATTACACTATATTATAATAATCTCATTAAGATGAATTCATCCATACAGCCCTCTTTTCTTAAAGCTTGGGAGTTGGAACTTAAGACTACTTTTTCTGACGAGGACACCAGGGCATTTTTTCGAAACTCCCTTGGTACCTCAAGAATCCTCATACAAACTGACCTCTAGGTGGTACAAGACTCCCTGGGTATTGCATAAAATGTGTAACGAAATTTCCCCAGATTGTTGGAGGTGTCATAAAGACCTGGGAACATATTTACATTTGTGGTGGGAGTGTGAGAAAATCTCCCCCTTTTGGGCCGAGATACAAACTGTCCTCAATACTATAACTCATTCCTCTATTGTCATTTCCCCTCGTGTAGCGTTCCTAAACCTGTGGCCAACATTCCCTGTGGGGGCTCCCAGGGAGCTATGGTTACATCTCATCGCGGCGGCCAAATCTCTATTACCGTTGTATTGGAAGACCGAGGTTGTGCCACGAATAAGTCATTGGCTTAGGAAGGGAGCCCAGCTGGCGAGAATGGAGGAGCTCTCGCATCTTGAGTATCACTCTCATGCCAAGTACCGAAAGATCTGGGCACCCTGGTTTGAATTCTGCAAAAATGACTCCTTTCAACACCTCTGGGGTGCAGACTCCCCCTGCATTGGATAAGGACGATTGTTATTCTAGTTTGGGACTACTTTCTAAACTTTCCCACTAGGCCTGATGTCCTTGGAGACCTCTCTCCTTGCACGTTTCTTTTCCCTCCTTTTCTATCTCCTCCTTCTTTACCCCCTTCCCCTTGACGTTGGTGCAAGTGGTGTGAACATACACCAGGAAGCTCATACTTCCTTATTGTTCTGTTTCTATAATATGTTCGGTTTAATATTGAGATAACGCATTGTACATACGTGTCTTATTGTGAATTCTAACAATTACTCGTATATTGTATGTACTGTGGCGCTTATGCATATTGTAATTCGCATTTTGCCTCTCTGTAAAACCTCAATAAAATGTTATTTTCCAAAAAAAAACAAAAAAAAAACTATACATATGTGGTATTACCGTAATTGTACCAAACCATAGAATAAAGGTAATTATTATTTACGCCGCATGGTAAACAGCATAGAACAATGGCGGAATTGCTGGGGTTTTTTCGATTCCCCTCCAGTAAAAGTTAATGAAAAAATGATATGTACCCGAAATGATGCCATTAAAAAATACAACTAATGGCGCAAAAAAAAGTCCTCGGCTATGTCGATGCAAAAATAAAAAAGTTATAGCTCTTTAAATGCGACGGTGGAAAAACTAAAAAAATTGCTTGGAAATTAAGGCCTAAAATAGGCTGGTCACTAAGGAGTTAAAGCCCAAAATAACTGTTTCCTGAAAGGATAAAGGACTTGAGATGAGCAAACCTATTAGACACATATCAAATTAGGTCCAAATTTCCCAAAATGTAAAATTCGTCAAAATCTGAAAGTTTTGGTGTTCGCAGTGCAAGAATTGTCAAAATGGTGGCCACCGGTGAGCGCTCTACGCCAATTTGCCAATTATATAAAAAAAAGAGGGGAGAAGAGGATTAAAAAAAAACAAAAAAACTAAACATACTCACCACCTTCCCTGGTCTCCTGACGTGTCCCTGCCGGAAATTGAGATGACGTAGCTGTGATCGCTGCAGCCAATCCCAGGCCACAGTGATCACATGGGACAGCTACGTCATCTCACCTGCCGGTAGCGACGTGTCGCTACTGTAGTACAGCGTATGTGTTGAGTGTGTTTGTTTTTATTTTTGTGAAATCGCATGTACCCTGATTGCCTTGTTTGACCCTCTGATGTCTTCAAGGACTGTAACCAACTTAGATTCAGTCCTAGAAGACGTTAAATAGTCTGATAGGCCTATCGGGGGACTTGCGATTCGCAAAACGAATTTGGACCGAAACGAACGGCCGATTTAAAAGAAAATTTGCTCATCTCTATTAAGGACTCTGCACTGCAAGCCAGCAATGCTAACCAATCTGCACTGTGACATTGTTAATACTTATTATTAGCACTATAGCAGGAGATGTCACTTCTGGTCATATTTGTGACATCATCAGATAAAGTACAGGAGGCCATTGTTACCTCACTGCATGATGTCATAATGACTGTGACTCTATAAGAACTGGGGTGTAGGGGGGCGACTGCTTAGTCCAGGATATGAAGATAAGCAGACACAAGATACTTCACCATGAGGATCTCACAGAGAATAGCGGAAGCTTCTGATGTTTGTGAAGTCACCATTAGGAATGCGGAACACTGGAAGATGAGAACTTCATGCACGAGCCGCATGGCAGGGGAAGAACAACAGGAAAACCGGGGGCTTTGGCTTATATACACAGTGATAGGAGGTTCAGTCATTAACTTTCAGGTTTTGGGACCAAGAAGAAAAACAGTAATGTGGAGGAAAATCTGCCGCCATGATGCCAGCAATCTCTAAACATTGAAGGTATGTACATAATATATATGTTCATTTAATCTGAAAATGTGGGATATTTGAGAATTTGGGGGTTTGTTATACATTATGGCCCATATTTACTGGGTAGTTTATGTCAGTTTATTTTGTAAGCTTAACCAAATAAAGTTGCAAACGGTGACATGCAACAAATTGCGCGTGGTCTCCAAGGATCATTTATTTTAAAGTAAACTATGTTAAAATTGCACAAATTTTCCCCCTATTATTTTATTGCAGGGAGGAGATCTGGACGAGCGGCTGAAGATGAAGATGAGAACAGTGAGATTGATCAAAATCGTATGTAACGTGACAATTCTATTTATAATTCTATATTTGGTGCCTTCCGATGTCATAATACACTGATTATACAGGTCAAGGCAAATACATGGAATTAGAGATGAGCGAATCGGGACAACCGACCCGGTTTCGGTCCGAACATCGCGTTTTGACCGAACCCGGGCGGGCAGAAAAAACATTACAAAAATATTATACTAATCGGCGGCCACTTGTCTCTATCAATCACTGATAGAGAAAAGAGGCTGCTGATTAAAAATAAAATAAAAAGCATTTCATACGTACCCGGTCGTTGTCTTGGTGACAAGTCCCTCTTCTTCCTCCAGTCCGACCTTCATTCCTGCCGCGGCAGCCTGTGATTGGCTGCAGCGGCCGCGGCAGCCTGTGATTGGCTGCAGTGGCCGCACAGGGCCTGTGATGGCTGTAGTGGCTGCGGCAGCCTGTTATTGGCTGTAGCGGCCATGGCAGCCTGTGATTGGCGGGAGTACGAATGGCTTTGGTGCTGTGCACCTATTTCTCTCCTTCTCAGCGTTTAAATCAGGGGTCTCAAGCACGCGGCCCGCGGGCCGCATGCGGCCCCTAGGGCTGTCATCTACGGCCCGCGGGACACAGAGCCGCTAGTATCGGCTCTGCTCCGAGACTCTGGAATTCCCTGACATCGTTGTCCACATACGAACAGCGATATTTGGGGCTTCCCCAGAGCCGGAGTCCCGGGCAGAGCGCTAGTACAGGCTCTGCTCCGGGACTCGGTGGAATTCCCTGACATAGCTGCCCATATATGGACAGTGTGTCAGGGTCTTCCCCAGAGCGGAGTCCCGGGCAGAGCGCTAGTATCGGCTCTGCTCCAGGACGCTGGAGAATTCCCTGACATCGCTGTTCACATATGAACAGCGATGTCTGGGGCTTCCCCAGAGCCGGAGTCCCGGGCAGAGCGCTAGTAGGCTCTTCCTGGGACTCCAGCTGGGCTCCTGACATGCCTGGGACTCCTGCTCTGGGGAAGCCCCTGACATCATTGTCGATGTATGGACAGCGATGTCAGAGGCTTTCCCAGAGTCCCGGAGCAGAGCCGATAATAGCGCTCTGCCCGGGACTCCGCTCTGGGGAAGATCCTGACACACTGTCCATATATGGGCAGCTATGTCAGTGAATTCCACCGAGTCCCGGAGCAGAGCCTGTACTAGCGCTCTGCCTGGGACTCCGCCTCTGGGGAAGCCCCAGGCATCGCTGTTCGTATGTGGATAACGATGTCAGGGAATTCCAGAGTCTCGGAGCAGAGCCGATACTAGCGGCTCTGTGTCCCGCGTGTAAGGGTGCACTCGTACTTACCTCTCCCTGAGGGGCCAAAGCAGGAATACGGGCTTGTCGGGCGGCTCAGAAGTCGGCTCCGGACGAAGGAGCGTCTTGGGCGTCATGGCAACGGCCGCACTGCCGACAGCCATGACGCATGCGCCCAATGGCAAACAGAGCGAAGTCTCGCGCTGCGGGACTTGGAGGAGGAGAGGAAAGGAGGGACACGGACGGATGACAGGGAGCGTGGCAAGGGAGGGGGCGGAGCAAGTGAGTGGCGCGAAAAAGGAGTAGGACGGAGAAGTGACGAGAGATAAGAGGAGAGGGTTAAGAGAGCAGGTGTCCGGACCGGAGAGAGAGACCACCGAACAGGTGTCCGGACAGGGAAAGTGAGCTGCAAGGAAGGTCGCCGGGAGAGAGGAGGCAGGAGCCTGACAGCACGTGGACTCCCCACTGCAGCCTTGGAGACAGAGGGCAAAAGAACAGCACGGGTGTTGCTGATACAACCCTTCAGAAGGACAGAGGACCGGCCGGAGCACAAGGAGTGTGCCAACATCCACAGGTACCGTGCCCAGACCTTAAGACCCCTTACCAAGATCTAGAGTCCCGTCTTAAAGAAAGTGCCCTTGTCCTAGTCAGTGACTGTTTCCTGGAGTGACGTCCCTCGCTAACTACTGCCACCGTACGCCCAGAAGACTAGTCCCAAAAGGGACAAACAACTCATCCTGAGCTAGGCCCAAAGGCAGGGCGGACTTGCTAGCTTATTAACCGCGCCAGTGTCCCTGCGTGTCCTCCAGAGTAAAGCACTGCATGTAACTCTTGCATGAAACTGTTGATAAAGCACCGAATGTAACCCTTGCATGGAACTGTTGTTGACAAAGTACCGCCTGTAATACTTGCATGGAATTGTTGTTGATGAATCTTGCTGGAACAGGAGCAGGCAGAAGGAACGGCCGGGTTCACGGAACTTTATCGGACTATTAGCTGAGCCGAGAGTGTGACTCTTACCCTAGGGTAGGCTGCCAGTAGCGGGTAGCTCCCGCCGTGACTGACCGCGGTGTGTCCCTAGCCAAGCCAGCAACGTGGGGTCAGGCACAACCTCTCTCCGGGGGACTTCCAGTGGGATCGAAGTCCTCAACCTCAGGATTCCTGTCTGCTCCATAGAAGAAGATTTACTGTTATCTGCTCGCTGAAGTAAAGAAGTATAAAAGAAGAAGGTGTGTCTCTGTCATTTCGTAGGGACAGCGGTAGTTCCTCCTACATAAATTGGCGTAGTCGGCAGGATCCGAAACCTCGCCGCGATGGAACCGTCCAGCAGCGGGACATTACCGCCGACCCCAACTGTCATGATACCCATGGGGGCCGCCCTAATGAACCTTCCCAAGTTTGACGGGAAGAGTGTATCGATCGCGGACTGGACGGAACGAGTTCGTACTGCGGCCCGGTTATTCCAGGTACCGGTGACCCACCAAGCCGACCTGGCCTTCAACTCACTCAAAGGGGACGCGAGACAAGCAGTCTTGGTTTTACCGCTAGAACACAGTGACACGCTAGAAGCAATCATCAGCCGATTGGAATCCCTCTATGGAGATGTCACTTCAGCCGCCGACCTCCAGAAGAAATTTTATACCAGGGTACAGAGGAATGGGGAATCACTCCAGCAATTCACGGTAGGATTACAAGGAATGTGGAGTCGACTAGTACGGAAAGATCCCGCGGGGTGCGCAGCCTAAACAGAGCCGGACCGAATAGTGCGAGACCAGTTTGTATCCGGGCTAGACAGCCGGACCCTGAGGCGCGCCGCGAGAGACCTCGTCCGGGTAACCCCCGCTGCCACAATGAGTGAGGTGTTACAAGAAGCGCTCGAAGTTCATCGAGAGGAGTTGGGAGAAGCGCGTATGGCCCTGCAAAAAGTGGGTGCACCCGAGCCATCTGAAAGGGAGACCGGACGGCTAGAAGCGGTGTTCACAGAATTCGCCCGGGATGTCAAGGAGGCTATTGGGAATTAAAGACCGATGTCGCTCAATTAAGAGTAATGGCCGATCGACCGGAACATCTTTCTCGTCCACCCCGATCAACACAAAGAGGGCCTCGACGCTGTTGGCAGTGTGATGAGCCGGGTCATTTCGCCAGAGATTGCAGGATGAGACACTACCAAACACGGGAACAGCCACCTTTAAACTAAGGTACCTCGCCGCTGAGGGCCAAGCTGCGGGCATTCCATCGACGGGCCCAAAAGAAAGGGTGGAACTTTTAACAGGAAAATGCCCCGTAGTTACAGCCATGATCGGGGGGGGGGTTAACGTTCCTTGCCTTATCGACACTGGGTCAGAGGTAACCACCATGGCTTATCAGTTGTTCCATGAACAGTTCCAAGGTCGACAGACTCTAGAAGCCCCTTGGATTGAACTTACGGCGGCTAATAGCCTGCCAATTCCCATTGCCGGTGTTACGTGGTTAGAATTAGAAGTATTTAATCGTAATTTTCCCCGTGCTGGTATTGTGGTAGTACATAATTGTGCAAGGCCGGGTATACCTGTTATAATTGGCATGAATGTGTTGCAGGAAATACATGGTATGATGTTCAACGAGACGAGCGGTGCCCGGTGGGAGGAGCTGGCAACCGATCGGACCGCCCGGCAAGCTTTATTTCAGGTGCATCAAATCTTCCAACGACAGGCTGACTTGAAGACGCTACAGGGCCGAGTGGGGTCGGTGAGGGCCCCAGGTTAGGCGGTGCTGCAAGTACCACCTCTACAGGAAGTCGCCATTCCCCTCTCCGTAGGGACTCATCATCGCTTAAAGGATACCATGGTCATGGTGGAACCCATGCGAAGCCTCAAGAGTACGCCACCCTGGGTGGTAGGAAGAACGGTGTGTCGGATAACCAAAGGAATGGCGACCGTCAGAGTGCTGAATCCGACCCAAGGGGTGATTGAGATACCGGCCGGCACAGTGCTAGCTAATGTTGAGATGGTGAGGCCCGAGGACGTGACGGACTCGGCCATGGCCGAAACTTTAAAAGAGACATCGTCGAGAGATGAAGGGAGTGAGGCCGACGTGAACGAGCAGACTGATCGACTGAGGCGCCAACTCGAACTGGACGGACTAGACCCGGATACCAAGTCAGAGGAGCAACTGAGGACGCTTCTGCAATGCTTCGGCTGGGTTTTCGCTCAGCATGAAGAGGACTTTGGGTGCACCACTACCATCGAACATGGGGATCACACTGGGGCGGCGCCGCCCATCAGAGAACGATATCGCAGTATACCCCCCGCGCTGTATCGAGAGGTAAAAGAGCTCCTCCAGAAGATGTTAGACGGACAGGTGATTCGAGAGAGTCAGAGCCCATGGGCAGCCCCGATTGTGCTGGTAAGAAAGAAGGATGGGTCGCTCCGGTTTTGTGTGGATTACCGCAAGTTGAACGCCTGTACTCATAGGGATGCCTACCCACTGCCCTGAGTGGAAGAATCATTAACCGCCATGCAGGAGGCTCGGTACTACACGACGCTCGATTTATCAAGTGGGTACTGGCAGGTACCCATGAAGGAAGCGGATAAGGAGAAGACGGCGTTCATCACTCCCTCAGGCTTGTTCGAATTCAACCGGATACCGTTCGGGCTAACAAATGCGCCCAGTACTTTCCAACGGCTAATGGAGCATTGTCTGGGAGATCTAAATTATGAGTCAGTCTTGATCTATTTGGACGATAGTCATTTTTTCAAGGACCTTCCCAGAACACCTGCGGCATCTACAGGTCGTGTTGGAACGATTGGGACGGTATGGACTCAAACTAAAACCCAGCAAACGCCGACTGGGCCGCCAGCAGATCAAATACTTAGGCCATGTCGTGAATGCAACAGGAATTGCACCTGACCCAGATAAGATTAAAGCCATACAGGAGTGGGCCATTCCGCAGAACACCACGGAAGTACGAGCCTATCTCGGGTTGGTCGGTTACTATCGGAGGTACATCCGAGACTTCTCCAAAATTGCAAGTCCTCTGAATCAGCTCCTCTGTGGACAACCCACCCAAAAGAAGGGGAGCCGAAGCCCCAGTGTAGTGGAACAATGGCAGGAGCCACAACAAGCGGCATTCGAAGCATTGAAGGCACAACTGGTGACCGCACCCATCCTCGCTTTTGCAGACTTCGCCCAGCCATTCCGGCTGTACACTGACGCCAGCCTGAAGGGACTGGGAGCGGTCCTGGCCCAGCAGCAAGAGGACGTGGAACACGTCATCGCCTATGGTAGTTGTAGTCTGCGACCGTCAGAACGCAATCCAACCAATTACAGCTCGTTCAGGCTCGAGTTATTGGCCATCGTGTGGGCTGTTACCGAACGGTTTGCCGAATATCTGGTGGGTAGTCAAGTGGAAATTTACACGGATAACAATCCCCTGGCGTATCTTGGAACGGCAAAACTGGGAGCGATGGAACAACGATGGATAGCCCGACTGGCTCGATTCAACTATACCATTCGTTACAAGCCCGGTAAGAACCATACCAACGCAGATGCACTCTCCCGACAGCCGTGTGAGACCCCGGTCGGAGAGATGGACGAGGAACAAGAAGAAATAGAGATACCCCCATTACGTGTGGTTCATCCCCCACTGCAGCAGCAGCGGGTAGTGACAGCAATACAAGGGATTGAGGATCGTACTGAGATGTATGATAGGGCCGAGTGAAAGAAGCGGCAGCAGCAAGACCAGGACATCCAAACCATCGACAAGTGGGTGAACGCCAGCGAGCATTTCATACAGGGGATCGGGTGCTGGTGCGGAATCGCAGGGCGGCACGTGGCCGTAAGCTGGAACCCCGATGGGAGAGGAAACCATATGTGGTGGTAAAACACGTTGACCCCGGGCTTCCTGTGTATGAAGTGAAACCAGAGGGTGACCAGGGACTGAGCAGAAGGCTGCATCGCAAACTGTTGCGCCCATGTACCTTTCTGACACCAGAATCTGTCACGTCATCAAGGCAAGAAGAACCGCAGAGTGCTCCGCCGACAAATATTGACGGAGATTGGAGGTTGGTGATTCCATCAGACGACCCTAGCGTACCCTGGGCGTCATCACCGACAGGGACAGAGAACCCAATGGAGTGCGTGGAAACACCTGCAACGGAAGTGAATCGTGGACTGCGTTACCCCCAGAGGTGTACTCGCAACCGACAACCGGCCTATTTGCAAGACTATGAAGTTTAGTGCAGAGTACTTCACTTGATAACCAAGGGGGAAGTGTAAGGGTGCACTTGTACTTACCTCTCCCTGGGGGGCCAACGCAGGAATACGAGCTTGTCGGGCGGCTCAGAAGTCGGCTCCGGACGAAGGAGCGTCTTGGGCGTCATGGCAACGGCCGCACTGCTGACAGCCATGACGCATGCGCCCAGCGGCAAACAGGGCGAAGTCTCGCGCTGCGGGACTTGGAGGAGAGAAGAAGAGGGACACGGCCGGATGACAGGGAGCGCGGCAAGCGAGGGGGACGGAGCAAGCGAGTGGTGCGAAAAAGGTGTAGGACGGAGAGGTGACGAAAGACAAGAGGAGAGGTTTAAGAGAGCAGGTGTCCGGACCGGAGAGAGAGACCGCCGAACAGGGATCCGGACAGGGAAAGTGAGCTGCAAGGAAGGTCGCCGGGAGAGAGGAGGCAGGAGCCTGACAGAACGTGGACTCCCCACTGGAGCCTTGGAGACAGAGGACAAAAGAACAGCATGGGTGTTGCTGCTACAACCCTTCAGAAGGACAGAGGACCGGCCGGAGCACAAGGAGTGTGCCAACAGCCACAGGTACCGTGCCCAGACCTTAAGACCCCTGACCAAGAGCTAGAGTCCTGTCATAAAGAAAGTGCCCTTGCCCTAGTCAGTGACTGTTTCCTGGAGTGACGTCCCTCGCTAACTACCGCCACCGTACGCCCAGAAGACTCATCCCAATAGGAACAAACAACTCATCCTGAGCTAGGCCCAAAGGCAGGGCGGACTTGCTAGATTATTAACCGTGCCAGTGTCCCTGCGTGTCCTCCAGAGTAAAGCACTGCATGTAACCCTTGCATGGAACTGTTGTTGATAAAGCACCGCATGTAACTCTTGCATGGAACTGTTGTTGACAAAGTACCGCCTGTAATACTTGCATGGCATTGTTGTTGATGAATCTTGCTGGAACAGGAGCAGGCAGAAGGAACGGCCGGGTTGACGGAACTTTATCGGACTATTAGCTGGACTTCGTGTAAACCTTAGCGTCAGCCCGTCAGAAGGTGTGTCTCTGTCATTTCATAGCGACAGCGGTAGTTCCTCCTACACGCAGGCCGCAGATGACAGCCCCAGGGGCCGCATGCGGCCCGCGGGCCGCGTACTTGAGACCCCTGGTGTATATGTACATGTTTCAATACTGCGTTAGCCACAAGGTCATGAATATCTCATGACCCACCTTTAAACATGAACCTAACTTCTGTATGTTTGCTGAAGAGAGACATTTTTTTTTTTTTTCGGCCTGTGATTGGCTGCAGCGGCAGCCTGTGATTGGCTGCAGCAGCCGCGGCATGCTTTTTATTGATTGGCTGCAGCGGCCGTGGCAGCCTGTGATTTGCTGCAGAGGCCACGGCAGCCTGTGATTGGCTGCAGAGGCGGTCACGTGACGTGCGTGACCACCACTACAGCCTGTGATTGGCTGCAGCGGCGACATGGATGAAACGTCATTGCTGGAGGCCGGACAGGAGGAATGTAAGTATGAACGTATTTTTTTTTATCACATTAAAATTTTATTTTCCGCGCGCCGAGCATGGTACTGTCAAGGTTGCTGAAAGAGTTAGTGCAGCCCATTAACTCTTTCAGCACCCTGGACAGTACCATGCTCGGCGCACGGAAATTTCAGGTTCGGTCAGAACTAGTTCGGTCCGAATCAAACTTTTTCGTGAAATCTGGTGAACCAGCCGAACCGAACTTTCCATAAGTTCGCTCATCTCTACATGGAATGTATTATGACTTTAGCAAGACCCATGTTTGATGTCCTCCTATAACTCCTCCGTGTCACACATGCCAAGATTCCTTACACGTTATCCCATAGCCTCTCATGGTTGTGTCCTCCTAGACCCTGGACCTTGTTTGTTCTGCATAGAGGCTGAACATTTCTCAGTGGTCCATGACTATTTTTTGGTGGGATAACAGGGAACGATGGTTTCCCACAGTTCAAGCAGAAGACACCTGCTATATGATATGTTCACCAGTGAGGCAAATCCAAGCTGAAAAGGAGGTAATTGCATGTTACTTGTGGCCATTAGGAGGAGAAAAACTCAAAGAGGGAGGACATGAATTGTGAGTCTAAGAAGTGGATTGTGTAAAAAATGGCTTTCAGACCAAAGGCCTAATCCCTGCCCTCCTGGAGTCGGCCATTTGCTTTACACCACATCAGGGACCTGGTATAATGGAACTGTCCTTCTCCTGTGACATAGGAGGGCAGTGTTTTCTTTCTCTTTCACCTGCAGAGATGACCATAGCCGAGCTGTGATCTCCATAGTCCGATCAGTGGAGGAGCGACCTGCATGATACCGGGACGTCGTGGAGAACATCTGGGATTGGACATCTTCTTATAACTTACTATTCCATATAATGTCGTAGCTATCAGTAAGATACAGAAGAGAACAGGTGATTTGGATCCAGCGTGGCTGTAACTAAAAAGGAACTTGTTCCAAGTTTAATGTATTATATTAAAAGAGGTCAATCGGCATGATGTCCTCGGGTGCTGGGAGAGAAATAGGAAGATGGGTAAAGCCTACGCGTTTCAAACGCTAGCTGCGTTCTTAGTCATGGCTGTAATGGATTAAACTTGGAACAAGTTCCTTTTTAGTTACAGCCACGCTGGATCCAAATCACCTGTTCTCTTCTGTATCCCACACGACGCGTGCCGACGCGAGGATCCGTGCGAAGACTACTAGTACACCCATTTGTACTCACAAGGTGAGCTGGAGGTTTTCCTCCTCCTTTTTTTCTATCAGTAAGATGTTAGTTAGTTAGTTGCATTACAAGCTCTGATCCTGGGTTCTCGGACTGATCGCATTTTCTCGGGGTCAACAAGGAATTTTCCCCTGTGGCACAAATTGGCTAAACGTGCGCAGGGTTTTTGCCTTCTTCTGGATCAATAGCTTTAGTTAGGAATTTTATTTAAATAAATTGTGTTTAAAAATGAAAGCTCTGTCTCCTCGTCATTTCTCAATATTATATAGCAGTCAGGTATTAGTTTATATTATGGGAGGTTATTATGGTTATTTTGCTGCTGATAATCCAATATGGTTGATTCCATGAAGCATTGGATAATATACACATACAGAAGAGAAATACATCATATGAGCCATATACATTTTACTACTATAAAGGAACACTAAGGATCGATGGCACACGATGCGTATTACGTGCGTTTTTGGAGAGCGGATATGCGTGCAGAGTAATAAAGTACCAGCATATTCAATGAGATTCCAAGAAATCTCATGTACACGGTACGGTATTTTTCGGGACTGAAATTGACCTGTGGTGTATTGTTTAGAATCCGCATCATGTCATTTTATCTTGCGTTTCCGCTTGCAAATTCTATCTGTCTAGTGCAGAGGAAAATCGCACCAAAATTTCTCAGCATGAAAAGGCACCGAAAAACTAATCAAATGGGAGAAAACGCACTGAAAAACGCATCACCTTCAGGTGTGTTTTTTTCCTGAGGTTTTGCTGTGTGTTTTCCACAGTAAAATACACAACGTGTGCATGTAGCAGAAAGGTAAAAAATACATAAAAATCAAAACAATCCACTTGGTCCTGTTTTGCCTGAGAAATTCTTCTGTGTGGGTCCTAGATCAGCCATTTTCCCCCATCCCTTACTAAGCCACACCCCTCAGCCGTCGGCCAGCGAAAATGGAAGAGATTGGAAGGAACATGAAGAGGTTGTCGATGTTGCTGAGAACCCCAGTGATCAGATGTAATCTATGAAAGGCTTTATTTCGCTGCAGTGCCACCACAGGGTTAAAGCGTAACTAAACGTTTGAAAAACTTCTGACATGTCATAGTGACATGTCAGAAGTTTTGATTGGTGGGGGTTCGAGCACTGAGACCCCCACCAATCGCTAGAACGAAGCAGCAGAAGCCCTCGTGTGAGCGCTCAGCTGCTTCGTGACTGTGCGGCTTTTTCCGGGAAAGCCGATGTATCGGAGTACGGGCTCATAGACTTTTTATTGAGTCCGTACACCGATACATTTATTTCTGGAAAAAGCCGAACAGACATGAAGCGTCTGAGCGAGCGCTCACACAAGCGCTTCAGCTGCTCCGTTCTAGCGATTGGAGGGGGTCTCAGTGCTTGGACCCCCAGCAATCAAAACTTCTGACATGTCACTATGACATGTCAGAAGTTTGTCAAACGTTTAAGTTACCCTTTAATGCAATGACTTACACACTTCAAAACTATGGGCTTTCGGTATAATGCGAGAACGCGCTGATCCTCCAAATTCTAGTTATTGCATTTTCTAACCATTTTCACAGCCATACAAAATCTGTGCAGCATTTTGATATTTGTCACTATTAAATTTGCTGGTCATTAAAGGGCCATACCCTACAAGATAACTGCTACAATGGCAATTATGTTCCTTATAGAAAATCACTCCCACTTTTGCAGATGTCATTAGTTCATTGTTGCATTTGTATATTCTCATAAACCTACCGTTAAATCAGGTGCGACCGAATAAAAATATAAAGCAAGTCCTAAACCTGTAACATCTAATAAAACACTTTTTAATAAATGGGAACGGACTGTTTTAGCAACACGACCAATACTTCTTAATTATTTTAAAGAAAAGCCCTCATTGGCGCAACAGCGGGAATCATCTCACGATAAATAGGAGAGGCAGGAAAGTGAGAGGTGTACACTCCCCTGGCGCTATTGTGCTGGGGACACGACAACCTGGTAGTCAAAAAGATGTCTATATAGTCCAAGTGCTGGTTCGGGGGACTACTAGCCACTAGTGTTCCAGGCAGAGAATAATCAGTATCGAATGCTGAGATGCACTAGGATATTCTGACTGCAAGACGGTGAAAAATTACCCTTTTCGAAGGCGCTGTTTCCTTTGCGGTATTAAGGATGATCCTCTGGAGTCATGCAAATGTTAACCTTTTATTAATATCGTAACATGCAACATGTTTCAGAGCCGAACCGGCTCCTTCATCGACATTTGACCTATACTTATGTCATAGACAGGAAGCGGGAGTATGGAGCATAAGCTGTTAGAAAGAGAGAGGCGGCCCCCTCTGACAGCCCATCGGGTGCAGATCGTCATCATGGCAGCCTGGGGGCCAAATGAAGGCCTCCATGTCTGCCATCTTTGTACTCATATTAAGCTCTGCCTGCCACAATCAAGTTTTACTGCAATACGTTATGATTGCACTATATCATGCAAACGATCCAATGATCACTGGTTCAAGCCCCTAGGGGGCTTAAAGTAAAAAAACGGTTAAAGTTTTTTTATGTACAAAAAAGTTATTAAAAATTTAAAAAAAGCCATTTAAAAAATAAATTATAAAAACACAGCTGGTATTACCACCATCTGTAAAAGTCCGAACTTTTACAATTTCACATTACTTAATCCGCAGGGTGAACGCTGTAAAAAGACAAAAATGCCAGAATAGCTGGTTTTTGTCACCTCATCTCCCACAAAAAAATGGAAAAAAAGTGATCAAAAGATTTATGTACCCTACAATGGTACCAATAAAAACTATAGCTCGCTCTGCAAATAATAAGCCCTCACATTGTTTAACCCCTTCGCGCTCAGGTCAGTACTATTACGTCGCGCTAAGTACATCGTTCGCGCTCAGGTCAGTAATAGTACTGACCTGAGTAAACACGGCGCCATCTTTCCCCGGCGCGTGTCTGAGCTGTGATACCTGCTGTTTCCGACAGCAGGCTATCGCAGCTTAGTGTGCAGGGACCGATCGCGGTGGTCCCCGCCGATTAACCCCTTAGAAGCCGCGTTCAATAGCCATCGCGGCTTCTTAGGGGTTAAGCTGCCATTGCCGGCCTGCTACACGACAGCGTGCCGCGATGGCTACTATGGCAACCAGAATCCTAACAATGGACTCTGGCTACGCCATCGACAGAAGCCTAGTGGGTCCCGACAAAGTCAGGACCCACTATGCTTGCTGTCAGCGAACAGCTGACAGCTCTAATACACTGCACTACGTATGTAGTGCAGTGTATTAGAATAGCGATCAGAGCCTCCTGCCCTCATGTCCCCTATTGGGACAAAGTAAAAAAAGTGTGAAAAAGTAAAAAAAAGTTGTGTAAAAATAAGAAAATAAAAGATTTAAAAGTAATAAAAGTAAAAATCCCCCTTTTTCCCTTATCAGTCCTTTATTATTAATAAAAATATATAAACAAACAAATAAACTATACATAATTGGTATAGCCGCGTCCGTAACGGCCTGAACTACAAAACGATGTCGTTATTTATCCCGCTCGGTGAACGCCGTAAAAGAAAATAATAATAAACCGTACCAGAATCACAATTGTTTGGTCACTTCACCTCCCAAAAAATGGAATAAAAAGAGATCAAAAAGTCGCATGTACCGAAAAATGGTCCTGATCGAAACTACAGTTCGTTACGCAAAAAATAAGTCCTCGCACGGCTTTATTTATGGAAAAATAAAACAGTTCTGGCTCTTAGAATAAGGTAACACAAAAAGTGAATGATTGTTTACAAAACGTATTTTATTTTGTAAATGCCATAAGACATAAAAAAAAACTATAAACATCTGGTATCGCCGTAATCGGATCGCCCCGCAGAATAAAGTGAATATGTCATTTATAGCGCACGGTGCACGCTGTAAAAAAAATAGAATAAAAAACAATAGTAAAATTGCTGTTTTTTTAGTCACCACGCCACCTAAAATTAGAATAAAAACTGATCAAAAAGCCGCATGCACCCCATGAAAACTACAATGGATTCCTCAAGGTCTCTAGTTTCCAAAAAGGGGTCACTTTTGGGGGGTTTCCACTGATTTAGCACCACAAGACCTCTTCAAACCGGACATGGTGCCTAATAAATTAAATTAAATTAATTACATTTCACCTCTACTTTGCTCTAAATTCCTGTGAAACACCTAAAGGGTTAATAAACTTTCTAAATGCTGTTGTGAATACTTTGAGGGGTCTAGTTTCTGAAATGGGGTGTTTGATAAGGGTGTCTAATATATGGGCCCCTCAAAGCAACTTCAGAACTGAGCTGGAAATTAAAAAATAAAATATAAATGAGGCAATACTTCGCTTCTTACATTATACTCATAATGAGCCGTGCCCACCCCGAGATGACCCCAGTTTTGACCGTTTGTATAAACGGAGACCCCTATTAGACCGTTTCAGTGCCCTGTTTTCCCAGCATTCACCCCCGAGAAGTGTATTTCTATTGATGAGTCCCTGGTACATTTTAAAGGGAGGCTTCAATTCCGCCAGTACCTGCCGGGTAGGAGGGCAAGGTATGGCGTGAAGATGTATAAGCTGTGCGAGAGTGCATCAGGGTATACCTACAGATTTAGGATATATAAAGGGAAGGACACCCGTATTCAGCCCCCAGAATGCCCCCCCTTACTGGGAGTTAATACAAAAATTGTGTGGGATTTGGTGCACCCACTGCTGGACCAGGGTCACCACCTCTACCTGGATAATTTTTATACCAGCGTCCCACTCTTCAACTGCCTCGCTTCCAGAAGTCCTGCGGCATGTGGCACTGCTCGAAGAAATCTGAGAGGCCTCCCTAAGACTCTGCAGGGCAAAGCTCAGAAGGGGTGAGAGCAGGGCACAATCTAGCAGCAACATATTGTGTGTCAAGTACAAGACCAGGGAGATGCCACACCAGTACCCATGTACCTGTACGAGGTACCAGTACAGGGACCCCCAAACCAGACTGCATCCTGGACTACAATAGGTACATGGGACGTGTGGACTTGTCAGATCAAGTCCTGAAGCCTTACAGTACTTCTGGAAGCGGGGCCACAGGCATCGTACCAGGGCAACACTTTTTAGGAGAAGTTCCCAAAACTGGCAAGAAGGGAAAAAGTCAAAAGAGGTGCAGAGTCTGCTATAAGAGGGCGATAAGGGATGACACAATATATCAATGTGACGCGTGTCCCGAAAAACCAGAGCTCTGTATGAAAGAGTGTTTTAAAATTTATCATCCATCCCTTTATTTTTAATTTACCCCAGTTTTATTCGCTCTGATCCACTTCGCACAGCTTACCCCTCCTCATCTTTCCCCTCTGAGCCCTGCTGTGTGCCCAGGCAGCTGATAACAGCCACATGTAGGGTATTGCCGTACCCAGGAGAACCAACATTACAGTTTATGAGGTGTATATCTCCGGTGGCGCATGCTGGGCACAATATTTCGGACACTGAATTGGCATATATGTATAGAAAATTGCAAATTTCACTCTGCACCAACTGCTGCGCATTATCTTTTACACAATACCTGTGGGGTCAAAATTCTCACTACACCTCTAGATGAATGCCTTAAGGGGTGTAGATTTTAAAACAGGGTCACTTCTCGGGGGTTTCAACTGTACTGGTACCTTAGGGGCTTCTGCGTACAAGACTTAGCACCAGAAAAGCTCCAGTAGGCCAAATGGTGGTCCTTTCCTTCTGAGCCCTGCCGTGTGCCCAGGCATCTAATAGCAGCCACATGTAGGGTATTGCGTACCCGGGAGAGCCCACATTACAGTTTATGGGGTGTATGTCTTTGGTGGCACATGCTGGGCACAATATATCGGACACTGACATGGCATATATATAGAAAATTGCAAATCTCACTCTGCACCATCTGCTGCACATTATCTTTTACACAATACCTGTGGGGTTAAAATGCTCACTACACCTCTAGATGAATTCCTTAAGGGGTGTCGTTTTTAAAACGGGGTCACTTCTCGTGGGTTTCAACTGTACTGATACCTCAGGGGCTTCTGCACACATGACTTAGCACCAGAAAATTCCCAGTAGGCCACATGGTGGTCCTTTCCTTCTGAGCCCTCCCATGGGCCCAAACGGCAGTTTATCACCACAAATAGGGTATTGCCACACTCAGGACAAATTGGGCAACAAAATGCGGTATTTTATTCCTTGTAAAAATAAGAAATTTTGAGCCAAAACTACCTCTTATTGGAAAAAATAATTTTTTTTTTAATTCACAGCCCAATTCAAATAAATTCTGTGAAAAAACTGTGGGGTCTAAATGGTCACAACACCCATAAATAAATTCTTTGAGGGGTGTAGTTTCCAAAATGGGGTGACTTCTGGTGGGTTTCCATTGCTTTGATACCTCTGGGGCTCTGCAAATGCAACATGGCACCCGAAAACCAATCCAGCAAAATCTGGGCTCCAAAGAACACATAGCGCTCCTTTCCTTCTGAGGCCTCCCATGGGCCCAAACGGCAGTTTATCACCACAAATGGGGTATTGCCGAATTCAGGACAAATTGGGCAACAAATTGGGGTATTTTATTCCTTGTGAAAATAAGTAATTTTGAGCCAAAACTACCTCTTATTGGAAAAAATTATATTTTTTTAAATTCACAGCCCAATTCAAATAAGTTCTGTGAAAAAACTGTGGGGTCTAAATGGTCACGACACCCATAAATAAATTCCTTGAGGGGTTTTATTTCCAAAATGGGGTCACTTTTGGTGGGTTTCCATTGCTTTGATACCTCTGAGGCTCTGCAAATGCGACATGGCACCCGAAAACCAATCCAGCAAAATCTGGACTCCTAAGAACACACAGCGCTCCTTTCCTTCTGAGGCCTCCCATGGGCCCAAACGGCAGTTTATCACCACAAATGAGGTATTGCCGCACTCAGGAAAAATTGGGCAACAAAATGGGGCATTTTGTTCCCTGTGAAAATAAGAAATTCTGATCAAAAATGACATCTTATTGGAAAAATTGTAATTCTTTTAATTTCACAGCCCAATTCAAATACGCGCTGTGAAAAAACTACGGGGTCAAAATGGTAACAATAATCATAAATGAATTCCTTGAGGGGTGCAGTTTCCAAAATGGGGTCAGTTTTGTGGGATTCCTACTGTTTTGGCACCTCAACACCTCTCCAAACCTGGCATGCTGCTTAAAATATATGCTAATAAAAAAGAAGCACCAAAATGCACTAGGTGCTTCTTTGCTTCTGGGGCTTGTGTTTTAGTCCACGAGCGCACTAGAGCCACATGTGGGACATTTCTAAAAACTGCAGAATCTGGACAATACATATTTAGTAGTGTTTCTCTGGTAAAACCTTCTTTGTTACAGAAAAAAATAGAATAAAATTGAAATTCAGCAAGAAAAATGAAATTTGCAAATTTCACCTCCACTTTGCTTTAATTCCTGTGAAATGCCTGAAGGGTTAAAAAACGTTCTAAATGCTGTTTTGAATACTTTGAGGGGTCTAGTTTTTAAAATGGGGTGTTTTATGGGGGTTTCTAATGCATAGGCCCCTCAAAGCCTCTTCAGAACTGAACAGGTACCTTAAAAAAAGGCTTTTGAAATTTTCTTAAAAATATGAGAAATTGCTGTTCATGTTCTAAGCCTTGTAACGTCCTAGAAAAATAAAATAATGCTCTAAAAACTATGCAGATCTAAAGTAGACATATGGGAAATGTGAACTAGTAACTATTTTGGCTGGTATAACCATTTGTTTTACAAGCACATGCATTTAAATTCGGAAAAATTCTATTTTTTCAAATTTTTCTCTACATTTTGCAATTTTTCACAAATAAACACTGAATATATCGACCAAATTTTACCACTAACATAAAGCTCAATGTCTCACGAGAAAAAAATCTCAGAATCGCTTGGATAGGTTTAAGCATTCCAACGTTATTACCACATAAAGTGAAATATGTCAGATTTGAAAAATGGGCTCTGAGACTTAAGGCCAAAACTAGGCTGCGTCCTTAAAGAGGCTCTGTCACCAGATTTTGCAACCCCTATCTGCTATTGCAGCAGATCGGCGCTGCAATGTAGATTACAGTAACATTTTTATTTTTTAAAAACGAGCATTTTTGGCCAAGTTATGACCATTTTTGTATTTATGCAAATGAGGCTTGCAAAAGTACAACTGGGCGTGTTGAAAAGTAAAAGTACAACTGGGCGTGTATTATGTGCGTACATCGGGGCGTGTTTATTACTTTTACTAGCTGGCCGTTCTGACGAGAAGTATCATCCACTTCTCTTCAGAACGCCCAGCTTCTGGCAGTGCAGACACAGCCGTGTTCGAGAGATCACGCTGTGACGTCACTTCCCCAGGTCCTGCATCGTGTCAGACGAGCGAGGACACATCGGCACCAGAGGCTACAGTTGATTCTGCAGCAGCATCGGCGTTTGCAGGTAAATCGATGTAGCTACTTACCTGCAAACGCTGATGCTGCTGCAGAACACTTATTAATATCGTAACATGCAACATGTTTCAGAGCCAAACCGGCTCCTTCATCGACATTTGACCTATACTTATGTCATAGACGGGAAGCGGGAGTATGGAGCAGGCTCACGGCTCCATCATCTTAGCTGTTAGAAAGAGAGAGGCGGCCCCCTCTGACAGCCCATCGGGTGCAGATCGTCATCATGGCAGCCTGGGGGCCAAATGAAGGCCTCCTGGTCTGCCGTCTTTGTACTCATATTAAGCTCTGCCTGCAACAGCGTTTAATAGAATCCTATGAAAATCACGTTTTACTGCAATACGTTATTATTGCACTATATCATGCAAACGATCCAATGATCACTGGTTCAAGTCCCCTAGGGGGACTAAAGAAAAAAGTAAAAAACGGTTAAAGTTTTTTTATGTACAAAAAATTATTAAAAGTTAAAAAAAAAGCCATGTAAAAAATAAATTATAAAAACACAGCTGGTATTACCACCATCTGTAAAAGTCAGAACTATTACAACTTCACGTTACTTAATCCACAGGGTGAACGCTGGTAAAAAAACGAAAATGCCAGAATAGCTTGTTTTGGTCATCTCATCTCCCACAAAAAAAATGGAATAAAAAGTGCTCAAAAGATTTATGTAACCTACAATGGTCCCAATAAAAACTATAGCTCACTCCGCAAATAACAAGCCCTCCCATTGTTTAATTGATGGAAAAATAAAAAAAGTTATGGCTCTCATAACAGCAACACAAAAAAATGTTTTTCTTAACAATTCGTTTTTTCCTTGTACAAGTAGTAAAACATAAAAAACTTGTAATGATGGGGGTAAGGAAACAGACAAGTGAGCCCTAATTTACCCACCACTCAGTCCCTGCCTACTTGCAACGACCCGCCCTAGGCGATGGGGTACAACTGGGCGACGGTCCCTACGCTCAATAAGTGCACGACAGACAAACAGACAAGGGTACACAGAAGCAAGGGAAAAGGGGCGGTTGCCCACGGCAACACCGTGTGTAAAGGATCTGCCAGACACAACTTCTGTGTCGACGCCCATAGGTAATCAGTCTGCACCTGCTTCTATGTCTGTGAGACTGACTCCATCTTCCACCACCCAGGATGGCAGGCTTAGGAGTGGGAGAGCCTATCACAGCCTGGCCAGACGGAGCTAGCTCCCGCCCTCTGTCTATTTATACCTGCCTTTCCTGTTCCTCCTTTGCTTGTGATTCTTCTCTGTTGGTTTCCTGGCCCTGCTGCAGCTTCTTGAACTACTGATCCTCTGCTTGTGATTGACCTTGGCTTTTCTGACCACTTTTCTGCTCTGCGTTTTTGTACCTCGCTCATCTCCTGGTTTGACTCGGCTCGTTCTCCACGCTTGTTGCTCATGGTGTTCCCGTGGGCAACTTCCCCATTTCCCTGGCTTATTTGTACCCTTGTCTGTTTGTCTGTCGTGCACCTATTGAGTGTAGGGACCGTCGCCCAGTTGTACCCCGTCGCCTAGGGCGGGTCGTTGCAAGTAGGCAGGGACTAAGTGGCGGGTAGATTAGGGCTCACTTGTCTGTTTCCCTACCCCGACATTACATACCTAGTCTACCCTGGTCCCTGACACTACTATGGACCCCCTTGAGACCCTGGCTCAGCAAATGCAGGGCCTCTCCCTACAGGTCCAGGCCCTGGCTCAGAGGGACAACCAGCCTGATGCTGCCCTGGTAGTGCCCCTCACCTCACCTCTTGAACCCCACCTCAAGTTGCCTGACCGGTTCTCAGGGGACCGGAAGACTTTTTTCTCCTTTCGGGAGAGTTATAGGCTCTATTTTTGCTTAAAGACCCACTCCTCTGGTTCTGAGAGCCAGCGGGTGGGTATAATTATGTCCCGGCTCCAGGACGGGCCCCAAGAATGGGCCTTCTCCTTGGCTCCTGATGCCCCTGAAATTTCCTCAGTTGATCTTTTCTTTTCTGCTCTGGGGCTCATTTATGACGAGACTGACAAGACTGCCTTTGCCGAGAGTCTGCTAGTGACCTTACGTCAGGGTAAGAGACCTGTTGAGGAGTATTGTTCTGACTTTAGGAAGTGGTGTGTAGCTTCTCGGTGGAATGACCCTGCCTTAAGGTGCCAGTTTAGATTGGGCCTGTCGAACGCCCTGAAAGACCTGCTAGTTAGCTATCCCTCTTCTGACTCCCTAGATCAGGTTATGGCTTTAGCGGTACGACTTGACCTACGTCTCAGGGAACGACGACTTGAACGTGTTTGTGTTTTCTCCTCTGACTCCCCCATGATGCCTCCCGAGGTTCCGTTGCTTCGTTCTTCCACGGAAGACTCGGAGGTACCTATGCAACTCGGGGCCTCCGTGTCCCCCCAACAACGTAGAGAGTTCCGCAGGAAGAATGGTCTCTGCTTCTACTGTGGGGATGACAAGCATCAAGTGAACAACTGTCCTAGGCGTAAGAATAAGCAGCCGGAAGAACTTCCGCGCCTAAGTGACCATCGGGGAGGTCACTTGGGCGCACAGGTATTTCCCGTAAATATGAAACGTAATAAAATATTGCTTCCCTTTCAGGTCTCTTTTGGTGGTAGGTCTGCTACCGGCAGTGCCTTCGTGGATTCAGGGTCTTCTGCTAATATTATGTCTGTGGAATTTGCTATGTCTCTAGCTATGCCATTGATTGATTTGCCTAAACCTGTCCCGGTAGTGGGTATCGACTCCACTCCTCTTGCTAATGGTTATTTTACACATTACACCCCTGTTTTTGAACTCCTTGTTGGCTCCATGCATTTGGAGCAGTGCTCTGTACTGTTGATGCAGGGATTATCGTCCGATTTGGTTTTAGGCCTTCCCTGGTTGCAGTTGCATAATCCCACGTTTGACTGGAATACTGGGGATCTTACCAAATGGGGTAATGAATGCATGACGTCATGTTTACCTGTTAATTCTGTTTCTCTCCCTGAGGAGGTGAACACTCTACCTGAGTTTGTTCAGGACTTCGCTGATGTTTTCTCTAAAGAGGCCTCCGAAGTGTTACCACCTCATAGAGAATATGATTGCGCAATTGATTTGGTACCAGGAGCTAAGCTCCCTAAGGGTAGGATATTTAATCTCTCTTGTCCCGAATGTGAAGCCATGAGAGAGTATATCCAGGAATGCCTTGCCAAGGGTTACATTCGCCCCTCTACTTCTCCGGTAGGTACTGGCTTCTTCTTCGTAGGGAAGAAGGATGGTGGTCCTAGGCCATGCATTGACTACCGAAACTTGAATAAGGTCACTGTAAGGAACCAGTATCCCCTTCCTTTGATTCCTGATCTCTTCAATCAGGTTCAGGGGGCCCAATGGTTCTCTACGTTTGATCTACGGGGGGCTTATAACCTTATCCGCATCAAAGAGGGGGATGAGTGGAATACTGCGTTTTCACACACCCGAAGGTCATTTTGAATACCTCGTCATGCCCTTTGGGTTGTGTAATGCTCCCGCAGTCTTCCAGAATGTCATAAATGAGGTTTTAAGATACTACCTGGGGGTATTTCTTGTAGTGTACCTTGATGACATACTTGTGTTTTCCAAGGACTGGTCCTCCCACATTGAGCATGTCAGGAAGGTGCTCCAGGCCCTTCGGGAAAACAAGCTGTATGCTGAGACCGAAAAATGTGTGTTTGGGGTGCAGGAGATACCGTTTTTGGGTCAAATCCTCACTCCTCATGAATTCCGCATGGACCCCGCCAAGGTCCAGGCTGTGGCGGAATGGGTCCAACCTGCCTCCCTGAAGGCGTTACAGTGCTTCCTGGGGTTCGCTAATTATTACAGGAGATTTATTGCTAACTTCTCGGTCATCGCTAAGCCTCTTACGGATCTCACTCGCAAGGGTGCTGATCTCCTCCGCTGGCCTCCTGAGGCTGTCCAGGCTTTTGAGGTCCTTAAGAAGTGCTTTATCTCAGCCCCAGTGCTGGTTCAGCCCAACCAAATTGAGCCATTTATCGTGGAGGTTGACGCATCCGAGGTGGGAGTGGGGGCTGTCTTGTCCCAGGGTACCAGGTCCCTCACCCATCTCAGCCCCTGTGCTTACTTCTCCAGGAAGTTTTCGCCCACTGAGAGTAACTATGATATTGGCAACCGCGAACTCTTAGCCATTAAATGGGCATTTGAAGAGTGGCGCCACTTCCTGGAGGGGGCTAGGCACCAGGTTACGGTCCTTACCAACCACAAGAATCTGGTTTTCCTAGAATCTGCCCGGAGGCTAAACCCGAGACAAGCTCGATGGGCGTTATTTTTTACCAGATTAAACTTTTTGATCACCTATAGGGCTGGGTCTAAAAATATTAAGGCTGATGCACTGTCGCATAGCTTCATGGCCAGCCCTCCTTTGGAGGAAGATCCTGCTTGTGTTTTGCCTCCAGGTATAATCATTTCCTCTATTGATTCTGATTTAGTCTCTGAAATTGCGGCTGATCAAGGTTCAGCTCCCGGGAACCTTCCTGAGAACAAGCTGTTTGTTCCCCTGCAATTCCGGCTAAGGGTACTTAGGGAAAATCATGACTCTGCACTATTTGGCCATCCAGGTATCCTGGGTACCAAGCACCTCATTGCCAGAAAGCTATTGGTGGCCTGGTTTGCTCAAAGACGTTAAGGCCTACGTCGCTGCTTGTGAAGTTTGTGCTAGGTCCAAGACTCCCAGGTCCCGACCAGCGGGCTTACTATGTTCTTTGCCCGTTCCCCAGAGACCTTGGACCCATATCTCCATGGATTTCATCACCGATTTGCCTCCATCTCAAGGCAAGTCGGTGGTGTGGGTTGTAGTAGACCGCTTCAGTAAGATGTGCCACTTTGTGGCCCTCAAGAAACTACCCAATGCTAAGACGTTGGCTACCTTGTTTGTCAAACACATCCTGCGTCTCCATGGGGTCCCTGTCAGTATTGTTTCTGACAGAGGGGTACAATTTGTTTCATTGTTTTGGAGAGCCTTCTGTAAAAAGTTGGAGATTGATCTGTCCTTCTCCTCTGCCTTCCATCCTGAAACTAATGGCCAAACTGAGAGGACTAATCAGTCTCTAGAACAATATTTAAGGTGTTTTATCTCTGACTGTCAATATGATTGGGTCTCATTCATTCCCCTCGCCGAATTTTCCCTTAATAACTGGGTCAGTAACTCATCAGTGGTCTCCCCCTTTTTCTGTAATTTTGGGTTTAATCCACGGTTCTCCTCCGTTTCACCTGGTAGTTCCAACAATCCCGAGGTAGATGTCGTTCATCGGGAACTGTGCACAGTCTGGGCCCAGGTTCAGAAGAACCTAGAGGAGTCCCAGAGCATACAAAAGACGCAGGCAGATAGAAGACGTTCTGCTAACCCCTTGTTTGTGGTCGGGGATCTGGTGTGGCTATCGTCAAAGAACTTGCGCCTTAAAGTCCCGTCCAAGAAGTTTGCTCCCCGGTTTATAGGGCCGTACAAGGTCATTGAAGTCCTCAATCCTGTCTCCTTCCGACTGGATTTGCCCCCATCTTTTCGAGTACACAACGTGTTTCATGCCTCCCTCCTTAAACGCTGCTCCCCGTCCTTGGCTCCCTCGAGGAAACGTCCGGTCCCTGTTCTGACCCCTGAGGGGGTAGAATTTGAGGTGGCCAAGATTGTGGACAGCAGGATGGTCCAAGGCTCCCTCCAGTACCTGGTCCATTGGAGGGGATACGGGCCTGAGGAGAGGACTTGGGTACCCGGCCGAGATGTTCACGCTGGGGTATTGATCAGGAGGTTCCACCTTCGTTTCCCCAATAAACCAGGTCCACCTAGAAAGGGTCCGGTGGCCCCTCATAAAAGAGGGGGGTACTGTAAAGGATCTGCCAGACACAACTTCTGTGTCGACGCCCATAGGTAATCAGTCTGCACCTGCTTCTATGTCTGTGAGACTGACTCCATCTTCCACCACCCAGGATGGCAGGCTAAGGAGTGGGAGAGCCTATCACAGCCTGGCCAGATGGAGCTAGCTCCCGCCCTCTGTCTATTTATACCTGCCTTTCCTGTTCCTCCTTTGCTTGTGATTCTTCTCTGTTGGTTTCCTGGCCCTGCTGCAGCTATAACCTAACCCGCTAGCCATCCAGACTACCGATCTCTAAACCAGCTATATAATCACAGACATCGTGAATAGACTAATCACTTGTACCTAACCTGACGAAGGGGCCGGTACAGCCTTGAAACACATTGTTGTTGTTATTGTACAAAAATAAAAGCAATTTTCAGTACGGCTGCAACACAAGTCAAGGGCACACAGAAGCAAAAGAGAAGTAGGGGCAGTTGCCCACGGAAAACCGTGAGCAACAGGCAGTGGTGAACGAGCCGAATCAAACTAGGAGAGTACGTAGTAGCAAAACAGAGCAGGAGAATAGTCAGGCAAGCCAGGGTCAAAAGGTACAGCGGTCAATCAGGTAAATAGCAGGAATAGCAGAGCCAGGAAACCAGAGAATCACAGGCAAGGAACATGCTGCAAGTGAGGGTATAAATAGACCAAGGGTAGGAGCTAGAACCGTCAGGCCAGGCTGTGATAGGTTCTCCCTCTCCTCAGCCTGCAAGCCTGAGTGGTAACAGATCACGTCACTCTAGCAGACCTTGGAGCTGATGAAGTCTGATTAACCCCAGGCGTCAACACAGAACCTTTGTCAGGCAAACCCATAACAAAAGATCAGTACATATATAAAGTGTCAGAACCAAGCTTAGCACATAAATACAGTGCCAGAACAAAGCTCAGTACATATATACTGCACCAGAACAAAGCTCAGTACATATATACAGCTCCAGAAAAAAAGATCAGTACATATATACAGTGCCAGAACCAAGCTTAGTACATAAATACAACACCAGCACAAATACAGCTCAATTAATTGCAACCCCTGTAGTATAGGTTTGCACTAAATTGTGTACAGTTCCCAGCGTGACCGAAACAATGATAACGATATGCTGGGAGTGGCTGTTTCACACAAAAAAAATCATACAATCCATCAGCTCGCAGCAGATCATACAGTGACTACAGTAGATTAGAGGCAGAATAAACATTTACATTAACCCCTTCCCGCACCTGGACGTAACTGTACGTCCAGGTGAGCAGTAACTTTGCGCACCTTGGCGTACAGTTACGTCCGCGCTTTAACAGTTAACCGCCGCGCGGCGCTACACCGCAGCGGCGGTTAACTGTGCAGGGTGTCAGCCCTGCTCTCCCCGTTGCCGATCAGCGGCCTGTCGCCGCTGAAATCGGCAATTAACCCCTTCGATGCGGTGGTCGATTGCGATCACCACATCGAAGAGGTTTACAGCGGATCGGCAGCCCCCCACATGTATTTGCGGGGGCTGGCGATCCTTATCACGGCAATCGGAGGTCAGATAATGACCTCCGGGTTGCCATGTACGGAAGCCTCGGAGGATCAGCCCCCGGCCGGTCCTCCGATGCTTCCTGTCAGTGTGACTGTCACGTCACAATGACAGTTAGAACACATTACACTACGTGTGTAGTGTAATGTGTTCCAGCAGCGATCAGAGCTGCCAGTCTAAGTGTCCCCTAGTGGGACAAGTAAAAAAAGTAAAAAAAAGATAATAAAAATGTTTTTAAAAAGTGTAAAAATAAAAGTTAGAAGTGACATAAACAAAGAATGCTTTTTTTCCTATAATAAGTCTTTTATTATAGGAAAAAAATTAACACGTTAAAAAAAGTACACATATTTGGTATCGCCGCGTTCGTAACGACCCCAACTATAAAACTGTAATATTATTTTTCCCGCACGGTGAACACCGCAAAAAAAATAAACAAAAAACAGTGCCCGAATCACAATTTTTTGGTTACCAACCCTCCCAAAATATACAATAAAAAGTGATCAAAAAGTCGCACGTACGCCAAAATGGTACCAATACAAACTACATCCCGTCCCGCAAAAAACAAGCCCTTACATCGCTTTTTTGACTGAAAAATAAAAACGTTATGGCTCTCAGAATACGGTGACACAAAAATGTATTTATTTTATAAATAAGTGATTTTATTGCACAAACGCTGCAAAACATAACAAAATTATATACATCTGGTATCGCTGTAATCGTATCGACCCGCAGAATAAAGTATAATGGTCATTTATAGCCCAGGGTGAAGGCCATAAAAAAACGAATAAAAAACATTGTCAGAATTGATGGTTTTTGGTCACCTTGCTTGCCAAAAAATGGAATAAAACGTGATCAAAAAAATTTCTGGTACCCCAAAATGGTACCAATGAAAACTACAGATTGTCCCGCAAAGAATAAACCCTCACACAGCTCCGGTGGAGAAAAAATAAAACCGTTCTGGCTCTCAGAATATGGCGATGCAAAATGTGCGGAGTGTTCCAAAAGCAGATAAGATTGGGCGCCATTTACCAGTGCGACACCGGCCACACATCTGCGGATTATTATTTATTTACTGCATTATTATACCCTCTTATTATACCCTGATGTACCCCGCACAGATAACATGTACCCTGATGTACCCCGCACAGATAACATGTACCCTGATGTACTCCTCACAGATTACATATGCCCCCACATTACAAACTGAAACACCAGTAAAACCCCAAACAGAACAACTACCAAGCTACATCTGCGCCCCAAAAGCCAAATGACGCTCCCTCCCTTCTGAGCCCTGCAGCGTGCCCAAACACCAGTTTACGTCCACAGATATGGCATCGCCATACCCGGGAGAACCCGGTTAATATTTTATGAGGTATTTGTCTTCAGTGGCACAAACTGGGCATAACATATAGTGCACTAAAGTGGCATATGAGTGGAAAATTGTAATTTTCACTCCGCACCATGCGCTGCGCATTAACCCCTTCGCGCACCACAACATAGCATGTCTTAGTGTGGGGGGTGATGTATGGAGCGTCTCACGTGAAAAATAAAGAATTTAAAACGGCAAAATCGCTGTTTTTTTGGTCACCTTCGCTCTAGCTAAAAATGTAATAAAAAGTGCTCAAACAGTTGTATGTACCAAAAAATGGTACCAATAAAAACGACCGCTCGTCCCTCAATAAATAAGCCCTCATACCGCTCTATTGACTGAAAAATAAAAAAGTTGTGGCTCTTCGAACGCGGGGAGGAAAAAACTAAAAAGGAAAAGAAAAAAATGGATCAGTCCAGAAAGGGTTAATTACTTTCTAATGAAAAACCATTTATGACCACACGTGGGGTATTGCCGTACTCGGGAGAAATTGCTTTACAAATGTTGGGCAGCTTTTACCCCCTTTATCCTTTGTAAAATTTAAAAAAATGCAACATTTTAGTGGAAGAAATGTTGATATTCATTTTCATGGCCCAATTCTAATAAATCCTGCAAAAGACTTGTGGGGTCTAAATGCCCACTATACCCCTAGATAGATTCTTTAAGTGGTGTAATTTCCACTTTTGGTGGGTTTCCACTGTTTTGGCCTCTCAGGGGCTTTGCAAATGCGACATGGCACCCAAAAACCATTTCAGCTAAATTTGAGCTCCCAAAGCCAAATAGCGCTCCTTCCCTTCTAAGCCCCGCTGTGGGTCCAAACAGCACTTTATTACCACATATGGCGTATTTACGTAATCGGGAGAAATGGTTTTACAAATGTTGGGGTGCTTTTTCGCCTTTATTCCTTGTAAAAATTAAAAATGACTACCTTTTTTCAGAAAAAAAGTCGATTTTTACCTTTACAGAATAATTCCAATGAATTCAGCAAAACAACCGTGTGGTCAAAATGCTAACTTTACCCCTAGAAAAATTCCTTGATGAGTGTAGTTTCCAAAATGGGGTCACTTTCCGGGGGATTCCACTATTTTGTTCCCTCCAGTGCAATTCAAACGCGACATGGCACTGAAAACTATACCAGCAAAATCAGAATTTCAAAATCCAAATGGTGCTCCTTCCCTTCTGAGTCCTGCTGTGGGTCCAAACAGCAGTTTATTACCACATATGGGGTATTGCTATAATCAGGAGAAATTGCTTTACATATGTTGGGGTGTTTTTTCTCTTTTATTCCTTGAAAAAATTACAAATTTCTACGTTTTTTCAGAAAAAAAGTAGATTTTCACCTTCACAAACTAATTCAAATAAATTTAGCAAAAAAAACTGTGGGTTCAAAATGCTAATTATACCCCTAGATAAATTCCCTGAGGGGTGTAGTTTCCAAAATGAGGTCACTTTTGGGGGTCTTTATTGTTTTGGCCCCACAAGACCTCTTCAAACCTGACATGGTACCTAAAATATATGCTAGAAAAAAGGAGGCCCCAAAATCCACTAGGTGCTCCTTTGCTTCTGAGGCCGGTGTTTCAGTCCATGACCGCACTAGGGCCACATGTGGGGTATTTCTAAAAACTGCAGAATCTGGGCAATAAATAATAAGTTAAATTTCTCGGGTAAAACCTCCTGTGGTATAGAAATTTTTTTATTACAAATGAATTTTGTAAAAAAAAAATGAAATTTGTAACTTTCACCTCTACTTTGCTTTAATTCCTGTGAAACGCCTAAAGGGTTAATACACTTTCTGAATGCTGTTTTGAATACTTTGAGGGGTCCAGTTTTCAAAATGGGGTGATTTATGGGGACTTTCTAATATATAAGGTCCTCAAAGCCACTTCAGAACTGAACTGGTCCTTGTAAAAATCACCTTTTGAAATTTTCTTGAAAATATGAGAAATCGCTGCTAAAGTTCTAAGTCTTGTAACGTCCTAGAAAAATAAAACAATGTTCAAAAAACGATGCAAACATAAAGTAGACATATGGGTGATGTTAACTAGTGACTATTTTGTGTGGTATTACTATCTGTTTCACAAGCAGATACATTTAAATTGAGAAAAATGCTAATTTTTGCAAATTTTCTCCAAATCTTGGTGTTTTTTACAAATAAATATTGAATTTATCAACCAAATTTTTTCACTAACATAAAGTACAATATGTCACGAGAAAACAATCTCAGAATCGCTTGGATAGGTAAAAGCATTCCGGAGTTATTACCACATAAAGTGACACATGTCAGATTTGAAAAATCGGCTTCGTCCTGAAGGCCAAAACAGGCTCAGTCCTGAAGGGGTTAAGTGACTCACCAGTGACGATCTCAGATTCTAGTTGTTCTTTTTCTCCATCTGTTCAAGACCTCTATGATGACTTCTCCCAGCCACAGCCCATTTCTGCAGTTTGCAAATCAGATGTCTCCAGCTTCTCACTGTTCAAACATTTCTGCAGCTATAAACAAAGATAAAGTTATCATGGTGCCAGACACTGCACACCTAAATATAATAGCACCATACAATGCACCTCTAATTATAATAGCACCATACACTGTCCCTGATTATAATAGCACCATACACTGCACCTCTAATTATAATAGCACTATACACTGTGTCCCACACACACACACCGTACCCCCTGTAGATAGTGCCCACCATAGAGCCCCCTGTAGAGAGTGCCCTACATAGATCCCCCTAGAGATAGTGACCCCGTAGAGCCCCTGTAGATAGTACCCCACATATAGCCACCCCTTTATATAGTGCCCATATGTAGCCCCCCTGTAGTGTCCCAGATATAGCCACCACTGTAGATATTGCCCCACATATAGCTCCCTCTGAAAATAGTGCCCCACATGTAGCCCCCCTGTAGATAGTGCTCCACATATAGCCCACCCTTGCATATAGTGTCCAACATATAGCCCATCCCTGTAGATAGTGCCCTACATATATCTCCCCTTATAAATAGCGCTCCACATATAGCCCACCCCTGTATATAGTGCCTCACATATATCTCCCCCTATAGTGCTCCACATATAGCCCACCCCTCTATATAGATAGCCCCCCTGTAGATAGAGCTGAACTCTGTATATAGCCCTCCCCCCCTGTAGATAGTGCTAACCTCTGTAGATAAAGCACCCCCCCCCTGTAGATAATATCACTCACATTTTTATTAGGATTAAAAAAAACAACTTTGCACACTCCCGCACCCGCACCGTCCGGTGGCAATGTAGACCTGCTCTCTTCTGAGCAGGTCTGCTGGAGTTACGTCCTCGCTCCGCTTGCGTCATTGAAAGGCACTGATTGACAGGGCAAGTCATTCTGCTCTGCCAATCAGCGGCTTTTATAGATGCAAGCGGCGTGATGCCAGCATTGCGCCGCTTGCATCTATTAAAGGCAGAGATTGGCAGGGCACTTTGACTTGCCCTGTCAATCAGCGCCTTTCAACTATGCAAACAGCGCAAAGAAGTAACCATATCGCTTGAGTCGTTGAAAGGCGCTGAATGGCCGGGCACAGAACGTACCTGTCAATTCATGTCCTTCAGTGCTGGAGGGGGTGGCGGTGGCGGCTGTTTTCATTGGCGCCGCCACCCCCCTCATAGAGGCAGTAGGGCGCCGTCATGGACGGTGCAGTCCTGACAATCACCCCACCTTCCCCCTTAGTTGCACCCGGGGTACATGCCCCACCTGCCCCCCACTACCTAAACCCCTGCATGTACCTGCAAAAAGTACCACAAAAAACAACCCTACATATTGCTAAATTGACGGAAAAATTTTAAAGTGATAATGCAAAAACAAATACTTTCAGTTCAAATGTGTTTTTATTGTGCAAAAGTCGTAAAACATAAAAAAAAACTATACATATGTGGTATCACAGTAATCGTACCGACCTATAGAATAAAGTTAACATGTTATTTACGCCGCACGATAAACAGCATAGAACAATGGCGGAATTGCTGTTTTTTTTATATTCCCCCCTAATAAAGGTTAATCAAAAAATTATATGTACCCGAAATGGTGCCATTAAAAAATACAACCAATTCAACAAAAAAAAAAGTCCTCGGCTATGTCGATGCAAAAATAAAAAAGTTAGAGCTCTTTAAATGCGACGATGGAAAAACGGAAAAAAATAGCTTGGAAATTAAGGCCTAAAATAGACTGGTCACTAAGGAGTTAAAGGCCAAAATAACTGTTTCCTAAAAGGATAAAGGACTTGAGATGAGCAAACCTATAAGACACATATTACACATATTAATTGGTGTCATGGTTCGGCTTCAACTGCAAAGGGGAGACATTTCCTCAACCTGTTGCAGGAAAATTTTATGGGCCAGTTTGTGGAAGACCCGACTAGAGGTGAAGCTCTGTTGGATCTGGTCATTTCTAATAATGCAGATCTTGTTGGGAATGTCAATGTTCGTGAAAACCTCGGTAACAGTGATCACAATATAGTTACATTTTACCTATACTGTAAAAAACAAACGCAGGCTGGGAGGGCAAAAACATTTAATTTTAAGAAAGCCAATTTCCCCAGGATGAGGGCTGCAATTCAGGATATGGACTGGGAAGAACTAATGTCAAATAATGGAACAAATGATAAATGGGAGATTTTCAAATCTACTTTGAGTTATTATAGTGCAAAATTTATTCCTACAGGTAACAAGTATAAACGACTCAAATTAAACCCCACATGGCTTACACCTTCTGTGAAAGGGGCAATACATGACAAAAAAAGGGCATTTAAAAAATACAAATCTGAGGGTACAGCTGTAGCCTTTGTAAAATATAAAGAGTTTAATAAAATCTGTAAAAATGTAATAAAATTAGCAAAAATACAAAATGAAAGGCAGGTGGCCAGGGATAGTAAAACAAATCCCAAAAAATTCTTCAAGCATATAAATGCAAAAAAGCCCAGGTCTGAACATGTAGGACCCCTAGATAATGGTAATGGGGAGTTGATCACAGGGGATCAAGAGAAGGCAGAGTTACTAAATGGGTTCTTTAGCTCTGTATATACAACAGAAGAAGGAGCAGCTGATGTAGCCGGTGCCAGTGCTGTTAATATATCAGTTGATATACTGAATTGGATGAATGTAGAGATGGTCCAAGCTAAATTAAATAAAATAAATGTGCACAAGGCCCCGGGACCAGATGGGTTACACCCTAGAATTCTTAAAGAGCTTAGTTCAGTTATTTCTGTCCCCCTTTTCATAATATTCAGAGAATCTCTAGTGACTGGTATAGTGCCAAGGGACTGGCGCAGGGCAAATGTGGTGCCTATTTTCAAAAAGGGCTCTAGGTCTTCCCCGGGTAATTATAGACCAGTAAGCTTAACATCCATCGTGGGGAAAATGTTTGAGGGGCTATTGAGGGACTATATACAGGATTATGTGACAATAAATAGTATTATAAGTGACAGCCAGCACGGTTTTACTAAGGACAGAAGTTGTCAAACCAACCTGATCTGTTTTTATGAAGAGGTGAGCAGAAGTCTAGACAGAGGGGCCGCTGTGGATTTAGTGTTTTTGGACTTTGCAAAGGCATTTGACACTGTCCCCCATAGACGCCTAATGGGTAAATTAAGGACTATAGGTTTAGAAAATATAGTTTGTAATTGGATTGAGAATTGGCCCAAGGACCGTATCCAGAGAGTTGTGGTCAATGATTCCTTCTCTGAATGGTCACCGGTTATAAGTGGTGTACCCCAGGGTTCAGTGCTGGGACCACTATTATTCAACTTATTTATTAATGATATAGAGGATGGGATTAATAGCAGTATTTCTATTTTTGCAGATGACACCAAGCTATGTAATATAGTTCAGACTATGGAAGATGTTCATGAATTACAGGCAGATTTAAACAAACTAAGTGTTTGGGCGTCCACTTGGCAGATGAAGTTTAATGTAGATAAATGTAAAGTTATGCATCTGGGTACCAACAACCTGCATGCATCATATGTCCTAGGGGGAGCTACACTGGCGGATTCACTTGTTGAGAAGGATCTGGGTGTACTAGTAAATCATAAACTCAATAACAGCATGCAGTGTCAATCAGCTGCTTCAAAGGCCAGCAGGATATTGTCGTGTATTAAAAGAGGCATGGACTCGCGGGACAGGGATGTAATATTACCACTTTACAAAGCATTAGTGAGGCCTCATCTAGAATATGCAGTCCAGTTCTGGGCTCCAGTTCATAGAAAGGATGCCCTGGAGTTGGAAAAAATACAAAGAAGAGCAACGAAGCTAATAAGGGGCATGGAGAATTTAAGTTATGAGGAAAGATTGAAGGAATTAAACCTATTTAGCCTTGAAAAAAGACGACTAAGGGGGGACATGATTAACTTATATAAATATATTAATGGCACATACAAAAAATATGGTGAAATCCTGTTCCTTGTAAAACCCCCTCAAAAAACAAGGGGGCACTCCCTCCGTCTGGAGAAAAAAAGGTTCAAGCTGCAGAGGCGACAAGGCTTCTTTACAGTAAGAACGGTGAATTTATGGAATGGTCTACCGCAGGAGCTGGTCACAGCAGGGACAGTAGATGGCTTTAAAAAAGGGTTAGATAATTACCTAGAACAAAAAAATATTAGCTCCTATGTGTAGACATTTTTCCTTCCCTTTTCCCTTCCCTTGGTTGAACTTGATGGACATGTGTCTTTTTTCAGCCGTACTAACTATGTAACTATGTAACTATGTAACTATGTAACATATCAAATTAGGTACAAATCTGCCAAAAGCTTAAAATTCGTCAAAATGTGAAAGTTTTGGTGTTCGCAGCGCAAGAATTGTCAAAATGGTGGCCACCGGTGAGCGCTCTCCGCCAATTTGCCAATTATATAAAAAAAAGAGGGGAGAAGAGGATTAAAAAAAACAAAAAACGAAAACATACTCACCACCTTCCCTGGTCTCCTGACGTGTCCCTGCCGGAAAGTGAGATGACGTAGCTGTGATCGCTGCATCCAATCCCAGGCCGCAGTGATCACATGGGACAGCTACGTCATCTCACCTGCCGGTAGCGACGTGTCGCTACTGTAGTACAGCGTATGTGTTGAGTGTGATTGTTCTTATTTTTGTGAAATCGCATGTACCCTGATTGCCTTGTTTGACCCTCTGATGTCTTCAAGGACTGTAACCAACTTAGATTCAGTCCTAGAAGACGTTAAATAGTCTGATAGGCCTTTCGGGGGACTTGCGATTCGCAAAACGAATTTGGACCGAAACGAACGGCCGATTTAAAAGAAAATTCGCTCATCACTATTAAGGACTCTGCACTGCAAGGCAGCAATGCTAACCAATCTGCACTGTGACATTGTAAATACTTATTATTAACACTATAGCAGGAGATGTCACTTCTGGTCATATTTGTGACATCATCAGATAAAGTACAGGAGGCCATTGTTACCTCACTGCATGATGTCATAATGACTGTGACTCTATAAGAACTGGGGTTTAGGGGGGGCGACTGCTCTGTGCAGGATATGAAGATAAGCAGACACAAGATACTTCACCATGAGGATCTCACAGAGAATAGCGGAAGCTTCTGATGTTTGTGAAGTCACCAGTTGGAATCCGGAACACTGGAAGAGGAGAACTTCATGCACGAGCCGCATGGCAGGGGAAGAACAACAGGAAAACCGGGGGCTTTGGCTTATATACACGGTGATAGGAGGTTCAGTCATTTACTTTCAGGTTTTGGGACCAAGAAGAAAAACAGTAATGTGGAGGAAAATCTGCCGCCATGATGCCAGCAATCTCCAAACATTGAAGGTATGTACATAATATATATGTTCATTTAATCGGAAAATGTGGGATATTTGAGAATTTGGGGGTTTGTTATACATTATGGCCCATATTTACTGAGCAGTTTATGTCAGTTTATTTTGTAAGCTTAACCAAATAAAGTTGCAAACGGTGACATGCAACAAATTTGGTGTAAAATGTATCTTTTCTCGTCACTTGACAAATTTAAAAAGTAACTAAAAAGTGGGCGTGGTCTCCAAGGAGACGAAGATGAGAACTGTGAGATTGATCAAAATCGTATGTAACGTGACAATTCTACTTATAATTCTATATTTGGTGCCTTCCGATGTCATAAAACACTGATTATACAGGTCAAGGTAAATACATGGAATGTATTATGACTTTAGCAAGACCCATGTTTGATGTCCTCCTATAACTCCTCCGTGTCACACATGCTAAGATTCCTTACACGTTATCCCATAGCCACTCATGGTTGTGTCCTCCTAGACCCTGGACCTTGTTTGGTCTGCATAGAGGCTGAACAGTTCTCAGTGGTCCATGACTATTTTTTGGTGGGATAACAGGGAACGATGGTTTCCCATAGTTCAAGCAGAAGACACCTGCTATATGCTATGTTCACCAGTGAGGCAAATCCAAGCTGGGAAGGAGGTAATTGCATGTTACATGTGGCCATTAGGAGGAGAAAAACTCAAAGAGGGAGGACATCAATTGTGAGTCTAAGTTGATTGTGTAAAAAATGGCTTTCAGACCAAAGGCCTAATCCCTGCCCTCCTGGAGTTGGCCATTTGCTTTACACCACATCAGGGACCTGGTATAATGGAACTGGCCTTCTCCTGTGACATAGGAGGGCAGTGTTTTCTTTCTCTTTCACAAGCAGAGATGACCATAGCCGAGCTGTGATCTCCGGAATCCGATCAGTGGAGGAGCGACCTGCATGATACCGTGACGTCGTGGAGAACATCTGGGATTAGGACATCTTCTTATAACTTACTATTCCACATTTTGTCGTGGCTATCAGTAAGATGTTAGTTAGTTGCATTACAAGCTCTGATCCTGGGTTCTCGGACTGATCGCCTTTTCTCGGGGTCAACAAGGAATTTTCCCCTGTGGCACAAATTGGCTAAACGTGCGCAGGGTTTTTGCCTTCTTCTGGATCAATAGCTTTAGTTAGGAATTTTATTTTAATAAATTGTGTTTAAAAATGAAAGCTCTGTCTCCTCGTCATTTCTCAATATTATATAGCAGTCAGGTATTAGTATATATTATGGGAGGTTATTATGGTTATTTTGCTGCTGATAATCCAATATGGTTGATTCCATGAAGCATTGGATAATATACACATACAGAAGAGAAATACATCATATGAGCCATATAAATGCTACTACTATAAAGGAACACTAAGGATCGATGCACGCGATGCGTATTACGAGCGTTTTTGGAGAGTGGATATGCGTGCAGCACCTCTGCAGAGTAATACAGTACCAGCATATTCAATGAGATTCCAGGAAATCTCATGTACACGGTACGGTATTTTTCGGGACTGAAATTCACCTGTGGTGTATTGTTTAGAATCCGCAGCATGTCATTTTATCTTGCGTTTCCGCTTGCAAATTCTATTTGTCTAGTGCAGAGGAAAATCCCACCAAAATTTCTCAGCATGAAAAGGCACCGAAAAACTAATCAAATGGGAGAAAACTCACCGAAAAACGCATCACCTTCAGGTGTGTTTTTTTCCAGAGGTTTTGCTGTGTGTTTTCCACAGTAAAATACACAACATGTGCATGTAGCCTAAAGGTAAAAAATACATATAAATCAAAACAATCCATGTGGTCCTGTTTTGCCTGAGAAATTCTTCTGTGTGGGTCCTAGATCAGCCATTTTTCTCCATCCCTTACTAAGCCACACCCCTCAGCCGTCGGCCAGCGAAAATGGAAGAGATTGGAAGGAACATGAAGAGGTTGTCGATGTTGCTGAGAACCCCAGCGATCAGATGTAATCTATGAAAGGCTTTATTTCGCTGCCGTGCCACCACAGGGTTAAAGGGTAACTAAACGTTTGAAAAACTTCTGACATGTCATAGTGACATGTCAGAAGTTTTGATTGGTGGGGGTTCGAGCACTGAGACCCCCACCAATCGCTAGAACGAAGGCGCAGAAGCCCTCGTGTGAGCGCTCAGCTGCTTCGTGTCTGTTCGGCTTTTTCCGGAAAGCCGATGTATCGGAGTACGGGCTCATAGACTTTTTATTGAGTCCGTACACTGATACATTTATTTCTGGAAAAAGCCGAACAGACATGAAGCGTCTGAGCGCTCACACAAGCGCTTCAGCTGCTTTGTTCTAGCGATTGGAGGGGGTCTCAGTGCTTGGACCCCCAGCAATCAAAACTTCTGACATGTCACTATGACATGTCAGAAGTTTGTCAAACGTTTAAGTTACCCTTTAAGGCAATGACTTACACACTTCAAAACTATGGGCTTTCGGTATAATGCGAGAACGTGCCGATCCTCCAAATGCTAGTTATTTCATTTTCTCACCATTTTCACAGTCATACAAAACCTGAGCAGCATTTTGATATTTGTCACTATTAAATTTGCTGGTCATTAAAGGGCCATACCCTAGTAGATAACTGCTACAATGGCAAATATGTTCCTTATAGAAAATCACTCCCACTTTTGCAGATGTCGTTAGTGCATTGTTGCATTTGTATTTTCTCATAAACCTACCGTTAAATCAGGTGCGATCGAATAAAAATATAAAGCAATTCCTAAACCTGTAACATCTAATAAAACACTTTTTAATAAATGGGAACGGACTGTTTTAGGAACATGACCAATACTTCTTTATTATTTTAAAGAAAAGCCGTCAATGGCTCAACAGCGGGAATCATCCCACGATAAATAGGAGAGGCAGGAAAGTGAGAGGTGTACACTCCCCTGGCGGTATTGTGCTGGGGGACACGACAACCTGGTAGTCAAAAAGATGTCTATATAGTCCAAGTTCTGGTTCGGGGGACTACTAGCCACTAGTGTTCCAGGCAGAGAATAATCAGTATCGAATGCTGAGATGCACTAGGATATTCTGAGTGCAAGACGGTGAAAAATTACCCTTTACGAAGGCGCTGTTTCCTTTGCGATATTAAGGATGATCCTCTGGAGTCATGCAAATGTTAACCTTTTATTAATATCGTAACATGCAACATGTTTCAGAGCCGAACCGGCTCCTTCATCGACATTTGACCTATACTTATGTCATAGACGGGAAGCGGGAGTATGGAGCAGGCTCACGGCTCCATCATCTAAGCTGTTAGAAAGAGAGAGGCGGCCCCCTCTGACAGTCCATCAGGTGCAGATCGTCATCATGGCAACCTGGGGGCCAAATGAAGGCCTCCAGGTCTGCCATCTTTGTATTAATATTAAGCTCTGCCTGCAACAGCGTTTAATAAAATCCTATGAAAATCACGTTTTACTGCAATACGTTGCTATTATTGCACTATATCATGCAAACGATCCACAAATCATCTCCCACGAAAAAAAAATGGAATAAAAAGTGATCAAAAGGGGGCGTGGCCAGGCACTGATGTGAGCGGTCGCACGGAACTTCGGCTCTGACCAGAGACCCCTATTATTTATCCTGTGGAGGAATTACTGTTGCCACCATTTCTTATAACTTGCGGAGGAAGGGTAAGAGACCCACGAGGAGCAAAATGGGTCCGTCAAAAGCGGCAGGAGCTGCGGAGAAGTTGAAGGAGTTTGCCCGGGGTGCGGTCCAAGATGGCGCCCGCGGCGAGTCCTCACAGCATGGAGCAGACGGGCCGGCAAAAGTTTCTGGAGGGCAGTCGGAGTTACGCCCTGCGGCTGAGGTAACAGCACAGCCTGGCCTGACATTGCAGCAAGTATCGGAGACGCTGCTGGCGGCGATATTAGAGACCAAGACATCGGTCACAACAAAAATAGAGGAGGTTAAGGTGATGTGGGTTTCCTGAGGCAGGATTTGCACAACTTGAGGGACCGAGTCGCGCATGCTGAAACCAGGTTGTCGGACCTGGAGGACCGTACAGCTAATATACCCCACACACTTCGGGACCTCTCTGGCAAGGTGGATTTATGGCACCAGAAAGCGGATGATTTGGAGAACAGGCTGAGGAGGAACAACCTTCGCATCATAGGCCTACCAGAACGAGCAGAAGGATCCCGCCCGGACGAGTTTACAGAGAAATGGCTGAAAGATATGTTTCCAGATACCGTGTTTTCGCAGGCTTTTGCAGTGGAAAGAGCGCACAGGGTTCCGGCGAGGCCGCCACCCCCTGGAGCGAACCCTCGACCATTCCTGGCGAGATTGTTAAATTGTAAGGACCGGGATCTGGTCCTGCAGGCAGCCAGACGCAAGGGGGCCATTAAAGTGGATAACGTCACGGTGTCGATTTTCCCCGATTTCTCTCCGGAACTACAACGTCAACGCGCATCGTTTGTGATGATTAAACGAAAGCTGCGAGACCGACAAATTCCATATTCTATGGCTTATCCGGCCCGCTTGAGAGTCGTCGATGGAGATCGAGCAGTATTTTTTGCCAACCCTGAGGAGGCGGATGAATGGTTGCTGAGGAATATGAGGTCGCCTAGAAGATGAAGGATTTCTTGGGGACTTAAGCGCGGGCATGGTGAATATGTATCCTGAACGGTCATTTGCTGTCTTGCATGTGGGGAGAGGTTATACATGGGGGAGATAATGTTTAAAGTTTCCTTTCATAATGCTTTATCTTCCTGTAATATGCCTATAAGGGGGTCCGGAGTTCAGAATGGTTCCAGAACATATATTACTCTTGTTACGATATGTGATTGTAGTAGGTTACCGAAGTGTTAATAGGGGATTCTGACCAACGGGTGGTTGTTCCTCTAATTCTGTGGCACAGTAAAGCACATTATAGGGGGGAATTTGTTGGAGTACGCAGCCTGATTTGTGATTCCACTGTGTATATTCCTTAGCGGTGGAAGCTACCCCTTTCATATATAGTATATAGCTCTTGAGTTCCTGTTGAGCTCCTGATGGCTAACTGGGTTTTTATGTGGTTCATGTTTTTGATCTCTGTTTTACACTATGTCAGACAAAGAGTACCTTACATTTTGAGAGCTGCATATCAGGGAATGGCACTACCTAGGGAGAGGGGGAGGGGGGAGAGGGAAGGGCTGTTATCGGTACATAGAGAGTGTTCTAAGTATGGCGTCACTTAAGTTCTTGTCCTGGAATGTGAGGGGCATGGGGACTCCTAGGAAACGGAATATGATTTTCTCTGTGCTCAAGAATGTGAACCCACATATAATTTGTCTTCAGGAGACGCATCTGACAGCAGACACAGTACAGTTTTTATGTAAGCCCTGGATTCAGTGGAGTAGACATTCTGTTAGAACTTCTGCCTCTAGAGGGGTATCTCTATTAATACATAGAACTCTTAGGTGGGAAGTGATGCATACCAGAATTGATCCTGAGGGGAGATACGTATTTGTGCATGCCAACATTAACTCCACACCTTATGTCGTAATGGGGATATATAACCCACCGCCAGGGTCTCTGGCACTACTTAGGGAGGCGGTTTCCTTTGCTTCCGCATATCAAGAAGCCAGAGTGATCCTCCTAGGAGACATGAACCTTATAATGGATCAGTCTATTGATCGGTTCCTGTTGAGGGGAGAGGGAGACGTAAGACAAGGGGTCTCCCCATTAGCCTCATTAATGGAGGAGATAGGGTGGGTAGATCTATGGAGAGTTAGTCATATGGGACTTCGTGAATTCACATGTCACACACCGCAATTTGATGCGTTGTCTCGTATAGATTATATTTTTGGCACGTCCTCTGTATATAATTCTATGGAAAGCATTGAACATCTTCCCAGAGCAATTTCTGATTACAGTCTGATTCTTCTGCAAATGTCACTACCGGAGGTGGGTAGGAGGGGGGCCCTTAAAATTCACCCGTTTTGGCTCCAATTAATCAAACCAAACGATAGGATCCCAGATCAGCTAGATGTCTTTCTTGAAGCACATAGGCAGGAGCAGAATGGGTTACTACGATGGGATACGCTGAAAGCGTATTTGAGAGGCTGCCTGAAGTCATCAATATCATTTGTGAAGCGCTCCTCGGCCCAAAGGGAAAAGGATTTGGCGGGAAAGTGTGGAGAATTGGAGGCCGCGTTTGTGGGTGATCCCTCCCCACAAAACAGGGAGGCTTGGCTCTCGGTGGGGAGGGATTATCTTCTAGTACTGCAGGAGAAGGCGGAACGTAGAATCTTCTTCACTGGCCAATCCTTTTTTGAATTGGGTAACCAATCCGGCAAACTCTTGGCTCATGTGGTGAGACAGAATACCTTGTCTCCTCCAGTGTTGAACATTCGAAACACTCAGAATGTTTTGGTCCATACATCCCAGGAGATAGTGGCTCAATTTGCAGACTTCTATAGGGACATATATACGTCTAGGGCTGGGCACTCAATGGAAGAGTTGGGGAAATATTTGGATGACATGCAGTTTCCACAGTTGACGGAGGAGGGTTGTGAGTTACTCGAGTCCCCCTTCACAGTAGAGGAGATTTCTGAGTGTATATTGGATATGACTAAAGGTAAGGCCTCGGGCCCGGATGGGATTCCTCTGGAAGTATATATTCAATACATTGAGGTTATGTCAGCCCAACTTCTTTTTCTATTTGAGGCGTGCTTATTGGCGGGGGATCTGGCGGATTCTATGAAAGAAGCTACCATAGTAGTTATTCTAAAACCAGGCAAGAACCCAGAGGATTGTGGTTCTTACCGCCCCATATCACTGCTTAACATAGACTATAAGATACTGACTAAATTAATGGCCAATAGACTAGCGCGGGTCATCAATGATGTCATACACTCTGATCAGACCGGTTTTATACCTGGGAAATCCACTTCGGATAGTATTCGTAGAGCTCAGGTGGTTACTCAGATGGGGTGGTGGGAGCAGCAGGATTGGGCGCTGGCATCCTTGGATGCTGCCAAGGCATTTGACTCTGTAGAGTGGATATACCTATGTGAGGTGCTCAGGAAATTTTGGTTTGGAACTACCTTTATCAAATGGATTACGATCATATATAAAGAGCCTCGAGCCTCGGTAGTGGTTAATGGGATTTTGTCCCCCTCCTTTTTGCTTCATAGGGGTACGAGACAGGGATGCCCATTGTCCCCCTTATTGTTCGCACTTGCCATAGAGCCCCTGGCTATAGGGATTCGAAGAGATATGGCCTTTCAGGGAATTCGGATCGGACCGCGAGAAGACCGCATAGGACTTTACGCTGACGATATGCTGCTGTTCCTGGCCAACCCGAATGCCTCATTACCTAGGGCTATGAGATTGATGGAGGTGTTAAGCAGTTTTTCGGGCCTGCATGTTAACTGGAGTAAGTCCTATCTCATGCCTCTCCATTCTAACAATTGTGGGTGGGGTTCACATTTTCAGGGTCTACAAGTGGTGCATAGTTTTAAATACCTGGGAGTTTGGATATCTAGGGATAGTTCACACTCATACGATATTAATGTGTACCCTCTACTTTCATATTTGAAAGATAAATTTGCAGTCTGGAAGTCACTCCCCTTATCAGTGGCAGGTAGAATTAACCTAATTAAAATGGTAGTGCTGCCTAAATTGCTATATGTCTTGGAGCACGCGGACACAATGGTTCCTAAAAAGTTCTTTAATTTGGTCAACTCTATATTTACTCCATTTATATGGGGAAAGAATAGACATAAGCTCAAAATAGACACTCTGCAGAGGCCCAAACAGAGGGCGGGAGCGACCCTACTGGATGTGTTTTTATACTATTTGGCAGGTCAACTTAGATATATTAGGCTGTGGATGTTGGATGATCCATTGCCCAATGCCGAACATCATTTAGCACATTTTCTCAGAGTACCTAACTTATGGCCCGTTCTAGAACCACATGATTTTAGCCCTAAGCATACATTACCGTTGATTAAACTGGCAAAGCAGGTGTGGGCTCATGCAAAATCACTGCTGAAATTTAAAGATACGGTAGCGGAGTTGCCGTTGTGGTCCAACCATGGATTACCTCACTTTTTGGGATTTCAGGATCATGCATTCTGGGAGGGTTTAGAGGTGACACAAATGAAACATTTGAGTACTGGAGATGGGCACGCGTTATCAGCAAGGGAGATACAAGATACATTCCAGGTGCCAGAGAGGGATGCATTTAGATGTGTACAGCTGCACCACGCTCTCAGGGCCCAATTAAGACATGCTCAGACTTTGATATCTTCCCTACCCCTTATAGGGGTGCTTCGAACACAAGGCCCGCGGGGCCTGATATCAGTAGTTTACACGTTCCTGCTGTCTCAAAGGTTAGCACATGCGGGATGTGCGGTGGAACTCAGATGGAAGGGGCTGATTCCGAACCTGACTGGGGAGGATTGGCTTGATGCAATGTCTTCACATCTTGCGGTTTCACCAGCGGCTAATAATAAAATGACGCAGCTTTATATTATCCATAGATGTTATATAACTCCTACCAGGCTTATTGCATATGGGCAGATCTTCCTCGGCTAGTTGTAAAAGATGCCAGCATGGTCGGGCAGACTTTGACCATATGGTGTGGCACTGCCCGGTAATAGCTAAATTCTGGAGAGAGGTCACAGACTTTCTCTCATCAGTAACAGGTAAACGAGTCCCCTGTGAGCCTGGGTTATGTTTGTTGGGTCTATTCCCACCAAACTCCTGGTCACACTATGAGGGTATATTTCTACGGGAGACCCTGTTCATGGCCAGGAAGGCTATTGCACTTCGTTGGATGGGAGATCTTCACCCAACAGTTCCACAATGGAAATCACTGCTCAACTTAGTAATACCTTACGCTAATCTAGTATACAAACATCGGGGTTGTCTGTATAAATTCCTGGAAGTGTGGGGTAGTTGGTGCTCATCGCCTCTTGCATCATTTAATGTGGGTGACCTCAGGTCCTCCCTAAACAGTCTTGGGGTTTAATTGAGTAAGCAGGGACGGGGTAGTGGGCCCCAACTGGGGGGGGGGAGGTTCGATAGGGGGTTGGACGAGATCAGTCCTGGATTGTACAAGTATTTATAACAGGGTTGTATATATTTGCATTGCTTTTGTTCCTATAAATGTAATGGTTATACTCAGTAACATACCGGAAAAGGATGTACCACATCTTATTCTCACTGTGTAACGGAAATCGATGTTGTTGTTTGTATGGTTATGTTACATTGAAATAATGGGTTTCTTGCATGTCACCCAAAATGTTATGTTTATCATACCATGTGCAATGTGTATTTTCAATAAAATGAGTTTAAAAAAAAAAAAAAGTGATCAAAAGATTTATGTACCCTACAATGGTTCCAATAAAAACTATAGCTCACTCCGCAAATATCAAGCCCTCACATTGTTAAATTGATGGAAAAATAAAAAAGTTATGGCTCTCATAACATAGCAACACAAAAAAGCAGTTGGAGGGGATTGCCTCACTGTACTGAACTGCTGCTTCAGACCTCAACACTAGCCAGGAGGCTTCACCTGCTTCTGGGATCCAGGTGGCAGGGGTACCACACCAGCTTCCCCCATCCCTGCCTCCAGCGTGCAGCTTTCTAGTCCTGCATGTTAGGTGGTAAGTTTAACTGCCCCATTTTCCCAACTGGGGGGTACCCGAAGAGGACCCTTGTTAACACGCCTGCTCGGCTTGGCATTCCTTACAGTGGGCAACCCCTGCCCTTTCCTGCCCATAGGAGTATCTTTTAATGCCTAGACCTGCTTGAGTGCCGCATCTAGTTTCTACGCAGGCCTTCATACGCTACACGGCTGCCTTGCCTTCTAGACACTGGGGTACCTTCCCACCGCCATTGTTCATTCAGCGGAAGACCTAGAGAATGCTTGCCCTCCACTAGACCTCGACCATACCGCCATCCCCTTTTGGCAACCTTACACAGATGTAGCCTCTCTTCCCTCTCTGCCTAAGCCTGATGTCTGGCTGAATCCAAGACCCCGTCCAACTAAGACGAGACCAGCAAATAATCCTCCATGACAGACTTGCGGCCCTGCTTAGGATTGTGTTTTATTTGCATCCATTCTATGTCTGTCTAGAGATATGTTTGTGTACGGGTTTATTGTCTTAACTTTTTCTCTTTAGGTGGTTTAAAATCTGTGCTTTAAAAATGTTTAGCTACAGTCTGCCTTGAATTTTTGTTGTTTGGGTGCCGGGATGAGGGGTGCATATTCTTATTCACTCGTTCACTCTTCTCTCCGCCGCCACGCCTCTCTGTCAGTCAGTGCTTAACTGACTAATACCGCACTGTGGATCAGTGCAAATATCTTTACTACAGCATTTGAAAACAATTTACTTCTTATTGTTCTCTTTTCTGTGTTTCTCATCTTTTCTTTCTTTCTCTCTTCATACTGGTGCATTTATGTCGCATATTCAGGTTATGACATTGAATGTCAAGGGCTTCAACCAGGGGCGTAACTAGGAAAGACTGGGCCCCATAGCAAACTTTTGACTGGGGCCCCCCCCCTCTGCTGGGTATCACACAACCCCCCTCTTGTAGATAGTGCCTCCCTATAGATTCCACCACACAGCGCCCCCCTATAGATAGCACCATACACAGCCTCCTGTAGATAACGCCATACAGACCCCCTCTGTAGATAACGCCATATAGCCCCCTCTGTAGATAACGCCATACAGACCCCCCCAAAAAAAAAAATGGCCTATAGTTTGTCCTACAAAAGACATGTATCCCCTATCCACATCCCCTATCCACAGGATAGGGGATACATGTGTGATCGCTGGCAGCGATAAGGAGAACGGGGGACCGAAAGTCCCCCGAAGTTCTCCATGACTAACCTCGGACTTCCGGCGTCTGCGCAGTTCAATAAAAATGAAAGGAGCGCTGGTCACGCATGCGCACAAGCACGACCGGTGCGCAAGTCATTTCCATGGAGCTGCAGACAGACTACGGAAGTCCGAGGTTTGTCATGGAGAACTTAGGGGGGACTTTCGGTCCCCCGTTCTCCTCATCGCTGGGCGTCCCAGCGATCCCACATGTATCCCCTATCCTGTGGTTAGGGGATGCATGTCTTTTGTAGGAACAACCCCTTCAGTGGCGTCGCTCTGTAGCAGCCATAGCGGCTGCTAGCGGAGCCTGCGGTCATGGGAGGGGCCGTGCCGGCGGGTGGCACGGGCCCCCTCATGCTGCAGGCCCCGTAGACGTCGCTACGGCTGCTATAGCGGTAGTTACGCCACTGCGCATAGGTTTGTACGGCGTAAAACTACAGCTCCCAGCATGGCTGAAACAATGATAAGGATATGCTGGGAGATGCGGTTTCACAAAAAAAATCATACCACCATCATCTCGCTGCAGATCATACAGTGACTACAATACTGATTAGAGGCAGAATAAACATTTACATTAAGTGACTCACCGGTGACGTCTCAGATTCTAGTTCTTTTCTTCTCCCTCCGGTTCAGACATCTATGATGGATTTCTCCCGGCCATGACCCATTTCTGCAGTTTTCCGTTTAGATGTCTTCAGCTTCTCACTTTTAAAACATTTCTGCACCTGTAAACAAAGTTAAAATTCTCAACACATCTAAATATAACTGTCACACACACACACACACACACACACACACACACACACACACACACACACACACCGTGCCCCCTGTAGATAGTGCCCCCTGTAGATAGTGACCTACATAGAAGCCCCTGTAGATAGTGCCCACATATGGACTCCAGAGCTGCAAGGCAATAGTGCTAACCACTGAGCCACCGTGCTGCCCTACATATAGCTTCCCCTATAGTTAGTGCTCCACGTATAGCCCACCTCTGTAGATATTGTTCCACATATAGCCCACCCCTGTAGACTATGCACTACATATAGCCACCCTGTTGCTAGTGCCCCACAGGTAACCCACCCCTGTATATAGTGTCCCACACATAGCCCACCCCTATAGAAAGTACCCTAAAAAATAGCTCCCCTATAGATAGTGCTCTACATATAGTCCACCCCTGTATATAGTGTCCCACACATAGCCCACCGTTATAGAAAGTACCCTAAAAAATAGCTCCCCTATAGATAGTGCTCTACATATAGCCCACCCCTGTATAGTGTCTCACATATACTGCCCCACATATAGACCCCCCTGTAGATAGTGGCCCACATCCCAACATACAGACCTCCCCTGTAGCTAGTGCCCCACATATAGACCCCCCCCTGTATATAGTGGCCCACACCCCCACATATAGACCCCCCTGTAGCTACTGCCCCACATATAGACCCCCCTTTAGCTACTGCCCCACATATAGACCCCCCTATATATAATAGCCCACATAAAGATGACCCCCCACTGTAGATAGACCCCCCACTATAGATAATGCCTTTTCACATTTTTATGAGGAAAAAAATATATAACGTTGACATACTCACATTCTCCGGTTCCCACGCTGTTCACTGGCGATGCAGACATGCTCTCTTCTGAGCATGTCTGCAGGAGCTCAATGAGCGTCCTTCAATGACGCTGATTGGCGGGGCAGAATGACTTGTCCCGCCAATCAGCACCTTCCAAGCTTGGAAGTGGCGCGATGATGTCATCGCGCCGCTAGCCAATCAGTGTCATTGTAAGGCACTGGATGGTCAGGCACGGAACATGCCCGGCCATTCAGTGCTAATACATGTATTTGGCTGCCGCTAGCACCGGGGCCCCCTCCGGTGCTAGCGACACCTACAGGCATGAGAGTGCCTGTGTAAGGCTCGGTGGCGCGGGCCCCACAGTAGCGGTGCTACCCCTGTAGCAGCCATAACGGCTGCTAGTGGCGCCACCGGGCATTTGGGAGGGCGTGTCGGCTGGCGGCACGGGCCCCCTCAAGCCCCGGGCCCCGTAGCAGCCGCTACTGCTGCTACCGCGGTAGTTACGCCACTGGCTTCAACTCCCTTACTGAACGCTCCCAGGTCAAACACTCCCTTAAAAAAATGGATTAGTCTGTGCTGCTGCTACAGGAAACCAAATATTGGGAAAGATCGCCTATCACACAAATGTATATTGTATAAGGGAGACCACATTGGTGTACACCACCTTGATGAGCAGAATTGAATCAGGAATAGGGGAGGGGGAAAAGAATGTGGTCTGTGGGTTAATTAATATTTAACTTTTATTAATATTCATTAAGATAGAAAATCTGTTAAAAGTCCATTGGTGCAACCTGGTATGTGTGAGTGACCCCCAAGCTCACATACCTATTGGCCATATGTTGTATAATAGAATATTGTATTGAAATAAAGAATAATTATGCTGTCAGTATTGCTCTAGTGAGAAACACATAGGTTTCTATACTGTCTAGATGCCAAATTACATGGCAAGTGACATTAAATTAAGCCAGTGGGCTGTATTGTGTAGCAGTAAATCGATCTCAAAACAGCAAAATTGAACTTTGGTTAACGTTACTGCGCTTTCTGTATTGACAGGCAGCGCAGTTGGAGTGATTCAAACTTGCCGTGCAGTGAGTATTAATGTCAGATTATGACAGTGCAATGAGTGAGCGCAAATTTTGCAAATTGCACTGCCATGCGATGTTGTTGCGGCACAGTGTGAACAGTTAGTTTACACCTGCACCCTCACGCTGGTGTCCCTGCGATCCAGAGCAGCAGCGTGGGGAGCAGCCGCAATATATGCTATAGCCGCGCTCAGCTGTGAGCTGGGAAGCGGTGTAAGGGAGCCGTCCCACAGTTGGACTCTGTTGTGAGAGCAGCCGTGATGTATTGAAGTAGCCGCGCTCAGCTGTCAGCCGAGAAGCGGTGACAGCTGAGCGCGGCTACTTCAATACATCATGCATATTAATAAAAGTTAAATATTAATTAACCCACAAACCACATTCTTTTCCCCCTCCCCTATTCCTGATTCATTTCTGCTACAGGAAACCCACTTGAAAGGTAAAATTCCAAACCTTCCTAAATCACCTTACACTACATGGTTCCATTCATGCAATGATAGTGGCAAACGTAACTGTGTCAGTATAGCTCTACGGTCTGACATTCCCTTTGAATTGGTCTCCCAGATTGCTGATGGCGCAGGCCGCTTTCGTTTCATAAAAGGTAAAGTGGCGAACACCCTGACTACCATTGGGAATATTTAAGCCTGAACTCGGGCCAGATTTCTTGGCTATCTGCAACTTTAGACAAGTTTTCTCAGTTCTCTGAGGGTCTAACGCTTCTGGGAGGGGACTTCAACATTGTGCTTGAGCCCCTTCTGGACTCCTCCACGGGAACCTCTGCTCACAGCTACTCCACTCTGAGGAAAATCTGTAGACTCCTCACATCTTTAAGATTGATGGATGTGTGGAGATTCTTCCACCCAACGGATAGGGACTATACCTTCTACTCCCACCCCCATCATTCTTACCAAAGACTAGATTACCTGCTCATCATGGATAGCCAACTCCCTTTAATAGATTCCCCCTCTATAGGCAACATTCTCCTGTCTGACCATGCCCCAATGTCCATGTTTCTCAACATACGCAGCCTTTTGCCTAGGCAATATAACTGGAGTCTTAATGAAACTTTCCTCTACTCGTCGCGCAATAAGCAACGAGTTGAGGCGGCGCTGAAGTCCTACTTTGTTGAGAATGATACGCAGGATGTCTCCGCTAGCACAATCTGAGAAGCCCATAAGCCAATGATCAGAGGAGTACTCATAATCATGGGTTCGTTTATGAAGAGGAACCGGGAGAGGAACCGGGAGATTTATGACCTTCTTTCCCGAATATCTGACCTTGAAAACCAGCATAAACGGTCCGCGGCTCAAGGGGTTCTCTCCTCGCTTATACTTTCCAGAGAAAGACTCAAACAATGTTTGAATTTGCGCACGGAAAAGGCATTTACCTCTGCTACTCACAAACACCACATGATGATAAGGGGAGCAAAGTCATGGCTTATCTAGCTAAAAAGAGAAGACAGCAGAACTATATCCCCAAAATCAGGTTTCCTACTGGAGCTGTACTTGAGGACACCAATGACATTGCGGCTGAGTTTTGCTCCTATCAAACACTGTATGACCTACGTCCTGGAGAGACGCCCAAGGAGCTTGCGGACAGAACTGAGCTGATTGAATCTTTCCTTGAATCCCTCTCTCTTCGTACCTTAACTGCTACGCAAAAAACCCAACTAGAATCCCCTTTTACACTTAAAGAAATCCGTGATGCGCTCTCCAGTATGCCCTCTAGTAAGTCCCCAGGTCCTGACGGTCTTCCGGACTCATACTATAAACAGTTTGGAGACGTCCTGCTGCCATTCTTCCTCAGAGTATGTAACTCTCTTAACGCTTCTCAACATTTCTCTCCTTCAGCGCTTGAAGCACATATTTCGGTATTACCCTTCGCTATGCGGTAATTATCGCCTTATATCACTTTTGAATGTGGATGTTAAATTATATGCCAAAATCATAGCTAACAGGATGCAATCCTTACTCTCATTCCTAATTGACCCAGTGCAGACGGGTTTTGTTAAGGGGAGAGCAGGTAAACACAACACTACGCGAGTTCTCCATCTGATCCAGTACACCAGGTCAAGAAATATCCCTTTGCTTCAGTTGTCTACTGATGCAAAGAAAGCTTTCGACTGGGTGGACTGGACCTTTATGGTCAAGGCGCTTTCCCGTTTCGGCTTTCAACAACTCTTCGTTCACAAAATCCTGTCTCTGTACACTTCCCCACATGCTAAGGATTGAGTAAATGGCCACCTATCGAGGCCTTTCCAGATCATGAATGGAACAAGACAGGGTTGTCCACTCTCTCCCCTCCTTTTTGTCCTCAAAATTGAGACTTTGATCCAGAGTCTGCGTCAGGAGCCACGTCTGTCGTGGGTCGCCATTGGTGACAGAGTGCATTGCACAGCGGCATTTGCCGATGACTTGCTTATTTTCATCACCAACCCCTCCACAGCCCTACCCCAACTTCAAGAGATGTTTACCCATTTTGGTGACTTATCCAATTTCAAAATTAATTCTAGCAAATCCGAGGGACTATGTGTCTCCTGCACTCCGGCTCTATTAAAGTCTCTGAAACTCAGCTCCCCCTTCCTACTGCGTTCAGATAGTATAAAATACCTAGGAATTAATTTAACTCCCTCACTTGAACACTGGTATCAATACAATTACACACCTTTACTCTCCGAGATTAAAGCCACTATCCTGTCTTGGCATATCCCATATATTTCATGGATTGGTAGAACCAACTTACTTAAAATGATTATTCTCCCCAAACACCTTTATCTATTCCAAACTCTCCCGATTCCCCTCCCTAGAGCCTTTTTTGCTACCATTAGACAACAGTTTTCTAAATACATTTGGAATTGTAATGATGGGGGTAGGGAAACAGACAAGTGAGCCCTAATCTACCCGTCACTCAGTCCCTGCCTACTTGCAACGACCCGCCCTAGGTGACGGGGTACAACTGGGCGACGGTCCCTACGCTCAATAAGTGCACGACAGACAAACAGACAAGGGTACACAGAAGCAGGGAAAAGGGGCAGTCGCCCACAGCAACACCGTGAGCAACAAGAGTGGTGAACAAGCCGAGTCAAACCAGGAGTGTACGAGTTACCAAACGCAGAGCAGGAGAGTAGTGAACAAGCCGAGTCAAACCAGGAGTGTATGAGGTACCAAACGCAGAGCAGGAGAGTAGTCAGTAAGCCAGGGTCAATATGAAGCAGGGTCAAATAGTACAAGAAGCTGCAGCAGGGCAAGGAAACCAAACGAGAAGAATCACAAGCAAGGAGGAACAGGAAAGGCAGGTATAAATAGACAGAGGGTGGGAGCTAGCTCCGTCTGGCCAGGCTGTGATAGGCTCTCCCACTCCTAAGCATGCCACCCTGAGTGGTGGAAGATGGAGTCAGTCTCACAGACATAGAAGCAGGTGCAGACTGATTACCTATGGGCGTAGATACAGGAGCTGTGCCTGGCAGATCCTTAACAGTACCCCCCTTTTATGAGGGGCCACCGGACCCTTTCTAGATGGACCTGGTTTATTGGGGAAACGAAGGTGGAACCTCCTGACCAATACCCCAGCGTGAACATCCCGGGCGGGTACCCAAGTCCCCTCCTCAGGCCCGTATCCTCTCCAATGGACCAGGTACTGGAGGGAGCCTTGGACCATCTTGCTGTCCACAATCTTGGCCACCTCGAATTCTACCCCCTCAGGGGTGAGAACGGGGACAGGAGGTTTCCTCGAGGGAGCCAAGGACGGGGAGCAGCGTTTAAGGAGGGAGGCATGAAACACGTCGTGTACTCGAAAAGATGGGGGCAACTCCAGTCGGAAGGAGACAGGATTGAGGACTTCAATGACCTTGTACGGCCCTATAAACCGGGGAGCAAACTTCTTGGACGGGACTTTAAGGCGCAAGTTCTTAGATGATAGCCATACCAGATCCCCGACCATAAACAAGGGGTTAGCAGAACGTCTTCTATCTGACTGAGTTTTTTGTATGCTCTGGGACGCCTCTAGGTTCTTCTGAACCTGGGCCCAGACTGTGCACAGTTCCCGATGAACGACATCTACCTCGGGATTGTTGGAACTACCAGGTGAAACGGAGGAGAACCGTGGATTAAACCCAAAATTACAGAAAAAGGGGGAGACCACTGACGAGTTACTGACCCAGTTATTAAGGGAAAATTCGGCGAGGGGAATGAATGAGACCCAATCATATTGACAGTCAGAGATAAAACACCTTACATATTGTTCTAGAGACTGATTAGTCCTCTCAGTTTGGCCATTAGTTTCAGGATGGAAGGCAGAGGAGAAGGACAGATCAATCTCCAACTTTTTACAGAAGGCTCTCCAAAACAAAGAAACAAATTGTACCCCTTTGTCAGAAACAATATTGACAGGGACCCCATGGAGACGCAGGATGTGTATGACAAACAAGGTAGCTAATGTCTTAGCATTGGGTAGTTTTTTGAGGGGCACAAAGTGGCACATCTTGCTGAAGCGGTCTACTGCAACCCACACCACCTACTTGCCTTGAGATGGAGGCAAATCGGTGATAAAATCCCATGGAGATATGGGTCCAAGGTCTCTGGGGAATGGGCAAAGAACGTAGTAAGCCCACTGGTCGGGACCTTGGAGTCTTGGACCTAGCACAAACCTCACAAGCGGTGACGTAGGCCTTAACGTCTTTAGGCAACCCAGGCCACCAATAGAACCAAGAGAGAAAGAATGGACGCTGGGAACCAAGGAAATATTGGAAATACAAAAATACTTTATTCACATAGTTAATTTATACAGTAATAAAAGAATCCATAAACCAACAATAAAAAACATGGATGCTCAGCTGAAAAATTAGTCTAAATATGCACAAATGGTGCATGGAGAATATATGGGTCTAACAAGATAGAAGTAGTACAGGATATGTATACTATAATATTATAGTAGGGTCAACCTAAATCCATAAGTAAGGTATCACAGAAGCAAAGAAATTTATGTAATAAGTATCATAGACACAAAAATTAGCAGCTAACAATCATTTCAAATTGTCACTAGTAAATAGTCATGATATGAAAATCTGTGTGCCATATATATAGTGTACTACGAAACAACCAAGGATAAAGGAATAGATTCCACAAGAAGTAAGAATATAGTATAGAGATTTGTACATACCCATTATCAAGAGACCGAGTGACTGCAACTGAGCTCCACCCCAACGCGCGTTTCGGCGCTAATGCCTTCGTCTCGGGGGGTGTCAGGTTGAGGTCAGAGGTTCTTTATGTAGGGACTAGCCAATGGACTATGTTTATTTTACATGGCAAGTGTGTTGCATAATGAGGATAAATGTCCTGCACACCTATCGGTCGCTGTCTCCCGGGGGCTAAAGAAGCCGCGCCCACGTCGACGCCAGCCGCGGAGAGCTCGAGCCGGAAGCACGGGACCGCGTCAGTGTGACTCGGTCACGTGGATCGGGCAGGAGGCACGCTGCGAGTGACGCCGACGGGGGCCGGACCCCGTCCTCCAATGAGAGAGCGACACAGGACGGGTGTACTGTGCATAGTAAAGTACGCAGCGTAATGCTGCATTGAGGAATAGCAGCGATATAGATTAATAAAGTATGTGCGTGGTGTAAAGAATAATACATCTCTGGTTACACACATGTGTCTACAGCATCGATATTTTTGTTGTGTTGATCGAAAATTATACTGCACATACATGGGTTGTCCCCATATGTGTTTGTGCATAACCGTATATATCGCATGCTGTGTGAACATGGATCAACTATGCATAATTAGTTGGTAAATAAGACGAGCAGCAAGAAATGATAATGGAATAAAGTAAATTAAAATAAATATATTTAAAAATAAAAAAGTGAATATGTGGTGAATATAAATATATAGAATATGAGAAAATAAGTGAAGATTAGTAAATATACAGAATGAAGATAATGAAGTGATAGTGAAAATGAATCTTTAAGGGTAATGATAATGAAAAAAATGAATGTGATAATAATTATTTAAAAATTATAATAGATACATAATCATAAAATATTCGTGCTGAAGAATGTACAAAAGAATATGAAAATACATAATCATACATATAATTATATAAAAGCATATATACATACAGTGTGAATTAAGATCAACTAGCACAGTTGAATAAGAAAATTAAATATCAGTGCTTCGACAAAAATTTTTTTTTGAAAATTCATACAATAAGTGCTTGTTTAAAATACATAAATTCATAATGAAGATTATTATACAAAAATTAATTATTTTTAATTTAATAAATATAATGTACAAATTAATATACAATTAAATGATAACCAATATATCTAGATAAATAAATTAATTAAAATTAATGTACTGTAAATCTAAAAAAGGATGAACAGTCCTCAGGCTCATTGTCTATTATATTTACAGTGTATATGTATACACTTTTGCATATATCGATGCATATGAAAAAGAGAGATGTGAGAATTATGATACTGTGTAGTCTGCATGTAAACAGTAGTATAGTGTACAGATTGCACTAGCAACTCCACTATGGTCACAATTACAAGTTGTCAAATACATTCATATAAATATACATCTATCTTGAAATAGTGACGTCACCGATTCTGTATAGATAGTCAGTAGTCATGAAGAGAAGTTCACATACAAGATGTCCATGGGGATCCCGGAAAGGAAGGAAAAAAGACCTCAACGATGGTAGCAACATTGATCTGTATCTCATCTGCATAACGTGAAATATATAGTTAAAATCAAAGAACATAAAAATACAAACCAATTAAAAAATTGTTTTTAAAATTGTAAACCCAACACCACTAAAATTGAGCAGGTAATCAAAGAAAAGCAGAGAAGCCGGTGGTTTCATTAAGACCCTTAGGGAACATCGTTTGGAGTTTCCAAATCCATTTGCACTCTTTTTGCAATAGGCGTTTTTTTATGTCGCCGCCTCGCATATTGATGTTGATATAATCTATACCTCTCACTTTGAAGAGTTTAGAGTCACATGCATGATGAGAACGGAAGTGTCTAGGAATTGTTTTTAAGGTTTCAATATCTACTTCTGTCTTTGCATTTTCAATATCTCTAACGTGTTCCCTGACTCGGACACGTAGTTCCCGGGTAGTCATGCCTATATAAATTTTTGGGCATGGGCATGTTGCATAGTAGATTACTCCCTTAGTTCTACATGTAATTGGCCAACAAATTTTGAATTTTTTCCTGCCCCCAGAGTCAATAAAGAATTGGGAGCGTTCGATGTTAGGACAACTTAGACAGTCTCCACACGGTTTGCAGCCCCACTTTGGGCCTTTGGTACCGAAAATTTTTCCTGGTGTGACAGGTGTAAAATAACTATGTACAATAGAGTCTCGCAAATTGCGTGCTCTACGAGGTGCCATAGCAGGATAATTAGGTAATATTTTTTGCAATATTGGATCAGTTAACAAAACTGGCCAAAATTTATTTAAGGTATTTCGCATTTCAACCCAACGTGAACTGTATGTTGTAACAAATCTCACCTTACGTTCATGTTTGTCTTTAATGGATGTTTTTAGAAGGTGGTCACGTGGGGTTTGTTGGGCTCGGAGGTATGCTTTACGAATATTGCGGTGGCTGTAGCCCCTCTGGGTGAATCTGTCTTTTAGTTCTTCCGATCGGATTTTAAAATCTTCAGGCCACCAATAGTTTCTGGTAATGAGGTGCTTGGTACCCAGGATGCCTGGATGACCAGATAGTACGGAGTCATGATTTTCCCTAAGTACCCTTAGCCGGAATTGCAGGGGAACAAACAGCTTGTTCTCAGGAAGGTTCCCGCGAGCTGAACCTTGATCAGCAGCAAATTTAGAAACGAAATCAGAATCAATAGAGGAAATGATTATACCTGGAGGCAAAATACAGGCAGGATCTTCCTCCGAAGGAGGGCTGGCCATGAAGCTAAGCGACAGTGCATAAGCCTTAATATTTTTAGACCCAGCCCTATAGGTAACCAAAAAGTTGAATCTGGTAAAAAATAACGCCCATCGAGCTTGTCTCGGGTTTAGCCTCCGGGCAGATTCTAGGAAAACCAGATTCTTGTGGTCGGTAAGGACCGTTACCTGGTGCCTAGCCCCCTCCAGGAAGTGGCACCACTCTTCAAATGCCCATTTAATGGCTAAGAGTTCGCGGTTGCCAATATCATAGTTACTCTGTGGGCGAAAACTTCCTGGAGAAGTAGGCATAGGGACGGAGATGGGTGAGGGACATGGTACCCTGGGACAAGACAGCCCCCACTCCCACCTCGGTGGCTCCATTTGGTTGGGATGAACCAACACCGGGGCCGAGATAAAGCACTTCTTAAGGACCTCAAAAGCCTGGACAGCCTCAGGAGGCCAGCGGAGGAGATCAGCACCCTTGCGAGTGAGATCCGTAAGAGGCTTAGCGATGACCGAGAAGTTAGCAATAAATCTCCTGTAATAATTAGCGAACCCCAAGAAGCACTGTAACGCCTTCAGGGAGGCAGGTTGGACCCATTCCGCCACAGCCTGGACCTTGGCGGGGTCCATGCGGAATTCATGAGGAGTGAGGATTTGACCCAAAAAATTGTATCTCCTGCACCCAAAAACACACATTTTTCGGTCTTCGCAAACAGTTTGTTTTCCCGAAGGACCTGGAGCACCTTCCTGACATGCTCAATGTGGGAGGACCAGTCCTTGGAAAACACAAGTATGTCATTAAGGTACACTACAAGAAATACCCCCAGGTAATCTCTTAAAATCTCATTTATGAAATTCTGGAAGACCGCGGAAGCATTACACAACCCAAAGGGCATGACGAGGTATTCGAAATGACCTTCGGGCGTGTTAAACGCAGTCTTCCATTCATCCCCCTCTTTGATGCGGATAAGGTTATACGCCCCCCGTAGATCAAACTTAGAGAACCATTGGGCCCCCTGAACCTGATTAAAGAGATCAGGATTCAAAGGAAGGGGAAACTGGTTCCTTACAGTGACCTTATTCAAGCTACGGTAGTCAATGCATGGCCTAAGACCACCATCCTTCTTCCCTACGAAGAAGAAGCCAGCACCTACCGGAGAAGTAGAGGGGCGAATGTAACCCTTGGCCAGGCATTCCTGGATATACTCTCTCATGGCTTCACGTTCTGGACAAGAGAGATTAAATATCCTACCCTTAGGGAGCTTAGCTCCTGGTACCAATTCGATAGCGCAATTATATTCTCTATGAGGTGGTAACACTTCGGAGGCCTCTTTAGAGAAAACATCAGCGAAGTCCTGAACCAACTCAGGTAGCGTGTTCACCTCCTCAGGGGGAGAAATAGAATTAACAGAAAAACATGATGTCAAGCATTCATTACCCCATTTGGTAAAATCCCCAGTATTCCAGTCAAACGTGGGATTATGCAACTGCAACCAGGGAAGGCCTAAAACCAAATCAGACGATAATCCCTGCATCAACTGTACAGAGCACTGCTCCAAATGCATGGAGCCAACAAGTAGTTCAAAAACAGGGGTTATGCTGTGTAAAATAACTATTAGCAAGAGGAGTGGAGTCGATACCCACTACCGGGACAGGTTTAGACAAATCAATCAAAGGCATAGCTAGAGACATCAAATTCCACAGACATGATATTAGCAGACGACCCTGAATCCACGAAGGCACTGCCGGTAGCAGACCTACCACCAAAAGAGACCTGAAAGGGAAGCAAGATTTTATTACGTTTCATATTTACGGGAAATACCTGTGCGCCCAAGTGACCTTCCCGATGATCACTTAGGTGCGGAAGTTTTCTGGCTGCTTATTCTTACGCCTAGGACAGGTGTTCACTTGATGCTTGTCATCCCCACAATAGAAGCAGAGACCATTCTTCCTGCAGAACTCTCTATGTTGTTGGGGGGACACGGAGGCCCCGAGTTGCATAGGTACCTCCGAGTCTTCCGTGGAAGAACGAAGCAACGGAACCTCGGAAGGAATCGTGGGGTTGTCAGAGGAGAAAATACGTTGTTCACGTTGTCGTTCCCTGAGACGTCGGTCAAGTCGTACCGCTAAAGCCATAACCTGGTCTAGGGAGTCAGAAGAGGGATAGCTAACTAGCAGGTCTTTCAGGGCGTTCGACAGACCCAACCTAAACTGGCACCTTAAGGCAGGGTCATTCCGCCGAGAAGCTACGCACCACTTCCTAATGTCAGAGCAATACTCCTCAACAGGTCTCTTACCCTGACGTAAGGTCACCAGCTGACTCTCGGCAAAGGCAGTCCTGTCAGTCTCGTCATAAATGAGTCCGAGAGCAGAAAAGAAAAGGTCAACGGAGGAAAGTTCAGGGGCGTCAGGAGCCAAGGAGAAGGCCCATTCTTGGGGCCCTTCCTGGAGCCGGGACATAATTATACCCACCCGCTGGCTCTCAGAACCTGAGGAGTGGGGCTTTAAGCGAAAGTAGAGCTTACAACTCTCCCGAAAGGAGAGAAAAGTCTTCCGGTCCCCTGAGAACCGGTCAGGCAACTTGAGGTGGGGTTCAAGAGGTGAGGTGAGGGGCACTACCATGGTAGCATCAGGCTGGTTGACCCTCTGAGCCAGGGCCTGGACCTGTAGGGAGAGACCCTGCATTTGCTGAGCCAGGGTCTCAAGGGGGTCCATAGTAGTGTGAGGGACCAGGGTAGACTAGGTATATGGCTTGTGATTATGTAATGATGGGGGTAAGGAAACAGACAAGTGAGCCCTAATCTACCCGCCACTCAGTCCCTGCCTACTTGCAACGACCCGCCCTAGGCGACGGGGTACAACTGGGCGACAGTTTCTATGCTCAATAAGTGCACGACAGACAAACAGACAGGGGTACACAGAAGCAGGGAAAAGGGGCAGTTGCCCACGGCAACACCGTGAGCAACAAGAGTGGTGAACGAGCCGAGTCAAACCAGGAGTGTACGAGTTACCAAACGCAGAGCAGGAGAGTAGTGAACAAGTCGAGTCAAACCAGGAGTGTACGAGATACCAAACGCAGAGCAGGAGAGTAGTCAGTAAGCCAGGGTCAATATGAAGCAGGGTCAAATAGTACAAGAAGCTGCAGCAGGGCAAGGAAACCAAACGAGAAGAATCACAAGCAAGGAGGAACAGGAAAGGCAGGTATAAATAGACAGAGGGCGGGAGCTAGCTCCGTCTGGCCAGGCTGTGATAGGCTCTCCCACTCCTAAGCCTGCCACCCTAAGTGGTGGAAGATGGAGTCAGTCTCACAGACATAGAAGCAGGTGCAGACTGATTACCTATGGGCGTAGATACAGGAGCTGTGCCTGGCAGATCCTTAACAGGAATAATATTAAACCCAGAATAGCATTTCACACTCTTATTCGTCCTAAATGCTCAGTGGGGATAGGGCTTCCGGATATTGAATCCGACTACCACTCCGTACAAGTAGCCAGGATAACTGAGTGGTTTGATAATGCCTCAATTAGACTTGGGGTTCTCGTGGAGGAGGCCACCATAGGCATGTCCCTTACCTCCCTTCTGTGGCTTAACAAACCCAATGCAGCCCTTTTTAAGTCACACAACTCTCTTACCTCTGCTTCATATCAAACATGGATGAAAGGTGGGGGGATGAAATCTCTGCACAAAATTTCATCTTCCCTGATGACGGTTGATGACCTTGTGCAGTCGCAGACTGAGAGGTTTCGAGACTGTTCTTCCCTGCCTGGAAAGGCATCCTGCAGCACGTACGATTCCATATTGACTAACGGGGCTGTTCCTACCCTCACTGAATTGCAGGCACAACCTGGTTTCTCGTCTATCAATTTTCTCACTTACACTCACCTCAAAAGGTGTTACCTGGGAGCGTTTAGGCAGGGACCAATAGACCGCCCGCTATCCTGGTTGGAAGCAACCCTCCTCCTTCGGCAACCACCTTGAAGCTTATTACACTATATTATAATAATCTCATTAAGATGAATTTATCCATACAGCCCTCTTTTCTTAAAGCTTGGGAGTTGGAACTTAAGACTACTTTTTCTGACGAGGACACCAGGGCAGTTTTTCGAAACTCCCTTGGTACCTCAAGAATCCTCATACAAACTGAACTCTAGGTGGTACAAGACTCCCTGGGTATTGCATAAAATGTGTAACTAAATTTCCCCAGATTGTTGGAGGTGTCATAAAGACCCGGGAACATATTTACATTTGTGGTGGGAGTGTGAGAAAATCTCCCCCTTTTGGGCCGAGATACAAACTGTCCTCAATACTATAACTCATTCCTCTATTGTCATTTCCCCTCGTGTAGTGTTCCTAAACCTGTGGCCAACATTCCCTGTGGGGGCCCCCAGGGAGCTATGGTTACATCTCTTCGCGGCGGCCAAATCTCTATTACCGTTGTATTGGAAGACCGAGGTTGTGCCACGAATAAGTCATTGGCTTAGGAAGGGAGCCCAGCTGGCGAGAATGGAGGAGCTCTCGCATCTTGAGTATCACTCTCATGCCAATTACCGAAAGATCTGGGCACCCTGGTTTGAATTCTGCAAAAATGACTCCTTTCAACACCTCTGGGGTGCAGACTCCCCCTGCATTGGATAAGGACGATTGTTATTCTAGTTTGGGACTACTTTCTAAACTTTCCCACTAGGCCTGATGTCCTTGGAGACCTCTCTCCTTGCACGTTTCTTTTCCCTCCTTTTCTATCTCCTCCTTCTTTACCCCCTTCCCCATGACGTTGGTGCAAGTGGTGTGAACATACGCCAGGAAGCTCATACTTCCTTATTGTTCTGTTTCTATAATATGTTCGGTTTAATATTGAGATAACGCATTGTACATACGTGTCTTATTGTGAATTCTAACAATTACTCGTATATTGTATGTACTGTGGCGCTTATGCATATTGTAATTCGCATTTTGCTTCTCTGTAAAACCTCAATAAAATGTTATTTTCCAAAAAAAAACAAAAAAAAACTATACATATGTGGTATTACCGTAATTGTACCAAACCATAGAATAAAGGTAATTATTATTTACGCCGCATGGTAAACAGCATAGAACAATGGCGGAATTGCTGGGGTTTTTTCGATTCCCCTCCAGTAAAAGTTAATCAAAAAATGATATGTACCCGAAATGATGCCATTAAAAAATACAACTAATGGCGCAAAAAAAAGTCCTCGGCTATGTCGATGCAAAAATAAAAAAGTTATACCTCTTTAAATGCGACGGTGGAAAAACTAAAAAAATTGCTTGGAAATTAAGGCCTAAAATAGGCTGGTCACTAAGAGTTAAAGCCCAAAATAACTGTTTCCTGAAAGGATAAAGGACTTGAGATGAGCAGACCTATTAGACACATATCAAATTAGGTCCAAATTTCCCAAAATGTAAAATTCGTCAAAATGTGAAAGTTTTGGTGTTCGCAGTGCAAGAATTGTCAAAATGGTGGCCACCGGTGAGCGCTCTACGCCAATTTGCCAATTATATAAAAAAAAGAGGGGTGAAGAGGATTAAAAAAAACAAAAAAACTAAACATACTCACCACCTTCCCTGGTCTCCTGACGTGTCCCTGCCGGAAATTGAGATGACGTAGCTGTGATCGCTGCAGCCAATCCCAGGCCACAGTGATCACATGGGACAGCTACGTCATCTCACCTGCCGGTAGCGACGTGTCGCTACTGTAGTACAGCGTATGTGTTGAGTGTGTTTGTTTTTATTTTTGTGAAATCGCATGTACCCTGATTGCCTTGTTTGACCCTCTGATGTCTTCAAGGACTGTAACCAACTTAGATTCAGTCCTAGAAGACGTTAAATAGTCTGATAGGCCTATAGGGGGACTTGCGATTCGCAAAACGAATTTGGACTGAAACGAACGTCCGATTTAAAAGAAAATTTGCTCATCACTATTAAGGACTCTGCACTGCAAGCCAGCAATGCTAACCAATCTGCACTGTGACATTGTTAATACTTATTATTAGCACTATAGCAGGAGATGTCACTTCTGGTCATATTTGTGACATCATCAGATAAAGTACAGGAGGCCATTGTTACCTCACTGCATGATGTCATAATGACTGTGACTCTATAAGAAATGGGGTGTAGGGGGGCGACTGCTTAGTCCAGGATATGAAGATAAGCAGACACAAGATACTTCACCATGAGGATCTCACAGAGAATAGTGGAAGCTTCTGATGTTTGTGAAGTCACCATTAGGAATGCGGAACACTGGAAGATGAGAACTTCATGCACGAGCCGCATGGCAGGGGAAGAACAACAGGAAAACCGGGGGCTTTGGCTTATATACACGGTGATAGGAGGTTCAGTCATTAACTTTCAGGTTTTGGGACCAAGAAGAAAAACAGTAATGTGGAGGAAAATCTGCCGCCATGATGCCAGCAATCTCTAAACATTGAAGGTATGTACATAATATATATGTTCATTTAATCTGAAAATGTGGGATATTTGAGAATTTGGGGGTTTGTTATACATTATGGCCCATATTTACTGGGTAGTTTATGTCAGTTTATTTTGTAAGCTTAACCAAATAAAGTTGCAAACGGTGACATGCAACAAATTGCGCGTGGTCTCCAAGGAGACGTAGATTAAGTCCCATTTATTAAAGTAAACTATGTTAAAATGGCACAAATTTTCCCCCTATTATTTTATTGCAGGGAGGAGATCTGGACGAGCGGCTGAAGATGAAGATGAGAACAGTGAGATTGATCAAAATCGTATGTAACGTGACAATTCTATTTATAATTCTATATTTGGTGCCTTCCGATGTCATAATACACTGATTATACAGGTCAAGGCAAATACATGGAATTAGAGATGAGCGAATCGGGACAACCGACCCGGTTTCGGTCCGAACATCGCGTTTTGACCGAACCCGGGCGGGCAGAAAAAACATTACAAAAATATTATACTAATCGGCAGCCACTTGTCTCTATCAATCACTGATAGAGAAAAGAGGCTGCTGATTAAAAATAAAATAAAAAGCATTTCATACGTACCCGGTCGTTGTCTTGGTGACGAGTCCCTCTTCTTCCTCCAGTCCGACCTTATTTCCTGCCGCGGCAGCCTGTGATTGGCTGCAGCGGCCGCGGCAGCCTGTGATTGGCTGCAGCGGCCGCACAAGCCTGTGATGGCTGCAGCGGCTGCGGCAGCCTGTGATTGGCTGTAGCGGCCGTGGCACCCTGTGATTGGCGGGAGTACGAATGGCTTTGGTGCTGTGCACCTATTTCTCTCCTTCTCAGCGTTTAAATCAGGGGTCTCCAGCACGCGGCCCGCGGGCCGCATGCGGCCCCTGGGGCTGTCATTGGCGGCCCGCGGGACACAGAGCCGCTAGTATCGGCTCTGCTCCGAGACTCTGGAATTCCCTGACATTGTTGTCCACATACGAACAGCGATATTTGGGGCTTCCCCAGAGCCGGAGTCCCGGGCAGAGCGCTAGTACAGGCTCTGCTCCGGGACTCGGTGGAATTCCCTGACATAGCTGCCCATATATGGACAGTGTGTCAGGGTCTTCCCCAGAGCGGAGTCCCGGGCAGAGCGCTAGTATCAGCTCTGCTCCGGGACGCTGCGGAATTCCCTGACATCGGGCTAGTAGGCTCTTCCTGGGACTCCAGCTGGGCTCCTGACATGCCTGGGACTCCTGCTCTGGGGAAGCCCCTGACATCATTGTCGATGTATGGACAGCGATGTCAGAGGCTTTCCCAGAGTCCCGGAGCAGAGCCAATAATAGCGCTCTGCCCGGGACTCCGCTCTGGGGAAGACCCTGACACACTGTCCATATATGGGCAGCGATGTCAGGGAATTCCACAGAGTCCCGGAGCAGAGCCTGTACTAGCGCTCTGTCCGGGACTCCGGCTCTGGGGAAGCCCCAGACATCGCTGTTCATATGTGGACAGCGATGTCAGGGAATTCCGCAGCGTCCCGGAGCAGAGCCGATACTAGCGCTCTTCCAGGGACTCCGCTCTGGGGAAGATCCTGACACACTGTCCATATATGGGCAGCTATGTCAGTGAATTCCATCGAGTCCCAGAGCAGAGCCTGTACTAGCGCTCTGCCCGGGACTCCGGCTCTGGGGAAGCCCCAGACATCGCTGTTCGTATGTGGATAACGATGTCAGGGAATTCCAGAGTCTCGGAGCAGAGCCGATACTAGCGGCTCTGTGTCCCGCGTGTAAGGGTGCACTCGTACTTACCTCTCCCTGGGGGGCCAACGCAGGAATACGGGCTTGTCGGGCGGCTCAGAAGTCGGCTCCGGACGAAGGAGCGTCTTGGGCGTCATGGCAACGGCCGCACTGCCGACAGCCATGACGCATGCGCCCAACGGCAAACAGAGCGAAGTCTCGCGCTGCGGGACTTGGAGGAGGAGAGGAAAGGAGGGACACGGCCGGATGACAGGGAGCGCGGCAAGGGAGGGGGCGGAGCAAGCGAGTAGCGCGAAAAAGGAGTAGGACGGAGAGGTGACGAGAGACAAGAGGAGAGGGTTAAGAGAGCAGGTGTCCGGACCGGAGAGAGAGACCACCGAACAGGTGTCCGGACAGGGAAAGTGAGCTGCAAGGTAGGTCGCAGGGAGAGAGGAGGCAGGAGCCTGACAGCACGTGGACTCCCCACTGCAGCCTTGGAGACAGAGGGCAAAAGAACAGCACGGGTGTTGCTGATACAACCCTTCAGAAGGACAGAGGACCGGCCGGAGCACAAGGAGTGTGCCAACAGCCACAAGTACCATGCCCAGACCTTAAGACCCCTGACCAAGATCTAGAGTCCCGTCTTAAAGAAAGTGCCCTTGCCCTAGTCAGTGACTGTTTCCTGGAGTGACGTCCCTCGCTAACTACTGCCACCGTACGCCCAGAAGACTAGTCCCAAAATGGACAAAAAACTCATCCTGAGCTAGGCCCAAAGGCAGGGCGGACTTGCTAGCTTATTAACCGCGCCAGTGTCCCTGCGTGTCCTCCAGAGTAAAGCACTGCATGTAACCCTTGCATGAAACTGTTGTTGATAAACCACCGCATGTAACCCTTGCATGGAACTGTTGTTGACAAAGTACCGCCTGTAATACTTGCATGGAATTGTTGTTGATGAATCTTGCTGGAACAGGAGCAGGCAGAAGGAACGGCCGGGTTCACGGAACTTTATCGGACTATTAGCTGAGCCGAGAGTGTGACTCTTACCCTAGGGTAGGCTGCCAGTAGCGGGTAGCTCCCGCCGTGACTGACCGCGGCGTGTCCCTAGCCAAGCCGGCAACGTGGGGTCAGGCACAACCACTCTCCGGGGGACTTCCAGCGGGATCGAAGTCCTCAACCTCAGGATTCCTGTCTGCTCCATAGAAGAAGATTTACTGTTATCTGCTCGCTGAAGTAAAGAAGTATAAAAGAAGAAGGTGTGTCTCTGTCATTTCGTAGCGACAGCGGTAGTTCCTCCTACATAAATTGGCGTAGTCGGCAGGATCCGAAACCTCGCCGCGATGGAACCGTCCAGCAGCGGGACATTACCGCCGACCCCAACTGTCATGATACCCATGGGGGCCACCCTAATGAACATTCCCAAGTTTGACGGGAAGAGTGTATCGATCGCGGACTGGACGGAACGAGTTCGTACTGCGGCCCGGTTATTCCAGGTACCGGTGACCCACCAAGCCGACCTGGCCTTCAACTCACTTGAAGGGGACGCGAGACAAGCAGTCTTGGTTTTACCGCTAGAACACAGTGACACGCTAGAAGCAATCATCAGCCGATTGGAATCCCTCTATGGAGATGTCACTTCAGCCGCCGACCTCCGGAAGAAATTTTATACCAGGGTACAGAGGAATGGGGAATCACTCCAGCAATTCGCTGTAGGATTACAAGGTATGTGGAGTTGACTAGTACGGAAAGATCCCGCGGGGTGCGCAGCCTAAACAGAGCCGGACCGAATAGTGCGAGACCAGTTTGTATCCGGGCTAGACAGCCGGACCCTGAGGCGCGCCGCGAGAGACCTCGTCCGGGTAACCCCCGCTGCCACGATGAGTGAGGTGTATACGAGAAGCGCTCGAAGCGGTGTTCACAGAATTCGCCCGGGATGTCAAGGAGGCTATTCGGGAATTGAAGACCGATGTCGCTCAATTAAGACTAATGGCCGATCGACCGGAACATCTTTCTCGTCCACCCCGATCGACACAAGGAGGGCCTTGACGCTGTTGGCAGTGTGATCAGCCGGGTCATTTCGCCAGAGATTGCAGGATGAGACACTACCCAACACGGGAACAGCCACCTTTAAACTAAGGTACCCCGCCGCTGAGGGCCAAGCTGCGGGCATTCCATCGAAGTGCCCAAAAGAAAGGGTGGAACTTTTGACAGGAAAATGCCCCATAGTTACAGCCATGATCGGGGGGGGGGGGGGTTAACGTTCCTTGCCTTATCGACACTGGGTCAGAGGTAACCACCATGGCTTATCAGTTGTTCCATGAACAGTTCCAAGGTCGACAGACTCTAGAAGCCCCTTGGATTGAACTTACGGCGGCTAATAGCCTGCCAATTCCCATTGCCGGTGTTACGTGGTTAGAATTAGAAGTATTTAATCGTAATTTTCCCCGTGCTGGTATTGTGGTAGTACATAATTGTGCAAGGCCGGGTATACCTGATATAATTGGCATGAATGTGTTGCAGGAAATACATGGTATGATGTTCAACGAGACGAGCGGTGCCCGGTGGGAGGAGCTGGCAACCGATCGGACCGCCCGGCAAGCTTTATTTCAGGTGCATCAAATCTGCCAACGACAGGCTGACTTGAAGACGCTACAGGGCCGAGTGGGGTAGGTGAGGGCCCCAGGTTAGGCGGTGCTGCAAGTACCACCTCTACAGGAAGTCGCCATTCCCCTCTCAGTAGGGACTCATCATCGCTTAAAGGATGCCATGGTCATGGTGGAACCCATGCGAAGTCTCAAGAGTACGCCACCCTGGGTGGTAGGAAGAACGGTGTGTCGGATAACCAAAGGAATGGCGACCGTCAGAGTGCTGAATCCGACCCAAGGGGTGATTGAGATACCGGCCGGCACAGTGCTAGCTAATGTTGAGATAGTGAGGCCCGAGGACGTGACGGACTCGGCCATGGCCGAAACGTTAAAAGAGACATCGTCGAGAGATGAAGGGAGTGAGGCCGACGTGAACGAGCAGACTGATCAACTGTGGCGCCAACTCGAACTGGACGTACTAGCCCCGGATACCAAGTCAGAGGAGCAACTGAGGACGCTTCTGCAATGCTTCGGCTGGGTTTTCGCTCAGCATGAAGAGGACTTTGGGTGAACCACTACCATCGAACATGGGATTCACACGGGGGCGGCGCCGCCCATCAGAGAGCCATATCGCAGTATACCCCCCGCGCTGTATCGAGAGGTAAAAGAGCTCCTCCATAAGATGTTAGACGGACAGGTGATTCAAGAGAGTCAGAGCCCATGGGCAGCCCCGATTGTGCTGGTAAGGAAGAAGGATGGGTCGCTCCGGTTTTGTGTGGATTACCGCAAGTTAAACGCCTGTACTCATGGGGATGCCTACCCACTGCCCCGAGTGGAAGAATCATCAACCGCCATGCAGGAGGCTCGGTACTACACGACGCTCGATTTATCAAGTGGGTACTGGCAGGTACCCATGAAGGAAGCGGATAAGGAGAAGACGGCGTTCATCACTCCCTCAGGCTTGTTCGAATTCAACCGGATGCCGTTCGGGCTAACAAATGCGCCCAGTACTTTCCAACGGCTAATGGAGCATCGTCTGGGAGATCTAAATTATGAGTCAGTCTTGATCTATTTGGACGATATTGTCATTTTTTCAAAGACCTTCCCAGAACACCTGCGGCATCTACAGGTCGTGTTGGAACGATTGGGAAGGTATGGACTCAAACTAAAACCCAGCAAATGCCGACTGGGCCGCCAGCAGATCAAATACTTAGGCCATGTCGTGAATGCAACAGGAATTGCACCTGACCCAGATAAGATTAAAGCCATACAGGAGTGGGCCATTCCGCAGAACACCACGGAAGTACGAGCCTATCTCGGGTTGGTCGGTTACTATCGGAGGTACATCCGAGACTTCTCCAAAATTGCAAGTCCTCTGAATCAGCTCCTCTGTGGACAACCCACCCAAAAGAAGGGGAGCCGAAGCCCCAGTGTAGTGGAACAATGGCAGGAGCCACAACAAGCGGCATTCGAAGCATTGAAGGCACGACTGGTGACCGCACCCATCCTCGCTTTTGCAGACTTCGCCCAACCATTCCGGCTGTACACTGACGCCAGCCTGAAGGGACTAGGAGCGGTCCTGGCCCAGCAGCAAGAGGACGTGGAACGCGTCATTGCCTATGGTAGTCGTAGTCTGCGACCGTCAGAACGCAATCCAACCAATTACAGCTCGTTCAGGCTCGAGTTATTGGCCATCGTGTGGGCTGTTACCGAACGGTTTGCCGAATATCTGGTCGGTAGTCAAGTGGAAATTTACACGGATAACAATCCCCTGGCGTATCTTGGAACGGCAAAACTGGGAGCGATGGAACAACGATGGATAGCCCGACTGGCTCGATTCAACTATACCATTCGTTACAAGCCCGGTAAGAACCATACCAACGCAGATGCACTCTCCCGACAGCCGTGTGAGACGCCGGTCGGAGAGGTGGACGAGGAACAAGAAGAAATAGAGATACCCCCATTACGTGTGGTTCATCCCCCACTGCAGCAGCAGCGGGTAGTGACAGCAATACAAGGGATTGAGGATCTTACTGAGATGTATGATAGGGCCGAGTGGAAGAAGCGGCAGCAGCAAGACCAGGACATCCAAACCATCGACAAGTGGGTGCGTTGGCAGGGAAGGCCCACGGCAGCGGAGCGAAGCAGGTTGTCAGCACCAGCTAAAGCATTGGTTCGGCAGTGAGAGCGACTGGAACACCATGATGGAGCATTGTACAGAAGAGTGTGGGCCCCACGGGAATCTCGCGACATATGGCAGTTGGTATTGCCCATCGCCGACGTCAAACCCGTGTGCAAGTGGATGCACGAGAACCGAGGTCATTTCACGGTGGAAAAGACTGTACAGATAATCCGGAATCACTTCTATGCTCCAATCTTGGAAAGAATAATGGAAGATGTCTACAAGGAATGCACAGAGTGTGTCCTGCACAAAGCGACGGAACAGCCGGAGAGGCCCATGACCATCGTGATGGGTGAGCCCCTAGAACTGCTGACGATAGACTTTTTAACAGTCCAAGAAGTTACCTCAGGGCACCGATATGCGTTAGTATGCTTGGACCATTTTTCAAAATTTGCCGTGGTGATTCCTACGGGGGACCAGACTGCGACGACTACCGCGGCTGCACTGTGGAAGCATGTCATCCTTCCGTATGGGTGCTCCAGAAGCATCTTGTCGGATCAAGGACCGAATTTTGAGTCTGATCTCTTCCAGGAGCTGTGTATCTTACATGGAATTCGGAAATCCAGAACGACCCCATATCACCCCCAAGGGAATGGGGCTTGCGAACGATTCAATCGCACCTTACTCGGCCTACTAAAGACCATCGGGCATGAACGACAGGAACAGTGGCCTGAATATGTGGACGACCTGGTATGGGTCTATAACAACACTGTGCATCGAACTACCGGGTATACACCATATCAATTAATGTTCGGCCGTCCAAGCCGAGTTCCTTTGGATCTTCTGTTAGAGACGCCGGAGGTGGAAGTCAATCGATCACCGTCACAATGGGTACAGGAATATCAATGACGGTTGAGGGCCGCGAAGGGCGAAATGGAGAGAGCTCGGCCCACAGAGAGCTTGCCCCTCGTGAAAGAACGCCAGCGAGCATTTCATACAGGGGATCGGGTGCTGTTGCGGAATCGCAGGGCGGCACGTGGCCATAAGCTGGAACCCCGATGGGAGAGGAAACCATATTTGGTGGTAAAACACGTTGACCCCGGGCTTCCTGTGTATGAAGTGAAACCAGAGGGTGACCAGGGACCGAGCAGAAGGCTGCATCGCAACCTGTTGCGCCCATGTACCTTTCTGACACCAGAATCTGTCACGTCATCAAGGCAAGAAGAACCGCAGAGTGCTCCGCCGACAAATATTGACGGAGATTGGAGGTTGGTGATTCCATCAGACGACCCTAGCGTACCCTGGGCATCATGACCGACAGGGACAGAGAACCCAACGGAGTGTGTGGAAACACCTGCAACGGAAGTGAATCGTGGACTGCGTTACCCCCAGAGGTGTACTCGCAACCGACAACCGGCCTATTTGCAAGACTATTAGGTTTAGTGCAGAGGACTGAACTTGATAACCAAGGGGGAAGTGTAAGGGTGCACTCGTACTTACCTCTCCCTGGGGGGCCAACCCAGGAATACGGGCTTGTCGGGTGGCTCAGAAGTCGGCTCCGGACGAAGGAGCGTCTTGGGCGTCATGGCAACGGCCGCACTGCTGACAGCCATGACGCATGCGCCCAGCGGCAAACAGGGCGAAGTCTCGCGCTGCGGGACTTGGAGGAGGAGAGAAGAAGAGGGACACGGCCGGATGACAGGGAGCGCGGCAAACGAGGGGGACGGAGCAAGCGAGTGGCGCGAAAAAGGAGTAGGACGGAGAGGTGACGAGAGACAACAGGAGAGGTTTAAGAGAGCAGGTGTCCGGACCGGAGAGAGAGACCGCCGAACAGGGGTCCGGACAGGGAAAGTGAGCTGCAAGGAAGGTCGCCGGGAGAGAGGAGGCAGGAGCCTGACAGAACGTGGACTCCCCACTGCAGCCTTGGAGACAGAGGACAAAAGAACAGCATGGGTATTGCTGCTACAACCCTTCAGAAGGACAGAGGACCGGCCGGAGCACAAGGAGTGTGCCAACAGCCACAGGTACCGTGCCCAGACCTTAAGACCCCTGACCAAGAGCTAGAGTCCTGTCTTAAAGAAAGTGCCCTTGCCCTAGTCAGTGACTGTTTCCTGGAGTGACGTCCCTCGCTAACTACCGCCACTGTACGCCCAGAAGACTAGTCCCAATAGGAACAAACAACTCATCCTGAGCTGGGCCCAAAGGCAGGGCGGACTTGCTAGATTATTAACCGCGCCAGTGTCCCTGCGTGTCCTCCAGAGTAAAGCACTGCATGTAACCCTTGCATGGAACTGTTGTTGATAAAGCACCGCATGTAACTCTTGCATGGCATTGTTGTTGATGAATCTTGCTGGAACAGGAGCAGGCAGAAGGAACGGCCAAGTTGACAGAACTTTATCGGACTATTAGCTGGACTTCGTGTAAACCTTAGCGTTAGCCCGCCAGAAGGTGTGTCTCTGTTATTTCGTAGCGACAGCGGTAGTTCCTCCTACACGCAGGCCGCAGATGACAGCCCCAGGGGCCGCATGCGGCCCGCGTACTTGAGACCCCTGGTGTATATGTACATGTTTCAATACTGCGTTAGCCACAAGGTCATGAATATCTCATGACCCACCTTTAAACATGAACCTAACTTCTGTATGTTTCCTGAAGAGAGACATTTTATTTTTTTTCGGCCTGTGATTGGCTGCAGCGGCAGCCTGTGATTGGCTGCAGCAGCCGCGGCATGCTTTTTATTGATTGGCTGCAGCGGCCGTGGCAGCCTGTGATTGGCTGCAGAGGCCACGGCAGCCTGTGATTGGCTGCAGAGGCGGTCACGTGACGTGCGTGACCACCACTACAGCCTGTAATTGGCTGCAGCGGTGACATGGATGAAACGTCATTGCTGGAGGCCGGACAGGAGGAATGTAAGTATGAACGTATTTTTTTTTATCACATTAAAATTTTATTTTCCGCGCGCCGAGCATGGTACTGTCAAGGTTGCTGAAAGAGTTAGTGCAGCCCATTAACTCTTTCAGCACCCTGGACAGTACCATGCTCGGCGCACGGAAATTTCAGGTTCGGTCAGAACTAGTTCGGTCCGAATCGAACTTTTTCGTGAAATCCGGCGAACCAGCCGAACCGAACTTTTCATAAGTTCGCTCATCTCTACATGGAATGTATTATGACTTTAGCAAGACCCATGTTTGATGTCCTCCTATAACTCCTCCGTGTCACACATGCCAAGATTCCTTACACGTTATCCCATAGCCTCTCATGGTTGTGTCCTCCTAGACCCTGGACCTTGTTTGTTCTGCATAGAGGCTGAACATTTCTCAGTGGTCCATGACTATTTTTTGGTGGGATAACAGGGAACGATGGTTTCCCACAGTTCAAGCAGAAGACACCTGCTATATGATATGTTCACCAGTGAGGCAAATCCAAGTTGGGAAGGAGGTAATTGCATGTTACTTGTGGCCATTAGGAGGAGATAAACTCAAAGAGGGAGGACATCAATTGTGAGTCTAAGAAGTTTATTGTGTAAAAAATGGCTTTCAGACCAAAGGCCTAATCCCTGCCCTCCTGGAGTCGGCCATTTGCTTTACACCACATCAGGGACCTGGTATAATGGAAATGGCCTTCTCCTGTGACATAGGAGGGCAGTGTTTTCTTTCTCTTTCACCAGCAGAGATGACCATAGCCGAGCTGTGATCTCCATAGTCCGATCAGTGGAGGAGCGACCTGCATGATACCGGGACGTCGTGGAGAACATCTGGGATTGGACATCTTCTTATAACTTACTATTCCATATAATGTCGTAGCTATCAGTAAGATGTTAGTTAGTTAGTTGCATTACAAGCTCTGATCCTGGGTTCTCGGACTGATCGCCTTTTCTCGGGGTCAACTAGGAATTTTCCCCTGTGGCACAAATTGGCTAAACGTGCGCAGGGTTTTTGCCTTCTTCTGGATCAATAGCTTTAGTTAGGAATTTTATTTAAATAAATTGTGTTTAAAAATGAAAGCTCTGTCTCCTCGTCATTTCTCAATATTATATAGCAGTCAGGTATTAGTTTATATTATGGGAGGTTATTATGGTTATTTTGCTGCTGATAATCCAATATGGTTGATTCCATGAAGCATTGGATAATATACACATACAGAAGAGAAATACATCATATGAGCCATATACATTTTACTACTATAAAGGAACACTAAGGATCGATGGCACACTATGCGTATTACGTACGTTTTTGGAGAGCGGATATGCGTGCAGAGTAATAAAGTACCAGCATATTCAATGAGATTCCAAGAAATCTCATGTACACGGTACGGTATTTCTCGGGACTGAAATTGACCTGTGGTGTATTGTTTAGAATCCGCATCATGTCATTTTATCTTGCGTTTCCGCTTGCAAATTCTATCTGTCTAGTGCAGAGGAAAATCGCACCAAAATTTCTCAGCATGAAAAGGCACCGAAAAACTAATCAAATGGGAGAAAACGCACTGAAAAACGCATCACCTTCAGGTGTGTTTTTTTCCTGAGGTTTTGCTGTGTGTTTTCCACAGTAAAATACACAACGTGTGCATGTAGCCGAAAGGTAAAAAATACATAAAAATCAAAACAATCCACTTGGTCCTGTTTTGCCTGAGAAATTCTTCTGTGTGGGTCCTAGATCAGCCATTTTCCCCCATCCCTTACTAAGCCACACCCCTCAGCCGTCGGCCAGCGAAAATGGAAGAGATTGGAAGGAACATGAAGAGGTTGTCGATGTTGCTGAGAACCCCAGTGATCAGATGTAATCTATGAAAGGCTTTATTTCGCTGCAGTGCCACCACAGGGTTAAAGGTTAACTAAACGTTTGAAAAACTTCTGACATGTCATAGTGACATGTCAGAAGTTTTGATTGGTGGGGGTTCGAGCACTGAGACCCCCACCAATCGCTAGAACGAAGCAGCAGAAGCCCTCGTGTGAGCGCTCAGCTGCTTCGTGTCTGTTCGGCTTTTTCCGGGAAAGCCGATGTATCGGAGTACGGGCTCATAGACTTTTTATTGAGTCCGTACACCGATACATTTATTTCTGGAAAAAGCCGAACAGACATGAAGCGTCTGAGCGCTCACACAAGCGCTTCAGCTGCTTCGTTCTAGCGATTGGAGGGGGTCTCAGTGCTTGGACCCCCAGCAATCAAAACTTCTGACATGTCACTATGACATGTCAGAAGTTTGTCAAACGTTTAAGTTACCCTTTAATGCAATGACTTACACAGTTCAAAACTATGGGCTTTCGGTATAATGCGAGAACGCGCTGATCCTCCAAATTCTAGTTATTGCATTTTCTCACCATTTTCACAGCCATACAAAATCTGTGCAGCATTTTGATATTTGTCACTATTAAATTTGCTGGTCATTAAAGGGCCATACCCTACAAGATAACTGCTACAATGGGAATTATGTTCTTTATAGAAAATCACTCCCACTTTTGCAGATGTCATTAGTGCATTGTTGCATTAGTATATTCTCATAAACCTACCGTTAAATCAGGTGCGACCGAATAAAAATATAAAGCAAGTCCTAAACCTGTAACAACCAATAAAACACTTTTTAATAAATGGGAACGGACTGTTTTAGCAACACGACCAATACTTCTTAATTATTTTAAAGAAAAGCCCTCTTTGGCGCAACAGAGGGAATCATCTCACAATAAATAGGAGAGGCAGGAAAGTGAGAGGTGTACACTCCCCTGGCGGTATTGTGTTGGGGGACGCGACAACCTGGTAGTCAAAAATATGTCTATATAGTCCAAGTGCTGGTTCGGGGCACTACTAGCCACTAGTGTCCCAGGCAGAGAATAATCAGTATCGAATGCTGAGATGCACTAGGATATTCTGGGGGGCCAACCCAGGAATACGGGCTTGTCGGGTGGCTCAGAAGTCGGCTCCGGACGAAGGAGCGTCTTGGGCGTCATGGCAACGGCCGCACTGCTGACAGCCATGACGCATGCGCCCAGCGGCAAACAGGGCGAAGTCTCGCGCTGCGGGACTTGGAGGAGGAGAGAAGAAGAGGGACACGGCCGGATGACAGGGAGCGCGGCAAACGAGGGGGACGGAGCAAGCGAGTGGCGCGAAAAAGGAGTAGGACGGAGAGGTGACGAGAGACAACAGGAGAGGTTTAAGAGAGCAGGTGTCCGGACCGGAGAGAGAGACCGCCGAACAGGGGTCCGGACAGGGAAAGTGAGCTGCAAGGAAGGTCGCCGGGAGAGAGGAGGCAGGAGCCTGACAGAACGTGGACTCCCCACTGCAGCCTTGGAGACAGAGGACAAAAGAACAGCATGGGTATTGCTGCTACAACCCTTCAGAAGGACAGAGGACCGGCCGGAGCACAAGGAGTGTGCCAACAGCCACAGGTACCGTGCCCAGACCTTAAGACCCCTGACCAAGAGCTAGAGTCCTGTCTTAAAGAAAGTGCCCTTGCCCTAGTCAGTGACTGTTTCCTGGAGTGACGTCCCTCGCTAACTACCGCCACTGTACGCCCAGAAGACTAGTCCCAATAGGAACAAACAACTCATCCTGAGCTGGGCCCAAAGGCAGGGCGGACTTGCTAGATTATTAACCGCGCCAGTGTCCCTGCGTGTCCTCCAGAGTAAAGCACTGCATGTAACCCTTGCATGGAACTGTTGTTGATAAAGCACCGCATGTAACTCTTGCATGGCATTGTTGTTGATGAATCTTGCTGGAACAGGAGCAGGCAGAAGGAACGGCCAAGTTGACAGAACTTTATCGGACTATTAGCTGGACTTCGTGTAAACCTTAGCGTTAGCCCGCCAGAAGGTGTGTCTCTGTTATTTCGTAGCGACAGCGGTAGTTCCTCCTACACGCAGGCCGCAGATGACAGCCCCAGGGGCCGCATGCGGCCCGCGTACTTGAGACCCCTGGTGTATATGTACATGTTTCAATACTGCGTTAGCCACAAGGTCATGAATATCTCATGACCCACCTTTAAACATGAACCTAACTTCTGTATGTTTCCTGAAGAGAGACATTTTATTTTTTTTCGGCCTGTGATTGGCTGCAGCGGCAGCCTGTGATTGGCTGCAGCAGCCGCGGCATGCTTTTTATTGATTGGCTGCAGCGGCCGTGGCAGCCTGTGATTGGCTGCAGAGGCCACGGCAGCCTGTGATTGGCTGCAGAGGCGGTCACGTGACGTGCGTGACCACCACTACAGCCTGTAATTGGCTGCAGCGGTGACATGGATGAAACGTCATTGCTGGAGGCCGGACAGGAGGAATGTAAGTATGAACGTATATTTTTTTTTATCACATTAAAATTTTATTTTCCGTGCGCCGAGCATGGTACTGTCAAGGTTGCTGAAAGAGTTAGTGCAGCCCATTAACTCTTTCAGCACCCTGGACAGTACCATGCTCGGCGCACGGAAATTTCAGGTTCGGTCAGAACTAGTTCGGTCCGAATCGAACTTTTTCGTGAAATCCGGCGAACCAGCCGAACCGAACTTTTCATAAGTTCGCTCATCTCTACATGGAATGTATTATGACTTTAGCAAGACCCATGTTTGATGTCCTCCTATAACTCCTCCGTGTCACACATGCCAAGATTCCTTACACGTTATCCCATAGCCTCTCATGGTTGTGTCCTCCTAGACCCTGGACCTTGTTTGTTCTGCATAGAGGCTGAACATTTCTCAGTGGTCCATGACTATTTTTTGGTGGGATAACAGGGAACGATGGTTTCCCACAGTTCAAGCAGAAGACACCTGCTATATGATATGTTCACCAGTGAGGCAAATCCAAGCTGGGAAGGAGGTAATTGCATGTTACTTGTGGCCATTAGGAGGAGATAAACTCAAAGAGGGAGGACATCAATTGTGAGTCTAAGAAGTTTATTGTGTAAAAAATGGCTTTCAGACCAAAGGCCTAATCCCTGCCCTCCTGGAGTCGGCCATTTGCTTTACACCACATCAGGGACCTGGTATAATGGAAATGGCCTTCTCCTGTGACATAGGAGGGCAGTGTTTTCTTTCTCTTTCACCAGCAGAGATGACCATAGCCGAGCTGTGATCTCCATAGTCCGATCAGTGGAGGAGCGACCTGCATGATACCGGGACGTCGTGGAGAACATCTGGGATTGGACATCTTCTTATAACTTACTATTCCATATAATGTCGTAGCTATCAGTAAGATGTTAGTTAGTTAGTTGCATTACAAGCTCTGATCCTGGGTTCTCGGACTGATCGCCTTTTCTCGGGGTCAACTAGGAATTTTCCCCTGTGGCACAAATTGGCTAAACGTGCGCAGGGTTTTTGCCTTCTTCTGGATCAATAGCTTTAGTTAGGAATTTTATTTAAATAAATTGTGTTTAAAAATGAAAGCTCTGTCTCCTCGTCATTTCTCAATATTATATAGCAGTCAGGTATTAGTTTATATTATGGGAGGTTATTATGGTTATTTTGCTGCTGATAATCCAATATGGTTGATTCCATGAAGCATTGGATAATATACACATACAGAAGAGAAATACATCATATGAGCCATATACATTTTACTACTATAAAGGAACACTAAGGATCGATGGCACACTATGCGTATTACGTACGTTTTTGGAGAGCGGATATGCGTGCAGAGTAATAAAGTACCAGCATATTCAATGAGATTCCAAGAAATCTCATGTACACGGTACGGTATTTCTCGGGACTGAAATTGACCTGTGGTGTATTGTTTAGAATCCGCATCATGTCATTTTATCTTGCGTTTCCGCTTGCAAATTCTATCTGTCTAGTGCAGAGGAAAATCGCACCAAAATTTCTCAGCATGAAAAGGCACCGAAAAACTAATCAAATGGGAGAAAACGCACTGAAAAACGCATCACCTTCAGGTGTGTTTTTTTCCTGAGGTTTTGCTGTGTGTTTTCCACAGTAAAATACACAACGTGTGCATGTAGCCGAAAGGTAAAAAATACATAAAAATCAAAACAATCCACTTGGTCCTGTTTTGCCTGAGAAATTCTTCTGTGTGGGTCCTAGATCAGCCATTTTCCCCCATCCCTTACTAAGCCACACCCCTCAGCCGTCGGCCAGCGAAAATGGAAGAGATTGGAAGGAACATGAAGAGGTTGTCGATGTTGCTGAGAACCCCAGTGATCAGATGTAATCTATGAAAGGCTTTATTTCGCTGCAGTGCCACCACAGGGTTAAAGGTTAACTAAACGTTTGAAAAACTTCTGACATGTCATAGTGACATGTCAGAAGTTTTGATTGGTGGGGGTTCGAGCACTGAGACCCCCACCAATCGCTAGAACGAAGCAGCAGAAGCCCTCGTGTGAGCGCTCAGCTGCTTCGTGTCTGTTCGGCTTTTTCCGGGAAAGCCGATGTATCGGAGTACGGGCTCATAGACTTTTTATTGAGTCCGTACACCGATACATTTATTTCTGGAAAAAGCCGAACAGACATGAAGCGTCTGAGCGCTCACACAAGCGCTTCAGCTGCTTCGTTCTAGCGATTGGAGGGGGTCTCAGTGCTTGGACCCCCAGCAATCAAAACTTCTGACATGTCACTATGACATGTCAGAAGTTTGTCAAACGTTTAAGTTACCCTTTAATGCAATGACTTACACAGTTCAAAACTATGGGCTTTCGGTATAATGCGAGAACGCGCTGATCCTCCAAATTCTAGTTATTGCATTTTCTCACCATTTTCACAGCCATACAAAATCTGTGCAGCATTTTGATATTTGTCACTATTAAATTTGCTGGTCATTAAAGGGCCATACCCTACAAGATAACTGCTACAATGGGAATTATGTTCTTTATAGAAAATCACTCCCACTTTTGCAGATGTCATTAGTGTATTGTTGCATTAGTATATTCTCATAAACCTACCGTTAAATCAGGTGCGACCGAATAAAAATATAAAGCAAGTCCTAAACCTGTAACAACCAATAAAACACTTTTTAATAAATGGGAACGGACTGTTTTAGCAACACGACCAATACTTCTTAATTATTTTAAAGAAAAGCCCTCTTTGGCGCAACAGAGGGAATCATCTCACAATAAATAGGAGAGGCAGGAAAGTGAGAGGTGTACACTCCCCTGGCGGTATTGTGTTGGGGGACGCGACAACCTGGTAGTCAAAAATATGTCTATATAGTCCAAGTGCTGGTTCGGGGCACTACTAGCCACTAGTGTCCCAGGCAGAGAATAATCAGTATCGAATGCTGAGATGCACTAGGATATTCTGACTGCAAGACGGTGAAAAATTACCCTTTTCGAAGGCGCTGTTTCCTTTGCGGTATTAAGGATGATCCTCTGGAGTCATGCAAATGTTAACCTTTTATTAATATCGTAACATGCAACATGTTTCAGAGCCGAACCGGCTCCTTCATCGACATTTGACCTATACTTATGTCATAGACGGGAAGCGGGAGTATGGAGCAGGCTCACGGCTCCATCATCTAAGCTGTTAGAAAGAGAGAGGCGGCCATCGGGTGCAGATCGTCATCATGGCAGCCTGGGGGCCAAATGAAGGCCTCCATGTCTGCCATCTTTGTACTCATATTAAGCTCTGCCTGCAACAGCGTTTAATAAAATCCTATGAAAATCAAGTTTTACTGCAATACGTTATGATTGCACTATATCATGCAAACGATCCAATGATCACTGGTTCAAGCCCCTAGGGGGATTAAAGTAAAAAAACGGTTAAAGTTTTTTTATGTCCAAAAAAGTTATTCAAAATTTAAAAAAAGCCATGTAAAAAATAAATTATAAAAACACAGCTGGTATTACCACCATCTGTAAAAGTTCGAACTATTACAATTTCACGTTACTTAATCAGCAGGGTGAACGCTGTAAAAAGACAAAAATGCCAGAATAGCTGGTTTTTGTCACCTCATCTTCCACAAAAAAATGGAAAAAAAGTGATCAAAAGATTTATGTACCCTACACTGGTACCAATAAAAACTATAGCTCGTTCTGCAAATAATAAGCCCTCACATTGTTTAATTGATGGAAAAATAAAAAAGTTATGGCTCTCATAACATAGCAACACAAAAAAGCAGTTGGAGGAGGATTGCCTCACTATACTGAACTGCTGCTTCAGACCTCAACACTAACCAGGAGGCTTCACCTGCTTCTGGGATACAGGTGGCGTACCACACCAGCCTCCCCCATCCCTGCCTCCAGCGTGCAGCTTTCTAGTCCTGCATGTTAGGGGGTAAGTGTAACTGCCCCCGTTTTCCCAACTGGGGGGTACCCCAAGAGGACCCTTGTTAACACGCCTGCTCGGCTTGGCATTCCTTACAGTGGGCAACCCCTGCCCTTTCCTGTCCACAGGAGTATCTTTTCCTGCCTAGACCTGCTTGAGTGCCGCATCTAGTCTCTACGCAGGCCTTCATACGCTACACGGCTGCCTTGCCTTCTAGACACTGGGGTACCCTCCCACCGCTTAGATCATTGCTTCGCTCAGGCTGATCTCACTTCCACGTATTTGTTGAATCTTTGCTAGCAAATGTGATTGGAGCGTGGCCTTCCCATCCCCGGCTCCCTCAGAGACATATACAAAGCAAGATGGTGAAAATTGGTCAGGCTAAACACTGAGACTCACCCCCAATGATCTACATCTTCCACTAAACGGTCATTGCTGCCTAACGATCATCGTGACACTTCTGATGCTGAAAGTTACATGGAGGAAGAAGTGGCACCTGACCCACCTTCTATGATCTCCATTTCTACTAAAGGCTTGCAAAAGATTATCGAGAAAGCCCTACAACCTGTAATGCGAGAACTTGACGATATTAAGCAGGAAGTCCACCACATTGGAGCTAGAGTTGAGTTACTTGAAGAAACCCAAACTGCTCTTCTTACTCACGGAGATGCGACCTCCTTGGCACGTCAGGCTTGTCCAAACTCATCTGAATTCTCTTCACACCTATCTGGAAGATCAGGATAATAGGGGAGGCGCAATAATCTGCGGATAAGGGGAATGCCGGAAAACTTCCCTCCAGACTTTGTCCTCAGCCCTGATTCACCCCCAGACCTACAGATTGAAAGAGCTCATAGGGCTCTAGTCCAAAACCCAAAGAAGGTGAACCACCAAAGGATATTGTATGCAAGCTACTGTCTTTTCCTGTCAAAGAAGCGGTACTCCGCAAGACACGCGATATACCTGACCTTATGTTTGAGGGTCATAAAATGACTTTTTTTCAGGATATTTCCCCGACCACCCTATCCAAACGTAGGTCTCTTGGGATCGTCACGGATCGTCTCCGATCTCTAGAAATACCGTAGAAATGGCTCTTCCCTTTTGGACTATCCTATCATTTCCAAGGTCGGTTGTCCATTGTTCATTCAGCGGAAGACCTAGAGAATGCTTGCCCTCCACTAGACCTCGACCATACCGCCATCCCCTTTTGGAAACCTTACACAGATGTAGCCTCTCTTCCCTCTCTGCCTAAGCCTGATGTCTGGCTGAATCCCAGACCCCGTCCGACTAAGAAGAGACCAGCAAATAATCCTCTCTGACAGACTTGCGGCCCTGCTTAGGATTGTGTTTTATTTGCATCCATTCTATGTCTGTCTAGAGATATGTTTGTGTACAGGTTTATTGTCTTTACTTTTTCTCTTTAGGTGGTTTAAAATCTGTGCTTTAAAAATGTTTAGCTACAGTCTGCCTTGAATTTTTGTTGTTTGGGTGCCGGGATGAGGGGTGCATATTCTTATTCACTCGTTCACTCTTCTCTCCGCCGCCACGCCTCTCTGTCAGTCAGTGCTTAACTGACTAATACCGCACTGTGGATCAGTGCAAATATCTTTACTACAGCATTTGAAAACAATTACTTCTTATTGTTCTCTTTTCTGTGTTTCTCATCTTTTCTTTCTTTCTCTCTTCATACTGGTGCATTTATGTCACGTATTCAGGGTACGACATTGAATGTCAAGGGCTTCAACTCCCCTACTGAACGCTCCCAGGTCAAACACTCCCTTAAAAAAATGGATTCGTCTGTGCTGCTGCTACAGGAAACCCACTTGAAAGGTAAAATTCCAAACCTTCCTAAATGACCTTACACTACATGGTTCCATTCATGCAATGATAGTGGCAAACGTAACTGTGTCAGTATAGCTCTACGGTCTGACATTCCCTTTGAATTTGTCTCCCAGATTGCTGATGGCGCAGGCCGCTTTCGTTTCATAAAAGGTAAAGTGGCGAACACCCTGACTACCATTGGGAATATTTAAGCCTGAACTCGGGCCAGATTCCTTGGCTATCTGCGACTCTAGACAAGTTTTCTCAGTTCTCTGAGGGCCTAACGTTTCTGGGAGGGGACTTCAACATTGTGCTTGAGCCCCTTCTGGACTCCTCCACGGGAACCTCTGCTCACAGCTACTCAGCTCTGAGGAAAATCCGTAGACTCCTCACATCTTTAAGATTGATGGATGTGTGGAGATTCTTCCACCCCACGGATAGGGACTATACCTTCTACTCCCACCCCCATCATTCTTACCAAAGACTACATTACCTGCTCATCATGGATAGCCAACTCCCTTTAATAGATTCCCCCTCTATAGGCAACATTCTCCTGTCTGACCATGCCCCAATGTCCATGTTTCTCAACATACAATACACAGCCTTTTGCCTAGGCAATATAACTGGAGACTTAATGAAACTCTCCTCTACTCGTCGCGCAATAAGCAGCGAGTTGAGGCGGCGCTGAAGACCTACTTTGTTGAGAATAATACGCAGGATGTCTCCACTAGCACTATCTGAGAAGCCCATCAGCCAGTGATCAGAGGAGTACTCATAATCATGGGTTCGTTTATGAAGAGAGAGAGGAACCGAGAGATTTATGACCTTCTTTCCCGAATATCTGACCTTGAAAACCAGCATAAACGGTCCGCGGCTCAAGGTGTTCTCTCCTCGCTTATACTTTCCAGAGAAATACTCAAACAATGTTTGAATTTGCGCACGGCAAAGGCATATACCTCTGCTGCTCACAAACACTACATGCATGGTGATAAGGGGAGCAAACTCATGGCTTATCTAGCTAAAAAGAGAAGACAGCAGAACTATATCCCCAAAATCAGGTCTCCTACTGGAGCTGTACTTGAGGATACCAATGACATTGCGGCTGAGTTTTGCTCCTATCAAATACTGTATGACCTACGTCCTGGAGAGACACCCAAGGAGCGTGCGGACAGAACTGAGCTGATTGAATCTTTCCTTGACTCCCTCTTTCTTCGTACCTTAACTGCTACGCAAAAAACCCAACTAGAATCCCCTTTTACACTTAAAGAAATCCGTGATGCGCTCTCCAGTATGTCCTATAGTAAGTCCCCAGGTCCTGACGGTTTTCCGGCCTCATACTATAAACAGTTTGGAGACGTCCTGCTGCCATTCTTCCTCAGAGTATGTAACTCTCTTAACGCTTCTCAACATTTCTCTCCTTCAGCGCTTGAAGCACATATTTCGGTATTCCCCTTCGCTATGCGGTAGTTATCGCCCTATATCACTTTTGAATGTGGATGTTAAATTATATGCCAAAATCATAGCTAACAGGATGCAATCCTTACTCTCATTCCTAATTGACCCAGTGCAGATGGGTTTTGTTAAGGGGAGAGAAGGTAAACACAACACTACGCGAGTTCTCCATCTGATCCAGTACACCAGGTCAAGAAATATCCCTTTTGTTCAGTTGTCTACTGATGCAGAGAAAGCTTTCAACTGGGTGGACTGGACCTTTATGGTCAAGTCGCTTTCCCGTTTCGGCTTTCAACAACTCTTCGTTCACAAAATCCTGTCTCTGTACACTTCCCCACATGCTAAGGATTGAGTAAATGGCCACCTATCGAGGCCTTTCCAGATCATGAATGGAACAAGACAGGGTTGTCCACTCTCTCCCCTCCTTTTTGTCCTCACAATTGAGACTTTGATCCAGAGTCTGCGTCAGGAGCCACTTCTGTCGGGGGTCGCCATTGGTGACAGAGTGCATTGCACAGCGGCATTTGCCGATGACTTGCTTATTTTCATCACCAATCCCTCCACAGCCCTACCCCGATTTCAAGAGATGTTTATCCATTTTGGTGACTTATCCAATTTCAAAATTATTTCTAGCAAATCCGAGGGACTATGTGTCTCCTGCACTCCGGCTCTATTAAAGTCTCTGAAACTCAGCTCCCCCTTCCTACTGCGTTCAGATAGTATAAAATACCTAGGAATTAATTTAACTCCCTCACTTGAACACTGGTATCAATACAATCACACACCTTTACTCTCCGAGATTAAAGCCACTATCCTGTCTTGGCATATCCCATATATTTCATGGATTGGTAGAACCAACATACTTAAAATTATTATTCTCCCCAAACTCCTTTATCTATTCCAAACTCTCCCGATTCCCCTCCCTAGAGCCTTTTTTGCTACCATTAGACAACAGTTTTCTAAATACATTTGGAATAATATTAAACCCAGAATAGCATTTCACACTCTTATTCGTACAAAACGTTCAGGGGGAGAGGGCTTCCGGATATTGAATCCGAATACCACTCCGTACAATTAGCCAGGATAACTGAGTGGTTTGATAATGCCTCAATTAGACTTGTGGTTCTCGTGGAGGAGGCCACCATAGGCATGTCCCTTACCTCCCTTCTGTGGCTTAACAAACCCAACGCAGCCCTTTTTAAGTCACGCAACTCCCTTACCTCTGCTTCATATCAAACATGGATGAAAGGTGAGCGGATGAAATCTCTGCACAAAATTTTGTCTCCCCTGATGACGGTTCGTGACCTTGTGCAGTCGCAGACAGAGGTTTCGAGACTGTTCTTCCCTGCCTGGAAAGGCATCCTGCAGCACGTACGATTCCATATTGACTAACGGGGCTGTTCCTACCCTCACTGAATTGCAGGCTCAACCTGGTTTCTCGTCTGTCAATTTTCTCACTTACACTCACCTCAAAAGGTGTTACCTGGGAGCGTTTATTACACGATATTATAATAATCTCATTAAGATGAATTCGTCCATACAGCCCTCTTTTCTTAAAGCTTGGGAGTTGGAACTTAAGACTACTTTTTCTGACGAGGACACCAGGGCAGTTTTTCGAAACTCCCTTGGTACCTCAAGAATCCTCATACAAACTGACATCTAGGTGGTACAAGACTCCCTGGGTATTGCATAAAATGTGTAACGAAATTTCCCCAGATTGTTGGAGGTGTCATAAAAACCCGGGAACATATTTACATTTGTGGTGGGAGTGTGAGAAAATCTCCCCCTTTTGGGCCGAGATACAAACTGTCCTCAATACTATAACTCATTCCTCTATTGTCATTTCCCCTCGTGTAGTGTTCCTAAACCTATGGCCAACATTCCCTGGGGGGGCCCCCAGGGAGCTATGGTTACATCTCTTCGCGGCGGCCAAATCTCTATTACTGTTGTATTGGAAGACCGAGGTTGTGCCACGAATAAGTCATTGGCTTAGGATGGAGCCCAGCTGGCGAGAATGGAGGAGCTCTCGCATCTTGAGTATCACTCTCATGCCAAGTACCGAAAGATCTGGGCACCCTGGTTTGAATTCTGCAAAAATGACTCCTTTCAACACCTCTGGGGTGCAGACTCCCACTGCATTGGATAAGGACGATTGTTATTCTAGTTTGGGACTACTTTCTAAACTTTCCCGAAAGGTCTGATGTCCTTGGAGACCTCTCTCCTTGCACGTTTCTTTTCCCTCCTTTTCTATCCCCTCCTTCTTTACCCCCTTCCCCTTGACGTTGGTGCAAGTGGTGTGAACATACGCCAGGAAGCTCATACTTCCTTATTGTTCGGTTTGTATAATATGTTCTGTTTAATATTGAGATAACGCATTGTACATACGTGTCTTCTTATTGTGAATTCTAACAATTACTCGTATATTGTATGTACTGTGGCGCTTATGCATATTGTAATTCGCATTTTGCCTTTCTGTAAAACCTCAATAAAATGTTATTTTCCCAAAAAAAACAAAAAAAAAACTATACGTATGTGGTATTACCGTAATCGTACCAACCCACAGAATAAAGGTAATTATTATTTATGCCGCATGGTAAACAGCATAGAACAATGGCGGAATTGCTGTGTTTTTTTCTATTCCCCTCCAATAAAAGTTAATCAAAAAATGATATGTATCCGAAATTATGCCATTAAAAAATACAACTAATGCCGCAAAAAAAAAGTCCTCGGCTATGTCGATGCAAAAATAAGAAAGTTATAGCTCTTTAAATGCGTCGATGGAAAAACGAAAAAAATTGTTTGGAAATTAAGGCCTAAAATAGGCTGGTCACTAAGGAGTTAAAGCCCAAAATAACTATTTCCTGAAAGGATAAAGGACTTGAGATGAGAAAACCTATTCGACAAATATCAAATTAGGTCCAAATTTTCCAAAAGCTTAAAATTCGTCGAAATGTGAAAGTTCTGGTGTTCGCAGTGCAAGAATTGTCAAAATGGTGGCCACCGGTGAGCGCTCTCCGTCAATTTGCCAATTATATAAAAAAAAGAGGGGAGAAGAGGATTAAAAAAACGAAACATACTCACCACCTTCCCTGGTCTCCTGACGTGTCCCTGCCGGAAAGTGAGATGACGTAGCTGTGATCGCTGCAGCCAATCCCAGGCCACAGTGATCACATGGGACAGCTACGTCATCTCACCTGCCGGTAGCGACGTGTCGCTACTGTAGTACAGCGTATGTATTGAGTGTGTTTGTTTTTATTTTTGTGAAATCGCATGTACCCTGATTGCCTTGTTTGACCCTCTGATGTCTTCAAGGACTGTAACCAACTTAGATTCAGTCCTAGAAGACGTTAAATAGTCTGATAGGCCTATCGGGGGACTTGCGATTCGCAAAACGAATTTGGACCGAAACGAACGGCCGATTTAAAAGAAAATTTGCTAATCGCTATTAAGGACTCTGCACTGCAAGGCAGCAATGCTAACCAATCTGCACTGTGATATTGTAAATACTTATTATTAACACTATAGCAGGAGATGTCACTTTTGGTCATATTTGTGACATCATCAGATAAAATACAGGAGGCCATTGTTACCTCACTGCATGATGTCATAAAGACTGTGACTCTATAAGAACTGGGGTTTAGGAGGGGCGACTGCTCAGTCCAGGATATGAAGATAAGCAGGCACAAGATACTTCACCATGAGGATCTCACAGAGAATAGCGGAAGCTTCTGATGTTTGTGAAGTCACCAGTCGGGATCCGGAACAATAGAAGAGGAGAACTTCATGCACGAGCCGCATGGCAGGGGAAGAACAACAGGAAAACCGGGGGGCTTTGGCTTACATACACGGTGATAGGAGGTTCAGTCATTTACTTTCAGGTTTTGGGACCAAGAAGAAAAACAGTAATGTAGAGGAAAATCTGCCGCCATGATGCCAGCAATCTCCAAACATTGAAGGTATGTACATAATATATATGTTCATTTAATCTGAAAATGTGGGATATTTGAGAATTTGGGGGTTTGTTATACATTATGGCCCATATTTACTTAGCAGTTTATGTCAGTTTATTTTGTAAGCTTAACCAAATAAAGTTGCATGACTCAAATAAGTCGAGTCGCTTCTCCCCTTATGTAAATCTACCCTCCCAAAGCAGACACTGAAACAGAGTTGGATTTTAATGGCCACAGCAGCCGTTTATTATTTAAATAACAATAACTTTAAATACCATAATTTTTGAATCCCCAAAAAAGGGGATACATCATAACAACAAATAACCCACTGCGACCCTATCAGGGTCATAACATTATAAACCAACCAGAATGACAGGGGCAAGTCCTTGAAGCCACCGATACTTAATTTTGGCCATCTGCCCACAAATACCTTACCCCCAGCCGTAACCCGGCCCAGGAGCACCAAATTACCTTTTTGCAGATGACCACCATATATATATAAATATATATAACCCAGCTTTCAAAAGGGGTAACACCCTAAGAAGCCGACAAATTGGGGGTGCATCCCGTGATGCATTCCCCCCCACCACTTTTTACGACCTACTTCAAGGACTCCCCCCCGCCAAAGCGAAACAGGCCTTGACCACCTCACGCCTGCGAGCTCCTCCACACTCCCACCGCTCGCTCAATTCCATCGGTCAAAGCCAGACTCCACATATCCATCCCCACCTCATTGAGGTGCACACCGTCCTCTCTCCAGTAGCTGCCTGTCCCAGCCTCCAGATCCCAGTGGCGCACCGCAACCCCACCATTACGCGTCACGAAGCTCGATATGGCCCTATTAGCCTTAATGCGAGCCTTGTTAATTTTTCCCACAGAACGGGCCATCCGCCAGTTCTTCCTAGGGACCATCTCGGACCACACCGTCACCAATTTAGGATAAGTTGCCCATAAGCAGAGCAAATCATGCTTGACGTCCCGTACCAACTCCCGGAAAGGGCGTATACCCAAATCGTTGCCTCCCACATGCAACACCAGTACCTCCGGCGCCCTGTCAAGCAGTACAAAATTGTGAAACTCGGGCAATACCCTGTTCCATGTCATTCCCCGTATACCCATCCACCTCACAACCGCCGCATCCCGCGGAATCCTGAGCTGTCGACCGTCCGGCCGTACATCCGCGCGAAGGGCACCCCAGTACACAAAAGAATGCCCCATAATCCACACCATGCATGAGTCACGGCCTGCAAAACAAATGAAGAACATACACGCACCACCTCTTGCTGCCGCGTACCATTAATACTCAGGCGGAAACGCACGCACCCGGAACATGCTATACATCAATATATCACAACATGTTCAAGCGCACATAAGAACGGAAACGCGCCGACTCCCAACGCCCTATCCGCTGCACGCCTGCATCATCTAAACCCCATCTCACCGCCTCCGTCGCTGCCCCTATACGGAAAGAATGAGACGAGTATTGCTCTGCCTGCACCGCGCTAGCCACCAGACACTTTCTGAAAACCGAAATAAACTGATACCGCGACAGAAACGAGCCATCCTCGTGCCGCAGCAACGGCCCGTCTGAGAGATCTAAACCAGCCAAGTACTCCTTGACACACAACACTGGACAAACCGGATTCTTTGGGACCGCCAGCAAAACCACTCGACGTCCTGCCCCTCCTTGGTCCGTTTTAGACCTTCGCAACACTATCTCCACCCTGTCTTCATACAAATCGACATTATCCTGCAACAAGCCCCCCGCTCTCACCGAACTGGGGGAAACCAATTCCCCTACCCGAAAAGCTCCAAAAAAGGCTAACGCAAAAGCCAACCGGAAAAGCTTGCGCTCATACTCTGAACGACACACCTGCCGCACCACCACCTCCAGGGAACACAACAATTGAAATGACACGGGACGCCTCTTATCCCTCACCACTACACCCCGTCTCAGCCCTTTCAATGCCTGGCCCACCAAAAACCGCTTCGTGATATCTGCCAACCCCCGTAACTTACAACCGAAAGCAATGGCCGCCACGAAGCGATTAACCTTAGCGACCGTGCAACCCCGGGCGAACGCATCCCCCAACCAAAACAGCAAGGCCACCATCCTATCATCATCCGAGCACACATCTCCCAACGATCTCACCCACTCCTCCCATTGCCTCCATCCAGCCGCATACGACGACCACGTCGCACTGGCCAGTGAACGTTTAATCAATGCACCTGCCGCCTGGATACCAGCTCCCACAGATGACTGGGACAGTCCACCCCTGTTAACTCCGCGTCCGGGACCAGCTGCCGGAAACGATCCCACTGCGAGCGAGAAAGCGCGTCAGCAATACAATTCTCTACCCCGGGAACATGCACCGCCACCACCCATGCATTTAAACTCAAACAGGAAAGCACCAACTGACGCAACAAGCGAACCACTGGAGGGGACGACGCCGAAGTATTATTTATAGCCATCACCACCCCCAAATTGTCGCAATGAAAACGCACTTTTTTGTCCCGGAACCTGTCTCCCCAAATGGTGACTGCCACCACGATGGGAAACAGTTCGAGTAGGGCCAAGTTACGCGTCAGTCCCGCCTCCACCCATGCAACCGGCCATTTTCCCGCGCACCATTGACCTTTAAAGAACGCCCCGAACCCCACCGCCCCAGACGCGTCAGTGAACAATTCCAAATCGAAGCTATCTAACGCCCGGGACATCCACAGAGAGCGCCCATTATACTGTGCCAGAAAATGGAGCCAGACCTGTAAATCTTCCCTGTGCTCTGCAGCCAGACGAATGAAATGATGGGGTTCCCGAACCCCCGCCGTCGCCGCTGCCAACCGCCGACAAAAAACCCTGCCCATCGGCATGATGCGGCAGGCAAAATTCAACTTCCCCAATAAGGACTGCAATTCACGTAGCGTAATTTTCCTAATCCGACACGCTCGCTCCACTACCAACCGCAAATCCCCCAACTTATCCTCCGGCAATCTGCACTCCATTGCTACGGAGTCGATAGTAATTCCCAAAAAACAAATGGTCGTCACCGGACCCTCAGTTTTTTCCACAGCCAAGGGTACACCGAACTCCCTTGACACCCAATTGACCGTCTCCAACAAATTTGCGCAAACCCCCGAACACGACGGGCCAACGCACAAGAAATCGTCGAGATAGTGAATAACTGATTCCACCCCCGCGACCTCCCTGACTACCCATTCCAAAAAAGAACTAAACACCTCAAAGTACGCGCACGACAACGAACAACCCATGGGAAGGCATCGATCAATGTAATAATCCCCTTCCCAATAACATCCCAATAACCTCTGGCTGTCCGGATGAACCGGCAACAAACGAAATGCCGCTTGAATATCAGTTTTTGCCATCAGAGCCCCTCTTCCGTAACCACGTACCAACGCTACCGCCGCATCAAACGACGTGTAGACCACAGAACAGAGATCCTGGTCAATGCCATCGTTAACCGACGCCCCCTTCGGGAAGGACAAATGCTGAATAAGCCGGAATTTGTTACCTTCTCGTTTTGGAACCACCCCCAACGGTGACACCACCAAACCTGGAACTGGGATCGTGCTAAAGGGGCCCGCCATTCTGCCCAGATCAATCTCCTTCCGGATTTTTTCCGAGACTACCCCCGCATGCTGATATGCCGACTTAAGGTTGCGCTGCGTGAAAGGGACCTCATGCAAAGGGGGCGGAATAATGAAACCGTAACCAAAACCTAAACTAATCAACCGCGCCCCCTCCTTATTGGGGTACCTACTTAGAAAGGGGGCCATCTTTATGAGTTTCACCGGAGTCTCCCCCATAACCAGATGCACCGCTGGCTCCCCCTTGTCGTTTACCCTTCTTAAAACATTTAGACGCTCCATGTGACTGCCCGCTGCAATGTGAACACGCATGCTTGAATTTACACGTCGCTCCAAATTTGCACTGCCCCTCATTGAACTGCCAACACGTCCCAAATTTTGAACCTGAGGCCTGACTACCCCCGCCGGAAGTTCCTGCTGCATTCCCGCTCCCGGGAAAGGACTGCCCCTGCTTATAAAGTGCCGTCACTTTCAACCATAAGGCTATGTCCTTATGGTCCCACCGTATATTCGGCCGCACCGCTTTCCTCTGCCGAAACTGCTCATCGTAACGAAGCCAGGCCTGGCCCCCATAAACCCGATGCGCCTCCCCCACCGCATCCAAATAACAAAACAAGCCGGAACAATTATCTGGCGCCTTTTCCCCAATAACGCTCGCCAAAATTGCAAAAGCCTGCATCCAATTGACGAACGTTTTTGGAATCAACCTGTACCGTCTCTTTTCTTCCTCATCCTTTTTTGTTTCATCCCGCTTCACCTTATCTAAATTAAACTTCTCCAGCGGAAGCAAGGAAAAAATCTCCACATACTCGTCCTTCCAAATCCTTTCCTTTACCTCCTGCTTTAAATGCGCCCCTAACGGGCCCTCATAACAAACATAAACCTCCCCGCGCGCACGATCATCAAGACGCACCCTATCAACCTCCTTTGGCGAGTCTGTTTGAACCGCCGCCGCCACTGCCACCGCTGCCCCGGCATTCAACCCCCCACCGTTTTGACGAACCGGAGCGCTTCCAACACTGCCCCCCCACACCGCGGCCGGCGCCACACCTGACGATTCTTGGGAAGGGGAACCACCTAGCCGCCCCACTAACACTTTTAAACATCCCACTAACTCCGCCAAACTATCCCCCGCACCCGCCTGTAGCGACGGGACCCCCGACTCCGCCGCGACGCCCACCGCCTCGACACCCTCTACACCGATACCCGACATCAATAAAGCTGGAAATGGTAACGTAGGTGTCAACTCACCAGGCTGCCCAGGGGCTGTGAACCCGTCAGCCGGACCCCCATGTCCACGTGGAGAGGCCCGCCGCTCACCGTCCTCCAATGCTCCGGACTCCCTCTGGCGCTGTCCGCATTGGCAATGTGTGCACGGGGAATTCCGATTTTCGTCTGAGTAAAGGGGGGGTGACATCGCATCATCCAATTGGCCGAGGTCCAGTTCATGCCTCATCCGTCCCGCTGAACCAGCTCCAAGCTGTTCCGTCCCTGGCACTCCAACCACCGACCTCATCCTGCGACCTCTGGTCGTTTCCACCTCGACGACACCATGAGCCGACCCTCTGGCTGGCACATCACCATGCAGGGTCGCCGTTGCCCTTCCGCCACGTGCTGAAGAAGGAGAGGATGTGACCGGAAGTGAAGGCCGCGTCCTCCTCGCCGCTGCCGCCGGGCGCTGCCGCGTTTTGGGATTCCTCCCAGGACCAGACGAAAGAGCAGCGGCAGGCCGCCCTGGGGTCTGGCCTGCAGGGTCCACTGATGGGCTCCTCTTGCGCCGCCGCGCCCGCGGGATGTCTTCAGGACTCAGCCTTGCGGGCGGGCGCGAGCGCCTCGTGCTGCGCGTCACGCCGGGAGTGCCAGCCCTGGCCTGAGTCATGGGGGAAACGGGCTCTCCTCTTCTCCTGCCCGACCCCCTGGTACGCCGGTCCTGTACCTCGGCCTGCTCCAGCAGCCCCGCGACCACCGGCATGACAGAGCGCTCCCCGCTTGCTCCAGCCGACTCTGCTCGCTCCTGGACCGGAGCGCCCGATTGTCCCTGCAGCAGCGTCGCTACTCGTGCTCCGAGCCATCCAGGACCCTGAGAGGCTGCTGCGGCCCGCAACAGCTCCATAGCCTCCTCATCAGACGCAGCAGGGGTAACAAACATGTTCCTGCTTCTGTGTCCTGGCGAAGAGAGGGAGAGCACAAACAGGAAACAGGTACATCCCCTTCAATCCCCACCCCTTCTCACTCAAGCCCTCCTGCTGTCCCCCCCCCCTTTCCTCTCATAGGCCAGCCAACTCTGTGTCCCTCCCATCTATTTTAGTCATGGAGGCCTTCCCTTATTCCTTTTTTCTTCTTTCAGTACGGCCTCTTCTGGAGGTTCAGTCATTTACTTTCAGGTTTTGGGACCAAGAAGAAAAACAGTAATGTGGAGGAAAATCTGCCGGCATGATGCCAGCAATCTCCAAACATTGAAGGTATGTACATAATATATATGTTCATTTAATCTGAAAATGTGGGATATTTGAGAATTTGGGGGTTTGTTATACATTATGGCCCATATTTACTGAGCAGTTTATGTCAGTTTATTTTGTAAGCTTAACCAAATAAAGTTGCAAACGGTGACATGCAACAAATTTGGTGTAAAATGTATCTTTTCTCGTCACTTGACAAATTTAAAAAGTGACTAAAAAGTGGGCGTGGTCTCCAAGGAGACGAAGATGAGAACTGTGAGATTGATCACAATCGTATGTAACGTGACAATTCTACTTATAATTCTATATTTGGTGCCTTCCGATGTCATAAAACACTGATTATACAGGTCAAGGTAAATACATGGAATGTATTATGACTTTAGCAAGACCGATGTTTGATGTCCTCCTATAACTCCTCCATATCACACATGCTAAGATTCCTTACACGTTATCCCATAGCCTCTCATGGTTGTGTCCTCCTAGACCCTGGACCTTGTTTGGTCTGCATAGAGGCTGAACAGTTCTCAGTGGTCCATGACTATTTTTTGATGGGATAACAGGGAACGATGGTTTCCCATAGTTAAAGCAGAAGACACCTGCTATATGCTATGTTCACCAGTGAGGCAAATCCAAGCTGGGAAGGAGGTAATTGCATGTTACATGTGGCCATTAGGAGGAGAAAAACTCAAAGACGGAGGACATCAATTGTGAGTCTAAGAAGTTGATTGTGTAAAAAGTGGCTTTCAGACCAAAGGCCTAATCCCTGCCCTCCTGGAGTCGGCCATTTGCTTTACACCACATCAGGGACCTGGTATAATGGAACTGGCCTTCTCCTGTGACCTAGGAGGGCAGTGTTTTCTTTCTCTTTCACCAGCAGAGATGACCATAGCCGAGCTGTGATGTCCGTAGTCCGATCAGTGGAGGAGCGACCTGCATGATACCAGGACGTCGTGGAGAACATCTGGGATTGGACACCTTCTTATAACTTACTATTCCATATAATGTCATAGCTATCAGTAAGATTTTAGTTAGTTGCATTACAAGCTCTGATCCTGGGTTCTCGGACTGATCGCCTTTTCTCGGGGTCAACAAGGAATTTTCCCCTGTGGCACAAATTGGCTAAACGTGCGCAGGGTTTTTGCCTTCTTCTGGATCAATAGCTTTAGTTAGGAATTTTATTTAAATAAATTGTGTTTAAAAATGAAAGCTCTGTCTCCTCATCATTTCTCAATATTATATAGCAGTCAGGTATTAGTTTATATTATGGGAGGTTATTATGGTTATTTTGCTGCTGATAATCCAATATGGTTGATTCCATGAAGCATTGGATAATATACACATACAGAAGAGAAATACATCATATGATCCATATAAATGCTACTACTATAAAGGAACACTAAGGATCGATGCACACGATGCGTATTACGTGCCTTTTTGGAGAGCGGATATGCGTGCAGCACCTCTGCAGAGTAATACAGTACCAGCATATTCAATGAGATTCCAAGAAATCTCATGTACACGGTACGGTATTTTTCGGGACTGAAATTGACCTGTGGTGTATTGTTTAGAATCCGCAGCATGTCATTTTATCTTGCGTTTCCGCTTGCAAATTCTATTTGTCTAGTGCAGAGGAAAATCCCACCAAAATTTCTCAGCATGAAAAGGCACCGAAAAACGAATCAAATGGGAGAAAACGCACCGAAAAACGCATCACCTTCAGGTGTGTTTTTTTCCAGAGGTTTTGCTGTGTGTTTCCCACAGTAAAATACACAACGTGTGCATGTAGCCTAAAGATAAAAAATACATAAAAATCAAAACAATCCACTTGCTCCTGTTTTGCCTGAGAAATTCTTCTGTGTGGGTCCTAGAGTAGCCATTTTCCCCCATCCCTTACTAAGCCACACCCCTCAGCCGTCGGCCAGCGAAAATGGAAGAGATTGGAAGGAACATGAAGAGGTTGTCGATGTTGCTGAGAAACCCAGCGATCAGATGTAATCTATGAAAGGCTTTATTTCGCTGCAGTGCCACCACAGGGTTAAAGGGTAACTAAACGTTTGAAAAACTTCTGTCTTAGTGACATGTCAGAAGTTTAAATTGGTGGGGGTCCGAGCACTGAGATCTGCACCAATTGCTCAAATGAAGCAGCAGAAGCCCTCGTGTGAGTGCTCAGCTGCTTTGTGTCTGTTCGGATTTCTCAGGAAAGCCGATGTATCGAAGTACGGGCTCATAGACATTTTTCTCGAGTCTGTACTCCGATACATTCATTTCCGGAAAAAGCCGAACAGATACGAATCGGCTGAGCGCTCACATGAGCACTTCTGCTGCTTCGTTTAAGCGATTGGTGGGGGTCTCAGTGCTTGGACCCTTTCACAGCCATACAAAATCTGAGCAGCATTTTGATATTTGTCACTATTGAATTTGCTGGTCATTAAAGGGCCATACCCTAGTAGATAACTGACACAATGGGAATTATGTTCCTTATAGAAAATCACTCCCACTTTTGTAGATGTCATTAGTGCATTGTTGCATTTGTATATTCTCATAAACCTACCGTTAAATCAGGTGCGACCGAATAAAAATATAAAGCAAGTCCTAAACCTGTAACACCTAATAAAACACTTTTTAATAAAAGGGAACTGACTGTTTAAGCAACATGACCAATACTTCTTAATTACTTTAAAGAAAAGCCCACATTGGCGCAACAGCGGGAATCATCTCACGATAAATAGGAGAGGCAGGAAAGTGAGAGGTGTACACTCCCCTGGCGGTATATACAGGGGACACGACAACCTGGTAGTCAAAAAGATGTCTATATAGTCCAAGTGCTGGTTCGGGGGACTACTAGCCACTAGTGTCCCAGGCAGAGAATAATCAGTATCGAATGCTGAGATGCACTAGGATATTTTGAGTGCAAGACGGTGAAAAATTACCCTTTACAAAGGCGCTGTTTCCTTTGCGATATTAAGGATGATCCTCTGGAGTCATGCAAATGTTAACCTTTTATTAATATCGTAACATGCAACATGCTTCAGAGCCGAACCGGCTCCTTCATCGACATTTGACTTATACTTATGTCATAGACGGGAAGCGGGAGTATGGAGCAGGGTCACGGCTCCATCAGCTAAGCTGTTAGAAAGAGAGAGGCAGCCCCCTCTGACAGCCCATCGGGTGCAGATCGTCATCATGGCAGCCTGGGGGCCAAATGAAGGCCTCCAGGTCTGCCATCTTTGTACTTCTATTAAGCTCTGCCTGCGACAGCGTTTAATAGAATCCTATGAAAATCATATTTTACTGCAATACGTTATTATCAGTGGCGTAACTACCACCGTAGCAGCCGTAGCGACTGCTACGGGGCCCGCGGCATGAGGGGGCCCATGTCGCCCGCCGGTACGGGTCCCCACCATGGCCGAAGGCTCCGCTAGCAGCCGCTATGGCTGCTACAGCGGGACGCCACTGAACACTACGGCAGAGCAGGGAGGTATCTCCCCGCTCTGCCATTAAACAACAGACATGTATCCCCTCTCCACAGGATAGGGGATACATGTGTGATCGCTGGCATTGATAGGGAGAACGGGGGGACTGAAAGTCCCCTGAAGTTCTCCATCACAAACCTCGGACTTCCGGGGTCTGTGTCTGCAGCTCCGTAGAAATGAATGGAGCGCCGGTCGCGCTTGTGCGCATGCGTGACCAGCGCTCCTTTCATTTATATTGAGCTGCCGACACGGACGCCGGAAGTCGGAGGTTAGTCATGGAGAACTTCAGGGGACTTTCAGTCCCCCGTTCTCCCTATCGCTGCCACCGATCACACAAGTATCCCCTATCCGTGTGGATAGGGGATGCATGTTATTTGTAGGACACACTATAGGTCGCATTTTTTTTTTGGGGGGGGGGCTGTATGGCGTTCCCTACAGGGGGGGGGCGCTGTATGGCGTTCCCTGCAGGGGGGCGCTGTATGGCGTTCCCTGCAGGGGGGGGCGCTGTATGGCGTTCCCTGCAGGGGGGGGCGCTGTATGGCATTCCATGCAGGGGGGGCGCTGTATGGCCTTCCCTGCAGGGGGGGGCGCTGTATGGCGTTCCCTGCAGGGGGGGCGCTGTATGGCGTTCCCTGCAGGGGGGGGCGCTGTATGACGTTCCCTGCAGGGGGGGGGGCGCTATATGGCGTTCCCTGCAGGGGGGTCGCTGTATGGCGTTCCCTACAGGGGGGCGCTGTATGGCGTTCCCTACAGGGGGGCGCTGTATGGCGTTCCCTACAGGGGGGGCACTGTATGGCGTTACCTACAGGGGGGGCACTGTATGGCGTTACCTACAGGGGGGGCTGTTTGGCGTTCCCTACAGGGGGGGCTGTATGGCGTTCCCTACAGGGGGGGCTGTATGGCGTTCTCTACAGGGGGGCTCTATGGCGTTCTCTACAGTGGGGGCTGTATGGCGTTAGCACCATACAGCCCCCTCTGTGGATAACGCCATACAGTCCCCCTGTAGATAAAGCCACACAGTCCCCCCTGTAGATAATGCCACACAGTCCCCCCTGTGGATAACGCCACACAGTCCCCCTGTAGATAAAGCCACACAGTCCCCCCTGTAGATAATGCCACACAGTCCCCCTGTAGATAACGCCACACAGTCTCCCCTGTAGATAACGCCACACAGTCTCCCCTGGAGATAACGCCACACAGTCTCCCCTGTAGATAACGCCACACAGTCCCCCCTGTAGATAACGCCACACAGTCCCCCCTGTAGATAACGCCACACAGTCACCCCTGTAGATAATGCCACACAGTCCCCCTGTAGATAACGCCACACAAACTCCCCTGTAGATAACGCCACACAGTCCCCCCTGTAGATAACGCCACACAGTCCCCCCTGTAGATAACGCCACACAGTCCCCCCTGTAGATAACGCCACACAGTCCCCCCTGTAGATAACGCCATACAGTCCCCCTCTGTACATAACGCCATACAGTCCCCCCTGTAGATAACACCACACAGTCCCCCCTGTAGATAACGCCACACAGTCTACAGGGGGGGCTGTATGGCGTTATCTACAGGGGGGGCTGTATGGCGTTATCTACTAGGGGGCGCTTTATGGCGTTATCTACAGGGGGGCTGTAAAAAAGGCACTATCTACAAGGGGGGGGGGGGGTTGTGTGACACCCAGGGGAGGGGGGCCCCAGTCAAAAGTTTGCTATGGGGCCCAGTCTTTCCTAGTTACGCCCCTGGTTATTATTGCACTATATAATGCAAACGATCCAATGATCACTGGTTCAAGTCCCCTACGGGGACTAATAAAAAAAAGTAAAAAAACAGTAAACGTTTTTTTATGTATAAAAAATTATTAAAAGTTAAAAAAAGCCATGTAAAAAATAAATTATAAAAACACAGCTGGTATTATCACCATCTGTAAAAGTCAGAACTGTTAGGGCATGCCCAGGCGTGGCGTATCTCTTCCGCCTCTGTCCGCATCAATGCCGCACAGAATCTGCATTGCAGATTCTGTTGCGGCTTTGCTTAAAATGGGCATTAAGTTGATGCGGACTAGCCGTTGCATATTGAGGGGAAGAGGGCTTCCCTTTTCTCTATCAGTGCAGGATAGAGAGAAGTTACAGTCCTTTCCCTAGTAAAAGTAAAAAGAAATTCATACTTATCCGGCCGTTGTCATGGTGACGCGTCCCTCTTTCGCCATCCAGCCCGACCTCCCTGGATGACGCGGCAGTCCATGTGACCGCTGCAGCCTGTGATTGGCTGCAGCCGTCACTTGGACTGAAACGTCATCCGGGGAGGCCGGACTGGAGGAAGAAGCAGGGAGTTCTCGGTAAGTATGAACTTCTATTTTTTTTACAGGTTGATGTATATTGTGATCGGAAGTCACTGTCCAGGGTGCTGAAACAGTTACTGCCGATCGTTTAACTCTTTCAGCACCCTGGACAGTGACTATTTACTGACGTCGCCTAGCAACGCTCCCGTAATTACGGGTGCACACACGTAGTCACCCATAATTACGGGAGCCCCATTGACTTCCTCAGTCTGGCTGTAGACCTAGAAATACATAGGTCCAGATAGAATGAAGAAATGTCATGTTAGTAAAACCAATACGCTCCGCAGCACACATAACATCTGCGGACTTCATTGCGGAATTTTTACTCTCCATTGAAGTCAATGGGGAAATTCCGCAATGAGTCCGCAACAAGTCCGCGACACGTCCGCAACAACCATTGTATGCTGCGGACACCAAATTCCGCACCGCAGCCTATGCTCCGCAGCGGAATTGTCCGCAACGTGTAAACGAACCCTACTAAAAAGCTGTGGAAGGCAATGGAGAAACGTGTACGCTGCGGATTTACGCTGCGGAGTGTCCGCAGCGGAATTCCAGAGCAATTCCGCCACGTCTGGTCATGCCCTTACAATTTCACGTTAATTAATCCACAGGGTGAACGCTGTAAAAAGACAAAAATGCCAGAATAACTGGTTTTGGTCACCTCATGTCCCACAAAAAAATGGAAAAAAAGTGATCAAAAGATTTATGTACCCTACATTGGTCCCAATAAAAACTATAGCTCGCTTCGCAAATAACAAGCCCTCACATTGTTTCATTGATGGAAAAATAAAAAAGTTATGGCTCTCATAACATAGCAACACAAAAAAATTTTTTCTTAACAATACGTTTTTTCTTTATCCAAGTAGAAAAACATTAAAAACAACATAGGTTTGCTATTGCTGTAATTGTACCACAAAATAAAGTTAACATGTCGTTTTTATTGCATAGTGAACACCGTAAAAACTAAACCCAAAAAACAGCGGAGGAATCACTGTTTTTTTTCCATTCCATTTCTACTACATTATATGGTGAAAATTAAGGAAGGAGGGAAAGGAAAAAGCACAAATGAAAATCCGATAAATGGCTGTGGCGGGAAGGGGTTTATTTGCAATAGTAGAAAAAAATACATATTTGGTATCGCCGTAATCTTACTGGCCCATAGAATAAAGGTAACATATTATTTATGCAGCAGGGTGAATGGCGCAGGTTTAAAATGTTGTAATATGCAACAGAGATTAAAAAATAAATAAAAAATACACAAATTAATTATCGCTATACTTATAACAAGCCGCAAAATATAGTTATTTTTGTCGCACAAAGAATATCGTAAAGAATAAATCAAAAAAATAAAATAAAAAAATACAATTTGTTTTGCAAAAAACAAGCCCTTATATGGCTACGTAAACAGAAAAACTAAAAAGTTATGGCCCACGGAACGTAGTGATAAAAAAATAAAATAATTACTGCATCCCTCTTAGTGACCGCCAATACGCCTTTTCATGGCGGCTACTAAGGGGTCTTAGACTAGGCCGCCGCCGCTTTTTCACGGCAGCCTAGTCTAAGTCCTGATGACTGCCGGGATCTTGCTCCAACGGTAGCCATCGAAGTTTACTTAGATCGGGGCCGTTTAACCCCTTAAATGCTGCGGTTAATAGCGACCACGGCATTCAAGTCATTTACAGAGAGAGGGAGCTCCCTCTGTCACCCGCAAATGCAATACTGACTATACCAAAGCATTATATCTGCGATCAAAAGATCTAGTGGGACTAAAAAAAATAAGTAATAAATGTTAAATAACAATTATTAATAAAGATTACAGTAAATAAAACAACAAACCATTTTTTCCATTTAAAAGGGGTTTTATTTATTAAAGATGTAAAAAAGAAATAAAAGTACACATATATTGGATCGCCACGACCGTAATGACCCAAACAATAAAGTTAACATGAAATTTAAACTGCAAGGGGAACACCGTAAAAAAAAAACGGAAAAAATGATGGCGGAATTGCTATTTTTTTCCATTGCCCCCCAAAAAGGTGATAAGAAAAGATAAGTCCCATTTACCCAGAAGCGTAGCTAGTTTCTCTAGCACCCGGGGCAAAGATTCAGTTTGCCCCCCCCACCGAACCACTTTCCCGACATATCCTTCTCCCTCGCAATGTTTGTTTCCCCTAACAATCAATGAGGTGTCACATTTTTTTTATGTAACTCGAGCATAAAGCCATTTGTACATTTTACAAGCAATACTGTTCTATATACAACACCAGAACCAAAGCTCATTACATATATACAACACCAGAACAAAGCTAATTACATATATACAGCACCAGAACAAGCTCATTTCATATATACAACACCAGAACAAGCTCATTACATATATACAACACCAGAACCAAGCTCATTACATATATACAGCACCAAAACAAAGCTCATTACATATATACAGCACCAGAACAAAGCTAATTACATATATACAGCACCAGAACAAGCTCATTTCATATATACAACACCAGAACAAGCTCATTACATATATACAACACCAGAACCAAGCTCATTACATATATACAGCACCAAAACAAAGCTCATTACATATATACAGCACCAGAACAAAGCTCAGTGCATTTATACAGCATCAGAATCAAGATCAGTACATATATAAAGTGTCAGAACCAAGCTCAGTACATAAATACAGTGCCAGAACCATGCTCAGTACATATATACAGCATCAGAACCAAGCTCAGTAAATATATACAGTGCCAGAACCAAGCTCAGTACATATATACAGTGCCAGAACAAAGCTTAGTACATAAATACAACACCAGCACAAATACAGCTCAATTAATTGCAACCCCTGCAGTATAGGTTTGCACTAAATTGTATACAGCTCCCAGCTTGGCCCAAACAATGTTAACGATATGCTGGGAGTGGCTGTTTCACACAAAAAAACATACCACCCATCATCTTGCAGCAGATCATACAGTGACTACAGTAGATTAGAGGCAGAATAAACATTTACATTAAGTAACTCACCAGTGACGATCTCAGATTCTAGTTGTTCTTTTTCACTTTTATTCCCCATCTGGTCCAGACCTCTATGATGACTTCTCCCGGCCACAGCCCATTTCTGCAGTTTGCAACTCCATGTCTCCAGCTTCTTACTGTTCAAACATTTCTGCACCTATAAACAAAGATAAAGTTATCATGGTGCCAGACACTGCACACCTAAATATAATAGCACCATACACTGCACCTGATTATAATAGCACCATACACTGCACCTCTAATTATAATAGCACCATACATTGTGTCCCACACACACACACGCACACACACACACCGTGCCCCCTGTAGATAGTGCCCTCCATAGAGCCCCCTGTAGATAGTGCTCTACATAGAACTTCCTGTAGATAGTGATCCCGTAGAGCCCCTGTAGATAGTGCCCCACATACAGCCCCATGTAGATAGTGTCCCACATATAGCCACCCCTGTAGATAGTGCCCACATATAGCCCCCTGTAGTGTCCCATATATAGCCACCACTGTAGATATTGCCCCACATATAGCCCCCTCTGAAAATAGTGCCCCACATGTAGCCCCCCTTGTAGATAGTGCCCCATATATAGCTTCCCTGTAGATAGTGCTCCACATATAGCCTACCCCTGCATATAGTGTCCAACATATAGCCCATCCCTGTAGATAGTGCCCTACATATATCTCCCCTTATAAATAGTGCTCCACATACAGCCCACCCCTGTATATAGTGCCAAACATATAGCTCCCCTATAGTGCTCCACATATAGCCCACCCCCGTATATAGTGCCTCACTAACAGCTCCCCATATAGTGCTCCACATATAGCCCACCCCTGCATATGGCCAACCCCTGTATATAGTGCCTCACATATAGCTCCCCATATAGTGCTCCGCATATAGCCCACCCCTGTATATAGCCCCCTCTGTAGATAGAGCTGACCTCTGTATATAGCCCCCCTGTAGATAGAGCTGACCTCTGTAGATAAAGCCCCCCCTGTAGATAATATCACTCACATTTTTATTAGAATAAAAAAAAAAACTTGACACACTCCTGCTCCCACGCCGTCCAGTGGCAATGTAGACCTGATATCTTCTGAGCAGGTCTGCTGGAGTTACATCCTCACGCTGCTTGCGTCGTTGAAAGGCGCTGATTGACATGGTAAGTCATTCTGCTCTGCCAATCAGTTGCTTTCATAGACGCAAGCATCGCGCCGCTTGCGTCTATGAAAGGCCGTGATTGGCAGGGCACTATGACTTGCCCTGTCAATCAGCGCCTTTCAACAATGCAAGCGGCGCAAAGAAGTAACCACATCGCTTGAGTCGTTGAAAGGCGCTGAATAGCCGGGCACAGAACGTACCCATCCATTCATCTCCTACAGTGCAGGAGGGGATGCTGGTGACATTGGCGCCGCCACCCCTCTTAGAGAGGTAGTAGGGCGCTGTCATGGATAGTGAAGTCCTGGCAACCCCCCCACTTTCCCCCTTAGTTGCGTCTGGTGCACATGCCCCGCCTGTCCCCCCTAGCTACGCCCCTGCATGTACCCCCAAAAAGTACCACAAAAAACATGCCCACATATTACTAAATTGACGGAAAATTAAAAAGTGACGATGCAAAAACAAATAATTTCAGTTCAAATGTGTTTTTATTGTGCAAAAGTCGTAAAACATAAAAAACCTATACATATGTGGTATCACCGTAATCGTACTGACCCATAGAATAAAGGTAACATGTTATTTATGCCGCACGGTAAACAGCATAGAACTATGGCGGAATTGCTGGGTTTTTTTTCTATTCCCCTCCAATAAAAGTTAATCAAAAAATTATATGTACCCGAAATGGTGCCATTAAAAATTACAAATGACTTGTTTGCTCCATCGTTAAATAATTATTTAATTATTTAATTATTAAAAAATACAACTAATTCCACAAAAAAAAAGTCCTCGGCTATGTCGATGCAAAAATAAAAATGTTATAGCTCTTCAAATGCGACGATGGAAAAACGAAAAAAATAGCTTGGAAATTAAGGCCTAAATAGGCTGGTCACTAAGGAGTTAAAGGCCAAAATAACTGTTTCATGAAAGAATAAAGGACTTGAGATGAGCAAACCTATTATCACATTAGGTCCAAATTTCCCAAAAGCTTAAAATTCGTCAAAATGTGAAAGTTTTGGTGTTCGCAGCGCAAGAATTGTCAAAATGGTGGCCACCGGTGAGCGCTCTCCGCCAATTTGCCAATTATATAAAAAAAAGAGGGGAGAAGAGGATTATTAAAAAAAAAACAAAAAACTAAACATACTCACCACCTTCCCTGGTCTCCAGACGTGTCCCTGCCGGAAAGTGAGATGACGTAGCTGTGATCGCTGCAGCCAATCCCAGGCCGCAGTGATCACATGGGACAGCTACGTCATCTCACCTGCCGGTAGCGACGTGTCGCTACTGTAGTACAGCGTATGTGTTGAGTGTGATTGTTCTTATTTTTGTGAAATCGCATGTACCCTGATTGCCTTGTTTGACCCTCTGATGTTTTCAAGGACTGTAACCAACTTAGATTCAGTCCTAGAAGACGTTAAATAGTCTGATAGGCCTATCGGGGGACCTGCGATACGCAAAACGAATTTAGACCGAAACGAACGGCCGATTTAAAAGTAAATTCGCTTATCACTATTAAGGACTCTGCACTGCAAGGCAGCAATGCTAACCAATCTGCACTGTGATATTGTAAATACTTATTATTAACACTATAGCAGGAGATGTCACTTCTGGTCATATTTGTGACATCATCAGATAAAGTACAGGAGGCCATTGTTACCTCACTGCATGATGTCATAATGACTGTGACTCTATAAGAACTGGGGTTTAGGGGGGGGCGACTGCTCAGTCCAGGATATGAAGATAAACAGACACAAGATACTTCACCATGAGGATCTCACAGGGAATAGCGGAAGCTTCTGATGTTTGTGAAGTCACCAGTCGGAATCCGGAACACTGGAAGAGGAGAACTTCATGCACGAGACGCATGGCAGGGGAAGAACAACAGGAAAACCGGGGGCTTATATACACGGTGATAGGAGGTTCAGTCATTTACTTTCAGGTTTTGGGACCAAGAAGAAAAACAGTAATGTGGAGGAAAATCTGCCACCATGATGCCAGCAGTCTCCAAACATTGAAGGTATGTACATAATATATATGTTCATTTAATCTGAAAATGTGGGATATTTGAGAATTTGGGGGTTTGTTATACAATATGGCCCATATTTACTGGGTAGTTTATGTCAGTTTATTTTGTAAGTTAACCAAATAAAGTTGCAAACGGTGACATGCAAGAAATTTGGTGTAAAATGTATCTTCTCTCGTCACTTGACAAATTTAAAAAGTGACTAAAAAGTGGGCGTGGTCTCCAAGGAGACATAGATTAAGTCCCATTTATTAAAGTAAACTATGTTAAAATGGCACAAATTTTGCCCTTATTATTTTATTGCAGGGAGGAGATCTGGACGAGCGGCTGAAGATGAAGTTGAGAACTGTGAGATTGATCAAAATCGTATGTAACGTGACAATTCTATTTATAATTCTATATTTGGTGCCTTCCGATGTCATAATACACTGATTATACAGGTCAAGGCAAATACATGGAATTAGAGATGAGCGAATCGGGACAACCGACCCGGTTTCGGTCCGAACATCGCGAAAAGTTCGCTTCGCAGCGAATCCGTACTTCACCGGGTACAGCCGAACACGTTTTGACCGAACCTGGGCGGGCAGAAAAAACATTACAAAAATATTATACTAATCGGCAGCCACTTGTCTCTATCAATCACTGATAGAGAAAATAGGCTGCTGATTAAAAATAAAATAAAAAGCATTTCATGCGTACCTGGTCGTTGTCTTGGTGACGAGTCCCTCTTCTTCCTCCAGTCCGACCTTCTTTCCTGTGATTGGCTGCAGCGGCCGCGGCAGCCTGTGACTGGCTGTAGCGGCCGCGGCAGCCTGTGATTGGCGGGAGTTTGGCGTGAGTACGAATGGCTTTGGTGCTGTGCACCCATTTCTCTCCTTCTCAGCATTTAAATCAGGGGTCTCAAGCACGTGGCCCGCGGGCCGCATGCGGCCCCTGGGGCTGTCATCTGCGGCCCGCGGGACACAGAGCCGCTAGTATCGGCTCTGCTCCGAGACTCTGCAATTCCCTGACATCGTTGTCCACATACGAACAGCGATGTCTGGGGTTTCCCCAGAGCCGGAGTCCCGGGCAGAGCGCTAGCGTACAGGCTCTGCTCCGGGACTCGGTGGAATTCCCTGACATAGCTGCCCATATATGGACAGTGTGGGGAAGCCCCAGACATCCCCCAGACATCTGCTACCTTTCATGACAACCCTCTCTCTCCTCAGTCGGTGGTCCGAACGGAGGACCCCCTAGGACGCAACTGAACTGGCGGGCTGACGCTAAGGTTTACACGAAGTCCAGCTAATAGTCCGATAAAGTTCCGTCAACCCGGGCCATTCCTTCTGCCTGCTCCTGTTCCAGCAAGATTCATCAACAACAATTCCATGCTGCTGATTAAAAATAAAATAAAAAGCATTTCATACGTACCCGGTCATTGTCTTGGTGACGAGTCCCTCTTCTTCCTCCAGTCCGACCTTTCCCGCCGCGGCAGCCTGTGATTGGCTGTAGCGGCAGCCTGTGATTGGCGGGAGTTTGGCGTGAGTACGAATGGCTTTGGTGCTGTGCACCCATTTCTCTCCTTCTCAGCATTTAAATCAGGGGCTCAAGCACGCGGCCCGCGGGCCGCATGCGGCCCCTGGGGCTGTCATCTGCGGCCCGCGGGACACAGAGAAGCTAGTATCGGCTCTGCTCCGAGACTCTGGAATTCCCTGACATCGTTGTCCACATACGAACAGCGATGTCTGGGGCTTCCCCAGAGCCAGAGTCCCGGGCAGAGCGCTAGTACAGGCTCTGCTCCGGGACTCGGTGGAATTCCCTGACATAGCTGCCCATATATGGACAGTGTGTCAGGGTCTTCCCCAGAGCGGAGTCCCGGGCAGAGCGCTAGTATCGGCTCTGCTCCAGGACGCTGCGTAATTCCCTGACATAGCTGCCCATATATGGACAGTGTGTCAGGGTCTTCCCCAGAGCGGAGTCCCGGGCAGAGCGCTAGTATCGGCTCTGCTCCGGGACTCTGTGGAATTCCCTGACATCGCTGTCCACATATGAACAGCGATGTCTGGGGCTTCCCCAGAGCCGGAGTCCCGGGCAGAGCGCTAGTAGGCTCTTCCTGGGACTCCAGCTGGGCTCCTAACATGCCTGGGACTCCTGCTCTGGGGAAGCCCCTGACATCATTGTCGATGTATGGACAGCGATGTCAGAGGCTTTCTCAGAGTCCCGGAGCAGAGCCGATAATAGCGCTCTGCCCGGGACTCCGCTCTGGGGAAGACCCTGACACACTGTCCATATAGGGGCAGCGATGTCAGGGAATTCCACAGAGTCCCGGAGCAGAGCCTGTACTAGCGCTCTGTCCGGGACTCCGGCTCTGGGGAAGCCCCAGACATCGCTGTTCATATGTGGACAGCGATGTCAGGGAATTCCGCAGCGCCCCGGAGCGGAGCCGATACTAGCGCTCTGCCCGGGACTACGGCTCTGGGGAAGCCCCAAACATCGCTGCTCGTATGTGGACAACGATGTCAGGGAATTACAGAGTCTCGGAGCAGAGCCGATACTAGCGGCTCTGTGTCCCGCGTGTAAGGGTGCACTCGTACTTACCTCTCCCTGGGGGGCCAACGCAGGAATACGGGCTTGTCGAGCGGCTCAGAAGTCGGCTCGGGACGAAGGAGCGTCTTAGGCGTCATGGCAACGGCCGCACTGCCGACAGCCATGACGCATGCGCCCAACGGCAAACAGGGCGAAGTCTCGCGCTGTGGGACTTGGAGGAGGAGAGAAGAGGAGGGACACGGCCGGATGACAGGGAGCGCGGCAAGCGAGGGGGGCGGAGCAAGCGAGTGGCGCGAAAAAGGAGTAGGACGGAGAGGTGACAAGAGACAAGAGGAGAGGTTTAAGAGAGCAGGTGTCTGGACCGGAGAGAGAGACCGCCGAACACGGGTCCGGACAGGGAAAATGAGCTGCAAGGAAGGTCGCAGGGAGAGAGGAGGCAGAAGCCTGACAGCACGTGGACTCCCCACTGCAGCCTTGGAGACAGAGGACAAAAGAACAGCACGGGTGTTGCTGCTACAACCCTTCAGAAGGACAGAGGACCTGCCGGAGCACAAGGAGTGTGCCAACAGCCACAGGTACCGTGCCCAGACCTTAAGACCCCTGACAAAGAGCTAGAGTCCCGTCTTAAAGAAAGTACCCTTGTCCTAGTCAGTGACTGTTTCCTGGAGTGACGTCCCTCGCTAACTACTGCCACCGTACGCCCAGAAGACTAGTCCCAAAAGGGACAAACAACTCATCCTGAGCTAGGCCCAAAGGCAGGGCGGACTTGCTAGCTTATTAACCGCGCCAGTGTCCCTGCGTGTCCTCCAGAGTAAACACTGCATGTAACCCTTGCATGGAACTGTTGTTGATAAAGCACCGCATGTAACCCTTGCATGGAACTGTTGTTGACAAAGTACCGCCTGTAATACTTGCATGGAATTGTTGTTGATGAATCTTGCTGGAACAGGAGCAGGCAGTAGGAACGGCCCGGGTTGACGGAACTTTATCGGACTATTAGTAGGACTTCGTGTAAACCTTAGCATTAGCCCGCCAGTTCAGTTGCGTCCTAGGGGGTCCTCCGTTCGGACCACCGACTGAGGAGAAAGAGGGTTGTCATGAAAGGTAGCGGATGTCTGGGGGATGTCTGGGGCTTCCCCACACTGTCCATATATGAGCAGCTATGTCAGGGAATTCCACCGAGTCCCCGAGCAGAGCCTGTACGCTAGCGCTCTGCCCGGGACTCCGGCTCTGGGGAAACCCCAGACATCGATGTTCGTATGTGGACAACGATGTCAGGGAATTCCATAGTCTCGGAGCAGAGCCGATACTAGCGGCTCTGTGTCCCGCGGGCCGCAGATGACCGCCCCAGGGGCTGATGACAGCCCCAGCGATAGCTCCGCAAGGACCCGTGACGATGCTAGTAGGTACGTTAGTCACTGATTCCCACGACGCGACCCGTGGGCCGAGAGTGTGACTCTTACCCTAGGGTAGGCTGCCAGTAGCAAGTAGCTCCCGCCGTGACTGACCGCGGCGTGTCCCTAGCCAAGCCGGCAACGTGGGGTTAGGCACAACCTCTCTCCGGGGGACTTCCAGCGGGATCGAAGTCCTCAACCTCAGAATTCCTGTCTGCTCCATAGAAGAAGATTTACTGTTATCTGCTCGCTGAAGTAAAGAAGTATAAAAGAAGGTGTGTCTCTGTCATTTCGTAGCGACAGCGGTAGTTCCTCCTACATAAAATTGCCTAGTCGGCAGGATCCGAAACCTCGCCGCGATGGAACCGTCCAGCAGCGGGACATTACCGCCGACCCCGACTGTCATGATACCCATGGGGGCAGCCCTAATGAACATTCCCAAGTTTGACGGGAAGAGTGTATCGATCGCGGACTGGACGGAACGAGTTCGTACTGAGGCCCGGTTATTCCAGGTACCGGTGACCCACCAAGCCGACCTGGCCTTCAACTCACTCAAAGGGGACGCGAGACAAGCTGTCTTGGTTTTACCGCTAGAACACAATGACACTCTAGAAGCAATCATCAGCCAATTGGAATCCCTCTATGGAGATGTCACCTCAGCCGCCGACCTCCGGAAGAAATTTTATACCAGGGTACAGAGGAACGGGGAATCACTCCAGCAATTTGCGGTAGGATTACAAGGAATGTGGAGTCGACTAGTACGGAAGGATCCCGCGGGGTGCGCAGCCTTAACAGAGCCGGACCGAATAGTGCGAGACCAGTTTGTATCCGGACTAGACAGCCGAAACCTGAGGCGCGCCGTAAGAGACCTCGTCCGGGTAACCCCCGCCGCCACGATGAGTGAGGTGTTACGAGAAGCGCTCAAAGTTCATCGAGAGGAGTTGGGAGAAGCGAGTAAGGCCCTGCAAAAAGTGGGTGCACCCGAGCCATCTGCAAGGGAGACCGGACGGCCAGAAGCGGTGTTCATAGAATTCACCCGGGATGTCAAGGAGGCTATTCGGGAATTGAAGACCGATGTCGCTCAATTAAGAGTAATGGCCGATCGACAGGAACATCTTTCTAGTCCACCCCGATCGACACAAGGAGGGCCTCGACGCTGTTGGCAGTGTGATCAGCTGGGTCATTTCGCCAGAGATTGCAGGATGAGACGCTACCCAAGACGGGAACAGCCACCTTTAAACTAAGGTACCCCCTCGCTGAGGGCCAAGCAGCGGGCATTCCATCGACGGACCCAAAAGAAAGGGTGGAACTTTTGACAGGAATATGCCCCGTAGTTACAGCCATGATCGGGGAGGTTAACGTTCCTTGCCTTATCGACACTGGGTCGGAGGTAACCACCATGACTTATCAGTTGTTCCATGAATAGTTCCAAGGTCGACAGACTCTAGAAGCCCCTTGGATTGAACGTACGGCGGCTAATAGCCTTCCAATTCCCATTGCCGGTGTTACGTGGTTAGAATTAGAAGTATTTAATCGTAATTTTCCCCGTGCTGGTATTGTGGTAGTACATAATTGTGCAAGGCCGGGTATGCCTGTTATAATTGGCATGAATGTGTTGCAGGAATTACATGGTATGATGTTCAACGAGACGAGCGGTGCCCGGTGAGAGGAGCTGGCAACCGATCAGACCGCCCGGCAAGCTTTGTTTCAGGTGCATCAAATCTGCCAACGACAGGCTGACTTGAAGACGCTACAGGGCAGGTGAGGGCTCCAGGTAAGGCAGTGCTGCAAGTACCACCTCTACAGGAAGTCGCCATTCCCCTCTCCGTAGGGACTCATCATTGCTTAAAGGATGCCATGGTCATGGTGGAACCCATGCGAAGTCTCAAGAGTACGCCACCCTGGGTGGTAGGAAGAACGGTGTGTCGGATAACCAAAGGAATGGCGACCGTCAGAGTGCTGAATCCGACCCAAGGGGTGATCGAGATACCGGCCGGCACGGTGCTAGCTAATGTTGAGATGGTGAGGCCCGAGGACGTGACGGACCCAGACATGGCCGAAACGTTAAAAGAGACATCGTTGAGAGATGAAGGGAGTGAGGCCAACGTGAACGAGCAGACTGATCGACTGTGGCGCCAACTCGAACTGGACGGAATAGCCCCGGATACCAAGTCAGAGGAGCAACTGAGGACGCTTCTGCAACGCTTCGGCTGGGTTTTCGCTCAGCATGAAGAGGACTTTGGGTGCACCACTACCATCAAACATGGGATTCACACGGGGGCGGCGCCGCCCATCAGAGAGTGATATCGCAATATACCCCCCGCGCTGTATCGAGAGGTAAAAGAGCTCCTCTAGAAGATGTTAGACGGACAGGTGATTCGAGAGAGTCAGAGCCCATGGGCAGCCCCGATTGTGCTGGTAAGGAAGAAGGATGGGTCACTCCGGTTTTGTGTGGATTACCGCAAGTTGAACGCCTGTACTCATAGGGATGCCTACCCACTGCCCCGAGTGGAAGAATCATTAACCGCCATGCAGGAGGCTCGGTACTACACGACGCTCGATTTAGCAAGTGGGTACTGGCAGGTACCCATGAAGGAAGCGGACAAGGAGAAGACGGCGTTCATCACTCCCTCAGGCTTGTTTGAATTCAATCGGATGCCGTTCGGGCTAACAAATGCGCCCAGTACATTCCAACGGCTAATGGAGCATTGTCTGGGAGATCTAAATTATGAGTCAGTCTTGATCTATTTGGACGATATTGTCATTTTTTCAAAGACCTTCCCAGAACACATCTACAGGTCGTGTTGGAACGATTGGGAAGGTATGGACTCAAACTAAAACCCAGCAAATGCCGACTGGGCCACCAGCAGATCAAATACTTAGGCCATGTCGTGAATGCAACAGGAATTGCACCTGACCCAGATAAGATTAAAGCCATACAGGAGTGGGCCATTCCGCAGAACACCACGGAAGTACGAGCCTATCTCGGGTTGGTCGGTTACTATCGGAGGTACATCCGAGACTTCTCCAAAATTGCAAGTCCTCTGAATCAGCTCCCCTGTGGACAACCCACCCAAAAGAAGGGGAGCCGAAGCCCCAGTGTAGTGGAACAATGGCAGGAGCCACAACAAGCGGCATTCGAAGCATTGAAGGCACGACTGGTGACCGCACCCATCCTCGCTTTTGCAGACTTCGCTCAGCCATTCCAGCTGTACACTGACGCCAGCCTGAAGGGACTGGGAGCAGTCCTGGCCCAACAGCAAGGGGACATGGAACGCGTCATCGCCTATGGTAGTCGTAGTCTGCGACCATCAGAACGCAATCCAACCAATTACAGCTCGTTCAGGCTCGAGCTATTGGACATCGTGTGGGCTGTTACCGAACGGTTTGCCGAATACCTGGTCGGAAGTCAAGTGGAAATTTACACGGATAACAATCCCCTGGCGTATCTTGGAACGGCAAAACTGGGAGCGATGGAACAACGATGGATAGCCCGACTGGCTCGATTCAACTATACCATTCGTTACAAGCCCGGTAAGAACCATAACAACGCAGATGCACTCTCCCGACAGCCGTGTGAGACCCCGGTCGGAGAGGTGGACGAGGAATTAGAAGAAGTAGAGATACCCCCATTACGTGTGGTTCATCCCCCACTGCAGCAGCAGCGGGTAGTGACAGCAATACAAGGGATTGAGATGTATGATAGGGCCGAGTGGAAGAAGCGGCAGCAGCAAGACCAGGATATCCAAACCATCGACAAGTGGGTGCGTCGGCAGGGAAGGCCCACGAAAGCGGAGCGAAGCAGGTTGTCAGCACCAGCTAAAGCATTGGTTCGGCAGTTGGAGCGACTGGAACACCATGATGGAGTATTGTACAGAAGAGTGTGGGTCCCACGGGAATTTCGCGACATATGGCAGTTGGTATTGCCCATCGCCGACATCAAACCCATATGCAAGTGGATGCACGAGAACCGAGGTCATTTCACGGTGCAAAAGACTGTACAGATCATCCGGAATCACTTCTATGCTCCAAACTTGGAAAGAATAATGGAAGATGTCTACAAGGAATGCACGGAGTGTGTCTTGCACAAAGCGACGGAACAGCCGGAGAGGCCCATGACCATCGTGACGGGTGAGCCCCTAGAACTGCTGACGATAGACTTTTTAACAGTCCAAGAAGTTACCTCAGGGAACCGATATGCGTTAGTATGCTTGGACCATTATTCGAAATTTGCCGTGGTGATTCCTACGGGGGACCAGACTGCGACGACTACCGCGGCTGCACTGTGGAAGCATGTCATCCGTCCGTATGGGTGCCCCAGACGCATCTTGTCGGATAAAGGACCGAATTTTGAGTCTGATCTCTTCCAGGAGCTGTGTATCTTACATGGAATTCGGAAATCCAGAACGACCCCATATCACCCCCAAGGGAATGGGGCTTGCGAACGATTCAATCGCACCTTACTCGGCCTACTAAAGACCATCGGGGATGAACGACAGGAACGGTGGCCTGAATATGTGGACGTCCTGGTATGTGTCTATAACAACACTGTGCATCGAACTACCGGGTATGCACCATATCAATTAATGTTTGGCCGACCAAGCCGAGTTCCTTTGGATCTTCTGTTAGAGACGCCGGAGGTGGAAGTCAATCGATCACCGTCACAATGGGTACAGGAACATCAACGACGGTTGAGCGCCACGAAGGGCGAAATGGAGAAAGCTCAGCCCACGGAGAGCTTGCCCCTCGTGGAAGAACGCCAGCAAGCATTTCATACAGGGGATCAGGTGCTGGTGCGGAATCGCAGGGCGGCACGTGGCCGTAAGCTGGAACCCCGATGGGAGAAGAAACCATATGTGGTGGTAAAACGCGTTGACCCCGGGCTTCCTGTGTATGAAGTGAAACCAGAGGGTGACCAGGGACCGAGCAGAAGGCTGCATCGCAACCTATTGCGGCCATGTACCTTTCGGACACCAGAATCCGTCACGTCATCAAGGCAAGAAGAACCGCAGAGTGCTCCGCCGACAAATATTGACTGAGATTGGTGGTTGGTGGTTCCATCAGACGACCTTAGCGTACCCTGGGCGTCACGACCGACAGGGACAGAGAACCCAACGGAGTGCGTGGAAACACCTGCAACGGAAGTGAATCGTGGACTGCGTTACCCCCAGAGGTGTACTCGCAACCCACAACCGGCCTATTTGCAAGACTATGAAGTTTAGTGCAGAGGACTGCACTTGATAACCAAGGGGGAAGTGTAAGGGTGCACTCGTACTTACCTCTCCCTGGGGGGCCAACGCAGGAATACGGGCTTGTCGGGCGGCTCAGAAGTCGGCTCCGGACGAAGGAGCATCTTGGGCGTCATGGCAACGGCTGCACTGCCGACAGCCATGACGCATGCGCCCAATGGCAAACAGGGCGAAGTCTCGCGCTGCGGGACTTGGAGGAGGAGAGAAGAGGAGGGACACGGCCGGATGACAGGGAGCGCGGCAAGCGAGGGGGGTGGAGCAAGCGAGTGGCACGAAAAAGGAGTAGGACGGAGAGGTGACGAGAGACAAGAGGAGAAGTTTAAAGAGGCTCTGTCACCAGATTTTGCAACCCCTATCTGCTATTGCAGCAGATAGGCGCTGCAATGTAAAAGTAAAAGTATTAAAAACGCCCCGATGTACGCACATAATACACACCCACTTGGACTTTTGCAAGCCTCATTTGCATAACTACAAAAATGGTCATAACTTGGCCAAAAATGCTTGTTTTTTAAAAATAAAAACGTTACTGTAATCTACATTGCAGCGCCTATCTGCTGCAATAGCAGAAAGGGGTTGCAAAATCTGGTGACAGAGCCTCTTTAAGAGAGCAGGTGTCCGGACCAGAGAGAGAGACCGCCGAACAGGGGTCCGGACAGGGAAAGTGAGCTGCAAGGAAGGTCGCGGGGAGAGAGGAGGCAGGAGCCCGACAGCACGTGGACTCCCCACTGCAGCCTTGGAGACAGAGGACAAAAGAACAGCACAGGTGTTGCTGCTACAACCCTTCAGAAGGACAGAGGATCTGCCGGAGCACAAGGAGTGTGGCAACAGACACAGTTACCGGTCCCAGACCTTAAGACCCCTGACCAAGAGCTAGAGTCCCGTCTTAAAGAAAGTGCCCTTGTCCTTGTCAGTGACTGTTTCCTGGAGTGACGTCCCTCACTAACTACCGCCACCGTACGCCCAGAAGACTAGTCCCAAAAGGGACAAACAACTCATCCTGAGCTAGGCCCAAAGGCAGGGCAGACTTGCTAGCTTATTAACCGCGCCATTGTCCCTGCGTGTCCTCCAGAGTAAAGCACTGCATGTAACCCTTGCATGGAACTGTTGTTGATAAAGCACCGCATGTAACCCTTGCATTGAACTGTTGTTGATAAAGCACCGCATGTAACCCTTGCATGGAACTGTTGTTGACAAAGTACCGCCTGTAATACTTGCATGGAATTGTTGTTGATGAATCTTGCTGGAACAGGAGCAGGCAGAAGGAACGGCCGGGTTGACGGAACTTTATCGGACTATTAGCTGGACTTCGTGTAAACCTTAGCGTCAGCCCGCCAGTTCAGTTGCGTCCTAGGGGGTCCACCGTTCGGACCACCGACTGAGGAGAGAGAGGGTTGTCATGAAAGGTAGCGGATAGCTCCGCAAGGACCCGTGACGGTGCTAGTAGGTACGTTAGTCGCTGATTCCCACGACGCGACCCGTGGGCCGAGAGTGTGACTCTTACCCTAGGGTAGGCTGCCAGTAGCGGGTAGCTCCCGCCGTGACTGACCGCGGCGTGTCCCTAGCCAAGCCGGCAACGTGGGGTCAGGCACAACCTCTCTCCGGGGGACTTCCAGCGGGATCGAAGTCCTCAACCTCAGGATTCCTGTCTGCTCCATAGAAGAAGATTTACTGTTATCTGCTCGCTGAAGTAAAGAAGTATAAAAGAAGTCGTATCGACAGCGGTAGTTCCTCCTACACGCGGCCGCAGATGACAGCCCCAGGGGCCGCATGCGGCACGCGGGCCGCGTGCTTGAGACCCCTGGTGTATATGTACATGTTTCAATACTGCGTTAGTCACAAGGTCATGAATTTCTCATGACCCACCTTTAAACATGAATCTAACTTCTGTATGTTTCCTGAAGAGAGACATTTTTTTTTTTTTTGACCTGTGATTGGCTGCAGCGGCCGCGGCAGCCTGTGATTGGCTGCAGAGGCGGTCACGTGACGTGTGCGTGACCGCCACTACAGCCTGTGATTGGCTGCAGCGGCGACATGGATGAAACGTCATCGCTGGAGGCCGGACAGGAGGAATGCAAGTATGAACGTATTTTTAAAATTTTTTTATTACATTAAAATTGTGTTTTCCGCGCGCCGAGCATGGTACTGTCAAGGTTGCTGAAAGAGTTAGTGCAGCCCATTAACTCTTTCAGCACCCTGGACAGTACCATGGTCGGCGCACGGAAATTACAGGTTCGGTCAGAACTAGTTCGGTCCGAATCAAACTTTTTCGTGAAATTCGGTGAACCAGCCGAACCGAACTTTTCATAAGTTCGCTCATCTCTACATGGAATGTATTATGACTTTAGCAAGACCCATGTTTGATGTCATCCTATAACTCCTCCGTGTCACACATGCCAAGATTCCTTACACGTTATCCCATAGCCTCTCATGGTTATGTCCTCCTAGACCATTGACCTTGTTTGGTCTGCATAGAGGCTGAACATTTCTCAGTGGTCCATGACTATTTTTTGGTGGGATAACAGGGAAAGATGGTTTCCCACAGTTCAAGCAGAAGACATCTGCTATATGCTATGTTCACCAGTGAGGCAAATCCAAGCTGGGAAGGAGGTAATTGCATGTTACTTGTGGCCATTAGGAGGAGAAAAACTCAAAGAGGGAGGACATCAATTGTGAGTCTAAGAAGTTGATTGTGTAAAAAATGGCTTTCAGACCAAAGGCCTAATCCCTGCCCTCCTGGAGTCGGCCATTTGCTTTACACCACATCAGGGACCTGGTATAATGGAACTGGCCTTCTCCTGTGACATAGGAGGGCAGTGTTTTCTTTCTCTTTCACCAGCAGAGATGACCATAGCCGAGCTATGATCTCCATAGTCCGATAAGTGGAGGAGCGACCTGCATGATACCGGGACGTCGTGGAGAACATCTGGGATTGGACATCTTATAACTTACTATTCCATATAATGTCGTAGCTATCAGTAAGATGTTAGTTAGTTAGTTGCATTACAAGCTCTGATCCTGGGTTCTCGGACTGATCGCCTTTTCTCGGGGTCAACAAGGAATTTTCCCCTGTGGCACAAATTGGCTAAACGTGCGCAGGGTTTTTGCCTTCTTCTGGATCAATAGCTTTAGTTAGGAATTTTATTTAAATAAATTGTGTTTAAAAATGAAAGCTCTGTCTCCTCGTCATTTCTCAATATTATATAGCTGTCAGGTATTAGTTTATATTATGGGAGGTTATTATAGTTATTTTGCTGCTGATAATCCAATATGGTTGATTCCATGAAGCATTGGATAATATACACATACAGAAGAGAAATACATCATATGATCCATATAAATGCTACTACTATAAAGGAACACTAAGGATCGATGGCACGCGATGCGTATTACGCGCGTTTTTGGAGAGCGGATATGCGTGCAGCACCTCTGCAGAGTAATACAGTACCAGCATATTCAATGAGATTCCAAGAAATCTCATGTACACGGTACGGTATTTTTCGGGACTGAAATTGACCTGTGGTGTATTGTTTAGAATCCGCAGCATGTCATTTTATCTTGCGTTTCCGCTTGCAAATTCTATCTGTCTAGTGCAGAGGAAAAATCGCACCAAAATTTCTCAGCATGAAAAGGCACCGAAAAACTAATCAAATGGGAGAAAACGCACTGAAAAACGCATCACCTTCAGGTGTGTTTTTTTCCTGAGGTTTTGCTGTGTGTTTTCCACAGTAAAATACACAACGTGTGCATGTAGCCTAAAGGTAAAAAATACATATAAATCAAAACAATCCACTTCGTCCTGTTTTGCCTGAGAAATTCTTTTGTGTGGGTCCAAGATCAGCCATTTTCCCCCATCCCTTACTAAGCCACACCCCTCAGCCGTCCGGCCAGCGAAAAGATTGGAAGGAACATGAAGAGGTTGTCGATGTTGCTGAGAACCCCAGCGATCAGATGTAATCTATGAAAGGCTTTATTTCGCTGCAGTGCCACCAACAGGGTTAAAGGGTAACTAAACGATTGAAAAACTTTTGACATGTCATAGTGACATGTCAGAAGTTTTGATTGGTGGGGGTTCGAGCACTGAGACCCCCACCAATCGCTAGAACGAAGGCGCAGAAGCCCTCGTGTGAGCGCTCAGCTGCTTTGTGTCTGTTCGGCTTTTTCCGGAAAGCCGATGTATCGGAGTACGGGCTCATAGACTTTTTATTGAGTCCGTACACCGATACATTTATTTCAGGAAAAAGCCGAACAGACATGAAGCGTCTGAGCGCTCACACAAGCGCTTCAGCTGCTTCGTTCTAGCGATTGGAGGGTGTCTCAGTGCTTGGAACCCCAGCAATCAAAACTTCTGACGTCACTATGACATGTCAGAAGTTTGTGAAACGTTTAAGTTACCCTTTAAGGCAATGAATTACACACTTCAAAACTATGGGCTTTCGGTATAATGCGAGAACGTGCCGATCCTCCAAATTCTAGTTATTGCATTTTCTCACCATTTTCACAGCCATACAAAATCTGAGCAGCATTTTGATATTTGTCACTATTAAATTTGCTGGTCATTAAAGGGCCATACCCTAGTAGAAAACTGCTACAATGGCAATTATGTGCCTTATAGAAAATCACTCCCACTTTTGCAGATGTCATTAGTTCATTGTTGCATTTGTATATTCTCATAAACCTACCGTTAAATCAGGTGCGATCAAAGAAAAATATAAGCAAGTCCTAAACCTGTAACATCTAATAAAACACTTTTTAATAAATGGGAATGGACTGTTTTAGCAACATGACCAATACTTCTTAATTATTTTAAAGAAAAGCCCTCATTGGCGCAACAGCGGGAATCATCTCATGATAAATAGGAGAGGCAGGAAAGTGAGAGGTGTACACTCCCCTGGCGGTATTGTGTTGGGGACACGACAACCTGGTAGTCAAAAAGATGTCTATATAGTCCAAGTGCTGGTTCGGGGGACTACTAGCCACTAGAGTCCCAGTCAGAGAATAATCAGTATCGAATGCTGAGATGCACTAGGATATTCTGAGTGTAAAACGGTGAAAAATTACCCTTTACGAAGGCGCTGTTTCCTTTGCGATATTAAGGATGATCCTCTGGAGTCATGCAAATGTTAACCTTTTATTAATATCGTAACATGCAACATGTTTCAGAGCCAAACCGGCTCCCCTTCATCAACATTTGACCTATACTTATGTCATAGAAGGGAAGCGGGAGTATGGAGCAGGCTCACGGCTCCATCATCTTAGCTGTTAGAAAGAGAGAGGCGGCCCCCTCTGACAGCCCATCGGGTGCAGATCGTCATCATGGCAGCCTGGGGGCCAAATGAAGGCCTCCTGGTCTGCCGTCTTTGTACTCATATTAAGCTCTGCCTGCAACAGCGTTTAATAGAATCCTATGAAAATCACGTTTTACTGCAATACGTTATTATTGCACTATATCATGCAAACGATCCAATGATCACTGGTTCAAGTCCCCTAGGGGGACTAAAGAAAAAAGTAAAAAACGGTTAAAGTTTTTTTATGTACAAAAAATTTTTAAAAGTTAAAAAAAGCCATGTAAAAAATAAATTATAAAAACACAGCTGGTATTACCACCATCTGTAAAAGTCAGAACTATTACAATTTCACGTTACTTAATCCACAGGGTGAACGCTGTAAAAAAACAAAAATGCCAGAATAGCTTGTTTTGGTCATCTCATCTCCCACAAAAAAAATGGAATAAAAAGTGCTCAAAAGATTTATGTACCCTACAATGGTCCCAATAAAAACTATAGCTCACTCCGCAAATAACAAGCTCTCCCATTGTTTAATTGATGGAAAAATACAAAAAGTTATGGCTCTCATAACAGCAACACAAAAAAATGTTTTTCTTAACAAAACGTTTTTTCCTTGTACAAGTAGTAAAACATAAAAAACTTGTAATGATGGGTGTAAGGAAACAGACAAGTGAGCCCTAATCTACCCACCACTCAGTCCCTGCCTACTTGCAACGACCCGCCCTAGGCGACGGGGTACAACTGGGCGACGGTCCCTACGCTCAATAAGTGCACGACAGACAAACAGACAAGGGTACACAGAAGCAAGGGAAAAGGGGCGGTTGCCCACGGCAACACCGTGTGTAAAGGATCTGCCAGACACAACTTCTGTGTTGACGCCCATAGGTAATCAGTCTGCACCTGCTTCTATGTCTGTGAGACTGACTCCATCTTCCACCACCCAGGATGGCAGGCTTAGGAGTGGGAGAGCCTATCACAGCCTGGCCAGACGGAGCTAGCTCCCGCCCTCTGTCTATTTATACCTGCCTTTCCTGTTCCTCCTTTGCTTGTGATTCTTCTCTGTTGGTTTCCTGGCCCTGCTGCAGCTATAACCTAACCCGGTAGCCATCTAGACTACCGATCTCTAAACCAGCTATATAATCACAGACATCGTGAATAGACTAATCACTTGTACCTAACCTGATGAAGGGGCCGGTACAGCCTTGAAACACATTGTTGTTGTTATTGTACAAAAATAAAAGCAATTTACAGTACGGCTGCAACACAAGTCAAGGGCACACAGAAGCAAAAGAGAAGTAGGGGCAGTTACCCACGGAAAACCGTGAGCAACAGACAGTGATGAACGAGCCGAATCAAACCAGGAGAAAACGTAGTAGCAACACAGAGCAGTAGAATAGTCAGGCAAGCCAGGGTTACATAGTTACATAGTTACATAGTTACATAGTTAGTACGGCTGAAAAAAGACACATGTCCATCAAGTTCAACCAAGGGAAGGGAAAAGGGAAGGAAAAATTTCTACACATAGGAGCTAATATTTTTTTGTTCTAGGAAATTATCTAACCCTTTTTTAAAGCCATCTACTGTCCCTGCTGTGACCAGCTCCTGCGGTAGGCTATTCCATAAATTCACAGTTCTCACTGTAAAGAAGCCTTGTCGCCTCTGCAGCTTGAACCTTTTTTTCTCCAGACGGAGGGAGTGCCCCCTTGTTTTTTGAGGGGGTTTTACAAGGAACAGGATTTCACCATATTTTTTGTATGTGCCATTAATATATTTATATAAGTTAATCATGTCCCCCCTTAGTCTTCTTTTTTCAAGGCTAAATAGGTTTAATTCTTTCAATCTTTCCTCATAACTTAAATTCTCCATGCCCCTTATTAGCTTCGTTGCTCTTCTTTGTATTTTTTCCAACTCCAGGGCATCCTTTCTATGAACTGGAGCCCAGAACTGAACTGCATATTCTAGATGAGGCCTCACTAATGCTTTGTAAAGTGGCATTATTACATCCCTGTCCCGCGAGTCCATGCCTCTTTTAATACACGACAATATCCTGCTGGCCTTTGAAGCAGCTGATTGACACTGCATGCTGTTATTGAGTTTATGATTTACAAGTACACCCAGATCCTTCTCAACAAGTGAATCCGCCAGTGTAGCGCCCCCTAGGACATATGATGCATGCAGGTTGTTGGTACCAAGATGCATAACTTTACATTTATCTACATTAAACTTCATTTGCCAAGTGGACGCCCAAACACTTAGTTTGTTTAAATCTGCCTGTAATTCATGAACATCTTCCATAGTCTGAACTATATTACATAGCTTGGTGTCATCTGCAAAAATAGAAATAGTGCTATTAATCCCTTCCTCTATATCATTAATAAATAAGTTGAATAATAGTGGTCCCAGCACTGAACCCTGGGGTACACCACTTATAACCGGGGACCATTCAGAGAAGGAATCATTGACCACAACTCTCTGGATACGATCCTTGAGCCAATTCTCAATCCAATTACAAACTATATTTTCTAAACCTATAGTCCTTACTTTACCCATTAGGCGTCTATGGGGGACAGTGTCAAATGCCTTTGCAAAGTCCAAAAACACTAAATCCACAGCGGCCCCTCTGTCTAGACTTCTGCTCACCTCTTCATAAAAACAGATTAGGTTAGTTTGACAGCTTCTGTCCTTAGTAAAACCGTGCTGGCTGTCACTTATAATGCTATTTATTGTCACATAATCCTGTATATAGTCCCTCAATAGCCCCTCAAACATTTTCCCCACGATGGATGTTAAGCTTACTGGTCTATAATTACCCGGGGAAGACCTAGAGCCCTTTTTGAAAATAGGCACCACATTTGCCCTGCGCCAGTCCCTTGGCACTATACCAGTCACTAGAGATTCTCTGAATATTATGAAAAGGGGGACAGAAATAACTGAATTAAGCTCTTTAAGAATTCTAGGGTGTAACCCATCTGGTCCCGGAGCCTTGTGCACATTTATTTTATTTAATTTAGCTTGGACCATCTCTACATTCATCCAATTCAGTATATCAACTGATATATTAACAGCACTGGCACCGGCTACATCAGCTGCTCTTTCTTCTGTTGTATATACAGAGCTAAAGAACCCATTTAGTAACTCTGCCTTCTCTTGATCCCCTGTGATCAACTCCCCATTACCACTATCTAAGGGTCCTACATGTTCAGACCTTGGCTTTTTTGCATTTATATGCTTGAAGAATTTTTTAGGATTTGTTTTACTATCCTTGGCCACCTGCCTTTCATTTTGTATTTTTGCTAATTTTATTACATTTTTACAGATTTTATTAAGCTCTTTATATTTTACAAAGGCTACAGCTGTACCCTCAGATTTGTATTTTTTAAATGCCCTTTTTTTGTCATGTATTGCCCCTTTCACAGAAGGTGTAAGCCATGTGGGGTTTAATTTGAGTCGTTTATACTTATTACCTGTAGGAATAAATTTTGCACTATAATAACTCAAAGTAGATTTGAAAATCTCCCATTTATCATTTGTTCCATTATTTGACATTAGTTCTTCCCAGTCTATATCCTGAATTGCAGCCCTCATCCTGGGGAAATTGGCTTTCTTAAAATTAAATGTTTTTGCCCTCCCAGCCTGCGTTTGTTTTTTACAGTATAGGTAAAATGTAACTATATTATGATCACTGTTACCGAGGTTTTCACGAACATTGACATTCCCAACAAGATCTGCATTATTAGAAATGACCAGATCCAACAGAGCTTCACCTCTAGTCGGGTCTTCCACAAACTGGCCCATAAAATTTTCCTGCAACAGGTTGAGGAAATGTCTCCCCTTTGCAGTTGAAGCCGAACCATGACACCAATTAATATCCCGGAAATTAAAATCTCCCATTATCACTACAGTACCCGCCTGTGCAGCCCGCTCCATCTGTTTATATATCTGACCTTCCATCTCCTCAGTTATATTGGGGGGTCTATAGATTACACCAAAAGTAATTTTTTCAGTGTTTACCTCCCTTTCTAGTTCCACCCACAAGGTTTCAACCTCCTCACAGTCTTCACCCACTATTGTCTCTTTCACACTCGCCTTCATATCACTTCTCACATACAGACATACACCACCACCTTTCCTATTTGTCCTGTCCTTACGAAAAAGTGTAAAACCCTGTAGATTTACAGCCCAGTCATGTGAAGAGTCCAGCCATGTTTCAGCAACACCAACTATATCTATATTTTCTTCCAGTATCAAGGCCTCCAGCTCCCCCATTTTGCTTGCTAGACTTCTGGCATTTGTGAACATACACTTTAACTTGCCTGTCAGTTTTTCACTTTTATTATCAGAAATGTGATTTGACATTAATCGGTCCTTTTTATTTACACTGATGTTTTGTAACGAAAGGATCTCCTTATCCTGTTGTCTAGTCCTCTCCCCACATTCTGTTTCTCCCCCCACCAATATAGTCTGACCCCTCTCTAACCTGGCTACCCCTTTATTTTCTACATTGACCTCCCTCCTCAGCCCTAGTTTAAATACTCCGCCACCCCAGCTAGAATTCTCTCCCCCAGCACAGCGGACCCCCTTCCATTTAGGTGCAAATCATCTGCAGAATACAGTTTGTACCCCAATGAAAAGTCAGCCCAGTGCTCTAGGAACCCAAATCCTTCTCCTCTACACCAAGACTTCAGCCATGCATTTAACTCCCTGAGCTCCCGCTGTCTTTCCTGTGATGCGCATGGCACAGGCAGTATTCCTGAGAATACAACCTTGGAGGTCCTTCCCTTCAGCTTGTAGCCTAGTTCTTTAAAATTATTCTTAAGGCTCCTCCACCTACCATTTATTCTGTCGTTGGTACCGACATGGACCACGACAGCTGGATCATCACCAGCCCCTCCCAGCAATTTGTCCACCCGTTCCACCACATGCCGAACCCTGGCACCAGGGAGACAGCAAACCATTCGGTTGAGGCGGTCTTGGCGACAAATTATTCTATCCGTCTTCCTGATTATAGAATCCCCTACAACTATCAATTGTCTTGGCTTGCCTGCATTACCATCCCGCCGACTACTAGCTGGGCTGTTCTCCCGGCTGTTAGGGAGATCAGTATCCACTAGGGCTGCCTTTTCTGAGACTGACACCCTCGCATCATCACCCAACCTGGCAATTTTGCTTGGAATGCCAGAAACCGGATCGGCCTTCCTTGTCTTTGACCCCTTTCTACTGCCCCTAACTACATTAACCCAGCTACTTACCTGATCCTGCTCACCCATGTCTTCACCCTCCAGTTCTAACCCACTAACTGCATGCTCTGTGAGCAGCAAGCTCCGCTCAAAATTGTCTATCCTCCTCAGTGTTGCATTCTGCTCCTCCAGATCTCTAATACGAGCTTCCAGGTGAACAACATGCTCACATCTGCCACAGAGATATTCACCCTGGAACTCCGGCTCCAGTCGTGTATACATATGACAAACTGTGCACTGAAGAAAACCTCCAATCTTGCTATCCATTATCCAAGTTACACCAAAACAGCGAACAATTGTCAAAGAAAAGAAGAGTACTTACTGGGGCTTCAACTCCTCTTTTCAACTCCGGTTTTAGAACTCCACCTAGTTCACAAGCCACTTAAACCACCAAGCTCAGAAAGAGCAAGCTCAAAATGAGGTCTGCTGACTAATTTATACCACCTGTGTCCAGTTAACCCCTTCCCCCTCGTCAGCTGTTCAGCTGGAACGAATCTGCAAGGGAAAAAAAAAAATTTACAAATTTTTTTTTTTTAAATTGTGTGAGTTTTTGCTATCTTCTATTTGCTAGCAATCAAAACAGATTCACAAACACAGAAATACAGCAACACAATACAGAAGTACAGCAACACAATCCGGTTTTAGAACTCCACTTAGTTCACAAGCCACTTAAACCACCAAGCTCAGAAAGAGGGTCAACAAGTACAGCGGTCAATCAGGTAAATAGCAGGAATAGCAGAGCCAGGAAACCAGAGAATCACAGGCAAGGAACATGCTGCAAGTGAGGGTATAAATAGACCAAGGGTAGGAGCTAGAACCGTCAGGCCAGGCTGTGATAGGTTCTCCCTCTCCTCAGTCTGCAAGCCTGAGTGGTAACAGATCGCTTCACTCTAGCAGACTTTGAAGCTGATGAAGGCTGATTAACCCCGGGCGTCGACACAGAACCTGTGTCAGGCAAACCCTTAACAGTACCCCCCCCCCCTTTTATGAGGGGCCACTGGACCCTTCCTAGGTGGGCCTGTTGGGGAACCGAAGATGGAACTTCCTGAGCAATATACCGGCGTGAACATCCCGGGCGGGTACCCAAGTCCTCTCCTCAGGCCCGTATCCTCTCCAATGGACCAGGTACTGGAGGGAGCCTTGGACCATCCTGCTGTCCACAATCTTGGCTACATCGAATTCTACCCCATCAGGAGTGAGAACTGGGACCAGAGGTTTCCTCGATGTAGCCAAGGACCGGGAGCAGCTTTTCAAGAGAGAGGCATGGAACACGTTGTGTATCTGAAAAGACGGGGGTAACTCCAGCCGGAAGGAGACAAGGTTGAGGTCCTCAATGATTTTGTACGGCCCTATATACCGGGGAGCAAATTTCTTGGACGAAACTTTAAGGCGCAAATTTTTAGAAGATATCCACACCAGATCCCCGACCACAAATAGGGGGTTAGTTGAACGTCTTTTACCTGCCTGAGTCTTTCGGATGCTCTGGGACATCTCAAGGTTCTTCTGAACCTGGGCCCAGACTGTGCACAGTTCCCGATGAACGACATCTACCTCGGGATTGTTGGAACCACCAGGTGTAATGGAGGAGAACCGTGGATTAAACCCAAAATTGCAGAAGAAGGGGGAGACCTCCGACGAGCTACTGACCCGGTTATTAAGGGAAAATTCAGCGAGGGGAATGAAGGAGACCCAACCATTTTGACAGTCTGAGATAAAACACCTTAAGTGTTGTTCTAGAGACTGATTAGTCCTCTCAGTTTGGCCATTAGTTTCTGGATGGAACGCCGAGGAAAAGGACAGATCAATCTCCAGCTTCTTACAGAAAGCTTTCCAAACAATGAAACAAATTGTAACCCTCTGTCAGAAACAATATTGACCGGAACCCCATGGAGACGCAGGATGTGTTTGACAAACAAGGTAGCTAACGTCTTGGCATTGGGTAGTTTCTTGAGGGGTACAAAGTGGCACATCTTACTGAAGCGGTCTACTACAACCCGCACCACCGATTTGCCTTGGGATGGAGGCAGATCGGTGATAAAATCCATGGAGATATGGGTCCAAGGTCTCTGGGGAATGGGCAAAGAATATAGTAAGCCCGCAGGTCGGGACCTGGGAGTCTTGGACCTAGCACAAATTTCACAAGCGGCGACGTAGGCCTTAACGTCTTTAACCCCTTTCCGACATTCGCCGTATATATACGGCGCACGCCATGTGGGGGAATATGGAGCGGGCTCTTGGGCTGAGTCCGCTCCATAGAGCGAGTGTGTCGGCTGTGTGTTACAGCCGACACTTCCAGGTTACGAGAACCCGTTAAATGCCGCGTTCAATAGAGATCGCAGCATTTAAAATACTAAAAACAGGGGGGCGACCCCCTGTAACGTCTCAACGGCCCCCCCGCAGCAAGATCGGGGGGAGCCGTTGGTTCACACGGCTGCCTGGGGGTCTGACGAAGTCCCCCAGGTCCGCCATCTTGGTACTCCTATGAAGCTCTGCCTCCGGCAGGGCTTCATAGGAGACTGTCAGAATCACGATATACTGCAATACATTAGTATTGCAGTATATCGTGCAAGCGATCTAACGATTGCTGGTTGAAGTCCCCTAGGGGGACTAATAAAAAAATGTAAAAATGAGTTAAATAAAGTTTTTTTTGTGTAAAAAAAATAAAATATTAAAAGTTCAAAAAACTCCCCTTTTACCATTTTCTGCCTAGAGCATAGTAAAAAATTAAATAAATAAACATAATTGGTATTGCCGCGTCCGTAAAAGTCTGAACTATCATAATATATCATTATTTAACCCGCACAATGAACTCCGTTAAAAAAAAAAAAATTGTAAACGCCAGAATCTCTATTTTTTGTTCACCTAATCTCCCACATAAAATGAAATAAAAAGTGATCAAACCGTCACATTTACACCAAAATAGTAGTATTAAAAACTACAGATTATCCCGCAAAAAATAAGCCCTCATACCACTTAATCGACGGAAAAATAAAGACGTTACAGCTCTCGGAATTTGGCGAAACAAAATAAATTTTCTTTTTTACACTTAGGTTTTTACTTGTAAAAGTAGTAAAATATAGAAAACATACACATTTGGTATCAGCGTAATCGTATTGACCCATAGAATAAAATGAATATGTTGTTTTAATTGTACAGTGAATTCCGTAAAAATGGCGCGCAAAAAAACATGGCGGAATCGCTGTTTTTTTTCATTTTCTACCCCACAAATAATTTTTGCCCCGTTTCCTAGTACATTGTATGGCAAAATAAATGGTGCTACGAAAAACTACAACTTGTCCCGCAAAAATCAAGCCCACATAGTACTATATGGACAGAAAAATAAAGGCGTTATGGCCTTTGGAAGGTGGGGAGGGAAAAACGAAAATGAAAATATGAAAAAGGGCTGCGGCGTGAAAGGGTTAAGCAACCCAGGCCACCAATAGGTTCTGGAAATGAGGTGCTTGGTACCCAGGATGCCTGGATGGCCAGATAGTGCAGAGTCATGATTCTCCCTGAGCAACCTTAGCTGGAATTGCAGGGGAACAAACAGCTTGTCCTCAGGAAGGTTCTCGGGAGCAGAACCTTGATCAGCCGCAATTTCGGAGGCTAAGTCTGAATCCACAGCGAATATGATTATACCTGGGGGCAAAATACAAGCGGGATCCTCCTCAGGAGGAGGGCTGGCCATGAAGCTACGCGACAGAGCATCAGCTTTGACATTTTTTGACCCAGCCCTAAAGGTAATCACAAAGTTGAATCTCATAAAAAACAACGCCCATCAAGCTTGTCTCGGGTTTAGCCTCCGGGCAGATTCTAGGAACACCAGATTCTTGTGGTCAGTAAGAACCGTTACCTGGTGCCTAGCCTCCTCCAGGAAGTGGCACCACTCTTCAAATGCCCATTTAATGGCTAAGAGTTCGCGTTTGCCAACGTCATAGTTTCTCTCAGTGGAGGAGAACTTCCTGGAGAAGTAGGCACAGGGACGGAGATGGGTTAGAGACCTAGTACCCTGGGACAAGACAGCACCCATTCCTACCTCGGAGGCGTCAACCTCCACGATGAATGGCTCCATTTGATTAGGCTGAATCAGCACTGGGGCAGAGGCAAAGTACCTCTTAAGGATCTCAAAAGCCTGGACCGCCTCCGGAGGCCAGTGGAGGAGATCAGCACCTTTAAGAGTGAGATCCGTAAGAGGCTTAGCGATGACCGAGAAGTTAGCAATAAACCTCCTGTAATAATTAGCAAACCCCAGGAAACACTGTAAGGCCTTCAGGGAGGCAGGACGGACCCATTTTGCCACAGCCTGAACCTTGGCAGGGTCCATGCAGAATTCGTTAGGAGTGAGGATTTGACCCAAAAATGGTATCTCCTGCACCCCAAACACACATTTTTCGTTTCTTGCAAAGAGTTTATTTTTCCGAAGGACCGGGAGCACCTTCCTGACATGCTCAATGTGGGAGGACCAGTCCTTGGAAAACACAAGTATATCATCAAGGTACACTACAAGAAATACCCCCAGATAGTCTCTTAAAATCTCATTTATGAAATTCTGGAAGACCGCGGGAGCATTACACAACCCAAAGGGCATGACGAGGTATTCTAAATGACCTTCGGGTGTATTAAACGCAGTCTTCCACTCATCCCCCTCTCTGATCCGGATAAGGTTATAAGCCTCCCGAAGATCGAACTTAGAGAACCATTGGGCCCCTTAACCTGATTGAAGAGATCAGGACTCAAAGGAAGGGGATACTGGTTCATTACAGTGATCTTATTTAAACTTCGGTAATCGATGCACTACCTAAGACCACCATCCTTCTTCCCCACGAAGAAGAAGCCAGCACCTACCGGAGAAATAGAGGGGCGAATGTAACCCTTGGCCAGGCTTCCCTGGATATATTCTCTCATGGCTTCACATTCAGGACAAGAGAGATTAAATATCCTTCCTTTAGGGAACTTAGCTCCTGGTACCAAAGTCGATTGCACAATCGTACTCTCTATGAGGAGGTAACTCTTCGGAGGCCTTTTTAGAAAAGACATCCGCAAAGTCCTGAATAAACTCAGGTAGAGTGATCACCTCCTCAGCGAGAGAAACCAAATTAATAGAAAGACATGACGTCATGCATTCATTACCCCATTTAGTAAGATCACCAGTATTCCAGGTAAAAGTGGGATTATGCGTCTGCAACCAAGGGAGGCCTAAAATCAAATCGGACGATAACCCCTGCATCACTAACACAGAACACTGCTCCAAATGAATGGAGCCAACAATGAGTTTAAAAACAGGGTATGCTGCATAAAGTAACCATTAGCAAGCGGAGTGGAGTCAATACCCACTACCGGGACAGGTTTAAGCAAATCAATTAGTGGCATAGCTAGAGACATGGTAAAATCTACAGACATAATATTAGCAGCAGACCCTGAATCCTCGAAGGCACTGCCGGTGGCAGACCTTCCATCAAAAGAGACCTGAAAGGGAAGCAAGATTTTATTAGGCTTCATGTTAACGGGAAATACCTGTGCACCCAAGCGACCTCCCCGATGGTCACTTAGGCGCGGAAGTTTTCCGGCTGCTTATTCTTGCACCTGGGACAGGAATTCAATTGATGCTTGTCATCCCCACAGTAGAAGCAGAGACCATTCTTCCTGCGGAAATCTCTACGTTGTTGGGAGACACGGAGGCCCCGAGTTGCATCTGTTCATCCGTTCTCCGTGGAAGAACGAAGCAGCGGAACCTCTGGAGCCATCATAGGGAAGCCAGAGGTGAAGGCACCAGAACGTTCAAGTCGTCGTTCCCTGAGACGTCGGTCAAGACGTACCGCTAAAGCCATAGCCTTATCTAGAGAGTCAGAGGTGGGATAGCTAACTAACTGGTCTTTAAGGGCATTCGACAGACCCAATCTAAACTGGCACCTCAAGGCAGGATCATTCAACTGAGAAGCTGTTCCTGACTTCCTAAAGTCAGAACAGTACTGCTCAACGGGTCTCTTACCCTGACGTAAGGTCACCAGCTGACCCTCGGCAAAGGCAGTCTTGTCAGTCTCATCATAGATGAGCCCGAGAGCAGAAAAAAAAAGGTCAACAGAAGAAAGTTCAGGGGCGTCAGGGTCCAAGGAGAAGGCCCATTCCCGTGGGCCGTCCTGGAGCAGGGACCCAATTATACCCACTCGCTGGCTCTCAGAACCTGAGGAGTGGGGTCTTAATCGGAAATAGAGTCTACAACTCTCCCGAAAAGAGAAAAAAGTCCTCCTGTCCCCTGAGAATCGGTCTGGCAACTTGAGGTGGGGTTCAAGAGGTGAGGTGAAGGGTACTACCTGGGTAGTATCACGCTGGTTGAACCTCTGAGCTAGGTCTTGGACCTGTAGAGAGAGACCCTGCATTTGCTGAGCCAGGGCCTCATGGGGATCCATAGTAGAGTCAGGGACCAGGGTAAGAAACGGTATAGGGCCTGTGATTATATAATGAATCGGGGTAGGGAGACGACAGGTGAACCCTAATCTACCCGCAACTAAGTCCCTGCCTACTTGCACCGCCCGTCCTAAGTGACGGCGTACAACTGGGCGACGGTCCCTACGCTCAGTAAGTGCAAGACAGACAACACTAGACAAGGGCACACAGAAGCAAAGGGGAAGTAGGGGCAGTTGCCCACGGAAAACCGTGAGCAACAGGCAGTGGTGAACGAGCCGAATCAAACTAGGAGAGTACGTAGTAGCAAAACAGAGCAAGAGAATAGTCAGGCAAGCTAGGGTCAAAAGGTACAGCGGTCAATCAGGTAAATAGCAGGAATAGCAGAGCCAGGAAACCAGAGAATCACAGGCAAGGAACATGCTGCAAGTGAGGGTATAAATAGACCAAGGGCGGGAGCTAGAACCGTCAGGCCAGGCTGTGATAGGTTCTCCCTCTCCTCAGCCTGCAAGCCTGAGTGGTAACAGATCACGTCACTCTAGTAGACCTTGGAGCTGATGAAGTCTGATTAACCCCAGGCGTCGACACAGAACCTTTGTCAGGCAAACCCATAACAAAAGATCAGTACATATATAAAGTGTCAGAACCAAGCTTAGCACATAAATACAGTGCCAGAACAAAGCTCAGTACATATATACTGCACCAGAACAAAGCTCAGTACATATATACAGCTCCAGAAAAAAAGATCAGTACATATATACAGTGCCAGAACCAAGCTTAGTACATAAATACAACACCAGCACAAATACAGCTCAATTAATTGCAACCCCTGTAGTATAGGTTTGCACTAAATTGTGTACAGTTCCCAGCGTGACCGAAACAATGATAACGATATGCTGGGAGTGGCTGTTTCACACAAAAAAAAATCATACAATCCATCAGCTCGCAGCAGATCATACAGTGACTACAGTAGATTAGAGGCAGAATAAACATTTACATTAAGTGACTCACCAGTGACGATCTCAGATTCTAGCTGTTCTTTTTCTCCATCTGTTCAAGACCTCTATGATGACTTCTCCCGGCCACAGCCCATTTCTGCAGTTTGCAAATCAGATATCTCCAGCTTCTCACTGTTCAAACATTTCTGCAGCTATAAACAAAGATAAAGTTATCATGGTGCCAGACACTGCACACCTAAATATAATAGCACCATACACTGCACCTCTAATTATAATAGCACCATACACTGTCCCTGATTATAATAGCACCATACACTGCACCTCTAATTATAATAGCACTATACACTGTGTCCCACACACACACACCGTACCCCCTGTAGATAGTGCCCACCATAGAGCCCCCTGTAGAGAGTGCCCTACATAGATCCCCCTAGAGATAGTGACCCCGTAGAGCCCCTGTAGATAGTACCCCACATATAGCCACCCCTTTATATAGTGCCCATATATAGCCCCCCTGTAGTGTCCCAGATATAGCCACCACTGTAGATATTGCCCCACATATAGCTCCCTCTGAAAATAGTGCCCCACATGTAGCCCCCCTGTAGATAGTGCTCCACATATAGCCCACCCTTGCATATAGTGTCCAACATATAGCCCATCCCTGTAGATAGTGCCCTTCATATATCTCCCCTTATAAATAGCGCTCCACATATAGCCCACCCCTGTATATAGTGCCTCACATATATCTCCCCCTATAGTGCTCCACATATAGCCCACCCCTCTATATAGATAGCCCCCCTGTAGATAGAGCTGAACTCTGTATATAGCCCCCCCCTGTAGATAGTGCTGACCTCTGTAGATAAAGCGCCCCCCCCTGTAGATAATATCACTCACATTTTTATTAGGATTAAAAAAAAAAACTTTGCACACTCCCGCTCCCGCACCGTCCGGTGGCAATGTAGACCTGCTCTCTTCTGAGCAGGTCTGCTGGAGTTACGTCCTCGCTCCGCTTGCGTCATTGAAAGGCACTGATTGACAGGGCAAGTCATTCTGCTCTGCCAATCAGCGGATTTTATAGATGCAAGCGGCGTGATGCCAGCATTGCACCGCTTGCATCTATTAAAGGCAGAGATTGGCAGGGCACTTTGACTTGCCCTGTCAATCAGCGCCTTTCAACTATGCAAACAGCGCAAAGAAGTAACCATATCGTTTGAGTCGTTGAAAGGCGCTGAATGGCCGGGCACAGAACGTACCTGTCCATTCATGTCCTACAGTGCAGGAGGGGGTGGCGGCGGCGGCTGTTTTCATAGGCGCCGCCACCCCCCTCATAGAGGCAGTAGGGCGCCGTCATGGACGTTGCAGTCCTGGCAATCACCCCACCTTCCCCCTTAGTTGCACCCGGGGTACATGCCCCACCTGCCCCCCACTACCTATACCCCTGCATGTACCTGCAAAAAGTACCACAAAAAACAAGCCTACATATTGCTAAATTGACGGAAAAATGTAAAAGTGACAATGCAAAAACAAATAATTTCAGTTCAAATGTGTTTTTATTGTGCAAAAGTCGTAAAACATAAAAAAAACCTATACATATGTGGTATCACAGTAATCGTACCGACCCATAGAATAAAGGTAACATGTTATTTACGCCGCACGGTAAACAGCATAGAACAATGGCGGAATTGCTGTTTTTTTTATATTCCCCCCCCAATAAAGGTTAATCAAAAAATTATATGTACCCGAAATGGTGCCATTAAAAAATACAACCAATTCAACAAAAAAAAAAGTCCTCGGCTATGTGGATGCAAAAATAAAAAAGTTAAAGCTCTATAAATGCGACGATGGAAAAACGGAAAAAAATAGCTTGGAAATTAAGGCCTAAAATAGACTGGTCACTAAGGAGTTAAAGGCCAAAATAACTGTTTCCTAAAAGGATAAAGGACTTGAGATGAGCAAACCTATAAGACACATATCAAATTAGGTACAAATCTGCCAAAAGCTTAAAATTCGTCAAAATGTGAAAGTTTTGGTGTTCACAGCGCAAGAATTGTCAAAATGGTGGCCACCGGTGAGCGCTCTCCGCCAATTTGCCAATTATATTAAAAAAAGAGGGGAGAAGAGGATTATTTAAAAAAAAAAAAAAAAACTAAAACATACTCACCACCTTCCCTGGTCTCCTGACGTGTCCCTGCCGGAAAGTGAGATGACGTAGCTGTGATCGCTGCAGCCAATCCCAGGCCGCAGTGATCACATGGGACAGCTACGTCATCTCACCTGCCGGTAGCGACGTGTCGCTACTGTAGTACAGCGTATGTGTTGAGTGTGTTTTTTTTTATTTTTGTGAAATCGCATGTACCCTGATTGCCTTGTTTGACCCTCTGATGTCTTCAAGGACTGTAACCAACTTAGATTCAGTCCTAGAAGACGTTAAATAGTCTGATAGGCCTATCGGGGGACTTGCGATTCGCAAAACGAATTTGGACCGAAACGAACGGCCGATTTAAAAGAAAATTCGCTCATCACTATTAAGGACTCTGCACTGCAAGGCAGCAATGCTAACCAATCTGCACTGTGATATTGTAAATGCTTATTATTAACACTATAGCAGGAGATGTCACTTCTGGTCATATTTGTGACATCATCAGATAAAGTACAGGAGGCCATTGTTACCTCACTGCATGATGTCATAATGACTGTGACTCTATAAGAACTGGGGTTTAGGGGGGGCGACTGCTCTGTCCAGGATATGAAGATAAGCAGACACAAGATACTTCACCATGAGGATCTCACAGAGAATAGCGGAAGCTTCTGATGTTTGTGAAGTCACCAGTCGGGATCCGGAACACTGGAAGATGAGAACTTCATGCACGAGCCGCATGGCAGGGGAAGAACAACAGGAAAACCGGGGACTTTGGCTTATATACACGGTGATAGGAGGTTCAGTCATTTACTTTCAGGTTTTGGGACCAAGAAGAAAAACAGTAATGTGGAGGAAAATCTGCCGCCATGATGCCAGCAATCTCCAAACATTGAAGGTATGTACATAATATATATGTTCATTTAATCTGAAAATGTGGGATATTTGAGAATTTTGCGGTTTGTTATACATTATGGCCCATATTTACTGAGCAGTTTATGTCAGTTTATTTTGTAAGCTTAACCAAATAAAGTTGCAAACGGTGACATGCAACAAATTTGGTGTAAAATGTATCTTTTCTCGTCACTTGACAAATTTAAAAAGTGACTAAAAAGTGGGCGTGGTCTCCAAGGAGACGAAGATGAGAACTGTGAGATTGATCACAATCGTATGTAACGTGACAATTCTACTTATAATTCTATATTTGGTGCCTTCCGATGTCATAAAACACTGATTATACAGGTCAAGGTAAATACATGGAATGTATTATGACTTTAGCAAGACCCATGTTTGATGTCCTCCTATAACTCCTCCGTGTCACACATGCTAAGAAGATTCCTTACACGTTATCCCATAGCCTCTCATGGTTATGTCCTCCTAGACCCTGGACCTTGTTTGGTCTGCATAGAGGCTGAACAGTTCTCAGTGGTCCATGACTATTTTTTGGTGGGATAACAGGGAACGATGGTTTCCCATAGTTCAAGCAGAAGACACCTGCTATATGCTATGTTCACCAGTGAGGCAAATCCAAGCTGGGAAGGAGGTAATTGCATGTTACATGTGGCCATTAGGAGGAGAAAAACTCAAAGAGGGAGGACATCAATTGTGAGTCTAAGTTGATTGTGTAAAAAATGGCTTTCAGACCAAAGGCCTAATCCCTGCCCTCCTGGAGTCGGCCATTTGCTTTACACCACATCGGGGACCTGGTATAATGGAACTGGCCTTCTCCTGTGACATAGGGGGGCAGTGTTTTCTTTCTCTTTCACCAGCAGAGATGACCATAGCCGAGCTGTGATCTCCGGAATCCGATCAGTGGAGGAGCGACCTGCATGATACCGGGACGTCGTGGAGAACATCTGGGATTAGGACATCTTCTTATAACTTACTATTCCACATAATGTCGTGGCTATCAGTAAGATGTTAGTTAGTTGCATTACAAGCTCTGATCCTGGGTTCTCGGACTGATCGCCTTTTCTCGGGGTCAACAAGGAATTTTCCCCTGTGGCACAAATTGGCTAAACGTACGCAGGGTTTTTGCCTTCTTCTGGATCAATAACTTTAGTTAGGAATTTTATTTAAATAAATTGTGTTTAAAAATGAAAGCTCTGTCTCCTCGTCATTTCTCAATATTATATAGCAGTCAGGTATTAGTATATATTATGGGAGGTTATTATGGTTATTTTGCTGCTGATAATCCAATATGGTTGATTCCATGAAGCATTGGATAATATACACATACAGAAGAGAAATACATCCTATGAGCCATATAAATGCTACTACTATAAAGGAACACTAAGGATCGATGCACACGATGCGTATTACGTGCGTTTTTGGAGAGTGGATATGCGTGCAGCACCTCTGCAGAGTAATACAGTACCAGCATATTCAATGAGATTCCAGGAAATCTCATGTACACGGTGAGGTATTTTTCGGGACTGAAATTCACCTGTGGTGTATTGTTTAGAATCCGCAGCATGTCATTTTATCTTGCGTTTCCGCTTGCAAATTCTATTTGTCTAGTGCAGAGGAAAATCCCACCAAAAACCGCCTGTCAAAAAATAGGACATGCTCTATTTTCAGCCGGGTGCCCGGCCGCCCGGCTCCCATAGAAGTCTATGGGGCCGGGTAATACACGGCCATCACCGGAATGTGTCCCGAGTGATGGCCGGGTCTACCGTCGCTCGCGCACTCTCTCTCCTCCTCCTCACAGTGCAGAGTGCATGTGAGGAGGAGGCTCTTTTATTGCTCGCTGTAGGAGTCGGAATCCCCAATCCCCGGCTGGGGATTGGGGATTCCGCTACAGGAGAAGTGCGTGACTGCACTGTCCATATATGGACACAGCGAAGTCACGCACTTCTGCAGCGGAATCCCCGACTCTATGGCCGGGGATGCCGCTACAGGAGAAGTGAGTGACTACACTGTCCATATATGGACACAGCGAAGTCACGCACTTCTGCAGCGGAATCCCCGACTCTATGGCCGGGGATGCCGCTACAGGAGAAGTGAGTGACTACACTGTCCATATATGGACACAGCGAAGTCACGCACTTCTGCAGCAGAATCCCCGACTCTATGGCCGGGGATGCCGCTACAGGAGAAGTGAGTGACTACACTGTCCATATATGGACACAGCGAAGTCACGCACTTCTGCAGCGGAATTCCCGACCTGTGGCAGGGAATTCCTCTTCAGGAGAAGTCAGTGATTACACTGTCCATATATGGACATTGAAGTCAGTGACTTCTCCTGGAAAGGGGGGGGATGGGTGCAACCTACAGGGGACTGTGTGGCATCACCTACAGGGGGCTGGGTGGCATCACCTACAGGGGGCAGGGTGGGTGGCATCACCTACAGGGGGCAGGGTGGCATCGCCTACAGGGGGCTGTGTGGTATCGCCTACAGGTGGCTGTTTGGTATCGCCTACAGGTGTAATGGCAGGAAGGAGGTGAAGGGAAAGTGAGCCCTAATCTACCCACCGCCCTGTCCCTGCCTACTTGCAACGACCCGCCCTAGGCGACGGGGTACAACTGGGCGGCGGTCCCTACGCTGTCTAAGTGCATGGGAGAACAAACAGGGAACACGCAAGAGAAGGGGCAGTCGCCCACGGAACGCAGCGAGGAAACGGAGCGGTGAATGAGTAGTCCGGACCCGGATGAAGTGGAGTATACCCAAGTGAGCACGGAGGAGGAAGCAAGCCAGAGGCAAAGCAAAGCAGGTTAAGCGGAACTGCAGCAAGGCAGAAGCACGGCAGAAGCAGGCTGGAGCAAGCAGCAGTGAGGCCAGGAATCCAGAAGAATTACAAGCACTGAGGAGGAGAACACGGCAGGTAATAAAGGGCAGGGGGCGGAGCTAACTCCGACTGACCAGGCCGCGATAGGCTCTCCCACTCCTGAGCCTGCCACCCTGGTTGGTGGGAGATGGTGTCAGTCGAACAGGTCTGGTCTCAGGTTTGGATTGATTAATCCCAGGAGTATACCTAGACGTAGTACCTGGCAGATCCCTAACAGTACTCCCCCTTTTATGAGGGGCCACCGGACCCTTACTAAGAGGTCCCAGTTTAGTAGGGAAGAGAAGGTGGAACCTCCTGATCAATACCCCAGCGTGAACATCACGGGCAGGTACCCAAGTCCTCTCCTCCGGCCCGTATCCTCTCCAATGGACCAGGTACTGGAGGGAGCCCTGGACCATCCTACTGTCCATAATCTTGGCCACCTCGAATTCCACCCCCTCAGGGGTGAGAACGGGAACAGGAGGTTTCCTCGAGGGGGACCAGGACGGGGAGCAGGGTTTAAGGAGGGAGGCATGGAAGACGTCATGTATGCGAAAGGATGGGGGCAGCTCCAGACGGAAGGATACAGGGTTGAGGACTTCAATGATCTTATAAGGTCCAATAAATCGGGGAGCAAACTTCCTGGACGGGACCTTAAGGCGCAAGTTCCTGGACGACAACCAGACCAAATCCCAGACGACAAACCGGGGGTTAGCAGAACGTCTACTATCCGCCTGAATCTTTTGTGCGCTCTGGGATGCCTCTAGGTTCTTCTGAACCTGGGCCCAGACAGTGCACAGTTCCCGATGAACATCCTCTACCTCAGGATTATTGGAACAACCAGGGGAAACGGAGGAGAACCGTGGATTAAACCCGAAATTACAGAAAAACGGGGAGACCCCTGACGAGTTACTGACCCGGTTATTCAGGGAAAATTCAGCAAGGGGAAGGAATGAGACCCAATCGAATTGACAGTCAGAGATGAAACACCTTAAATATTGTTCCAGGGATTGGTTAGTCCTTTCCGTTTGGCCATTAGTTTCGGGATGGAAGGCGGAGGAGAAGGACAGATCAATCTCCAACTTTTTACAAAAAGCTCTCCAAAATAAGGAAACAAATTGTACCCCCCTGTCAGAAACGATATTGACTGGGGCCCCATGGAGACGCAGGATGTGATTCACAAACAAAGAAGCTAACGTCTTGGCGTTAGGTAGCTTCTTAAGGGGCACAAAGTGGCACATCTTGCTGAAGCGGTCTACTACCACCCACACCACCGACTTGCCCTGAGATGGAGGCAAATCAGTGATAAAATCCATGGAGATATGGGTCCAAGGTCTCTGGGGAATGGGCAAGGAACGTAGTAGGCCCGCAGGTCGGGACCTAGGGGTTTTGGACCTAGCGCAAACCTCACAAGCGGCGACGTAAGCCCTAACGTCTTTAGGCAACCCAGGCCACCAATAGTTTCTGGTAATGAGGTGTTTGGTGCCCAAGATGCCAGGATGACCAGATAGAGCGGAGTCATGGTTTTCCATGAGTACCCTTAGCCGGTATTGCAGGGGAACAAACAGTTTGTCCCCCGGGACGTTCCCGGGAGCTGCACCCTGATCAGCCGCGATATCAGAAGCTAAATCAGAATCCGTGGCAGAAACGATTATACCAGGGGGTAAAATACAAGCAGGATCCTTCTCGGAAGGAGGATTGGCCATGAAACTACGTGACAGGGCATCAGCCTTAATATTCTTGGACCCAGCCCTATAGGTAACCAAGAAATTAAATCTGGTAAAGAATAGTGCCCACCGAGCTTGTCTAGGATTAAGCCTCCGGGCCGACTCTAGGAAAACCAGATTCTTGTGATCCGTAAGGACCGTTACCTGGTGTCTGGCCCCCTCCAGGAAGTGCCGCCACTCTTCAAAAGCCCATTTAATGGCTAGAAGTTCGCGGTTGCCAATATCATAATTACTCTCCGTGGGCGAAAACTTCCTAGAGAAGTAAGCACAGGGGCGGAGATGGGTGAGGGAGCTGGTACCCTGGGACAAGACGGCCCCCACTCCCACCTCGGATGCGTCAACCTCCACAATAAATGGCTCCTCTTGGTTGGGCTGAATCAGCACGGGGGCCGAGATAAAGCACTTCTTGAGGGTCTCAAAGCCCTGGACGGCCTCAGGGGGCTAATGGAGGACATCAGCACCCTTGCGAGTAAGGTCCGTAAGAGGCTTAGCGACGACCGAGAAGTTGGCAATAAATCTCCTGTAATAGTTGGCGAACTCTAAAAAACACTAACGCCTTAAGGGAGGCAGGTTGGACCCATTCCGCCACAGCCTGAACCTTGGCAGGGTCCATGCGGAATTCATGAGGAGTGAGGATTTGCCCTAAAAATGGTATCTCCTGTACCCCAAAAACACATTTTTCAGTCTTAGCAAACAGATTATTCTCCCGAAGGACCTGGAGCTCCTTCCTGACATGCTCCACGTGGGAGGACCAGTCCTTGGAAAACACCAGTATGTCATCAAGGTACACAACAAGAAAATTACCCAGGTAATCTCTCAGGATTTCATTAATAAAATTCTGGAAGACAGCAGGGGCATTACACAACCCAAAGGGCATGACCAGGTATTCGAAATGACCCTCGGATGTGTTGAACGCAGTTTTCCACTCATCCCCCTCTTTGATGCGGATAAGGTTATATGCCCCCCGTAGATCGAACTTAGAAAACCATTGGGCTCCCTGAACCTGATTAAAAAGATCCGGAATCAAAGGAAGTGGGTACTGTTTCCTTACGGTGACCTTATTCAGGTTACGATAATCAATGCACGGCCTAAGACCACCATCCTTCTTCCCCACGAAGAAGAAGCCAGCACCTACAGGAGAAGTCGAGGGGCGAATGAAACCCTTGGCCAAGCATTCTTGGATATACACCCTCATAGCTTCACGTTCAGGACATGAAAGATTAAATATCCTACCCTTAGGAAGCTTGGCACCAGGCACCAAATCGATGGCGCAATCGTAATCTCTATGGGGGGGCAACACCTCGGAGGCCTCCTTAGAAAACACATCGGCGAAGTCCTGAACAAACTCAGGAAGCGTGTTTACCTCCTCCCAGGGAGAAATAGAGTTAACAGAAAGACATGACATAAGACATTCACTACCCCATTTGGTGAGATCCCCAGTATTCCAATCAAACGTGGGATTATGCAACTGCAACCAGGAAAGACCTAATACCAGATCAGACGATAATCCCTGCATCACCAGTACAGAGCACTGCTCCAAATGCATGGAGCCAACCAGGAGTTCAAAAACAGGAGTATGCTGAGTAAAATAACCATTAGCAAGGGGAGTTGAGTCGATACCTACTACAGGGATAGGATAAGGCAAATCAATAAATGGCATCTTTAGAGACATAGCAAATTCCACAGACATGATATTAGCAGATGAGCCAGAATCCACGAAAGCACTGCCCGTGGCAGACCGGCCAGCAAACGAGACCTGAAAGGGAAGCAAAATTTTATTGCGTTTCACATTACCGGGAAATACCTGTGCGCCCAAGTGACCTCCCCGATGATCACTTAGGCGCGGAAGTTTTCCGGCTTTTTATTCTTGCGCCTGGGACAGGTGTTCAGAAGATGCTTGTCGTCCCCACAGTAGAAGCAGAGACCATTCATTCTGCGAAACTCCCTACGTTGTCGAGGGGACATGGAGGCCCCGAGTTGCATAGGTACCTCCGAGTCCTCCGTGGAGGGGTGAGGAGACGGGACCTCGGGGGGGATCGCAGAAAAGTCAGAGGGGAGCACATTGAAGCGTTCAAGCTGACGTTCCCTGAGACGTCGGTCAAGTCGTACTGCTAGGGCCATAACCTGGTCAAGGGAGTCAGAAGAGGGGTAGCTAACCAGCAGATCCTTCAGGGCGTCAGATAATCCTAACCTAAACTGGCACCTTAGGGCCGGATCGTTCCACCGAGAAGCTACGCACCACTTTCTAAATTCAGAACAGTATTCCTCCACCGGTCTCCTACCCTGACGTAAGGTCACCAGCTGACTCTCAGCTAAAGCAGTCCAGTCAGTCTCGTCGTAAATGAGTCCGAGGCCAGAGAAAAAACGATCAACAGAGGAAAGTTCAGGGGCGTCAGGAGCCAAGGAGAAGGCCCACTCTTGGGGCCCTTCCTGGAGTCGGGATATGATGATACCCACCCGCTGGTTCTCGGAACCTGAGGAGTGGGGTTTTAGGCGGAAATACAGTCTGCAACTCTCCCGGAAGGAGAGAAACGTCTTACGGTCCCCTGAGAACCGGTCAGGTAACTTGAGGTCGGGTTCTAGAGGTGAGGTGAGGGGAACTACTAAGGCAGCGTCACCCTGGTTGACCCTCTGGGCCAGGGCCTGGACCTGTAGGGAGAGGCCCTGCATCTGCTGGGCCAGGGTCTCAAGGGGGTCCATGATAGCGTCAGCGTAGGAGAAATGGTAGACTAGGTAGGTGGCTTGTAATTATGTAATGGCAGGAAGGAGGTGAAGGGAAAGTGAGCCCTAATCTACCCACCGCCCTGTCCCTGCCTACTTGCAACGACCTGCCCTAGGCGACGGGGTACAACTGGGCGGCGGTCCCTACGCTGTCTAAGTCAAAGGGAGAACAAACAGGGAACACGCAAGGGAAGGGGCAGTCGCCCACTGAACGCAGCGAGGAAACGGAGCGGTGAATGAGTAGTCCGGACCCGGATGAAGTGGAGTATACCCAAGTGAGCACGGAGGAGGAAGCAAGCCAGAGGCAAAGCAAAGCAGGTTAAGCGGAACTGCAGCAAGGCAGAAGCACGGCAGAAGCAGGCTGGAGCAAGCAGCAGTGAGGCCAGGAATCCAGAAGAATTACAAGCACTGAGGAGGAGAACACGGCAGGTAATAAAGGGCAGGGGGCGGAGCTAACTCCGACTGACCAGGCCGCGATAGGCTCTCCCACTCCTGAGCCTGCCACCCTGGTTGGTGGGAGATGGTGTCAGTCGAACAGGTCTGGTCTCAGGTTTGGATTGATTAATCCCAGGAGTATACCTAGACGTAGTACCTGGCAGATCCCTAACAGTACTCCCCCTTTTATGAGGGGCCACCGGACCCTTACTAAGAGGTCCCAGTTTAGTAGGGAAGAGAAGGTGGAACCTCCTGATCAATACCCCAGCGTGAACATCACGGGCAGGTACCCAAGTCCTCTCCTCCGGCCCGTATCCTCTCCAATGGACCAGGTACTGGAGGGAGCCCTGGACCATCCTACTGTCCATAATCTTGGCCACCTCGAATTCCACCCCCTCAGGGGTGAGAACGGGAACAGGAGGTTTCCTCGAGGGGGACCAGGACGGGGAGCAGGGTTTAAGGAGGGAGGCATGGAAGACGTCATGTATGCGAAAGGATGGGGGCAGCTCCAGACGGAAGGATACAGGGTTGAGGACTTCAATGATCTTATAAGGTCCAATAAATCGGGGAGCAAACTTCCTGGACGGGACCTTAAGGCGCAAGTTCCTGGACGACAACCAGACCAAATCCCAGACGACAAACCGGGGGTTAGCAGAACGTCTACTATCCGCCTGAATCTTTTGTGCGCTCTGGGACGCCTCTAGGTTCTTCTGAACCTGGGCCCAGACAGTGCACAGTTCCCGATGAACATCCTCTACCTCAGGATTATTGGAACAACCAGGGGAAACGGAGGAGAACCGTGGATTAAACCCGAAATTACAGAAAAACGGGGAGACCCCTGACGAGTTACTGACCCGGTTATTCAGGGAAAATTCAGCAAGGGGAAGGAATGAGACCCAATCGAATTGACAGTCAGAGATGAAACACCTTAAATATTGTTCCAGGGATTGGTTAGTCCTTTCCGTTTGGCCATTAGTTTCGGGATGGAAGGCGGAGGAGAAGGACAGATCAATCTCCAACTTTTTACAAAAAGCTCTCCAAAATAAGGAAACAAATTGTACCCCCCTGTCAGAAACGATATTGACTGGGGCCCCATGGAGACGCAGGATGTGATTCACAAACAAAGAAGCTAACGTCTTGGCGTTAGGTAGCTTCTTAAGGGGCACAAAGTGGCACATCTTGCTGAAGCGGTCTACTACCACCCACACCACCGACTTGCCCTGAGATGGAGGCAAATCAGTGATAAAATCCATGGAGATATGGGTCCAAGGTCTCTGGGGAATGGGCAAGGAACGTAGTAGGCCCGCAGGTCGGGACCTAGGGGTTTTGGACCTAGCGCAAACCTCACAAGCGGCGACGTAAGCCCTAACGTCTTTAGGCAACCCAGGCCACCAATAGTTTCTGGTAATGAGGTGTTTGGTGCCCAAGATGCCAGGATGACCAGATAGAGCGGAGTCATGGTTTTCCCTGAGTACCCTTAGCCGGTATTGCAGGGGAACAAACAGTTTGTCCCCCGGGACGTTCCCGGGAGCTGCACCCTGATCAGCCGCGATATCAGAAGCTAAATCAGAATCCGTGGCAGAAACGATTATACCAGGGGGTAAAATACAAGCAGGATCCTTCTCGGAAGGAGGATTGGCCATGAAACTACGTGACAGGGCATCAGCCTTAATATTCTTGGACCCAGCCCTATAGGTAACCAAGAAATTAAATCTGGTAAAGAATAGTGCCCACCGAGCTTGTCTAGGATTAAGCCTCCGGGCCGACTCTAGGAAAACCAGATTCTTGTGATCCGTAAGGACCGTTACCTGGTGTCTGGCCCCCTCCAGGAAGTGCCGCCACTCTTCAAAAGCCCATTTAATGGCTAGAAGTTCGCGGTTGCCAATATCATAATTACTCTCCGTGGGCGAAAACTTCCTAGAGAAGTAAGCACAGGGGCGGAGATGGGTGAGGGAGCTGGTACCCTGGGACAAGACGGCCCCCACTCCCACCTCGGATGCGTCAACCTCCACAATAAATGGCTCCTCTTGGTTGGGCTGAATCAGCACGGGGGCCGAGATAAAGCACTTCTTGAGGGTCTCAAAGCCCTGGACGGCCTCAGGGGGCTAATGGAGGACATCAGCACCCTTGCGAGTAAGGTCCGTAAGAGGCTTAGCGACGACCGAGAAGTTGGCAATAAATCTCCTGTAATAGTTGGCGAACTCTAAAAAACACTAACGCCTTAAGGGAGGCAGGTTGGACCCATTCCGCCACAGCCTGAACCTTGGCAGGGTCCATGCGGAATTCATGAGGAGTGAGGATTTGCCCTAAAAATGGTATCTCCTGTACCCCAAAAACACATTTTTCAGTCTTAGCAAACAGATTATTCTCCCGAAGGACCTGGAGCTCCTTCCTGACATGCTCCACGTGGGAGGACCAGTCCTTGGAAAACACCAGTATGTCATCAAGGTACACAACAAGAAAATTACCCAGGTAATCTCTCAGGATTTCATTAATAAAATTCTGGAAGACAGCAGGGGCATTACACAACCCAAAGGGCATGACCAGGTATTCGAAATGACCCTCGGATGTGTTGAACGCAGTTTTCCACTCATCCCCCTCTTTGATGCGGATAAGGTTATATGCCCCCCGTAGATCGAACTTAGAAAACCATTGGGCTCCCTGAACCTGATTAAAAAGATCCGGAATCAAAGGAAGTGGGTACTGTTTCCTTACGGTGACCTTATTCAGGTTACGATAATCAATGCACGGCCTAAGACCACCATCCTTCTTCCCCACGAAGAAGAAGCCAGCACCTACAGGAGAAGTCGAGGGGCGAATGAAACCCTTGGCCAAGCATTCTTGGATATACACCCTCATAGCTTCACGTTCAGGACATGAAAGATTAAATATCCTACCCTTAGGAAGCTTGGCACCAGGCACCAAATCGATGGCGCAATCGTAATCTCTATGGGGGGGCAACACCTCGGAGGCCTCCTTAGAAAACACATCGGCGAAGTCCTGAACAAACTCAGGAAGCGTGTTTACCTCCTCCCAGGGAGAAATAGAGTTAACAGAAAGACATGACATAAGACATTCACTACCCCATTTGGTGAGATCCCCAGTATTCCAATCAAACGTGGGATTATGCAACTGCAACCAGGGAAGACCTAATACCAGATCAGACGATAATCCCTGCATCACCAGTACAGAGCACTGCTCCAAATGCATGGAGCCAACCAGGAGTTCAAAAACAGGAGTATGCTGAGTAAAATAACCATTAGCAAGGGGAGTTGAGTCGATACCTACTACAGGGATAGGATAAGGCAAATCAATAAATGGCATCTTTAGAGACATAGCAAATTCCACAGACATGATATTAGCAGATGAGCCAGAATCCACGAAAGCACTGCCCGTGGCAGACCGGCCAGCAAACGAGACCTGAAAGGGAAGCAAAATTTTATTGCGTTTCACATTACCGGGAAATACCTGTGCGCTCAAGTGACCTCCCCGATGATCACTTAGGCGCGGAAGTTTTCCGGCTTTTTATTCTTGCGCCTGGGACAGGTGTTCAGAAGATGCTTGTCGTCCCCACAGTAGAAGCAGAGACCATTCATTCTGCGAAACTCCCTACGTTGTCGAGGGGACATGGAGGCCCCGAGTTGCATAGGTACCTCCGAGTCCTCCGTGGAGGGGTGAGGAGACGGGACCTCGGGGGGGATCGCAGAAAAGTCAGAGGGGAGCACATTGAAGCGTTCAAGCTGACGTTCCCTGAGACGTCGGTCAAGTCGTACTGCTAGGGCCATAACCTGGTCAAGGGAGTCAGAAGAGGGGTAGCTAACCAGCAGATCCTTCAGGGCGTCAGATAATCCTAACCTAAACTGGCACCTTAGGGCCGGATCGTTCCACCGAGAAGCTACGCACCACTTTCTAAATTCAGAACAGTATTCCTCCACCGGTCTCCTACCCTGACGTAAGGTCACCAGCTGACTCTCAGCTAAAGCAGTCCTGTCAGTCTCGTCGTAAATGAGTCCGAGGGCAGAGAAAAAACGATCAACAGAGGAAAGTTCAGGGGCGTCAGGAGCCAAGGAGAAGGCCCACTCTTGGGGCCCTTCCTGGAGTCGGGATATGATGATACCCACCCGCTGGTTCTCGGAACCTGAGGAGTGGGGTTTTAGGCGGAAATACAGTCTGCAACTCTCCCGGAAGGAGAGAAACGTCTTACGGTCCCCTGAGAACCGGTCAGGTAACTTGAGGTCGGGTTCTAGAGGTGAGGTGAGGGGAACTACTAAGGCAGCGTCACCCTGGTTGACCCTCTGGGCCAGGGCCTGGACCTGTAGGGAGAGGCCCTGCATCTGCTGGGCCAGGGTCTCAAGGGGGTCCATGATAGCGTCAGCGTAGGAGAAATGGTAGACTAGGTAGGTGGCTTGTAATTATGTAATGGCAGGAAGGAGGTGAAGGGAAAGTGAGCCCTAATCTACCCACCGCCCTGTCCCTGCCTACTTGCAACGACCTGCCCTAGGCGACGGGGTACAACTGGGCGGCGGTCCCTACGCTGTCTAAGTCAAAGGGAGAACAAACAGGGAACACGCAAGGGAAGGGGCAGTCGCCCACTGAACGCAGCGAGGAAACGGAGCGGTGAATGAGTAGTCCGGACCCGGATGAAGTGGAGTATACCCAAGTGAGCACGGAGGAGGAAGCAAGCCAGAGGCAAAGCAAAGCAGGTTAAGCGGAACTGCAGCAAGGCAGAAGCACGGCAGAAGCAGGCTGGAGCAAGCAGCAGTGAGGCCAGGAATCCAGAAGAATTACAAGCACTGAGGAGGAGAACACGGCAGGTAATAAAGGGCAGGGGGCGGAGCTAACTCCGACTGACCAGGCCGCGATAGGCTCTCCCACTCCTGAGCCTGCCACCCTGGTTGGTGGGAGATGGTATCAGTCGAACAGGTCTGGCCTCAGGCGTGGATTGATTAATCCCAGGAGTATACCTAGACGTAGTACCTGGCAGATCCCTAACAACAGGTGGCTGTGTGGCATCGCCTACAGGTGGCTGTGTGGCATCTCCTACAGGGGGCTTGGTTGCATCACCTACAGGGGGCTTGGTGGCATTACCTACAGGGGACTTGGTGGCATTACCTACAGGGGACTTGGTGGCATTACCTACAGGGGACTTGGTGGCATTACCTACAGGGGACTTGGTGGCATTACCTACAGGGGGCTGGGTGGCATTACCTACAGGGAGCTGGGTGGCATTACCTACAGGGGGCTGTGTGGCATCGCCTGCAGGGGGCTGTGTGGCATCGCCTGCAGGGGGCTGTGTGGCATCGCCTGCAGGGGGCTGTGTGGCATCGCCTGCAGGGGGCTGTGTGGCATCACCTACAGGGGGCTGTGTGGCATCACCTACAGGGGGCTGTGTGGCATCACCTACAGGGGGCTGGGTGGCATTACCTACAGGGGGCTGGGTGGCATTACCTACCAGGGGGGCTGTGGCATTATCTACAAAGGGCTGTGTGTGGCAACAAATTTTAAATGAAATTCATCCGATTTTAAAACGGACAGGGAAAAAAACGGATTCAAATCGGGTCCAAATCGGCCGGTAAAAACGGCAACTCGGCCCGGAACGGAATCGGAACGGATGCAAAACGGCCGGGAAAATCGGCCAAAAACGGCCGATTTTCCCGGCCGACACTCGGACCCTGTCGTGTGAATGAGGCCTAACGGTAAAAAATACATAAAAATCAAAACAATCCATGTGGTCCTGTTTTGCCTGAGAAATTCTTCTGTGTGGGTCCTAGATCAGCCATTTTTCTCCATCCCTTACTAAGCCACACCCCTCAGCCGTCGGCCAGCGAAAATGGAAGAGATTGGAAGGAACATGAAGAGGTTGTCGATGTTGCTGAGAACCCCAGCGATCAGATGTAATCTATGAAAGGCTTTATTTCGCTGCAGTGCCACCACAGGGTTAAAGGGTAACTAAACGTTTGAAAAACTTCTGACATGTCATAGTGACATGTCAGAAGTTTTGATTGGTGGGGGTTCGAGCACGGAGACCCCCACCAATCGCTATAACGAAGGCGCAGAAGCCCTCGTGTGAGCGCTCAGCTGCTTCGTGTCTGTTCGGCTTTTTCCGGAAAGCCGATGTATCGGAGTACGGGCTCATAGACTTTTTATTGAGTCCGTACACTGATACATTTATTTCTGGAAAAAGCCGAACAGACATGAAGCGTCTGAGCGCTCACACAAGCGCTTCAGCTGCTTTGTTCTAGCGATTGGAGGGGGTCTCAGTGCTTGGACCCCCAGCAATCAAAACTTCTGACATGTCACTATGACATGTCAGAAGTTTGTGAAACGTTTAAGTTACCCTTTAAGGCAATGACTTACACACTTCAAAACTATGGGCTTTCGGTATAATGCGAGAACGTGCCGATCCTCCAAATTCTAGTTATTTCATTTTCTCACCATTTTCACAGTCATACAAAATCTGAGCAGCATTTTGATATTTGTCACTATTAAATTTGCTGGCCATTAAAGGGCCATACCCCAGTAGATAACTGCTACAATGGCAAATATGTTCCTTATAGAAAATCACTCCCACTTTTGCAGATGTCGTTAGTGCATTGTTGCATTTGTATTTTCTCATAATCCTACCGTTAAATCAGGTGCGATCGAATAAAAATATAAAGCAAGTCCTAAACCTGTAACATCTAATAAAACACTTTTTAATAAATGGGAACGGACTGTTTTAGCAACATGACCAATACTTCTTAATTATTTTAAAGAAAAGCCCTCATTGGCTCAACAGCGGGAATCATCCCACGATAAATAAGAGAGGCAGGAAAGTGAGAGGTGTACACTCCCCTGGCGGTATTGTGCTGGGGGACACGACAACCTGGTAGTCAAAAAGGTGTCTATATAATCCAAGTGCTGGTTCGGGGGACTACTAGCCACTAGTGTTCCAGGCAGAGAATAATCAGTATCGAATGCTGAGATGCACTAGGATATTTTGAGTGCAAGACGGTGAAAAATTACCCTTTACGAAGGCGCTGTTTCCTTTGTGATATTAAGGATGATCCTCTGGAGTCATGCAAATGTTAACCTTTTATTAATATCGTAACATGCAACATGTTTCAGAGCCGAACCGGCTCCTTCATCGACATTTGACCTATACTTATGTCATAGACGGGAAGCGGGAGTATGGAGCAGGCTCACGGCTCCATCATCTAAGCTGTTAGAAAGAGAGAGGCGGCCCCCTCTGACAGTCCATCGGGTGCAGATCGTCATCATGGCAGCCTGGGGGCCAAATGAAGGCCTCCAGGTCTGCCATCTTTGTATTAATATTAAGCTCTGCCTGAAACAGCGTTTAATAAAATCCTATGAAAATCACGTTTTACTGCAATACGTTGCTATTATTGCACTATATCATGCAAACGATCCACAAATCATCTCCCACAAAAAAATGGAATAAAAAGTGATCAAAAGATTTATGTACCCTACAATGGTTCCAATAAAAACTATAGCTCACTCCGCAAATATCAAGCCCTCATATTGTTAAATTGATGGAAAAATAAAAAAGTTATGGCTCTCATAACATAGCAACACAAAAAAGCAGTTGGAGGGGATTGCCTCACTATACTGAACTGCTGCTTCAGACCTCAACACTAGCCAGGAGGCTTCACCTGCTTCTGGGATCCAGGTGGCAGGGGTACCACACCAGCCTCCCCCATCCCTGCCTCCAGCGTGCAGCTTTCTAGTCCTGCATGTTAGGTGGTAAGTTTAACTGCCCCATTTTCCCAACTGGGGGGTACCCGAAGAGGACCCTTGTTAACACGCCTGCTCGGCTTGGCATTCCTTACAGTGGGCAACCCCTGCCCTTTCCTGCCCACAGGAGTATCTTTTAATGCCTAGACCTGCTTGAGTGCCGCATCTAGTCTCTACGCAGGCCTTCATACGCTACACGGCTGCCTTGCCTTCTAGACACTGGGGTACCCTCCCACCGCTTAGATCATTGCTTCGCTCAGGCTGATCTCACTTCCACGTATTTGTTGAATCTTTGCTAGCAAATGTGATTGGAGCGTGGCCTTCCCATCCCCGGCTCCCTCAGACACATATACAAAGCAAGATGGTGAAAATTGGTCAGGCTTAACATGGAGACCCGCCTACTACTCCCAAACAAAAGAAATCCCAACCGGACATGGATAAATTCCTGAAAAGACGCTCACCCCAAAGATCTACATCTTCCACTAAACGGTCATTGCTGCCTAACGATCATCGTGACACTTCTGATGGTGAAAGTTACATGGAGGAAGAAGTGGCACCTGACCCACCTTCTATGATCTCCATTTCTACTAAAGGCTTGCAAAAGATTATCGAGAAAGCCCTACAACCTGTAATGCGAGAACTTGACGATATTAAGCAGGAAGTCCACCACATTTGAGTTAGAGTTGAGCTACTTGAAGAAACCCAAACTGCTCTTCTTACTCACGGAGATGCGACCTCCTCGGCACTTCAGGCTTGTCAAACTCATCTGAATTCTCTTCACCCCTATGTGGAAGATCAGGATAATAGGGGGAGGCGCAATAATCTGCGGATAAGGGGAATGCCGGAAAACTTCCCTCCACATGAGACCATGTCCATGACTAAGAAAATCCTGGACTTTGTCCTCAGCCCTGATTCACCCCCAGACCTACAGATTGAAAGAGCTCATAGGGCTCTAGTCCAAAACCCAAAGAAGGTGAACCACCAAGGGATATTGTATGCAAGCTACTGTCTTTTCCTGTCAAAGAAGGGGTGCTCCGCAAGACACGTGATATACCTGACCTTATGTTTGAGGGTCATAAACTGACTTTTTTTCAGGATATTTCCCCGACCACCCTATCCAAACGTAGGTCTCTTGGGATCGGCACGGATCGTCTCCGATCTCTAAAAATACCGTAGAAATGGCTCTTCCCTTTTGGACTATCCTATCATTTCCAAGGTCGGTTGTCCATTGTTCATTCAGCGGAAGACCTAGAGAATGCTTGCCCTCCACTAGACCTCGACCATACCGCCATCCCCTTTTGGCAACCTTACACAGATGTACAAACAGAACCGATAAAAACACAGGGACATATACAAAAACACCAAAAAAGGCCATACTTACAAATGGACACAGCCAGGCCAGAAATGCTGATGAAAGGGCGAGCAGGTGCTTTAAATAATAATAGCCACTCCCACTAGTCTTGAGGGGAGTGGTGTGTGGTGCATGGGATGTGTAGTAAGAAATAATAAATGAATAGTGTGTGTGCAAGTGTAATACTATAAGTGAAATATAGGGGGCAGTAATAAATGAAGTGCCTCAATAGAAATAAATGGATAATGGGGTGCAAGTGAGTGAAACATGGAGGGATAGTGTGTACGTCATGAGGCACAACGTGTATAGCCAGGTAGAAGCCTATTTGTGACGCCTTGATAATTCATAGAGCGGGCTACCCTGCTTGCTATGCCAAACAACAACACACCATGCTCTCCCAGCATCAAAGACCCGGCTGTGTCCAAGAGAAGCGAATATACATAATAATGAAAAATACCTGGGGTATTGGTAATCATTTTGGCCAAAAGGACGCAAGCTCGCAATCCACGACAAGGATCCCCTGACTTGCGAGTCCCTAACTCCTAAACTGGAACAGAACGTTCCTGATGCACAAACAGAACCGATAAAAACACAGGGACATATACAAAAACACCGAAAAAGGCCATACTTACAAATGGACACAGCCAGGCCAGAAATGCTGATGAAAGGGCGAGCAGGTGCTTTAAATAATAATAGCCACTCCCACTAGTCTTGAGGGGAGTGGTGTGTGGTGCATGGGATGTGTAGTAAGAAATAATAAATGAATAGTGTGTGTGCAAGTGTAATACTATAAGTGAAATATAGGGGGCAGTAATAAATGAAGTGCCTCAATAGAAATAAATGGATAATGGGGTGCAAGTGAGTGAAACATGGAGGGATAGTGTGTACGTCATGAGGCACAACGTGTATAGCCAGGTAGAAGCCTATTTGTGACGCCTTGATAATTCATAGAGCGGGCTACCCTGCTTGCTATGCCAAACAACAACACACCATGCTCTCCCAGCATCCCAACTCACTTGCACCCCATTATCCATTTATTTCTATTGAGGCACTTCATTTATTACTGCCCCCTATATTTCACTTATAGTATTACACTTGCACACACACTATTCAGTTATTATTTCTTACTACACATCCCATGCACCACTCCCCTCAAGACTAGTGGGAGTGGCTATTATTATTTAAAGCACCTGCTCGCCCTTTCATCAGCATTTCTGGCCTGGCTGTGTCCATTTGTAAGTATGGCCTTTTTCGGTGTTTTTTCTTACACAGATGTAGCCTCTCTTCCCTCTCTGCCTAAGCCTGATGTCTGGCTGAATCCAAGACCCCGTCCAACTAAGAAGAGACCAGCAAATAATCCTCCATGACAGACTTGCGGCCCTGCTTAGGATTGTGTTTTATTTGCATCCATTCTATGTCTGTCTAGAGATATGTTTGTGTACGGGTTTAATGTCTTAACTTTTTCTCTTTAGGTGGTTTAAAATCTGTGCTTTAAAAATGTTTAGCTACAGTCTGCCTTGAATTTTTGTTGTTTGGGTGCCGGGATAAGGGGTGCATATTCTTATTCACTCGTTCACTCTTCTCTCCGCCGCCACGCCTCTCTGTCAGTCAGTGGTTAACTGACTAATACCGCACTGTGGATCAGTGCAAATATCTTTACTACAGCATTTGAAAACAATTTACTTCTTATTGTTCTCTTTTCTGTGTTTCTCATCTTTTCTTTCTTTCTCTCTTCATACTGGTGCATTTATGTCGCGTATTCAGGTTACGACATTGAATGTCAAGGGCTTCAACTCCCCTACTGAACGCTCCCAGGTCAAACACTCCCTTAAAAAAATGGATTCGTCTGTGCTGCTGCTACAGGAAACCCACTTGAAAAGTAAAATTCCAAACCTTCCTAAATCACCTTACACTACATGGTTCCATTCATGCAATGATAGTGGCAAACGTAACTGTGTCAGTATAGCTCTACGGTCTGACATTCCCTTTGAATTTGTCTCCCAGATTGCTGATGGCGCAGGCCGCTTTCGTTTCATAAAAGGTAAAGTGGCGAACACCCTGACTACCATTGGGAATATTTACGCCTGAACTCGGGCCAGATTCCTTGGCTATCTGCGACTCTAGACAAGTTTTCTCAGTTCTCTGAGGGCCTAACGCTTCTGGGAGGGGACTTCAACATTGTGCTTGAGCCCCTTCTGGACTCCTTCACGGGAACCTCTGCTCACAGCTACTCAGCTCTGAGGAAAATCCGTAGACTCCTCACATCTTTAAGATTGATGGATGTGTGGAGATTCTTCCACCCCACGGATAGGGACTATACCTTCTACTCCCACCCCCATCATTCTTATCAAAGACTAGATTACCTGCTCATCATGGATAGCCAACTCCCTTTAATAGATTCCCCCTCTATAGGCAACATTCTCCTGTCTTATACCTATGTGGAGAGCACCAAAAGAGCAGCGCCAGCCAAACCCAAGTCCCAGAGATTAAACGTTAATAAGATGAATATCTATTATGTGCATATGAGATAATTAAAGGGACAAAGAAAAAGGGCGGGGGGCGGGACTTACAAGCCCTAAATGAGCATGATGGTAACGGTGGGGATACACTCTAAATGAATTATAGACCTAGAAACGGAGTCCGACACACCAAGGTTTGGTTAAAAATGACAAGTTTTATTAGAACAGATAACAAAAACATTTAAAAGTTAAAGATGATGGCCACAGTATGAAAAGGATGCCAGACAGTGATGTAGGCAATGTTAGAGTTATAATACATTAAATAACAAAGTGACAAGGGAAAGAAATGGGCAATTCCTAATTCATAAATGAATGAATAAATGAAATAAATAAATAAATGAATAAATAAATAAATAAATAAATAAATAAATGTGGGTGTAGCTATAGTGCACAAAGTCCTACACCCAGTGTAATGGGTGAAGATCACACCAAGCGGTGATATTGATCACAGCCAGATGCAGGAGTTTGAAAAGAGCAAACATTCTTCTGTCTGACCATGCCCCAATGTCCATGTTTCTCAACATACACAGCCTTTTGCCTAGGCAATATAACTGGAGACTTAATGAAACTCTGCTCTACTCGTCGCGCAATAAGCAGCGAGTTGAGGCGGCGCTGAAGACCTACTTTGTTGAGAATGATACGCAGGATGTCTCCACTAGCACTATCTGAGAAGCCCATAAGCCAGTGATCAGAGGAGTACTCATAATCATGGGTTCGTTTATGAAGAGAGAGAGGAACCGGGAGATTTATGACCTTCTTTCCCGAATATTTGACCTTGAAAACCAGCATAAACGGTCTGCGGCTCAAGTTGTTCTCTCCTCGCTTATACTTTCCAGAGAAAGACTCAAACAATGTTTGAATTTGCGCACGCCAAAGGCATATACCTCTGCTGCTCACAAACACTACATGCATGGTGATAAGGGGAGCAAACTCATGGCTTATCTAGCTAAAAAGAGAAGACAGCAGAACTATATCCCCAAAATCAGGTCTCCTACTGGAGCTGTACTTGAGGACACCAATGACATTGCGGCTGAGTTTTGCTCCTTCTATCAAACACTGTATGACCTACATCCTGGAGAGATGCCCAAGGAGCGTGCGGACAGAACTGAGCTGATTGAATCTTTCCTTGACTCCCTCTCTCTTCGTACCTTAACTGCTACGCAAAAAAAACAACTAGAATCCCCTTTTACACTTAAAGAAATCCGTGATGCGCTCTCCAGTATGCCCTCTAGTAAGTCCCCAGGTCCTGACGGTTTTCCTGCCTCATACTATAAACAGTTTGGAGACGTCCTGCTGCCATTCTTCCTCAGAGTATGTAACTCTCTTAACGCTTCTCAACATTTCTCTCCTTCAGCGCTTGAAGCACATATTTCGGTATTACCCTTCGCTATGCGGTAGTTATCGCCCTATATCACTTTTGAATGTGGATGTTAAATTATATGCCAAAATCATAGCTAACAGGATGCAATCCTTTCTCTCATTCCTAATTGACCCAGTGCAGACGGGTTTTGTTAAGGGGAGAGAAGGTAAACACAACACTACGCGAGTTCTCCATCTGATCCAGTACACCAGGTCAAGAAATATCCCTTTGGTTCAGTTGTCTACTGATGCAGAGAAAGCTTTCGACCGGGTGGACTGGACCTTTATGGTCAAGGCGCTTTCCCGTTTCGGCTTTCAACAACTCTTCGTTCACAAAATCCTGTCTCTGTACACTTCCCCACATGCTAAGGATTGAGTAAATGGCCACCTATTGAGGCCTTTCCAGATCATGAATGGAACAAGACAGGGTTGTCCACTCTCTCCCCTCCTTTTTGTCCTCACAATTGAGACTTTGATCCAGAGTCTGCGTCAGGAGCCACTTCTGTCGGGGGTCGCCATTGGTGACAGAGTGCATTGCACAGCGGCATTTGCCGATGACTTGCTTATTTTCATCACCAACCCCTCCACAGCCCTACCCCGACTTCAAGAGATGTTTATCCATTTTGGTGACTTATCCAATTTCAAAATTAATTCTAGCAAATCCGAGGGACTATGTGTCTCCTGCACTCCGGCTCTATTAAAGTCTCTGAAACTCAGCTTCCCCTTCCTACTGCGTTCAGATAGTATAAAATACCTAGGAATTAATTTAACTCCCTCACTTGAACACTGGTATCAATACAATTACACACCTTTACTCTCCGAGATTAAAGCCACTATCCTGTCTTGGCATATCCCATATATTTCATGGATTGGTAGAACCAACTTACTTAAAATGATTATTCTCCCCAAACTCCTTTATCTATTCCAAACTCTCCCGATTCCCCTCCCTAGAGCCTTTTTTGCTACCATTAGACAACAGTTTTCTAAATACATTTGGAATAATATTAAACCCAGAATAGCATTTCACACTCTTATTCGTACAAAACGCTCAGGGGGAGAGGGCTTCCGGATATTGAATCCGAATACCACTCCGTACAATTAGCCAGGATAACTGAGTGGTTTGATAATGCCTCAATTAGACTTGGGGTTCTCGTGGAGGAGGCCACCATAGGCATGTCCCTTACCTCCCTTCTGTGGCTTAACAAACCCAATGCAGCCCTTTTTAAGTCACACAACTCTCTTACCTCTGCTTCATATCAAACATGGATGAAAGGTGAGGGGATGAAATCTCTGCACAAAATTTAGTCTTCCCTGATGACGGTTCGTGACCTTGTGCAGTCGCAGACTGAGAGGTTTCGAGACTGTTCTTCCCTGCCTGGAAAGGCATCCTGCAGCACGTACGATTCCATATTTACTAACGGGGCTGTTCCTACCCTCACTGAATTGCAGGCTCAACCTGGTTTCTCGTCTATCAATTTTTTCACTTACACTCACCTCAAAAGGTGTTACCTGGGAGCGTTTAGGCAGGGACCAATAGACCGCCCGCTATCCTGGTTGGAAGCAACCCTCCTCCTTCGGCAACCACCTTGAAGCTTATTACACTATATTATAATAATCTCATTAAGATGAATTTATCCATACAGCCCTCTTTTCTTAAAGCTTGGGAGTTGCAACTTAAGACTACTTTTTCTGACGAGGACACCAGGGCAGTTTTTCGAAACTCCCTTGGTACCTCAAGAATCCTCATACAAACTGACATCTAGGTGGTACAAGACTCCCTGGGTATTGCATAAAATGTGTAACTAAATTTCCCCAGATTGTTGGAGGTGTCATAAAGACCCGGGAACATATTTACATTTGTGGTGGGAGTGTGAGAAAATCTCCCCCTTTTGGGCCGAGATACAAACTATCCTCAATACTATAACTCATTCCTCTATTGTCATTTCCCCTCGTGTAGTGTTCCTAAACCTGTGGCCAACATTCCCTGGGGGGGCCCCCAGGGAGCTATGGTTACATCTCTTCGCGCCGGCCAAATCTCTATTACCGTTGTATTGGAAGACCGAGGTTGTGCCACGAATAAGTCATTGGCTTAGGAAGGGAGCCCAGCTAGCAAGAATGGAGGAGCTCTCGCATCTTGAATATCACTCTCATGCCAAGTACCGAAAGATCTGGGCACCCTGGTTTGAATTCTGCAAAAATGACTCCTTTCAACACCTCTGGGGTGCAGACTCCCCCTGCATTGGATAAGGACGATTGTTATTCTAGTTTGGGACTACTTTCTAAACTTTCCCGCTAGGCCTGATGTCCTTGGAGATCTCTCTCCTTGCACGTTTCTTTTCCCTCCTTTTCTATCCCCTCCTTTACCCCCTTCCCCTTGACATTGGTGCAAGTGGTGTGAACATACGCCAGGAAGCTCATACTTCCTTATTGTTCTGTTTGTATAATATGTTCTGTTTAATATTGAGATAACGCATTGTACATACCTGTCTTCTTATTGTGAATTCTAACAATTACTCTTATATTGTATGTACTGTGGCGCTTATGCATATTGTAATTTTCATTTTGCCTTTCTGTAAATCCTCAATAAAATATTATTTTCCCAAAAAAAAACGAAACAAAAACTATACATATGTGGTATTACCGTAATCGTACCAACCCACAGAATAAAGTTAATTATTATTTACGCCGCACGGTAAACAGCATAGAACAATGGCGGAATTGCAGTGTTTTTTTCTATTCCCCTCCAATAAAAGTTAATCAAAAAATTATATGTATCCGAAATTATGCCATTAAAAAATACAACTAATGCCGCAAAAAAAAACGTCCTCGGCGATGTCGATGCAAAAATAAAAAAGTTATAGCTCTTTAAATGCGACGATGGAAAAACGAAAAAAATTGCTTGGAAATTAAGGCCTAAAATAGGCTGGTCACTAAGGAGTTAAAGCCCAAAATAACAGTTTCCTGAAAGGATAAAGGACTTGAGATGAGCAAACCTATTAGACAAATATCAAATTAGGTCCAAATTTTCCAAAAGCTTAAAATTCGTCGAAATTTGAACGTTTTGGTGTTCGCAGTGCAAGAATTGTCAAAATGGTGGCCACCGGTGAGTGCTCTCCGCCAATTATATAAAAAAAAAAAGAGGGGAGAAGAGGATTAAAAAAAACGAAACATACTCACCACCTTCCCTGGTCTCCTGACGTGTCCCTGCCGGAAAGTGAGATGACATAGCTGTGATCGCTGCAGCCAATCCCAGGCCACAGTGATCACATGGGACAGCTACGTCATCTCACCTGCCGGTAGCGATGTGTCGCTACTGTAGTACAGCGTATGTGTTGAGTGTGTTTGTTTTTATTTTTGTGAAATCGCATGTACCCTGATTGCCTTGTTTGACCCTCTGATGTCTTCAAGGACTGTAACCAACTTAGATTCAGTCCTAGAAGACGTTAAATAGTCTGATAGGCCTATCGGGTGACGTGATTCGCAAAACGAATTTGGACCGAAACGAACGGCCGATTTAAAAGAAAATTTGCTCATCTCTATTAAGGACTCTGCACTGCAAGGCAGCAATGCTAACCAATCTGCACTGTGATATTGTAAATACTTATTACTAACACTATAACAGGAGTAAGGAAACAAGGGGAGGAATCCTCCAGCTCACCTGACACAATATTGAGTGTCGCTGTCAGCGCCTGGATCTTTTCGTGTCGGCACACGATGCAGGAACAGAGGTAACAAGGAAGTTGAATCCAGCGCTTAGGTGAAGATAAAATGGAAAGATTTTCCAAGTTTAATTAAATTTTCATTAAAAAGTCCAATAGGGTATGGTCCTGGTGTGTAGGTAATGGGAGAATATGGTCCTGTAAAGCCTACGCGTTTCGGACGATAGCGACGTCCTTAGACTTGGCTGTAGTGTGAGGACGTCGCTATCGTCCGAAACGCGTAGGCTTTACAGGATCATATTCTCCCATTACCTACACACCAGGACCATACCCTATTGGACTTTTTAATGAAAATGTAATTAAACTTGGAAAATCTTTCCATTTTATCTTCACCTAAGAGCTGGATTCAACTTCCTTGTTACCACTATAACAGGAGATGTCACTTCTGGTCATATTTGTGACATCAGATAAAATACAGGAGGCCATTGTTACCTCACTGCATGATGTCATAATGACTGTGACTCTATAAGAACTGGGGTTTAGGGGGAGCGACTTTAGGATATGAAGATAAACAGACACAAGATACTTCACCATGAGGATCTCACAGAGAATAGCGGAAGCTTCTGATGTTTGTGAAGTCACCAGTCGGAATGCGGAACACTGGAAGAGGAGAACTTCATGCACGAGCCGCATGGCAGGGGAAGAACAACAGGAAAACAGGGGGCTTTGGCTTATATACACGGTGATAGGAGGTTCAGTCATTTACTTTCAGGTTTTGGGACCAAGAAGAAAAACAGTAATGTGGAGGAAAATCTGCCGCCATGATGCCAGCAATCTCCAAACATTGAAGGTATGTACATAATATATATGTTCATTTAATCAGAAAATGTGGGATATTTGAGAATTTGGGGGTTTGTTATACATTATGGCCCATATTTACTGAGCAGTTTATGTCAGTTTACTTTGTAAGCTTAACCAAATAAAGTTGCAAACGGAGACATGCAACAAATTTGGTGTAAAATGTATCTTTTCTCGTCACTTGACAAATTTAAAAAGTTACAAAAAAGTGGGCGTGGTCTCCAAGGAGACGTAGATTAAGTCCCATTTATTAAAGTAAACTATGTTAAAATGGCACAAATTTTGCCCTTATTATTTTATTGCAGGGTGGAGATCTGGACGAGCGGCTGAAGATGAAGATGAAAACTGTGAGATTGATCAAAATCTTATGTAACGTGACAATTCTATTTATAATTCTATATTTGGTGCCTTCCGATGTCATAATACACTGATTATACAGGTCAAGGTAAATACATGGAATGTATTATGACTTTAGCAAGAACCATGTTTGATGTCCTCCTATAACTCCTCCGTGTCACACATGCTAAGATTCCTTACACGTTATCCCATAGCCTCTCATGGTTGTGTCCTCCTAGACCCTGGACCTTGTTTGGTCTGCATAGAGGCTAAACAGTTCTCAGTGGTCCATGACTATTTTTTGGTGGGATAACAGGGAACAATGGTTTCCCATAGTTCAAGCAGAAGACACCTGCTATATGCTATGTTCACCAGTGAGGCAAATCCAAGCTGGGAAGGAGGTAATTGCATGTTACTTGTGGCCATTAGGAGGAGAAAAACTCAAAGACGGAGGACATCAATTGTGAGTCTAAGAAGTTGATTGTGTAAAAAGTGGCTTTCAGACCAAAGGCCTAATCCCTGCCCTCCTGGAGTCGGCCATTTGCTTTACACCACATCAGGGACCTTGTATAATGGAACTGGCCTTCTCCTGTGACCTAGGAGGGCAGTGTTTTCTTTCTCTTTCACCAGCAGAGATGACCATAGCCGAGCTGTGATGTCCGTAGTCCGATCAGTGGAGGAGCGACCTGCATGATACCAGGACGTCGTGGAGAACATCTGGGATTGGACACCTTCTTATAACTTACTATTCCATATAATGTCGTAGCGATCAGTAAGATGTTAGTTAGTTGCATTACAAGCTCTGATCCTGGGTTCTCGGACTGATCGCCTTTTCTCGGGGTCAACAAGGAATTTTCCCCTGTGGCACAAATTGGCTAAACGTGCGCAGGGTTTTTGCCTTCTTCTGGATCAATAGCTTTAGTTAGGAATTTTATTTAAATAAATTGTGTTTAAAAATGAAAGCTCTGTCTCCTCGTCATTTCTCAATATTATATAGCAGTCAGGTATTAGTTTATATTATGGGAGGTTATTATGGTTATTTTGCTGCTGATAATCCAATATGGTTGATTCCATGAAGCATTGGATAATATACACATACAGAAGAGAAATACATCATATGAGCCATATAAATGCTACTACTATAAAGGAACACTAAGGATCGATGCACACGATGCATATTACGTGCCTTTTTGGAGAGCGGATATGCGTGCAGCAGCTCTGCCGAGTAATACAGTACCAGCATATTCAATGAGATTTCAAGAAATCTCATGTACACGGTACGGTATTTTTCGGGACTGAAATTGACCTGTGGTGTATTGTTTAGAATCCGCAGCATGTCATTTTATCTTGCGTTTCCGCTTGCAAATTCTATTTGTCTAGTGCAGAGGAAAATCCCACCAAAATTTCTCAGCATGAAAAGGCACCGAAAAACGAATCAAATGGGAGAAAACGCACCGAAAAACGCATCACCTTCAGGTGTGTTTTTTTCCAGAGGTTTTGCTGTGTGTTTCCCACAGTAAATTACACAACATGTGCATGTAGCCTAAAGATAAAAAATACATAAAAATCAAAACAATCCACTTGCTCCTGTTTTGCCTGAGAAATTTTTCTGTGTGGGTCCTAGATAAGCCATTTTCCCCCATCCCTTACTAAGCCACACCCCTCAGCCGTCGGCCAGCGAAAATGGAAGAGATTGGAAGGAACATGAAGAGGTTGTCGATGTTGCTGAGAAACCCAGCGATCAGATGTAATCTATGAAAGGCTTTATTTCGCTGCAGTGCCACCACAGGGTTAAAGGGTAACTAAACGTTTGAAAAACTTCTGACATAGTGACATGTCAGAAGTTTAAATTGGTGGGGGGTCCGAGCACTGAGATCTGCACCAATTGCTCAAATGAAGCAGCAGAAGCCCTCGTGTGTGTGCTCAGCTGCTTTGTGTCTGTTCGGATTTCTCCGGAAAGCCGATGTATCGAAGTACGGGCTCATAGACATTTTTCTCGAGTCTGTACTCCGATACATTTATTTCCGGAAAAAGCCGAACAGATACGAATCGGCTGAGCGCTCACATGAGCACTTCTGCTGCTTCGTTTAAGCGATTGGAGGGGGTCTCAGTGCTTGGACCCTTTCACAGCCATACAAAATCTGAGCAGCATTTTGATATTTGTCACTATTGAATTTGCTGGTCATTAAAGGGCCATACCCTAGTAGATAACTGCCACAATGGGAATTATGTTCCTTATAGAAAATCACTCCCACTTTTGCAGATGTCATTAGTTCATTGTTGCATTTGTATATTCTCATAAACCTACTGTTAAATCAGGTGCGACCGAATAAAAATATAAAGCAAGTCCTAAACCTGTAACACCTAATAAAACACTTTTTAATAAAAGGGAACTGACTGTTTAAGCAACATGACCAATACTTCTTAATTACTTTAAAGAAAAGCCCTCATTGGCGCAACAGCGGGAATCATCTCACGATAAATAGGAGAGGCAGGAAAGTGAGAGGTGTACACTCCCCTAGCGGTATATGTTGGGGACACGACAACCTGGTAGTCATAAAGATGTCTATATAGTCCAAGTGCTGGTTTGGGGGACTACTAGCCACTAGTGTCCCAGGCAGAGAATAATCAGTATCGAATGCTGAGATGCACTAGGATATTTTGAGTGCAAGACGGTGAAAAATTACCCTTTACAAAGGCGCTGTTTCCTTTGCGATATTAAGGATGATCCTCTGGAGTCATGCAAATGTTAACCTTTTATTAATATCGTAACATGCAACATGCTTCAGAGCCGAACCGGCTCCTTCATCAACATTTGACCTATACTTATGTCATAGACGGGAAGCGGGAGTATGGAGCAGGCTCACGGCTCCATCATCTAAGCTGTTAGAAAGGGAGAGGCGGCCCCCTCTGACAGCCCATCGGGTGCAGATCGTCATAATGGCAGCCTGGGGGCCAAATGAAGGCCTCCAGGTCTGCCATCTTTGTACTCATATTAAGCTCTGCCAGCGACAGCGTTTATTAAAATCCTATGAAAATCATGTTTTACTGCAATACTTTTTTATTGCACTATATCATGCAAACGATCCAATGGTCACTGGTTCAAGTCCCCTACGGGGACTAATAAAAAAAAAGTAAAAAACGGTTAAAGTTTTTTTATGTACAAAAAATTAATAAAAGTTAAAAAAAAGCCATGTAAAAAATAAATTATAAAAACACAGCTGGTATTACCACCATCTGTAAAAGTCAGAACTATTAGGGCATGCCCAGGCGTGGCGTATCTCTCTCAATTACGGGTGCACACACGTAGTCACCCGTAATTACGGGAGCCCCATTGACTTCCTCAGTCTGTCTGTAGACCTAGAAATACATAGGTCCAGCTAGAATGAAGAAATGTCATGTTAGGCGGGATTCACACGACCGGGTCGGGTCCGAGCCCGAGTGCCGGCCGGTAAAATCGGCCATTCTGCCCGGCCGGTTTGCATAAAGTTATGCATCCGTGCCGGGCCGGGCAGATCCGGACAGTGACATCAGCGGCAACTCCTGAAGGGGAATCCCCATGTGTTCGGGGATTCCGCTTCAGGAGTTTCCCCTGATGTCACTGCCCAGATATGGACAGAGACATCAAGCGCTCTGTCCAGGAGCGGAATCCCCGAACACACGGGGATTCCGCTCCTTCAAGGAGCTAAAGTGCGGCTAGCACATAGCAGAGCGGGGAGATACCTCCGTGCTCTGCTATAGTGGCGTCGCTACAGTAGTAGCAGCCGCAGCTGCTGCTGCTACTAGCGGCGCCATCAAAGGTGTCGCCGGGCCAGGGCGCTTTTAAAACAAACAGGAGAAGGGAGCCAGCGCAGCGCTCCCTTCCACCTGCTGTACACCCCGGCCCTGCCACACCGTGTACAGCGATGCCATTCGTCAGAATGGCATCAACTCCTCCTACTCACATGCACTCTGCGCTGTGAGGAGGAGGAGATAGAGCGCAAGAGCCGGAAAACCCGGCCGTCACTCGGGACACATCCCGGTGATGGCCGGGTATTACCCGGCCCCATAGACTTCTATGGGAGCCGGGCGGCCGGGTACCCGGGCGAAAATAGAGCATGTCCTATTTTTTGACGGGCGGTTTTCCCGGCCGTCAAAAAATCGGTCGTGTGAATAGCCCCATTAGGGGTCTATTATTCCTAATGCAGCCGGGTGCCGGCCGATTTATGAACGGCCGGCACCCGGCCGGGAAACCCTGCCGTGTGAATGAGGCCTTAGTAAAACCAATACGCTCCGCAGCACACATAACATCTGCGGACTTCATTGCGGAATTCTTACTCTCCATTGAAGTCAATGGGGAAATTCCGTAATGAGTCCGCAACAAGTCTGCGACACGTCCGCAACAACCATTGTATGCTGCGGTAAACAAATTCCACACCGCCGCCTATTCTCCACAGCGGAATTGTCCGCAACGTATAAACGAATACAACTAAAAAGCTGTGGAAGGCAATGGAGAAACGTGTACGCTGCGAATTTCCGCTGCGGACTGTCCGCAGCGGAATTCCAGAGCAATTCCGCCACGTCTGGTCATGCCCTTACAATTTCACGTTACTTAATCCGCAGGGTGAACGCTGTAAAAAGATAAAAATGCCAGAACAGCTGGTTTTGGTCACCTCATCTCCCACAAAAAAATGGAAGAAAAAGTGATCAAAAGATTTATGTACCCTACAATGGTCCCAATAAAAACTATAGCTCGCTCCGCAAATAACAAGCCCTCACATTGTTTAATTGATGGAAAAATAAAAAAGTTATGGCTCTCATAACATTGCAACACAAAAAATGTTTTTCTTAACAATACGTTTTTTCTTTATCCAAGTAGAAAAACATAAAAAACGACATAGGTTTGCTATTGCTGTAATTGTAACACAAAATAAAGTTAACATGTCGTTTTTATTGCATAGTGAACACCGTAAAAACTAAACCCAAACCGGAGGAATCACTGTTTTTTTTCCATTCCAACCCACAAAGAATTTTTTTCTAGATTTCTAGTACATTATATGGTGAAAATTAAGGAAGGAGGGAAAGAAAAAAGCACAAATGAAAAACCGATAAATGGCTGTGGCGGGAAGGAGTTTATGTGCAATAGTAGAAAAAAAATACATATTTGGTATCGCCGTAATCTTACTGGCCCATAGAATAAAGGTAACATATTATTTATGCAGCAGGGTGAATGGCGCAGGTTTAAAATGTTGTAATGTGCAACAGAGATAAAACAAAAAATAACGACACAAATTAATTATCGCTATACTCATAACGACCCGCAAAATATAGTTATTTTTGTCGCACAAAGAATATCGTAAAGAATAAATCAAAAAAATAAAATAAAAAAATACAATTTGTTTTGTAAAAAACAAGCCCTCATATGGCTACGTCGACAGAAAATGTAAAAAGTTATGGCTCACGGAACGTAGTGATAAAAAAATAAAATAATTACTGCATCCCTCTTAGTGACCGCCAATACGCCTTTTCATGGCGGTTACTAAGGGGTCTTAGGCTAGGCCGCCGCCGCTTTTTCACGGCAGCCTAGTCTAAGTCCTGATGACTGCCGGGATCTTGCTCCAATGGTAGCCATAGAAGTTTACTTAGATCGGGGCCGTTTAACCCCTTAAATGCTGCGGTCAATAGCGACCACGGCATTCAAGTCATTTACAGTGGGAGGGAGCTCCCTCTGTCACCCATCGGCGGCCCACAAATGCAATACTGAGTATACCAAAGCATTATATCTGCGATCAAAAGATCTAGTGGGACTAAAAAAAATAAGTAATAAATGTTAAATAAAAATTATTAATAAAGATTACAGTAAATAAAACAATAAACCATTTTTTCCATTTAAAAGGGGTTTTATTTATTAAAAATGTAAAAAAGAAATAAAAGTACACATATATTGAATCGCCACGACCGTAATGACCCAAACAATAAAGTTAACATGAAATTTAAACTGCAAGGGGAACACCGTAAAAAAAAAACCCAAAAAATGATGGCAGAATTGCTATTTTTTTCCATTGCCCCCCAAAAAGGTGATAAGAAAAAAAACAGTCCCATGTATCCAGAAGTGTAGCTAGGTTCTCCAGCACCCGGGGCAAATATTTAGTTTGGCCCCCCCACCGAACTTCTTTCCCGACATATCCTTCTCCCTCGCCATGTTTGTTTCCCCTAACAATTAATGAGGTGTCACATTTTTTTTATGTAACTCGAGCATAAAGCCATTTGTACATTTTTCAAGCAATACAGTTCTATATACAACACCAGAACAAAGCTCATTACATGTATACAACACCAGAACAAAGCTCATTACATATATACAGCACCAGAACTAAGCTAATTACATATATACAGCTCCAGAACAAGCTCGTTACATATATACAACACCAGAACAAGCTCATTACATATATACAACACCAGAACAAAGCTCAGTGCATATATACAGCACCAGAACAAACCTCATTACATATATACAGCACCAGAACAAAGCTCAGTGCATATATACAGCATCAGAATAAAGATCAGTACATATATAAAGTGTCAGAACCAAGCTCAGTACATAAATACAGTGCCAGAACCAAGCTCAGTACATATATACAGTGCCAGAACCTAGCTTAGTACATAAATACAACACCAGCACAAATACAGCTCAATTAATTGCAACCCCTGCAGAATAGATTTGCACTAAATTGTATACAGCTCCCAGCTTGGCCCAAACAATGTTAACGATATGCTGGGAGTGGCTGTTTCACACAAAAAATCATACCACCCATCATCTTGCAGCAGATCATAAAGTGACTACAGTAGATTAGAGGCAGAATAAACATTTACATTAAGTGACTCACCAGTGACGATCTCCGATTCTAGTTGTTCTTTTTCACTTTTTTTCCCCATCTGGTGACTTCTCCCGGCCACAGCTCATTTCTGCAGTTTGCAACTCCATGTCTCCAGCTTGCAACTCCATGTCTCCAGCTTCTCACTGTTCAAACATTTCTGCACCTATAAACAAAGATAAAGTTATCATGGTGCCAGACACTGCATACCTAAATATAATAGCACCATACACTGCACCTCTAATTATAATAGCAACATACACTGTCCCCGATTATGATAGCACCATACACTGCACCTCTAATTATAATAGCACCATACACTGTGTCCCACACACACACACACACACACACCGTGCCCCCTGTAGATAGTGCCCTCCATAGAGCCCCCTGTAGATAGTGCCCTACATAGAACTTCCTGTAGATAGTGATCCCGTAGAGCCCCTGCTAATAGTGCCCCACATACAGCCCCCTGTAGATAGTGTCCCACATGTAGCCCCCCTTGCAGATAGTTCCCCATATATAGCTTCCCTGTAGATAGTGCTACACATATAGCCCACCCCTGCATATAATGTCCAACATATAGCCCATCCCTGTAGATAGTGCCCTACATATATCTCCCCTTATAGTGCTCCACATATAGCCCACCCCTGTATATAGTGCCACACATATAGCTCCCCTATAGTGCTCCACATATAGCCCACCCCCGTATATAGTGCCTCACTAACAGCTCCCCATATATTGCTCCACATATAGCCTACCCCTGCATATGGCCAACCCCTGTATATAGTGCCTCACATATAGCTCCCCATATAGTGCTCCACATATAGCCCACCCCTGTATATAGCCCCCTCTGTAGATAGAGCTGACCTCTGTATATAGCCCCCCTGTAGATAGAGCTGACCTCTGTAGATAAAGCCCCCACCCTGTAGATATTACTCACATTTTTATTAGAATAAAAAAAAAACTTGACACACTCCCGCTCCCACGCCGTCCAGTGGCAATGTAGACCTGCTATCTTCTGAGCAGGTCTGCTGGAGTTACATCCTCGCGCTGCTTGCGTCGTTGAAAGGCGCCGATTGACATGGTAAGTCATTCTGCTCTGCCAATCAACGGCTTTCATAGACGCAAGCATCGCGCCGCTTGTGTCTATGAAAGGCAGTGATTGGCAGGGCACTATGACTTGCCCTGTCAATCAGTGCCTTTCAACAATGCAAGCGGCGCAAAGAAGTAACCACATCGCTTGAGTCGTTGAAAGGCGCTGAATGGCCGGGCACAGAACGTACCCATCCATTAATCTAATACAGTGCAGGAGGGGGTGGCGGTGGCTGGTGTTGGCATTGGCGCCGCCACCCCTCTTAGAGAGGTAGTAGGGCGCAGTCATGGACGGTGAAGTCCTGGCAACCCCCCCACTTTCCCCCTTAGTTGCGCCCGGGGCACATGCCCCACCTGCCCCCCCCTAGCTACGCCCCTGCATGTACCCCAAAAAAGTACCACAAAAAACAAGCCCACATATTACTAAATTGACGGAAAAATTAAAAAGTGACGATGCAAAAACAAATAATTTCAGTTCAAATGTTTTTTTTATTGTGCAAAAGTCGTAAAACATAAAAAACCTATACATATGTGGTATCACCGTAATCGTACCGACCCATAGAATAAAGGTAACATGTTATTTACGCCGCACGGTAAACAGCATAGAACAATGGCGGAATTGCTGGGTTTTTTTTCTATTCCCCTCCAATAAAAGTTAATCAAAAAATTATATGTACCCGAAATGGTGCCATTAAAAATTACAAATGACTTGTTTGCCCCATGGTTAAATAATTAATTCATTATTTCATTATTAAAAAATACAACTAATTCCACAAAAAAAAAAGTCCTCGGCTATGTCGATGCAAAAATAAAAATGTTATAGCTCTTCAAATGCGACGATGGAAAAACGAAAAAAATAGCTTGGAAATTAAGGCCTAAATAGGCTGGTCACTAAGGAGTTAAAGCCCAAAATAACTGTTTAATAAAAGAATAAAGGACTTGAGATGAACAAACCTATTAGACACATATCACATTAGGTCCAAATTTCCCAAAAGCTTAAAATTCGTCAAAATGTGAAAGTTTTGGTGTTCGCAGCGCAAGAATTGTCAAAATGGTGGCCACTGGTGAGCGCTGTCCACCAATTGGCCAATTATATAAATAAAAGAGGAGAGAGAAGGATTATTAAAAAAAATTAAATAAACTAAACATACTCACCACCTTCCCTGGTCTCCTGACGTGTCCCTGCCGGAAAGTGAGATGACGTAGCTGTGATCGCTGCAGCCAATCCCAGGCCACAGTGATCACATGGGACAGCTACGTCATCTCACCTGCCGGTAGCGACGTGTCGCTACTGTAGTACAGCGTATGTGTTGATTGTGGTTTTTTTTATTTTTGTGAAATCGCATGTACCCTGATTGCCTTGTTTGACCCTCTGATGTCTTCAAGGACTGCAACAAACTTAGATTCAGTCCTAGAAGACGTTAAATAGTCTGATAGGCCTATCGGGGGACTTGCGATTCGGAAAACGAATTTGGACCGAAACGAACGGCCGATTTAAAAGAAAATTCGCTCATCGCTATTAAAGACTCTGCACTGCAAGGCAGCAATGCTAACCAATCTGCACTGTGACATTGTAAATACTTATTATTAACACTATAGCAGGAGATGTCACTTCTGGTCATATTTGTGACATCATCAGATAAAGTACAGGAGGCCATTGTTACCTCACTGCATGATGTCATAATGACTGTGACTCTATATGAACTGGGGTTTAGGAGGGGCGACTGCTCAGTCCAGGATATGAAGATAAGCAGACACAAGATACTTCACCATGAGGATCTCACAGAGAATAGCGGAAGCTTCTGATGTTTGTGAAGTCACCAGTTGGAATCCGGAACACTGGAAGAGGAGAACTTCATGCACGAGCCGCATGGCAGGGGAAGAACAACAGGAAAAAGGGGGACTTTGGCTTATATACACGGTGATAGGAGGTTCAGTCATTTACTTTCAGGTTTTGGGACCAAGAAGAAAAACAGTAATGTGGAGGAAAATCTGCCGCCATGATGCCAGCAATCTCCAAACATTGAAGGTATGTGCATAATATATATGTTCATTTAATCTGAAAATGTGGGATATTTGAGAATTTGGGGGTTTGTTATACATTATGGCCCATATTTACTGTGTAGTTTATGTCAGTTTATTTTGTAAGCTTAACCAAATAAAGTTGCAAACGGTGACATGCAACAAATTTGGTGTCAAATTTATCTTTTCTCGTCACTTGACAAATTTAAAAAGTGACAAAAAATGTGCCATTTATTAAAGTAAACTATGTTAAAATGGCACAAATTTTGCCCTTATTATTTTATTGCAGGGAGGAGATTTGAACGAGCGGCTGAAGATGAAGATGAGAACTGTGAGATTGATCAAAATCGTATGTAACGTGACAATTCTATTTATAATTCTATATTTGGTGCCTTCCGATGTCATAATACACTGATTATACAGGTCAAGGCAAATACATGGAATTAGAGATGAGCGAACCGGGAGAACCGACCCCGTTTTCGGTCCGAACATCGCGAAAAGTTCGGTTCGCAGCGAATCTGAACTTCACCGGGCTCGGCCGAACACGTTTTGACCAAACCCGGGCGGGCAGAAAAAATCTTACAAAAATATTATACTAATTGGCAGCCACTTGTCTCTATCAATCACTGATAGAGAAAAGAGGCTGCTGATTAAAAATAAAATAAAAAGCATTTCATACATACCCGGTCGTTGTCTTGGTGACGAGTCCCTCTTCTTCCTCCAGTCCGTCCTTCTTTCCTGACGCGGCAGCCTGTGATTGGCTGCAGTGGCCGCTGCAGCCCGTGATTGGCTGCAGAGGCCGCGGCAGCCTGTGATTGGCTGCAGAGGCCGCGGCAGCCTGTGATCGGCTCTGCTCCGAGACTCTGGAATTCCCTGACATCGTTGTCCACATACGAACAGCGATGTCTGGGGCTTCCCCAGAGCCGGAGTCCCTGGCAGAGTGCTAGTACAGGCTCTGCTCCGGGACTCGGTGGAATTCCCTGACATCGCTGCCCATATATGGACAGTGTGTTAGGGTCTTCCCCAGAGCGAAGTCTCAGCCAGAGCGCTAGTATCGGCTCTGCTCCGGGACGCTGCGGAATTCCCTGACATAGCTGCCCATATATGGACAGTGTGTCAGGGTCTTCCCCAGAGCGGAGTCCCGGGCAGAGCGCTAGTATCGGCTCTGCTCCGGGACTCTGTGGAATTCCCTGACATGTCTGGGGCTTCCCCAGAGCCGGAGTCCCGGGCAGAGCGCTAGTAGGCTCTTCCTGGGACTCCAGCTGGGCTCCTGACATGCCTGGGACTCCTGCTCTGGGGAAGCCCCTGACATCATTGTCGATGTATGGACAGCGATGTCAGAGGCTTCCCCAGAGTCCCGGAGCAGAGCCGATAATAGCGCTCTGCCCGGGACTCCGCTCTGCGAAAGACCCTGACACACTGTCCATATATGGGCAGCTATGTCAGGGAATTCCACCGAGTCCCAGAGCAGAGCCTGTACTAGCGCTCTGCCCGGGACTCCGGCTCTGGGGGAGCCCTAGACATCGCTGTTTGTATGTGGACAACGATGTCAGGGAATTCCAGAGTCTCAGAGCAGAGCCGATACTAGCGGCTCTGTGTCCCGCGTGTAAGGGTGCTCTCATACTTACCTCTCCCTGGGGGGCCAACGCAGGAATGCGGGCTTGTCGGCCCGCTCAGAAGTCGGCTCCGGACGAAGAAGCGTCTTGGGCGTCATGGCAACGGCCGCACTGCCGACAGCCATGACGCATGCGCCCAACGGCAAACAGGGCGAAGTCTCGCGCTGTGGGACTTGGAGGAGGAGAGAAGAGGAGGGACACGGCCGGATGACAGGGAGCGCGGCAAGCGAGGGGGGCGGAGCAAGCGAGTGGCGCGAAAAAGGAGTAGGACGGAGAGGTGACGAGAGACAAGAGGAGAGGTTTAAGAGAGCAGGTGTCCGGACCGGAGAGAGAGACCGCCGAACAGGGGTCCGGACAGGGAAAGTGAGCTGCAAGGAAGGTCGCCGGGAGAGAGGAGGCAGGAGCCTGACAGCACGTGGACTCCCCACTGCAGCCTTGGAGACAGAGGACAAAAGAACAGCACGGGTGTTGCTGCTACAACCCTTCAGAAGAACAGAGGACTGGCCGGAGCACAAGGAGTGTGCCAACAGCCACAGGTACCATGCCCAGACCTTAAGACCCCTGACCAAGAGCTAGAGTCCCGTCTTAAAGAAAGTGCCCTTGTCCTAGTCAGTGACTGTTTCCTGGAGTGACGTCCCTCGCTAATTACCGCCACCGTACGCCCAGAAGACTAGTCCCAAAAGGGACAAACAACTCATCCTGAGCTATTCCCAAAGGCAAGGCAGACTTGCTAGCTTATTAACCGCACCAGTGTCCCTGCGTGTCCTCCAGAGTAAAGCACTGCATGTAACCCTTGCATGGAACTGTTGTTGATAAAGCACCGCATGTAACCCTTGCATGGAACTGTTGTTGATAAAGCACCGTATGTAACCCTTGCATGGAACTGTTGTTGACAAAGTACCGCCTGTAATACTTGCATGGAATTGTTGGTGATGAATCTTGCTGGAACAGGAGCAGGCAGAAGGAACGGCCGGGTTGACGGAACTTTATCGGACTATTAGCTGGACTTCGTGTAAACCTTAGCGCCAGCCCGCCAGTTCAGTTGCGTCCTAGGGGGTCCACCGTTCGGACCACCGACTGTGGAGAGAGAGGGTTGTCATGAAAGGTAGCGGATAGCTCCGCAAGGACCCGTGATGGTGCTGCTAGTAGGTACGTTAGTCGCTGATTCCCACAACGCGACCCGTGGGCCGAGAGTGTGACTCTTACCCTAGGGTAGGCTGCCAGTAGCGGGTAGCTCCCGCCGTGACTGACCGCGGCGTGTCCCTAGCCAAGCCGGCAACGTGGGGTCAGGCACAACCTCTCTGCGGGGGACTTCCAGCGGGATCGAAGTCCTCAACCTCAGGATTCCTGTCTGCTCCATAGAAGAAGATTTACTGTTATCTGCTCGCTGAAGTAAAGAAGTATAAAAGAAAAAGGTGTGTCTCTGTCATTTCGTAGCGACAGCGGTAGTTCCTCCTACATAAATTGTCGTAGTCGGCAGGATCCGAAACCTCGCCGCGATGGAACCGTCCAGCAGCGGGACATTACCGCCGACCCAACTGTCATGATTCCCATGGGGGCCGCCCTAATGAACATTCCCAAGTTTGACGGGAAGTGTGTATCGATCGCGGACTGGACGGAACGAGTTCGTACTGCGGCCCGGTTATTCCAGGTACCGGTGACCCACCAAGCCGACCTGGCCTTCAACTCACTCGAAGGGGACGCGAGACAAGCTGTCTTGGTTTTACCGCTGGAACACCGTGACACGCTAGAAGCAATCATCAGCCGATTGGAATCCCTCTATGGAGATGTCACTTCAGCCGCCGACCTCCGGAAGAAATTTTATACCAGGGTACAGAGGAACGGGGAATCACTCCAGCAATTCGCTGTAGGATTACAAGGAATGTGGAGTCGACTAGTACGGAAGGATCCCGCGGGGTGCGCAGCCTTAACAGAGCCGGACCGAATAGTGCGAGACCAGTTTGTATCCGGGCTAGACAGCCGGACCCTGAGGTGCGCCGCGAGAGACCTCGTCCGGGTAACCCCCGCCGCCACAATGAGTGAGGTGTTACGAGAAGCACTCGAAGTTCATCGAGAGGAGTTGGGAGAAGCGAGTATGGCCCTGCAAAAAGTGGGTGCACCTGAGCCATCTGCAAGGGAGACCGGACGGCCAGAAGCGGTGTTCACAGAATTCGCCCGGGATGTCAAGAAGGCTATTCGGGAATAGAAGACCGATGTCGCTCAATTAAGAGTAATGGCCGATTGACCGGAATATCTTTCTCGTCCACCCCGATCGACACAAGGAGGGCCTCGACGCTGTTGGCAGTGTGATCAGCCGGGCCATTTCGCCAGAGATTGCAGGATGAGACGCTACCCAAGACGGGAACAGCCACCTTTAAACTAAGGTACCCCGCCGCTGAGGGCCAAGCTGCGGGCATTCCATCGACGGGCCCAAAAGAAAGGGTGGAACTTTTGACAGGAAAATGCCCCGTAGTTACAGCCATGATCGGGGGGGTTAACGTTCCTTGCCTTATCGACACTGGGTCGGAGGTAACCACCATGACTTATCAGTTGTTCCATGAACAGTTCCAAGGTCGACAGACTCTAGAAGCCCCTTGGATTGAACTTACGGCGGCTAATAGCCTGCCAATTCCCATTGCCGGTGTTACGTGGTTAGAATTAGAAGTATTTAATCGTAATTTTCCCCGTGCTGGTATTGTGGTAGTACATAATTGTGCAAGGCCGGGTATACCTGTTATAATTGGCATGAATGTGTTGCAGGAAATACATGGTATGATGTTCAACGAGACGAGCGGTGCCCGGTGGGAGGAGCTGGCAACCGATCGGACCGCCCGGCAAGCTTTGTTTCAGGTGCATCAAATCTGCCAATGACAGGCTGACTTGAAGACGCTACAGGGCCGAGTGGGGTCGGTGAGGGCCCCAGGTAAGGCGGTGCTGCAAGTACCACCTCTACAGGAAGTCGCCATTCCCCTCTCCGTAGGGACTCATCATCGCTTAAAGGATGCCATGGTCATGGTGGAACCCATGCGAAGTCTCAAGAGTACGCCACCCTGGGTGGTAGGAAGAACGGTGTGTCGGATAACCAAAGGAATGGCGACCGTCAGAGTGCTGAATCCGACCCAAGGGGTGATTGAGATACTGGCCGGCACGGTGCTAGCTAATGTTGAGATGGTGAGGCCCGAGGACGTGACGGACCCGGCCATGGCCGAAACGTTAAAAGAGACATCGTCGAGAGATGAAGGGAGTGAGGCCGACGTGAACGAGCAGACTGATCGACTGTGGCGCGAACTGGACGGAATAGCCCCGGATACCAAGTCAGAGGAGCAACTGAGGACGCTTCTGCAATGCTTCGGCTGGGTTTTCGCTCAGCATGAAGAGGACTTTGGGTGCACCACTACCATCGAACACGGGATTAACACGGGGGCGGCGCCGCCCATCAGAGAGCGATATCGCAATATACCCCCCGCGCTGTATCGAGAGGTAAAAGAGCTCCTCCAGAAGATGTTAGACGGACAGGTGATTCGAGAGAGTCAGAGCCCATGGGCAGCCCCGATTGTGCTGGTATGGAAGAAGGATGGGTCGCTCCGGTTTTGTGTGGATTACCGCAAGTTGAACGCCTGTACTCATAGGGATGCCTACCCACTGCCCCGAGTGAAAGAATCATTAACCGCCATGCAGGAGGCTCGGTACTACACGACGCTCGATTTAGCAAGTGGGTACTGGCAGGTACCCATGAAGGAAGCGGATAAGGAGAAGACGGCGTTCATCACTCCCTCAGGCTTGTTCGAATTCAACCGGATGCCGTTCGGGCTAACAAATGCGCCCAGTACTTTCCAACGGCTAATGGAGCATTGTCTGGGAGATCTAAATTATGAGTCAGTCTTGATCTATTTGGACGATATTGTCAGTTTTTCAAAGACCTTCCCAGAACACCTGCGGCATCTACAGGTCGTGTTGGAACGATTGGGAAGGTATGGACTCAAACTAAAACCCAGCAAATGCCGACTGGGCCGCCAGCAGATCAAATACTTAGGCCATGTCGTGAATGCAACAGGAATTGCACCTGACCCAGATAAGATTAAAGCCATACAGGAGTGGGCCATTCCGCAGAACACCACGGAAGTACGAGCCTATCTCGGGTTGGTCGGTTACTATCGGAGGTACATCCGAGACTTCTCCAAAATTGCAAGTCCTCTGAATCAGCTCCTCTGTGGACAACCCACCCAAAAGAAGGGGAGCCGAAGCCCCAGTGTAGTGGAACAATGGCAGGAGCCACAACAAGCGGCATTCGAAGCATTGAAGGCACGACTGGTGACCGCACCCATCCTCAATTTTGCAGACTTCGCCCAGCCATTCCGGCTGTACACTGATGCCAGCCTGAAGGGACTGGTAGCGGTCCTGGCCCAGCAGCAAGGGGACGTTGAACGTGTCATCGCCTATGGTAGTCGTAGTCTGCGACCGTCAGAACGCAATCCAACCAATTACAGCTCGTTCAGGCTTGAGTTATTGGAGTTATTGGCCATCGTGTGAGCTGTTACCGTACGGTTTGCCAAATACCTGGTCGGAAGTCAAGTGGAAATTTACACAGATAACAATACCCTGGCGTATCTTGGAACGGCAAAACTGGGAGCGATGGAACAACGATGGATAGCCCGACTGGCTCGATTCAACTATACCATTCGTTACAAGCCCTGTAAGAACCATACCAACGCAGATGCACTCTCCCGACAGCCGTGTGAGACCCCGTGTGGTTCATCCCCCACTGCAGCAGCAGCAGGTAGTGACAGCAATACAAGGGATTGAGGATCTTACTGAGATGTATGATAGGGCCGAGTGGAAGAAGCGGCAGCAGCAAGACCAGGACATCCAAACCATCGACAAGTGGGTGCGTCGGCAGGGAAGGCCCACGGCAGCGGAGTGAAGAAGGTTGTCAGCACCAGCTAAAGCATTGGTTCGGCAGTTGGAGCGACTGGAACACCATGATGGAGTATTGTACAGAAGAGTGTGGGCCCCACGGGAATCTCGCGATAAATAGCAGTTGGTATTGCCCATCGCCGATGTCAAACCCGTGTGCAAGTGGATGCACGAGAACCGAGGTCATTTCGCTGTGGAAAAGACTGTACAGATCATCCGGAATCACTTCTATGCTCCAAACTTGGAAAGAATAATGGAAGATGTCTACAAGGAATGCACGGAGTGTGTCCTGCACAAAGCGACGGAACAGCCGGAGAGGCCCATGACCATCGTGACGGGTGAGCCCCTAGAATTGCTGACGATAGACTTTTTAACAGTCCAAGAAGTTACTTCAGGGCACCGATATGCGTTAGTATGCTTGGACCATTTTTGCGAAATTTGCCGTGGTGATTCTTACGGGGGACCAGACTGCGACGACTACCGCGGCTGCACTGTGGAAGCATGTCATCCATCCGTATGGGTGCCCCAGACGCATCTTGTCGGATCAAGGACCGAATTTTGAGTCTGATCTCTTCCAGGAGCTGTGTATCTTACATGGAATTCGGAAATCCAGAACGACCCCATATCACCCCCAAGGGAATGGGGCTTGCGAACGATTCAAACGCACCTTACTCGGCCTACTAAAGACCACCGGGGATGAACGACAGGAACGGTGGCCTGAATATGTGGACAACCTGGTATGGGTCTATAACAACACTGTGCATCGAACTACCGGGTATATACCATATCAATTAATGTTCGGCCGACCAAGCCAAGAGTTCCTTTGGATCTTCTGTTAGAGACGCCGGAAGTGGAAGTCAATCGATCACCGTCACAATGGGTACAGGAACATCAATGACGGTTGAGCGCCGCAAAGGGCGAAATGGAGAGAGCTCGGCCCACGGAGAGCTTGCCCCTCATGGAAGAACCCCAGTGAGCATTTCATACAGGGGATCGGGTGCTTGTGCGGAATTGCAGGGCGGCACGTGGCCATAAGCTGGAACCCCGATAGGAGAGGAAACCATATGTGGTGGTAAAACGCATTGACCCCGGGCTTCCTGTGTATGAAGTGAAACCAGAGGGTGACCAGGGACCGAGCAGAAGGCTGCATCACAACCTGTTGCGGCCATGTACCTTTCTGACACCAGAATCCGTCACGTCATAAAGGCAAGAACAACCGCAGAGTGCTCCACCGACAAATATTGACGAAGATTGGTGGTTGGTGGTTCCATCAGACGACCTTAGCGTACCCTGGGCGTCACGACCGACAGGGTCAGAGAAGCCAACGGAGTGCGTGGAAACACCTGCAACGGAAGTGAATCGTGCACTGCGTTACCCCCAGAGGTGTACTCGCAACCGACAACCGGCCTATTTGCAAGACTATGAAGTTTAGTGCAGAGGACTGCACTTGATAACCAAGGGGGAAGTGTAAGGGTGCACTCGTACTTACCTCTCCCTGGGGGGCCAACGCAGGAATACAGGCTTGTCGGGCGGCTCAGAAGTCGGCTCCGGACGAAGGAGCGTCTTGGGCGTCATGGCAAATGCCGCACTGCCGTCAGCCATGACGCATGCGCTCAACGGCAAACAGGGCGAAGTCTCGCGCTGCAGGACTTGGAGGAGGAGAGAAGAGGAGGGACACGGCCGGATGACAGGGAGCGCGGCAAGCGAGGGAGGCGGAGCAAGCGAGTGGCGCAAAAAAGGAGTAGGACGGAGAGGTGACGAGAGACAAGAGGAGAGGTTTAAGAGAGCAGGTGTCCGGACCGGAGAGAGAGACTGCCGAACAGGGGTCCGGACAGGGAAAGTGAGCTGCAAGGAAGGTCGCAGGGAGAGAGGAGGCAGGAGCCTGACAGCACGTGGACTCCCCACTGCAGCCTTGGAGACAGAGGACAAAAGAACAGCACGGGTGTTGCTGCTACAACCCTTCAGAAGAACAGAGGACTGGCCGGAGCACAAGGAGTGTGCCAACAGCCACAGGTACCGTGCCCAGACCTTAAGACCCCTGACCAAGAGCTAGAGTCCCGTCTTAAAGAAAGTGCCCTTGTCCTAGTCAGTGACTGTTTCCTGGAGTGACGTCCCTCGCTAACTACCGCCACCGTACGCCCAGAAGACTAGTCCCAAAAGGGACAAACAATTCATCCTGAGCTAGGCCCAAAGTCAGGGCGGACTTGCTAGCTTATTAACCGCGCCAGTGTCCCTGCGTGTCCTCCAGAGTAAAGCACTGCACGTAACCCTTGCATGGAACTGTTGTTGATAAAGCACCGCATGTAACCCTTGCATGGAACTGTTGTTGATAAAGCACCGCATGTAACCCTTGCATGGAACTGTTGTTGACAAAGTACCGCCTGTAATACTTGCATGGAATTGTTGTTGATGAATCTTGCTGGAACAGGAGCAGGCAGAAGGAACGGCCGGGTTGACGGAACTTTATCGGACTATTAGCTGGACTTCGTGTAAACCTTAGCGTCAGCCCGCCAGTTCAGTTGTGTCCTAGGGGGTCCACCGTTCGGACCACCGACTGAGGAGAGAGAGGGTTGTCATGAAAGGTAGCGGATAGCTCCGCAAGGACCCGTGATGGTGCTAGTAGGTACGTTAGTCGCTGATTCCCACGACGCGACCCGTGGGCCGAGAGTGTGACTCTTACCCTAGGGTAGGCTGCCAGTAGCGGGTAGCTCCCACCGTGACTGACCGCGGCGTGTCCCTAGCCAAGCCGGCAACGTGGGGTCAGGCACAACCTCTCTCCGGGGGACTTCCAGCGGGATCGAAGTCCTCAACCTCAGGATTCCTGACTGCTCCATAGAAGAAGATTTACTGTTATCTGCTCGCTGAAGTAAAGAAGTATAAAAGAAGTCGTATCGACAGCGGGCCTCCTACACGCGGGCCACAGATGACAGCCCCAGGGGCCGCATGTGGCCCGCGGGCCGTGTGCTTGAGACCCCTGGTGTATATGTACATTTTTCAATACTGCGTTAGCCACAAGGTCATGAATTTCTAATGACCCACCTTTAAACATGAACCTAACTTCTGTATGTTTCCTGAAGAGAGACATTTATTTTTTTTATTGGCCTGTGATTGGCTGCAGCGGCAGCCTGTGATTGGCTGCAGAGGCGGTCACGTGACGTGCGTGACCGCCACTACAGTATGTGATTGGCTGCAGCGGCGACATGGATGAAACGTCATCGCTGGAGGCCGGACAGGAGGAATGTAAGTATGCACATATTTTTATTTATTTTTTATTACATTAAAATTGTATTTTCCGCGCGCCGAGCATGGTTTTGTCAAGGTTGCTGAAAGAGTTAGTGCAGCCCATTAACTCTTTCAGCACCCTGGACAGTACCATGCTCGGCGCACGGAAATTACAGGTTCGGTCAGAACTAGTTTGGTCCGAATCGAACTTTTTCGTGAAATTCGGCGAACCAGCCGAACCGAACTTTTCATAAGTTCGCTCATCTCTACATGGAATGTATTTTGACTTTAGCAAGACCCATGTATGATGTCCTCCTATAACTCCTCCGTGTCACACATGCCAAGATTCCTTACACGTTATCCCATAGCCTCTCATGGTTGTGTCCTCCTAGACCCTGGACCTTGTTTGGTCTGCATAGAGGCTGAACAGTTCTCAGTGGTCCATGACTATTTTTTGGTGGTATAACAGGGAACGATGGTTTCCCACAGTTCAAGCAGAAGACACCTGCTATATGCTATGTTCACCAGTGAGGCAAATCCAAGCTGGGAAGGAGGTAATTGCATGTTACTTGTGGCCATTAGAAGGAGAAAAACTCAAAGAGGGAGGACATCAATTGTGAGTCTAAGAAGTTGATTGTGTAAAAAATGGCTTTCAGACCAAAGGCCTAATCCCTGCCCTCCTGGAGTCGGCCATTTGCTTTACACCACATCAGGGACCTGGTATAATGGAACTGTCCTTCTCCTGTGACATAGGAGGGCAGTGTTTTCTTTCTCTTTCACCAGCAGAGATGACCATAGCCGAGCTGTGATCTCCATAGTCCGATCAGTGGAGGAGCGACCTGCATGATACTGGGACGTCGTGGAGAACATCTGGGATTGGACATCTTCTTATAACTTATTATTCCATATAATGTCGTAGCTATCAGTAAGATGTTAGTTAGTTGCATTACAAGCTCTGATCCTGGGTTCTCGGACTGATCGCCTTTTCTCGGGGTCAACAAGGAATTTTCCCCTGTGGCACAAATTGGCTAAACATGCGTAGGGTTTTTGCCTTCTTCTGGATCAATAGCTTTAGTTAGGAATTTTATTTAAATAAATTGTGTTTAAAAATGAAAGCTCTGTCTCCTCGTCATTTCTCAATATTATATAGCAGTCAGGTATTAGTTTATATTATGGGAGGTTATTATGGTTATTTTGCTGCTGATAATCCAATATGGTTGATTCCATGAAGCATTGGATAATATACACATACAGAAGAGAAATACATCATATGATCCATATAAATGCTACTACTATAAACGAACACTAAGGATCGATGGCACACGATGCGTATTACGTGCGTTTTTGCAGAGTGGATATGCGTGCAGCACCTCTGCAGAGTAATACAGTACCAGCATATTCAATGAGATTTCAAGAAATCTCATGTACACGGTACGGTATTTTTCGGGACTGAAATTGACCTGTGGTGTATTGTTTAGAATCCGAAGCATGTCATTTTATCTTGCGTTTCCGCTTGCAAATTCTATCTGTTTAGTGCAGAGGAAAATCGCAACAAAATTTGTCAGCATGAAAAGGCACCGAAAAACTAATAAAATGGGAGAAAATGCATTGAAAAACGCATCACCTTCAGGTGTTTTTTTCCTGAGGTTTTGCTGTGTGTTTTCCACAGTAAAATAAACAACGTGTGCATGTAGCCTAAAGGTAAAAAATACATAAAAATCAAAACAATCAACTTGGTCCTGTTTTGCCTGAGAAATTCTTCTGTGTGGGTCCTAGATCAGCCATTTTCCCCCATCCCTTACTAAGCCACACCCCTCAGCCGTCCGGCCAGTGAAGATGGAAGCGATTGGAAGGAACATGAAGAGGTTGTCGATGTTGCTGAGAACCCCAGCGATCAGATGTAATCTATGAAAGGCTTTATTTCGCTGCAGTGCCACCACAGGGTTAAAGGGTAACTAAACGTTTGAAAAACTTCTGACATGTCATAGTGACATGTCAGAAGTTTTGATTGGTGGGGTTTCGAGCACTGAGACCCCCACCAATCGCTAGAACGAAGCAGCAGAAGCCCTCGTGTGAGCGCTCAGCTGCTTTGTGTCTGTTTGGCTTTTTCCGGGAAAGCCGATGTATCGGAGTACGGGCTCATAGACTTTTTATTGAGTCCGTACACCGATACATTTATTTCTGGAAAAAGCCGAACAGACATGAAGCGTCTGAGCGCTCACACAAACGCTTTAGCTGCTCCGTTCTAGCGATTGGAGGGGGTCTCAGTGCTTGGACCCCCAGCAATCAAAACTTCTGACATGTCACTATGACATGTCAGAAGTTTGTCAAACGTTTAAGTTACCCTTTAAGGCAATGACTTACACACTTCAAAACTATGGGCTTTCGGTGTAATGCGAGAACGTGCTGATCCTACAAATTCTAGTTATTCAATTTTCTCACCATTTTCACAGCCATACAAAATCTGTGCAGCATTTTGATATTTGTCAGTATTAAATTTGCTGGTCATTAAAGGGCCATACCCTACAAGATAACTGCTACAATGGCAATTATGTTCTTTATAGAAAATCACTCCCACTTTTGCAGATGTCATTAGTGCATTGTTGCATTAGTATTTTCTCATAAACCTACCTTTAAATCAGGTGCAACCGAATAAAAATATAAAGCAAGTCCTAAACCTGTAACAACCAATAAAACACTTTTTAATAAATGGGAACGGACTATTTTAGCAACATGAGCAATACTTCTTAATTATTTTAAAGAAAAGCCGTCATTGGCGCAACAGAGGGAATCATCTCACGATAAATAGGAGAGGCAGGAAAGTGAGAGGTGTACACTCCCCTGGCGGTATTGTGTTGGGGGACGCGACAACCTGGTAGTCAAAAAGATGTCTATATAGTCCAAGTGCTGGTTCGGGGGACTACTAGCCACTGGTGTCCCAGGCAGAGAATAATCAGTATCGAATGCTGAGATGCACTAGGATATTCTGAGTGTAAAACGGTGAAAAATTACTCTTTACGAAGGCGCTGTTTCCTTTGTGATATTAAGGATGATCCTCTGGAGTCATGCAAATGTTAACCTTTTATTAATATCGTAACATGCAGCATGTTTCAGAGCCGAACCGGCTCCTTCATCGACATTTGACCTATACTTATGTCATAGACGGGAAGCGGGAGTATGGAGCAGGCTCACGGCTCCATCATCTAAGCTGTTAGAAAGAGAGAGGCGGCCCCCTCTGACAGCCCTTCGGGTGCAGATCGTCATCATGGCGGCCTGGGGGCCAAATGAAGGCCTCCATGTCTGCCATCTTTGTACTCATATTAAGCTCTGCCTGCAACAGCGTTTAATAAAATCCGATGAAAATCAAGTTTTACTGCAATACGTTATTATTGCACTATATCATGCAAACGATCCAATGATCACTGGTTCAAGTCCCCTAGGGGGACTAAAGAAAAAAGTAAAAAAACGGTTAAAAATTTTTTATGTACAAAAAAGTTATTAAAAATTAAAAAAAAGCCATGTAAAAAATAAATTATAAAAACACAGCTGGTATTACCACCATCTGTAAAAGTCCGAACTATTACAATTCCACGTTACTTAATCCGCAGGGTAAACGCTTCAAAAAGACAAAAATGCCAGAATAGCTGGTTTTGGTCACCTCATCTTCCACCAAAAAATTTAATAAAAAGTGATCAAAAGATTTAGGTACCCTACAATGGTACCAATAAAAACTATAGCTCGCTCCGCAAATAATAAGCCCTCACATTGTTTAATTGATGGCAAAATAAAAAAGTTATGGCTCTCATAACATAGCAACACAAAAAAGCAGTTGGAGGGGATTGCCTCACTAAACTACTGAACTGCTGCTTCAGACCTCAATACTAGCCAGGAGGCTTCACCTGCTTCTGGGATACAGGTGGCAGGGGTACCACACCAGCCTCCCCCATCCCTGCCTCCAGCGTGCAGCTTTCTAGTCCTGCATGTTAGGGGGTAACCCCGGCCCTTTCCTGTCCACAGGAGTATATTTTCCTGCCTAGACCTGCTTGAGTGCCGCATCTAGTCTCTACGCAGGCCTTCATACGCTACACGGCTGCCTTGCCTTCTACACTCTGGGGTACCCTCCCACCGCTTAGATCATTGCTTCGCTCAGGCTGATCTCACTTCCACGTATTTGTTGAATCTTTGCTAGCAAATGTGATTGGAGCGTGGCCTTCCCATCCCCGGCTCCCTCAGACACATATACAAAGCAAGATGGTGAAAATTGGTCAGGCTAAACACGGAGACCCTCCTATTACTCCCAAACAAAGGAAATCCCAACCGGACATGGATAAATTCCTGAAAAGACGCTCACCCCCAAAGATCTACATCTTCCACTAAACGGTCATTGCTGCCTAACGATCATCGTGACACTTCTGATGCTGAAAGTTACATGGAGGAAGAAGTGGCACCTGACCCACCTTCTATGATCTCCATTTCTACTAAAGGCTTGCAAAAGATTATCGAGAAAGCCCTACAACCTGTAATGCGAGAACTTGACGATATTAAGCAGGAAGTCCACCACATTGGAGCTAGAGTTGAGCTACTTGAAGAAACCCAAACTGCTCTTCTTACTCACGGAGATGCGACCTCCTTGGCACTTCAGGCTTGTCAAACTCATCTGAATTCTCTTCACACCTATCTGGAAGATCAGGATAATAGGGGAGGCGCAATAATCTGCGGATAAGGGGAATGCCGGAAAACTTCCCTCCACATGAGACCATGTCCATGACTAAGAAAATCCTGGACTTTGTCCTCAGCCCTGATTCACCCCCAGACCTACAGATTGAAAGAGCTCATAGGGCTCTAGTCCAAAACCCAAAGAAGGTGAACCACCAAAGGATATTGTATGCAAGCTACTGTCTTTCCCTGTCAAAGAAGCGGTACTCCGCAAGACACGCGATATACCTGACCTTATGTTTGAGGGTCATAAACTGACTTTTTTTCAGGATATTTCCCCGACCACCCTATCCAAACGTAGGTCTCTTGGGATCGTCACGGATCGCCTCCGATCTCTAGAAATACCGTAGAAATGGCTCTTCCCTTTTGGACTATCCTATCATTTCCAAGGTCGGTTGTCCATTGTTCATTCAGCGGAAGACCTAGAGAATGCTTGCCCTCCACTAGACCTCGACCATACCGCCATCCCCTTTTAGAAACCTTACACAGATGTAGCCTCTCTTCCCTCTCTGCCTAAGCCTGATGTCTGGCTGAATCCCAGACCCCATCCGACTAAGAAGAGACCAGCAAATAATCCTCTCTGACAGACTTGCGGCCCTGCTTAGGATTGTGTTTTATTTGCATCCATTCTATGTCTGTCTAGAGATATGTTTGTGTACAGGTTTATTGTCTTAACTTTTTCTCTTTAGGTGGTTTAAAATCTATGCTTTAAAAATGTTTAGCTACAGTCTGCCTTGAATTTTTGTTGTTTGGGTGCCGGGATGAGGGGTGCATATTCTTTTTCACTCGTTCACTCTTCTCTCCGCCGCCACGCCTCTCTGTCAGTCAGTGCTTAACTGACTAATACCGCACTGTGGATCAGTGCAAATATCTTTACTACAGCATTTGAAAACAATTACTTCTTATTGTTCTCTTTTCTGTGTTTCTCATCTTTTCTTTCTTTGTCTCTTCATACTGGTGCATTTATGTCACGTATTCAGGGTACGACATTGAATGTCAAGGGCTTCAACTCCCCTACTGAACGCTCCCAGGTCAAACACTCCCTTAAAAAAATGGATTCGTCTGTGCTGCTGCTACAGGAAACCCACTTGAAAGGTAAAATTCCAAACCTTCCTAAATCTCCTTACACTACATGGTTCCATTCATGCAATGATAGTGGCAAACGTAACTGTGTCAGTATAGCTCTACGGTCTGACATTCCCTTTGAATTTGTCTCCCAGATTGCTGATGGCGCAGGCCGCTTTCGTTTCATAAAAGGTAAAGTGGCGAACACCCTGACTACCATTGGGAAAATTTAAGCCTGAACTCGGGCCAGATTCCTTGGCTATCTGCGACTCTAGACAAGTTTTCTCAGTTCTCTGAGGGCCTAACGTTTCTGGGAGGGGACTTCAACATTGTGCTTGAGCCCCTTCTGGACTCCTCCACGGGAACCTCTGCTCACAGCTACTCAGCTCTGAGGAAAATCCGTAGACTCCTCACATCTTTAAGATTGATGGATGTGTGGAGATTCTTCCACCCCACGGATAGGGACTATACCTTCTACTCCCACCCCCATCATTCTTACCAAAGACTAGATTACCTGCTCATCATGGATAGCCAACTCCCTTTAATAGATTCCCCCTCTATAGGCAACATTCTCCTGTCTGACCATGCCCTAATGTCCATGTTTCTCAACATACACAGCCTTTTGCCTAGGCAATATAACTGGAGACTTAATGAAACTCTCCTCTACTCGTCGCGCAATAAGCAGCGAGTTGAGGCGGCGCTGAAGACCTACTTTGTTGAGAATGATACGCAGGATGTCTCCACTAGCACTATCTGAGAAGCCCATAAGCCAGTGATCAGAGGAGTACTCATAATCATGGGTTCGTTTATGAAGAGAGAGAGGAACCGGGAGATTTATGACCTTCTTTCCTGAATATCTGACCTTGAAAACCAGCATGAACGGTCCGCGGCTCAAGGGTTTCTCTCCTCGCTTATACTTTCCAAAGAAAGACTCAAACAATGTTTGAATTTGCGCACGGCAAAGGCATATACCTCTGCTGCTCACAAACACTACATGCATGGTGATAAGGGGAGCAAACTCATGGCTTATCTAGCTAAAAAGAGAAGACAGCAGAACTATATCCCCAAAATCAGGTCTCCTACTGGAGCTGTACTTGAGGACACCAATGACATTGCGGCTGAGTTTTGCTCCTATCAAATACTGTATGACCTACGTCCTGGAGAGACACCCAAGGAGCGTGCGGACAGAACTGAGCTGATTGAATCTTTCCTTGACTCCCTCTCTCTTCGTACCTTAACTGCTATGCAAAAAACCCAACTAGAATCCCCTTTTACACTTAAAGAAATCCGTGATGCGCTCTCCAGTATGCCCTCTAGTAAGTCCCCAGGTCCTGACGGTTTTCCTGCCTCATACTATAAACAGTTTGGAGACGTCCTGCTGCCATTCTTCCTCAGAGTATGTAACTCTCTTAACGCTTCTCAACATTTCTCTCCTTCAGCGCTTGAAGCACATATTTCGGTATTACCCTTCGCTATGCGGTAGTTATCGCCCTATATCACTTTTGAATGTGGATGTTAAATTATATGCCAAAATCATAGCTAACAGGATGCAATCCTTACTCTCATTCCTAATTGACCCAGTGCAGATGGGTTTTGTTAAGGGGAGAGAAAGTAAATACAACACTACGCGAGATCTCCATCTGATCCAGTACACCAGGTCAAGAAATATCCCTTTGGTTCAGTTGTCTACTGATGCAGAGAAAGCTTTCGACCGGGTGGACTGGACCTTTATGGTCAAGGCGCTTTCCCGTTTCGGCTTTCAACAACTCTTCGTTCACAAAATCCTGTCTCTGTACACTTCCCCACATGCTAAGGATTGAGTAAATGGCCACCTATCGAGGCCTTTCCAGATCATGAATGGAACAAGACAGGGTTGTCCACTCTCTCCCCTCCTTTTTGTCCTCACAATTGAGACTTTGATCCAGAGTCTGCGTCAGGAGCCACTTCTGTCGGGGGTCGCCATTGGTGACAGAGTGCATTGCACAGCGGCATTTGCCGATGACTTGCTTATTTTCATCACCAACCCCTCCACAGCCCTAGCCCGATTTCAAGAGATGTTTATCCATTTTGGTGACTTATCCAATTTCAAAATTATTTCTAGCAAATCCGAGGGACTATGTGTCTCCTGCACTCCGGCTCTATTAAAGTCTCTGAAACTCAGCTCCCCCTTCCTACTGCGTTCAGATAGTATAAAATACCTAGGAATTAATTTAACTCCCTCACTTGAACACTGGTATCAATACAATTACACACCTTTACTCTCCGAGATTAAAGCCACTATCCTGTCTTGGCATATCCCATATATTTCATGGATTGGTAGAACCAACTTACTTAAAATTATTATTCTCCCCAAACTCCTTTATCTATTCCAAACTCTCCCGATTCCCCTCCCTAGAGCCTTTTTTGCTACCATTAGACAACAGTTTTCTAAATACATTTGGAATAATATTAAACCCAGAATAGCATTTCACACTCTTATTCGTACAAAACGCTCAGGGGGAGAGGGCTTCTGGATATTGAATCCGAATACCACTCCGTACAATTAGCCAGGATAACTGAGTGGTTTGATAATGCCTCAATTAGACTTGGGGTTCTCGTGGAGGAGGCCACCATAGGCATGTCCCTTACCTCCCTTCTGTGGCTTAACAAACCCAACGCAGCCCTTTTTAAGTCACGCAACTCTCTTACCTCTGCTTCATATCAAACATGGATGAAAGGTGAGGGGATGAAATCTCTGCACAAAATTTCGTCTCCCCTGATGACGGTTCGTGACCTTGTGCAGTCGCAGACTGAGAGGTTTCGAGACTGTTCTTCCCTGCCTGGAAAGGCATCCTGCAGCACGTACGATTCCATATTGACTAACGGGGCTGTTCCTACCCTCACTGAATTGCGGGCTCAACCTGGTTTCTCGTCTGTCAATTTTCTCACTTACACTCACCTCAAAAGGTGTTACCTGGGAGCGTTTATTACACGATATTATAATAATCTCATTAAGATGAATTCATCCATACAGCCCTCTTTTCTTAAAGCTTGGGAGTTGGAACTTAAGACTACTTTTTCTGACGAGGACACCAGGGCAGTTTTTCTAAACTCCCTTGGTACCTTAAGATGTATTCAATTGCAAGAATCCTCATACAAACTAACCTCTAGGTGGTACAAGACTCCCTGGGTATTGCATAAAATGTGTAACGAAATTTCCCCAGATTGTTGGAGGTGTCATAAAAACCCGGGAACATATTTACATTTGTGGTGGGAGTGTGAGAAAATCTCCCCCTTTTGTCATTTCCCCTCGTGTAGTGTTCCTAAACCTGTGGCAAACATTCCCTGGGGGGGCCCCCAGGGAGCTATGGTTACATCTCTTCGCGGCGGCCAAATCTCTATTACTGTTGTATTAGAACACCGAGGTTGTGCCACGAATAAGTCATTGGCTTAGGATGGAGCCCAGCTGGCGAGAATGGAGGAGCTCTCGCATCTTGAATATCACTCTCATGCCAAGTACCGAAAGATCTGGGCACCCTGGTTTGAATTCTGCAAAAATGACTCCTTTCAACACCTCTGGGGTGCAGACTCCCCCTGCATTGGATAAGGACGATTGTTATTCTAGTTTGGGACTACTTTCTAAACTTTCCCGCTAGGTCTGATGTCCTTGGAGACCTCTCTCCTTGCACGTTTCTTTTCCCTCCTTTTCTATCCCCTCCTTCTTTACCCCCTTCCCCTTGACGTTGGTGCAAGTGGTGTGAACATACGCCAGGAAGCTCATACTTCCTTATTGTTCGGTTTGTATAATATGTTCTGTTTAATATTGAGATAACGCATTGTACATACGTGTCTTCTTATTGTGAATTCTAACAATTACTCGTATATTGTATGTACTGTGGCGCTTATGCATATTGTAATTCGCATTTTGCCTTTCTGTAAAACCTCAATAAAATGTTATTTTCCCCCCAAAAAAAACCAAAAAAACTATACATATGTGGTATTACCGTAATCGTACCAACCCACAGAATAAAGGTAATTATTATTTATGCCGCATGGTAAACAGCATAGAACAATGGCGGAATTGCTGTGGTTTCTTCTATTCCCCTCCAATAAAAGTTAATCAAAAAATGATATGTATCCGAAATTATGCCATTAAAAAATACAACTAATGCCGCAAAAAAAAAGTCCTCGGCTATGTCGATGCAAAAATAAAAAAGTTATAGCTCTTTAAATGCGTCGATGGAAAAACGAAAAAAATTGCTTGGAAATTAAGGCCTAAAATAGGCTGGTCACTAACGAGTTAAAGCCCAAAATAACTATTTCCTGAAAGGATAAAGGACTTGAGATGAGAAAACCTATTAGACAAATATCAAATTCGGTCCAAATTTTCCAAAAGCTTAAAATTCGTCGAAATGTGAAAGTTTTGGTGTTCGCAGTGCAAGAATTGTCAAAATGGTGGCCACCGGTGAGCGCTCTCCGCCAATTTGCCAATTATATAAAAAAAACAGGGGAAAAGAGGATTAAAAAAAACGAAACATACTCACCACCTTCCCTGGTCTCCTGACGTGTCCCTGCCGGAAAGTGAGATGACGTAGCTGTGATCGCTGCAGCCAATCCCAGGCCACAGTGATCACATGGGACAGCTACGTCATCTCACCTGCCGGTAGCGACGTGTCGCTACTGTAGTACAGCGTATGTGTTGAGTGTGTTTGTTTTTATTTTTGTGAAATCGCATGTACCCTGATTGCCTTGTTTGACCCTCTGATGTCTTCAAGGACTGTAACCAACTTAGATTCATTCCTAGAAGACGTTAAATAGTCTGATAGGCCTATCGGGGGACTTGCGATTCGCAAAACGAATTTGGACCGAAACGAACGGCCGATTTAAAAGAAAATTTGCTCATCACTATTAAGGACTCTGCACTGCAAGGCAGCAATGCTAACCAATCTGCACTGTGACATTGTAAATACTTATTATTAACACTACAGCAGGAGATGTCACTTTTGGTCATATTTGTGACATCATCAGATAAAATACAGGAGGCCATTGTTACCTCACTGCATGATGCCATAATGACTGTGACTCTATAAGAACTGGGGTTTAGGGGGGGCGACTGCTCAGTCCAGGATATGAAGATAAGCAGACACAAGATACTTCACCATGAGGATCTCACAGAGAATAGCGGAAGCTTCTGATGTTTGTGAAGTCACCAGTCGGAATCCGGAACACTGGAAAAGGAGAACTTCATGCACGAGCCGCATGGCAGGGGAAGAACAACAGGAAAACCGGCGGCTTTGGCTTATATACACGGTGATAGGAGGTTCAGTCATTTACTTTCAGGTTTTGGGACCAAGAAGAAAAACATTAATGTGGAGGAAAATCTGCCGCCATGATGCCAGCAATCTCTAAACATTGAAGGTATGTACATGATATATATGTTCATTTAATCTGAAAATGTGGGATATTTGAGAATTTGGGGTTTGTTATACATTATGGCCCATATTTACTGAGCAGTTTATGTCAGTTTATTTTGTAAGCTTAACCAAATAAAGTTGCAAACGGTGACATGCAACAAATTTGGTGTAAAATGTATCTTTTCTCGTCACTTGACAAATTTAAAAAGTGGCAAAAAAAGTGGGCGTGGTCTCCAAGGAGACGTAGATTAAGTCCCATTTATTAAAGTAAACTATGTTAAAATGGCACAAATTTTGCCCTTATTATTTTATTGTAGGGTGGAGATCTGGACGAGCGGCTGAAGATGAAGATGAAAACTGTGAGATTGATCAAAATCTTATGTAACGTGACAATTCTATTTATAATTCTATATTTGGTGCCTTCCGATGTCATAATACACTGATTATACAGGTCAACGTAAATACATGGAATGTATCATGACTTTAGCAAGACCGATGTTTGATGTCCTCCTATAACTCCTCCGTGTCACACATGCTAAGATTCCTTACACGTTATCCCATAGCCTCTCATGGTTGTGTCCTCCTAGACCCTGGACCTTGTTTGGTCTGCATAGAGGCTGAAGAGTTCTCAGTGGTCCATGACTATTTTTTGGTGGGATAACAGGGAACGATGGTTTCCCATAGTTCAAGCAGAAGACACCTGCTATATGCTATGTTCACCAGTGAGGCAAATCCAAGCTGGGAAGGAGGTAATTGCATGTTACTTGTGGCCATTAGGAGGAGAAAAACTCAAAGACGGAGGACATCAATTGTGAGTCTAAGAAGTTGATTGTGTAAAAAGTGGCTTTCAGACCAAAGGCCTAATCCCTGCCCTCCTGGAGTCGGCCATTTGCTTTACACCACATCAGGGACCTGGTATAATGGAACTGGCCTTCTCCTGTGACCTAGGAGGGCAGTGTTTTCTTTCTCTTTCACCAGCAGAGATGACCATAGCCGAGCTGTGATGTCCGTAGTCCGATCAGTGGAGGAGCGACCTGCATGATACCAGGACGTCGTGGAGAACATCTGGGATTGGACACCTTCTTATAACTTACTATTCCATATAATGTCATAGCTATCAGTAAGATTTTAGTTAGTTGCATTACAAGCTCTGATCCTGGGTTCTCGGACTGATCGCCTTTTCTCGGGGTCAACAAGGAATTTTCCCCTGTGGCACAAATTGGCTAAACGTGCGCAGGGTTTTTGCCTTCTTCTGGATCAATAGCTTTAGTTAGGAATTTTATTTAAATAAATTGTGTTTAAAAATGAAAGCTCTGTCTCCTCGTCATTTCTCAATATTATATAGCAGTCAGGTATTAGTTTATATTATGGGAGGTTATTATGGTTATTTTGCTGCTGATAATCCAATATGGTTGATTCCATGAAGCATTGGATGATATACACATACAGAAGAGAAATACATCATATGAGCCATATAAATGCTACTACTATAAAGGAACACTAAGGATCGATGCACACGATGCGTATTACGTGCCTTTTTGGAGAGCGGATATGCGTGCAGCACCTCTGCAGAGTAATACAGTACCAGCATATTCAATGAGATTCCAAGAAATCTCATGTACACGGTACGGTATTTTTCGGGACTGAAATTGACCTGTGGTGTATTGTTTAGAATCCGCAGCATGTCATTTTATCTTGCGTTTCCGCTTTCAAATTCTATTTGTCTAGTGCAGAGGAAAATCCCACCAAAATTTCTCAGCATGAAAAGGCACCGAAAAACGAATCAAATGGGAGAAAACGCACCGAAAAACGCATCACCTTCAGGTGTGTTTTTTTCCAGAGGTTTTGCTGTGTGTTTCCCACAGTAAAATACACAACGTGTGCATGTAGCCTAAAGATAAAAAATACATAAAAATCAAAACAATCCACTTGCTCCTGTTTTGCCTGAGAAATTCTTCTGTGTGGGTCCTAGAGTAGCCATTTTCCCCCATCCCTTACTAAGCCACACCCCTCAGCCGTCTGCCAGCGAAAATGGAAGAGATTGGAAGGAACGTGAAGAGGTTGTCGATGTTGCTGAGAAACCCAGCGATCAGATGTAATCTATGAAAGGCTTTATTTCGCTGCAGTGCCACCACAGGGTTAAAGGGTAACTAAACGTTTGAAAAACTTCTGTCTTAGTGACATGTCAGAAGTTTAAATTGGTGGGGGTCCGAGCACTGAGATCTGCACCAATTGCTCAAATGAAGCAGCAGAAGCCCTCGTGTGAGTGCTCAGCTGCTTTGTGTCTGTTCGGATTTCTCCGGAAAGCCGATGTATCGAAGTACGGGCTCATAGACATTTTTCTCGAGTCTGTACTCCGATACATTCATTTCCGGAAAAAGCCGAACAGATACGAATCGGCTAAGCGCTCACATGAGCACTTCTGCTGCTTCGTTTAAGCGATTGGTGGGGGTCTCAGTGCTTGGACCCTTTCACAGCCATACAAAATCTGAGCAGCATTTTGATATTTGTCACTATTGAATTTGCTGGTCATTAAAGGGCCATACCCTAGTAGATAACTGCTACAATGGCAATTATGTTCCTTATAGAAAATCACTCCCACTTTTGTAGATGTCATTAGTGCATTGTTGCATTTGTATATTCTCATAAACCTACCGTTAAATCAGGTGCGACCGAATAAAAATATAAAGCAAGTCCTAAACCTATAACACCTAATAAAACACTTTTTAATAAAAGGGAACTGACTGTTTAAGCAACATGACCAATACTTCTTAATTACTTTAAAGAAAAGCCCACATTGGCGCAACAGCGGGAATCATCTCCCGATAAATAGGAGAGGCAGGAAAGAGAGAGGTGTACACTCCCCTGGAGGTATATGCTGGGGACACGACAACCTGGTAGTCAAAAAGATGTCTATATAGTCCAAGTGCTGGTTCGGGGGACTACTAGCCACTAGTGTCCCAGGCAGAGAATAATCAGTATCGAATGCTGAGATGCACTAGGATATTCTGAGTGCAAGACGGTGAAAAATTACCCTTTACGAAGGCGCTGTTTCCTTAGCGATATTAAGGATGATCCTCTGGAGTCATGCAAATGTTAACCTTTTATTAATATCGTAACATGCAACATGCTTCAGAGCCGAACCGGCTCCTTCATCGACATTTGACCTATACTTATGTCATAGACGGGAAGCGGGATTATGGAGCAGGCTCACGGCTCCATCATCTAAGCTGTTAGAAAGAGAGAGGCAGCCCCCTCTGACAGCCCATCGGGTGCAGATAGTCATCATGGCAGCCTGGGGGCCAAATGAAGGACTCCAGGTCTGCCATCTTTGTACTTCTATTAAGCTCTGCCTGCGACAGTGTTTAATAGAATCCTATGAAAATCATATTTTACTGCAATATGTTATTATCAGTGGCGTAACTACCACCGTAGCGACTGCTACGGGGCCCGCGGCAAGAGGGGGCCCATGTCGCCCGCCGGCACGGGCCCCCACGATGGCCACAGGCTCCGCTAGCAGCCGCTATGGCTGCTACAGCGGGACGCCACTGAACACTACGGCAGAGCAGGGAGGTATCTCCCCGCTCTGCCATTAAACAACAGACATGTATCCCCTCTCCACAGGATAGGGGATACATGTGTGATCGCTGGCATTGATAGGGAGAACGGGGGGACTGAAAGTCCCCTCAAGTTCTCCATCACAAACCTCGGACTTCCGGGGTCTGTGTCTGCAGCTCCGTAGAAATGAATGGAGCGCCGGTCGCAATTGTGCGCATGCATGAACAGCGCTCCTTACACTTTAATTGAGCTGCCGACACAGACGCCGGAAGTCGGAGGTTAGTCATGGAGAACTTCAGGGGACTTTCAGTCCCCCGTTCTCCCTATCGCTGCCACCGATCACACAAGTATCCCCTATCCTGTGGATAGGGGATGCATGTTATTTGTAGGACACACTATAGGTCGCATTTTTTTTTTTGGGGGGGGCTGTATGGCGTTCCCTACAGGGGGGGGCGCTGTATGGCGTTCCCTGCAGGGGGGGGCGCTGTATGGCATTCCCTGCAGGGGGGGGCGCTGTATGGCGTTCCCTGCAGGGGGGGGGGGCGCTGTATGGCGTTCCCTGCAGGGGGGGGCGCTGTATGGCGTTCCCTGCAGGGGGGGGCGCTGTATGGCGTTCCCTGCAGGGGGGGACGCTGTATGGCGTTCCCTGCAGGGGGGGCGCTGTATGGCGTTCCCTGCAGGGGGGGCGCTGTATGGCGTTCCCTGCAGGGGGGTCGCTGTATGGCGTTCCCTACAGGGGGGCGCTGTATGGCGTTCCCTACAGGGGGGCACTGTATGGCGTTACCTACAGGGGGGCTGTTTGGCGTTCCCTACAGGGGGGCTGTATGGCGTTCTCTACAGGGGGGCTCTATGGCGTTCTCTACAGTGGGGGCTGTATGGCGTTAGCACCATACAGCCCCCTCTGTGGATAACGCCATACAGTCCCCCTGTAGATAAAGCCACACAGTCCCCCCTGTAGATAACGCCACACAGTCCCCCCTGTGGATAACGCCATACAGTCCCCCTGTAGATAAAGCCACACAGTCCCCCCTGTAGATAACGCCACACAGTCCCCCTGTAGATCACGCCACACAGTCCCCCCTGTAGATAACGCCACACAGTCTCCCCTGTAGATAACGCCACACAGTCCCCCCTGTAGATAACGCCACACAGTCCCCCCTGTAGATAACGCCACACAGTCCCCCTGTAGATAACGCCACACAGTCCCCCTGTAGATAACGCCACACAGTCCCCCCTGTAGATAACGCCACACAGTCCCCCCTGTAGATAACGCCACACAGTCCCCCCTGTAGATAACGCCACACAGTCCCCCCTGTAGATAACGCCATACAGTCCCCCTCTGTAGATAACACCATACAGTCCCCCTCTGTAGATAACACCATACAGTCCCCCTCTGTACATAACGCCATACAGTCCCCCCTGTAGATAACACCACACAGTCTACAGGGGGGGCTGTATGGCGTTATCTACAGGGGGGGCTGTATGGCGTTATCTACAAGGGGGCGCTTTATGGCGTTATCTACAGGGGGGGCTGTAAAAAAGGCACTATCTAAAAGGGGGGGGGTTGTGTGACACCCAGGGGAGGGGGGCCCCAGTCAAAAGTTTGCTATGGGGCCCAGTCTTTCCTAGTTACGCCCCTGGTTATTATTGCACTATATAATGCAAACGATCCAATGATCACTGGTTCAAGTCCCCTACGGGGACTAATAAAAAAAAGTAAAAAAACAGTTAACGTTTTTTTATGTATAAAAAATTATTAAAAGTTAAAAAAAGCCATGTAAAAAAGAAATTATAAAAACACAGCTGGTATTACCACCATCTGTAAAAGTCAGAACTGTTAGGGCATGCCCAGGCGTGGCGTATCTCTTCCGCCTCTGTCCGCATCAATGCCGCACAGAATCTGCGTTGCAGATTCTGTTGCGGCTTTGCTTAAAATGGGCATTAAGTTGATGCGGACTAGCCGTTGCGTATTGAGGGGAAGAGGGCTTCCCTTCTCTCTATCAGTGCAGGATAGAGAGAAGTTACAGTCCTTTCCCTAGTAAAAGTAAAAAGAAATTCATACTTACCCGGCCGGTGTCATGGTGACGCGTCCCTCTTTCGCCATCCAGCCCGACCTCCCTGGATGACGCGGCAGTCCATGTGACCGCTGCAGCCTGTGATTGGCTGCAGCCGTCACTTGGACTGAAACGTCATCCGGGGAGGCCGGACTGGAGGAAGAAGCAGGGAGTTCTCGGTAAGTATGAACTTCTATTTTTTTTAAAGGTTGATGTATATTGTGATCGGAAGTCACTGTCCAGGGTGCTGAAACAGTTACTGCCGATCGTTTAACTCTTTCAGCACCCTGGACAGTGACTATTTACTGACGTCGCCTAGCAACGCTCCCGTAAATACGGGTGCACACACGTAGTCACCCGTAATTACGGGAGCCCCATTGACTTCCTCAGTCTGGCTGTAGACCTAGAAATACATAGGTCCAGATAGAATGAAGAAATGTCATGTTAGTAAAACCAATACGCTCCGCAGCACACATAACATCTGCGGACTTCATTGCGGAATTTTTACTCTCCATTGAAGTCAATGGGGAAATTCCGCAATGAGTCCGCAACAAGTCCGCGACACGTCCGCAACAACCATTGTATTCTGCGGACACCAAATTCCGCACCGCAGCCTATGCTCCGCAGCGGAATTGTCCGCAACGTGTAAACGAACCCTACTAAAAAGCTGTGGAAGGCAATGGAGAAACGTGTACGCTGCGGATTTACGCTGCGGAGTGTCCGCAGCGGAATTCCAGAGCAATTCCGCCACGTCTGGTCATGCCCTTACAATTTCACGTTAATTAATCCACAGGGTGAACGCTGTAAAAAGACAAAAATGCCAGAATAACTGGTTTTGGTCACCTCATGTCCCACAAAAAAATGGAAAAAAAGTGATCAAAAGATTTATGTACCCTACAATGGTCCCAATAAAAACTATAGCTCGCTTCGCAAATAACAAGCCCTCACATTGTTTCATTGATGGAAAAATAAAAAAGTTATGGCTCTCATAATATAGCAACACAAAAAAATTTTTTCTTAACAATACGTTTTTTCTTTATCCAAGTAGAAAAACATTAAAAACAACATAGGTTTGCTATTGCTGTAATTGTACCACAAAATAAAGTTAACATGTCGTTTTTATTGCATAGTGAACACCGTAAAAACTAAACCCAAAAAACAGCGGAGGAATCACTGTTTTTTTTCCATTCCAACCCACAAAGAATTTTTTTCTAGATTTCTAGTACATTATATGGTGAAAATTAAGGAAGGAGGGAAAGGAAAAAGCACAAATGAAAATCCGATAAATGGCTGTGGCGGGAAGGGGTTTATTTGCAATAGTAGAAAAAAATACATATTTGGTATCGCCGTAATCTTACTGGCCCATAGAATAAAGGTAACATATTATTTATGCAGCAGGGTGAATGGCGCAGGTTTAAAATGTTGTAATATGCAACAGAGATTAAAAAATAAATAAAAAATACACAAATTAATTATTGCTATACTTATAACAAGCCGCAAAATATAGTTATTTTTGTCGCACAAAGAATATCGTAAAGAATAAATCAAAAAAATAAAATAAAAAAATACAATTTGTTTTGCAAAAAACAAGCCCTTATATGGCTACGTCAACAGAAAAACTAAAAAGTTATGGCCCACGGAACGTAGTGATAAAAAAATAAAATAATTACTGCATCCCTCTTAGTGACCGCCAATACGCCTTTTCATGGCGGCTACTAAGGGGTCTTAGACTAGGCCGCCGCCGCTTTTTCACGGCAGCCTAGTCTAAGTCCTGATGACCGCCGGGATCTTGCTCCAATGGTAGCCATCGAAGTTTACTTAGATCGGGGCCGTTTAACCCCTTAAATGCTGCGGTTAATAGCGACCACGGCATTCAAGTCATTTACAGAGAGAGGGAGCTCCCTCTGTCACCCGCAAATGCAATACTGACTATACCAAAGCATTATATCTGCGATCAAAAGATCTAGTGGGACTAAAAAAAATAAGTAATAAATGTTAAATAACAATTATTAATAAAGATTACAGTAAATAAAACAACAAACCATTTTTTCCATTTAAAAGGGGTTTTATTTATTAAAGATGTAAAAAAGAAATAAAAGTACACATATATTGGATCGCCACGACCGTAATGACCCAAACAATAAAGTTAACATGAAATTTAAACTGCAAGGGGAACACCGGAAAAAAAACCCGGAAAAAATGATGGCGGAATTGCTATTTTTTTCCATTGCCCCCCAAAAAGGTGATAAGAAAAGATAAGTCCCATTTACCCAGAAGCGTAGCTAGTTTCTCTAGCACCCGGGGCAAAGATTCAGTTTGCCCCCCCCACCGAACCACTTTCCCGACATATCCTTCTCCCTCGCAATGTTTGTTTCCCCTAACAATCAATGAGGTGTCACATTTTTTTTATGTAACTCGAGCATAAAGCCATTTGTACATTTTACAAGCAATACTGTTCTATATACAACACCAGAACCAAAGCTCATTACATATATACAACACCAGAACAAAGCTCATTACATATATACAGCACCAGAACAAGCTAATTTCATAGATACAACACCAGAACAAGCTCATTACATATATACAACACCAGAACCAAGCTCATTACATATATACAGCACCAAAACAAAGCTCAGTGCATATATACAGCACCAGAACAAAGCTCATTACATATATACAGCACCAGAACAAAGCTCAGTGCATTTATACAGCATCAGAATCAAGATCAGTACATATATAAAGTGTCAGAACCAAGCTCAGTACATAAATACAGTGCCAGAACCAAGCTCAGTACATATATACAGCATCAGAACCAAGCTCAGTAAATATATACAGTGCCAGAACCAAGCTCAGTACATATATACAGTGCCAGAACAAAGCTTAGTACATAAATACAACACCAACACAAATACAGCTCAATTAATTGCAACCCCTGCAGTATAGGTTTGCACTAAATTGTATACAGCTCCCAGCTTGGCCCAAACAATGTTAACGATATGCTGGGAGTGGCTGTTTCACACAAAAAAACATACCACCCATCATCTTGCAGCAGATCATACAGTGACTACAGTAGATTAGAGGCAGAATAAACATTTACATTAAGTAACTCACCAGTGACGATCTCAGATTCTAGTTCTTTTTCACTTTTATTCCCCATCTGGTCCAGACCTCTATGATGACTTCTCCCGGCCGCAGCCCATTTCTGCAGTTTGCAACTCGATGTCTCCAGCTTCTTACTGTTCAAACATTTCTGCACCTATAAACAAAGATAAAGTTATCATGGTGCCAGACACTGCACACCTAAATATAATAGCACCATACACTGCACCTGATTATAATAGCACCATACACTGCACCTCTAATTATAATAGCACCATACATTGTGTCCCACACACACACACACACACGCACACACACACACACACACACACACACCGTGCCCCCTGTAGATAGTGCCCTCCATAGAGCCCCCTGTAGATAGTGCCCTACATAGAACTTCCTGTAGATAGTGATCCCGTAGAGCCCCTGTAGATAGTGCCCCACATACAGCCCCCTGTAGATAGTGTCCCACATATAGCCACCCCTGTAGATAGTGACCACATATAGCCCCCTGTAGTGTCCCATATATAGCCACCACTGTAGATATTGCCCCACATATAGCCCCCTCTGAAAATAGTGCCCCACATGTAGCCCTCCTTGTAGATAGTGCCCCATATATAGCTTCCCTGTAGATAGTGCTCCACATCTAGCCTACCCCTGCATATAGTGTTCAACATATAGCCCATCCCTGTAGATAGTGCCCTACATATATCTCCCCTTATAAATAGTGCTCCACATACAGCCCACCCCTGTATATAGTGCCAAACATATAGCTCCCCTATAGTACTCCACATATAGCCCACCCCCGTATATAGTGCCTCACTAACAGCTCCCCATATAGTGCTCCACATATAGCCCACCCCTGCATATGGCCAACCCCTGTATATAGTGCCTCACATATAGCTCCCCATATAGTGCTCCGCATATAGCCCACCCCTGTATATAGCCCCCTCTGTAGATAGAGCTGACCTCTGTATATAGCCCCCCTGTAGATAGAGCTGACCTCTGTAGATAAAGCCCCCCCCCCTGTAGATAATATCACTCACATTTTTATTAGAATAAAAAAAAAAAACTTGACACACTCCCGCTCCCACGCCGTCCAGTGGCAATGTAGACCTGCTATCTTCTGAGCAGGTCTGCTGGAGTTACATCCTCGCGCTGCTTGCGTCGTTGAAAGGCGCTGATTGACATGGTAAGTCATTCTGCTCTGCCAATCAGTGGCTTTCATAGACGCAAGCATCGCGCCGCTTGCGTCTATGAAAGGCCGTGATTGGCAGGGCACTATGAATTGCCCTGTCAATCAGCGCCTTTCAACAATGCAAGCGGCGCAAAGAAGTAACCACATCGCTTGAGTCGTTGAAAGGCGCTGAATAGCCGGGCACAGAACGTACCCATCCATTCATCTCCTACAGTGCAGGAGGGGATGCTGGTGACATTGGCGCCGCCACCCCTCTTAGAGAGGTAGTAGGGCGCTGTCATGGATAGTGAAGTCCTGGCAACCCCCCCACTTTCCCCCTTAGTTGCGTCCGGGGCACATGCCCCACCTGCCCCCCCTAGCTACGCCCCTGCATGTACCCCCAAAAAGTACCACAAAAAACATGCCCACATATTACTAAATTGACGGAAAATTAAAAAGTGACGATGCAAAAACAAATAATTTCAGTTCAAATGTGTTTTTATTGTGCAAAAGTCGTAAAACATAAAAAACCTATACATATGTGGTATCACCGTAATCGTACTGACCCATAGAATAAAGGTAACATGTTATTTACGCCGCACGGTAAACAGCATAGAACTATGGCGGTATTGCTGGTTTTTTTTTCTATTCCCCTCCAATAAAAGTTAATCAAAAAATTATATGTACCCGAAATGGTGCCATTAAAAATTACAAATGACTTGTTTGCTCCATCGTTAAATAATTAATTATTTAATTATTAAAAAATACAACTAATTCCACAAAAAAAAAGTCTTCGGCTATGTCGATGCAAAAATAAAAATGTTATAGCTCTTCAAATGCGACGATGGAAAAACGAAAAAAATAGCTTGGAAATTAAGGCCTAAATAGGTGTTAGGGATCTGCCAGGTACTTCATCTAGCTATACTCCTGGGATTAATCAATCCACACCTGAGGCCAGACCTGCTCGACTGACACCATCTCCCACCAACCAGGGTGGCAGGCTCAGGAGTGGGAGAGCCTATCGCGGCCTAGTCTCTCGGAGTTAGCTCCGCCCCCTGCCCTTTATTACCTGCCCTGTGCTCTCCCTCAGTGCTTGTAATTCTTTTGGATTCCTGGCCCCACTGCTGCTTGCTCCAGCCTGCTTCTGCCGTGCTTCTGCCTTGCTGCAGTTCTGCTTGACCTGCTTGCTTGCCCTGGCTTGCTTCTGTCTCCGTGCCTGCTCGGGTGTACTCACTTCGTCCTGTTCCTGACTGTTCGTTCGCCGCCCCGTTTCCTCGTGGCGTTCCGTGGCTACTGCCCCTTCCCTTGCGTGTTCCCTGTTTGTCTTCCTGTGCACTTAGCCAGCGTAGGGACCGCCGCCCAGTTGTACCTCGTCGCCTAGGGCGGGTCGTTGCAAGTAGGCAGGGACAGGGCGGTGGGTAGATTAGGGCTCACTTTCCCTTCACCTCCTTCCTGCCATTACATAATTACAAGCCCTTACCTAGTCTACCATTTCTCCTACGCTGACGCTATCATGGACCCCCTTGAGACCCTGACCCAGCAGATGCAGGGCCTCTCCCTACAGGTCCAGGCCCTGGCCCAAAGGGTCAATCAGGGTGACGCTGCTTTAGTAGTACCCCTCACCTCACCTCTAGAACCCGACCTCAAGTTACCTGACCGGTTTTCAGGGGACCGTAAGACGTTTCTCTCCTTCCGGGAGAGTTGCAGACTGTATTTCCGCCTAAAGCCCCACTCCTCAGGTTCCGAGAACCAGCGGGTGGGTATCATCATATCCCGACTCCAGGAAGGGCCCCAAGAGTGGGCCTTCTCCTTGGCTCCTGACGCCCCTGAACTTTCCTCTGTTGATCGTTTTTTCTCTGCCCTCGGACTCATTTACGACGAGACTGACAGGACTGCTTTAGCCGAGAGTCAGCTGGTGACCTTACGTCAGGGTAGGAGACCGGTTGAGGAATACTGTTCTGATTTTAGGAAGTGGTGCGTAGCTTCTCAGTGGAACGATCCGGCCCTAAGGTGCCAGTTTAGGTTAGGATTATCTGACGCCCTGAAGGATCTGCTGGTTAGCTACCCCTCGCCTGACTCCCTTGACCAGGTTATGGCCCTAGCAGTACGACTTGACCGACGTCTCAGGGAACGTCAGCTAGAACGCTTCAGTGTGCTCCCCTCTGACTTTTCTGCGATTCCCCCCGAGGTCCCGTCTCCTCGCCCCTCCACGGAGGACTCGGAGGTACCTATGCAACTCGGGGCCTCCATGTCCCCTCGACAACGTAGGGAGTTTCGCAGAATGAATGGTCTCTGCTTCTACTGTGGGGACGACAAGCATCTACTGAACACCTGTCCCAGGCGCAAGAATAAGAAGCCGGAAAACTTCCGCGCCTAAGTGATCATCGGGGAGGTCACTTGGGCGCACAGGTATTTCCCGTTAATGTGAAACGCAATAAAATTTTGCTTCCCTTTCAGGTCTCGTTTGCTGGCCGGTCTGCCACGGGCAGTGCTTTCGTGGATTCTGGCTCATCTGCTAATATCATGTCTGTGGAATTTGCTATGTCTCTAAAGATGCCTTGTATTGATTTACCTTATCCCATCCCTGTAGTAGGAATCGACTCAACCCCCCTTGCTAATGGTTATTTTACTCAGCATACTCCTGTTTTTGAACTCCTGGTTGGCTCCATGCATTTGGAGCAGTGCTCTGTACTGGTGATGCAGGCATTATCGTCTGATCTGGTTTTAGGCCTTCCCTGGTTGCAGTTGCATAATCCCACATTTGATTGGAATACTGGGGATCTCACCAAATGGGGTAATGAATGTCTTATGTCATGTCTTTCTGTTAACTCTATTTCTCCCCGGGAGGAGGTAAACACGCTTCCTGAGTTTGTTCAGGACTTCGCCGATGTGTTTTCTAAGGAGGCCTCCGAGGTGTTGCCCCCCCATAGAGATTACGATTGCGCTATCGATTTGGTGCCTGGTGCCAAGCTTCCTAAGGGTAGGATATTTAATCTTTCATGTCCTGAACGTGAAGCGATGAGGGTGTATATCCAAGAATGCCTGGCCAAGGGTTTTATTCGCCCCTCGACTTCTCCTGTAGGTGCTGGCTTCTTCTTCGTGGGGAAGAAGGATGGTGGTCTTAGGCCGTGCATTGATTATCGTAACCTGAATAAGGTCACCGTAAGGAACCAGTACCCACTTCCTTTGATTCCGGATCTTTTTAATCAGGTTCAGGGAGCCCAATGGTTTTCTAAGTTCGATCTACGGGTGGCATATAACCTTATCCGCATCAAAGAGGGGGATGAGTGGAAAACTGCGTTCAACACACCCGAGGGTCATTTCGAATACCTGGTCATGCCCTTTGGGTTGTGTAATGCCCCTGCTGTCTTCCAGAATTGTATTAATGAAATCCTGAGAGAGTACCTGGGTAATTTTCTTGTTGTGTACCTTGATGACATACTGGTGTTTTCCAAGGACTGGTCCTCCCACGTGGAGCATGTCAGGAAGGTGCTCCAGGTCCTTCGGGAGAATAATCTGTTTGCTAAGACTGAAAAATGTGTCTTTGGGGTACAGGAGATACCATTTTTAGGGCAAATCCTCACTCCTCATGAATTCCGCATGGACCCTGCCAAGGTTCAAGCTGTGGCGGAATGGGTCCAACCTGCCTCCCTTAAGGCGTTACAGTGTTTTTTAGGGTTCGCCAACTATTACAGGAGATTTATTGCCAACTTCTCGGTCGTCGCTAAGCCTCTTACGGACCTTACCCGCAAGGGTGCCGATGTCCTCCATTGGCCCCCTGAGGCCGTCCAGGCCTTTGAGACTCTCAAGAAGTGCTTTATCTCGGCCCCCGTGCTGATTCAGCCCAACCAAGAGGAGCCATTTATTGTGGAGGTTGACGCTTCCGAGGTGGGAGTGGGGGCCGTCTTGTCCCAGGGTACCAGCTCCCTCACCCATCTCCGCCCCTGTGCTTACTTCTCTAGGAAGTTTTCGCCCACGGAGAGTAACTATGATATTGGTAACCGCGAACTTCTAGCCATTAAATGGGCTTTTGAGGAGTGGCGGCACTTCCTGGAGGGGGCCAGACACCAGGTAACGGTCCTTACGGATCACAAGATTCTGGTTTTCCTAGAATCGGCCCGGAGGCTTAATCCTAGACAAGCTCGGTGGGCACTATTCTTTACCAGATTTAATTTCTTGGTTACCTATAGGGCTGGGTCCAAGAATATTAAGGCTGACGCTCTGTCACGTAGTTTCATGGCCAATCCTCCTTCCGAGAAGGATCCCGCTTGTATTTTACCCCCTGGTATAATCGTCTCTGCCACGGATTCTGATTTAGCTTCTGATATCGCGGCTGATCAGGGTGCAGCTCCCGGGAACGTCCCTGGGGACAAACTGTTTGTTCCCCTGCAATACCGGCTGAGGGTACTCAGGGAAAACCATGACTCCGCTCTATCTGGTCATCCTGGCATCTTGGGCACCAAACAACTCATTACCAGAAACTATTGGTGGCCTGGGTTGCCTAAAGATGTTAGGGCTTACGTCGCCGCTTGTGAGGTTTGCGCTAGGTCCAAAACCCCTAGGTCCCGACCTGCGGGCCTACTACGTTCCTTGCCCATTCCCCAGAGACCTTGGACCCATATCTCCATGGATTTTATCACCGATTTGCCTCCATCTCAGGGCAAGTCGGTGGTGTGGGTGGTAGTCGACCGCTTCAGCAAGATGTGCCACTTTGTGCCCCTTAAGAAGCTACCTAACGCCAAGACGTTAGCTTCTTTGTTTGTGAAACACATCCTGCGTCTCCATGGGGCCCCAGTCAATATAGTTTCTGACAGAGGGGTACAATTTGTTTCCTTATTTTGGAGAGCTTTTTGTAAAAAGTTGGAGATTGATCTGTCCTTCTCCTCCGCCTTCCATCCCGAAACTAATGGCCAAACGGAAAGGACCAACCAATCCCTGGAACAATATTTAAGGTGTTTCATCTCTGACTGTCAATTCGATTGGGTCTCATTCCTTCCCCTTGCTGAATTTTCCCTGAATAACCGGGTCAGTAACTCGTCAGGGGTCTCCCCGTTTTTCTGTAATTTCGGGTTTAACCCAAGGTTCTCCTCCGTCTCCCCTGGTTGTTCCAATAATCCTGAGGTAGAGGAGGTTCATCGGGAACTGTGCACTGTCTGGGCCCAGGTTCAGAAGAACCTAGAGGCGTCCCAGAGCGCACAAAAGATTCAGGCGGATAGTAGACGTTCTGCTAACCCCCGGTTTGTCGTCGGGGATTTGGTCTGGTTGTCGTCCAGGAACTTGCGCCTTAAGGTCCCGTCCAGGAAGTTTGCTCCCCGATTTATTGGACCTTATAAGATCATTGAAGTCCTCAACCCTGTATCCTTCCGTCTGGAGCTCCCCCCATCCTTTTGCATACATGACGTCTTCCATGCCTCCCTCCTTAAACGCTGCTCCCCGTCCTGGTCCCCCTCGAGGATACCTCCTGTTCCCGTTCTCACCCCTGAGGGGGTGGAATTCGAGGTGGCCAAGATTATGGACAGTAGGATGGTCCAGGGCTCCCTCCAGTACCTGGTCCATTGGAGAGGATACGGGCCGGAGGAGAGGACTTGGGTACCTGCCCGTGATGTTCATGCTGGGGTATTGATCAGGAGGTTCCACCTCCTCTTCCCCACTAAACCGGGTCCCCTTAGTAAGGGTCCGGTGGCCCCTCATAAAAGGGGGAGTACTGTTAGGGATCTGCCAGGTACTTCATCTAGCTATACTCCTGGGATTAATCAATCCACACCTGAGGCCAGACCTGCTCGACTGACACCATCTCCCACCAACCAGGGTGGCAGGCTCAGGAGTGGGAGAGCCTATCGCGGCCTGGTCTCTCAGAGTTAGCTCCGCCCCCTGCCCTTTATTACCTGCCCTGTGCTCTCCCTCAGTGCTTGTAATTCTTTTGGATTCCTGGCCCCACTGCTGCTTGCTCCAGCCTGCTTCTGCCGTGCTTCTGCCTTGCTGCAGTTCTGCTTGACCTGCTTGCTTGCCCTGGCTTGCTTCTGTCTCCGTGCCTGCTCGGGTGTACTCACTTCGTCCTGTTCCTGACTGTTCGTTCGCCGCCCCGTTTCCTCGTGGCGTTCCGTGGCTACTGCCCCTTCCCTTGCGTGTTCCCTGTTTGTCTTCCTGTGCACTTAGCCAGCGTAGGGACCGCCGCCCAGTTGTACCTCGTCGCCTAGGGCGGGTCGTTGCAAGTAGGCAGGGACAGGGCGGTGGGTAGATTAGGGCTCACTTTCCCTTCACCTCCTTCCTGCCATTACAATAGGCTTGTCACTAAGGAGTTAAAGGCCAAAATAACTGTTTAATGAAAGAATAAAGGACTTGAGATGAGCAAACCTATTAGACACATATCACATTAGGTCCAGATTTCCCAAAAGCTTAAAATTCGTCAAAATGTGAAAGTTTTGGTGTTCGCAGCGCAAGAATTGTCAAAATGGTGGCCACCGGTGAGCGCTCTCCGCCAATTTGCCAATTATATAAAAAAAAGAGGGGAGAAGAGGATTATTTAAAAAAAACAAAAAACTAAACATACTCACCACCTTCCCTGGTCTCCAGACGTGTCCCTGCCGGAAAGTTAGATGACGTAGCTGTGATCGCTGCAGCCAATCCCAGGCCGCAGTGATCACATGGGACAGCTACGTCATCTCACCTGCCGGTAGTGACGTGTCGCTACTGTAGTACAGCGTATGTGTTGATTGTGATTGTTCTTATTTTTGTGAAATCGCATGTACCCTGATTGCCTTGTTTGACCCTCTGCTAACCAATCTGCACTGTGATATTGTAAATACTTATTACTAACACTATAACAGGAGATGTCACTTCTTGTCATATTTGTGACATCATCAGATAAAGTACAGGAAGCCATTGTTACCTCACTGCATGATGCCATAATGACTGTGACTCTATAAGAACTGGGGTTTAGGGGGGGCGACTGCTCAGTCCAGGATATGAAGATAAGCAGACACAAGATACTTCACCATGAGGATCTCACAGAGAATAGCGGAAGCTTCTGATGTTTGTGAAGTCACCAGTCGGAATCCGGAACACTGGAAAAGGAGAACTTCATGCACGAGCCGCATGGCAGGGGAAGAACAACAGGAAAACCGGCGGCTTTGGCTTATATACACGGTGATAGGAGGTTCAGTCATTTACTTTCAGGTTTTGGGACCAAGAAGAAAAACATTAATGTGGAGGAAAATCTGCCGCCATGATGCCAGCAATCTCTAAACATTGAAGGTATGTACATGATATATATGTTCATTTAATCTGAAAATGTGGGATATTTGAGAATTTGGGGTTTGTTATACATTATGGCCCATATTTACTGAGCAGTTTATGTCAGTTTATTTTGTAAGCTTAACCAAATAAAGTTGCAAACGGTGATATGCAACAAATTTGGTGTAAAATGTATCTTTTCTCGTCACTTGACAAATTTAAAAAGTGACTAAAAGTGGGCGTGGTCTCCAAGGAGACGAAGATGAGAACTGTGAGATTGATCAAAATTGTATGTAACGTGACAATTCTATTTATAATTCTATATTTGGTGCTTTCCGATGTCATAATACACTGATTATACAGGTCAAGGTAAATACATGGAATGTATTATGACTTTAGCAAGACCCATGTTTGATGTCCTCCTATAACTCCTCCGTGTCACACATGCTAAGATTCCTTACACGTTATCCCATAGCCTCTCATGGTTGTGTCCTCCTAGACCCTGGACCTTGTTTGGTCTGCATAGAGGCTGAACAGTTCTCAGTGGTCCATGACTATTTTTTGGTGGGATAACAGGGAACGATGGTTTCCCATAGTTCAAGCAGAAGACACCTGCTATATGCTATGTTCACCAGTGAGGCAAACACAAGCTGGGAAGGAGGTAATTGCATGTTACTTGTGGCCATTAGGAGGAGAAAAACTCAAAGGGGGAGGAAATAAATTGTGAGTCTAAGAAGTTGATTGTGTAAAAAGTGGCTTTCAGACCAAAGGCCTAATCCCTGCCCTCCTGGAGTCGGCCATTTGCTTTACACCACATCAGGGACCTGGTATAATGGAACTGGCCTTCTCCTGTGACATAGGAGGGCAGTGTTTTCTTTCTCTTTCACTAGCAGAGGTGACCATAGCCGAGCTGTGATATCCGTAGTCCGATCAGTGGAGGAGCGACCTGCATGATACCGGGACGTCGTGGAGAACATCTGGGATTGGACACCTTCTTATAACTTACTATTCCATATAATGTCGTAGCTATCAGTAAGATGTTATTTAGTTGCATTACAAGCTCTGATCCTGGGTTCTCGGACTGATCGCCTTTTCTCGGGGTCAACAAGGAATTTTCCCCTGTGGCACAAATTGGCTAAACGTGCGCAGGGTTTTTGCCTTCTTCTGGATCAATAGCTTTAGTTAGGAATTTTATTTAAATAAATTGTGTTTAAAAATGAAAGCTCTGTCTCCTCGTCATTTCTCAATATTATATAGCAGTCAGGTATTAGTATATAATATGGGAGGTTATTATGGTTATTTTGCTGCTGATAATCCAATATGGTTGATTCCATGAAGCATTGGATAATATACACATACAGAAGAGAAATACATCATATGATCCATATAAATGCTACTACTATAAAAGGAACACTAAGGATCGATGCACACGATGCATATTACGTGCGTTTTTGCAGAGCGGATATGCGTGCAGCACCTCTGCAGAGTAATACAGTACCAGCATATTCAATGAGATTCCAAGAAATCTCATGTACACGGTACGGTATTTTTCGGGACTGAAATTGACCTGTGGTGTATTGTTTAGAATCCGCAGCATGTCATTTTATCTTGCGTTTCCGCTTGCAAATTCTATTTGTCTAGTGCAGAGGAAAATCCCACCAAAATTTCTCAGCATGAAAAGGCACCGAAAAAATAATCAAATGGGAGAAAACGCACTGAAAAACGCATCACCTTCAGGTGTGTTTTTTTCCTGAGGTTTTGCTGTGTGTTTTCCACAGTAAAATACACAACGTGTGCATGTAGCCTAACGGTAAAAAATACATAAAATTCAAAACAACCCATTTGCTCCTGTTTTGCCTGAGAAATTCTTTTGTGTGGGTCCTAGATCAGCCATTTTCCCCCATCCCTTACTAAGCCACACCCCTCAGCCATCTGCCAGCGAAAATGGAAGAGATTGGAAGGAACATGAAGAGGTTGTCGATGTTGCTGAGAACCCCAGCGATCAGATGTAATCTATGAAAGGCTTTATTTCGCTGCAGTGCCACCACAGGGTTAAAGGGTGACTAAACGTTTGAAAAACTTCTGACATGTCATAGTGACATGTCAGAAGTTTTGATTGGTGGGGGTTCGAGCACTGAGACCCCCACCAATCGCTAGAACGAAGGCGCAGAAGCCCTCGTGTGAGCGCTCAGCTGCTTCGTGTCTGTTCGGCTTTTTCCGGAAAGCCGATGTATCGGAGTACGGGCTCATAGACTTTTTATTGAGTCCGTACACTGATACATTTATTTCTGGAAAAAGCCGAACAGACATGAAGCGTCTGAGCGCTCACACAAGCGCTTCAGCTGCTTTGTTCTAGCGATTGGAGGGGGTCTCAGTGCTTGGACCTCCATCAATCAAAACTTCTGACATGTCACTATGACATGTCAGAAGTTTGTGAAACATTTAAGTTACCCTTTAAGGCAATGACTTACACACTTCAAAACTATGGGCTTTCGGTATAATGCGAGAACGTGCCGATCCTCCAAATTCTAGTTATTGCATTTTCTCACCATTTTCACAGCCATACAAAATCTGAGCAGCATTTTGATATTTGTCACTATTGAATTTGCTGGTCATTAAAGGGCCATACCCTAGTAGATAACTGCTACAATGGCAAATATGTTCCTTATAGAAAATCACTCCCACTTTTGCAGATGTCGTTAGTGCATTGTTGCATTTGTATTTTCTCATAAACCTACCGTTAAATCAGGTGCGATCGAATAAAAATATAAAGCAAGTCCTAAACCTGTAACAACAAATAAAACACTTTTTAATAAATGGGAACGGACTGTTTTAGCAACATGACCAATACTTCTTTATTATTTTAAATAGAGATGAGCGAACCGGGACAACCGAATCCGGTTTCGGTCCGAACTTCCGGAAAAGTTCGGTTCGCAGCGAATCCGAACTTCACCGGGTTCGGCCGAACCCGTTTTGACCGAACCCGGTCAAAAACATTATACAAATCGGCAGCCACTTATCTCTATCAATCACTGATAGAGAAAAGAGGCTGCTGATTAAAAATAAAATAAAAAGCATTTCATACGTACCCGGTCGTTGTCTTGCGGACGAGTCCCTCTTCTTCCTCCAGTCCGACCTTTTCTGACGCGGCAGCCTGTGATTGGCTGCAGAGGCCTCTGCAGCCTGTGATTGGCTGCAGAGGCCGCGGCAGCCTGTGATTGGCTGCAGCGCTCACATGGTCTGCATCGTCATCAAGGAATGTCGTGCCGGATGTCGAGAGGGACGCGTCACAAAGGCAACGGCCAGGAGACCGGACTGGAGGAAGCAGGGAGTTCCCGGTAAGTATGAACGTCTTTTTTTTTACAGGTACTGTGATCGGTAGTCACTGTCCAGGGTACTGAAACAGTTACTGCCGATCAGTTAACTCTTTCAGCACCCTGGACAGTGACTATTTAGGGTATGTGCACACACACTAATTACGTCCGTAATTGACGGACGTATTTCGGCCGCAAGTACCGGACCGAACACAGTGCAGGGAGCCGGGCTCCTAGCATCATAGTTATGTACGATGCTAGGAGTCCCTGCCTCTCTGCAGGACAACTGTCCCGTACTGTAATCATGTTTTCAGTACGGGACAGTAGTTCCACGGAGAGGCAGCACAGAGTTCACAGCAGCACAGAGTATTTCAGGAGAGGAGCGTGCAGATTCAGTGCTGCTGTGAACTCTGCTCTTACCATTACGTAGCTCAGTCTGTTACCTCTCCTCCACTCCTGTCCTCAATAACACCTTCACATGATTGGCAAGTCACCACCCCGCACAAGATCCGCATGCTCATCTCCTGAAATACTCTGTGCTGCTGTGAACTCTGCTCTTACCATTACGTGGTGACTTGCCAATCATGTGAAGGTGTTCTTGAGGACAGGAGTGGAGGAGAGGTAACAGACTGAGAGCTACGTAATGGTAAGAGCAGAGTTCACAGCAGCACTGAATCTGCACGCTCATCTCCTGAAATACTCTGTGCTGCCTTAAACTCTATGGACAGGTCAGGATCCTGTTTCTTTTAAATGCTGCACTGTAGCGCAGCCTTATATAGTGGATCGAGCGGGTTCCCCAGCAGCATTTAAAAGAAACCGTGTTTGTGTATGTGTGTGTTTGTGTATATATGTGTGTTTGGGTATGTGACTTTGTCTGTTTTTGTTTTTATATGTGTGTTTGTGTATATGTGTGTGTGTGTGTGTGTGTGTGTGTGTGTATATATGGGTGTGTTTGTGTATATGTGTTTGTGTATGTTTGTGTATATATGGGTGTATTTGTGTATATGTTTGTGTGTAGATGTTTGTGTGTGTTTTTGTATGTGTGTGTGTTTGTGTATATGTGTGTATATGGGTGTGTGTTTGTGTGTATATATGGGTGTTTGTGTATATGTGTTTGTGTATATGTGTTCATGTATGTGTGTGTATAACTGTGTGTGTGTGTGTTTGGATATGTGTGTTTTTGTTTGTATATGTGTGAGTTTGTGTATATGTGTGTGTGTTTGTCTGTTTATGTGTGTGTGTGTGTGTATATCTTGTTGTGTTTGTGTATATGTGTGTGTCTGTGTATGGTTGTTTGTGTGTGCGTGTGTGCGTGTATATATGTGTGTAGGTGAGTAGAAGTATTGGTATTGTTCACATTGATAACTGTTTTTTTATGTTGTTGCAGATTTTGATGTACCGATTGGACTACATCTTCGATTCGTTGGACTACTGCGTAGATCTACGTTTTTTCAAATTTTAATAAAATGGTTAACGAGGGTTTTGTTGGGGATTTCTTATTTCAATAAAAAAGAATTGTCTTTGTGTTTTTTTTAAAACTTTATTAGTGCCTAGATAATGGCAGTTGGCTGATTGACAGCGTCCATTATTAAGGCGGTACTTAGTGTTAGCCGGTGCAGAGGCTAGCACTAACCACCCATTATTACCCCGGTACCCACCACCACCAGGGGTGCCGGGAAGAGCTTGGTACGATCCAGTACCTGACCATCTGTTGTGATGGTCGGGTACTGGGGCGGCCGTAGGCTGGTATTATGAGGCTGGGAAGGGCCAAAATCAGTGGACCTTCCCACCCTTGTAATGCTAGGCTGCTGCTGCTGTGTTGTATCGGGCTGGTTATAAAAATGGGGGGGACCCCCACGTCGTTTTTTTTTTTTGAATTTAACAAATTTAGCAATAGACGGGTCCCCGACATTTTTAATAACCTGCCATATACAAGGCCGCAGCAGTCTGGCATTACATTGGTGGGAAGGGCCACTGGTTTTGTCCATTCCCAGGCTAATAACACTGTGTTGTATGTGGCTGGTTATGATAAATTGGGTGGAACCCCATGTCTTTTTAAAAAAAATAAATAAATAAATAATTTAAAAAAATGACGTGGGGTCCCCCCCACTTTTATAACCAGCCAGATACAACACAGCAGCAGCAGCCTAGCATTACAAGGGTGGGAAGGTCCACTGTTTTTGGCCCTTCCCAGCCTCATAATACCAGCCTGCGGCCGCCCCAGATCCCGACCATCACAACAGATGGTCGGGTACTGGATCGTACCTGGCTCTTCCCGGCACCCCTGGTGGTGGTGGGTACCGGGGTAATAATGGTGGTTAGTGTTAGCCTCTGCACCGGCTAACACTAAGCCTCGCCTTAGTAATGGATGTTGTCACTCAGACAGCGGCCATTACTAAAGTGGTAGTAATAAAAATTGAAAATAAAAAGACAAAGATATAGATAAAATATTTTATTGAAATAAAGCACCCCCAACACAACCCTCATTAACCATTTTATTGTAGAAAAAAAAACGTCATCTAAGTAGTCCTCGAAACCGACGTAGTCCAAACACCAAACCTGTAAAAAAAAAAAATGAAATAAAACATGTCGTAGGCTTAGATTCAGTTTAATGTGTGATACTGACTGTTATACCATGTATAGAAGCATGCCGTGAAGTTGACTTAGATACAGGGCGCCAGCAGACAGTATCATACATGGCCATACAGACATATATACAAACAAACATACATGCAAACATACATGCATACATATATACAAACATACATACAAGCATGCACATATATACATGCAAATATACATACATGCAAACATACACACATATATACATGCAAACTATCATACATACATGCATACACACACACACACACATGAAAACATACATACATACAAACAAACATGCAAAGATACATACATACATATATACAAGCATGCACAAATATACATGCAAACATAAATACATGCAAACATAATTACATACATGCACATATATATAAACATACATGCAAACATACATGCAAAAATAAAAACATGCAAACATACATACATGCACATATATACATACATACATGACAACATACATACATGCAAACATACATACATACATACATACAAACATACATACACACATGCAAACATATATACATGCAAATATACATACAAACATGCACATGTATACATACATGTCAACATACATGCAAACATGCATGCACATATATACATACATACATACATACATACATGACAACATACATACATGCAAATATATACATGCAAATATACATACATACACACATGCACATATATACATACATGACAACATACATACATACATACATACATGACAACATACATATATATATATATATATATATATATATACACATGCAAATATACATACAAACATGCATACATACATACATGCAAACATACATTCATGCAAACATACATTCATGCAAACATACATACATACATACAAATATACATACACACATGCACATATATACATACATGACAACATACATGCAAAAATACATACATGCAAACATACACACATGCAAACATACATGCAAATATATACATGCAAATATACATACAAACATGCACATATATACATGCACATATATACATGCATGCCAACATACATGCACGGATATACATACATACATACATACATGACAACATACATACATGCCAACATACATGCCAAAAAAAATAATAATACGTTCATACTTACTTTCCTCCTGTCCGGCCTCCAGCGATGACGTTTCATCCATGTCGCCGCTGCAGCCTGTGATTGGCTGCAGAGGCGGTCACGTGGGATGAAGCGTCATCCTGACGTGCGTGACCGCCACTACAGCCTCTGATTGGCTGCAGCGGCGAAAGGGATGAAACGTCATCGCTGGAGGCCGGACAGGAGGAAAGTAAGTACGAACGTATAATTTTTATTTTTTTATTACATTTAAATTGTATTTTCCGCGCGCCGAGCATGTACTGTGAAGGTTGCTGAAAGAGTTAGTGCAGCCCATTAACTCTATCAGCACCCCGGACAGTAGCATGCTCGGCGCACGGAAGTGACAGGTTCGGTCAGAACTAGTTCGGCGAACTAGCCGAACCGAACTTTTGATAAGTTCGCTCATCTCTAATTTTAAAGAAAAGCCCTCAATGGCTCAACAGCGGGAATCATCCCACGATAAATAGGAGAGGCAGGAAAGTGAGAGGTGTACACTCCCCTGGCGGTATTGTGCTGGGGGACACGACAACCTGGTAGTCATAAAGATGTCAATGTAGTCCAAGTGCTGGTTCGGGGGACTACTAGCCACTAGTGTCCCAGGCAGAGAATAATCAGTATCGAATGCTGAGATGCACTAGGATATTTTGAGTGCAAGACGGTGAAAAATTACCCTTTACGAAGGCGCTGTTTCCTTTGTGATATTAAGGATGATCCTCTGGAGTCATGCAAATGTTAACCTTTTATTAATATCGTAACATGCAACATGTTTCAGAGCCGAACCGGCTCCTTCATCGACATTTGACCTATACTTATGTCATAGACAGGAAGCGGGAGTATGGAGCAGGCTCACGGCTCCATCATCTAAGCTGTTAGAAAGGGAGAGGCGGCCTCCTCTGACAGCCCATCGGGTGCAGATCGTCATCATGGCAGCCTGGGGGCCAAATGAAGGCCTCCAGGTCTGCCATCTTTGTACTCATATTAAGCTCTGCCAGCGACAGCGTTTAATAAAATCCTATGAAAATCATGTTTTACTGCAATACGTTTTTATTGCACTATATATTGCAAACGATCCAATGGTCACTGGTTCAAGCCCCCTATGGGGACTAATAAAAAAAAAGTAAAAAACGGTTAAAGTTTTTTTATGTACAAAAAATTATTAAAAGTTTAAAAAAAGCCATGTAAAAAATAAATTATAAAAACACAGCTGGTATTACAACCATCTGTAAAAGTCAGAACTATTAGGGCATGCCCAGGCGTGGCGTATCTCTCTCAATTACTGGTGCACACACGTAGTCACCCGTAATTACGGGAGCCCCATTGACTTCCTCAGTCTGGCTGTAGACCTAGAAATACATAGGTCCAGCTTGAATGAAGAAATGTCATGTTAGTAAAACCAATACGCTCCGCAGCACACATAACATCTGCGGACTTCATTGCGGAATTTTTACTCTCCATTGAAGTCAATGGGGAAATTCCGTAATGAGTCCGCAACAAGTCTGCGACACGTCCGCAACAACCATTGTATGCTGCGGTAAACAAATTCCACACCGCAGCCTATTCTCCACAGCGGAATTGTCCGCAACGTATAAACGAACACAACTAAAAAGCTGTGGAAGGCAATGGAGAAACGTGTACGCTGCGAATTTCCGCTGCGGACTGTCCGCAGCGGAATTCCAGAGCAATTCCGCCACGTCTGGTCATGCCCTTACAATTTCACGTTACTTAATCTGCAGGGTGAACGCTGTAAAAAGATAAAAATGCCAGAACAGCTGGTTTTGATCACCTCATCTCCCACAAAAAAATGGAAAAAAAGTGATCAAAAGATTTATGTACCCTACAATGGTCCCAATAAAAACTATAGCTCGCTCCGCAAATAACAAGCCCTCACATTGTTTAATTGATGGAAAAATAAAAAAGTTATGGCTCTCATAACATTGCAACACAAAAAATGTTTTTCTTAACAATACGTTTTTTCTTTATCCAAGTAGAAAAACATAAAAAAACGACATAGGTTTGCTATTGCTGTAATTGTACCACAAAATAAAGTTAACATGTCGTTTTTATTGCATAGTGAACACCGTAAAAACTAAACCCAAAAAACAGCGGAGGAATCACTGTTTTTTTCCATTCCAACCCACAAATAATTTTTTTCTAGATTTCAAGTACATTATATTGTGAAAATTAAGGAAGGAGGGAAAGGAAAAAGCACAAATGAAAATCCGATAAATGGCTGTGGCGGGAAGGGGTTTATGTGCAATAGTAGAAAAAAAATACATATTTGGTATCGCCGTAATCTTACTGGCCCATAGAATAAAGGTAACATATTATTTATGCAGCAGGGTGAATGGTGCAGGTTTAAAATGTTGTAATGTGCAACAGAGATTAAAAAATAAAAAAAAACTACACAAATTAATTATCGCTATACTCATAACGACCCGCAAAATATAGTTATTTTTGTCGCACAAAGAATAAATCAAAAAAATTAAATAAAAAAATACAATTTGTTTTGCAAAAAACAAGCCCTTATATGGCTACGTCGACAGAAAATGTAAAAAGTTATGGCCCACGGAAAGTAGTGATAAAAAAATAAAATAATTACTGCATCCCTCTTAGTGACCGCCAATACGCCTTTTCATGGCGGCTACTAAGGGGTCTTAGGCTAAGCCGCCACCGCTTTTTCACGGCAGCCTAGTCCAAGTCCTGATGACTGCCGAATCTTGCTCCAATGGTAGCCATAGAAGTTTACTTAGATCGGGGCCGTTTAACCCCTTAAATGCTGTGGTCAATAGCGACCACGGCATTCAAGTCATTTACAGAGGGAGGGAGCTCCCTCTGTCACCCATCGTCGGCCCACAAATGCAATACTGAGTATACCAAAGCATTATATCTGCGATCAAAAGATCTAGTGGGACTAAAAAAAATAAGTAATAAATGTTAAATAAAAATTATTAATAAAGATTACAGTAAATAAAACAATAAACCATTTTTTCCATTTAAAAGGGGTTTTATCTATTAAAAATGTAAAAAAGAAATAAAAGTACACATATATTGGATCGCCACGACCGTAATGACCCAAACAATAAAGTTAATATGAAATTTAAACTGCAAGGGGAACACCGTAAAAAAAAAAAAAAAAAATTATGGCAGAATTGCTATTTTTTTCCATTGCCCCCCAAAAGTTCTATATACAACACCAGAACAAAGCTCATTACATATATACAGCTCCGGAACAAGCTCATTACATATATACAACACCAGAACAAGCTCATTACATATATACAACACCAGAACAAAGCTCATTACATATATACAGCACCAGAACAAAGCTCAGTGCATATATACAGCATCAGAATCAAGATCAGTACATATATAAAGTGTCAGAACCAAGCTCAGTACATAAATACAGTGCCAGAACCAAGCTCAGTACATATATACAGTGCCAGAACCTAGCTTAGTACATAAATACAACACCAGCACAAATACAGCTCAATTAATTGCAACCCCTGCAGAATAGGTTTGCACTAAATTGTATACAGCTCCCAGCTTGGCCCAAACAATGTTAACGATATGCTGGGAGTGGCTGTTTCACACAAAAAATCATACCACCCATCATCTTGCAGCAGATCATACAGTGACTACAGTAGATTAGAGGCAGAATAAACATTTACATTAAGTGACTCACCAGTGACGATCTCCGATTCTAGTTGTTCTTTTTCACTTTTTTTCCCCATCTGGTGACTTCTCCCGGCCACAGCCCATTTCTGCAGTTTGCAACTCCATGTCTCCAGCTTGCAACTCCATGTCTCCAGCTTCTCACTGTTCAAACATTTCTGCACCTATAAACAAAGATAAAGTTATCATGGTGCCAGACACTGCACACCTAAATATAATAGCACCATACACTGCACCTCTAATTATAATAGCAACATACACTGTCCCCTGATTACGATAGCACCATACACTGCACCTCTAATTATAATAGCACCATACACTGTGTCCCACACACACACACACACACACACACCGTGCTCCCTGTAGATAGTGCCCTCCATAGAGCCCCCTGTAGATAGTGCCCTACATAGAACTTCCTGTAGATAGTGATCCCGTAGAGCCCCTGCTAATAGTGCCCCACATACAGCCCCTGTAGATAGTGTCCCACATGTAGCCCCCCTTGCAGATAGTTCCCCATATATAGCTTCCCTGTAGATAGTGCTACACATATAGCCCACCCCTGCATATAATGTCCAACATATAGCCCATCCCTGTAGATAGTGCCCTACATATATCTCCCCTTATAGTGCTCCACATATAGCCCACCCCTGTATATAGTGCCACACATATAGCTCCCCTATAGTGCTCCACATATAGCCCACCCCCGTATATAGTGCCTCACTAACAGCTCCCCATATATTGCTCCACATATAGCCTACCCCTGCATATGGCCAACCCCTGTATATAGTGCCTCACATATAGCTCCCCATATAGTGCTCCACATATAGCCCACCCCTGTATATAGCCCCCTCTGTAGATAGAGCTGACCTCTGTATATAGCCCCCCTGTAGATAGAGCTGACCTCTGTAGATAAAGCCCCCACCCTGTAGATAATATTACTCACATTTTTATTAGAATAAAAAAAAAACTTGACACACTCCCGCTCCCACGCCGTCCAGTGGCAATGTAGACCTGCTATCTTCTGAGCAGGTCTGCTGGAGTTACATCCTCGCGCTGCTTGCGTCGTTGAAAGGCGCCGATTGACATGGTAAGTCATTCTGCTCTGCCAATCAACGGCTTTCATAGACGCAAGCATCGCGCCGCTTGTGTCTATGAAAGGCAGTGATTGGCAGGGCACTATGACTTGCCCTGTCAATCAGTGCCTTTCAACAATGCAAGTGGCGCAAAGAAGTAACCACATCGCTTGAGTCGTTGAAAGGCGCTGAATGGCCGGGCACAGAACGTACCCATCCATTAATCTAATACAGTGCAGGAGGGGGTGGCGGTGGCTGGTGTTGGCATTGGCGCCGCCACCCCTCTTAGAGAGGTAGTAGGGCGCAGTCATGGACGGTGAAGTCCTGGCAACCCCCCCACTTTCCCCCTTAGTTGCGCCCGGGGCACATGCCCCACCTGCCCCCCCTAGCTACGCCCCTGCATGTACCCCAAAAAAGTACCACAAAAAACAAGCCCACATATTACTAAATTGACGGAAAAATTAAAAAGTGACGATGCAAAAACAAATAATTTCAGTTCAAATGTTTTTTTTATTGTGCAAAAGTCGTAAAACATAAAAAACCTATACATATGTGGTATCACCGTAATCGTACCGACCCATAGAATAAAGGTAACATGTTATTTACGCCGCACGGTAAACAGCATAGAACAATGGCGGAATTGCTGGGTTTTTTTTCTATTCCCCTCCAATAAAAGTTAATCAAAAAATTATATGTACCCGAAATGGTGCCATTAAAAATTACAAATGACTTGTTTGCTCCATGGTTAAATAATTAATTAATTATTTCATTATTAAAAAATACAACTAATTCCACAAAAAAAAAAGTCCTCGGCTATGTCGATGCAAAAATAAAAATGTTATAGCTCTTCAAATGCGACGATGGAAAAACGAAAAAAATAGCTTGGAAATTAAGGCCTAAATAGGCTGGTCACTAAGGAGTTAAAGCCCAAAATAACTGTTTAATAAAAGAATAAAGGACTTGAGATGAGCAAACCTATTAGACACATATCACATTAGGTCCAAATTTCCAAAAAGCTTAAAATTAGTCAAAATGTGAAAGTTTTGGTGTTCGCAGCGCAAGAATTGTCAAAATGGTGGCCACTGGTGAGCGCTGTCCACCAATTGGCCAATTATATAAATAAAAGAGGAGAGAGAAGGATTATTAAAAAAAATTAAATAAACTAAACATACTCACCACCTTCCCTGGTCTCCTGACGTGTCCCTGCCGGAAAGTGAGATGACGTAGCTGTGATCGCTGCAGCCAATCCCAGGCCACAGTGATCACATGGGACAGCTACGTCATCTCACCTGCCGGTAGCGACGTGTCGCTACTGTAGTACAGCGTATGTGTTGATTGTGTTTTTTTTTATTTTTGTGAAATCGCATGTACCCTGATTGCCTTGTTTGACCCTCTGATGTCTTCAAGGACTGCAACAAACTTAGATTCAGTCCTAGAAGACGTTAAATAGTCTGATAGGCCTATCGGGGGACTTGCGATTCGCAAAACGAATTTGGACCGAAACGAACGGCCGATTTAAAAGAAAATTCGCTCATCGCTATTAAGGACTCTGCACTGCAAGGCAGCAATGCTAACCAATCTGCACTGTGACATTGTAAATACTTATTATTAACACTATAGCAGGAGATGTCACTTCTGGTCATATTTGTGACATCATCAGATAAAGTACAGGAGGCCATTGTTACCTCACTGCATGATGTCATAATGACTGTGACTCTATATGAACTGGGGTTTAGGAGGGGCGACTGCTCAGTCCAGGATATGAAGATAAGCAGACACAAGATACTTCACCATGAGGATCTCACAGAGAATAGCGGAAGCTTCTGATGTTTGTGAAGTCACCAGTCGGAATCCGGAACACTGGAAGAGGAGAACTTCATGCACGAGCCGCATGGCAGGGGAAGAACAACAGGAAAATCGGGGACTTTGGCTTATATACACGGTGATAGGAGGTTCAGTCATTTACTTTCAGGTTTTGGTACCAAGAAGAAAAACAGTAATGTGGAGGAAAATCTGCCGCCATGATGCCAGCAATCTCCAAACATTGAAGGTATGTGCATAATATATATGTTCATTTAATCTGAAAATGTGGGATATTTGAGAATTTGGGGGTTTGTTATACATTATGGCCCATATTTACTGGGTAGTTTATGTCAGTTTATTTTGTAAGCTTAACCAAATAAAGTTGCAAACGGTGACATGCAACAAATTTGGTGTCAAATTTATCTTTTCTCGTCACTTGACAAATTTAAAAAGTGACAAAAAAAGTGCCATTTATTAAAGTAAACTATGTTAAAATGGCACAAATTTTGCCCTTATTATTTTATTGCAGGGAGGAGATTTGAACGAGCGGCTGAAGATGAAGATGAGAACTGTGAGATTGATCAAAATCGTATGTAACGTGACAATTCTATTTATAATTCTATATTTGGTGCCTTCCGATGTCATAATACACTGATTATACAGGTCAAGGCAAATACATGGAATTAGAGATGAGCGAACCGGGAGAACCGACCCCGTTTTCGGTCCGAACATCGCGAAAAGTTCGGTTCGCAGCGAATCCGAACTTCACCGGGCTCGGCCGAACACGTTTTGACCGAACCCGGGCGGGCAGAAAAAATCTTACAAAAATATTATACTAATTGGCAGCCACTTGTCTCTATCAATCACTGATAGAGAAAAGAGGCTGCTGATTAAAAATAAAATAAAAAGCATTTCATACATACCCGGTCGTTGTCTTGGTGACGAGTCCCTCTTCTTCCTCCAGTCCGTCCTTCTTTCCTGACGCGGCAGCCTGTGATTGGCTGCAGTGGCCGCTGCAGCCCATGATTGGCTGCAGAGGCCGCGGCAGCCTGTGATTGGCTGCAGAGGCCGCGGCAGCCTGTGATCGGCTCTGCTCCGAGACTCTGGAATTCCCTGACATTGTTGTCCATATATGAACAGCGATGTCTGGGGCTTCCCCAGAGCCGGAGTCCCGGGCAGAGCGCTAGTAGGCTCTTCCTGGGACTCCAGCTGGGCTCCTGACATGCCTGGGACTCCTGCTCTGGGGAAGCCCCTGACATCATTGTCGATGTATGGACAGCGATGTCAGAGGCTTCCCCAGAGTCCCGGAGCAGAGCCGATAATAGCGCTCTGCCCGGGACTCCGCTCTGCGGAAGACCCTGACACACTGTTCATATATGGGCAGCTATGTCAGGGAATTCCACCGAGTCCCAGAGCAGAGCCTGTACTAGCGCTCTGCCCGGGACTCCGGCTCTGGGGGAGCCCTAGACATCGCTGTTTGTATGTGGACAACGATGTCAGGGAATTCCAGAGTCTCAGAGCAGAGCCGATACTAGCGGCTCTGTGTCCCGCGTGTAAGGGTGCTCTCATACTTACCTCTCCCTGGGGGGCCAACGCAGGAATGCGGGCTTGTCGGCCCGCTCAGAAGTCGGCTCCGGACGAAGGAGCGTCTTGGGCGTCATGGCAACGGCCGCACTGCCGACAGCCATGACGCATGCGCCCAACGGCAAACAGGGCGAAGTCTCGCGCTGTGGGACTTGGAGGAGGAGAGAAGAGGAGGGACACGGCCGGATGACAGGGAGCGCGGCAAGCGAGGGGGGCGGAGCAAGCGAGTGGCGCGAAAAAGGAGTAGGACGGAGAGGTGACGAGAGACAAGAGGAGAGGTTTAAGAGAGCAGGTGTCCGGACCGGAGAGAGAGACCGCCGAACAGGGGTCCGGACAGGGAAAGTGAGCTGCAAGGAATGTCGCCGGGAGAGAGGAGGCAGGAGCCTGACAGCACGTGGACTCCCCACTGCAGCCTTGGAGACAGAGGACAAAAGAACAGCACGGGTGTTGCTGCTACAACCCTTCAGAAGAACAGAGGACTGGCCGGAGCACAAGGAGTGTGCCAACAGCCACAGGTACCATGCCCAGACCTTAAGACCCCTGACCAAGAGCTAGAGTCCCGTCTTAAAGAAAGTGCCCTTGTCCTAGTCAGTGACTGTTTCCTGGAGTGACGTCCCTCGCTAATTACCGCCACCGTACGCCCAGAAGACTAGTCCCAAAAGGGACAAACAACTCATCCTGAGCTATTCCCAAAGGCAAGGCAGACTTGCTAGCTTATTAACCGCACCAGTGTCCCTGCGTGTCCTCCAGAGTAAAGCACTGCATGTAACCCTTGCATGGAACTGTTGCTGATAAAGCACCGCATGTAACCCTTGCATGGAACTGTTGTTGATAAAGCACCGTATGTAACCCTTGCATGGAACTGTTGTTGACAAAGTACCGCCTGTAATACTTGCATGGAATTGTTGGTGATGAATCTTGCTGGAACAGGAGCAGGCAGAAGGAACGGCCGGGTTGACGGAACTTTATCGGACTATTAGCTGGACTTCGTGTAAACCTTAGCGTCAGCCCGCCAGTTCAGTTGCGTCCTAGGGGGTCCACCATTCGGACCACCGACTGTGGAGAGAGAGGGTTGTCATGAAAGGTAGCGGATAGCTCCGCAAGGACCCGTGATGGTGCTGCTAGTAGGTACGTTAGTCGCTGATTCCCACAACGCGACCCGTGGGCCGAGAGTGTGACTCTTACCCTAGGGTAGGCTGCCAGTAGCGGGTAGCTCCCGCCGTGACTGACCGCGGCGTGTCCCTAGCCAAGCCGGCAACGTGGGGTCAGTCACAACCTCTCTGCGGGGGACTTCCAGCGGGATCGAAGTCCTCAACCTCAGGATTCCTGTCTGCTCCATAGAAGAAGATTTACTGTTATCTGCTCGCTGAAGTAAAGAAGTATAAAAGAAAAAGGTGTGTCTCTGTCATTTCGTAGCGACAGCGGTAGTTCCTCCTACATAAATTGTCGTAGTCGGCAGGATCCGAAACCTCGCCGCGATGGAACCGTCCAGCAGCGGGACATTACCGCCGACCCAACTGTCATGATTCCCATGGGGGCCGCCCTAATGAACATTCCCAAGTTTGACGGGAAGTGTGTATCGATCGCGGACTGGACGGAACGAGTTCGTACTGCGGCCCGGTTATTCCAGGTACCGGTGACCCACCAAGCCGACCTTGCCTTCAACTCACTCGAAGGGGACGCGAGACAAGCTGTCTTGGTTTTACCGCTGGAACACCGTGACACGCTAGAAGCAATCATCAGCCGATTGGAATCCCTCTATGGAGATGTCACTTCAGCCGCCGACCTCCGGAAGAAATTTTATACCAGGGTACAGAGGAACGGGGAATCACTCCAGCAATTCGCTGTAGGATTACAAGGAATGTGGAGTCGACTAGTACGGAAGGATCCCGCGGGGTGCGCAGCCTTAACAGAGCCGGACCGAATAGTGCGAGACCAGTTTGTATCCGGGCTAGACAGCCGGACCCTGAGGTGCGCCGCGAGAGACCTCGTCCGGGTAACCCCCGCCGCCACAATGAGTGAGGTGTTACGAGAAGCACTCGAAGTTCATCGAGAGGAGTTGGGAGAAGCGAGTATGGCCCTGCAAAAAGTGGGTGCACCTGAGCCATCTGCAAGGGAGACCGGACGGCCAGAAGCGGTGTTCACAGAATTCGCCCGGGATGTCAAGAAGGCTATTCGGGAATAGAAGACCGATGTCGCTCAATTAAGAGTAATGGCCGATTGACCGGAATATCTTTCTCGTCCACCCCGATCGACACAAGGAGGGCCTTGACGCTGTTGGCAGTGTGATAAGCCGGGCCATTTCGCCAGAGATTGCAGGATGAGACGCTACCCAAGACGGGAACAGCCACCTTTAAACTAAGGTACCCCGCCGCTGAGGGCCAAGCTGCGGGCATTCCATCGACGGGCCCAAAAGAAAGGGTGGAACTTTTGACAGGAAAATGCCCCGTAGTTACAGCCATGATCGGGGGGGTTAACGTTCCTTGCCTTATCGACACTGGGTCGGAGGTAACCACCATGACTTATCAGTTGTTCCATGAACAGTTCCAAGGTCGACAGACTCTAGAAGCCCCTTGGATTGAACTTACGGCGGCTAATAGCCTGCCAATTCCCATTGCCGGTGTTACGTGGTTAGAATTAGAAGTATTTAATCGTAATTTTCCCCGTGCTGGTATTGTGGTAGTACATAATTGTGCAAGGCCGGGTATACCTGTTATAATTGGCATGAATGTGTTGCAGGAAATACATGGTATGATGTTCAACGAGACGAGCGGTGCCCGGTGGGAGGAGCTGGCAACCGATCGGACCGCCCGGCAAGCTTTGTTTCAGGTGCATCAAATCTGCCAATGACAGGCTGACTTGAAGACGCTACAGGGCCGAGTGGGGTCGGTGAGGGCCCCAGGTAAGGCGGTGCTGCAAGTACCACCTCTACAGGAAGTCGCCATTCCCCTCTCCGTAGGGACTCATCATCGCTTAAAGGATGCCATGGTCATGGTGGAACCCATGCGAAGTCTCAAGAGTACGCCACCCTGGGTGGTAGGAAGAACGGTGTGTCGGATAACCAAAGGAATGGCGACCGTCAGAGTGCTGAATCCGACCCAAGGGGTGATTGAGATACTGGCCGGCATGGTGCTAGCTAATGTTGAGATGGTGAGGCCCGAGGACGTGACGGACCCGGCCATGGCCGAAACGTTAAAAGAGACATCGTCGAGAGATGAAGGGAGTGAGGCCGACGTGACCGAGCAGACTGATCGACTGTGGCGCGAACTGGACGGAATAGCCCCGGATACCAAGTCAGAGGAGCAACTGAGGACGCTTCTGCAATGCTTCGGCTGGGTTTTCGCTCAGCATGAAGAGGACTTTGGGTGCACCACTACCATCGAATACGGGATTAACACGGGGGCGGCGCCGCCCATCAGAGAGTGATATCGCAATATACCCCCCGCGCTGTATCGAGAGGTAAAAGAGCTCCTCCAGAAGATGTTAGACGGACAGGTGATTCGAGAGAGTCAGAGCCCATGGGCAGCCCCGATTGTGCTGGTAAGGAAGAAGGATGGGTCGCTCCGGTTTTGTGTGGATTACCGCAAGTTGAACGCCTGTACTCATAGGGATGCCTACCCACTGCCCCGAGTGAAAGAATCATTAACCGCCATGCAGGAGGCTCGGTACTACACGACGCTCGATTTAGCAAGTGGGTACTGGCAGGTACCCATGAAGGAAGCGGATAAGGAGAAGACGGCGTTCATCACTCCCTCAGGCTTGTTCGAATTCAACCGGATGCCGTTCGGGCTAACAAATGCGCCCAGTACTTTCCAACGGCTAATGGAGCATTGTCTGGGAGATCTAAATTATGAGTCAGTCTTGATCTATTTGGACGATATTGTCAGTTTTTCAAAGACCTTCCCAGAACACCTGCGGCATCTACAGGTCGTGTTGGAACGATTGGGAAGGTATGGACTCAAACTAAAACCCAGCAAATGCCGACTGGGCCGCCAGCAGATCAAATACTTAGGCCATGTCGTGAATGCAACAGGAATTGCACCTGACCCAGATAAGATTAAAGCCATACAGGAGTGGGCCATTCCGCAGAACACCACGGAAGTACGAGCCTATCTCGGGTTGGTCGGTTACTATCGGAGGTACATCCGAGACTTCTCCAAAATTGCAAGTCCTCTGAATCAGCTCCTCTGTGGACAACCCACCCAAAAGAAGGGGAGCCGAAGCCCCAGTGTAGTGGAACAATGGCAGGAGCCACAACAAGCGGCATTCGAAGCATTGAAGGCACGACTGGTGACCGCACCCATCCTCGCTTTTGCAGACTTCGCCCAGCCATTCCGGCTGTACACTGATGCCAGCCTGAAGGGACTGGTAGCGGTCCTGGCCCAGCAGCAAGGGGACGTTGAACGTGTCATCGCCTATGGTAGTCGTAGTCTGCGACCGTCAGAACGCAATCCAACCAATTACAGCTCGTTCAGGCTTGAGTTATTGGAGTTATTGGCCATCGTGTGAGCTGTTACCGTACGGTTTGCCAAATACCTGGTCGGAAGTCAAGTGGAAATTTACACAGATAACAATACCCTGGCGTATCTTGGAACGGCAAAACTGGGAGCGATGGAACAACGATGGATAGCCCGACTGGCTCGATTCAACTATACCATTCGTTACAAGCCCTGTAAGAACCATACCAACGCAGATGCACTCTCCCGACAGCCGTGTGAGACCCCGTGTGGTTCATCCCCCACTGCAGCAGCAGCAGGTAGTGACAGCAATACAAGGGATTGAGGATCTTACTGAGATGTATGATAGGGCCGAGTGGAAGAAGCGGCAGCAGCAAGACCAGGACATCCAAACCATCGACAAGTGGGTGCGTCGGCAGGGAAGGCCCACGGCAGCGGAGTGAAGAAGGTTGTCAGCACCAGCTAAAGCATTGGTTCGGCAGTTGGAGCGACTGGAACACCATGATGGAGTATTGTACAGAAGAGTGTGGGCCCCACGGGAATCTCGCGATAAATAGCAGTTGGTATTGCCCATCGCCGATGTCAAACCTGTGTGCAAGTGGATGCACGAGAACCGAGGTCATTTCGCTGTGGAAAAGACTGTACAGATCATCCGGAATCACTTCTATGCTCCAAACTTGGAAAGAATAATGGAAGATGTCTACAAGGAATGCACGGAGTGTGTCCTGCACAAAGCGACGGAACAGCCGGAGAGGCCCATGACCATCGTGACGGGTGAGCCCCTAGAACTGCTGACGATAGACTTTTTAACAGTCCAAGAAGTTACTTCAGGGCACCGATATGCGTTAGTATGCTTGGACCATTTTTGCGAAATTTGCCGTGGTGATTCTTACGGGGGACCAGACTGCGACGACTACCGCGGCTGCACTGTGGAAGTATGTCATCCATCCGTATGGGTGCCCCAGACGCATCTTGTCGGATCAAGGACCGAATTTTGAGTCTGATCTCTTCCAGGAGCTGTGTATCTTACATGGAATTCGGAAATCCAGAACGACCCCATATCACCCCCAAGGGAATGGGGCTTGCGAACGATTCAAACGCACCTTACTCGGCCTACTAAAGACCACCGGGGATGAACGACAGGAACGGTGGCCTGAATATGTGGACGACCTGGTATGGGTCTATAACAACACTGTGCATCGAACTACCGGGTATATACCATATCAATTAATGTTCGGCCGACCAAGCCAAGAGTTCCTTTGGATCTTCTGTTAGAGACGCCGGAGGTGGAAGTCAATCGATCACCGTCACAATGGGTACAGGAACATCAATGACGGTTGAGCGCCGCAAAGGGCGAAATGGAGAGAGCTCGGCCCACGGAGAGCTTGCCCCTCATGGAAGAACCCCAGTGAGCATTTCATACAGGGGATCGGGTGCTTGTGCGGAATTGCAGGGCGGCACGTGGCCATAAGCTGGAACCCCGATGGGAGAGGAAACCATATGTGGTGGTAAAACGCATTGACCCCGGGCTTCCTGTGTATGAAGTGAAACCAGAGGGTGACCAGGGACCGAGCAGAAGGCTGCATCACAACCTGTTGCGGCCATGTACCTTTCTGACACCAGAATCCGTCACGTCATAAAGGCAAGAACAACCGCAGAGTGCTCCGCCGACAAATATTGACGAAGATTGGTGGTTGGTGGTTCCATCAGACGACCTTAGCGTACCCTGGGCGTCACGACCGACAGGGTCAGAGAAGCCAACCGAGTGCGTGGAAACACCTGCAACGGAAGTGAATCGTGCACTGCGTTACCCCCAGAGGTGTACTCGCAACCGACAACCGGCCTATTTGCAAGACTATGAAGTTTAGTGCAGAGGACTGCACTTGATAACCAAGGGGGAAGTGTAAGGGTGCACTCGTACTTACCTCTCCCTGGGGGGCCAACGCAGGAATCCGGGCTTGTCGGGCGGCTCAGAAGTCGGCTCCGGACGAAGGAGCGTCTTGGGCGTCATGGCAAATGCCGCACTGCCGTCAGCCATGACGCATGCGCTCAACGGCAAACAGGGCGAAGTCTCGCGCTGCAGGACTTGGAGGAGGAGAGAAGAGGAGGGACACGGCCGGATGACAGGGAGCGCGGCAAGCGAGGGAGGCGGAGCAAGCGAGTGGCGCAAAAAAGGAGTAGGACGGAGAGGTGACGAGAGACAAGAGGAGAGGTTTAAGAGAGCAGGTGTCCGGACCGGAGAGAGAGACTGCCGAACAGGGGTCCGGACAGGGAAAGTGAGCTGCAAGGAAGGTCGCAGGGAGAGAGGAGGCAGGAGCCTGACAGCACGTGGACTCCCTACTGCAGCCTTGGAGACAGAGGACAAAAGAACAGCACGGGTGTTGCTGCTACAACCCTTCAGAAGAACAGAGGACTGGCCGGAGCACAAGGAGTGTGCCAACAGCCACAGGTACCGTGCCCAGACCTTAAGACCCCTGACCAAGAGCTAGAGTCCCGTCTTAAAGAAAGTGCCCTTGTCCTAGTCAGTGACTGTTTCCTGGAGTGACGTCCCTCGCTAACTACCGCCACCGTACGCCCAGAAGACTAGTCCCAAAAGGGACAAACAATTCATCCTGAGCTAGGCCCAAAGTCAGGGCGGACTTGCTAGCTTATTAACCGCGCCAGTGTCCCTGCGTGTCCTCCAGAGTAAAGCACTGCACGTAACCCTTGCATGGAACTGTTGTTGATAAAGCACCGCATGTAACCCTTGCATGGAACTGTTGTTGATAAAGCACCGCATGTAACCCTTGCATGGAACTGTTGTTGACAAAGTACCGCCTGTAATACTTGCATGGAATTGTTGTTGATGAATCTTGCTGGAACAGGAGCAGGCAGAAGGAACGGCCGGGTTGACGGAACTTTATCGGACTATTAGCTGGAATTCATGTAAACCTTAGCGTCAGCCCGCCAGTTCAGTTGTGTCCTAGGGGGTCCACCGTTCGGACCACCGACTGAGGAGAGAGAGGGTTGTCATGAAAGGTAGCGGATAGCTCCGCAAGGACCCGTGATGGTGCTAGTAGGTACGTTAGTCGCTGATTCCCACGACGCGACCCGTGGGCCGAGAGTGTGACTCTTACCCTAGGGTAGGCTGCCAGTAGCGGGTAGCTTCCACCGTGACTGACCGCGGCGTGTCCCTAGCCAAGCCGGCAACGTGGGGTCAGGCACAACCTCTCTCCGGGGGACTTCCAGCGGGATCGAAGTCCTCAACCTCAGGATTCCTGACTGCTCCATAGAAGAAGATTTACTGTTATCTGCTCGCTGAAGTAAAGAAGTATAAAAGAAGTCGTATCGACAGCGGGCCTCCTACACGCGGGCCACAGATGACAGCCCCAGGGGCCGCATGTGGCCCGCGGGCCGTGTGCTTGAGACCCCTGGTGTATATGTACATTTTTCAATACTGCGTTAGCCACAAGGTCATGAATTTCTAATGACCCACCTTTAAACATGAACCTAACTTCTGTATGTTTCCTGAAGAGAGACATTTTTTTTTTTTATTGGCCTGTGATTGGCTGCAGCGGCAGCCTGTGATTGGCTGCAGAGGCGGTCACGTGACGTGCGTGACCGCCACTACAGTATGTGATTGGCTGCAGCGGCGACATGGATGAAACGTCATCGCTGGAGGCCGGACAGGAGGAATGTAAGTATGCACATATTTTTATTTATTTTTGATTACATTAAAATTGTATTTTCCGCGCGCCGAGCATGGTTTTGTCAAGGTTGCTGAAAGAGTTAGTGCAGCCCATTAACTCTTTCAGCACCCTGGACAGTACCATGCTCGGCGCACGGAAATTACAGGTTCGGTCAGAACTAGTTCGGTCCGAATCGAACTTTTTCGTGAAATTCGGCGAACCAGCCGAACCGAACTTTTCATAAGTTCGCTCATCTCTACATGGAATGTATTTTGACTTTAGCAAGACCCATGTATGATGTCCTCCTATAACTCCTCCGTGTCACACATGCCAAGATTCCTTACACGTTATCCCATAGCCTCTCATGGTTGTGTCCTCCTAGACCCTGGACCTTGTTTGGTCTGCATAGAGGCTGAACAGTTCTCAGTGGTCCATGACTATTTTTTGGTGGTATAACAGGGAACGATGGTTTCCCACAGTTCAAGCAGAAGACACCTGCTATATGCTATGTTCACCAGTGAGGCAAATCCAAGCTGGGAAGGAGGTAATTGCATGTTACTTGTGGCCATTAGAAGGAGAAAAACTCAAAGAGGGAGGACATCAATTGTGAGTCTAAGAAGTTGATTGTGTAAAAAATGGCTTTCAGACCAAAGGCCTAATCCCTGCCCTCCTGGAGTCGGCCATTTGCTTTACACCACATCAGGGACCTGGTATAATGGAACTGTCCTTCTCCTGTGACATAGGAGGGCAGTGTTTTCTTTCTCTTTCACCAGCAGAGATGACCATAGCCGAGCTGTGATCTCCATAGTCCGATCAGTGGAGGAGCGACCTGCATGATACTGGGACGTCGTGGAGAACATCTGGGATTGGACATCTTCTTATAACTTATTATTCCATATAATGTCGTAGCTATCAGTAAGATGTTAGTTAGTTGCATTACAAGCTCTGATCCTGGGTTCTCGGACTGATCGCCTTTTCTCGGGGTCAACAAGGAATTTTCCCCTGTGGCACAAATTGGCTAAACATGCGCAGGGTTTTTGCCTTCTTCTGGATCAATAGCTTTAGTTAGGAATTTTATTTAAATAAATTGTGTTTAAAAATGAAAGCTCTGTCTCCTCGTCATTTCTCAATATTATATAGCAGTCAGGTATTAGTTTATATTATGGGAGGTTATTATGGTTATTTTGCTGCTGATAATCCAATATGGTTGATTCCATGAAGCATTGGATAATATACACATACAGAAGAGAAATACATCATATGATCCATATAAATGCTACTACTATAAAGGAACACTAAGGATCGATGGCACACGATGCGTATTACGTGCGTTTTTGCAGAGCGGATATGCGTGCAGCACCTCTGCAGAGTAATACAGTACCAGCATATTCAATGAGATTTCAAGAAATCTCATGTACACGGTACGGTATTTTTCGGGACTGAAATTGACCTGTGGTGTATTGTTTAGAATCCGCAGCATGTCATTTTATCTTGCGTTTCCGCTTGCAAATTCTATCTGTTTAGTGCAGAGGAAAATCGCAACAAAATTTGTCAGCATGAAAAGGCACCGAAAAACTAATAAAATGGGAGAAAATGCATTGAAAAACGCATCACCTTCAGGTGTTTTTTTCCTGAGGTTTTGCTGTGTGTTTTCCACAGTAAAATAAACAACGTGTGCATGTAGCCTAAAGGTAAAAAATACATAAAAATCAAAACAATCAACTTGGTCCTGTTTTGCCTGAGAAATTCTTCTGTGTGGGTCCTAGATCAGCCATTTTCCCCCATCCCTTACTAAGCCACACCCCTCAGCCGTCCGGCCAGCGAAGATGGAAGCGATTGGAAGGAACATGAAGAGGTTATCGATGTTGCTGAGAACCCCAGCGATCAGATGTAATCTATGAAAGGCTTTATTTCGCTGCAGTGCCACCACAGGGTTAAAGGGTAACTAAACGTTTGAAAAACTTCTGACATGTCATAGTGACATGTCAGAAGTTTTGATTGGTGGGGTTTCGAGCACTGAGACCCCCACCAATCGCTAGAACGAAGCAGCAGAAGCCCTCGTGTGAGCGCTCAGCTGCTTCGTGTCTGTTTGGCTTTTTCCGGGAAAGCCGATGTATCGGAGTACAGGCTCATAGACTTTTTATTGAGTCCGTACACCGATACATTTATTTCTGGAAAAAGCCGAACAGACATGAAGCGTCTGAGCGCTCACACAAGCGCTTTAGCTGCTCCGTTCTAGCGATTGGAGGGGGTCTCAGTGCTTGGACCCCCAGCAATCAAAACTTCTGACATGTCACTATGACATGTCAGAAGTTTGTCAAACGTTTAAGTTACCCTTTAAGGCAATGACTTACACACTTCAAAACTATGGGCTTTCGGTATAATGCGAGAACGTGCTGATCCTACAAATTCTAGTTATTCAATTTTCTCACCATTTTCACAGCCATACAAAATCTGTGCAGCATTTTGATATTTGTCAGTATTAAATTTGCTGGTCATTAAAGGGCCATACCCTACAAGATAACTGCTACAATGGGAATTATGTTCCTTATAGAAAATCACTCCCACTTTTGCAGATGTCATTAGTGCATTGTTGCATTAGTATTTTCTCATAAACCTACCGTTAAATCAGGTGCAACCGAATAAAAATATAAAGCAAGTCCTAAACCTGTAACAACCAATAAAACACTTTTTAATAAATGGGAACGGACTATTTTAGCAACATGAGCAATACTTCTTAATTATTTTAAAGAAAAGCCGTCATTGGCGCAACAGAGGGAATCATCTCACGATAAATAGGAGAGGCAGGAAAGTGAGATGTGTACACTCCCCTGGCGGTATTGTGTTGGGGGACGCGACAACCTGGTAGTCAAAAAGATGTCTATATAGTCCAAGTGCTGGTTCGGGGGACTACTAGCCACTGGTGTCCCAGGCAGAGAATAATCAGTATCGAATGCTGAGATGCACTAGGATATTTTGAGTGCAAGACGGTGAAAAATTACCCTTTACGAAGGCGCTGTTTCCTTTGCGGTATTAAGGATGATCCTCTGGAGTCATGCAAATGTTAACCTTTTATTAATATCGTAACATGCAGCATGTTTCAGAGCCGAACCGGCTCCTTCATCGACATTTGACCTATACTTATGTCATAGACGGGAAGCGGGAGTATGGAGCAGGCTCACGGCTCCATCATCTAAGCTGTTAGAAAGAGAGAGGCGGCCCCCTCTGACAGCCCTTCGGGTGCAGATCGTCATCATGGCGGCCTGGGGGCCAAATGAAGGCCTCCATGTCTGCCATCTTTGTACTCATATTAAGCTCTGCCTGCAACAGCGTTTAATAAAATCCGATGAAAATCAAGTTTTACTGCAATACGTTATTATTGCACTATATCATGCAAACGATCCAATGATCACTGGTTCAAGTCACCTAGGGGGACTAAAGAAAAAAGTAAAAAAACGGTTAAAAATTTTTTATGTACAAAAAAGTTATTACAAATTAAAAAAAAGCCATGTAAAAAATAAATTATAAAAACACAGCTGGTATTACCACCATCTGTAAAAGTCCGAACTATTACAATTCCACGTTACTTAATCCGCAGGGTAAACGCTTCAAAAAGACAAAAATGCCAGAATAGCTGGTTTTGGTCACCTCATCTTCCACCAAAAAATTGAATAAAAAGTGATCAAAAGATTTAGGTACCCTACAATGGTACCAATAAAAACTATAGCTCGCTCTGCAAATAATAAGCCCTCACATTGTTTAATTGATGGAAAAATAAAAAAGTTATGGCTCTCATAACATAGCAACACAAAAAAGCAGTTGGAGGGGATTGCCTCACTAAACTACTGAACTGCTGCTTCAGACCTCAATACTAGCCAGGAGGCTTCACCTGCTTCTGGGATACAGGTGGCAGGGGTACCACACCAGCCTCCCCCATCCCTGCCTCCAGCGTGCAGCTTTCTAGTCCTGCATGTTAGGGGGTAACCCCGGCCCTTTCCTGTCCACAGGAGTATATTTTCCTGCCTAGACCTGCTTGAGTGCCGCATCTAGTCTCTACGCAGGCCTTCATACGCTACACGGCTGCCTTGCCTTCTACACACTGGGGTACCCTCCCACCGCTTAGATCATTGCTTCGCTCAGGCTGATCTCACTTCCACGTATTTGTTGAATCTTTGCTAGCAAATGTGATTGGAGCGTGGCCTTCCCATCCCCGGCTCCCTCAGACACATATACAAAGCAAGATGGTGAAAATTGGTCAGGCTAAACACGGAGACCCTCCTACTACTCCCAAACAAAGGAAATCCCAACCGGACATGGATAAATTCCTGAAAAGACGCTCACCCCCAAAGATCTACATCTTCCACTAAACGGTCATTGCTGCCTAACGATCATCGTGACACTTCTGATGCTGAAAGTTACATGGAGGAAGAAGTGGCACCTGACCCACCTTCTATGATCTCCATTTCTACTAAAGGCTTGCAAAAGATTATCGAGAAAGCCCTACAACCTGTAATGCGAGAACTTGACGATATTAAGCAGGAAGTCCACCACATTGGAGCTAGAGTTGAGCTACTTGAAGAAACCCAAACTGCACTTCTTACTCACGGAGATGCGACCTCCTTGGCACTTCAGGCTTGTCAAACTCATCTGAATTCTCTTCACACCTATCTGGAAGATCAGGATAATAGGGGAGGCGCAATAATCTGCGGATAAGGGGAATGCCGGAAAACTTCCCTCCACATGAGACCATGTCCATGACTAAGAAAATCCTGGACTTTGTCCTCAGCCCTGATTCACCCCCAGACCTACAGATTGAAAGAGCTCAAAGGGCTCTAGTCCAAAACCCAAAGAAGGTGAACCACCAAAGGATATTGTATGCAAGCTACTGTCTTTCCCTGTCAAAGAAGCGGTACTCCGCAAGACACGCGATATACCTGACCTTATGTTTGAGGGTCATAAACTGACTTTTTTTCAGGATATTTCCCCGACCACCCTATCCAAACGTAGGTCTCTTGGGATCGTCACGGATCGTCTCCGATCTCTAGAAATACCGTAGAAATGGCTCTTCCCTTTTGGACTATCCTATCATTTCCAAGGTCGGTTGTCCATTGTTCATTCAGCGGAAGACCTAGAGAATGCTTGCCCTCCACTAGACCTCGACCATACCGCCATCCCCTTTTGGAAACCTTACACAGATGTAGCCTCTCTTCCCTCTCTGCCTAAGCCTGATGTCTGGCTGAATCCCAGACCCCGTCCGACTAAGAAGAGACCAGCAAATAATCCTCTCTGACAGACTTGCGGCCCTGCTTAGGATTGTGTTTTATTTGCATCCATTCTATGTCTGTCTAGAGATATGTTTGTGTACAGGTTTATTGTCTTAACTTTTTCTCTTTAGGTGGTTTAAAATCTATGCTTTAAAAATGTTTAGCTACAGTCTGCCTTGAATTTTTGTTGTTTGGGTGCCGGGATGAGGGGTGCATATTCTTTTTCACTCGTTCACTCTTCTCTCCGCCGCCACGCCTCTCTGTCAGTCAGTGCTTAACTGACTAATACCGCACTGTGGATCAGTGCAAATATCTTTACTACAGCATTTGAAAACAATTACTTCTTATTGTTCTCTTTTCTGTGTTTCTCATCTTTTCTTTCTTTGTCTCTTCATACTGGTGCATTTATGTCACGTATTCAGGGTACGACATTGAATGTCAAGGGCTTCAACTCCCCTACTGAACGCTCCCAGGTCAAACACTCCCTTAAAAAAATGGATTTGTCTGTGCTGCTGCTACAGGAAACCCACTTGAAAGGTAAAATTCCAAACCTTCCTAAATCACCTTACACTACATGGTTCCATTCATGCAATGATAGTGGCAAACGTAACTGTGTCAGTATAGCTCTACGGTCTGACATTCCCTTTGAATTTGTCTCCCAGATTGCTGATGGCGCAGGCCGCTTTCGTTTCATAAAAGGTAAAGTGGCGAACACCCTGACTACCATTGGGAAAATTTAAGCCTGAACTCGGGCCAGATTCCTTGGCTATCTGCGACTCTAGACAAGTTTTCTCAGTTCTCTGAGGGCCTAACGTTTCTGGGAGGGGACTTCAACATTGTGCTTGAGCCCCTTCTGGACTCCTCCACGGGAACCTCTGCTCACAGCTACTCAGCTCTGAGGAAAATCCGTAGACTCCTCACATCTTTAAGATTGATGGATGTGTGGAGATTCTTCCACCCCACGGATAGGGACTATACCTTCTACTCCCACCCCCATCATTCTTACCAAAGACTAGATTACCTGCTCATCATGGATAGCCAACTCCCTTTAACCCCTTAACGCTCCATGACCTACTATTAGGTCATGCTAACTGTAGCGTTCGCGCTCAGTGACCTAATAGTAGGTAATGGAGTAAACACGGCGCCGTTCGCGCGGGGCGCGTTCATGAGCTGTGATAGCTGCTGTTTCCGACAGCAGACTATCACTGCTCAATGTGCCGGGACCGATCGCGGAGCTCCCCCGCCGATTAACCCCTCAGAAGCCGCGTTCAATAGCGATCGCGGCTTCTTAGGGGTTAATCCGCCATCGCCGGCCTGCTACACGATAGCGGCCGGCGATGGTGACTATGGCAACCGGACACCAAACAATGGCGTCCGGCTATGCCATAGACGGAAGACAACGTCAGGACCCACTATGCTTGCTTTCAGTGAGTAGCTGACAGCTCTAATACACTGCACTACGCATGTAGTGCAGTGTATTAGAATAGCGATCAGGGCCTCCTGCCCTCAAGTCCCCTAGTGGGACAAAGTAATAAAGTAAAAAAAAAGTTAAAAAAAGATGTGTAAAAATAAGAAAATAAAAGTTTTAAAAGTAATAAAAGTAAAAGTCCCACTTTTTCCCTTATCAGTCATTTATAATTAATTTAAATATATAAACAAACAAATAAACTATACATAATTGGTATCGCCGCGTCCGTAACGGCCTGAACTACAAAATTATTTTGTTATTTATCCCGCACGGTGAACGCCGTAAAAAAATATATTAATAAACCGTACCACAATCACAATTGTTTGGTCACTTCACCTCCCAAAAAATGGAATAAAAAGAGATCAAAAAGTCGCATGTACCTAAAAATGGTCCTGATGGAAACTACAGTTCGTTACGCAAAAAATAAGTCCTCGCACGGCTTTATTGATTGAAAAATAAAAACGTTCTGGCTCTTAGAATAAGGTAACACAAAAAGTGAATGATTGTTTACAAAACGTATTTTATTGTGCAAACGCCATAAGACATAAAAAAAACCTATAAACATCTGGTATCGCCGTAATCGTATCGCTCCGCAGAATAAAGTGAATATGTCATTTATAGCGCACGGTGAACGCTGTAAAAAAAAAAGTATACAAAAACAATAGTAGAATTGCTGTTTATTAGTCACCACGCCACCTAAAAATGGAATAAAAACTGATCAAAAAGCCGCATGCACCCCAAGAAAACTACAATGGATTCCTCAAGGGGTCTAGTTTCAAAATTGGGGTAACTTTTGGGGGGTTTCCAATGTTTTGGCACCACAAGACCTCTTCAAACCGGACATGGTGCCTAATAAAAAAGAGGGCTCAAAATCCGCTAGGTGCTCCTTTGCTTCGGAGGCCGGGGCTTCAGTCCATTACCGCCCGAGGGCAACATGTGGGATATTTCTCTAAACTGCAGAATCTGGGCAATACCTATTAAGTTGCGTTTCTCTGATAAATCATTTTGTGTTATTAAAAAAATGGTATAAAAAGAGTAAATTTCACCTCTACTTTGCTCTAAATTTCTGTGAAACACCTAAAGGGTTCATAAACTTTCTAAATGCTGTTGTGAATACTTTGAGGGGTCTAGTTTCTAAAATGGGGTGTTTGATAGGGGTTTCTAATATATGGGCCCCTCAAAGCAACTTCAGAAATGAACTGGAACCTAAAAAAATAAATAAATGAGGCAATACTTCGCTTCTTACATTATACTGATAATGAGCCGTGCCCACCCCGAGATTACCCCAGTTTTGACCGTTTGTATAAACGGAGACTCCTATTAGACCGTTTCAGTGCCCGGTTTTCCCAGCATTCACCCCCGAGAAGTGTTTTTCTATTGATGAGTCCCTGGTACATTTTAAAGGGAGGGTTCAATTCCGCCAGTACCTGCCGGGTAAGAGGGCAAGGTATGGCGTGAAGATGTATAAGCTGTGAGAGTGCATCAGGGTATACCTACAGGTTTAGGATATATGAAGGAAAGGCCACCCGCAAACCAGACTGCATCCTGGACTACAATAGGTAAATGGGAGGGATGGGCTTGTCAAATCAAGTCCTGAAGCCCTACAGCGCCATGCGGTGTGGTATAAGAAGCTGGCCGGGCACATCATACAGATGGCTTTGTACAATGCGTACGTGCTACGTCGATGTGCAGGCCAGAGGGGAACTTTCCTGGAATTTCAAGATCTAATCTTTAGGGACCAGGAAGGGGGGGCACCCAGTACTTCTGGAAGCGAGGCCACACGCATCGTACCAGGGCAACACTTTCCAGGAGAAGTTCCCCAAACCGGTGGAAAGGGAAAGAGTCAAAAGAGGTGCAAAGTCTGCTATAAGAGGGGGATAAGGAAGAACACAATATACCAATGTGACACGTGTCCCGAAAAACCAGAGCTCTGTATAAAAGATTGTTTTAAAATGTATCATACATCCCTTGATTTTTAATTTACCCTGATGCACTCCGCACAGCTTACCCCCCTCATCTTTCCCTTCTGAGCCCTGCCGTATGCCCAGGCAGCTGATAACAGCCACATGTAGGGTATTGCCGTACCCAGGAGAACCCACATTACAATTTAAGGGGTGTATATCTCCAGTGGCGCATGCTGGGCACAATATATTGGACACTGAAATGGCATATATATATATAAAATTGCAAATCTCACACTGCACCATCTGCTGCGCATTATCTTTTACACAGTACCTGTGGGGTCAAAATGCTCACTACACCTCTAGATGAATGTCTTAAGGGGTGTAGTTTTTAAAATGGGGTCACTTCTCGGGGGTTTCAACTGTACTGGTACCTCAGGGGCTTCTGCATACATGACTTAGCACCAGAAAAGCTCCAGTAGGCCAAATGGTGGTCCTTTTCTTCTGAGCCCTCCCATGGGCCCAAACGGCAGTTTATCACCACAAATGGGGTATTGCCGCACTAAGGACAAATTGGGCAACAAAATGGGGTATGTTGTTCCTTGTGAAAATAAGAAATTTTGATCAAAAATGACATCTTATTGGAAAAAATATAATTTTTTTCATTTCACAGCCCAATTCAAATAGGTGCTCTGAAAAAACTGTGCGGTCAAAATGATAACAAAAACCATAAATGAATTCCTTGAGGGGTGTAGTTTCCAAAATGGGGTCACTTCTGGTGGGTTTTGATACCTCTGGGCCTCTGCAAATGCGACATGGCACCCGAAAACCAATCCAGCAAAATCTGGACTCCAACAAACACATAGCGCTCCTTTCCGTCTGAGCCCTCCCATGGGCCCAAACGGCAGTTTATCACCACAAATGGGGTATTGCCGCACTAAGGACAAATTGGGCAACAAAATGGGGTATGTTGTTCCCTGTGAAAATAAGAAATTTTGATCAAAAATGACATCTTATTGGAAAAAATATCATTTTTTTCATTTCACAGCCCAATTCAAATAGGTGCTGTGAAAAAACTGTGCGGTCAAAATGATAACAAAAACCATAAATGAATTCCTTGAGGGGTGTAGTTTCCAAAATGGGGTCACTTCTGGTGGGTTTCCATTGCTTTGATACCTCTGGGGCTCTGCAAATGCGACATGGCACCCGAAAACCAATCCAGCAAAATCTGGACTCCAACAAACACATAGCGTTCCTTTCCTTCTGAGCCCTCCCATGGGCCCAAACGGCAGTTTATCACCACAAATGGGGTATTGCCGCACTAAGGACAAATTGGGCAACAAAATGGGGTATGTTGTTCCCTGTGAAAATAAGAAATTTTGATCAAAAATGACATCTTATTGGAAAAAATATCATTTTTTTCATTTCACAGCCCAATTCAAATAGGTGCTGTGAAACAACTGTGCGGTCAAAATGATAACAAAAACCATAAATGAATTCCTTGACGGGTGTAGTTTCCAAAATGGGGTCACTTCTGGTTGGTTTCCATTGCTTTGATACCTCTGGGCCTCTGCAAATGCGACATGGCACCCGAAAACCAATCCAGCAAAATCTGGACTCCAACAAACACATAGCGCTCCTTTCCGTCTGAGCCCTCCCATGGGCCCAAACGGCAGTTTATCACCACAAATGGGGTATTGCCGCACTAAGGACAAATTGGGCAACAAAATGGGGTATGTTGTTCCCTGTGAAAATAAGAAATTTTGATCAAAAATGACATCTTATTGGAAAAAATATCATTTTTTTCATTTCACAGCCCAATTCAAATAGGTGCTGTGAAAAAACTGTGCGGTCAAAATGATAACAAAAACCATAAATGAATTCCTTGAGGGGTGTAATTTCCAAAATGGGGTCACTTCTGGTGGGTTTCCATTGTTTTGATACCTCAACACCTCTTCAAACCTGGCATGCTGCCTAAAATATATTCTAATAAAAAAGAGGCCTCAAAATGCACTAGGTGCTTCTTTGCTTCTAGGGCTTGTGTTTTAGTCCACGAGCGCACTAGAGGCACATGTGGGACATTTCTAAAAACTGCAGAATCTGGACAATACATATTTAGTAGTATTTCTCTGGTAAAACCTTCTCTGTTACTAAAAAAAAATTGAATAAAATTGAAATTCAGCAGAAAAAATGAAATTTGCAAATTTCATTTCCACTTTGCTTTAATTCCTGTGAAATGCCTGAAGGGTTAAAAAACTTTCTATATGCTGTTTTGAATACTTTGAGGGGTCTAGTTTTTAAAATGGGGTGTTTTATGGGGGTTTCTAATACATAGGCCCCTCAAATCCACTTCAGAACTGAACTGGCACCTTCAAAAAAAGGCTTTTGAAATTTTCTTAAGAATTTGAGAAATTGCTGTTTATGTTCTAAGCCTTGTAACGTCCAAGAAAAATAAAATAATGTTCAAAAAACGATGCCAATCTAAAGTAGACATATGGGAAATGTGAACTAGTAACTATTTTGGGTGGTATAACCGTCTGTTTTTCAAGCAGATACATTTAAATTCTGAAAAATGCTATTTTTTGTAAATTTTGTCTAAAGTTTGCAATTTTTCACAAATAAAGACTGAATATATCGACCAAATTTTACCACAAACATGAAGCCCAAAGTGTCACGAGAAAACAATCTCAGAATCGCTTGGATAGGTTTAAGCATTCCGACGTTATTACCACATAAAGTGAAATATGTCAGATTTGAAAAATGGGCTCTGAGCCTTAAGGCCCAAACTAGGCTGCGTCCTTAAGGGGTTATTAGATTCCCCCTCTATAGGCAACATTCTTCTGTCTGACCATGCCCTAATGTCCATGTTTCTCAACATACACAGCCTTTTGCCTAGGCAATATAACTGGAGACTTAATGAAACTCTCCTCTACTCGTCGCGCAATAAGCAGCGAGTTGAGGCGGCGCTGAAGACCTACTTTGTTGAGAATGATACGCAGGATGTCTCCACTAGCACTATCTGAGAAGCCCATAAGCCAGTGATCAGAGGAGTACTCATAATCATGGGTTCGTTTATGAAGAGAGAGAGGAACCGGGAGATTTATGACCTTCTTTCCTGAATATCTGACCTTGAAAACCAGCATGAACGGTCCGCGGCTCAAGGGGTTCTCTCCTCGCTTATACTTTCCAAATAAAGACTCAAACAATGTTTGAATTTGCGCACGGCAAAGGCATATACCTCTGCTGCTCACAAACACTACATGCATGGTGATAAGGGGAGCAAACTCATGGCTTATCTAGCTAAAAAGAGAAGACAGCAGAACTATATCCCCAAAATCAGGTCTCCTACTGGAGCTGTACTTGAGGACACCAATGACATTGCGGCTGAGTTTTGCTCCTATCAAATACTGTATGACCTACGTCCTGGAGAGACACCCAAGGAGCGTGCGGACAGAACTGAGCTGATTGAATCTTTCCTTGACTCCCTCTCTCTTCGTACCTTAACTGCTACGCAAAAAACCCAACTAGAATCCCCTTTTACACTTAAAGAAATCCGTGATGCGCTCTCCAGTATGCCCTCTAGTAAGTCCCCAGGTCCTGACGGTTTTCCTGCCTCATACTATAAACAGTTTGGAGACGTCCTGCTGCCATTCTTCCTCAGAGTATGTAACTCTCTTAACGCTTCTCAACATTTCTCTCCTTCAGCGCTTGAAGCACATATTTCGGTATTACCCTTCGCTATGCGGTAGTTATCGCCCTATATCACTTTTGAATGTGGATGTTAAATTATATGCAAAAATCATAGCTAACAGGATGCAATCCTTACTCTCATTCCTAATTGACCCAGTGCAGACGGGTTTTGTTAAGGGGAGAGAAGGTAAACACAACACTACGCGAGATCTCCATCTGATCCAGTACACCAGGTCAAGAAATATCCCTTTGGTTCAGTTGTCTACTGATGCAGAGAAAACTTTCGACCGGGTGGACTGGACCTTTATGGTCAAGGCGCTTTCCCGTTTCGGCTTTCAACAACTCTTCGTTCACAAAATCCTGTCTCTGTACACTTCCCCACATGCTAAGGATTGAGTAAATGGCCACCTATCGAGGCCTTTCCAGATCATGAATGGAACAAGACAGGGTTGTCCACTCTCTCCCCTCCTTTTTGTCCTCACAATTGAGACTTTGATCCAGAGTCTGCGTCAGGAGCCACTTCTGTCGGGGGTCGCCATTGGTGACAGAGTGCATTGCACAGCGGCATTTGCCGATGACTTGCTTATTTTCATCACCAACCCCTCCACAGCCCTAGCCCGATTTCAAGAGATGTTTATCCATTTTGGTGACTTATCCAATTTCAAAATTATTTCTAGCAAATCCGAGGGACTATGTGTCTCCTGCACTCCGGCTCTATTAAAGTCTCTGAAACTCAGCTCCCCCTTCCTACTGCGTTCAGATAGTATAAAATACCTAGGAATTAATTTAACTCCCTCACTTGAACACTGGTATCAATACAATTACACACCTTTACTCTCCGAGATTAAAGCCACTATCCTGTCTTGGCATATCCCATATATTTCATGGATTGGTAGAACCAACTTACTTAAAATGATTATTCTCCCCAAACTCCTTTATCTATTCCAAACTCTCCCGATTCCCCTCCCTAGAGCCTTTTTTTTGCTACCATTAGACAACAGTTTTCTAAATACATTTGGAATAATATTAAACCCAGCATTTCACACTCTTATTCGTACAAAACGCTCAGGGGGAGAGGGCTTCTGGATATTGAATCCGAATACCACTCCGTACAATTAGCCAGGATAACTGAGTGGTTTGATAATGCCTCAATTAGACTTGGGGTTCTCGTGGAGGAGGCCACCATAGGCATGTCCCTTACCTCCCTTCTGTGGCTTAACAAACCCAACGCAGCCCTTTTTAAGTCACGCAACTCTCTTACCTCTGCTTCATATCAAACATGGATGAAAGGTGAGGGGATGAAATCTCTGCACAAAATTTCGTCTCCCCTGATGACGGTTCGTGACCTTGTGCAGTCGCAGACTGAGAGGTTTCGAGACTGTTCTTCCCTGCCTGGAAAGGCATCCTGCAGCACGTACGATTCCATATTGACTAACGGGGCTGTTCCTACCCTCACTGAATTGCGGGCTCAACCTGGTTTCTCGTCTGTCAATTTTCTCACTTACACTCACCTCAAAAGGTGTTACCTGGGAGCGTTTATTACACGATATTATAATAATCTCATTAAGATGAATTCATCCATACAGCCCTCTTTTCTTAAAGCTTGGGAGTTGGAACTTAAGACTACTTTTTCTGACGAGGACACCAGGGCAGTTTTTCTAAACTCCCTTGGTACCTTAAGATGTATTCAATTGCAAGAATCCTCATACAAACTGACCTCTAGGTGGTACAAGACTCCCTGGGTATTGCATAAAATGTGTAACGAAATTTCCCCAGATTGTTGGAGGTGTCATAAAAACCCGGGAACATATTTACATTTGTGGTGGGAGTGTGAGAAAATCTCCCCCTTTTGTCATTTCCCCTCGTGTAGTGTTCCTAAACCTGTGGCAAACATTCCCTGGGGGGGCCCCCAGGGAGCTATGGTTACATCTCTTCGCGGCGGCCAAATCTCTATTACTGTTGTATTGGAAGACCGAGGTTGTGCCACGAATAAGTCATTGGCTTAGGATGGAGCCCAGCTGGCGAGAATGGAGGAGCTCTCGCATCTTGAATATCACTCTCATGCCAAGTACCGAAAGATCTGGGCACCCTGGTTTGAATTCTGCAAAAATGACTCCTTTCAACACCTCTGGGGTGCAGACTCCCCCTGCATTGGATAAGGACGATTGTTATTCTAGTTTGGGACTACTTTCTAAACTTTCCCGCTAGGTCTGATGTCCTTGGAGACCTCTCTCCTTGCACGTTTCTTTTCCCTCCTTTTCTATCCCCTCCTTCTTTACCCCCTTCCCCTTGACGTTGGTGCAAGTGGTGTGAACATACGCCAGGAAGCTCATACTTCCTTATTGTTCGGTTTGTATAATATGTTCTGTTTAATATTGAGATAACGCATTGTACATACGTGTCTTCTTATTGTGAATTCTAACAATTACTCGTATATTGTATGTACTGTGGCGCTTATGCATATTGTAATTCGCATTTTGCCTTTCTGTAAAACCTCAATAAAATGTTATTTTCCCCCCCAAAAAAACCAAAAAAACTATACATATGTGGTATTACCGTAATCGTACCAACCCACAGAATAAAGGTAATTATTATTTATGCCGCATGGTAAACAGCATAGAACAATGGCGGAATTGCTGTGGTTTCTTCTATTCCCCTCCAATAAAAGTTAATCAAAAAATGATATGTATCAGAAATTATGCCATTAAAAAATACAACTAATGCCGCAAAAAAAAAGTCCTCGGCTATGTCGATGCAAAAATAAAAAAGTTATAGCTCTTTAAATGCGTCGATGGAAAAACGAAAAAAATTGCTTGGAAATTAAGGCCTAAAATAGGCTGGTCACTAACGAGTTAAAGCCCAAAATAACTATTTCCTGAAAGGATAAAGGACTTGAGATGAGAAAACCTATTAGACAAATATCAAATTCGGTCCAAATTTTCCAAAAGCTTAAAATTCGTCGAAATGTGAAAGTTTTGGTGTTCGCAGTGCAAGAATTGTCAAAATGGTGGCCACCGGTGAGCGCTCTCCGCCAATTTGCCAATTATATAAAAAAAACAGGGGAAAAGAGGATTAAAAAAAACGAAACATACTCACCACCTTCCCTGGTCTCCTGACGTGTCCCTGCCGGAAAGTGAGATGACGTAGCTGTGATCGCTGCAGCCAATCCCAGGCCACAGTGATCACATGGGACAGCTACGTCATCTCACCTGCCGGTAGCGACGTGTCGCTACTGTAGTACAGCGTATGTGTTGAGTGTGTTTGTTTTTATTTTTGTGAAATCGCATGTACCCTGATTGCCTTGTTTGACCCTCTGATGTCTTCAAGGACTGTAACCAACTTAGATTCATTCCTAGAAGACGTTAAATAGTCTGATAGGCCTATCGGGGGACTTGCGATTCGCAAAACGAATTTGGACCGAAACGAACGGCCGATTTAAAAGAAAATTTGCTCATCACTATTAAGGACTCTGCACTGCAAGGCAGCAATGCTAACCAATCTGCACTGTGACATTGTAAATACTTATTATTAACACTATAGCAGGAGATGTCACTTTTGGTCATATTTGTGACATCATCAGATAAAATACAGGAGGCCATTGTTACCTCACTGCATGATGTCATAATGACTGTGACTCTATAAGAACTGGGGTTTAGGGGGGGGCGACTGCTCAGTCCAGGATATGAAGATAAGCAGACACAAGATACTTCACCATGAGGATCTCACAGAGAATAGCGGAAGCTTCTGATGTTTGTGAAGTCACCAGTCGGGATCCGGAACACTGGAAGATGAGAACTTCATGCACGAGCCGCATGGCAGGGGAAGAACAACAGGAAAACCGGCGGCTTTGGCTTATATACACGGTGATAGGAGGTTCAGTCATTTACTTTCAGGATTTGGGACCAAGAAGAAAAACAGTAATGTGGAGGAAAATCTGCCGCCATGATGCCAGCAATCTGCAAACATTGAAGGTATGTACATAATATATATGTTCATTTAATCTGAAAATGTGGGATATTTGAGAATTTGGGGGTTTGTTATACATTATGGCCCATATTTACTGAGCAGTTTATGTCAGTTTATTTTGTAAGCTTAACCAAATAAAGTTGCAAACGGTGACATGCAACAAATTTGGTGTAAAATGTATCTTTTCTCGTCACTTGACAAATTTAAAAAGTGGCAAAAAAGTGGGCGTGGTCTCCAAGGAGACGTAGATTAAGTCCCATTTATTAAAGTAAACTATGTTAAAATGGCACAAATTTTGCCCTTATTATTTTATTGCAGGGTGGAGATCTGGACGAGCGGCTGAAGATGAAGATGAAAACTGTGAGATTGATCAAAATCTTATGTAACGTGACAATTCTATTTATAATTCTATATTTGGTGCCTTCCGATGTCATAATACACTGATTATACAGGTCAAGGTAAATACATGGAATGTATTATGACTTTAGCAAGACCGATGTTTGATGTCCTCCTATAACTCCTCCGTGTCACACATGCTAAGATTCCTTACACGTTATCCCATAGCCTCTCATGGTTGTGTCCTCCTAGACCCTGGACCTTGTTTGGTCTGCATAGAGGCTGAACAGTTCTCAGTGGTCCATGACTATTTTTTGGTGGGATAACAGGGAACGATGGTTTCCCATAGTTCAAGCAGAAGACACCTGCTATATGCTATGTTCACCAGTGAGGCAAATCCAAGCTGGGAAGGAGGTAATTGCATGTTACTTGTGGCCATTAGGAGGAGAAAAACTCAAAGACGGAGGACATCAATTGTGAGTCTAAGAAGTTGATTGTGTAAAAAGTGGCTTTCAGACCAAAGGCCTAATCCCTGCCCTCCTGGAGTCGGCCATTTGCTTTACACCACATCAGGGACCTGGTATAATGGAACTGGCCTTCTCCTGTGACCTAGGAGGGCAGTGTTTTCTTTCTCTTTCACCAGCAGAGATGACCATAGCCGAGCTTCATGTCCGTAGTCCGATCAGTGGAGGAGCGACCTGCATGATACCGGGACGTCGTGGAGAACATCTGGGATTGGACACCTTCTTATAACTTACTATTCCATATAATGTCATAGCTATCAGTAAGATTTTAGTTAGTTGCATTACAAGCTCTGATCCTGGGTTCTCGGACTGATCGCCTTTTCTCGGGGTCAACAAGGAATTTTCCCCTGTGGCACAAATTGGCTAAACGTGCGCAGGGTTTTTGCCTTCTTCTGGATCAATAGCTTTAGTTAGGAATTTTATTTAAATAAATTGTGTTTAAAAATGAAAGCTCTGTCTCCTCGTCATTTCTCAATATTATATAGCAGTCAGGTATTAGTTTATATTATGGGAGGTTATTATGGTTATTTTGCTGCTGATAATCCAATATGGTTGATTCCATGAAGCATTGGATAATATACACATACAGAAGAGAAATACATCATATGAGCCATATAAATGCTACTACTATAAAGGAACACTAAGGATCGATGCACACGATGCGTATTACGTGCCTTTTTGGAGAGCGGATATGCGTGCAGCACCTCTGCAGAGTAATACAGTACCAGCATATTCAATGAGATTCCAAGAAATCTCATGTACACGGTACGGTATTTTTCGGGACTGAAATTGACCTGTGGTGTATTGTTTAGAATCCGCAGCATGTCATTTTATCTTGCGTTTCCGCTTTCAAATTCTATTTGTCTAGTGCAGAGGAAAATCCCACCAAAATTTCTCAGCATGAAAAGGCACCGAAAAACGAATCAAATGGGAGAAAACGCACCGAAAAACGCATCACCTTCAGGTGTGTTTTTTTCCAGAGGTTTTGCTGTGTGTTTCCCACAGTAAAATACACAACGTGTGCATGTAGCCTAAAGATAAAAAATACATAAAAATCAAAACAATCCACTTGCTCCTGTTTTGCCTGAGAAATTCTTCTGTGTGGGTCCTAGAGTAGCCATTTTCCCCCATCCCTTACTAAGCCACACCCCTCAGCCATCGGCCAGCGAAAATGGAAGAGATTGGAAGGAACATGAAGAGGTTGTCGATGTTGCTGAGAAACCCAGCGATCAGATGTAATCTATGAAAGGCTTTATTTCGCTGCAGTGCCACCACAGGGTTAAAGGGTAACTAAACGTTTGAAAAACTTCTGTCTTAGTGACATGTCAGAAGTTTAAATTGGTGGGGGTCCGAGCACTGAGATCTGCACCAATTGCTCAAATGAAGCAGCAGAAGCCCTCGTGTGAGTGCTCAGCTGCTTTGTGTCTGTTCGGATTTCTCCGGAAAGCCGATGTATCGAAGTACGGGCTCATAGACATTTTTCTCGAGTCTGTACTCCGATACATTCATTTCCGGAAAAAGCCGAACAGATACGAATCGGCTAAGCGCTCACATGAGCACTTCTGCTGCTTCGTTTAAGCGATTGGTGGGGGTCTCAGTGCTTGGACCCTTTCACAGCCATACAAAATCTGAGCAGCATTTTGATATTTGTCACTATTGAATTTGCTGGTCATTAAAGGGCCATACCCTAGTAGATAACTGCTACAATGGCAATTATGTTCCTTATAGAAAATCACTCCCACTTTTGTAGATGTCATTAGTGCATTGTTGCATTTGTATATTCTCATAAACCTACCGTTAAATCAGGTGCGACCGAATAAAAATATAAAGCAAGTCCTAAACCTGTAACACCTAATAAAACACTTTTTAATAAAAGGGAACTGACTGTTTAAGCAACATGACCAATACTTCTTAATTACTTTAAAGAAAAGCCCACATTGGCGCAACAGCGGGAATCATCTCCCGATAAATAGGAGAGGCAGGAAAGAGAGAGGTGTACACTCCCCTGGAGGTATATGCTGGGGACACGACAACCTGGTAGTCAAAAAGATGTCTATATAGTCCAAGTGCTGGTTCGGGGGACTACTAGCCACTAGTGTCCCAGGCAGAGAATAATCAGTATCGAATGCTGAGATGCACTAGGATATTCTGGCTGCAAGACGGTGAAAAATTACCCTTTACGAAGGCGCTGTTTCCTTAGCGATATTAAGGATGATCCTCTGGAGTCATGCAAATGTTAACCTTTTATTAATATCGTAACATGCAACATGCTTCAGAGCCGAACCGGCTCCTTCATCGACATTTGACCTATACTTATGTCATAGACGGGAAGCGGGATTATGGAGCAGGCTCACGGCTCCATCATCTAAGCTGTTAGAAAGAGAGAGGCAGCCCCCTCTGACAGCCCATCGGGTGCAGATAGTCATCATGGCAGCCTGGGGGCCAAATGAAGGACTCCAGGTCTGCCATCTTTGTACTTCTATTAAGCTCTGCCTGCGACAGTGTTTAATAGAATCCTATGAAAATCATATTTTACTGCAATATGTTATTATCAGTGGCGTAACTACCACCGTAGCGACTGCTACGGGGCCCGCGGCAAGAGGGGGCCCATGTCGCCCGCCGGCACGGGCCCCCACGATGGCCACAGACTCCGCTAGCAGCCGCTATGGCTGCTACAGCGGGACGCCACTGAACACTACGGCAGAGCAGGGAGGTATCTCCCCGCTCTGCCATTAAACAACAGACATGTATCCCCTCTCCACAGGATAGGGGATACATGTGTGATCGCTGGCATTGATAGGGAGAACGGGGGGACTGAAAGTCCCCTCAAGTTCTCCATCACAAACCTCGGACTTCCGGGGTCTGTGTCTGCAGCTCCGTAGAAATGAATGGAGCGCCGGTCGCAATTGTGCGCATGCATGAACAGCGCTCCTTACATTTTAATTGAGCTGCCGACACAGACGCCGGAAGTTCGAGGTTAGTCATGGAGAACTTCAGGGGACTTTCAGTCCCCCGTTCTCCCTATCGCTGCCACCGATCACACAAGTATCCCCTATCCTGTGGATAGGGGATGCATGTTATTTGTAGGACACACTATAGGTCGCATTTTTTTTTGGGGGGGGGCTGTATGGCGTTCCCTACAGGGGGGGGCGCTGTATGGCGTTCCCTGCAGGGGGGGGGCGCTGTATGGCATTCCCTGCAGGGGGGGGCGCTGTATGGCGTTCCCTGCAGGGGGGGGGCGCTGTATGGCGTTCCCTGCAGGGGGGGGCGCTGTATGGCGTTCCCTGCAGGGGGGGACGCTGTATGGCGTTCCCTGCAGGGGGGGACGCTGTATGGCGTTCCCTGCAGGGGGGGACGCTGTATGGCGTTCCCTGCAGGGGGGGCGCTGTATGGCGTTCCCTGCAGGGGGGGCGCTGTATGGCGTTCCCTGCAGGGGGGTCGCTGTATGGCGTTCCCTACAGGGGGGCGCTGTATAGCGTTCCCTACAGGGGGGCACTGTATGGCGTTACCTACAGGGGGGGCTGTTTGGCGTTCCCTACAGGGGGGCTGTATGGCGTTCTCTACAGGGGGGCTCTATGGCGTTCTCTACAGTGGGGGCTGTATGGCGTACATATGGATAACGCCATACAGTCCCCCTGTAGATAAAGCCAAACAGTCCCCCCTGTAGATAACGCCACACAGTCCCCCCTGTGGATAACGCCATACAGTCCCCCTGTAGATAAAGCCACACAGTCCCCCCTGTAGATAACGCCACACAGTCCCCCTGTAGATCACGCCACACAGTCCCCCCTGTATATAACGCCACACAGTCTCCCCTGTAGATAACGCCACACAGTCCCCCCTGTAGATAACGCCACACAGTCCCCCCTGTAGATAACGCCACACAGTCCCCCCTGTAGATAACGCCACACAGTCCCCCTGTAGATAACGCCACACAGTCCCCCTGTAGATAACGCCACACAGTCCCCCTGTAGATAACGCCACACAGTTTCCCCTGTAGATAACACCATACAGTCCCCCTCTGTACATAACGCCATACAGTCCCCCCTGTAGATAACACCACACAGTCTACAGGGGGGGCTGTATGGCGTTATCTACAGGGGGGGCTGTATGGCGTTATCTACAAGGGGGCGCTTTATGGCGTTATCTACAGGGGGGGCTGTAAAAAAGGCACTATCTAAAAGGGGGGGGGTTGTGTGACACCCAGGGGAGGGGGGCCCCAGTCAAAAGTTTGCTATGGGGCCCAGTCTTTCCTAGTTACGCCCCTGGTTATTATTGCACTATATAATGCAAACGATCCAATGATCACTGGTTCAAGTCCCCTACGGGGACTAATAAAAAAAAGTAAAAAAACAGTTAACGTTTTTTTATGTATAAAAAATTATTAAAAGTTAAAAAAAGCCATGTAAAAAAGAAATTATAAAAACACAGCTGGTATTACCACCATCTGTAAAAGTCAGAACTGTTAGGGCATGCCCAGGCGTGGCGTATCTCTTCCGCCTCTGTCCGCATCAATGCCGCACAGAATCTGCGTTGCAGATTCTGTTGCGGCTTTGCTTAAAATGGGCATTAAGTTGATGCGGACTAGCCGTTGCGTATTGAGGGGAAGAGGGCTTCCCTTCTCTCTATCAGTGCAGGATAGAGAGAAGTTACAGTCCTTTCCCTAGTAAAAGTAAAAAGAAATTCATACTTACCCGGCCGGTGTCATGGTGACGCGTCCCTCTTTCGCCATCCAGCCCGACCTCCCTGGATGACGCGGCAGTCCATGTGACCGCTGCAGCCTGTGATTGGCTGCAGCCGTCACTTGGACTGAAACGTCATCCGGGGAGGCCGGACTGGAGGAAGAAGCAGGGAGTTCTTGGTAAGTATGAACTTCTATTTTTTTTAAAGGTTGATGTATATTGTGATCGGAAGTCACTGTCCAGGGTGCTGAAACAGTTACTGCCGATCGTTTAACTCTTTCAGCACCCTGGACAGTGACTATTTACTGACGTCGCCTAGCAACGCTCCCGTAAATACGGGTGCACACACGTAGTCACCCGTAATTACGGGAGCCCCATTGACTTCCTCAGTCTGGCTGTAGACCTAGAAATACATAGGTCCAGATAGAATGAAGAAATGTCATGTTAGTAAAACCAATACGCTCCGCAGCACACATAACATCTGCGGACTTCATTGCGGAATTCTTACTCTCCATTGTTTCATTGATGGAAAAATAAAAAAGTTATGGCTCTCATAACATAGCAACACAAAAAAATTTTTTCTTAACAATACGTTTTTTCTTTATCCAAGTAGAAAAACATTAAAAACAACATAGGTTTGCTATTGCTGTAATTGTACCACAAAATAAAGTTAACATGTCGTTTTTATTGCATAGTGAACACCGTAAAAACTAAACCCAAAAAACAGCGGAGGAATCACTGTTTTTTTTCCATTCCATTTCTACTACATTATATGGTGAAAATTAAGGAAGGAGGGAAAGGAAAAAGCACAAATGAAAATCCGATAAATGGCTGTGGCGGGAAGGGGTTTATTTGCAATAGTAGAAAAAAATACATATTTGGTATCGCCGTAATCTTACTGGCCCATAGAATAAAGGTAACATATTATTTATGCAGCAGGGTGAATGGCGCAGGTTTAAAATGTTGTAATATGCAACAGAGATTAAAAAATAAATAAAAAATACACAAATTAATTATCGCTATACTTATAACAAGCCGCAAAATATAGTTATTTTTGTCGCACAAAGAATATCGTAAAGAATAAATCAAAAAAATAAAATAAAAAAATACAATTTGTTTTGCAAAAAACAAGCCCTTATATGGCTACGTCAACAGAAAAACTAAAAAGTTATGGCCCACGGAACGTAGTGATAAAAAAATAAAATAATTACTGCATCCCTCTTAGTGACCGCCAATACGCCTTTTCATGGCGGCTACTAAGGGGTCTTAGACTAGGCCGCCGCCGCTTTTTCACGGCAGCCTAGTCTAAGTCCTGATGACTGCCGGGATCTTGCTCCAATGGTAGCCATCGAAGTTTACTTAGATCGGGCCCGTTTAACCCCTTAAATGCTGCGGTTAATAGCGACCACGGCATTCAAGTCATTTACAGAGAGAGGGAGCTCCCTCTGTCACCCGCAAATGCAATACTGACTATACCAAAGCATTATATCTGCGATCAAAAGATCTAGTGGGACTAAAAAAAATAAGTAATAAATGTTAAATAACAATTATTAATAAAGATTACAGTAAATAAAACAACAAACCATTTTTTCCATTTAAAAGGGGTTTTATTTATTAAAGATGTAAAAAAGAAATAAAAGTACACATATATTGGATCGCCACGACCGTAATGACCCAAACAATAAAGTTAACATGAAATTTAAACTGCAAGGGGAACACCGGAAAAAAAACCCGGAAAAAATGATGGCGGAATTGCTATTTTTTTCCATTGCCCCCCAAAAAGGTGATAAGAAAAGATAAGTCCCATTTACCCAGAAGCGTAGCTAGTTTCTCTAGCACCCGGGGCAAAGATTCAGTTTGCCCCCCCCACCGAACCACTTTCCCGACATATCCTTCTCCCTCGCAATGTTTGTTTCCCCTAACAATCAATGAGGTGTCACATTTTTTTTATGTAACTCGAGCATAAAGCCATTTGTACATTTTACAAGCAATACTGTTCTATATACAACACCAGAACCAAAGCTCATTACATATATACAACACCAGAACAAAGCTCATTACATATATACAGCACCAGAACAAGCTAATTTCATAGATACAACACCAGAACAAGCTCATTACATATATACAACACCAGAACCAAGCTCATTACATATATACAGCACCAAAACAAAGCTCAGTGCATATATACAGCACCAGAACAAAGCTCATTACATATATACAGCACCAGAACAAAGCTCAGTGCATTTATACAGCATCAGAATCATGATCAGTACATATATAAAGTGTCAGAACCAAGCTCAGTACATAAATACAGTGCCAGAACCAAGCTCAGTACATATATACAGCATCAGAACCAAGCTCAGTAAATATATACAGTGCCAGAACCAAGCTCAGTACATATATACAGTGCCAGAACAAAGCTTAGTACATAAATACAACACCAGCACAAATACAGCTCAATTAATTGCAACCCCTGCAGTATAGGTTTGCACTAAATTGTATACAGCTCCCAGCTTGGCCCAAACAATGTTAACGATATGCTGGGAGTGGCTGTTTCACACAAAAAAACATACCACCCATCATCTTGCAGCAGATCATACAGTGACTACAGTAGATTAGAGGCAGAATAAACATTTACATTAAGTAACTCACCAGTGACGATCTCAGATTCTAGTTGTTCTTTTTCACTTTTATTCCCCATCTGGTCCAGACCTCTATGATGACTTCTCCCGGCCGCAGCCCATTTCTGCAGTTTGCAACTCGATGTCTCCAGCTTCTTACTGTTCAAACATTTCTGCACCTAAAAACAAAGATAAAGTTATCATGGTGCCAGACACTGCACACCTAAATATAATAGCACCATACACTGCACCTGATTATAATAGCACCATACACTGCACCTCTAATTATAATAGCACCATACATTGTGTCCCACACACACACACACACGCACACACACACACACACACACACACACACACACACACACACACCGTGCCCCCTGTAGATAGTGCCCTCCATAGAGCCCCCTGTAGATAGTGCCCTACATAGAACTTCCTGTAGATAGTGATCCCGTAGAGCCCCTGTAGATAGTGCCCCACATACAGCCCCCTGTAGATAGTGTCCCACATATAGCCACCCCTGTAGATAGTGCCCACATATAGCCCCCCTGTAGTGTCCCATATATAGCCACCACTGTAGATATTGCCCCACATATAGCCCCCTCTGAAAATAGTGCCCCACATGTAGCCCTCCTTGTAGATAGTGCCCCATATATAGCTTCCCTGTAGATAGTGCTCCACATCTAGCCTACCCCTGCATATAGTGTTCAACATATAGCCCATCCCTGTAGATAGTGCCCTACATATATCTCCCCTTATAAATAGTGCTCCACATACAGCCCACCCCTGTATATAGTGCCAAACATATAGCTCCCCTATAGTGCTCCACATATAGCCCACCCCCGTATATAGTGCCTCACTAACAGCTCCCCATATAGTGCTCCACATATAGCCCACCCCTGCATATGGCCAACCCCTGTATATAGTGCCTCACATATAGCTCCCCATATAGTGCTCCGCATATAGCCCACCCCTGTATATAGCCCCCTCTGTAGATAGAGCTGACCTCTGTATATAGCCCCCCTGTAGATAGAGCTGACCTCTGTAGATAAAGCCCCCCCCCTGTAGATAATATCACTCACATTTTTATTAGAATTAAAAAAAAAACTTGACACACTCCCGCTCCCACGCCGTCCAGTGGCAATGTAGACCTGCTATCTTCTGAGCAGGTCTGCTGGAGTTACATCCTCGCGCTGCTTGCGTCGTTGAAAGGCGCTGATTGACATGGTAAGTCATTCTGCTCTGCCAATCAGTGGCTTTCATAGACGCAAGCATCGCGCCGCTTGCGTCTATGAAAGGCCGTGATTGGCAGGGCACTATGAATTGCCCTGTCAATCAGCGCCTTTCAACAATGCAAGCGGCGCAAAGAAGTAACCACATCGCTTGAGTCGTTGAAAGGCGCTGAATAGCCGGGCACAGAACGTACCCATCCATTCATCTCCTACAGTGCAGGAGGGGATGCTGGTGACATTGGCGCCGCCACCCCTCTTAGAGAGGTAGTAGGGCGCTGTCATGGATAGTGAAGTCCTGGCAACCCCCCCACTTTCCCCCTTAGTTGCGTCCGGGGCACATGCCCCACCTGCCCCCCCTAGCTACGCCCCTGCATGTACCCCCAAAAAGTACCACAAAAAACATGCCCACATATTACTAAATTGACGGAAAATTAAAAAGTGACGATGCAAAAACAAATAATTTCAGTTCAAATGTGTTTTTATTGTGCAAAAGTCGTAAAACATAAAAAACCTATACATATGTGGTATCACCGTAATCGTACTGACCCATAGAATAAAGGTAACATGTTATTTACGCCGCACGGTAAACAGCATAGAACTATGGCGGAATTGCTGGGTTTTTTTTCTATTCCCCTCCAATAAAAGTTAATCAAAAAATTATATGTACCCGAAATGGTGCCATTAAAAATTACAAATGACTTGTTTGCTCCATCGTTAAATAATTAATTAATTATTTATTAAAAAATACAACTAATTCCACAAAAAAAAAGTCTTCGGCTATGTCGATGCAAAAATAAAAATGTTATAGCTCTTCAAATGCGACGATGGAAAAACGAAAAAAATAGCTTGGAAATTAAGGCCTAAATAGGCTTGTCACTAAGGAGTTAAAGGCCAAAATAACTGTTTAATGAAAGAATAAAGGACTTGAGATGAGCAAACCTATTAGACACATATCACATTAGGTCCAGATTTCCCAAAAGCTTAAAATTCGTCAAAATGTGAAAGTTTTGGTGTTCGCAGCGCAAGAATTGTCAAAATGGTGGCCACCGGTGAGCGCTCTCCGCCAATTTGCCAATTATATAAAAAAAAGAGGGGAGAAGAGGATTATTTAAAAAAAACAAAAAACTAAACATACTCACCACCTTCCCTGGTCTCCTGACGTGTCCCTGCCGGAAAGTGAGATGACGTAGCTGTGATCGCTGCAGCCAATCCCAGGCCGCAGTGATCACATGGGACAGCTACGTCATCTCACCTGCCGGTAGCGACGTGTCGCTACTGTAGTACAGCGTATGTGTTGATTGTGATTGTTCTTATTTTTGTGAAATCGCATGTACCCTGATTGCCTTGTTTGACCCTCTGATGTTTTCAAGGACTGTAACCAACTTAGATTCAGTCCTAGAAGACGTTAAATAGTCTGATAGGCCTATCGGGGGACCTGCGATTCGCAAAACGAATTTGGACCGAAACGAACGGCCGATTTAAAAGAAAATTCGCTCATCACTATTAAGGACTCTGCACTGCAAGGCAGCAATGCTAACCAATCTGCACTGTGATATTGTAAATACTTATTACTAACACTATAACAGGAGATGTCACTTCTTGTCATATTTGTGACATCATCAGATAAAGTACAGGAAGCCATTGTTACCTCACTGCATGATGCCATAATGACTGTGACTCTATAAGAACTGGGGTTTAGGGGGGGCGACTGCTCAGTCCAGGATATGAAGATAAGCAGACACAAGATACTTCACCATGAGGATCTCACAGAGAATAGCGGAAGCTTCTGATGTTTGTGAAGTCACCAGTCGGAATCCGGAACACTGGAAAAGGAGAACTTCATGCACGAGCCGCATGGCAGGGGAAGAACAACAGGAAAACCGGCGGCTTTGGCTTATATACACGGTGATAGGAGGTTCAGTCATTTACTTTCAGGTTTTGAGACCAAGAAGAAAAACAGTAATGTGGAGGAAAATCTGCCGCCATGATGCCAGCAATCTCTAAACATTGAAGGTATGTACATGATATATATGTTCATTTAATCTGAAAATGTGGGATATTTGAGAATTTGGGGTTTGTTATACATTACTGATTCTTTTGGATCTCTCTGCAGCCTTTGACACTGTAGACCACAAACTCCTACTTAACATGCTCCACTCTATTGGCCTCAAGGACGCGGCTCTCTCTTGGTTTTCCTCCTATCTCTCTGACCGCTCATTCAGTGTGTCATTTGCTGGTTCCACTTCTTCTCCTCTTCCCCTTGATATCGGGGTTCCTCAGGGATCAGTCCTAGGTCCACTCCTCTTTTCTCTCTACACAGCTCCTATTGGACAAACCATCAGCAGATTTGGCTTCCAGTACCATCTCTACGCTGATGACACCCAATTATATACCTCTTCCCGTGACATCACCCCTGCTCTAATACAGAACACCAGTGATTGTCTGTCCGCTGTCTCTAACATCATGTCCTCTCTCTATCTGAAACTGAATCTTTCTAAAACTGAGCTCCTTGTGTTCCAACCATCTACTAACCTCCCTAAACCTGATGTCTCTATCTCTGTGTGTGGCACTATCATAACTCCTAAGCAGCACGCCCGCTGTCTCGGGGTTATTTTTGACTCAGATCTTTCATTTACTCCTCACATACAATCACTTTCACGCTCCTGTCATTTTCACCTAAAAAACATCTCCAGAATCCGCTCTTTTCTTACGGAGGAAACTGCCAAAACTCTCATTGTTGCTCTGATTCACTCTCGTCTTGACTACTGTAACTCATTACTAGTCGGTCTTCCCCTCACTAAACTCTCCCCTCTCCAATCTATCCTCAATGCAGCAGCCAGGCTCATCTTTATGACCAACCGCTACACCAACGCCTCTAATCTGTGCCAGTCACTGCACTGGTTGCCCATCCCCTTCCGAATAAAATTCAAACTTATTACTCTCACCCAGTGGCGGATTATCATTAGGGCGTTTCGGGCGGTCGCCCGGGGCCCAAGGCTCCTAGGGGGCCCAAGGCTCCCAGGGGGCCCATGACCGCCCGAACCCCCTCATACCCAGTGGCGTCGCTAGCACCGGAGGGAGCCCCGGTGCCAGGACCGCACCTGTCAGGCGAGGGGAGCTTCGCTTCTACTTAGCAGCCGTGGTCTCTGCTGCTTTAGAAGCTCCCCCTCCAGCCCCCTTCCCTGCTCTAAACATCTCTCCTCTGCTGCTAGCTGTCGGGACATGGGGGAGGGGAGACTGTCGGCGGGCTCTGTGTCGTGCTGTGAGCAGGAGAAGAGCTGCAGTGAAGACATAAAAGGTAAGTGCATGTGTGTTTAATGTCCATATTCATGTATGTTTAATGTCCATATTCATGTATGTTTAATGTCCATATTCATGTATGTTTAATGTCCATATTCATGTGTTTACAAGGTGTACTTTGTGTATAATGTGCATACTCGTGTGTACTTTGTGTACTATGCATACTTTGTGTATAATGTGCGTACTTTGTGTATAATGTGCCTACTTTGTGCATAATGTGTGTACTTTGTGTACTGTGCGTACTTTGTACTGTGCGTACTTTGTGCATAATGTGTGTACTGTGCGTACTTTGTGCGTACTTTGTGCATAATGTGGTACTTTGTGTACTGTGCGTACTTTGTGCATAATGTGCCTACTTTGTGTACTTTGTGCATAATGTACGTACTTTGTGCATAATGTGCCTACTTTGTGTACTTTGTGCATAATGTGCCTACTTTGTGCATAATGTGCCTACTTTGTGTACTTTGTGCATAATGTGCGTACTTTGTGCATAATGTGCCTACTTTGTGTACTTTGTGCATAATGTGCGTACTTTGTGCATAATGTGGTACTTTGTGTACTGTGCGTACTTTGTGCATAATGTGGTACTTTGTGTACTGTGCGTACTTTGTGCATAATGTGCCTACTTTGTGTACTTTGTGCATAATGTGCCTACTTTGTGTACTTTGTGCATAATGTGCCTACTTTGTGCATAATGTGCCTACTTTGTGTACTTTGTGCATAATGTGCCTACTTTGTGTACTTTGTGCATAATGTGCGTACTTTGTGCATAATGTGCGTACTTTGTGCATAATGTGCGTACTTTGTGCATAATGTGTGTACTTTGTGCATAATGTGTGTACTTTGTGCATAATGTGGTACTTTGTGTACTGTGCGTACTTTGTGCATAATGTGCCTACTTTGTGTACTGTGTGTACTTTGTGCATAATGTGCGTACTTTGTGCATAATGTGCCTACTTTGTGTACTAGTGTTTAGGTAGTGTTAGCAATAGTTACGGCGCGGCAGGGTGGTGGTGGAGAAGGGGGGCCCAAGTTTGGGTAACAGCCCAGGGCCCATGGTCTTCTTAATCCGCCACTGCTCTCACCCACAAAGCTCTCCACAGTGCTGCACCTCCTTACATCTCCTCCCTCATCTCTGTCTACCACCCTACTCGGGCTCTACGTTCTGCCAACGACCTTAGATTAAAATCCTCCATAATCCGAACCTCCCACTACCGTCTCCAGGATTTCTCTCGTGCTGCACCCGTCCTCTGGAATGTGCTACCCCAGACAATCAGATTAATTCCCAATATCCACAGTTTTAAACGTGCCCTGAAAACACATCTATTTAGACAGGCCTATAAAATTCCCTAATCTGACTCCTTTCCATGGCCCTCCATTTAGATTAGTCATCAGAATAAGATTCCCTCACACTCCTTCTCTTCATGTCCGTCATATACGGATACTGGCTGGTGACCGGCTCATGCAGCTTTATGTTACCACCGCATGTGTATAAAAATGGCCGGACCATTGTACAGAACAAACACTATTACACTTTGTGTCTCCCTTATGTCCTCATAGATTGTAAGCTCTTGCGAGCAGGGTCCTCACTCCCCAGGTTTGTATTGTAAATGAACTTTGTCCCTATGTAATGTCTGATATTGTTTTCATGTTCCCTCTACATTGTAAAGTGCTGCGTAATATGTTGGCGCTATATAAATAAAGATTATTATTATTATTATTATTATTATTATGGCCCATATTTACTGAGCAGTTTATGTCAGTTTATTTTGTAAGCTTAACCAAATAAAGTTGCAAACAGTGATATGCAACAAATTTGGTGTAAAATGTATCTTTTCTCGTCACTTGACAAATTTAAAAAGTGACTAAAAGTGGGCGTGGTCTCCAAGGAGACGAAGATGAGAACTGTGAGATTGATCAAAATTGTATGTAACGTGACAATTCTATTTATAATTCTATATTTGGTGCTTTCCGATGTCATAATACACTGATTATACAGGTCAAGGTAAATACATGGAATGTATTATGACTTTAGCAAGACCCATGTTTGATGTCCTCCTATAACTCCTCCGTGTCACACATGCTAAGATTCCTTACACGTTATCCCATAGCCTCTCATGGTTGTGTCCTCCTAGACCCTGGACCTTGTTTGGTCTGCATAGAGGCTGAACAGTTCTCAGTGGTCCATGACTATTTTTTGGTGGGATAACAGGGAACGATGGTTTCCCATAGATCAAGCAGAAGACACCTGCTATATGCTATGTTCACCAGTGAGGCAAATACAAGCTGGGAAGGAGGTAATTGCATGTTACTTGTGGCCATTAGGAGGAGAAAAACTCAAAGGGGGAGGAAATAAATTGTGAGTCTAAGAAGTTGATTGTGTAAAAAGTGGCTTTCAGACCAAAGGCCTAATCCCTGCCCTCCTGGAGTCGGCCATTTGCTTTACACCACATCAGGGACCTGGTATAATGGAACTGGCCTTCTCCTGTGACATAGGAGGGCAGTGTTTTCTTTCTCTTTCACTAGCAGAGGTGACCATAGCCGAGCTGTGATGTCCGTAGTCCGATCAGTGGAGGAGCGACCTGCATGATACCGGGACGTCGTGGAGAACATCTGGGATTGGACACCTTCTTATAACTTACTATTCCATATAATGTCGTAGCTATCAGTAAGATGTTATTTAGTTGCATTACAAGCTCTGATCCTGGGTTCTCGGACTGATCGCCTTTTCTCGGGGTCAACAAGGAATTTTCCCCTGTGGCACAAATTGGCTAAACGTGCGCAGGGTTTTTGCCTTCTTCTGGATCAATAGCTTTAGTTAGGAATTTTATTTAAATAAATTGTGTTTAAAAATGAAAGCTCTGTCTCCTCGTCATTTCTCAATATTATATAGCAGTCAGGTATTAGTATATAATATGGGAGGTTATTATGGTTATTTTGCTGCTGATAATCCAATATGGTTGATTCCATGAAGCATTGGATAATATACACATACAGAAGAGAAATACATCATATGATCCATATAAATGCTACTACTATAAAGGAACACTAAGGATCGATGCACACGATGCGTATTACGTGCGTTTTTGCAGAGCGGATATGCGTGCAGCACCTCTGCAGAGTAATACAGTACCAGCATATTCAATGAGATTCCAAGAAATCTCATGTACACGGTACGGTATTTTTCGGGACTGAAATTGACCTGTGGTGTATTGTTTAGAATCCGCAGCATGTCATTTTATCTTGCGTTTCCGCTTGCAAATTCTATTTGTCTAGTGCAGAGGAAAATCGCACCAAAATTTCTCAGCATGAAAAGGCACCGAAAAAATAATCAAATGGGAGAAAACGCATTGAAAAACGCATCACCTTCAGGTGTGTTTTTTTCCAGAGGTTTTGCTGTGTGTTTTCCACAGTAAAATACACAACGTGTGCATGTAGCCGAAAGGTAAAAAATACATAAAAATCAAAACAACCCATTTGCTCCTGTTTTGCCTGAGAAATTCTTTTGTGTGGGTCCTAGATCAGCCATTTTCCCCCATCCCTTACTAAGCCACACCCCTCAGCCATCTGCCAGCGAAAATGGAAGAGATTGGAAGGAACATGAAGAGGTTGTCGATGTTGCTGAGAACCCCAGCGATCAGATGTAATCTATGAAAGGCTTTATTTCGCTGCAGTGCCACCACAGGGTTAAAGGGTGACTAAACGTTTGAAAAACTTCTGACATGTCATAGTGACATGTCAGAAGTTTTGATTGGTGGGGGTTCGAGCACTGAGACCCCCACCAATCGCTAGAACGAAGGCGCAGAAGCCCTCGTGTGAGCGCTCAGCTGCTTCGTGTCTGTTCGGCTTTTTCCGGAAAGCCGATGTATCGGAGTACGGGCTCATAGACTTTTTATTGAGTCCGTACACTGATACATTTATTTCTGGAAAAAGCCGAACAGACATGAAGCGTCTGAGCGCTCACACAAGCGCTTCAGCTGCTTTGTTCTAGCGATTGGAGGGGGTCTCAGTGCTTGGACCTCCAGCAATCAAAACTTCTGACATGTCACTATGACATGTCAGAAGTTTGTGAAACATTTAAGTTACCCTTTAAGGCAATGACTTACACACTTCAAAACTATGGGCTTTCGGTATAATGCGAGAACGTGCCGATCCTCCAAATTCTAGTTATTGCATTTTCTCACCATTTTCACAGCCATACAAAATCTGAGCAGCATTTTGATATTTGTCACTATTGAATTTGCTGGTCATTAAAGGGCCATACCCTAGTAGATAACTGCTACAATGGCAATTATGTGCCTTATAGAAAATCACTCCCACTTTTGCAGATGTCGTTAGTGCATTGTTGCATTTGTATTTTCTCATAAACCTACCGTTAAATCAGGTGCGATCGAATAAAAATATAAAGCAAGTCCTAAACCTGTAACATCTAATAAAACACTTTTTAATAAATGGGAACGGACTGTTTTAGCAACATGACCAATACTTCTTTATTATTTTAAATAGAGATGAGCGAACCGGGACAACCGAACCCGGTTTCGGTCCGAACTTCCGGAAAAGTTCGGTTCGCAGCGAATCCGAACTTCACCGGGTTCGGCCGAACCTGTTTTGACCGAACCCGGTCAAAAACATTATACAAATCGGCAGCCACTTATCTCTATCAATCACTGATAGAGAAAAGAGGCTGCTGATTAAAAATAAAATAAAAAGCATTTCATACGTACCCGGTCGTTGTCTTGCGGACGAGTCCCTCTTCTTCCTCCAGTCCGACCTTTTCTGACGCGGCAGCCTGTGATTGGCTGCAGAGGCCTCTGCAGCCTGTGATTGGCTGCAGAGGCCGCGGCAGCCTGTGATTGGCTGCAGCGCTCACATGGGCTGCATCGTCATCAAGGAATGTCGGGCCGGATGTCGAGAGGGACGCGTCACTAAGGCAACGGCCAGGAGACCGGACTGGAGGAAGCAGGGAGTTCCCGGTAAGTATGAACGTCTTTTTTTTTACAGGTACTGTGATCGGTAGTCACTGTCCAGGGTACTGAAACAGTTACTGCCGATCAGTTAACTCTTTCAGCACCCTGGACAGTGACTATTTAGGGTATGTGCACACACACTAATTACGTCCGTAATTGACGGACGTATTTCGGCCGCAAGTACCGGACCGAACACAGTGCAGGGAGCCGGGCTCCTAGCATCATAGTTATGTACGATGCTAGGAGTCCCTGCCTCTCTGCAGGACAACTGTCCCGTACTGTAATCATGTTTTCAGTACGGGACAGTAGTTCCACGGAGAGGCAGGGACTCCTAGCATCGTACATAAATATGATGCTAGGAGCCCGGCTCCCTGCAGTGTGTTCAGTCCGGTACTTGCGGCCGAAATACGTCCGTCAATTACGGACGTAATTAGTGTGTGTGCACATACCCTTACTGACGTCGCCTAGCAACGCTGCCGTAATGACGGGTGCACACATGTAGCCACCCGTCATTACGGGGCCTCATGCACACGACCATAAAAACACCCGTTATCACGGGTCGTAATTACGACCCGAAATAGCGGGCCCATAGACTTCTGTTAGCCACGGGTACCTTCCCGTTTTCTCACGGGAAGGTGCCCGTGCCGTTAAAAAGATAGAACATGTTCTATTTTTTTATTTTACGGGCCGTGCTCGTAATTACGACTCGTAACTACGAGCACGGGCAGCCGGCCGCTTTTGCGAACCGTGCTGTCATTATGATTATAGCAGCACGGCCCGTAAAATAGAAAAATAGAACATGTTCTATTTTTTTTAACGGCACGGGCACCTTCCCGTGAGAAAACGGAAAGGTACCCGTGGGTAACAGAAGTCTATGAGCCCGTTATTGCGGGTCGTAATTACGACCCGCAATAACGGGTGTTTTTACGGTCGTGTGCATAATGGGAGCACGGCTCGGAAAAACGAACGGCTGCCCGTGCTCATCTCCTGAAATACTCTGTGCTGCCTTAAACTCTGTGGACAGGTCAGGATCCAGTTTCTTTTAAATGCTGCTAGGGAACCCTCTCGATCCACTATATAAGGCTACGCTACAGTGCAGCATTTAAAAGAAACAGGATCCTGACCTGTCCACAGAGTTTAAGGCAGCACAGAGTATTTCAGGAGATGAGCGTGCAGATTCAGTGCTGCTGTGAACTCTGCTCTTACCATTACGTAGCTCTCAGTCTGTTACCTCTCCTCCACTCCTGTCCTCAAGAACACCTTCACATGATTGGCAAGTCACCATGTAATGGTAAGAGCAGAGTTCACAGCAGCACAGAGTATTTCAGGAGATGAGCGTGCGGATCTTGTGCGTGGTGGTGACTTGCCAATCATGTGAACGTGTTATAGAGGACAGGAGTGGAGGAGATGTAACAGACTGAGCTACGTAATGGTAAGAACAGAGTTCACAGCAGCACAGAGTATTTCAGGAGAGGAGCGTGCAGATTCAGTGCTGCTGTGAACTCTGCTCTTACCATTACGTAGCTCAGTCTGTTACCTCTCCTCCACTCCTGTCCTCAATAACACCTTCACATGATTGGCAAGTCACCACCCCGCACAAGATCCGCATGCTCATCTCCTGAAATACTCTGTGCTGCTGTGAACTCTGCTCTTACCATTACGTGGTGACTTGCCAATCATGTGAAGGTGTTCTTGAGGACAGGAGTGGAGGAGAGGTAACAGACTGAGAGCTACGTAATGGTAAGAGCAGAGTTCACAGCAGCACTGAATCTGCACGCTCATCTCCTGAAATACTCTGTGCTGCCTTAAACTCTATGGACAGGTCAGGATCCTGTTTCTTTTAAATGCTGCACTGTAGCGCAGCCTTATATAGTGGATCGAGCGGGTTCCCCAGCAGCATTTAAAAGAAACCGTGTTTGTGTATGTGTGTTTGTGTATATATGTGTGTTTGGGTATGTGACTTTGTCTGTTTTTGTTTTTATATGTGTGTTTGTGTATATGTGTGTGTGTGTGTGTGTGTGTGTGTATATGGGTGTGTTTGTGTATATGTGTTCGTGTATGTTTGTGTATATATGGGTGTATTTGTGTATATGTTTGTGTGTAGATGTTTGTGTGTGTTTTTGTATGTGTGTTTGTGTATATGTGTGTATATGGGTGTGTGTTTGTGTGTATATATGGGTGTTTGTGTATATGTGTTTGTGTATATGTGTTCATGTATGTGTGTGTATAACTGTGTGTGTGTGTGTTTGGATATGTGTGTTTTTGTTTGTATATGTGTGAGTTTGTGTATATGTGTGTGTGTTTGTCTGTTTATGTGTGTGTGTGTGTGTGTGTGTATATCTTGTTGTGTTTGTGTATATATGTGTGTCTGTGTATGGTTGTTTGTGTGTGCGTGTGTGCGTGTATATATGTGTGTAGGTGAGTAGAAGTATTGGTATTGTTCACATTGATAACTGTTTTTTTATGTTGTTGCAGATTTTGATGTACCGATTGGACTACATCTTCGATTCGTTGGACTACTGCGTAGATCTACGTTTTTTCAAATTTTAATAAAATGGTTAACGAGGGTTTTGTTGGGGATTTCTTATTTCAATAAAAAAGAATTGTCTTTGTGTTTTTTTTAAAACTTTATTAGTGCCTAGATAATGGCAGTTGGCTGATTGACAGCGTCCATTATTAAGGCAGTACTTAGTGTTAGCCGGTGCAGAGGCTAGCACTAACTACACATTATTACCCCGGTACCCACCACCACCAGGGGTGCCGGGAAGAGCTTGGTACGATCCAGTACCCGACCATCTGTTGTGATGGTCGGGTACTTGGGCGGCCGTAGGCTGGTATTATGAGGCTGGGAAGGGCCAAAATCAGTGGACCTTCCCACCCTTGTAATGCTAGGCTGCTGCTGCTGTGTTGTATCGGGCTGGTTATAAAAATGGGGGGGACCCCCACGTCGTTTTTTTTTTTTTTTAATTTAACAAATTTAGCAATAGACGGGTCCCTGACATTTTTAATAACCAGCCATATACAAGGCCGCAGCAGTCTGGCATTACATTGGTGGGAAGGGCCACTGGTTTTGTCCATTCCCAGGCTAATAACACTGTGTTGTATGTGGCTGGTTATGATAAATTGGGTGGAACCCCATGTCTTTTTAAAAAAAATAAATAAATAAATAAATAATTTAAAAAAATGACGTGGGGTCCCCCCCACTTTTATAACCAGCCAGATACAACACAGCAGCAGCAGCCTAGCATTACAAGGGTGGGAAGGTCCACTGTTTTTGGCCCTTCCCAGCCTCATAATACCAGCCTGCGGCCGCCCCGGAGCCCGACCATCACAACAGATGGTCGGGTACTGGATCGTACCTGGCTCTTCCCGGCACCCCTGGTGGTGGTGGGTACTGGGGTAATAATGGTGGTTAGTGTTAGCCTCTGCACCGGCTAACACTAAGCCTCGCCTTAGTAATGGATGTTGTCACTCAGACAGCGGCCATTACTAAAGTGGTAGTAATAAAATTTGAAAATAAAAAGACAAAGATATAGATAAAATATTTTATTGAAATAAAGCACCCCCAACACAACCCTCATTAACCATTTTATTGTAGAAAAAAAAACGTCATCTAAGTAGTCCTCGAAACCGACGTAGTCCAAACACCAAACCTGTAAAAAAAAAAAATGAAATAAAACATGTCGTAGGCTTAGATTCAGTTTAATGTGTGATACTGACTGTTATACCATGTATAGAAGCCTGCCGTGAAGTTGACTTAGATACAGGGCGCCAGCAGACAGTATCATACATGGCCATACAGACATATATACAAACAAACATACATGCAAACATACATACATACATACATATATACAAACATACATACAAGCATGCACATATATACATGCAAATATACATACATGCAAACATACACACATATATACATGCAAACTATCATACATACATGCATACACACACACACACACATGAAAACATACATACATACAAACAAACATGCAAAGATACATACATACATATATACAAGCATGCACAAATATACATGCAAACATAAATACATGCAAACATAATTACATACATGCACATATATATAAACATACATGCAAACATACATGCAAAAATAAAAACATGCAAACATACATACATGCACATATATACATACATACATGACAACATACATACATGCAAACATACATACATACATACATACAAACATACATACACACATGCAAACATATATACATGCAAATATACATACAAACATGCACATGTATACATACATGTCAACATACATGCAAACATGCATGCACATATATACATACATACATACATACATACATGACAACATACATACATGCAAATATATACATGCAAATATACATACATACACACATGCACATATATACATACATGACATACATACATACATACATGACAACATACATATATATATATATATATATATATATATATATATATACACATGCAAATATACATACAAACATGCATACATACATACATGCAAACATACATTCATGCAAACATACATTCATGCAAACATACATACATACATACAAATATACATACACACATGCACATATATACATACATGACAACATACATGCAAAAATACATACATGCAAACATACACACATGCAAACATACATGCAAATATATACATGCAAATATACATACAAACATGCACATATATACATGCACATATATACATGCATGCCAACATACATGCACGGATATACATACATACATACATACATGACAACATACATACATGCCAACATACATGCCAAAAAAAATAATAATACGTTCATACTTACTTTCCTCCTGTCCGGCCTCCAGCGATGACGTTTCATCCATGTCGCCGCTGCAGCCTGTGATTGGCTGCAGAGGCGGTCACGTGGGATGAAGCGTCATCCTGACGTGCGTGACCGCCACTACAGCCTCTGATTGGCTGCAGCGGCGAAAGGGATGAAACGTCATCGCTGGAGGCCGGACAGGAGGAAAGTAAGTACGAACGTATAATTTTTATTTTTTTATTACATTTAAATTGTATTTTCCGCGCGCCGAGCATGTACTGTGAAGGTTGCTGAAAGAGTTAGTGCAGCCCATTAACTCTATCAGCACCCCGGACAGTAGCATGCTCGGCGCACGGAAGTGACAGGTTCGGTCAGAACTAGTTCGGCGAACTAGCCGAACCGAACTTTTGATAAGTTCGCTCATCTCTAATTTTAAAGAAAAGCCCTCAATGGCTCAACAGCGGGAATCATCCCACGATAAATAGGAGAGGCAGGAAAGTGAGAGGTGTACACTCCCCTGGCGGTATTGTGCTGGGGGACACGACAACCTGGTAGTCATAAAGATGTCAATGTAGTCCAAGTGCTGGTTCGGGGGACTACTAGCCACTAGTGTCCCAGGCAGAGAATAATCAGTATCGAATGCTGAGATGCACTAGGATATTTTGAGTGCAAGACGGTGAAAAATTACCCTTTACGAAGGCGCTGTTTCCTTTGTGATATTAAGGATGATCCTCTGGAGTCATGCAAATGTTAAACTTTTATTAATATCGTAACATGCAACATGTTTCAGAGCCGAACCGGCTCCTTCATCGACATTTGACCTATACTTATGTCATAGACGGGAAGCGGGAGTATGGAGCAGGCTCACGGCTCCATCATCTAAGCTGTTAGAAAGGGAGAGGCGGCCTCCTCTGACAGCCCATCGGGTGCAGATCGTCATCATGGCAGCCTGGGGGCCAAATGAAGGCCTCCAGGTCTGCCATCTTTGTACTCATATTAAGCTCTGCCAGCGACAGCGTTTAATAAAATCCTATGAAAATCATGTTTTACTGCAATACGTTTTTATTGCACTATATATTGCAAACGATCCAATGGTCACTGGTTCAAGCCCCCTATGGGGACTAATAAAAAAAAAGTAAAAAACGGTTAAAGTTTTTTATGTACAAAAAATTATTAAAAGTTTAAAAAAAGCCATGTAAAAAATAAATTATAAAAACACAGCTGGTATTACAACCATCTGTAAAAGTCAGAACTATTAGGGCATGCCCAGGCGTGGCGTATCTCTCTCAATTACTGGTGCACACACGTAGTCACCCGTAATTACGGGAGCCCCATTGACTTCCTCAGTCTGGCTGTAGACCTAGAAATACATAGGTCCAGCTAGAATGAAGAAATGTCATGTTAGTAAAACCAATACGCTCCGCAGCACACATAACATCTGCGGACTTCATTGCGGAATTCTTACTCTCCATTGAAGTCAATGGGGAAATTCCGTAATGAGTCCGCAACAAGTCTGCGACACGTCCGCAACAACCTTTGTATGCTGCGGTAAACAAATTCCACACCGCAGCCTATTCTCCACAGCGGAATTGTCCGCAACGTATAAACGAACACAACTAAAAAGCTGTGGAAGGCAATGGAGAAACGTGTACGCTGCGAATTTCCGCTGCGGACTGTCCGCAGCGGAATTCCAGAGCAATTCCGCCACGTCTGGTCATGCCCTTACAATTTCACGTTACTTAATCTGCAGGGTGAACGCTGTAAAAAGATAAAAATGCCAGAACAGCTGGTTTTGATCACCTCATCTCCCACAAAAAAATGGAAAAAAAGTGATCAAAAGATTTATGTACCCTACAATGGTCCCAATAAAAACTGTAGCTCGCTCCGCAAATAACAAGCCCTCACATTGTTTAATTGATGGAAAAATAAAAAAGTTATGGCTCTCATAACATTGCAACACAAAAAATGTTTTTCTTAACAATACGTTTTTTCTTTAGCCAAGTAGAAAAACATTAAAAACAACATAGGTTTGCTATTGCTGTAATTGTACCACAAAATAAAGTTAACATGTCGTTTTTATTGCATAGTGAACACCGTAAAAACTAAACCCAAAAAACAGCGGAGGAATCACTGTTTTTTTCCATTCCAACCCACAAAGAATTTTTTTCTAGATTTCAAGTACATTATATTGTGAAAATTAAGGAAGGAGGGAAAGGAAAAAGCACAAATGAAAATCCGATAAATGGCTGTGGCGGGAAGGGGTTTATGTGCAATAGTAGAAAAAAAAAAAATATTTGGTATCGCCGTAATCTTACTGGCCCATAGAATAAAGGTAACATATTACTTATGCAGCAGGGTGAATGGTGCAGGTTTAAAATGTTGTAATGTGCAACAGAGATTAAAAAATAAAAAAAAACTACACAAATTAATTATCGCTATACTCATAACGACCCGCAAAATATAGTTATTTTTGTCGCACAAAGAATAAATCAAAAAAATTAAATCAAAAAATACAATTTGTTTTGCAAAAAACAAGCCCTTATATGGCTACGTCGACAGAAAATGTAAAAAGTTATGGCCCACGGAAAGTAGTGATAAAAAAATAAAATAATTACTGCATCCCTCTTAGTGACCGCCAATACGCCTTTTCATGGCGGCTACTAAGGGGTCTTAGGCTAGGCCGCCGCCGCTTTTTCACGGCAGCCTAGTCCAAGTCCTGATGACTGCCGGATCTTGCTCCAATGGTAGCCATAGAAGTTTACTTAGATCGGGGCCGTTTAACCCCTTAAATGCTGCGGTTAATAGCGACCACGGCATTCAAGTCATTTACAGAGGGAGGGAGCTCCCTCTGTCACCCATCGTCGGCCCACAAATGCAATACTGAGTATACCAAAGCATTATATCTGCGATCAAAAGATCTAGTGGGACTAAAAAAAATAAGTAATAAATGTTAAATAAAAATTATTAATAAAGATTACAGTAAATAAAACAATAAACCATTTTTTCCATTTAAAAGGGGTTTTATCTATTAAAAATGTAAAAAAGAAATAAAAGTACACATATATTGGATCGCCACGACCGTAATGACCCAAACAATAAAGTTAATATGAAATTTAAACTGCAAGGGGAACACCGTAAAAAAAAAAAAAAAATTATGGCAGAATTGCTATTTTTTTCCATTGCCCCCCAAAAGTTCTATATACAACACCAGAACAAAGCTCATTACATATATACAGCTCCGGAACAAGCTCATTACATATATACAACACCAGAACAAGCTCATTACATATATACAACACCAGAACAAAGCTCATTACATATATACAGCACCAGAACAAAGCTCAGTGCATATATACAGCATCAGAATCAAGATCAGTACATATATAAAGTGTCAGAACCAAGCTCAGTACATAAATACAGTGCCAGAACCAAGCTCAGTACATATATACAGTGCCAGAACCTAGCTTAGTACATAAATACAACACCAGCACAAATACAGCTCAATTAATTGCAACCCCTGCAGAATAGGTTTGCACTAAATTGTATACAGCTCCCAGCTTGGCCCAAACAATGTTAACGATATGCTGGGAGTGGCTGTTTCACACAAAAAATCATACCACCCATCATCTTGCAGCAGATCATACAGTGACTACAGTAGATTAGAGGCAGAATAAACATTTACATTAAGTGACTCACCAGTGACGATCTCCGATTCTAGTTGTTCTTTTTCACTTTTTTTCCCCATCTGGTGACTTCTCCCGGCCACAGCCCATTTCTGCAGTTTGCAACTCCATGTCTCCAGCTTGCAACTCCATGTCTCCAGCTTCTCACTGTTCAAACATTTCTGCACCTATAAACAAAGATAAAGTTATCATGGTGCCAGACACTGCACACCTAAATATAATAGCACCATACACTGCACCTCTAATTATAATAGCAACATACACTGTCCCCTGATTATGATAGCACCATACACTGCACCTCTAATTATAATAGCACCATACACTGTGTCCCACACACACACACACACACACACACACACACACACCGTGCCCCCTGTAGATAGTGCCCTCCATAGAGCCCCCTGTAGATAGTGCCCTACATAGAACTTCCTGTAGATAGTGATCCCGTAGAGCCCCTGCTAATAGTGCCCCACATACAGCCCCTGTAGATAGTGTCCCACATGTAGCCCCCCTTGCAGATAGTTCCCCATATATAGCTTCCCTGTAGATAGTGCTACACATATAGCCCACCCCTGCATATAATGTCCAACATATAGCCCATCCCTGTAGATAGTGCCCTACATATATCTCCCCTTATAGTGCTCCACATATAGCCCACCCCTGTATATAGTGCCACACATATAGCTCCCCTATAGTGCTCCACATATAGCCCACCCCCGTATATAGTGCCTCACTAACAGCTCCCCATATATTGCTCCACATATAGCCTACCCCTGCATATGGCCAACCCCTGTATATAGTGCCTCACATATAGCTCCCCATATAGTGCTCCACATATAGCCCACCCCTGTATATAGCCCCCTCTGTAGATAGAGCTGACCTCTGTATATAGCCCCCCTGTAGATAGAGCTGACCTCTGTTGATAAAGCCCCCACCCTGTAGATAATATTACTCACATTTTTATTAGAATAATAAAAAAAACTTGACACACTCCCGCTCCCACGCCGTCCAGTGGCAATGTAGACCTGCTATCTTCTGAGCAGGTCTGCTGGAGTTACATCCTCGCGCTGCTTGCGTCGTTGAAAGGCGCCGATTGACATGGTAAGTCATTCTGCTCTGCCAATCAACGGCTTTCATAGACGCAAGCATCGCGCCGCTTGTGTCTATGAAAGGCAGTGATTGGCAGGGCACTATGACTTGCCCTGTCAATCAGTGCCTTTCAACAATGCAAGTGGCGCAAAGAAGTAACCACATCGCTTGAGTCGTTGAAAGGCGCTGAATGGCCGGGCACAGAACGTACCCATCCATTAATCTAAGGGTATGTTCACACGGCCTATTTACGGACGTAATTCGGGCGTTTTTGCCCCTAATTACGTCCGAAAATAGCGCCTCAATAGCGCTGACAAACATCTGCCCATTGAAAGCAATGGGCAGACGTTTGTCTGTTCACACGAGGCGTATATTTACGCGCCGCTGTCAAATGACGGCGCGTAACTAGACGCTCGCGTCAAAGAAGTGACCTGTCACTTCTTTGGCCGTAATTGGAGCCGTTATTCATTGACTCCAATGAATAGCAGCGCTAATTACGCCCGTAATTGACGCGGCGTTCAAGCGCCTGCACATGCCGCTACGGCTGAAATTACGGGGATGTTTTCAGGCTGAAACATCCCCGTAATTTCAGCCGTAACGGACGCCCTCGTGTGAACATACCCTAATACAGTGCAGGAGGGGGTGGCGGTGGCTGGTGTTGGCATTGGCGCCGCCACCCCTCTTAGAGAGGTAGTAGGGCGCAGTCATGGACGGTGAAGTCCTGGCAACCCCCCCACTTTCCCCCTTAGTTGCGCCCGGGGCACATGCCCCACCTGCCCCCCCTAGCTACGCGCCTGCATGTACCCCAAAAAAGTACCACAAAAAACAAGCCCACATATTACTAAATTGACGGAAAAATTAAAAAGTGACGATGCAAAAACAAATAATTTCAGTTCAAATGTTTTTTTTATTGTGCAAAAGTCGTAAAACATAAAAAACCTATACATATGTGGTATCACCGTAATCGTACCGACCCATAGAATAAAGGTAACATGTTATTTACGCCGCACGGTAAACAGCATAGAACAATGGCGGAATTGCTGGTTTTTTTTTCTATTCCCCTCCAATAAAAGTTAATCAAAAAATTATATGTACCCGAAATGGTGCCATTAAAAATTACAAATGACTTGTTTGCTCCATGGTTAAATAATTAATTAATTATTTCATTATTAAAAAATACAACGAATTCCACAAAAAAAAAAGTCCTCGGCTATGTCGATGCAAAAATAAAAATGTTATAGCTCTTCAAATGCGACGATGGAAAAACGAAAAAAATAGCTTGGAAATTAAGGCCTAAATAGGCTGGTCACTAAGGAGCTAAAGCCCAAAATAACTGTTTAATAAAAGAATAAAGGACTTGAGATGAGCAAACCTATTAGACACATATCACATTAGGTCCAAATTTCCAAAAAGCTTAAAATTAGTCAAAATGTGAAAGTTATGGTGTTCGCAGCGCAAGAATTGTCAAAATGGTGGCCACTGGTGAGCGCTGTCCACCAATTGGCCAATTATATAAATAAAAGAGGAGAGAGAAGGATTATTAAAAAAAATTAAATAAACTAAACATACTCACCACCTTCCCTGGTCTCCTGACGTGTCCCTGCCGGAAAGTGAGATGACGTAGCTGTGATCGCTGCAGCCAATCCCAGGCCACAGTGATCACATGGGACAGCTACGTCATCTCACCTGCCGGTAGCGACGTGTCGCTACTGTAGTACAGCGTATGTGTTGATTGTGTTTTTTTTTATTTTTGTGAAATCGCATGTACCCTGATTGCCTTGTTTGACCCTCTGATGTCTTCAAGGACTGCAACAAACTTAGATTCAGTCCTAGAAGACGTTAAATAGTCTGATAGGCCTATCGGGGGACTTGCGATTCGCAAAACGAATTTGGACCGAAACGAACGGCCGATTTAAAAGAAAATTCGCTCATCGCTATTAAGGACTCTGCACTGCAAGGCAGCAATGCTAACCAATCTGCACTGTGACATTGTAAATACTTATTATTAACACTATAGCAGGAGATGTCACTTCTGGTCATATTTGTGACATCATCAGATAAAGTACAGGAGGCCATTGTTACCTCACTGCATGATGTCATAATGACTGTGACTCTATATGAACTGGGGTTTAGGAGGGGCGACTGCTCAGTCCAGGATATGAAGATAAGCAGACACAAGATACTTCACCATGAGGATCTCACAGAGAATAGCGGAAGCTTCTGATGTTTGTGAAGTCACCAGTCGGAATCCGGAACACTGGAAGAGGAGAACTTCATGCACGAGCCGCATGGCAGGGGAAGAACAACAGGAAAATCGGGGACTTTGGCTTATATACACGGTGATAGGAGGTTCAGTCATTTACTTTCAGGTTTTGGGACCAAGAAGAAAAACAGTAATGTGGAGGAAAATCTGCCGCCATGATGCCAGCAATCTCCAAACATTGAAGGTATGTGCATAATATATATGTTCATTTAATCTGAAAATGTGGGATATTTGAGAATTTGGGGGTTTGTTATACATTATGGCCCATATTTACTGGGTAGTTTATGTCAGTTTATTTTGTAAGCTTAACCAAATAAAGTTGCAAACGGTGACATGCAACAAATTTGGTGTCAAATTTATCTTTTCTCGTCACTTGACAAATTTAAAAAGTGACAAAAAAAGTGCCATTTATTAAAGTAAACTATGTTAAAATGGCACAAATTTTGCCCTTATTATTTTATTGCAGGGAGGAGATTTGAACGAGCGGCTGAAGATGAAGATGAGAACTGTGAGATTGATCAAAATCGTATGTAACGTGACAATTCTATTTATAATTCTATATTTGGTGCCTTCCGATGTCATAATACACTGATTATACAGGTCAAGGCAAATACATGGAATTAGAGATGAGCGAACCGGGAGAACCGACCCCGTTTTCGGTCCGAACATCGCGAAAAGTTCGGTTCGCAGCGAATCCGAACTTCACCGGGCTCGGCCGAACACGTTTTGACCGAACCCGGGCGGGCAGAAAAAATCTTACAAAAATATTATACTAATTGGCAGCCACTTGTCTCTATCAATCACTGATAGAGAAAAGAGGCTGCTGATTAAAAATAAAATAAAAAGCATTTCATACATACCCGGTCGTTGTCTTGGTGACGAGTCCCTCTTCTTCCTCCAGTCCGTCCTTCTTTCCTGACGCGGCAGCCTGTGATTGGCTGCAGTGGCCGCTGCAGCCCGTGATTGGCTGCAGAGGCCGCGGCAGCCTGTGATTGGCTGCAGAGGCCGCGGCAGCCTGTGATCGGCTCTGCTCCGAGACTCTGGAATTCCCTGACATCGTTGTCCACATACGAACAGCGATGTCTGGGGCTTCCCCAGAGCCGGAGTCCCTGGCAGAGTGCTAGTACAGGCTCTGCTCCGGGACTCGGTGGAATTCCCTGACATAGCTGCCCATATATGGACAGTGTGTTAGGGTCTTCCCCAGAGCGAAGTCTCAGCCAGAGCGCTAGTATCGGCTCTGCTCCGGGACGCTGCGGAATTCCCTGACATAGCTGCCCATATATGGACAGTGTGTCAGGGTCTTCCCCAGAGCGGAGTCCCGGGCAGAGCGCTAGTAGGCTCTTCCTGGGACTCCAGCTGGGCTCCTGACATGCCTGGGACTCCTGCTCTGGGGAAGCCCCTGACATCATTGTCGATGTATGGACAGCGATGTCAGAGGCTTCCCCAGAGTCCCGGAGCAGAGCCGATAATAGCGCTCTGCCCGGGACTCCGCTCTGCGGAAGACCCTGACACACTGTCCATATATGGGCAGCTATGTCAGGGAATTCCACCGAGTCCCAGAGCAGAGCCTGTACTAGCGCTCTGCCCGGGACTCCGGCTCTGGGGGAGCCCTAGACATCGCTGTTTGTATGTGGACAACGATGTCAGGGAATTCCAGAGTCTCAGAGCAGAGCCGATACTAGCGGCTCTGTGTCCCGCGTGTAAGGGTGCTCTCATACTTACCTCTCCCTGGGGGGCCAACGCAGGAATGCGGGCTTGTCGGCCCGCTCAGAAGTCGGCTCCGGACGAAGGAGCGTCTTGGGCGTCATGGCAACGGCCGCACTGCCGACAGCCATGACGCATGCGCCCCACGGCAAACAGGGCGAAGTCTCGCGCTGTGGGACTTGGAGGAGGAGAGAAGAGGAGGGACACGGCCGGATGACAGGGAGCGCGGCAAGCGAGGGGGGCGGAGCAAGCGAGTGGCGCGAAAAAGGAGTAGGACGGAGAGGTGACGAGAGACAAGAGGAGAGGTTTAAGAGAGCAGGTGTCCGGACCAGAGAGAGAGACCGCCGAACAGGGGTCCGGACAGGGAAAGTGAGCTGCAAGGAAGGTCGCCGGGAGAGAGGAGGCAGGAGCCTGACAGCACGTGGACTCCCCACTGCAGCCTTGGAGACAGAGGACAAAAGAACAGCACGGGTGTTGCTGCTACAACCCTTCAGAAGAACAGAGGACTGGCCGGAGCACAAGGAGTGTGCCAACAGCCACAGGTACCATGCCCAGACCTTAAGACCCCTGACCAAGAGCTAGAGTCCCGTCTTAAAGAAAGTGCCCTTGTCCTAGTCAGTGACTGTTTCCTGGAGTGACGTCCCTCGCTAATTACCGCCACCGTACGCCCAGAAGACTAGTCCCAAAAGGGACAAACAACTCATCCTGAGCTATTCCCAAAGGCAAGGCAGACTTGCTAGCTTATTAACCGCGCCAGTGTCCCTGCGTGTCCTCCAGAGTAAAGCACTGCATGTAATACTTGCATGGAACTGTTGTTGATAAAGCACCGCATGTAACCCTTGCATGGAACTGTTGTTGATAAAGCACCGTATGTAACCCTTGCATGGAACTGTTGTTGACAAAGTACCGCCTGTAATACTTGCATGGAATTGTTGGTGATGAATCTTGCTGGAACAGGAGCAGGCAGAAGGAACGGCCGGGTTGACGGAACTTTATCGGACTATTAGCTGGACTTCGTGTAAACCTTAGCGTCAGCCCGCCAGTTCAGTTGCGTCCTAGGGGGTCCACCGTTCGGACCACCGACTGTGGAGAGAGAGGGTTGTCATGAAAGGTAGCGGATAGCTCCGCAAGTACCCGTGATGGTGCTGCTAGTATGTACGTTAGTCGCTGATTCCCACAACGCGACCCGTGGGCCGAGAGTGTGACTCTTACCCTAGGGTAGGCTGCCAGTAGCGGGTAGCTCCCGCCGTGACTGACCGCGGCGTGTCCCTAGCCAAGCCGGCAACGTGGGGTCAGGCACAACCTCTCTGCGGGGGACTTCCAGCGGGATCGAAGTCCTCAACCTCAGGATTCCTGTCTGCTCCATAGAAGAAGATTTACTGTTATCTGCTCGCTGAAGTAAAGAAGTATAAAAGAAAAAGGCGTGTCTCTGTCATTTCGTAGCGACAGCGGTAGTTCCTCCTACATAAATTGTCGTAGTCGGCAGGATCCGAAACCTCGCCGCGATGGAACCGTCCAGCAGCGGGACATTACCGCCGACCCAACTGTCATGATACCCATGGGGGCCGCCCTAATGAACATTCCCAAGTTTGACGGGAAGTGTGTATCGATCGCGGACTGGACGGAACGAGTTCGTACTGCGGCCCGGTTATTCCAGGTACCGGTGACCCACCAAGCCGACCTGGCCTTCAACTCACTCGAAGGGGACGCGAGACAAGCTGTCTTGGTTTTACCGCTGGAACACCGTGACACGCTAGAAGCAATCATCAGCCGATTGGAATCCCTCTATGGAGATGTCACTTCAGCCGCCGACCTCCGGAAGAAATTTTATACCAGGGTACAGAGGAACGGGGAATCACTCCAGCAATTCGCTGTAGGATTACAAGGAATGTGGAGTCGACTAGTACGGAAGGATCCCGCGGGGTGCGCAGCCTTAACAGAGCCGGACCGAATAGTGCGAGACCAGTTTGTATCCGGGCTAGACAGCCGGACCCTGAGGTGCGCCGCGAGAGACCTCGTCCGGGTAACCCCCGCCGCCACAATGAGTGAGGTGTTACGAGAAGCACTCGAAGTTCATCGAGAGGAGTTGGGAGAAGCGAGTATGGCCCTGCAAAAAGTGGGTGCACCTGAGCCATCTGCAAGGGAGACCGGACGGCCAGAAGCGGTGTTCACAGAATTCGCCCGGGATGTCAAGAAGGCTATTCGGGAATAGAAGACCGATGTCGCTCAATTAAGAGTAATGGCCGATTGACCGGAATATCTTTCTCGTCCACCCCGATCGACACAAGGAGGGCCTCGACGCTGTTGGCAGTGTGATCAGCCGGGCCATTTCGCCAGAGATTGCAGGATGAGACGCTACCCAAGACGGGAACAGCCACCTTTAAACTAAGGTACCCCGCCGCTGAGGGCCAAGCTGCGGGCATTCCATCGACGGGCCCAAAAGAAAGGGTGGAACTTTTGACAGGAAAATGCCCCGTAGTTACAGCCATGATCGGGGGGGTTAACGTTCCTTGCCTTATCGACACTGGGTCGGAGGTAACCACCATGACTTATCAGTTGTTCCATGAACAGTTCCAAGGTCGACAGACTCTAGAAGCCCCTTGGATTGAACTTACGGCGGCTAATAGCCTGCCAATTCCCATTGCCGGTGTTACGTGGTTAGAATTAGAAGTATTTAATCGTAATTTTCCCCGTGCTGGTATTGTGGTAGTACATAATTGTGCAAGGCCGGGTATACCTGTTATAATTGGCATGAAAGTGTTGCAGGAAATACATGGTATGATGTTCAACGAGACGAGCGGTGCCCGGTGGGAGGAGCTGGCAACCGATCGGACCGCCCGGCAAGCTTTGTTTCAGGTGCATCAAATCTGCCAATGACAGGCTGACTTGAAGACGCTACAGGGCCGAGTGGGGTCGGTGAGGGCCCCAGGTAAGGCGGTGCTGCAAGTACCACCTCTACAGGAAGTCGCCATTCCCCTCTCCGTAGGGACTCATCATCGCTTAAAGGATGCCATGGTCATGGTGGAACCCATGCGAAGTCTCAAGAGTACGCCACCCTAGGTGGTAGGAAGAACGGTGTGTCGGATAACCAAAGGAATGGCGACCGTCAGAGTGCTGAATCCGACCCAAGGGGTGATTGAGATACTGGCCGGCACGGTGCTAGCTAATGTTGAGATGGTGAGGCCCGAGGACGTGACGGACCCGGCCATGGCCGAAACGTTAAAAGAGACATCGTCGAGAGATGAAGGGAGTGAGGCCGACGTGAACGAGCAGACTGATCGACTGTGGCGCGAACTGTATGGAATAGCCCCGGATACCAAGTCAGAGGAGCAACTGAGGACGCTTCTGCAATGCTTCGGCTGGGTTTTCGCTCAGCATGAAGAGGACTTTGGATGCACCACTACCATCGAACATGGGATTCACACTGGGGCGGCGCCGCCCATCAGAGAGTGATATCGCAATATACCCCCCGCGCTGTATCGAGAGGTAAAAGAGCTCCTCCAGAAGATGTTAGACGGACAGGTGATTCGAGAGAGTCAGAGCCCATGGGCAGCCCCGATTGTGCTGGTAAGGAAGAAGGATGGGTCGCTCCGGTTTTGTGTGGATTACCGCAAGTTGAACGCCTGTACTCATAGGGATGCCTACCCACTGCCCCGAGTGAAAGAATCATTAACCGCCATGCAGGAGGCTCGGTACTACATGACGCTCGATTTAGCAAGTGGGTACTGGCAGGTACCCATGAAGGAAGCGGATAAGGAGAAGACGGCGTTCATCACTCCCTCAGGCTTGTTCGAATTCAACCGGATGCCGTTCGGGCTAACAAATGCGCCCAGTACTTTCCAACGGCTAATGGAGCATTGTCTGGGAGATCTAAATTATGAGTCAGTCTTGATCTATTTGGACGATATTGTCAGTTTTTCAAAGACCTTCCCAGAACACCTGCGGCATCTACAGGTCGTGTTGGAACGATTGGGAAGGTATGGACTCAAACTAAAACCCAGCAAATGCCGACTGGGCCGCCAGCAGATCAAATACTTAGGCCATGTCGTGAATGCAACAGGAATTGCACCTGACCCAGATAAGATTAAAGCCATACAGGAGTGGGCCATTCCGCAGAACACCACGGAAGTACGAGCCTATCTCGGGTTGGTCGGTTACTATCGGAGGTACATCCGAGACTTCTCCAAAATTGCAAGTCCTCTGAATCAGCTCCTCTGTGGACAACCCACCCAAAAGAAGGGGAGCCGAAGCCCCAGTGTAGTGGAACAATGGCAGGAGCCACAACAAGCGGCATTCGAAGCATTGAAGGCACGACTGGTGACCGCACCCATCCTCGCTTTTACAGACTTCGCCCAGCCATTCCGGCTGTACACTGATGCCAGCCTGAAGGGACTGGTAGCGGTCCTGGCCCAGCAGCAAGGGGACGTTGAACGTGTCATCGCCTATGGTAGTCGTAGTCTGCGACCGTCAGAACGCAATCCAACCAATTACAGCTCGTTCAGGCTTGAGTTATTGGAGTTATTGGCCATCATGTGAGCTGTTACCGTACTGTTTGCCAAATACCTGGTCGGAAGTCAAGTGGAAATTTACACAGATAACAATACCCTGGCGTATCTTGGAACGGCAAAACTGGGAGCGATGGAACAACGATGGATAGCCCGACTGGCTCGATTCAACTATACCATTCGTTACAAGCCCTGTAAGAACCATACCAACGCAGATGCACTCTCCCGACAGCCGTGTGAGACCCCGTGTGGTTCATCCCCCACTGCAGCAGCAGCAGGTAGTGACAGCAATACAAGGGATTGAGGATCTTACTGAGATGTATGATAGGGCCGAGTGGAAGAAGCGGCAGCAGCAAGACCAGGACATCCAAACCATCGACAAGTGGGTGCGTCGGCAGGGAAGGCCCACGGCAGCGGAGTGAAGAAGGTTGTCAGCACCAGCTAAAGCATTGGTTCGGCAGTTGGAGCGACTGGAACACCATGATGGAGTATTGTACAGAAGAGTGTGGGCCCCACGGGAATCTCGCGATAAATAGCAGTTGGTATTGCCCATCGCCGATGTCAAACCCGTGTGCAAGTGGATGCACGAGAACCGAGGTCATTTCGCTGTGGAAAAGACTGTACAGATCATCCGGAATCACTTCTATGCTCCAAACTTGGAAAGAATAATGGAAGATGTCTACAAGGAATGCACGGAGTGTGTCCTGCACAAAGCGACGGAACAGCCGGAGAGGCCCATGACCATCGTGACGGGTGAGCCCCTAGAACTGCTGACGATAGACTTTTTAACAGTCCAAGAAGTTACTTCAGGGCACCGATATGCGTTAGTATGCTTGGACCATTTTTCGAAATTTGCCGTGGTGATTCTTACGGGGGACCAGACTGCGACGACTACCGCGGCTGCACTGTGGAAGCATGTCATCCATCCGTATGGGTGCCCCAGACGCATCTTGTCGGATCAAGGACCGAATTTTGAGTCTGATCTCTTCCAGGAGCTGTGTATCTTACATGGAATTCGGAAATCCAGAACGACCCCATATCACCCCCAAGGGAATGGGGCTTGCGAACGATTCAAACGCACCTTACTCGGCCTACTAAAGACCACCGGGGATGAATGACAGGAACGGTGGCCTGAATATGTGGACGACCTGGTATGGGTCTATAACAACACTGTGCATCGAACTACCGGGTATATACCATATCAATTAATGTTCGGCCGACCAAGCCAAGAGTTCCTTTGGATCTTCTGTTAGAGACGCCGGAGGTAGAAGTCAATCGATCACCGTCACAATGGGTACAGGAACATCAATGACGGTTGAGCGCCGCAAAGGGCGAAATGGAGAGAGCTCGGCCCACGGAGAGCTTGCCCCTCATGGAAGAACCCCAGTGAGCATTTCATACAGGGGATCGGGTGCTTGTGCGGAATTGCAGGGCGGCACGTGGCCATAAGCTGGAACCCCGATGGGAGAGGAAACCATATTTGGTGGTAAAACGCATTGACCCCGGGCTTCCTGTGTATGAAGTGAAACCAGAGGGTGACCAGGGACCGAGCAGAAGGCTGCATCACAACCTGTTGCGGCCATGTACCTTTCTGACACCAGAATCCGTCACGTCATAAAGGCAAGAACAACCGCAGAGTGCTCCGCCGACAAATATTGACGAAGATTGGTGGTTGGTGGTTCCATCAGACGACCTTAGCGTACCCTGGGCGTCACGACCGACAGGGTCAGAGAAGCCAACCGAGTGCGTGGAAACACCTGCAACGGAAGTGAATCGTGCACTGCGTTACCCCCAGAGGTGTACTCGCAACCGACAACCGGCCTATTTGCAAGACTATGAAGTTTAGTGCAGAGGACTGCACTTGATAACCAAGGGGGAAGTGTAAGGGTGCACTCGTACTTACCTCTCCCTGGGGGGCCAACGCAGGAATACGGGCTTGTCGGGCGGCTCAGAAGTCGGCTCCGGACGAAGGAGCGTCTTGGGCGTCATGGCAAATGCCGCACTGCCGTCAGCCATGACGCATGCGCTCAACGGCAAACAGGGCGAAGTCTCGCGCTGCAGGACTTGGAGGAGGAGAGAAGAGGAGGGACACGGCCGGATGACAGGGAGCGCGGCAAGCGAGGGAGGCGGAGCAAGCGAGTGGCGCAAAAAAGGAGTAGGACGGAGAGGTGACGAGAGACAAGAGGAGAGGTTTAAGAGAGCAGGTGTCCGGACCGGAGAGAGAGACTGCCGAACAGGGGTCCGGACAGGGAAAGTGAGCTGCAAGGAAGGTCGCAGGGAGAGAGGAGGCAGGAGCCTGACAGCACGTGGACTCCCCACTGCAGCCTTGGAGACAGAGGACAAAAGAACAGCACGGGTGTTGCTGCTACAACCCTTCAGAAGAACAGAGGACTGGCCGGAGCACAAGGAGTGTGCCAACAGCCACAGGTACCGTGCCCAGACCTTAAGACCCCTGACCAAGAGCTAGAGTCCCGTCTTAAAGAAAGTGCCCTTGTCCTAGTCAGTGACTGTTTCCTGGAGTGACGTCCCTCGCTAACTACCGCCACCGTACGCCCAGAAGACTAGTCCCAAAAGGGACAAACAATTCATCCTGAGCTAGGCCCAAAGTCAGGGCGGACTTGCTAGCTTATTAACCGCGCCAGTGTCCCTGCGTGTCCTCCAGAGTAAAGCACTGCACGTAACCCTTGCATGGAACTGTTGTTGATAAAGCACCGCATGTAACCCTTGCATGGAACTGTTGTTGATAAAGCACCGCATGTAACCCTTGCATGGAACTGTTGTTGACAAAGTACCGCCTGTAATACTTGCATGGAATTGTTGTTGATGAATCTTGCTGGAACAGGAGCAGGCAGAAGGAACGGCCGGGTTGACGGAACTTTATCGGACTATTAGCTGGACTTCGTGTAAACCTTAGCGTCAGCCCGCCAGTTCAGTTGTGTCCTAGGGGGTCCACCGTTCGGACCACCGACTGAGGAGAGAGAGGGTTGTCATGAAAGGTAGCGGATAGCTCCGCAAGGACCCGTGACGGTCTAGTAGGTACGTTAGTCGCTGATTCCCACGACGCGACCCGTGGGCCGAGAGTGTGACTCTTACCCTAGGGTAGGCTGCCAGTAGCGGGTAGCTCCCGCCGTGACTGACCGCGGCGTGTCCCTAGCCAAGCCGGCAACGTGGGGTCAGGCACAACCTCTTTCCTCAACCTCAGGATTCCTGTCTGCTCCATAGAAGAAGATTTACTGTTATCTGCTCGCTGAAGTAAAGAAGTATAAAAGAAGTTGTATCGACAGCGGTAGTTCCTCCTACACGCGGGCCACAGATGACAGCCCCAGGGGCCGCATGTGGCCAGCGGGCCGTGTGCTTGAGACCCCTGGTGTATATGTACATTTTTCAATACTGCGTTAGCCACAAGTTCATGAATTTCTCATGACCCACCTTTAAACATGAACCTAACTTCTGTATGTTTCCTGAAGAGAGCCATTTTTTTTTTTTATTGGCCTGTGATTGGCTGCAGCGGCAGCCTGTGATTGGCTGCAGAGGCGGTCACTTGACGTGCGTGACCGCCACTACAGTATGTGATTGGCTGCAGTGGCGACATGGATGAAACATCATCGCTGGAGACCGGACAGGAGGAATGTAAGTATGCACGTATTTTTTATTTTATTTTATTACATTAAAATTGTATTTTCCGCGCGCCGAGCATGGTTCTGTCAAGGTTGCTGAAAGAGTTAGTGCAGCCCATTAACTCTTTCAGCACCCTGGACAGTACCATGCTCGGCGCACGGAAATTACAGGTTCGGTCAGAACTAGTTTGGTCCGAATCAAACTTTTTCGTGAAATTCGGCCAACCAGCCGAACCAAACTTTTCATAAGTTCGCTCATCTCTACATGGAATGTATTTTGACTTTAGCAAGACCCATGTTTGATGTCCTCCTATAACTCCTCCGTGTCACACATGCCAAGATTCCTTACACGTTATCCCATAGCCTCTCATGGTTGTGTCCTCCTAGACCCTGGACCTTGTTTGGTCTGCATAGAGGCTGAACAGTTCTCAGTGGTCCATGACTATTTTTTGGTGGTATAACAGGGAACGATGGTTTCCTACAGTTCAAGCAGAAGACACCTGCTATATGCTATGTTCACCAGTGAGGCAAATCCAAGCTGGGAAGGAGGTAATTGCATGTTACTTGTGGCCATTAGAAGGAGAAAAACTCAAAGACGGAGGACATCAATTGTGAGTCTAAGAAGTTGATTGTGTAAAAAATGGCTTTCAGACCAAAGGCCTAATCCCTGCCCTCCTGGAGTCGGCCATTTGCTTTACACCACATCAGGGACCTGGTATAATGGAACTGTCCTTCTCCTGTGACATAGGAGGGCAGTGTTTTCTTTCTCTTTCACCAGCAGAGATGACCATAGCCGAGCTGTGATGTCCGTAGTCCGATCAGTGGAGGAGCGACCTGCATGATACCAGGACGTCGTGGAGAACATCTGGGATTGGACACCTTCTTATAACTTACTATTCCATATAATGTCATGGCTATCAGTAAGATTTTAGTTAGTTGCATTACAAGCTCTGATCCTGGGTTCTCGGACTGATCGCCTTTTCTCGGGGTCAACAAGGAATTTTCCCCTGTGGCACAAATTGGCTAAACGTGCGCAGGGTTTTTGCCTTCTTCTGGATCAATAGCTTTAGTTAGGAATTTTATTTAAATAAATTGTGTTTAAAAATGAAAGCTCTGTCTCCTCGTCATTTCTCAATATTATATAGCAGTCAGGTATTAGTTTATATTATGGGAGGTTATTATGTTTATTTTGCTGCTGATAATCCAATATGGTTGATTCCATGAAGCATTGGATAATATACACATACAGAAGAGAAATACATCATATGATCCACATAAATGCTACTACTATAAAGGAACACTAAGGATCGATGCACACGATGCGTATTACATGCCTTTTTGGAGAGCGGATATGCGTGCAGCACCTCTGCAGAGTAATACAGTACCAGCTTATTCAATGAGATTCCAAGAAATCTCATGTACACGGTACGGTATTTTTCGGGACTGAAATTGACCTGTGGTGTATTGTTTAGAATCCGCAGCATGTCATTTTATCTTGCGTTTCCGTTTGCAAATTCTATTTGTCTAGTGCAGAGGAAAATCCCACCAAAATTTCTCAGCATGAAAAGGCACCGAAAAACGAATCAAATTGGAGAAAATGCACCGAAAAACGCATCACCTTCTGGTGTGTTTTTTTCCAGAGGTTTTGCTGTGTGTTTCCCACAGTAAAATACACAACATGTGCATGTAGCCTAAAGATAAAAAATACCTAAAAATCAAAACAATCCACTTGCTCCTGTTTTGCCTGAGAAATTCTTCTGTGTGGGTCCTAGATCAGCCATTTTCCCCCATCCCTTACTAAGCCACACCCCTCAGCCATCGGCCAGCGAAAATGGAAGAGATTGGAAGGAACATGAAGAGGTTGTCGATGTTGCTGAGAAACCCAGCGATCAGATGTAATCTATGAAAGGCTTTATTTCGCTGCAGTGCCACCACAGGGTTAAAGGGTAACTAAACGTTTGAAAAACTTCTGTCTTAGTGACATGTCAGAAGTTTAAATTGGTGGGGGTCCGAGCACTGAGATCTGCACCAATTGCTCAAATGAAGCAGCAGAAGCCCTCGTGTGAGTGCTCAGCTGCTTTGTGTCTGTTCGGATTTCTGCGGAAAGCCGATGTATCGAAGTACGGGCTCATAGACATTTTTCTCGAGTCTGTACTCCGATACATTCATTTCCGGAAAAAGCCGAACAGATACGAATCGGCTGAGCGCTCACATGAGCACTTCTGCTGCTTTGTTTAAGCGATTGGTGGGGGTCTCAGTGCTTGGACCCTTTCACAGCCATACAAAATCTGAGCAGCATTTTGATATTTGTCACTATTGAATTTGCTGGTCATTAAAGGGCCATACCCTAGTAGATAACTGACACAATGGGAATTATGTTCCTTATAGAAAATCACTCCCACTTTTGTAGATGTCATTAGTGCATTGTTGCATTTGTATATTCTCATAAACCTACCGTTAAATCAGGTGCGACCGAATAAAAATATAAAGCAAGTCCTAAACCTATAACACCTAATAAAACACTTTTTAATAAAAGGGAACGGACTGTTTTAGCAACATGACCAATACTTCTTAATTACTTTAAAGAAAAGCCCTCATTGGCGCAACAGCGGGAATCATCTCACGATAAATAGGAGAGGCAGGAAAGTGAGAGGTGTACACTCCCCTGGCGGTATATGCTGGGGACACGACAACCTGGTAGTCAAAAAGATGTCTATATAGTCCAAGTACTGGTTCGGGGGACTACTAGCCACTAGTGTCCCAGGCAGAGAATAATCAGTATCGAATGCTGAGATGCACTAGGATATTCTGAGTGCAAGACGGTGAAAAATTACCCTTTACGAAGGCGCTGTTTCCTTAGCGATATTAAGGATGATCCTCTGGAGTCATGCAAATGTTAACCTTTTATTAATATCGTAACATGCAACATGCTTCAGAGCCGAACCGGCTCCTTCATCGACATTTGACCTATACTTATGTCATAGACGGGAAGCGGGAGTATGGAGCAGGCTCACGGCTCCATCATCTAAGCTGTTAGAAAGAGAGAGGCGGCCCCCTCTGACAGCCCATCGGGTGCAGATCATCATCATGGCAGCCTGTGGGCCAAATGAAGGCCTCCAGGTCTGCCATCTTTGTACTTCTATTAAGCTCTGCCTGCGACAGCGTTTAATAGAATCCTATGAAAATCATATTTTACTGCAATACGTTATTATCAGTGGCGTAACTACTAACGTAGCAGCCGTAGCGACTGCTACGGGGCCCGCGGCATGAGGGGGCCCATGTCGCTCGCCGGCACGGGCCCCCACAATGGCCGCAGGCTCCGCTAGCAGCCGCTATGGCTGCTACAGCGGGACGCCACTGAACACTACGGCAGAGCAGGGAGGTATCTCCCCGCTCTGCCATTAAACAACAGACATGTATCCCCTCTCCACAGGATAGGGGATACATGTGTGATCGCTGGCATTGATAGGGAGAACGGGGGGACTGAAAGTCCCCTGAAGTTCTCCATCACAAACCTCGGACTTCCGGGGTCTGTGTCTGCAGCTCCGTAGAAATGAATGGAGCGCCGGTCGCGCTTGTGCGCATGCGTGACCAGCGCTCCTTTCATTTTTATTGAGCTGCCGACACGGACGCCGGAAGTCGGAGGTTAGTCATGGAGAACTTCAGGGGACTTTCAGTCCCCCGTTCTCCCTATCGCTGCCACCGATCACACAAGTATCCCCTATCCTGTGGATAGGGGATGCATGTTATTTGTAGGACACACTATAGGTCGCATTTTTTTTTGGGGGGGGGGCTGTATGGCGTTCCCTACAGGGGGGGGGGCGCTGTATGGCGTTCCCTCCAGGGGGGGCGCTGTATGGCGTCCCCTGCAGGGGGGGGCGCTGTATGGCGTTCCCTGCAGGGGGGGGCGCTGTATGGCGTTCCCTGCAGGGGGGGGCGCTGTATGGCGTTCCCTGCAGGGGGGGGCGCTGTATGGCGTTCCCTGCAGGGGGGGGGGCGCTGTATGGCGTTCCCTGCAGGGGGGGGCGCTGTATGGCGTTCCCTGCAGGGGGGGCGCTGTATGGCGTTCCCTGCAGGGGGGGCGCTGTATGGCGTTCCCTGCAGGGGGGGGGCACTGTATGGCGTTCCCTGCAGGGGGGGGGGCGCTGTATGGCGTTCTCTACAGGGGGGGCACTGTATGGCGTTACCTACAGGGGGGCTGTTTGGCGTTCCCTACAGGGGGGGCTGTATGGCGTTCTCTACAGTGGGGGCTGTATGGCGTTAGCACCATACAGCCCCCTCTGTGGATAACGCCATACAGTCCCCCTGTAGATAAAGCCACACAGTCCCCCCTGTAGATAACGCCACACAGTCCCCCCTGTAGATAACGCCACACAGTCTCCCCTGTGGATAACGCCATACAGTCCCCCTGTAGATAAAGCCACACAGTCCCCCCTGTAGATAACGCCACACAGTCCCCCCTGTAGATAACACCACACAGTCTCCCCTGTAGATAACGCCACACAGTCCCCCCTGTAGATAACGCCACACAGTCCCCCCTGTAGATAACGCCACACAGTCCCCCCTGTAGATAACACCACACAGTCCCCCCTGTAGATAACGCCATACAGTCTACAGGGGGGGCTGTATGCCGTTATCTACAGGAGGGGCTGTATGGCGTTATCTACAGGGGGGCGCTTTATGGCGTTATCTACAGGGGGGGCTGTAAAAAAGGCACTATCTACAAGGGGGGGGGTTGTGTGACACCCAGGGGAGGGGGGCCCCAGTCAAAAGTTTGCTATGGGGCCCAGTCTTTCCTAGTTACGCCCCTGGTTATTATTGCACTATATAATGCAAACGATCCAATGATCACTGGTTCAAGTCCCCTACGGGGACTAATAAAAAAAAGTAAAAAAACAGTTAACGTTTTTTTATGTATAAAAAATTATTAAAAGTTAAAAAAAGCCATGTAAAAAATAAATTATAAAAACACAGCTGGTATTACCACCATCTGTAAAAGTCAGAACTGTTAGGGCATGCCCAGGCGTGGCGTATCTCTTCCGCCTCTGTCCGCATCAATGCCGCACAGAATCTGCGTTGCAGATTCTGTTGCGGCTTTGCTTAAAATGGGCATTAAGTTGATGCGGACTAGCCGTTGCGTATTGAGGGGAAGAGGGCTTCCCTTCTCTCTATCAGTGCAGGATAGAGAGAAGTTACAGTCCTTTCCCTAGTAAAAGTAAAAAGAATTCATACTTACCCGGCCGTTGTCATGGTGACGCGTCCCTCTTTCGCCATCCAGCCCGACCTCCCTGGATGACGCAGCAGTCCATGTGACCGCTGTAGCCTGTGATTGGCTGCAGCTGTCACTTGGACTGAAACGTCATCCGGGGAGGCGGGACTGGAGGAAGAAGCAGGGAGTTCTCGGTAAGTATGAACTTCTATTTTTTTTACAGGTTGATGTATATTATGATCGGAAGTCACTGTCCAGGGTGCTGAAACAGTTACTGCCGATCGTTTAACTCTTTCAGCACCCTGGACAGTGACTATTTACTGACGTCGCCTAGCAACGCTCCCGTAAATACGGGTGCACACACGTAGTCACCCGTAATTACGGGAGCCCCATTGACTTCCTCAGTCTGGCTGTAGACCTAGAAATACATAGGTCCAGATAGAATGAAGAAATGTCATGTTAGTAAAACCAATACGCTCCGCAGCACACATAACATCTGCGGACTTCATTGCGGAATTTTTACTCTCCATTGAAGTCAATGGGGAAATTCCGCAATGAGTCCGCAACAAGTCCGCGACTCGTCCGCAACAACCATTGTATGCTGTGGACAACAAATTCCGCACCGTAGCCTATGCTCCGCAGCGGAATTGTCCGCGACGTGTAAACGAACCCTACTAAAAAGCTGTGGAAGGCAATGGAGAAACGTGTACGCTGCGGATTTACGCTGCGGAGTGTCCGCAGCGGAATTCCAGAGCAATTCCGCCACGTCTGGTCATGCCCTTACAATTTCACGTTAATTAATCCACAGGGTGAACGCTGTAAAAAGACAAAAATGCCAGAATAACTGGTTTTGGTCACCTCATGTCCCACAAAAAAATGGAAAAAAAGTGATCAAAAGATTTATGTACCTTACAATGGTCCCAATAAAAACTATAGCTCGCTCCGCAAATAACAAGCCCTGACATTGTTTCATTGATGGAAAAATAAAAAAGTTATGGCTCTCATAACATAGCAATACAAAAAATTTTTTTCTTAACAATACGTTTTTTCTTTATCCAAGTAGAAAAACATAAAAAACGACATAGGTTTGCTATTGCTGTAATTGTACTACAAAATAAAGTTAACATGTCGTTTTTATTGCATAGTGAACACCGTAAAAACGAAACCCAAAAAACAGCGGAGGAATCACAGTTTTTTTTCCATTCCAACCCACAAAGAATTTTTTTCTAGATTTCTAGTACATTATATGGTGAAAATTAAGGAAGGAGGGAAAGGAAAAAGCACAAATGAAAATCCGATAAATGGCTATGGCGGGAAGGGGTTTATGTACAATAGTAGAAAAAAATACATATTTGGTATCGCCGTAATCTTACTGGCCCATAGAATAAAGGTAACATATTATTTATGCAGCAGGGTGAATGGTGCAGGTTTAAAATGTTGTAATATGCAACAGAGATTAAAAAATAAATAAAAAAATACACAAATTAATTATCGCTATACTTATAACAAGCCGCAAAATATAGTTATTTTTGTCGCACAAAGAATATCGTAAAGAATAAATCAAAAAAATAAAATAAAAAAATACAATTTGTTTTGCAAAAAACAAGCCCTTATATGGCTACGTCAACAGAAAAACTAAAAAGTTATGGCCCACGGAACGTAGTGATAAAAAAATAAAATAATTACTGCATCCCTCTTAGTGACCGCCAATACGCCTTTTCATGGCGGCTACTAAGGGGTCTTAGCCTAGTCTAAGTCCTGATGACTGCCGGGATCTTGCTCCAATGGTAGCCATCGAAGTTTACTTAGATCGGGGCCGTTTAACCCCTTAAATGCTGCGGTTAATAGCGACCACGGCATTCAAGTCATTTACAGAGGGAGGGTGCTCCCTCTGTCACCCGCAAATGCAATACTGACTATACCAAAGCATTATATCTGCGATCAAAAGATCTAGTGGGACTAAAAAAAATAAGTAATAAATGTTAAATAACAATTATTAATAAAGATTACAGTAAATAAAACAACAAACCATTTTTTCCATTTAAAAGGGGTTTTATTTATTAAAGATGTAAAAAAGAAATAAAAGTACACATATATTGGATCGCCACGACCGTAATGACCCAAACAATAAAGTTAACATGAAATTTAAACTGCAAGGGGAACACCGGAAAAAAAACCCGGAAAAAATGATGGCGGAATTGCTATTTTTTTTCCATTGCCCCCCAAAAAGGTGATAAGAAAAGATAAGTCCCATTTACCAAAACCTCAATATAGTAATACGGTCCGCGGATAAAGGGGGGGGTATCGTGGTACAGGACAGAGCAGACTACGTCAATGAAGCATTAAGACTACTTTCCGATACACTATTTTATGAGAAATTAACTTTTAATCCCATTCCGAAATATGAAACCGAATACAAATCCCTTATCGAGTCTGCTTTTAATGATGATTTGTTATGTAAAAAAGAAAAAGTTTTTCTCACGGTCCCTTTCCCTGCAACCCCTTTCATGTATCATCTGCCAAAGATACATAAAAATCTGTCTAACCCCCCGGGCCGACCCATTATTTCAGGGATAGGGTCCTTAACTAATAATCTATCACATTTTATTGATATCCATCTCCAACCGTTGGTTTTAAAATTACCTTCTTACCTGAAAGACTCAACACAGTTAATTAGGGAATTATTAGAACTACAATCTTTATATAATTTATCCGATTTGAGTTTTCTTACTGCAGATGTGTCCTCGCTATATACAAACATTCCACACACACAGGGTATGGAGGCTGTTTCCTCTTTCCTTGCGCTAGACCCCCGTTTTCCAAATAGTCAACTGAATTTTATTATCGATTGTATCGATTTTATTTTAACACATAACGTTTTTACCTTTGAGGACGATTTTTATAAACAGATTAAGGGTTGCGCAATGGGGACCCGTTTTGCACCATCATATGCAAACCTCTATATGGGGTCCTTTGAGGAATCTCTTATCCTGAACGAACATATATTCACAAACCATATTATTTACTACAAACGTTATATAGATGATCTGTTTTTTATCTGGAGAGGGGACATATCTGCTGCCAATGCTTTTATTGATCTTTTAAACAAAAATACATTTGGCCTCACTTTCACACATACTTATTCAGCTACTACCATTGACTTTTTAGACATAACTATTAAAAATAATGGGAACCATTTTTCTACTAGCACCCATTTTAAAAGTGTGGATGTAAATAGTTATTTGGATTTTAAAAGTGCACACCACACACCATGGTTGAAAAATGTCCCGTTTGGACAATATCGGAGGATAAGAAAAAATTGTTCTGATGATGTTAGTTTTGACAAAGAATGTAACATTCTCAACAAGAGGTTCGTAGAAAAAGGCTTCCCTAGGAGCCTAATCAAGGGCGCAGAGATAAGAGCAAGAGGTATGACCCAATCTGAATGCATCAAAAAATCAATACCGGCCAATATTGATGTTGTTGAAAAAACTATAAAAAACAAATATAATAAACAGAATGTAAATTTCATCACCTCATTTAACAAAAGTAGTAAGAATATTATGTCCATTTTTAGAAGACATTGGCACGTTTTAACCAACGACCCTTTTTTAAAAACATTACTCCCTGCGAAACCTTTAATCACCTTTAGAAGAGCGAAAACATTGAAGAATCTTTTAGCCCCCAGCAGGCTACATAGTAACAAAAAGAAGGCTGTGGATCCTTTAACGCAAAATGGCTCTTTTTCATGTAATCATGCTAGGTGCCTGTGCTGTAAAAATATCGCAAAGAAATCTATACAATTTTATTCCTTAAAAAGCAATATAAACTATCCTATCAAAAGTCATTTAGATTGTGGCAGCACTTATGTTGTGTACCTACTGCAGTGTACATGCAACCTGCAATATGTAGGTTGTACCACCCAAACGTTAAGAAACCGAATTAATAAACATAGATCCAATGTCAAGCAAGGTTTTTTAAAACAGAGTGTGTCACACCATTGTGCCCTCAAACATAACTGCAAATTTGATGATTTAGTTGTTACCCCGATCGAACAGATCCCAGTGGATACCCCTAATAGGTTTGTAAAACTCAAACAGAGAGAGAATTTTTGGATCTTCAAATTGGAGACCCTGCGCCCAAATGGCCTGAATGACCTCATAGAAACGTCCTTAGATTAAAATGCTTCATGTCCCTGTCATGTTTCCAAAGTTTTTGGCTATCCAATGGTAGTATGTTTACACCCTCAGGCTTTTTTCCTTTTTATCACATTACCATCCACGCACTATATATATATATGTCTATAATTTTATATATATATATATATATATATATATATATATATATATATATATATAATCTCATGATCAATCATTCCTTTTCACGTTCTCTTTCTATGTTTCTACTTACCCACCCATCAAACAAACACAATAATTTTATACTATTACGGTCCGAATTACACATTTCTGACATTACTTTTAATCAATTAGAAAAAACTTTTTAATTACGTACTCTGCTCCGGTCCAATCGCCTTTGCATTTTGCGGTCCCCTTCCATGCCCCACGTGACCCACTGTTTGTGGTCTGGTGTGTTTTATAGTCCATTCATTCACAAATCGACCCTGCTTGTTGCGTTCCATCGTGCGGCTCATTTCCTACATGTTGAACTGTTGTGCGGTTCAAACTCTGCGTGTCACCAGCCGTCCTTTAGATAAATACTCTCCTTAGAAATGCTCACGTTCCATACAAGGTTCATTTTGTGTTTTTCTCCTTAGAGGCATCTTTTAATACATTTATGTCATTATATTTTTATGTTTTTATGTAAATCTTAAAATATGTTTGTATACATCAGGCAAACGCTCTGTGTGACCTCTGATCCGCCTATGTTGGCGGTTTTTTTCACTAATTCCTCAGCCAACCTTTTGTCAATTCCTCCATGTATATAAAGGAGCAAATATCGCACTGTATGCATTGGCCTGATGAAGACGCCGGTCCGGCGTCGAAACGCGTAGCCTACCTCATTCCTAATAAATTTATTATTTATTCACAATCTCCTTTCATCTGACATCCTTCTGGAGCAGCGCCGTTTGGTCCCCTTTTTCTCCGTTGGATTTGCATTACCTCTTGACAACAAACTTGCTTTGTTTGTGCACGGACCTGGCAGCAGCTCTCATACGTTTACGACATCCTAACCGGTGTCCACGACCCTAGGTGAGCAAATTTCCATCTATTTGCCCCTTGGTTCTTTTATCGTTTCTTTGCACCTTCTGGCGCCGTGTCTGTTTTATCTGTTTCTACCATTTACCCAGAAGCGTAGCTAGTTTCTCTAGCACCCGGGGCAAAGATTCAGTTTGCCCCCCCCACCGAACCACTTTCCCGACATATCCTTCTCCCTCGCAATGTTTGTTTCCCCTAACAATCAATGAGGTGTCACATTTTTTTTATGTAACTCGAGCATAAAGCCATTTGTACATTTTACAAGCAATACTGTTCTATATACAACACCAGAACCAAAGCTCATTACATATATACAACACATGAACAAAGCTCATTACATATATACAGCACCAGAACAAGCTCATTACATATATACAACACCAGAACAAGCTCATTACATATATACAACACCAGAACCAAGCTCATTACATATATACAGCACCAAAACAAAGCTCAGTGCATATATACAGCACCAGAACAAAGCTCATTACATATATACAGCACCAGAACAAAGCTCATTACATATATACAGCACCAGAACAAAGCTCAGTGCATTTATACAGCATCAGAATCAAGATCAGTACATATATAAAGTGTCAGAACCAAGCTCAGTACATAAATACAGTGCCAGAACCAAGCTCAGTACATATATACAGCATCAGAACCAAGCTCAGTAAATATATACAGTGCCAGAACCAAGCTCAGTACATAAATACAGTGCCAGAACCAAGCTCAGTACATATATACAGTGCCAGAACAAAGCTTAGTACATAAATACAACACCAGCACAAATACAGCTCAATTAATTGCAACCCCTGCAGTATAGGTTTGCACTAAATTGTATACAGCTCCCAGCTTGGCCCAAACAATGTTAACGATATGCTGGGAGTGGCTGTTTCACACAAAAAAACATACCACCCATCATCTTGCAGCAGATCATACAGTGACTACAGTAGATTAGAGGCAGAATAAACATTTACATTAAGTAACTCACCAGTGACGATCTCAGATTCTAGTTGTTCTTTTTCACTTTTTTTCCCCATCTGGTCCAGACCTCTATGATGACTTCTCCCGGCCACAGCCCATTTCTGCAGTTTGCAACTCCATGTCTCCAGCTTCTTACTGTTCAAACATTTCTGCACCTATAAACAAAGATAAAGTTATCATGGTGCCAGACACTGCACACCTAAATATAATAGCACCATACACTGCACCTCTAATTATAATAGCACCATACACTGTCCCTGATTATAATAGCACCATACACTGCACCTCTAATTATAATAGCACCATACATTGTGTCCCACACACACGCACACACACACACACACACACACCGTGCCCCCTGTAGATAGTGCCCTCCATAGAGCCCCCTGTAGATAGTGCCCTACATAGAACTTCCTGTAGATAGTGCCCCACATACAGCCCCCTGTAGATAGTGTCCCACATATAGCCACCCCTGTAGATAGTGCCCACATATAGCCCCCCTGTAGTGTCCCATATATAGCCACCACTGTAGATATTGCCCCACATATAGCCCCCTCTGAAAATAGTGCCCCACATGTAGCCCCCCTTGTAGATAGTGCCCCATATATAGCTTCCCTGTAGATAGTGCTCCACATATAGCCTACCCCTGCATATAGTGTCCAACATATAGCCCATCCCTGTAGATAGTGCCCTACATATATCTCCCCTTATAAATAGTGCTCCACATACAGCCCACCCCTGTATATAGTGCCAAACATATAGCTCCCCTATAGTGCTCCACATATAGCCCACCCCCGTATATAGTGCCTCACTAACAGCTCCCCATATAGTGCTCCACATATAGCCCACCCCTGCATATGGCCAACCCCTGTATATAGTGCCTCACATATAGCTCCCCATATAGTGCTCCGCATATAGCCCACCCCTGTATATAGCCCCTCTGTAGATAGAGCTGACCTCTGTATATAGCCCCCCTGTAGATAGAGCTGACCTCTGTAGATAAAGCCCCCCACTGTAGATAATATCACTCACATTTTTATTAGAATAAAAAAAAAAACTTGACACACTCCTGCTCCCATGCCGTCCAGTGGCAATGTAGACCTGCTATCTTCTGAGCAGGTCTGCTGGAGTTACATCCTCGCGCTGCTTGCGTTGTTGAAAGGCGCTGATTGACATGGTAAGTCATTCTGCTCTGCCAATCAGTTGCTTTCATAGACGCAAGCATCGCGCCGCTTGTGTCTATGAAAGGCCGTGATTGGCAGGGCACTATGACTTGCCCTGTCAATCAGCGCCTTTCAACAATGCAAGCGGCGCAAAGAAGTAACCACATCGCTTGAGTCGTTGAAAGGCGCTGAATAGCCGGGCACATAACGTACCCATCCATTCATCTCCTACAGTGCAGGAGGGGATGCTGGTGACATTGGCGCCGCCACCCCTCTTAGAGAGGTAGTAGGGCGCTGTAATGGATAGTGAAGTCCTGGCAACCCCCCACTTTCCCCCTTAGTTGCGTCCGGGGCACATGCCCCGCCTGCCCCCCCTAGCTACGCCCCTGCATGTGCCCCCAAAAAGTACCACAAAAAACATGCCCACATATTACTAAATTGACGGAAAATTAAAAAGTGACGATGCAAAAACAAATAATTTCAGTTCAAATGTGTTTTTATTGTGCAAAAGTCGTAAAACATAAAAAACCTATACATATGTGGTATCACCGTAATCGTACTGACCCATAGAATAAAGGTAACATGTTATTTACGCCGCACGGTAAACAGCATAGAACTATTGCGGAATTGCTGGGTTTTTTTTCTATTCCCCTCCAATAAAAGTTAATCAAAAAATTATATGTACCCGAAATGGTGCCATTAAAAATTACAAATGACTTGTTTGCTCCATCGTTAAATAATTAATTAATTATTTAATTATTAAAAAATACAACTAATTCCACATAAAAAAAGTCCTCGGCTATGTCGATGCAAAAATAAAAATGTTATAGCTCTTCAAATGCGACGATGGAAAAACGAAAAAAATAGCTTGGAAATTAAGGCCTAAATAGGCTGGTCACTAAGGAGTTAAAGGCCAAAATAACTGTTTAATGAAAGAATAAAGGACTTGAGATGAGCAAACCTATTAGACACATATCACTTTAGGTCCAAATTTCCCAAAAGCTTAAAATTAGTCAAAATGTGAAAGTTTTGGTGTTCGCAGCGCAAGAATTGTCAAAATGGTGGCCACCGGTGAGCGCTCTCCGCCAATTTGCCAATTATATAAAAAAAAGAGGGGAGAAGAGGATTATTCACCTTCCCTGGTCTCCAGACGTGTCCCTGCCGGAAAGTGAGATGACGTAGCTGTGATCGCTGCAGCCAATCCCAGGCCGCAGTGATCACATGGGACAGCTACGTCATCTCACCTGCCGGTAGCGACGTGTCGCTACTGTAGTACAGCGTATGTGTTGAGTGTGATTGTTCTTATTTTTGTGAAATCGCATGTACCCTGATTGCCTTGTTTGACCCTCTGATGTTTTCAAGGACTGTAACCAACTTAGATTCAGTCCTAGAAGACGTTAAATAGTCTGATAGGCCTATCGGGGGACCTGCGATTCGCAAAACGAATTTGGACCGAAACGAACGGCCGATTTAAAAGTAAATTCGCTCATCACTATTAAGGACTCTGTACTGCAAGGCAGCAATGCTAACCAATCTGCACTGTGATATTGTAAATACTTATTACTAACACTATAACAGGAGATGTCACTTCTGGTCATATTTGTGACATCATCAGATAAAGTACAGGAAGCCATTGTTACCTCACTGCATGATGCCATAATGACTGTGACTCTATAAGAACTGGGGTTTAGGGGGGGGCGACTGCTCAGTCCAGGATATGAAGATAAGCAGACACAAGATACTTCACCATGAGGATCTCACAGAGAATAGCGGAAGCTTCTGATGTTTGTGAAGTCACCAGTCGGAATCCGGAACACTGGAAAAGGAGAACTTCATGCACGAGCCGCATGGCAGGGGAAGAACAACAGGAAAACCGGCGGCTTTGGCTTATATACACGGTGATAGGAGGTTCAGTCATTTACTTTCAGGTTTTGGGACCAAGAAGAAAAACAGTAATGTGGAGGAAAATCTGCCGCCATGATGCCAGCAATCTCCAAACATTGAAGGTATGTACATGATATATATGTTCATTTAATCTGAAAATGTGGGATATTTGAGAATTTGGGGTTTGTTATACATTATGGCCCATATTTACTGAGCAGTTTATGTCAGTTTATTTTGTAAGCTTAACCAAATAAAGTTGCAAACGGTGACATGCAACAAATTTGGTGTAAAATGTATCTTTTCTCGTCACTTGACAAATTTAAAAAGTGACTAAAAGTGGGCGTGGTCTCCAAGGAGACGAAGATGAGAACTGTGAGATTGATCACTCCTCCGTGTCACACATGCCAAGATTCCTTACACGTTATCCCATAGCCTCTCATGGTTGTGTCCTCCTAGACCCTGGACCTTGTTTGGTCTGCATAGAGGCTGAACAGTTCTCAGTGGTCCATGACTATTTTTTGGTGGGATAACAGGGAACGATGGTTTCCCATAGTTCAAGCAGAAGACACCTGCTATATGCTATGTTCACCAGTGAGGCAAATACAAGCTGGGAAGGAGGTAATTGCATGTTACATGTGGCCATTAGGAGGAGAAAAACTCAAAGGGGGAGGAAATAAATTGTGAGTCTAAGAAGATGATTGTGTAAAAAGTGGCTTTCAGACCAAAGGCCTAATCCCTGCCCTCCTGGAGTCGGCCATTTGCTTTACACCACATCAGGGACCTGGTATAATGGAACTGGCCTTCTCCTGTGACATAGGAGGGCAGTGTTTTCTTTCTCTTTCACTAGCAGAGGTGACCATAGCCGAGCTGTGATCTCGGTAGTCCGATCAGTGGAGGAGCGACCTGCATGATACCGGGACGTCGTGGAGAACATCTGGGATTGGACACCTTCTTATAACTTACTATTCCATATAATGTCGTAGCTATCAGTAAGATGTTAGTTAGTTAGTTAGTTGCATTACAAGCTCTGATCCTGGGTTCTCGGACTGATCGCCTTTTCTCGGGGTCAACAAGGAATTTTCCCCTGTGGCACAAATTGGCTAAACGTGCGCAGGGTTTTTGCCTTCTTCTGGATCAATAGCTTTAGTTAGGAATTTTATTTAAATAAATTGTGTTTAAAAATGAAATCTCTGTCTCCTCGTCATTTCTCAATATTATATAGCAGTCAGGTATTAGTATATATTATGGGATGTTATTATGGTTATTTTGCTGCTGATAATCCAATATGGTTGATTCCATGAAGCATTGGATAATATACACATACAGAAGAGAAATACATCATATGATCCATATAAATGCTACTACTATAAAGGAACACTAAGGATCGATGCACACGATGCGTATTACGTGCGTTTTTGCAGAGCGGATATGCGTGCAGCACCTCTGCAGAGTAATACAGTACCAGCATATTCAATGAGATTCCAGGAAATCTCATGTACACGGTACGGTATTTTTCGGGACTGAAATTGACCTGTGGTGTATTGTTTAGAATCCGCAGCATGTCATTTTATCTTGCGTTTCCGCTTGCAAATTCTATTTGTCTAGTGCAGAGGAAAATCCCACCAAAATTTCTCAGCATGAAAAGGCACCGAAAAACGAATCACCTTCAGGTGTGTTTTTTTCCAGAGGTTTTGCTGTGTGTTTCCCACAGTAAAATACACAACATGTACCCTAAAGGTACTAAATACATAAAAATCAAAGCAACCCACTTGCTCCTGTTTTGCCTGAGAAATTCTTTTGTGTGGGTCCTAGATCAGCCATTTTCCCCCATCCCTTACTAAGCCACACCCCTCAGCCGTCTGCCAGCGAAAATGGAAGAGATTGGAAGGAACATGAAGAGGTTGTCGATGTTGCTGAGAACCCCAGCGATCAGATGTAATCTATGAAAGGCTTTATTTCGCTGCAGTGCCACCACAGGGTTAAAGGGTAACTAAACGTTTGAAAAACTTCTGACATGTCATAGTGACATGTCAGAAGTTTTGATTGGTGGGGGTTCGAGCACTGAGACCCCCACCAATCGCTAGAACGAAGGCGCAGAAGCCCTCGTGTGAGCGCTCAGCTGCTTCGTGTCTGTTCGGCTTTTTCCGGAAAGCCGATGTATCGGAGTACGGGCTCATAGACTTTTTATTGAGTCCGTACACTGATACATTTATTTCTGGAAAAAGCCGAACAGACATGAAGCGTCTGAGCGCTCACACAAGCGCTTCAGCTGCTTCGTTCTAGCGATTGGAGGGGGTCTCAGTGCTTGGACCCCCAGCAATCAAAACTTCTGACATGTCACTATGACATGTCAGAAGTTTGTGAAACGTTTAAGTTACCCTTTAAGGCAATGACTTACACACTTCAAAACTATGGGCTTTCGGTATAATGCGAGAACGTGCCGATCCTCCAAATTCTAGTTATTTCATTTTCTCACCATTTTCACAGTCATACAAAATCTGAGCAGCATTTTGATATTTGTCACTATTAAATTTGCTGGCCATTAAAGGACCATACCCTAGTAGATAACTGCTACAATGGCAAATATGTTCCTTATAGAAAATCACTCCCACTTTTGCAGATGTCGTTAGTGCATTGTTGCATTTGTATTTTCTCATAAACCTACCGTTAAATCAGGCGCGATCGAATAAAAATATAAAGCAAGTCCTAAACCTGTAACATCTAATAAAACACTTTTTAATAAATGGGAACGGACTGTTTTAGCAACATGACCAATACTTCTTTATTATTTTAAAGAAAAGCCCTCAATGGCTCAACAGCGGGAATCATCCCACGATAAATAGGAGAGGCAGGAAAGTGAGAGGTGTACACTCCCCTGGCGGTATTGTGCTGGGGGACACGACAATCTGGTAGTCAAAAAGATGTCTATATAGTCCAAGTGCTGGTTCGGGGGACTACTAGCCACTAGTGTTCCAGGCAGAGAATAATCAGTATCGAATGCTGAGATGCACTAGGATATTTTGAGTGCAAGACGGTGAAAAATTACCCTTTACGAATCCTCTGGAGTCATGCAAATGTTAACCTTTTATTAATATCGTAACATGCAACATGTTTCAGAGCCGAACCGGCTCCTTCATCGACATTTGACCTATACTTATGTCATAGACGGGAAGCGGGAGTATGGAGCAGGCTCACGGCTCCATCATCTAAGCTGTTAGAAAGAGAGAGGCGGCCCCCTCTGACAGCCCATCGGGTGCAGATCGTCATCATGGCAGCCTGGGGGCCAAATGAAGGCTTCCAGGTCTGCCATCTTTGTATTAATATTAAGCTCTGCCTGCAACAGCGTTTAATAAAATCCTATGAAAATCACGTTTTACTGCAATACGTTGCTATTATTGCACTATATCATGCAAACGATCCACAAATCATCTCCCACAAAAAAATGGAATAAAAAGTGATCAAAAGATTTATGTACCCTACAATGGTTCCAATAAAAACTATAGCTCACTCCGCAAATATCAAGCCCTCACATTGTTAAATTGATGGAAAAATAAAAAAGTTATGGCTCTCATAACACAGCAACACAAAAAAGCAGTTGGAGGGGATTGCCTCACTATACTGAACTGCTGCTTCAGACCTCAACACTAGCCAGGAGGCTTCACCTGCTTCTGGGATCCAGGTGGCAGGGGTACCACACCAGCCTCCCCCATCCCTGCCTCCAGTGTGCAGCTTTCTAGTCCTGCATCTTAGGTGGTAAGTTTAACTGCCCCGTTTTCCCAACTGGGGGGTACCCGAAGAGGACCCTTGTTAACACGCCTGCTCGGCCTGGCATTCCTTACAGTGGGCAACCCCTGCCCTTTCCTGCCCACAGGAGTATATTTTAATGCCTAGACCTGCTTGAGTGCCGCATCTAGTCTCTACGCAGGCATTCATACGCTACATGGCTGCCTTGCCTTCTAGACACTGGGGTACCCTCCCACCGCTTAGATCATTGCTTCGCTCAGGCTGATCTTACTTCCACGTATTTGTTGAATCTTTGCTAGCAAATGTGATTGGAGCGTGGCCTTCCCATCCCCGGCTCCCTCAGACACATATACAAAGCAAGATGGTGAAAATTGGTCAGGCTAAACATGGAGACCCGCCTACTACTCCCAAACAAAAGAAATCCCAACCGGACATGGATAAATTCCTGAAAAGACGCTCACCCCAAAGATCTACATCTTCCACTAAACGGTCATTGCTGCCTAACGATCATCGTGACACTTCTGATGGTGAAAGTTACATGGAGGAAGAAGTGGCACCTGACCCACCTTCTATGATCTCCATTTCTACTAAAGGCTTGCAAAAGATTATCGAGAAAGCCCTACAACCTGTAATGCGAGAACTTGACGATATTAAGCAGGAAGTCCACCACATTTGAGTTAGAGTTGAGCTACTTGAAGAAACCCAAACTGCTCTTCTTACTCACGGAGATGCGACCTCCTCGGCACTTCAGGCTTGTCAAACTCATCTGAATTCTCTTCACCCCTATGTGGAAGATCAGGATAATAGGGGGAGGCGCAATAATCTGCGGATAAGGGGAATGCCGGAAAACTTCCCTCCACATGAGACCATGTCCATGACTGAGAAAATCCTGGACTTTGTCCTCAGCCCTGACTCACCCCCAGACCTACAGATTGAAAGAGCTCATAGGGCTCTAGTCCCAAACCCAAAGAAGGTGAACCACCAAGGGATATTGTATGCAAGCTACCGTCTTTTCCTGTCAAAGAAGGGGTGCTCCGCAAGACACGCAATATACCTGACCTTATGTTTGAGGGTCATAAACTGACTTTTTTTCAGGATATTTCCCCGACCACCCTATCCAAACGTAGGTCTCTTGGGATCGGCACGGATCGTCTCCGATCTCTAAAAATACCGTAGAAATGGCTCTTCCCTTTTGTACTATCCTATCATTTCCAAGGTCGGTTGTCCATTGTTCATTCAGCGGAAGACCTAGAGAATGCTTGCCCTCCACTAGACCTCGACCATACCGCCATCCCCTTTTGGCAACCTTACACAGATGTAGCCTCTCTTCCCTCTCTGCCTAAGCCTGATGTCTGGCTGAATCCCAGACCCCGTCCGACTAAGAAGAGACCAGCAAATAATCCTCCATGACAGACTTGCGGCCCTGCTTAGGATTGTGTTTTATTTGCATCCATTCTATGTCTGTCTAGAGATATGTTTGTGTACGGGTTTAATGTCTTAACTTTTTCTCTTTAGGTGGTTTAAAATCTGTGCTTTAAAAATGTTTAGCTACAGTCTGCCTTGAATTTTTGTTGTTTGGGTGCCGGGATGAGGGGTGCATATTCTTATTCACTCGTTCACTCTTCTCTCCGCCGCCACGCTTCTCTGTCAGTTAGTGCTTAACTGACTAATACCGCACTGTGGATCAGTGCAAATATCTTTACTACAGCATTTGAAAACAATTTACTTATTGTTCTCTTTTCTGTGTTTCTCATCTTTTCTTTCTTTCTCTCTTCATACTGGTGCATTTATGTCGCGTATTCAGGTTACGACATTGAATGTCAAGGGCTTCAACTCCCTTACTGAACGCTCCCAGGTCAAACACTCCCTTAAAAAATTGGATTAGTCTGTGCTGCTGCTACAGGAAACCAAATATTGGGAAAGATCGCCTATCACACAAATGTATATTGTATAAGGGAGACCACATTGGTGTACACCACCTTGATGAGCAGAATTGAATCAGGAATAGGGGAGGGGGAAAAGAATGTGGTCTGTGGGTTAATTAATATTTAACTTTTATTAATATTCATTAAGATAGAAAATTAGTTAAAAGTCCATTGGTGCAACCTGGTATGTGTGAGTGACCCCCAAGCTCACATACCTATTGGCCATATGTTGTATAATAGAATATTGTATTGAAATAAAGAATAATTATGCTGTCAGTATTGCTCTAGTGAGAAACACATAGGTTTCTATACTGTCTAGATGCCAAATTACATGGCAAGTGACATTAAATTAAGCCAGTGGGCTGTATTGTGTAGCAGTAAATCGATCTCAAAACAGCAAAATTGAACTTTGCCGTGCAGTGAGTATTAATGTCAGATTATGACAGTGCAATGAGTGAGCGCAAATTTTGCCAATTGCACTGCCATGCGATGTTGTTGCGGCACAGTGTGAACAGTTAGTTTACACCTGCACCCTCACGCTGGTGTCCCTGCGATCCAGAGCAGCAGCATGGGGAGCAGCCGCAATATATGCTATAGCCGCGCTCAGCTGTCAGCTGGGAAGCGGTGTAAGGGAGCCGTCCCACAGTTGGACTCTGTTGTGAGAGCAGCCGTGATGTATTGAAGTAGCCGCGCTCAGCTGTCAGCCGAGAAGCGGTGACAGCTGAGCGCAGCTACTTCAATACATCATGCATATTAATAAAAGTTAAATATTAATTAACCCACAAACCACATTCTTTTCCCCCTCCCCTATTCCTGATTCATTTCTGCTACATGAAACCCACTTGAAAGGTAAAATTCCAAACCTTCCTAAATCACCTTACACTACATAGTTCCATTCATGCAATGATAGTGGCAAACGTAACTGTGTCAGTATAGCTCTACGGTCTGACATTCCCTTTGAATTTGTCTCCCAGATTGCTGATGGCGCAGGCCGCTTTCGTTTCATAAAAGGTAAAGTGGCGAACACCCTGACTACCATTGGGAATATTTAAGCCTGAACTCGGGCCAGATTCCTTGGCTATCTGCAACTTTAGACAAGTTTTCTCAGTTCTCTGAGGGCCTAACGCTTCTGGGAGGGGACTTCAACATTGTGCTTGAGCCCCTTCTGGACTCCTCCACGGGAACTTCTGCTCACAGCTACTCCGCTCTGAGGAAAATCCGTAGACTCCTCACATCTTTAAGATTGATGGATGTGTGGAGATTCTTCCACCCAACGGATAGGGACTATACCTTCTACTCCCACCCCCATCATTCTTACCAAAGACTAGATTACCTGCTCATCATGGATAGCCAACTCCCTTTAATAGATTCCCCCTCTATAGGCAACATTCTCCTGTCTGACCATGCCCCAATGTCCATGTTTCTTAACATACACAGCCTTTTGCCTAGGCAATATAACTGGAGTCTTAATGAAACTTTCCTCTACTCGTCGCGCAATAAGCAACGAGTTGAGGCGGCGCTGAAGTCCTACTTTGTTGAGAATGATACGCAGGATGTCTCCGCTAGCACGATCTGAGAAGCCCATAAGCCAATGATCAGAGGAGTACTCATAATCATGGGTATGTTTATGAAGAGAGAGAGGAACCGGGAGATTGATGACCTTCTTTCCCGAATATCTGACCTTGAAAACCAGCATAAACGGTCCGCGGCTCAAGGGGTTCTCTCCTCGCTTATACTTTCCAGAGAAAGACTCAAACAATGTTTGAATTTGCGCACGGAAAAGGCATATACCTCTGCTACTCACAAACACCACATGCACGGTGATAAGGGGAGCAAAGTCATGGCTTATCTAGCTAAAAAGAGAAGACAGCAGAACTATATCCCCAAATTCAGGTTTCCTACTGGAGCTGTACTTGAGGACACCAATGACATTGCGGCTGAGTTTTGCTCCTATCAAACACTGTATGACCTACGTCCTGGAGAGACGCCCAAGGAGCTTGCGGACAGAACTGAGCTGATTGAATCTTTCCTTGAATCCCTCTCTCTTCGTACCTTAACTGCTACACAAAAAACCCAACTAGAATCCCCTTTTACACTTAAAGAAATCCGTGATGCGCTCTCCAGTATGCCCTCTAGTAAGTCCCCAGGTCCTGACGGTTTTCCGGCCTCATACTATAAACAGTTTGGAGACGTCCTGCTGCCATTCTTCCTCAGAGTATGTAACTCTCTTAACGCTTCTCAACATTTCTCTCCTTCAGCGCTTGAAGCACATATTTCGGTATTACCCTTCGCTATGCGGTAATTATCACCCTATATCACTTTTGAATGTGGATGTTAAATTATATGCCAAAATCATAGCTAACAGGATGCAATCCTTACTCTCATTCCTAATTGACCCAGTGCAGACGGGTTTTGTTAAGGGGAGAGAAGGTAAACACAACACTACGCGAGTTCTCCATCTGATCCAGTACACCAGGTCAAGAAATATCCCTTTGCTTCAGTTGTCTACTGATGCAAAGAAAGCTTTCGACTGGGTGGACTGGACCTTTATGGTCAAGGCGCTTTCCCGTTTCGGCTTTCAACAACTCTTCGATCACAAAATCCTGTCTCTGTACACTTCCCCACATGCTAAGGATTGAGTAAATGGCCACCTATCGAGGCCTTTCCAGATCATGAATGGAACAAGACAGGGTTGTCCACTCTCTCCCCTCCTTTTTGTCCTCACAATTGAGACTTTGATCCAGAGTCTGCGTCAGGAGCCACTTCTGTCGGGGGTCGCCATTGGTGACAGAGTGCATTGCACAGCGGCATTTGCCGATGACTTGCTTATTTTCATCACCAACCCCTCCACAGCGCTACCCCGACTTCAAGAGATGTTTACCCATTTTGGTGACTTATCCAATTTCAAAATTAATTCTAGCAAATCCAAGGGACTATGTGTCTCCTGCACTCTGGCTCTATTAAAGTCTCTGAAACTCAGCTCCCCCTTCCTACTGCGTTCAGATAGTATAAAATACCTAGGAATTAATTTAACTCCCTCACTTGAACACTGGTATCAATACAATTACACACCTTTACTCTCCGAGATTAAAGCCACTATCCTGTCTTGGCATATCCCATATATTTCATGGATTGGTAGAACCAACTTACTTAAAATGATTATTCTCCCCAAACTCCTTTATCTATTCCAAACTCTCCCGATTCCCCTCCCTAGAGCCTTTTTTGCTACCATTAGACAACAGTTTTCTAAATACATTTGGAATTGTAATGATGGGGGTAAGGAAACAGACAAGTGAGCCCTAATCTACCCGTCACTCAGTCCCTGCCTACTTGCAACGACCCGCCCTAGGCGACGGGGTACAACTGGGCGACGGTCCCTACGCTCAATAAGTGCACGACAGACAAACAGACAAGGGTACACAGAAGCAGGGAAAAGGGGCAGTTGCCCACAGCAACACCGTGAGCAACAAGAGTGGTGAACAAGCTGAGTCAAACCAGGAGTGTACGAGTTACCAAACGCAGAGCAGGAGAGTAGTGAACAAGCCGAGTTAAACCAGGAGTGTACGAGGTACCAAACGCAGAGCAGGAGAGTAGTCAGTAAGCCAGGGTCAATATGAAGCAGGGTCAAATAGTACAAGAAGCTGCAGCAGGGCAAGGAAACCAAACGAGAAGAATCACAAGCAAGGAGGAACAGGAAAGGCAGGTATAAATAGACAGAGGGCGGGAGCTAGCTCCGTCTGGCCAGGCTGTGATAGGCTCTCCCACTCCTAAGCCTGCCACCCTAAGTGGTGGAAGATGGAGTCAGTCTCACAGACATAGAAGCAGGTGCAGACTGATTACCTATGGGCGTAGATACAGGAGCTGTGCCTGGCAGATCCTTAACAGGAATAATATTAAACCCAGAATAGCATTTCACACTCTTATTCGTCCTAAATGCTCAGTGGGGATAGGGCTTCCGGATATTGAATCCGACTACCACTCCGTACAAGTAGCCAGGATAACTGAGTGGTTTGATAATGCCTCAATTAGACTTGGGGTTCTCGTGGAGGAGGCCACCATAGGCATGTCCCTTACCTCCCTTCTGTGGCTTAACAAACCCAATGCAGCCCTTTTTAAGTCACACAACTCTCTTACCTCTGCTTCATATCAAACATGGATGAAAGGTGGGGGGATGAAATCTCTGCACAAAATTTCGTCTTCCCTGATGACGGTTGATGACCTTGTGCAGTCGCAGACTGAGAGGTTTCGAGACTGTTCTTCCCTGCCTGGAAAGGCATCCTGCAGCACGTACGATTCCATATTGACTAACGGGGCTGTTCCTACCCTCACTGAATTGCAGGCACAACCTGGTTTCTCGTCTATCAATTTTCTCACTTACACTCACCTCAAAAGGTGTTACCTGGGAGCGTTTAGGCAGGGACCAATAGACCGCCCGCTATCCTGGTTGGAAGCAACCCTCCTCCTTCGGCAACCACCTTGAAGCTTATTACACTATATTATAATAATCTCATTAAGATGAATTTACCCATACAGCCCTCTTTTCTTAAAGCTTGGGAGTTGGAACTTAAGACTACTTTTTCTGACGAGGACACCAGGGCAGTTTTTCGAAACTCCCTTGGTACCTCAAGAATACACATACAAACTGAACTCTAGGTGGTACAAGACTCCCTGGGTATTGCATAAAATGTGTAACGAAATTTCCCCAGATTGTTGGAGGTGTCATAAAGACCCGGGAACATATTTACATTTGTGGTGGGAGTGTGAGAAAATCTCCCCCTTTTGGGCCGAGATACAAACTGTCCTCAATACTATAACTCATTCCTCTATTGTCATTTCCCCTCGTGTAGTGTTCCTAAACCTGTGGCCAACATTCCCTGTGGGGGCCCCCAGGGAGCTATGGTTACATCTCTTCGCGGCGGCCAAATCTCTATTACCGTTGTATTGGAAGACCGAGGTTGTGCCACGAATAAGTCATTGGCTTAGGAAGGGAGCCCAGCTGGCGAGAATGGAGGAGCTCTCGCATCTTGAGTATCACTCTCATGCCAATTACCGAAAGATCTGGGCACCCTGGTTTGAATTCTGCAAAAATGACTCCTTTCAACACCTCTGGGGTGCAGACTCCCCCTGCATTGGATAAGGACGATTGTTATTCTAGTTTGGGACTACTTTCTAAACTTTCCCACTAGGCCTGATGTCCTTGGAGACCTCTCTCCTTGCACGTTTCTTTTCCCTCCTTTTCTATCTCCTCCTTCTTTACCCCCTTCCCCATGACGTTGGTGCAAGTGGTGTGAACATACGCCAGGAAGCTCATACTTCCTTATTGTTCTGTTTCTATAATATGTTCGGTTTAATATTGAGATAACGCATTGTACATACGTGTCTTATTGTGAATTCTAACAATTACTCGTATATTGTATGTACAGTGGCGCTTATGCATATTGTAATTCGCATTTTGCCTCTCTGTAAAACCTCAATAAAATGTTATTTTCCAAAAAAAAACAAAAAAAAAACTATACATATGTGGTATTACCGTAATTGTACCAAACCATAGAATAAAGGTAATTATTATTTACGCCGCATGGTAAACAGCATAGAACAATGGCGGAATTGCTGGGGTTTTTTCGATTCCCCTCCAGTAAAAGTTAATCAAAAAATGATATGTACCCGAAATGATGCCATTAAAAAATACAACTAATGGCGCAAAAAAAAGTCCTCGGCTATGTCGATGCAAAAATAAAAAAGTTATACCTCTTTAAATGCGACGGTGGAAAAACTAAAAAAATTGCTTGGAAATTAAGGCCTAAAATAGGCTGGTCACTAAGAGTTAAAGCCCAAAATAACTGTTTCCTGAAAGGATAAAGGACTTGAGATGAGCAAACCTATTAGACACATATCAAATTAGGTCCAAATTTCCCAAAATGTAAAATTCGTCAAAATGTGAAAGTTTTGGTGTTCGCAGTGCAAGAATTGTCAAAATGGTGGCCACCGGTGAGCGCTCTACGCCAATTTGCCAATTATATAAAAAAAAGAGGGGTGAAGAGGATTAAAAAAAACAAAAAAACTAAACATACTCACCACCTTCCCTGGTCTCCTGACGTGTCCCTGCCGGAAATTGAGATGACGTAGCTGTGATCGCTGCAGCCAATCCCAGGCCACAGTGATCACATGGGACAGCTACGTCATCTCACCTGCCGGTAGCGACGTGTCGCTACTGTAGTACAGCGTATGTGTTGAGTGTGTTTGTTTTTATTTTTGTGAAATCGCATGTACCCTGATTGCCTTGTTTGACCCTCTGATGTCTTCAAGGACTGTAACCAACTTAGATTCAGTCCTAGAAGACGTTAAATAGTCTGATAGGCCTATCGGGGGACTTGCGATTCGCAAAACGAATTTGGACTGAAACGAACGTCCGATTTAAAAGAAAATTTGCTCATCACTATTAAGGACTCTGCACTGCAAGCCAGCAATGCTAACCAATCTGCACTGTGACATTGTTAATACTTATTATTAGCACTATAGCAGGAGATGTCACTTCTGGTCATATTTGTGACATCATCAGATAAAGTACAGGAGGCCATTGTTACCTCACTGCATGATGTCATAATGACTGTGACTCTATAAGAACTGGGGTGTAGGGGGGCGACTGCTTAGTCCAGGATATGAAGATAAGCAGACACAAGATACTTCACCATGAGGATCTCACAGAGAATAGTGGAAGCTTCTGATGTTTGTGAAGTCACCATTAGGAATGCGGAACACTGGAAGATGAGAACTTCATGCACGAGCCGCATGGCAGGGGAAGAACAACAGGAAAACCGGGGGCTTTGGCTTATATACACGGTGATAGGAGGTTCAGTCATTAACTTTCAGGTTTTGGGACCAAGAAGAAAAACAGTAATGTGGAGGAAAATCTGCCGCCATGATGCCAGCAATCTCTAAACATTGAAGGTATGTACATAATATATATGTTCATTTAATCTGAAAATGTGGGATATTTGAGAATTTGGGGGTTTGTTATACATTATGGCCCATATTTACTGGGTAGTTTATGTCAGTTTATTTTGTAAGCTTAACCAAATAAAGTTGCAAACGGTGACATGCAACAAATTGCGCGTGGTCTCCAAGGAGACGTAGATTAAGTCCCATTTATTAAAGTAAACTATGTTAAAATGGCACAAATTTTCCCCCTATTATTTTATTGCAGGGAGGAGATCTGGACGAGCGGCTGAAGATGAAGATGAGAACAGTGAGATTGATCAAAATCGTATGTAACGTGACAATTCTATTTATAATTCTATATTTGGTGCCTTCCGATGTCATAATACACTGATTATACAGGTCAAGGCAAATACATGGAAGTAGAGATGAGCGAATCGGGACATCCGACCCGGTTTCGGTCCGAACATCGCGTTTTGACCGAACCCGGGCGGGCAGAAAAAACATTACAAAAATATTATACTAATCGGCAGCCACTTGTCTCTATCAATCACTGATAGAGAAAAGAGGCTGCTGATTAAAAATAAAATAAAAAGCATTTCATACGTACCCGGTCGTTGTCTTGGTGACGAGTCCCTCTTCTTCCTCCAGTCCGACCTTATTTCCTGCCGCGGCAGCCTGTGATTGGCTGCAGCGGCCGCGGCAGCCTGTGATAGGCTGCAGCGGCCGCACAAGCCTGTGATGGCTGCAGCGGTTGCGGCAGCCTGTGATTGGCTGTAGCGGCCGTGGCACCCTGTGATTGGCGGGAGTACGAATGGCTTTGGTGCTGTGCACCTATTTCTCTCCTTCTCAGCGTTTAAATCAGGGGTCTCCAGCACGCGGCCCGCGGGCCGCATGCGGCCCCTGGGGCTGTCATTGGCGGCCCGCGGGACACAGAGCCGCTAGTATCGGCTCTGCTCCGAGACTCTGGAATTCCCTGACATTGTTGTCCACATACGAACAGCGATATTTGGGGCTTCCCCAGAGCCGGAGTCCCGGGCAGAGCGCTAGTACAGGCTCTGCTCCGGGACTCGGTGGAATTCCCTGACATAGCTGCCCATATATGGACAGTGTGTCAGGGTCTTCCCCAGAGCGGAGTCCCGGGCAGAGCGCTAGTATCAGCTCTGCTCCGGGACGCTGCGGAATTCCCTGACATCGCTGTTCACATATGAACAGCGATGTCTCGGGCTTCCCCAGAGCCGGAGTCCCGGGCAGAGCGCTAGTAGGCTCTTCCTGGGACTCCAGCTGGGCTCCTGACATGCCTGGGACTCCTGCTCTGGGGAAGCCCCTGACATCATTGTCGATGTATGGACAGCGATGTCAGAGGCTTTCCCAGAGTCCCGGAGCAGAGCCAATAATAGCGCTCTGCCCGGGACTCCGCTCTGGGGAAGACCCTGACACACTGTCCATATATGGGCAGCGATGTCAGGGAATTCCGCAGAGTCCCGGAGCAGAGCCTGTACTAGCGCTCTGTCCGGGACTCCGGCTCTGGGGAAGCCCCAGACATCGCTGTTCATATGTGGACAGCGATGTCAGGGAATTCCGCAGCGTCCCGGAGCAGAGCCGATACTAGCGCTCTTCCCGGGACTCCGCTCTGGGGAAGATCCTGACACACTGTCCATATATGGGCAGCTATGTCAGTGAATTCCATCGAGTCCCAGAGCAGAGCCTGTACTAGCGCTCTGCCCGGGACCCTGGCTCTGGGGAAGCCCCAGACATCGCTGTTCGTATGTGGATAACGATGTCAGGGAATTCCAGAGTCTCGGAGCAGAGCCGATACTAGCGGCTCTGTGTCCCGCGTGTAAGGGTGCACTCGTACTTACCTCTCCCTGGGGGGCCAACGCAGGAATACGGGCTTGTCGGGCGGCTCAGAAGTCGGCTCCGGACGAAGGAGCGTCTTGGGCGTCATGGCAACGGCCGCACTGCCGACAGCCATGACGCATGCGCCCAACGGCAAACAGAGCGAAGTCTCGCGCTGCGGGACTTGGAAGAGGAGAGGAAAGGAGGGACACGGCCGGATGACAGGGAGCGCGGCAAGGGAGGGGGCGGAGCAAGCGAGTAGCGCGAAAAAGGAGTAGGACGGAGAGGTGACGAGAGACAAGAGGAGAGGGTTAAGAGAGCAGGTGTCCGGACTGGAGAGAGAGACCACCGAACAGGTGTCCGGACAGGGAAAGTGAGCTGCAAGGAAGGTCGCAGGGAGAGAGGAGGCAGGAGCCTGACAGCACGTGGACTCCCCACTGCAGCCTTGGAGACAGAGGGCAAAAGAACAGCACGGGTGTTGCTGATACAACCCTTCAGAAGGACAGAGGACCGGCCGGAGCACAAGGAGTGTGCCAACAGCCACAAGTACCATGCCCAGACCTTAAGACCCCTGAGCAAGATCTAGAGTCCCGTCTTAAAGAAAGTGCCCTTGCCCTAGTCAGTGACTGTTTCCTGGAGTGACGTCCCACGCTAACTACTGCCACCGTACGCCCAGAAGACTAGTCCCAAAATGGACAAAAAACTCATCCTGAGCTAGGCCCAAAGGCAGGGCGGACTTGCTAGCTTATTAACCGCGCCAGTGTCCCTGCGTGTCCTCCAGAGTAAAGCACTGCATGTAACCCTTGCATGAAACTGTTGTTGATAAACCACCGCATGTAACCCTTGCATGGAACTGTTGTTGACAAAGTACCGCCTGTAATACTTGCATGGAATTGTTGTTGATGAATCTTGCTGGAACAGGAGCAGGCAGAAGGAACGGCCGGGTTCACGGAACTTTATCGGACTATTAGCTGAGCCGAGAGTGTGACTCTTACCCTAGGGTAGGCTGCCAGTAGCGGGTAGCTCCCGCCGTGACTGACCGCGGCGTGTCCCTAGCCAAGCCGGCAACGTGGGGTCAGGCACAACCTCTCTCCGGGGGACTTCCAGCGGGATCGAAGTCCTCAACCTCAGGATTCCTGTCTGCTCCATAGAAGAAGATTTACTGTTATCTGCTCGCTGAAGTAAAGAAGTATAAAAGAAGAAGGTGTGTCTCTGTCATTTCGTAGCGACAGCGGTAGTTCCTCCTACATAAATTGGCGTAGTCGGCAGGATCCGAAACCTCGCCGCGATGGAACCGTCCAGCAGCGGGACATTACCGCCGACCCCAACTGTCATGATACCCATGGGGGCCACCCTAATGAACATTCCCAAGTTTGACGGGAAGAGTGTATCGATCGCGGACTGGACGGAACGAGTTCGTACTGCGGCCCGGTTATTCCAGGTACCGGTGACCCACCAAGCCGACCTGGCCTTCAACTCACTTGAAGGGGACGCGAGACAAGCAGTCTTGGTTTTACCGCTAGAACACAGTGACACGCTAGAAGCAATCATCAGCCGATTGGAATCCCTCTATGGAGATGTCACTTCAGCCGCCGACCTCCGGAAGAAATTTTATACCAGGGTACAGAGGAATGGGGAATCACTCCAGCAATTCGCTGTAGGATTACAAGGAATGTGGAGTTGACTAGTACGGAAAGATCCCGCGGGGTGCGCAGCCTAAACAGAGCCGGACCGAATAGTGCGAGACCAGTTTGTATCCGGGCTAGACAGCCGGACCCTGAGGCGCGCCGCGAGAGACCTCGTCCGGGTAACCCCCGCTGCCACGATGAGTGAGGTGTATACGAGAAGCGCTCGAAGTTCATCGAGAGGAGTTGGGAGAAGCGCGTATGGCCCTGCAAAAAGTGGGTGCACCCGAGCCATCTGAAAGGGAGACCGGACGGCCAGAAGCGGTGTTCACAGAATTCGCCCGGGATGTCAAGGAGGCTATTCGGGAATTGAAGACCGATGTCGCTCAATTAAGACTAATGGCCGATCGACCGGAACATCTTTCTCGTCCACCCCGATCGACACAAGGAGGGCCTTGACGCTGTTGGCAGTGTGATCAGCCGGGTCATTTCGCCAGAGATTGCAGGATGAGACACTACCCAACACGGGAACAGCCACCTTTAAACTAAGGTACCCCGCCGCTGAGGGCCAAGCTGCGGGCATTCCATCGACGGGCCCAAAAGAAAGGGTGGAACTTTTGACAGGAAAATGCCCCATAGTTACAGCCATGATCGGGGGGGGGGGTTAACGTTCCTTGCCTTATCGACACTGGGTCGGAGGTAACCACCATGGCTTATCAGTTGTTCCATGAACAGTTCCAAGGTCGACAGACTCTAGAAGCCCCTTGGATTGAACTTACGGCGGCTAATAGCCTGCCAATTCCCATTGCCGGTGTTACGTGGTTAGAATTAGAAGTATTTAATCGTAATTTTCCCCGTGCTGGTATTGTGGTAGTACATAATTGTGCAAGGCCGGGTATACCTGTTATAATTGGCATGAATGTGTTGCAGGAAATACATGGTATGATGTTCAACGAGACGAGCGGTGCCCGGTGGGAGGAGCTGGCAACCGATCGGACCGCCCGGCAAGCTTTATTTCAGGTGCATCAAATCTGCCAACGACAGGCTGACTTGAAGACGCTACAGGGCCGAGTGGGGTCGGTGAGGGCCCCAGGTTAGGCGGTGCTGCAAGTACCACCTCTACAGGAAGTCGCCATTCCCCTCTCAGTAGGGACTCATCATCGCTTAAAGGATGCCATGGTCATGGTGGAACCCATGCGAAGTCTCAAGAGTACGCCACCCTGGGTGGTAGGAAGAACGGTCTGTCGGATAACCAAAGGAATGGCGACCGTCAGAGTGCTGAATCCGACCCAAGGGGTGATTGAGATACCGGCCGGCACAGTGCTAGCTAATGTTGAGATAGTGAGGCCCGAGGACGTGACGGACTCGGCCATGGCCGAAACGTTAAAAGAGACATCGTCGAGAGATGAAGGGAGTGAGGCCGACGTGAACGAGCAGACTGATCAACTGTGGCGCCAACTCGAACTGGACGTACTAGCCCCGGATACCAAGTCAGAGGAGCAACTGAGGACGCTTCTGCAATGCTTCGGCTGGGTTTTCGCTCAGCATGAAGAGGACTTTGGGTGAACCACTACCATCGAACATGGGATTCACACGGGGGCGGCGCCGCCCATCAGAGAGCCATATCGCAATATACCCCCCGCGCTGTATCGAGAGGTAAAAGAGCTCCTCCATAAGATGTTAGACGGACAGGTGATTCAAGAGAGTCAGAGCCCATGGGCAGCCCCGATTGTGCTGGTAAGGAAGAAGGATGGGTCGCTCCGGTTTTGTGTGGATTACCGCAAGTTAAACGCCTGTACTCATAGGGATGCCTACCCACTGCCCCGAGTGGAAGAATCATCAACCGCCATGCAGGAGGCTCGGTACTACACGACGCTCGATTTATCAAGTGGGTACTGGCAGGTACCCATGAAGGAAGCGGATAAGGAGAAGACGGCGTTCATCACTCCCTCAGGCTTGTTCGAATTCAACCGGATGCCGTTCGGGCTAACAAATGCGCCCAGTACTTTCCAACGGCTAATGGAGCATCGTCTGGGAGATCTAAATTATGAGTCAGTCTTGATCTATTTGGACGATATTGTCATTTTTTCAAAGACCTTCCCAGAACACCTGCGGCATCTACAGGTCGTGTTGGAACGATTGGGAAGGTATGGACTCAAACTAAAACCCAGCAAATGCCGACTGGGCCGCCAGCAGATCAAATACTTAGGCCATGTCGTGAATGCAACAGGAATTGCACCTGACCCAGATAAGATTAAAGCCATACAGGAGTGGGCCATTCCGCAGAACACCACGGAAGTACGAGCCTATCTCGGGTTGGTCGGTTACTATCGGAGGTACATCCGAGACTTCTCCAAAATTGCAAGTCCTCTGAATCAGCTCCTCTGTGGACAACCCACCCAAAAGAAGGGGAGCCGAAGCCCCAGTGTAGTGGAACAATGGCAGGAGCCACAACAAGCGGCATTCGAAGCATTGAAGGCACGACTGGTGACCGCACCCATCCTCGCTTTTGCAGACTTCGCCCAACCATTCCGGCTGTACACTGACGCCAGCCTGAAGGGACTAGGAGCGGTCCTGGCCCAGCAGCAAGAGGACGTGGAACGCGTCATTGCCTATGGTAGTCGTAGTCTGCGACCGTCAGAACGCAATCCAACCAATTACAGCTCGTTCAGGCTCGAGTTATTGGCCATCGTGTGGGCTGTTACCGAACGGTTTGCCGAATATCTGGTCGGTAGTCAAGTGGAAATTTACACGGATAACAATCCCCTGGCGTATCTTGGAACGGCAAAACTGGGAGCGATGGAACAACGATGGATAGCCCGACTGGCTCGATTCAACTATACCATTCGTTACAAGCCCGGTAAGAACCATACCAACGCAGATGCACTCTCCCGACAGCCGTGTGAGACACCGGTCGGAGAGGTGGACGAGGAACAAGAAGAAATAGAGATACCCCCATTACGTGTGGTTCATCCCCCACTGCAGCAGCAGCAGCGGGTAGTGACAGCAATACAAGGGATTGAGGATCTTACTGAGATGTATGATAGGGCCGAGTGGAAGAAGCGGCAGCAGCAAGACCAGGACATCCAAACCATCGACAAGTGGGTGCGTTGGCAGGGAAGGCCCACGGCAGCGGAGCGAAGCAGGTTGTCAGCACCAGCTAAAGCATTGGTTCGGCAGTTAGAGCGACTGGAACACCATGATGGAGCATTGTACAGAAGAGTGTGGGCCCCACGGGAATCTCGCGACATATGGCAGTTGGTATTGCCCATCGCCGACGTCAAACCCGTGTGCAAGTGGATGCACGAGAACCGAGGTCATTTCACGGTGGAAAAGACTGTACAGATAATCCGGAATCACTTCTATGCTCCAATCTTGGAAAGAATAATGGAAGATGTCTACAAGGAATGCACAGAGTGTGTCCTGCACAAAGCGACGGAACAGCCGGAGAGGCCCATGACCATCGTGATGGGTGAGCCCCTAGAACTGCTGACGATAGACTTTTTAACAGTCCAAGAAGTTACCTCAGGGCACCGATATGCGTTAGTATGCTTGGACCATTTTTCAAAATTTGCCGTGGTGATTCCTACGGGGGACCAGACTGCGACGACTACCGCGGCTGCACTGTGGAAGCATGTCATCCTTCCGTATGGGTGCTCCAGAAGCATCTTGTCGGATCAAGGACCGAATTTTGAGTCTGATCTCTTCCAGGAGCTGTGTATCTTACATGGAATTCGGAAATCCAGAACGACCCCATATCACCCCCAAGGGAATGGGGCTTGCGAACGATTCAATCGCACCTTACTCGGCCTACTAAAGACCATCGGGCATGAACGACAGGAACAGTGGCCTGAATATGTGGACGACCTGGTATGGGTCTATAACAACACTGTGCATCGAACTACCGGGTATACACCATATCAATTAATGTTCGGCCGTCCAAGCCGAGTTCCTTTGGATCTTCTGTTAGAGACGCCGGAGGTGGAAGTCAATCGATCACCGTCACAATGGGTACAGGAACATCAATGACGGTTGAGGGCCGCGAAGGGCGAAATGGAGAGAGCTCGGCCCACAGAGAGCTTGCCCCTCGTGAAAGAACGCCAGCGAGCATTTCATACAGGGGATCGGGTGCTGTTGCGGAATCGCAGGGCGGCACGTGGCCATAAGCTGGAACCCCGATGGGAGAGGAAACCATATTTGGTGGTAAAACACGTTGACCCCGGGCTTCCTGTGTATGAAGTGAAACCAGAGGGTGACCAGGGACCGAGCAGAAGGCTGCATCGCAACCTGTTGCGCCCATGTACCTTTCTGACACCAGAATCTGTCACGTCATCAAGGCAAGAAGAACCGCAGAGTGCTCCGCCGACAAATATTGACGGAGATTGGAGGTTGGTGATTCCATCAGACGACCCTAGCGTACCCTGGGCATCATGACCGACAGGGACAGAGAACCCAACGGAGTGTGTGGAAACACCTGCAACGGAAGTGAATCGTGGACTGCGTTACCCCCAGAGGTGTACTCGCAACCGACAACCGGCCTATTTGCAAGACTATTAGGTTTAGTGCAGAGGACTGAACTTGATAACCAAGGGGGAAGTGTAAGGGTGCACTCGTACTTACCTCTCCCTGGGGGGCCAACGCAGGAATACGGGCTTGTCGGGTGGCTCAGAAGTCGGCTCCGGACGAAGGAGCGTCTTGGGCGTCATGGCAACGGCCGCACTGCTGACAGCCATGACGCATGCGCCCAGCGGCAAACAGGGCGAAGTCTCGCGCTGCGGGACTTGGAGGAGGAGAGAAGAAGAGGGACACGGCCGGGTGACAGGGAGCGCGGCAAGCGAGGGGGACGGAGCAAGCGAGTGGCGCGAAAAAGGAGTAGGACGGAGAGGTGACGAGAGACAACAGGAGAGGTTTAAGAGAGCAGGTGTCCGGACCGGAGAGAGAGACCGCCGAACAGGGGTCCGGACAGGGAAAGTGAGCTGCAAGGAAGGTCGCCGGGAGAGAGGAGGCAGGAGCCTGACAGAACGTGGACTCCCCACTGCAGCCTTGGAGACAGAGGACAAAAGAACAGCATGGGTGTTGCTGCTACAACCCTTCAGAAGGACAGAGGACCGGCCGGAGCACAAGGAGTGTGCCAACAGCCACAGGTACCGTGCCCAGACCTTAAGACCCCTGACCAAGAGCTAGAGTCCTGTCTTAAAGAAAGTGCCCTTGCCCTAGTCAGTGACTGTTTCCTGGAGTGACGTCCCTCGCTAACTACCGCCACTGTACGCCCAGAAGACTAGTCCCAATAGGAACAAACAACTCATCCTGAGCTGGGCCCAAAGGCAGGGCGGACTTGCTAGATTATTAACCGCGCCAGTGTCCCTGCGTGTCCTCCAGAGTAAAGCACTGCATGTAACCCTTGCATGGAACTGTTGTTGATAAAGCACCGCATGTAACTCTTGCATGGCATTGTTGTTGATGAATCTTGCTGGAACAGGAGCAGGCAGAAGGAACGGCCAAGTTGACAGAACTTTATCGGACTATTAGCTGGACTTCGTGTAAACCTTAGCGTTAGCCCGCCAGAAGGTGTGTCTCTGTTATTTCGTAGCGACAGCGGTAGTTCCTCCTACACGCAGGCCGCAGATGACAGCCCCAGGGGCCGCATGCGGCCCGCGTACTTGAGACCCCTGGTGTATATGTACATGTTTCAATACTGCGTTAGCCACAAGGTCATGAATATCTCATGACCCACCTTTAAACATGAACCTAACTTCTGTATGTTTCCTGAAGAGAGACATTTTATTTTTTTTCGGCCTGTGATTGGCTGCAGCGGCAGCCTGTGATTGGCTGCAGCAGCCGCGGCATGCTTTTTATTGATTGGCTGCAGCGGCCGTGGCAGCCTGTGATTGGCTGCAGAGGCCACGGCAGCCTGTGATTGGCTGCAGAGGCGGTCACGTGACGTGCGTGACCACCACTACAGCCTGTAATTGGCTGCAGCGGTGACATGGATGAAACGTCATTGCTGGAGGCCGGACAGGAGGAATGTAAGTATGAACGTATTTTTTTTTATCACATTAAAATTTTATTTTCCGCGCGCCGAGCATGGTACTGTCAAGGTTGCTGAAAGAGTTAGTGCAGCCCATTAACTCTTTCAGCACCCTGGACAGTACCATGCTCGGCGCACGGAAATTTCAGGTTCGGTCAGAACTAGTTCGGTCCGAATCGAACTTTTTCGTGAAATCCGGCGAACCAGCCGAACCGAACTTTTCATAAGTTCGCTCATCTCTACATGGAATGTATTATGACTTTAGCAAGACCCATGTTTGATGTCCTCCTATAACTCCTCCGTGTCACACATGCCAAGATTCCTTACACGTTATCCCATAGCCTCTCATGGTTGTGTCCTCCTAGACCCTGGACCTTGTTTGTTCTGCATAGAGGCTGAACATTTCTCAGTGGTCCATGACTATTTTTTGGTGGGATAACAGGGAACGATGGTTTCCCACAGTTCAAGCAGAAGACACCTGCTATATGATATGTTCACCAGTGAGGCAAATCCAAGCTGGGAAGGAGGTAATTGCATGTTACTTGTGGCCATTAGGAGGAGATAAACTCAAAGAGGGAGGACATCAATTGTGAGTCTAAGAAGTTTATTGTGTAAAAAATGGCTTTCAGACCAAAGGCCTAATCCCTGCCCTCCTGGAGTCGGCCATTTGCTTTACACCACATCAGGGACCTGGTATAATGGAAATGGCCTTCTCCTGTGACATAGGAGGGCAGTGTTTTCTTTCTCTTTCACCAGCAGAGATGACCATAGCCGAGCTGTGATCTCCATAGTCCGATCAGTGGAGGAGCGACCTGCATGATACCGGGACGTCGTGGAGAACATCTGGGATTGGACATCTTCTTATAACTTACTATTCCATATAATGTCGTAGCTATCAGTAAGATGTTAGTTAGTTAGTTGCATTACAAGCTCTGATCCTGGGTTCTCGGACTGATCGCCTTTTCTCGGGGTCAACAAGGAATTTTCCCCTGTGGCACAAATTGGCTAAACGTGCGCAGGGTTTTTGCCTTCTTCTGGATCAATAGCTTTAGTTAGGAATTTTATTTAAATAAATTGTGTTTAAAAATGAAAGCTCTGTCTCCTCGTCATTTCTCAATATTATATAGCAGTCAGGTATTAGTTTATATTATGGGAGGTTATTATGGTTATTTTGCTGCTGATAATCCAATATGGTTGATTCCATGAAGCATTGGATAATATACACATACAGAAGAGAAATACATCATATGAGCCATATACATTTTACTACTATAAAGGAACACTAAGGATCGATGGCACACTATGCGTATTACGTGCGTTTTTGGAGAGCGGATATGCGTGCAGAGTAATAAAGTACCAGCATATTCAATGAGATTCCAAGAAATCTCATGTACACGGTACGGTATTTCTCGGGACTGAAATTGACCTGTGGTGTATTGTTTAGAATCCGCAGCATGTCATTTTATCTTGCGTTTCCGCTTGCAAATTCTATCTGTCTAGTGCAGAGGAAAATAGCACCAAAATTTCTCAGCATGAAAAGGCACCGAAAAACTAATCAAATGGGAGAAAACGCACTGAAAAACGCATCACCTTCAGGTGTGTTTTTTTCCTGAGGTTTTGCTGTGTGTTTTCCACAGTAAAATACACAACGTGTGCATGTAGCCGAAAGGTAAAAAATACATAAAAATCAAAACAATCCACTTGGTCCTGTTTTGCCTGAGAAATTCTTCTGTGTGGGTCCTAGATCAGCCATTTTCCCCCATCCCTTACTAAGCCACACCCCTCAGCCGTCGGCCAGCGAAAATGGAAGAGATTGGAAGGAACATGAAGAGGTTGTCGATGTTGCTGAGAACCCCAGCGATCAGATGTAATCTATGAAAGGCTTTATTTCGCTGCAGTGCCACCACAGGGTTAAAGGTTAACTAAACGTTTGAAAAACTTCTGACATGTCATAGTGACATGTCAGAAGTTTTGATTGGTGGGGGTTCGAGCACTGAGACCCCCACCAATCGCTAGAACGAAGCAGCAGAAGCCCTCGTGTGAGCGCTCAGCTGCTTCGTGTCTGTTCGGCTTTTTTCCGGGAAAGCCGATGTATCGGAGTACGGGCTCATAGACTTTTTATTGAGTCCGTACACCGATACATTTATTTCTGGAAAAAGCCGAACAGACATGAAGCGTCTGAGCGCTCACACAAGCGCTTCAGCTGCTTCGTTCTAGCGATTGGAGGGGGTCTCAGTGCTTGGACCCCCAGCAATCAAAACTTCTGACATGTCACTATGACATGTCAGAAGTTTGTCAAACGTTTAAGTTACCCTTTAATGCAATGACTTACAAAGTTCAAAACTATGGGCTTTCGGTATAATGCGAGAACGCGCTGATCCTCCAAATTCTAGTTATTGCATTTTCTCACCATTTTCACAGCCATACAAAATCTGTGCAGCATTTTGATATTTGTCACTATTAAATTTGCTGGTCATTAAAGGGCCATACCCTACAAGATAACTGCTACAATGGGAATTATGTTCTTTATAGAAAATCACTCCCACTTTTGCAGATGTCATTAGTGCATTGTTGCATTAGTATATTCTCATAAACCTACCGTTAAATCAGGTGCGACCGAATAAAAATATAAAGCAAGTCCTAAACCTGTAACAACCAATAAAACACTTTTTAATAAATGGGAACGGACTGTTTTAGCAACACGACGAATACTTCTTAATTATTTTAAAGAAAAGCCCTCTTTGGCGCAACAGAGGGAATCATCTCACAATAAATAGGAGAGGCAGGAAAGTGAGAGGTGTACACTCCCCTGGCGGTATTGTGTTGGGGGACGCGACAACCTGGTAGTCAAAAATATGTCTATATAGTCCAAGTGCTGGTTCGGGGCACTACTAGCCACTAGTGTCCCAGGCAGAGAATAATCAGTATCGAATGCTGAGATGCACTAGGATATTCTGACTGCAAGACGGTGAAAAATTACCCTTTTCGAAGGCGCTGTTTCCTTTGCGGTATTAAGGATGATCCTCTGGAGTCATGCAAATGTTAACCTTTTATTAATATCGTAACATGCAACATGTTTCAGAGCTGAACCGGCTCCTTCATCGACATTTGACCTATACTTATGTCATAGACGGGAAGCGGGAGTATGGAGCAGGCTCACGGCTCCATCATCTAAGCTGTTAGAAAGAGAGAGGCGGCCATCGGGTGCAGATCGTCATCATGGCAGCCTGGGGGCCAAATGAAGGCCTCCATGTCTGCCATCTTTGTACTCATATTAAGCTCTGCCTGCAACAGCGTTTAATAAAATCCTATGAAAATCAAGTTTTACTGCAATACGTTATGATTGCACTATATCATGCAAACGATCCAATGATCACTGGTTCAAGCCCCTAGGGGGATTAAAGTAAAAAAACGGTTAAAGTTTTTTTATGTCCAAAAAAGTTATTCAAAATTTAAAAAAAGCCATGTAAAAAATAAATTATAAAAACACAGCTGGTATTACCACCATCTGTAAAAGTTCGAACTATTACAATTTCACGTTACTTAATCAGCAGGGTGAACGCTGTAAAAAGACAAAAATGCCAGAATAGCTGGTTTTTGTCACCTCATCTTCCACAAAAAAATGGAAAAAAAGTGATCAAAAGATTTATGTACCCTACACTGGTACCAATAAAAACTATAGCTCGTTCTGCAAATAATAAGCCCTCACATTGTTTAATTGATGGAAAAATAAAAAAGTTATGGCTCTCATAACATAGCAACACAAAAAAGCAGTTGGAGGAGGATTGCCTCACTATACTGAACTGCTGCTTCAGACCTCAACACTAACCAGGAGGCTTCACCTGCTTCTGGGATACAGGTGGCGTACCACACCAGCCTCCCCCATCCCTGCCTCCAGCGTGCAGCTTTCTAGTCCTGCATGTTAGGGGGTAAGTGTAACTGCCCCCGTTTTCCCAACTGGGGGGTACCCCAAGAGGACCCTTGTTAACACGCCTGCTCGGCTTGGCATTCCTTACAGTGGGCAACCCCTGCCCTTTCCTGTCCACAGGAGTATCTTTTCCTGCCTAGACCTGCTTGAGTGCCGCATCTAGTCTCTACGCAGGCCTTCATACGCTACACGGCTGCCTTGCCTTCTAGACACTGGGGTACCCTCCCACCGCTTAGATCATTGCTTCGCTCAGGCTGATCTCACTTCCACGTATTTGTTGAATCTTTGCTAGCAAATGTGATTGGAGCGTGGCCTTCCCATCCCCGGCTCCCTCAGAGACATATACAAAGCAAGATGGTGAAAATTGGTCAGGCTAAACACTGAGACTCACCCCCAATGATCTACATCTTCCACTAAACGGTCATTGCTGCCTAACGATCATCGTGACACTTCTGATGCTGAAAGTTACATGGAGGAAGAAGTGGCACCTGACCCACCTTCTATGATCTCCATTTCTACTAAAGGCTTGCAAAAGATTATCGAGAAAGCCCTACAACCTGTAATGCGAGAACTTGACGATATTAAGCAGGAAGTCCACCACATTGGAGCTAGAGTTGAGTTACTTGAAGAAACCCAAACTGCTCTTCTTACTCACGGAGATGCGACCTCCTTGGCACGTCAGGCTTGTCCAAACTCATCTGAATTCTCTTCACACCTATCTGGAAGATCAGGATAATAGGGGAGGCGCAATAATCTGCGGATAAGGGGAATGCCGGAAAACTTCCCTCCAGACTTTGTCCTCAGCCCTGATTCACCCCCAGACCTACAGATTGAAAGAGCTCATAGGGCTCTAGTCCAAAACCCAAAGAAGGTGAACCACCAAAGGATATTGTATGCAAGCTACTGTCTTTTCCTGTCAAAGAAGCGGTACTCCGCAAGACACGCGATATACCTGACCTTATGTTTGAGGGTCATAAAATGACTTTTTTTCAGGATATTTCCCCGACCACCCTATCCAAACGTAGGTCTCTTGGGATCGTCACGGATCGTCTCCGATCTCTAGAAATACCGTAGAAATGGCTCTTCCCTTTTGGACTATCCTATCATTTCCAAGGTCGGTTGTCCATTGTTCATTCAGCGGAAGACCTAGAGAATGCTTGCCCTCCACTAGACCTCGACCATACCGCCATCCCCTTTTGGAAACCTTACACAGATGTAGCCTCTCTTCCCTCTCTGCCTAAGCCTGATGTCTGGCTGAATCCCAGACCCCGTCCGACTAAGAAGAGACCAGCAAATAATCCTCTCTGACAGACTTGCGGCCCTGCTTAGGATTGTGTTTTATTTGCATCCATTCTATGTCTGTCTAGAGATATGTTTGTGTACAGGTTTATTGTCTTTACTTTTTCTCTTTAGGTGGTTTAAAATCTGTGCTTTAAAAATGTTTAGCTACAGTCTGCCTTGAATTTTTGTTGTTTGGGTGCCGGGATGAGGGGTGCATATTCTTATTCACTCGTTCACTCTTCTCTCCGCCGCCACGCCTCTCTGTCAGTCAGTGCTTAACTGACTAATACCGCACTGTGGATCAGTGCAAATATCTTTACTACAGCATTTGAAAACAATTACTTCTTATTGTTCTCTTTTCTGTGTTTCTCATCTTTTCTTTCTTTCTCTCTTCATACTGGTGCATTTATGTCACGTATTCAGGGTACGACATTGAATGTCAAGGGCTTCAACTCCCCTACTGAACGCTCCCAGGTCAAACACTCCCTTAAAAAAATGGATTCGTCTGTGCTGCTGCTACAGGAAACCCACTTGAAAGGTAAAATTCCAAACCTTCCTAAATGACCTTACACTACATGGTTCCATTCATGCAATGATAGTGGCAAACGTAACTGTGTCAGTATAGCTCTACGGTCTGACATTCCCTTTGAATTTGTCTCCCAGATTGCTGATGGCGCAGGCCGCTTTCGTTTCATAAAAGGTAAAGTGGCGAACACCCTGACTACCATTGGGAATATTTAAGCCTGAACTCGGGCCAGATTCCTTGGCTATCTGCGACTCTAGACAAGTTTTCTCAGTTCTCTGAGGGCCTAACGTTTCTGGGAGGGGACTTCAACATTGTGCTTGAGCCCCTTCTGGACTCCTCCACGGGAACCTCTGCTCACAGCTACTCAGCTCTGAGGAAAATCCGTAGACTCCTCACATCTTTAAGATTGATGGATGTGTGGAGATTCTTCCACCCCACGGATAGGGACTATACCTTCTACTCCCACCCCCATCATTCTTACCAAAGACTACATTACCTGCTCATCATGGATAGCCAACTCCCTTTAATAGATTCCCCCTCTATAGGCAACATTCTCCTGTCTGACCATGCCCCAATGTCCATGTTTCTCAACATACAATACACAGCCTTTTGCCTAGGCAATATAACTGGAGACTTAATGAAACTCTCCTCTACTCGTCGCGCAATAAGCAGCGAGTTGAGGCGGCGCTGAAGACCTACTTTGTTGAGAATAATACGCAGGATGTCTCCACTAGCACTATCTGAGAAGCCCATCAGCCAGTGATCAGAGGAGTACTCATAATCATGGGTTCGTTTATGAAGAGAGAGAGGAACCGAGAGATTTATGACCTTCTTTCCCGAATATCTGACCTTGAAAACCAGCATAAACGGTCCGCGGCTCAAGGTGTTCTCTCCTCGCTTATACTTTCCAGAGAAATACTCAAACAATGTTTGAATTTGCGCACGGCAAAGGCATATACCTCTGCTGCTCACAAACACTACATGCATGGTGATAAGGGGAGCAAACTCATGGCTTATCTAGCTAAAAAGAGAAGACAGCAGAACTATATCCCCAAAATCAGGTCTCCTACTGGAGCTGTACTTGAGGATACCAATGACATTGCGGCTGAGTTTTGCTCCTATCAAATACTGTATGACCTACGTCCTGGAGAGACACCCAAGGAGCGTGCGGACAGAACTGAGCTGATTGAATCTTTCCTTGACTCCCTCTTTCTTCGTACCTTAACTGCTACGCAAAAAACCCAACTAGAATCCCCTTTTACACTTAAAGAAATCCGTGATGCGCTCTCCAGTATGTCCTATAGTAAGTCCCCAGGTCCTGACGGTTTTCCGGCCTCATACTATAAACAGTTTGGAGACGTCCTGCTGCCATTCTTCCTCAGAGTATGTAACTCTCTTAACGCTTCTCAACATTTCTCTCCTTCAGCGCTTGAAGCACATATTTCGGTATTACCCTTCGCTATGCGGTAGTTATCGCCCTATATCACTTTTGAATGTGGATGTTAAATTATATGCCAAAATCATAGCTAACAGGATGCAATCCTTACTCTCATTCCTAATTGACCCAGTGCAGATGGGTTTTGTTAAGGGGAGAGAAGGTAAACACAACACTACGCGAGTTCTCCATCTGATCCAGTACACCAGGTCAAGAAATATCCCTTTTGTTCAGTTGTCTACTGATGCAGAGAAAGCTTTCAACTGGGTGGACTGGACCTTTATGGTCAAGTCGCTTTCCCGTTTCGGCTTTCAACAACTCTTCGTTCACAAAATCCTGTCTCTGTACACTTCCCCACATGCTAAGGATTGAGTAAATGGCCACCTATCGAGGCCTTTCCAGATCATGAATGGAACAAGACAGGGTTGTCCACTCTCTCCCCTCCTTTTTGTCCTCACAATTGAGACTTTGATCCAGAGTCTGCGTCAGGAGCCACTTCTGTCGGGGGTCGCCATTGGTGACAGAGTGCATTGCACAGCGGCATTTGCCGATGACTTGCTTATTTTCATCACCAATCCCTCCACAGCCCTACCCCGATTTCAAGAGATGTTTATCCATTTTGGTGACTTATCCAATTTCAAAATTATTTCTAGCAAATCCGAGGGACTATGTGTCTCCTGCACTCCGGCTCTATTAAAGTCTCTGAAACTCAGCTCCCCCTTCCTACTGCGTTCAGATAGTATAAAATACCTAGGAATTAATTTAACTCCCTCACTTGAACACTGGTATCAATACAATTACACACCTTTACTCTCCGAGATTAAAGCCACTATCCTGTCTTGGCATATCCCATATATTTCATGGATTGGTAGAACCAACATACTTAAAATTATTATTCTCCCCAAACTCCTTTATCTATTCCAAACTCTCCCGATTCCCCTCCCTAGAGCCTTTTTTGCTACCATTAGACAACAGTTTTCTAAATACATTTGGAATAATATTAAACCCAGAATAGCATTTCACACTCTTATTCGTACAAAACGTTCAGGGGGAGAGGGCTTCCGGATATTGAATCCGAATACCACTCCGTACAATTAGCCAGGATAACTGAGTGGTTTGATAATGCCTCAATTAGACTTGTGGTTCTCGTGGAGGAGGCCACCATAGGCATGTCCCTTACCTCCCTTCTGTGGCTTAACAAACCCAACGCAGCCCTTTTTAAGTCACGCAACTCCCTTACCTCTGCTTCATATCAAACATGGATGAAAGGTGAGCGGATGAAATCTCTGCACAAAATTTTGTCTCCCCTGATGACGGTTCGTGACCTTGTGCAGTCGCAGACAGAGGTTTCGAGACTGTTCTTCCCTGCCTGGAAAGGCATCCTGCAGCACGTACGATTCCATATTGACTAACGGGGCTGTTCCTACCCTCACTGAATTGCAGGCTCAACCTGGTTTCTCGTCTGTCAATTTTCTCACTTACACTCACCTCAAAAGGTGTTACCTGGGAGCGTTTATTACACGATATTATAATAATCTCATTAAGATGAATTCGTCCATACAGCCCTCTTTTCTTAAAGCTTGGGAGTTGGAACTTAAGACTACTTTTTCTGACGAGGACACCAGGGCAGTTTTTCGAAACTCCCTTGGTACCTCAAGAATCCTCATACAAACTGACATCTAGGTGGTACAAGACTCCCTGGGTATTGCATAAAATGTGTAACGAAATTTCCCCAGATTGTTGGAGGTGTCATAAAAACCCGGGAACATATTTACATTTGTGGTGGGAGTGTGAGAAAATCTCCCCCTTTTGGGCCGAGATACAAACTGTCCTCAATACTATAACTCATTCCTCTATTGTCATTTCCCCTCGTGTAGTGTTCCTAAACCTATGGCCAACATTCCCTGGGGGGGCCCCCAGGGAGCTATGGTTACATCTCTTCGCGGCGGCCAAATCTCTATTACTGTTGTATTGGAAGACCGAGGTTGTGCCACGAATAAGTCATTGGCTTAGGATGGAGCCCAGCTGGCGAGAATGGAGGAGCTCTCGCATCTTGAGTATCACTCTCATGCCAAGTACCGAAAGATCTGGGCACCCTGGTTTGAATTCTGCAAAAATGACTCCTTTCAACACCTCTGGGGTGCAGACTCCCACTGCATTGGATAAGGACGATTGTTATTCTAGTTTGGGACTACTTTCTAAACTTTCCCGAAAGGTCTGATGTCCTTGGAGACCTCTCTCCTTGCACGTTTCTTTTCCCTCCTTTTCTATCCCCTCCTTCTTTACCCCCTTCCCCTTGACGTTGGTGCAAGTGGTGTGAACATACGCCAGGAAGCTCATACTTCCTTATTGTTCGGTTTGTATAATATGTTCTGTTTAATATTGAGATAACGCATTGTACATACGTGTCTTCTTATTGTGAATTCTAACAATTACTCGTATATTGTATGTACTGTGGCGCTTATGCATATTGTAATTCGCATTTTGCCTTTCTGTAAAACCTCAATAAAATGTTATTTTCCCAAAAAAAACAAAAAAAAAACTATACGTATGTGGTATTACCGTAATCGTACCAACCCACCGAATAAAGGTAATTATTATTTATGCCGCATGGTAAACAGCATAGAACAATGGCGGAATTGCTGTGTTTTTTTCTATTCCCCTCCAATAAAAGTTAATCAAAAAATGATATGTATCCGAAATTATGCCATTAAAAAATACAACTAATGCCGCAAAAAAAAAGTCCTCGGCTATGTCGATGCAAAAATAAGAAAGTTATAGCTCTTTAAATGCGTCGATGGAAAAACGAAAAAAATTGTTTGGAAATTAAGGCCTAAAATAGGCTGGTCACTAAGGAGTTAAAGCCCAAAATAACTATTTCCTGAAAGGATAAAGGACTTGAGATGAGAAAACCTATTCGACAAATATCAAATTAGGTCCAAATTTTCCAAAAGCTTAAAATTCGTCGAAATGTGAAAGTTCTGGTGTTCGCAGTGCAAGAATTGTCAAAATGGTGGCCACCGGTGAGCGCTCTCCGCCAATTTGCCAATTATATAAAAAAAAGAGGGGAGAAGAGGATTAAAAAAACGAAACATACTCACCACCTTCCCTGGTCTCCTGACGTGTCCCTGCCGGAAAGTGAGATGACGTAGCTGTGATCGCTGCAGCCAATCCCAGGCCACAGTGATCACATGGGACAGCTACGTCATCTCACCTGCCGGTAGCGACGTGTCGCTACTGTAGTACAGCGTATGTATTGAGTGTGTTTGTTTTTATTTTTGTGAAATCGCATGTACCCTGATTGCCTTGTTTGACCCTCTGATGTCTTCAAGGACTGTAACCAACTTAGATTCAGTCCTAGAAGACGTTAAATAGTCTGATAGGCCTATCGGGGGACTTGCGATTCGCAAAACGAATTTGGACCGAAACGAACGGCCGATTTAAAAGAAAATTTGCTAATCGCTATTAAGGACTCTGCACTGCAAGGCAGCAATGCTAACCAATCTGCACTGTGATATTGTAAATACTTATTATTAACACTATAGCAGGAGATGTCACTTTTGGTCATATTTGTGACATCATCAGATAAAATACAGGAGGCCATTGTTACCTCACTGCATGATGTCATAAAGACTGTGACTCTATAAGAACTGGGGTTTAGGAGGGGCGACTGCTCAGTCCAGGATATGAAGATAAGCAGGCACAAGATACTTCACCATGAGGATCTCACAGAGAATAGCGGAAGCTTCTGATGTTTGTGAAGTCACCAGTCGGGATCCGGAACAATAGAAGAGGAGAACTTCATGCACGAGCCGCATGGCAGGGGAAGAACAACAGGAAAACCGGGGGGCTTTGGCTTACATACACGGTGATAGGAGGTTCAGTCATTTACTTTCAGGTTTTGGGACCAAGAAGAAAAACAGTAATGTAGAGGAAAATCTGCCGCCATGATGCCAGCAATCTCCAAACATTGAAGGTATGTACATAATATATATGTTCATTTAATCTGAAAATGTGGGATATTTGAGAATTTGGGGGTTTGTTATACATTATGGCCCATATTTACTTAGCAGTTTATGTCAGTTTATTTTGTAAGCTTAACCAAATAAAGTTGCATGACTCAAATAAGTCGAGTCGCTTCTCCCCTTATGTAAATCTACCCTCCCAAAGCAGACACTGAAACAGAGTTGGATTTTAATGGCCACAGCAGCCGTTTATTATTTAAATAACAATAACTTTAAATACCATAATTTTTGAATCCCCAAAAAAGGGGATACATCATAACAACAAATAACCCACTGCGACCCTATCAGGGTCATAACATTATAAACCAACCAGAATGACAGGGGCAAGTCCTTGAAGCCACCGATACTTAATTTTGGCCATCTGCCCACAAATACCTTACCCCCAGCCGTAACCCGGCCCAGGAGCACCAAATTACCTTTTTGCAGATGACCACCATATATATATAAATATATATAACCCAGCTTTCAAAAGGGGTAACACCCTAAGAAGCCGACAAATTGGGGGTGCATCCCGTGATGCATTCCCCCCCACCACTTTTTACGACCTACTTCAAGGACTCCCCCCCGCCAAAGCGAAACAGGCCTTGACCACCTCACGCCTGCGAGCTCCTCCACACTCCCACCTCTCGCTCAATTCCATCGGTCAAAGCCAGACTCCACATATCCATCCCCACCTCATTGAGGTGCACACCGTCCTCTCTCCAGTAGCTGCCTGTCCCAGCCTCCAGATCCCAGTGGCGCACCGCAACCCCACCATTACGCGTCACGAAGCTCGATATGGCCCTATTAGCCTTAATGCGAGCCTTGTTAATTTTTCCCACAGAACGGGCCATCCGCCAGTTCTTCCTAGGGACCATCTCGGACCACACCGTCACCAATTTAGGATAAGTTGCCCATAAGCAGAGCAAATCATGCTTGACGTCCCGTACCAACTCCCGGAAAGGGCGTATACCCAAATCGTTGCCTCCCACATGCAACACCAGTACCTCCGGCGCCCTGTCAAGCAGTACAAAATTGTGAAACTCGGGCAATACCCTGTTCCATGTCATTCCCCGTATACCCATCCACCTCACAACCGCCGCATCCCGCGGAATCCTGAGCTGTCGACCGTCCGGCCGTACATCCGCGCGAAGGGCACCCCAGTACACAAAAGAATGCCCCATAATCCACACCATGCATGAGTCACGGCCTGCAAAACAAATGAAGAACATACACGCACCACCTCTTGCTGCCGCGTACCATTAATACTCAGGCGGAAACGCACGCACCCGGAACATGCTATACATCAATATATCACAACATGTTCAAGCGCACATAAGAACGGAAACGCGCCGACTCCCAACGCCCTATCCGCTGCACGCCTGCATCATCTAAACCCCATCTCACCGCCTCCGTCGCTGCCCCTATACGGAAAGAATGAGACGAGTATTGCTCTGCCTGCACCGCGCTAGCCACCAGACACTTTCTGAAAACCGAAATAAACTGATACCGCGACAGAAACGAGCCATCCTCGTGCCGCAGCAACGGCCCGTCTGAGAGATCTAAACCAGCCAAGTACTCCTTGACACACAACACTGGACAAACCGGATTCTTTGGGACCGCCAGCAAAACCACTCGACGTCCTGCCCCTCCTTGGTCCGTTTTAGACCTTCGCAACACTATCTCCACCCTGTCTTCATACAAATCGACATTATCCTGCAACAAGCCCCCCGCTCTCACCGAACTGGGGGAAACCAATTCCCCTACCCGAAAAGCTCCAAAAAAGGCTAACGCAAAAGCCAACCGGAAAAGCTTGCGCTCATACTCTGAACGACACACCTGCCGCACCACCACCTCCAGGGAACACAACAATTGAAATGACACGGGACGCCTCTTATCCCTCACCACTACACCCCGTCTCAGCCCTTTCAATGCCTGGCCCACCAAAAACCGCTTCGTGATATCTGCCAACCCCCGTAACTTACAACCGAAAGCAATGGCCGCCACAAAGCGATTAACCTTAGCGACCGTGCAACCCCGGGCGAACGCATCCCCCAACCAAAACAGCAAGGCCACCATCCTATCATCATCCGAGCACACATCTCCCAACGATCTCACCCACTCCTCCCATTGCCTCCATCCAGCCGCATACGACGACCACGTCGCACTGGCCAGTGAACGTTTAATCAATGCACCTGCCGCCTGGATACCAGCTCCCACAGATGACTGGGACAGTCCACCCCTGTTAACTCCGCGTCCGGGACCAGCTGCCGGAAACGATCCCACTGCGAGCGAGAAAGCGCGTCAGCAATACAATTCTCTACCCCGGGAACATGCACCGCCACCACCCATGCATTTAAACTCAAACAGGAAAGCACCAACTGACGCAACAAGCGAACCACTGGAGGGGACGACGCCGAAGTATTATTTATAGCCATCACCACCCCCAAATTGTCGCAATGAAAACGCACTTTTTTGTCCCGGAACCTGTCTCCCCAAATGGTGACTGCCACCACGATGGGAAACAGTTCGAGTAGGGCCAAGTTACGCGTCAGTCCCGCCTCCACCCATGCAACCGGCCATTTTCCCGCGCACCATTGACCTTTAAAGAACGCCCCGAACCCCACCGCCCCAGACGCGTCAGTGAACAATTCCAAATCGAAGCTATCTAACGCCCGGGACATCCACAGAGAGCGCCCATTATACTGTGCCAGAAAATGGAGCCAGACCTGTAAATCTTCCCTGTGCTCTGCAGCCAGACGAATGAAATGATGGGGTTCCCGAACCCCCGCCGTCGCCGCTGCCAACCGCCGACAAAAAACCCTGCCCATCGGCATGATGCGGCAGGCAAAATTCAACTTCCCCAATAAGGACTGCAATTCACGTAGCGTAATTTTCCTAATCCGACACGCTCGCTCCACTACCAACCGCAAATCCCCCAACTTATCCTCCGGCAATCTGCACTCCATTGCTACGGAGTCGATAGTAATTCCCAAAAAACAAATGGTCGTCACCGGACCCTCAGTTTTTTCCACAGCCAAGGGTACACCGAACTCCCTTGACACCCAATTGACCGTCTCCAACAAATTTGCGCAAACCCCCGAACACGACGGGCCAACGCACAAGAAATCGTCGAGATAGTGAATAACTGATTCCACCCCCGCGACCTCCCTGACTACCCATTCCAAAAAAGAACTAAACACCTCAAAGTACGCGCACGACAACGAACAACCCATGGGAAGGCATCGATCAATGTAATAATCCCCTTCCCAATAACATCCCAATAACCTCTGGCTGTCCGGATGAACCGGCAACAAACGAAATGCCGCTTGAATATCAGTTTTTGCCATCAGAGCCCCTCTTCCGTAACCACGTACCAACGCTACCGCCGCATCAAACGACGTGTAGACCACAGAACAGAGATCCTGGTCAATGCCATCGTTAACCGACGCCCCCTTCGGGAAGGACAAATGCTGAATAAGCCGGAATTTGTTACCTTCTCGTTTTGGAACCACCCCCAACGGTGACACCACCAAACCTGGAACTGGGATCGTGCTAAAGGGGCCCGCCATTCTGCCCAGATCAATCTCCTTCCGGATTTTTTCCGAGACTACCCCCGCATGCTGATATGCCGACTTAAGGTTGCGCTGCGTGAAAGGGACCTCATGCAAAGGGGGCGGAATAATGAAACCGTAACCAAAACCTAAACTAATCAACCGCGCCCCCTCCTTATTGGGGTACCTACTTAGAAAGGGGGCCATCTTTATGAGTTTCACCGGAGTCTCCCCCATAACCAGACGCACCGCTGGCTCCCCCTTGTCGTTTACCCTTCTTAAAACATTTAGACGCTCCATGTGACTGCCCGCTGCAATGTGAACACGCATGCTTGAATTTACACGTCGCTCCAAATTTGCACTGCCCCTCATTGAACTGCCAACACGTCCCAAATTTTGAACCTGAGGCCTGACTACCCCCGCCGGAAGTTCCTGCTGCATTCCCGCTCCCGGGAAAGGACTGCCCCTGCTTATAAAGTGCCGTCACTTTCAACCATAAGGCTATGTCCTTATGGTCCCACCGTATATTCGGCCGCACCGCTTTCCTCTGCCGAAACTGCTCATCGTAACGAAGCCAGGCCTGGCCCCCATAAACCCGATGCGCCTCCCCCACCGCATCCAAATAACAAAACAAGCCGGAACAATTATCTGGCGCCTTTTCCCCAATAACGCTCGCCAAAATTGCAAAAGCCTGCATCCAATTGACGAACGTTTTTGGAATCAACCTGTACCGTCTCTTTTCTTCCTCATCCTTTTTTGTTTCATCCCGCTTCACCTTATCTAAATTAAACTTCTCCAGCGGAAGCAAGGAAAAAATCTCCACATACTCGTCCTTCCAAATCCTTTCCTTTACCTCCTGCTTTAAATGCGCCCCTAACGGGCCCTCATAACAAACATAAACCTCCCCGCGCGCACGATCATCAAGACGCACCCTATCAACCTCCTTTGGCGAGTCTGTTTGAACCGCCGCCGCCACTGCCACCGCTGCCCCGGCATTCAACCCCCCACCGTTTTGACGAACCGGAGCGCTTCCAACACTGCCCCCCCACACCGCGGCCGGCGCCACACCTGACGATTCTTGGGAAGGGGAACCACCTAGCCGCCCCACTAACACTTTTAAACATCCCACTAACTCCGCCAAACTATCCCCCGCACCCGCCTGTAGCGACGGGACCCCCGACTCCGCCGCGACGCCCACCGCCTCGACACCCTCTACACCGATACCCGACATCAATAAAGCTGGAAATGGTAACGTAGGTGTCAACTCACCAGGCTGCCCAGGGGCTGTGAACCCGTCAGCCGGACCCCCATGTCCACGTGGAGAGGCCCGCCGCTCACCGTCCTCCAATGCTCCGGACTCCCTCTGGCGCTGTCCGCATTGGCAATGTGTGCACGGGGAATTCCGATTTTCGTCTGAGTAAAGGGGGGGGTGACATCGCATCATCCAATTGGCCGAGGTCCAGTTCATGCCTCATCCGTCCCGCTGAACCAGCTCCAAGCTGTTCCGTCCCTGGCACTCCAACCACCGACCTCATCCTGCGACCTCTGGTCGTTTCCACCTCGATGACACCATGAGCCGACCCTCTGGCTGGCACATCACCATGCAGGGTCGCCGTTGCCCTTCCGCCACGTGCTGAAGAAGGAGAGGATGTGACCGGAAGTGAAGGCCGCGTCCTCCTCGCCGCTGCCGCCGGGCGCTGCCGCGTTTTGGGATTCCTCCCAGGACCAGACGAAAGAGCAGCGGCAGGCCGCCCTGGGGTCTGGCCTGCAGGGTCCACTGATGGGCTCCTCTTGCGCCGCCGCGCCCGCGGGATGTCTTCAGGACTCAGCCTTGCGGGCGGGCGCGAGCGCCTCGTGCTGCGCGTCACGCCGGGAGTGCCAGCCCTGGCCTGAGTCATGGGGGAAACGGGCTCTCCTCTTCTCCTGCCCGACCCCCTGGTACGCCGGTCCTGTACCTCGGCCTGCTCCAGCAGCCCCGCGACCACCGGCATGACAGAGCGCTCCCCGCTTGCTCCAGCCGACTCTGCTCGCTCCTGGACCGGAGCGCCCGATTGTCCCTGCAGCAGCGTCGCTACTCGTGCTCCGAGCCATCCAGGACCCTGAGAGGCTGCTGCGGCCCGCAACAGCTCCATAGCCTCCTCATCAGACGCAGCAGGGGTAACAAACATGTTCCTGCTTCTGTGTCCTGGCGAAGAGAGGGAGAGCACAAACAGGAAACAGGTACATCCCCTTCAATCCCCACCCCTTCTCACTCAAGCCCTCCTGCTGTCCCCCCCCCCTTTCCTCTCATAGGCCAGCCAACTCTGTGTCCCTCCCATCTATTTTAGTCATGGAGGCCTTCCCTTATTCCTTTTTTCTTCTTTCGGTACGGCCTCTTCTGGAGGTTCAGTCATTTACTTTCAGGTTTTGGGACCAAGAAGAAAAACAGTAATGTGGAGGAAAATCTGCCGGCATGATGCCAGCAATCTCCAAACATTGAAGGTATGTACATAATATATATGTTCATTTAATCTGAAAATGTGGGATATTTGAGAATTTGGGGGTTTGTTATACATTATGGCCCATATTTACTGAGCAGTTTATGTCAGTTTATTTTGTAAGCTTAACCAAATAAAGTTGCAAACGGTGACATGCAACAAATTTGGTGTAAAATGTATCTTTTCTCGTCACTTGACAAATTTAAAAAGTGACTAAAAAGTGGGCGTGGTCTCCAAGGAGACGAAGATGAGAACTGTGAGATTGATCACAATCGTATGTAACGTGACAATTCTACTTATAATTCTATATTTGGTGCCTTCCGATGTCATAAAACACTGATTATACAGGTCAAGGTAAATACATGGAATGTATTATGACTTTAGCAAGACCGATGTTTGATGTCCTCCTATAACTCCTCCATGTCACACATGCTAAGATTCCTTACACGTTATCCCATAGCCTCTCATGGTTGTGTCCTCCTAGACCCTGGACCTTGTTTGGTCTGCATAGAGGCTGAACAGTTCTCAGTGGTCCATGACTATTTTTTGATGGGATAACAGGGAACGATGGTTTCCCATAGTTAAAGCAGAAGACACCTGCTATATGCTATGTTCACCAGTGAGGCAAATCCAAGCTGGGAAGGAGGTAATTGCATGTTACATGTGGCCATTAGGAGGAGAAAAACTCAAAGACGGAGGACATCAATTGTGAGTCTAAGAAGTTGATTGTGTAAAAAGTGGCTTTCAGACCAAAGGCCTAATCCCTGCCCTCCTGGAGTCGGCCATTTGCTTTACACCACATCAGGGACCTGGTATAATGGAACTGGCCTTCTCCTGTGACCTAGGAGGGCAGTGTTTTCTTTCTCTTTCACCAGCAGAGATGACCATAGCCGAGCTGTGATGTCCGTAGTCCGATCAGTGGAGGAGCGACCTGCATGATACCAGGACGTCGTGGAGAACATCTGGGATTGGACACCTTCTTATAACTTACTATTCCATATAATGTCATAGCTATCAGTAAGATTTTAGTTAGTTGCATTACAAGCTCTGATCCTGGGTTCTCGGACTGATCGCCTTTTCTCGGGGTCAACAAGGAATTTTCCCCTGTGGCACAAATTGGCTAAACGTGCGCAGGGTTTTTGCCTTCTTCTGGATCAATAGCTTTAGTTAGGAATTTTATTTAAATAAATTGTGTTTAAAAATGAAAGCTCTGTCTCCTCATCATTTCTCAATATTATATAGCAGTCAGGTATTAGTTTATATTATGGGAGGTTATTATGGTTATTTTGCTGCTGATAATCCAATATGGTTGATTCCATGAAGCATTGGATAATATACACATACAGAAGAGAAATACATCATATGATCCATATAAATGCTACTACTATAAAGGAACACTAAGGATCGATGCACACGATGCGTATTACGTGCCTTTTTGGAGAGCGGATATGCGTGCAGCACCTCTGCAGAGTAATACAGTACCAGCATATTCAATGAGATTCCAAGAAATCTCATGTACACGGTACGGTATTTTTCGGGACTGAAATTGACCTGTGGTGTATTGTTTAGAATCCGCAGCATGTCATTTTATCTTGCGTTTCCGCTTGCAAATTCTATTTGTCTAGTGCAGAGGAAAATCCCACCAAAATTTCTCAGCATGAAAAGGCACCGAAAAACGAATCAAATGGGAGAAAACGCACCGAAAAACGCATCACCTTCAGGTGTGTTTTTTTCCAGAGGTTTTGCTGTGTGTTTCCCACAGTAAAATACACAACGTGTGCATGTAGCCTAAAGATAAAAAATACATAAAAATCAAAACAATCCACTTGCTCCTGTTTTGCCTGAGAAATTCTTCTGTGTGGGTCCTAGAGTAGCCATTTTCCCCCATCCCTTACTAAGCCACACCCCTCAGCCGTCGGCCAGCGAAAATGGAAGAGATTGGAAGGAACATGAAGAGGTTGTCGATGTTGCTGAGAAACCCAGCGATCAGATGTAATCTATGAAAGGCTTTATTTCGCTGCAGTGCCACCACAGGGTTAAAGGGTAACTAAACGTTTGAAAAACTTCTGTCTTAGTGACATGTCAGAAGTTTAAATTGGTGGGGGTCCGAGCACTGAGATCTGCACCAATTGCTCAAATGAAGCAGCAGAAGCCCTCGTGTGAGTGCTCAGCTGCTTTGTGTCTGTTCGGATTTCTCAGGAAAGCCGATGTATCGAAGTACGGGCTCATAGACATTTTTCTCGAGTCTGTACTCCGATACATTCATTTCCGGAAAAAGCCGAACAGATACGAATCGGCTGAGCGCTCACATGAGCACTTCTGCTGCTTCGTTTAAGCGATTGGTGGGGGTCTCAGTGCTTGGACCCTTTCACAGCCATACAAAATCTGAGCAGCATTTTGATATTTGTCACTATTGAATTTGCTGGTCATTAAAGGGCCATACCCTAGTAGATAACTGACACAATGGGAATTATGTTCCTTATAGAAAATCACTCCCACTTTTGTAGATGTCATTAGTGCATTGTTGCATTTGTATATTCTCATAAACCTACCGTTAAATCAGGTGCGACCGAATAAAAATATAAAGCAAGTCCTAAACCTGTAACACCTAATAAAACACTTTTTAATAAAAGGGAACTGACTGTTTAAGCAACATGACCAATACTTCTTAATTACTTTAAAGAAAAGCCCACATTGGCGCAACAGCGGGAATCATCTCACGATAAATAGGAGAGGCAGGAAAGTGAGAGGTGTACACTCCCCTGGCGGTATATGCAGGGGACACGACAACCTGGTAGTCAAAAAGATGTCTATATAGTCCAAGTGCTGGTTCGGGGGACTACTAGCCACTAGTGTCCCAGGCAGAGAATAATCAGTATCGAATGCTGAGATGCACTAGGATATTTTGAGTGCAAGACGGTGAAAAATTACCCTTTACAAAGGCGCTGTTTCCTTTGCGATATTAAGGATGATCCTCTGGAGTCATGCAAATGTTAACCTTTTATTAATATCGTAACATGCAACATGCTTCAGAGCCGAACCGGCTCCTTCATCGACATTTGACTTATACTTATGTCATAGACGGGAAGCGGGAGTATGGAGCAGGGTCACGGCTCCATCAGCTAAGCTGTTAGAAAGAGAGAGGCAGCCCCCTCTGACAGCCCATCGGGTGCAGATCGTCATCATGGCAGCCTGGGGGCCAAATGAAGGCCTCCAGGTCTGCCATCTTTGTACTTCTATTAAGCTCTGCCTGCGACAGCGTTTAATAGAATCCTATGAAAATCATATTTTACTGCAATACGTTATTATCAGTGGCGTAACTACCACCGTAGCAGCCGTAGCGACTGCTACGGGGCCCGCGGCATGAGGGGGCCCATGTCGCCCGCCGGTACGGGTCCCCACCATGGCCGAAGGCTCCGCTAGCAGCCGCTATGGCTGCTACAGCGGGACGCCACTGAACACTACGGCAGAGCAGGGAGGTATCTCCCCGCTCTGCCATTAAACAACAGACATGTATCCCCTCTCCACAGGATAGGGGATACATGTGTGATCGCTGGCATTGATAGGGAGAACGGGGGGACTGAAAGTCCCCTGAAGTTCTCCATCACAAACCTCGGACTTCCGGGGTCTGTGTCTGCAGCTCCGTAGAAATGAATGGAGCGCCGGTCGCGCTTGTGCGCATGCGTGACCAGCGCTCCTTTCATTTATATTGAGCTGCCGACACGGACGCCGGAAGTCGGAGGTTAGTCATGGAGAACTTCAGGGGACTTTCAGTCCCCCGTTCTCCCTATCGCTGCCACCGATCACACAAGTATCCCCTATCCGTGTGGATAGGGGATGCATGTTATTTGTAGGACACACTATAGGTCGCATTTTTTTTTGGGGGGGGGGGCTGTATGGCGTTCCCTACAGGGGGGGGGGCGCTGTATGGCGTTCCCTGCAGGGGGGCGCTGTATGGCGTTCCCTGCAGGGGGGGGCGCTGTATGGCGTTCCCTGCAGGGGGGGGCGCTGTATGGCATTCCATGCAGGGGGGGCGCTGTATGGCCTTCCCTGCAGGGGGGGGCGCTGTATGGCGTTCCCTGCAGGGGGGGCGCTGTATGGCGTTCCCTGCAGGGGGGGGCGCTGTATGACGTTCCCTGCAGGGGGGGGGGCGCTATATGGCGTTCCCTGCAGGGGGGTCGCTGTATGGCGTTCCCTACAGGGGGGCGCTGTATGGCGTTCCCTACAGGGGGGCGCTGTATGGCGTTCCCTACAGGGGGGGCACTGTATGGCGTTACCTACAGGGGGGGCACTGTATGGCGTTACCTACAGGGGGGGCTGTTTGGCGTTCCCTACAGGGGGGGCTGTATGGCGTTCCCTACAGGGGGGGCTGTATGGCGTTCTCTACAGGGGGGCTCTATGGCGTTCTCTACAGTGGGGGCTGTATGGCGTTAGCACCATACAGCCCCCTCTGTGGATAACGCCATACAGTCCCCCTGTAGATAAAGCCACACAGTCCCCCCTGTAGATAATGCCACACAGTCCCCCCTGTGGATAACGCCACACAGTCCCCCTGTAGATAAAGCCACACAGTCCCCCCTGTAGATAATGCCACACAGTCCCCCTGTAGATAACGCCACACAGTCTCCCCTGTAGATAACGCCACACAGTCTCCCCTGGAGATAACGCCACACAGTCTCCCCTGTAGATAACGCCACACAGTCCCCCCTGTAGATAACGCCACACAGTCCCCCCTGTAGATAACGCCACACAGTCACCCCTGTAGATAATGCCACACAGTCCCCCTGTAGATAACGCCACACAAACTCCCCTGTAGATAACGCCACACAGTCCCCCCTGTAGATAACGCCACACAGTCCCCCCTGTAGATAACGCCACACAGTCCCCCCTGTAGATAACGCCACACAGTCCCCCCTGTAGATAACGCCATACAGTCCCCCTCTGTACATAACGCCATACAGTCCCCCCTGTAGATAACACCACACAGTCCCCCCTGTAGATAACGCCACACAGTCTACAGGGGGGGCTGTATGGCGTTATCTACAGGGGGGGCTGTATGGCGTTATCTACTAGGGGGCGCTTTATGGCGTTATCTACAGGGGGGCTGTAAAAAAGGCACTATCTACAAGGGGGGGGGTTGTGTGACACCCAGGGGAGGGGGGCCCCAGTCAAAAGTTTGCTATGGGGCCCAGTCTTTCCTAGTTACGCCCCTGGTTATTATTGCACTATATAATGCAAACGATCCAATGATCACTGGTTCAAGTCCCCTACGGGGACTAATAAAAAAAAGTAAAAAAGCAGTAAACGTTTTTTTATGTATAAAAAATTATTAAAAGTTAAAAAAAGCCATGTAAAAAATAAATTATAAAAACACAGCTGGTATTATCACCATCTGTAAAAGTCAGAACTGTTAGGGCATGCCCAGGCGTGGCGTATCTCTTCCGCCTCTGTCCGCATCAATGCCGCACAGAATCTGCATTGCAGATTCTGTTGCGGCTTTGCTTAAAATGGGCATTAAGTTGATGCGGACTAGCCGTTGCATATTGAGGGGAAGAGGGCTTCCCTTTTCTCTATCAGTGCAGGATAGAGAGAAGTTACAGTCCTTTCCCTAGTAAAAGTAAAAAGAAATTCATACTTATCCGGCCGTTGTCATGGTGACGCGTCCCTCTTTCGCCATCCAGCCCGACCTCCCTGGATGACGCGGCAGTCCATGTGACCGCTGCAGCCTGTGATTGGCTGCAGCCGTCACTTGGACTGAAACGTCATCCGGGGAGGCCGGACTGGAGGAAGAAGCAGGGAGTTCTCGGTAAGTATGAACTTCTATTTTTTTTACAGGTTGATGTATATTGTGATCGGAAGTCACTGTCCAGGGTGCTGAAACAGTTACTGCCGATCGTTTAACTCTTTCAGCACCCTGGACAGTGACTATTTACTGACGTCGCCTAGCAACGCTCCCGTAATTACGGGTGCACACACGTAGTCACCCATAATTACGGGAGCCCCATTGACTTCCTCAGTCTGGCTGTAGACCTAGAAATACATAGGTCCAGATAGAATGAAGAAATGTCATGTTAGTAAAACCAATACGCTCCGCAGCACACATAACATCTGCGGACTTCATTGCGGAATTTTTACTCTCCATTGAAGTCAATGGGGAAATTCCGCAATGAGTCCGCAACAAGTCCGCGACACGTCCGCAACAACCATTGTATGCTGCGGACACCAAATTCCGCACCGCAGCCTATGCTCCGCAGCGGAATTGTCCGCAACGTGTAAACGAACCCTACTAAAAAGCTGTGGAAGGCAATGGAGAAACGTGTACGCTGCGGATTTACGCTGCGGAGTGTCCGCAGCGGAATTCCAGAGCAATTCCGCCACGTCTGGTCATGCCCTTACAATTTCACGTTAATTAATCCACAGGGTGAACGCTGTAAAAAGACAAAAATGCCAGAATAACTGGTTTTGGTCACCTCATGTCCCACAAAAAAATGGAAAAAAAGTGATCAAAAGATTTATGTACCCTACATTGGTCCCAATAAAAACTATAGCTCGCTTCGCAAATAACAAGCCCTCACATTGTTTCATTGATGGAAAAATAAAAAAGTTATGGCTCTCATAACATAGCAACACAAAAAATTTTTTTCTTAACAATACGTTTTTTCTTTATCCAAGTAGAAAAACATTAAAAACAACATAGGTTTGCTATTGCTGTAATTGTACCACAAAATAAAGTTAACATGTCGTTTTTATTGCATAGTGAACACCGTAAAAACTAAACCCAAAAAACAGCGGAGGAATCACTGTTTTTTTTCCATTCCATTTCTACTACATTATATGGTGAAAATTAAGGAAGGAGGGAAAGGAAAAAGCACAAATGAAAATCCGATAAATGGCTGTGGCGGGAAGGGGTTTATTTGCAATAGTAGAAAAAAATACATATTTGGTATCGCCGTAATCTTACTGGCCCATAGAATAAAGGTAACATATTATTTATGCAGCAGGGTGAATGGCGCAGGTTTAAAATGTTGTAATATGCAACAGAGATTAAAAAATAAATAAAAAATACACAAATTAATTATCGCTATACTTATAACAAGCCGCAAAATATAGTTATTTTTGTCGCACAAAGAATATCGTAAAGAATAAATCAAAAAAATAAAATAAAAAAATACAATTTGTTTTGCAAAAAACAAGCCCTTATATGGCTACGTAAACAGAAAAACTAAAAAGTTATGGCCCACGGAACGTAGTGATAAAAAAATAAAATAATTACTGCATCCCTCTTAGTGACCGCCAATACGCCTTTTCATGGCGGCTACTAAGGGGTCTTAGACTAGGCCGCCGCCGCTTTTTCACGGCAGCCTAGTCTAAGTCCTGATGACTGCCGGGATCTTGCTCCAACGGTAGCCATCGAAGTTTACTTAGATCGGGGCCGTTTAACCCCTTAAATGCTGCGGTTAATAGCGACCACGGCATTCAAGTCATTTACAGAGAGAGGGAGCTCCCTCTGTCACCCGCAAATGCAATACTGACTATACCAAAGCATTATATCTGCGATCAAAAGATCTAGTGGGACTAAAAAAAATAAGTAATAAATGTTAAATAACAATTATTAATAAAGATTACAGTAAATAAAACAACAAACCATTTTTTCCATTTAAAAGGGGTTTTATTTATTAAAGATGTAAAAAAGAAATAAAAGTACACATATATTGGATCGCCACGACCGTAATGACCCAAACAATAAAGTTAACATGAAATTTAAACTGCAAGGGGAACACCGTAAAAAAAAAACGGAAAAAATGATGGCGGAATTGCTATTTTTTTCCATTGCCCCCCAAAAAGGTGATAAGAAAAGATAAGTCCCATTTACCCAGAAGCGTAGCTAGTTTCTCTAGCACCCGGGGCAAAGATTCAGTTTGCCCCCCCCACCGAACCACTTTCCCGACATATCCTTCTCCCTCGCAATGTTTGTTTCCCCTAACAATCAATGAGGTGTCACATTTTTTTTATGTAACTCGAGCATAAAGCCATTTGTACATTTTACAAGCAATACTGTTCTATATACAACACCAGAACCAAAGCTCATTACATATATACAACACCAGAACAAAGCTAATTACATATATACAGCACCAGAACAAGCTCATTTCATATATACAACACCAGAACAAGCTCATTACATATATACAACACCAGAACCAAGCTCATTACATATATACAGCACCAAAACAAAGCTCATTACATATATACAGCACCAGAACAAAGCTAATTACATATATACAGCACCAGAACAAGCTCATTTCATATATACAACACCAGAACAAGCTCATTACATATATACAACACCAGAACCAAGCTCATTACATATATACAGCACCAAAACAAAGCTCATTACATATATACAGCACCAGAACAAAGCTCAGTGCATTTATACAGCATCAGAATCAAGATCAGTACATATATAAAGTGTCAGAACCAAGCTCAGTACATAAATACAGTGCCAGAACCATGCTCAGTACATATATACAGCATCAGAACCAAGCTCAGTAAATATATACAGTGCCAGAACCAAGCTCAGTACATATATACAGTGCCAGAACAAAGCTTAGTACATAAATACAACACCAGCACAAATACAGCTCAATTAATTGCAACCCCTGCAGTATAGGTTTGCACTAAATTGTATACAGCTCCCAGCTTGGCCCAAACAATGTTAACGATATGCTGGGAGTGGCTGTTTCACACAAAAAAACATACCACCCATCATCTTGCAGCAGATCATACAGTGACTACAGTAGATTAGAGGCAGAATAAACATTTACATTAAGTAACTCACCAGTGACGATCTCAGATTCTAGTTGTTCTTTTTCACTTTTATTCCCCATCTGGTCCAGACCTCTATGATGACTTCTCCCGGCCACAGCCCATTTCTGCAGTTTGCAACTCCATGTCTCCAGCTTCTTACTGTTCAAACATTTCTGCACCTATAAACAAAGATAAAGTTATCATGGTGCCAGACACTGCACACCTAAATATAATAGCACCATACACTGCACCTGATTATAATAGCACCATACACTGCACCTCTAATTATAATAGCACCATACATTGTGTCCCACACACACACACGCACACACACACACCGTGCCCCCTGTAGATAGTGCCCTCCATAGAGCCCCCTGTAGATAGTGCTCTACATAGAACTTCCTGTAGATAGTGATCCCGTAGAGCCCCTGTAGATAGTGCCCCACATACAGCCCCATGTAGATAGTGTCCCACATATAGCCACCCCTGTAGATAGTGCCCACATATAGCCCCCTGTAGTGTCCCATATATAGCCACCACTGTAGATATTGCCCCACATATAGCCCCCTCTGAAAATAGTGCCCCACATGTAGCCCCCCTTGTAGATAGTGCCCCATATATAGCTTCCCTGTAGATAGTGCTCCACATATAGCCTACCCCTGCATATAGTGTCCAACATATAGCCCATCCCTGTAGATAGTGCCCTACATATATCACCCCTTATAAATAGTGCTCCACATACAGCCCACCCCTGTATATAGTGCCAAACATATAGCTCCCCTATAGTGCTCCACATATAGCCCACCCCCGTATATAGTGCCTCACTAACAGCTCCCCATATAGTGCTCCACATATAGCCCACCCCTGCATATGGCCAACCCCTGTATATAGTGCCTCACATATAGCTCCCCATATAGTGCTCCGCATATAGCCCACCCCTGTATATAGCCCCCTCTGTAGATAGAGCTGACCTCTGTATATAGCCCCCCTGTAGATAGAGCTGACCTCTGTAGATAAAGCCCCCCCTGTAGATAATATCACTCACATTTTTATTAGAATAAAAAAAAAAACTTGACACACTCCTGCTCCCACGCCGTCCAGTGGCAATGTAGACCTGATATCTTCTGAGCAGGTCTGCTGGAGTTACATCCTCACGCTGCTTGCGTCGTTGAAAGGCGCTGATTGACATGGTAAGTCATTCTGCTCTGCCAATCAGTTGCTTTCATAGACGCAAGCATCGCGCCGCTTGCGTCTATGAAAGGCCGTGATTGGCAGGGCACTATGACTTGCCCTGTCAATCAGCGCCTTTCAACAATGCAAGCGGCGCAAAGAAGTAACCACATCGCTTGAGTCGTTGAAAGGCGCTGAATAGCCGGGCACAGAACGTACCCATCCATTCATCTCCTACAGTGCAGGAGGGGATGCTGGTGACATTGGCGCCGCCACCCCTCTTAGAGAGGTAGCAGGGCGCTGTCATGGATAGTGAAGTCCTGGCAACCCCCCCACTTTCCCCCTTAGTTGCGTCTGGTGCACATGCCCCGCCTGTCCCCCCTAGCTACGCCCCTGCATGTACCCCCAAAAAGTACCACAAAAAACATGCCCACATATTACTAAATTGACGGAAAATTAAAAAGTGACGATGCAAAAACAAATAATTTCAGTTCAAATGTGTTTTTATTGTGCAAAAGTCGTAAAACATAAAAAACCTATACATATGTGGTATCACCGTAATCGTACTGACCCATAGAATAAAGGTAACATGTTATTTATGCCGCACGGTAAACAGCATAGAACTATGGCGGAATTGCTGGTTTTTTTTTCTATTCCCCTCCAATAAAAGTTAATCAAAAAATTATATGTACCCGAAATGGTGCCATTAAAAATTACAAATGACTTGTTTGCTCCATCGTTAAATAATTATTTAATTATTTAATTATTAAAAAATACAACTAATTCCACAAAAAAAAAGTCCTCGGCTATGTCGATGCAAAAATAAAAATGTTATAGCTCTTCAAATGCGACGATGGAAAAACGAAAAAAATAGCTTGGAAATTAAGGCCTAAATAGGCTGGTCACTAAGGAGTTAAAGGCCAAAATAACTGTTTCATGAAAGAATAAAGGACTTGAGATGAGCAAACCTATTATCACATTAGGTCCAAATTTCCCAAAAGCTTAAAATTCGTCAAAATGTGAAAGTTTTGGTGTTCGCAGCGCAAGAATTGTCAAAATGGTGGCCACCGGTGAGCGCTCTCCGCCAATTTGCCAATTATATAAAAAAAAGAGGGGAGAAGAGGATTATTAAAAAAAAAACAAAAAACTAAACATACTCACCACCTTCCCTGGTCTCCAGACGTGTCCCTGCCGGAAAGTGAGATGACGTAGCTGTGATCGCTGCAGCCAATCCCAGGCCGCAGTGATCACATGGGACAGCTACGTCATCTCACCTGCCGGTAGCGACGTGTCGCTACTGTAGTACAGCGTATGTGTTGAGTGTGATTGTTCTTATTTTTGTGAAATCGCATGTACCCTGATTGCCTTGTTTGACCCTCTGATGTTTTCAAGGACTGTAACCAACTTAGATTCAGTCCTAGAAGACGTTAAATAGTCTGATAGGCCTATCGGGGGACCTGCGATACGCAAAACGAATTTAGACCGAAACGAACGGCCGATTTAAAAGTAAATTCGCTTATCACTATTAAGGACTCTGCACTGCAAGGCAGCAATGCTAACCAATCTGCACTGTGATATTGTAAATACTTATTATTAACACTATAGCAGGAGATGTCACTTCTGGTCATATTTGTGACATCATCAGATAAAGTACAGGAGGCCATTGTTACCTCACTGCATGATGTCATAATGACTGTGACTCTATAAGAACTGGGGTTTAGGGGGGGGCGACTGCTCAGTCCAGGATATGAAGATAAACAGACACAAGATACTTCACCATGAGGATCTCACAGGGAATAGCGGAAGCTTCTGATGTTTGTGAAGTCACCAGTCGGAATCCGGAACACTGGAAGAGGAGAACTTCATGCACGAGACGCATGGCAGGGGAAGAACAACAGGAAAACCGGGGGCTTATATACACGGTGATAGGAGGTTCAGTCATTTACTTTCAGGTTTTGGGACCAAGAAGAAAAACAGTAATGTGGAGGAAAATCTGCCACCATGATGCCAGCAGTCTCCAAACATTGAAGGTATGTACATAATATATATGTTCATTTAATCTGAAAATGTGGGATATTTGAGAATTTGGGGGTTTGTTATACATTATGGCCCATATTTACTGGGTAGTTTATGTCAGTTTATTTTGTAAGTTAACCAAATAAAGTTGCAAACGGTGACATGCAAGAAATTTGGTGTAAAATGTATCTTCTCTCGTCACTTGACAAATTTAAAAAGTGACTAAAAAGTGGGCGTGGTCTCCAAGGAGACATAGATTAAGTCCCATTTATTAAAGTAAACTATGTTAAAATGGCACAAATTTTGCCCTTATTATTTTATTGCAGGGAGGAGATCTGGACGAGCGGCTGAAGATGAAGTTGAGAACTGTGAGATTGATCAAAATCGTATGTAACGTGACAATTCTATTTATAATTCTATATTTGGTGCCTTCCGATGTCATAATACACTGATTATACAGGTCAAGGCAAATACATGGAATTAGAGATGAGCGAATCGGGACAACCGACCCGGTTTCGGTCCGAACATCGCGAAAAGTTCGCTTCGCAGCGAATCCGTACTTCACCGGGTACAGCCGAACACGTTTTGACCGAACCTGGGCGGGCAGAAAAAACATTACAAAAATATTATACTAATCGGCAGCCACTTGTCTCTATCAATCACTGATAGAGAAAATAGGCTGCTGATTAAAAATAAAATAAAAAGCATTTCATGCGTACCTGGTCGTTGTCTTGGTGACGAGTCCCTCTTCTTCCTCCAGTCCGACCTTCTTTCCTGTGATTGGCTGCAGCGGCCGCGGCAGCCTGTGACTGGCTGTAGCGGCCGCGGCAGCCTGTGATTGGCGGGAGTTTGGCGTGAGTACGAATGGCTTTGGTGCTGTGCACCCATTTCTCTCCTTCTCAGCATTTAAATCAGGGGTCTCAAGCACGTGGCCCGCGGGCCGCATGCGGCCCCTGGGGCTGTCATCTGCGGCCCGCGGGACACAGAGCCGCTAGTATCGGCTCTGCTCCGAGACTCTGCAATTCCCTGACATCGTTGTCCACATACGAACAGCGATGTCTGGGGTTTCCCCAGAGCCGGAGTCCCGGGCAGAGCGCTAGCGTACAGGCTCTGCTCCGGGACTCGGTGGAATTCCCTGACATAGCTGCCCATATATGGACAGTGTGGGGAAGCCCCAGACATCCCCCAGACATCTGCTACCTTTCATGACAACCCTCTCTCTCCTCAGTCGGTGGTCCGAACGGAGGACCCCCTAGGACGCAACTGAACTGGCGGGCTGACGCTAAGGTTTACACGAAGTCCAGCTAATAGTCCGATAAAGTTCCGTCAACCCGGGCCATTCCTTCTGCCTGCTCCTGTTCCAGCAAGATTCATCAACAACAATTCCATGCTGCTGATTAAAAATAAAATAAAAAGCATTTCATACGTACCCGGTCATTGTCTTGGTGACGAGTCCCTCTTCTTCCTCCAGTCCGACCTTTCCCGCCGCGGCAGCCTGTGATTGGCTGTAGCGGCAGCCTGTGATTGGCGGGAGTTTGGCGTGAGTACGAATGGCTTTGGTGCTGTGCACCCATTTCTCTCCTTCTCAGCATTTAAATCAGGGGCTCAAGCACGCGGCCCGCGGGCCGCATGCGGCCCCTGGGGCTGTCATCTGCGGCCCGCGGGACACAGAGAAGCTAGTATCGGCTCTGCTCCGAGACTCTGGAATTCCCTGACATCGTTGTCCACATACGAACAGCGATGTCTGGGGCTTCCCCAGAGCCAGAGTCCCGGGCAGAGCGCTAGTACAGGCTCTGCTCCGGGACTCGGTGGAATTCCCTGACATAGCTGCCCATATATGGACAGTGTGTCAGGGTCTTCCCCAGAGCGGAGTCCCGGGCAGAGCGCTAGTATCGGCTCTGCTCCAGGACGCTGCGTAATTCCCTGACATAGCTGCCCATATATGGACAGTGTGTCAGGGTCTTCCCCAGAGCGGAGTCCCGGGCAGAGCGCTAGTATCGGCTCTGCTCCGGGACTCTGTGGAATTCCCTGACATCGCTGTCCACATATGAACAGCGATGTCTGGGGCTTCCCCAGAGCCGGAGTCCCGGGCAGAGCGCTAGTAGGCTCTTCCTGGGACTCCAGCTGGGCTCCTAACATGCCTGGGACTCCTGCTCTGGGGAAGCCCCTGACATCATTGTCGATGTATGGACAGCGATGTCAGAGGCTTTCTCAGAGTCCCGGAGCAGAGCCGATAATAGCGCTCTGCCCGGGACTCCGCTCTGGGGAAGACCCTGACACACTGTCCATATAGGGGCAGCGATGTCAGGGAATTCCACAGAGTCCCGGAGCAGAGCCTGTACTAGCGCTCTGTCCGGGACTCCGGCTCTGGGGAAGCCCCAGACATCGCTGTTCATATGTGGACAGCGATGTCAGGGAATTCCGCAGCGCCCCGGAGCGGAGCCGATACTAGCGCTCTGCCCGGGACTACGGCTCTGGGGAAGCCCCAAACATCGCTGCTCGTATGTGGACAACGATGTCAGGGAATTACAGAGTCTCGGAGCAGAGCCGATACTAGCGGCTCTGTGTCCCGCGTGTAAGGGTGCACTCGTACTTACCTCTCCCTGGGGGGCCAACGCAGGAATACGGGCTTGTCGAGCGGCTCAGAAGTCGGCTCGGGACGAAGGAGCGTCTTAGGCGTCATGGCAACGGCCGCACTGCCGACAGCCATGACGCATGCGCCCAACGGCAAACAGGGCGAAGTCTCGCGCTGTGGGACTTGGAGGAGGAGAGAAGAGGAGGGACACGGCCGGATGACAGGGAGCGCGGCAAGCGAGGGGGGCGGAGCAAGCGAGTGGCGCGAAAAAGGAGTAGGACGGAGAGGTGACAAGAGACAAGAGGAGAGGTTTAAGAGAGCAGGTGTCTGGACCGGAGAGAGAGACCGCCGAACACGGGTCCGGACAGGGAAAATGAGCTGCAAGGAAGGTCGCAGGGAGAGAGGAGGCAGAAGCCTGACAGCACGTGGACTCCCCACTGCAGCCTTGGAGACAGAGGACAAAAGAACAGCACGGGTGTTGCTGCTACAACCCTTCAGAAGGACAGAGGACCTGCCGGAGCACAAGGAGTGTGCCAACAGCCACAGGTACCGTGCCCAGACCTTAAGACCCCTGACAAAGAGCTAGAGTCCCGTCTTAAAGAAAGTACCCTTGTCCTAGTCAGTGACTGTTTCCTGGAGTGACGTCCCTCGCTAACTACTGCCACCGTACGCCCAGAAGACTAGTCCCAAAAGGGACAAACAACTCATCCTGAGCTAGGCCCAAAGGCAGGGCGGACTTGCTAGCTTATTAACCGCGCCAGTGTCCCTGCGTGTCCTCCAGAGTAAACACTGCATGTAACCCTTGCATGGAACTGTTGTTGATAAAGCACCGCATGTAACCCTTGCATGGAACTGTTGTTGACAAAGTACCGCCTGTAATACTTGCATGGAATTGTTGTTGATGAATCTTGCTGGAACAGGAGCAGGCAGTAGGAACGGCCCGGGTTGACGGAACTTTATCGGACTATTAGTAGGACTTCGTGTAAACCTTAGCATTAGCCCGCCAGTTCAGTTGCGTCCTAGGGGGTCCTCCGTTCGGACCACCGACTGAGGAGAAAGAGGGTTGTCATGAAAGGTAGCGGATGTCTGGGGGATGTCTGGGGCTTCCCCACACTGTCCATATATGAGCAGCTATGTCAGGGAATTCCACCGAGTCCCCGAGCAGAGCCTGTACGCTAGCGCTCTGCCCGGGACTCCGGCTCTGGGGAAACCCCAGACATCGATGTTCGTATGTGGACAACGATGTCAGGGAATTCCATAGTCTCGGAGCAGAGCCGATACTAGCGGCTCTGTGTCCCGCGGGCCGCAGATGACCGCCCCAGGGGCTGATGACAGCCCCAGCGATAGCTCCGCAAGGACCCGTGACGATGCTAGTAGGTACGTTAGTCACTGATTCCCACGACGCGACCCGTGGGCCGAGAGTGTGACTCTTACCCTAGGGTAGGCTGCCAGTAGCAAGTAGCTCCCGCCGTGACTGACCGCGGCGTGTCCCTAGCCAAGCCGGCAACGTGGGGTTAGGCACAACCTCTCTCCGGGGGACTTCCAGCGGGATCGAAGTCCTCAACCTCAGAATTCCTGTCTGCTCCATAGAAGAAGATTTACTGTTATCTGCTCGCTGAAGTAAAGAAGTATAAAAGAAGGTGTGTCTCTGTCATTTCGTAGCGACAGCGGTAGTTCCTCCTACATAAAATTGCCTAGTCGGCAGGATCCGAAACCTCGCCGCGATGGAACCGTCCAGCAGCGGGACATTACCGCCGACCCCGACTGTCATGATACCCATGGGGGCAGCCCTAATGAACATTCCCAAGTTTGACGGGAAGAGTGTATCGATCGCGGACTGGACGGAACGAGTTCGTACTGAGGCCCGGTTATTCCAGGTACCGGTGACCCACCAAGCCGACCTGGCCTTCAACTCACTCAAAGGGGACGCGAGACAAGCTGTCTTGGTTTTACCGCTAGAACACAATGACACTCTAGAAGCAATCATCAGCCAATTGGAATCCCTCTATGGAGATGTCACCTCAGCCGCCGACCTCCGGAAGAAATTTTATACCAGGGTACAGAGGAACGGGGAATCACTCCAGCAATTTGCGGTAGGATTACAAGGAATGTGGAGTCGACTAGTACGGAAGGATCCCGCGGGGTGCGCAGCCTTAACAGAGCCGGACCGAATAGTGCGAGACCAGTTTGTATCCGGACTAGACAGCCGAAACCTGAGGCGCGCCGTAAGAGACCTCGTCCGGGTAACCCCCGCCGCCACGATGAGTGAGGTGTTACGAGAAGCGCTCAAAGTTCATCGAGAGGAGTTGGGAGAAGCGAGTAAGGCCCTGCAAAAAGTGGGTGCACCCGAGCCATCTGCAAGGGAGACCGGACGGCCAGAAGCGGTGTTCATAGAATTCACCCGGGATGTCAAGGAGGCTATTCGGGAATTGAAGACCGATGTCGCTCAATTAAGAGTAATGGCCGATCGACAGGAACATCTTTCTAGTCCACCCCGATCGACACAAGGAGGGCCTCGACGCTGTTGGCAGTGTGATCAGCTGGGTCATTTCGCCAGAGATTGCAGGATGAGACGCTACCCAAGACGGGAACAGCCACCTTTAAACTAAGGTACCCCCTCGCTGAGGGCCAAGCAGCGGGCATTCCATCGACGGACCCAAAAGAAAGGGTGGAACTTTTGACAGGAATATGCCCCGTAGTTACAGCCATGATCGGGGAGGTTAACGTTCCTTGCCTTATCGACACTGGGTCGGAGGTAACCACCATGACTTATCAGTTGTTCCATGAATAGTTCCAAGGTCGACAGACTCTAGAAGCCCCTTGGATTGAACGTACGGCGGCTAATAGCCTTCCAATTCCCATTGCCGGTGTTACGTGGTTAGAATTAGAAGTATTTAATCGTAATTTTCCCCGTGCTGGTATTGTGGTAGTACATAATTGTGCAAGGCCGGGTATGCCTGTTATAATTGGCATGAATGTGTTGCAGGAATTACATGGTATGATGTTCAACGAGACGAGCGGTGCCCGGTGAGAGGAGCTGGCAACCGATCAGACCGCCCGGCAAGCTTTGTTTCAGGTGCATCAAATCTGCCAATGACAGGCTGACTTGAAGACGCTACAGGGCCGGTGAGGGCTCCAGGTAAGGCAGTGCTGCAAGTACCACCTCTACAGGAAGTCGCCATTCCCCTCTCCGTAGGGACTCATCATTGCTTAAAGGATGCCATGGTCATGGTGGAACTCATGCGAAGTCTCAAGAGTACGCCACCCTGGGTGGTAGGAAGAACGGTGTGTCGGATAACCAAAGGAATGGCGACCGTCAGAGTGCTGAATCCGACCCAAGGGGTGATCGAGATACCGACCGGCACGGTGCTAGCTAATGTTGAGATGGTGAGGCCCGAGGACGTGACGGACCCAGACATGGCCGAAACGTTAAAAGAGACATCGTTGAGAGATGAAGGGAGTGAGGCCAACGTGAACGAGCAGACTGATCGACTGTGGCGCCAACTCGAACTGGACGGAATAGCCCCGGATACCAAGTCAGAGGAGCAACTGAGGACGCTTCTGCAACGCTTCGGCTGGGTTTTCGCTCAGCATGAAGAGGACTTTGGGTGCACCACTACCATCAAACATGGGATTCACACGGGGGCGGCGCCGCCCATCAGAGAGTGATATCGCAATATACCCCCCGCGCTGTATCGAGAGGTAAAAGAGCTCCTCTAGAAGATGTTAGACGGACAGGTGATTCGAGAGAGTCAGAGCCCATGGGCAGCCCCGATTGTGCTGGTAAGGAAGAAGGATGGGTCACTCCGGTTTTGTGTGGATTACCGCAAGTTGAACGCCTGTACTCATAGGGATGCCTACCCACTGCCCCGAGTGGAAGAATCATTAACCGCCATGCAGGAGGCTCGGTACTACACGACGCTCGATTTAGCAAGTGGGTACTGGCAGGTACCCATGAAGGAAGCGGACAAGGAGAAGACGGCGTTCATCACTCCCTCAGGCTTGTTTGAATTCAATCGGATGCCGTTCGGGCTAACAAATGCGCCCAGTACATTCCAACGGCTAATGGAGCATTGTCTGGGAGATCTAAATTATGAGTCAGTCTTGATCTATTTGGACGATATTGTCATTTTTTCAAAGACCTTCCCAGAACACATCTACAGGTCGTGTTGGAACGATTGGGAAGGTATGGACTCAAACTAAAACCCAGCAAATGCCGACTGGGCCACCAGCAGATCAAATACTTAGGCCATGTCGTGAATGCAACAGGAATTGCACCTGACCCAGATAAGATTAAAGCCATACAGGAGTGGGCCATTCCGCAGAACACCACGGAAGTACGAGCCTATCTCGGGTTGGTCGGTTACTATCGGAGGTACATCCGAGACTTCTCCAAAATTGCAAGTCCTCTGAATCAGCTCCCCTGTGGACAACCCACCCAAAAGAAGGGGAGCCGAAGCCCCAGTGTAGTGGAACAATGGCAGGAGCCACAACAAGCGGCATTCGAAGCATTGAAGGCACGACTGGTGACCGCACCCATCCTCGCTTTTGCAGACTTCGCTCAGCCATTCCAGCTGTACACTGACGCCAGCCTGAAGGGACTGGGAGCAGTCCTGGCCCAACAGCAAGGGGACATGGAACGCGTCATCGCCTATGGTAGTCGTAGTCTGCGACCATCAGAACGCAATCCAACCAATTACAGCTCGTTCAGGCTCGAGCTATTGGACATCGTGTGGGCTGTTACCGAACGGTTTGCCGAATACCTGGTCGGAAGTCAAGTGGAAATTTACACGGATAACAATCCCCTGGCGTATCTTGGAACGGCAAAACTGGGAGCGATGGAACAACGATGGATAGCCCGACTGGCTCGATTCAACTATACCATTCGTTACAAGCCCGGTAAGAACCATAACAACGCAGATGCACTCTCCCGACAGCCGTGTGAGACCCCGGTCGGAGAGGTGGACGAGGAATTAGAAGAAGTAGAGATACCCCCATTACGTGTGGTTCATCCCCCACTGCAGCAGCAGCGGGTAGTGACAGCAATACAAGGGATTGAGATGTATGATAGGGCCGAGTGGAAGAAGCGGCAGCAGCAAGACCAGGATATCCAAACCATCGACAAGTGGGTGCGTCGGCAGGGAAGGCCCACGAAAGCGGAGCGAAGCAGGTTGTCAGCACCAGCTAAAGCATTGGTTCGGCAGTTGGAGCGACTGGAACACCATGATGGAGTATTGTACAGAAGAGTGTGGGTCCCACGGGAATTTCGCGACATATGGCAGTTGGTATTGCCCATCGCCGACATCAAACCCATATGCAAGTGGATGCACGAGAACCGAGGTCATTTCACGGTGCAAAAGACTGTACAGATCATCCGGAATCACTTCTATGCTCCAAACTTGGAAAGAATAATGGAAGATGTCTACAAGGAATGCACGGAGTGTGTCTTGCACAAAGCGACGGAACAGCCGGAGAGGCCCATGACCATCGTGACGGGTGAGCCCCTAGAACTGCTGACGATAGACTTTTTAACAGTCCAAGAAGTTACCTCAGGGAACCGATATGCGTTAGTATGCTTGGACCATTATTCGAAATTTGCCGTGGTGATTCCTACGGGGGACCAGACTGCGACGACTACCGCGGCTGCACTGTGGAAGCATGTCATCCGTCCGTATGGGTGCCCCAGACGCATCTTGTCGGATAAAGGACCGAATTTTGAGTCTGATCTCTTCCAGGAGCTGTGTATCTTACATGGAATTCGGAAATCCAGAACGACCCCATATCACCCCCAAGGGAATGGGGCTTGCGAACGATTCAATCGCACCTTACTCGGCCTACTAAAGACCATCGGGGATGAACGACAGGAACGGTGGCCTGAATATGTGGACGTCCTGGTATGTGTCTATAACAACACTGTGCATCGAACTACCGGGTATGCACCATATCAATTAATGTTTGGCCGACCAAGCCGAGTTCCTTTGGATCTTCTGTTAGAGACGCCGGAGGTGGAAGTCAATCGATCACCGTCACAATGGGTACAGGAACATCAACGACGGTTGAGCGCCACGAAGGGCGAAATGGAGAAAGCTCAGCCCACGGAGAGCTTGCCCCTCGTGGAAGAACGCCAGCAAGCATTTCATACAGGGGATCAGGTGCTGGTGCGGAATCGCAGGGCGGCACGTGGCCGTAAGCTGGAACCCCGATGGGAGAAGAAACCATATGTGGTGGTAAAACGCGTTGACCCCGGGCTTCCTGTGTATGAAGTGAAACCAGAGGGTGACCAGGGACCGAGCAGAAGGCTGCATCGCAACCTATTGCGGCCATGTACCTTTCGGACACCAGAATCCGTCACGTCATCAAGGCAAGAAGAACCGCAGAGTGCTCCGCCGACAAATATTGACTGAGATTGGTGGTTGGTGGTTCCATCAGACGACCTTAGCGTACCCTGGGCGTCACGACCGACAGGGACAGAGAACCCAACGGAGTGCGTGGAAACACCTGCAACGGAAGTGAATCGTGGACTGCGTTACCCCCAGAGGTGTACTCGCAACCCACAACCGGCCTATTTGCAAGACTATGAAGTTTAGTGCAGAGGACTGCACTTGATAACCAAGGGGGAAGTGTAAGGGTGCACTCGTACTTACCTCTCCCTGGGGGGCCAACGCAGGAATACGGGCTTGTCGGGCGGCTCAGAAGTCGGCTCCGGACGAAGGAGCATCTTGGGCGTCATGGCAACGGCTGCACTGCCGACAGCCATGACGCATGCGCCCAATGGCAAACAGGGCGAAGTCTCGCGCTGCGGGACTTGGAGGAGGAGAGAAGAGGAGGGACACGGCCGGATGACAGGGAGCGCGGCAAGCGAGGGGGGTGGAGCAAGCGAGTGGCACGAAAAAGGAGTAGGACGGAGAGGTGACGAGAGACAAGAGGAGAAGTTTAAAGAGGCTCTGTCACCAGATTTTGCAACCCCTATCTGCTATTGCAGCAGATAGGCGCTGCAATGTAAAAGTAAAAGTATTAAAAACGCCCCGATGTACGCACATAATACACACCCACTTGGACTTTTGCAAGCCTCATTTGCATAACTACAAAAATGGTCATAACTTGGCCAAAAATGCTTGTTTTTTAAAAATAAAAACGTTACTGTAATCTACATTGCAGCGCCTATCTGCTGCAATAGCAGAAAGGGGTTGCAAAATCTGGTGACAGAGCCTCTTTAAGAGAGCAGGTGTCCGGACCAGAGAGAGAGACCGCCGAACAGGGGTCCGGACAGGGAAAGTGAGCTGCAAGGAAGGTCGCGGGGAGAGAGGAGGCAGGAGCCCGACAGCACGTGGACTCCCCACTGCAGCCTTGGAGACAGAGGACAAAAGAACAGCACAGGTGTTGCTGCTACAACCCTTCAGAAGGACAGAGGATCTGCCGGAGCACAAGGAGTGTGGCAACAGACACAGTTACCGGTCCCAGACCTTAAGACCCCTGACCAAGAGCTAGAGTCCCGTCTTAAAGAAAGTGCCCTTGTCCTTGTCAGTGACTGTTTCCTGGAGTGACGTCCCTCACTAACTACCGCCACCGTACGCCCAGAAGACTAGTCCCAAAAGGGACAAACAACTCATCCTGAGCTAGGCCCAAAGGCAGGGCAGACTTGCTAGCTTATTAACCGCGCCATTGTCCCTGCGTGTCCTCCAGAGTAAAGCACTGCATGTAACCCTTGCATGGAACTGTTGTTGATAAAGCACCGCATGTAACCCTTGCATTGAACTGTTGTTGATAAAGCACCGCATGTAACCCTTGCATGGAACTGTTGTTGACAAAGTACCGCCTGTAATACTTGCATGGAATTGTTGTTGATGAATCTTGCTGGAACAGGAGCAGGCAGAAGGAACGGCCGGGTTGACGGAACTTTATCGGACTATTAGCTGGACTTCGTGTAAACCTTAGCGTCAGCCCGCCAGTTCAGTTGCGTCCTAGGGGGTCCACCGTTCGGACCACCGACTGAGGAGAGAGAGGGTTGTCATGAAAGGTAGCGGATAGCTCCGCAAGGACCCGTGACGGTGCTAGTAGGTACGTTAGTCGCTGATTCCCACGACGCGACCCGTGGGCCGAGAGTGTGACTCTTACCCTAGGGTAGGCTGCCAGTAGCGGGTAGCTCCCGCCGTGACTGACCGCGGCGTGTCCCTAGCCAAGCCGGCAACGTGGGGTCAGGCACAACCTCTCTCCGGGGGACTTCCAGCGGGATCGAAGTCCTCAACCTCAGGATTCCTGTCTGCTCCATAGAAGAAGATTTACTGTTATCTGCTCGCTGAAGTAAAGAAGTATAAAAGAAGTCGTATCGACAGCGGTAGTTCCTCCTACACGCGGCCGCAGATGACAGCCCCAGGGGCCGCATGCGGCACGCGGGCCGCGTGCTTGAGACCCCTGGTGTATATGTACATGTTTCAATACTGCGTTAGTCACAAGGTCATGAATTTCTCATGACCCACCTTTAAACATGAATCTAACTTCTGTATGTTTCCTGAAGAGAGACATTTTTTTTTTTTTTGACCTGTGATTGGCTGCAGCGGCCGCGGCAGCCTGTGATTGGCTGCAGAGGCGGTCACGTGACGTGTGCGTGACCGCCACTACAGCCTGTGATTGGCTGCAGCGGCGACATGGATGAAACGTCATCGCTGGAGGCCGGACAGGAGGAATGCAAGTATGAACGTATTTTTAAAAATTTTTTATTACATTAAAATTGTGTTTTCCGCGCGCCGAGCATGGTACTGTCAAGGTTGCTGAAAGAGTTAGTGCAGCCCATTAACTCTTTCAGCACCCTGGACAGTACCATGGTCGGCGCACGGAAATTACAGGTTCGGTCAGAACTAGTTCGGTCCGAATCAAACTTTTTCGTGAAATTCGGTGAACCAGCCGAACCGAACTTTTCATAAGTTCGCTCATCTCTACATGGAATGTATTATGACTTTAGCAAGACCCATGTTTGATGTCATCCTATAACTCCTCCGTGTCACACATGCCAAGATTCCTTACACGTTATCCCATAGCCTCTCATGGTTATGTCCTCCTAGACCATGGACCTTGTTTGGTCTGCATAGAGGCTGAACATTTCTCAGTGGTCCATGACTATTTTTTGGTGGGATAACAGGGAAAGATGGTTTCCCACAGTTCAAGCAGAAGACATCTGCTATATGCTATGTTCACCAGTGAGGCAAATCCAAGCTGGGAAGGAGGTAATTGCATGTTACTTGTGGCCATTAGGAGGAGAAAAACTCAAAGAGGGAGGACATCAATTGTGAGTCTAAGAAGTTGATTGTGTAAAAAATGGCTTTCAGACCAAAGGCCTAATCCCTGCCCTCCTGGAGTCGGCCATTTGCTTTACACCACATCAGGGACCTGGTATAATGGAACTGGCCTTCTCCTGTGACATAGGAGGGCAGTGTTTTCTTTCTCTTTCACCAGCAGAGATGACCATAGCCGAGCTATGATCTCCATAGTCCGATAAGTGGAGGAGCGACCTGCATGATACCGGGACGTCGTGGAGAACATCTGGGATTGGACATCTTATAACTTACTATTCCATATAATGTCGTAGCTATCAGTAAGATGTTAGTTAGTTAGTTGCATTACAAGCTCTGATCCTGGGTTCTCGGACTGATCGCCTTTTCTCGGGGTCAACAAGGAATTTTCCCCTGTGGCACAAATTGGCTAAACGTGCGCAGGGTTTTTGCCTTCTTCTGGATCAATAGCTTTAGTTAGGAATTTTATTTAAATAAATTGTGTTTAAAAATGAAAGCTCTGTCTCCTCGTCATTTCTCAATATTATATAGCTGTCAGGTATTAGTTTATATTATGGGAGGTTATTATAGTTATTTTGCTGCTGATAATCCAATATGGTTGATTCCATGAAGCATTGGATAATATACACATACAGAAGAGAAATACATCATATGATCCATATAAATGCTACTACTATAAAGGAACACTAAGGATCGATGGCACGCGATGCGTATTACGCGCGTTTTTGGAGAGCGGATATGCGTGCAGCACCTCTGCAGAGTAATACAGTACCAGCATATTCAATGAGATTCCAAGAAATCTCATGTACACGGTACGGTATTTTTCGGGACTGAAATTGACCTGTGGTGTATTGTTTAGAATCCGCAGCATGTCATTTTATCTTGCGTTTCCGCTTGCAAATTCTATCTGTCTAGTGCAGAGGAAAAATCGCACCAAAATTTCTCAGCATGAAAAGGCACCGAAAAACTAATCAAATGGGAGAAAACGCACTGAAAAACGCATCACCTTCAGGTGTGTTTTTTTCCTGAGGTTTTGCTGTGTGTTTTCCACAGTAAAATACACAACGTGTGCATGTAGCCTAAAGGTAAAAAATACATATAAATCAAAACAATCCACTTCGTCCTGTTTTGCCTGAGAAATTCTTTTGTGTGGGTCCAAGATCAGCCATTTTCCCCCATCCCTTACTAAGCCACACCCCTCAGCCGTCCGGCCAGCGAAAAGATTGGAAGGAACATGAAGAGGTTGTCGATGTTGCTGAGAACCCCAGCGATCAGATGTAATCTATGAAAGGCTTTATTTCGCTGCAGTGCCACCAACAGGGTTAAAGGGTAACTAAACGATTGAAAAACTTTTGACATGTCATAGTGACATGTCAGAAGTTTTGATTGGTGGGGGTTCGAGCACTGAGACCCCCACCAATCGCTAGAACGAAGGCGCAGAAGCCCTCGTGTGAGCGCTCAGCTGCTTTGTGTCTGTTCGGCTTTTTCCGGAAAGCCGATGTATCGGAGTACGGGCTCATAGACTTTTTATTGAGTCCGTACACCGATACATTTATTTCAGGAAAAAGCCGAACAGACATGAAGCGTCTGAGCGCTCACACAAGCGCTTCAGCTGCTTCGTTCTAGCGATTGGAGGGTGTCTCAGTGCTTGGAACCCCAGCAATCAAAACTTCTGACGTCACTATGACATGTCAGAAGTTTGTGAAACGTTTAAGTTACCCTTTAAGGCAATGAATTACACACTTCAAAACTATGGGCTTTCGGTATAATGCGAGAACGTGCCGATCCTCCAAATTCTAGTTATTGCATTTTCTCACCATTTTCACAGCCATACAAAATCTGAGCAGCATTTTGATATTTGTCACTATTAAATTTGCTGGTCATTAAAGGGCCATACCCTAGTAGAAAACTGCTACAATGGCAATTATGTGCCTTATAGAAAATCACTCCCACTTTTGCAGATGTCATTAGTTCATTGTTGCATTTGTATATTCTCATAAACCTACCGTTAAATCAGGTGCGATCAAAGAAAAATATAAGCAAGTCCTAAACCTGTAACATCTAATAAAACACTTTTTAATAAATGGGAATGGACTGTTTTAGCAACATGACCAATACTTCTTAATTATTTTAAAGAAAAGCCCTCATTGGCGCAACAGCGGGAATCATCTCATGATAAATAGGAGAGGCAGGAAAGTGAGAGGTGTACACTCCCCTGGCGGTATTGTGTTGGGGACACGACAACCTGGTAGTCAAAAAGATGTCTATATAGTCCAAGTGCTGGTTCGGGGGACTACTAGCCACTAGAGTCCCAGTCAGAGAATAATCAGTATCGAATGCTGAGATGCACTAGGATATTCTGAGTGTAAAACGGTGAAAAATTACCCTTTACGAAGGCGCTGTTTCCTTTGCGATATTAAGGATGATCCTCTGGAGTCATGCAAATGTTAACCTTTTATTAATATCGTAACATGCAACATGTTTCAGAGCCAAACCGGCTCCCCTTCATCAACATTTGACCTATACTTATGTCATAGAAGGGAAGCGGGAGTATGGAGCAGGCTCACGGCTCCATCATCTTAGCTGTTAGAAAGAGAGAGGCGGCCCCCTCTGACAGCCCATCGGGTGCAGATCGTCATCATGGCAGCCTGGGGGCCAAATGAAGGCCTCCTGGTCTGCCGTCTTTGTACTCATATTAAGCTCTGCCTGCAACAGCGTTTAATAGAATCCTATGAAAATCACGTTTTACTGCAATACGTTATTATTGCACTATATCATGCAAACGATCCAATGATCACTGGTTCAAGTCCCCTAGGGGGACTAAAGAAAAAAGTAAAAAACGGTTAAAGTTTTTTTATGTACAAAAAATTTTTAAAAGTTAAAAAAAGCCATGTAAAAAATAAATTATAAAAACACAGCTGGTATTACCACCATCTGTAAAAGTCAGAACTATTACAATTTCACGTTACTTAATCCACAGGGTGAACGCTGTAAAAAAACAAAAATGCCAGAATAGCTTGTTTTGGTCATCTCATCTCCCACAAAAAAAATGGAATAAAAAGTGCTCAAAAGATTTATGTACCCTACAATGGTCCCAATAAAAACTATAGCTCACTCCGCAAATAACAAGCTCTCCCATTGTTTAATTGATGGAAAAATACAAAAAGTTATGGCTCTCATAACAGCAACACAAAAAAATGTTTTTCTTAACAAAACGTTTTTTCCTTGTACAAGTAGTAAAACATAAAAAACTTGTAATGATGGGTGTAAGGAAACAGACAAGTGAGCCCTAATCTACCCACCACTCAGTCCCTGCCTACTTGCAACGACCCGCCCTAGGCGACGGGGTACAACTGGGCGACGGTCCCTACGCTCAATAAGTGCACGACAGACAAACAGACAAGGGTACACAGAAGCAAGGGAAAAGGGGCGGTTGCCCACGGCAACACCGTGTGTAAAGGATCTGCCAGACACAACTTCTGTGTTGACGCCCATAGGTAATCAGTCTGCACCTGCTTCTATGTCTGTGAGACTGACTCCATCTTCCACCACCCAGGATGGCAGGCTTAGGAGTGGGAGAGCCTATCACAGCCTGGCCAGACGGAGCTAGCTCCCGCCCTCTGTCTATTTATACCTGCCTTTCCTGTTCCTCCTTTGCTTGTGATTCTTCTCTGTTGGTTTCCTGGCCCTGCTGCAGCTATAACCTAACCCGGTAGCCATCTAGACTACCGATCTCTAAACCAGCTATATAATCACAGACATCGTGAATAGACTAATCACTTGTACCTAACCTGATGAAGGGGCCGGTACAGCCTTGAAACACATTGTTGTTGTTATTGTACAAAAATAAAAGCAATTTACAGTACGGCTGCAACACAAGTCAAGGGCACACAGAAGCAAAAGAGAAGTAGGGGCAGTTACCCACGGAAAACCGTGAGCAACAGACAGTGATGAACGAGCCGAATCAAACCAGGAGAAAACGTAGTAGCAACACAGAGCAGTAGAATAGTCAGGCAAGCCAGGGTTACATAGTTACATAGTTACATAGTTACATAGTTAGTACGGCTGAAAAAAGACACATGTCCATCAAGTTCAACCAAGGGAAGGGAAAAGGGAAGGAAAAATTTCTACACATAGGAGCTAATATTTTTTTGTTCTAGGAAATTATCTAACCCTTTTTTAAAGCCATCTACTGTCCCTGCTGTGACCAGCTCCTGCGGTAGGCTATTCCATAAATTCACAGTTCTCACTGTAAAGAAGCCTTGTCGCCTCTGCAGCTTGAACCTTTTTTTCTCCAGACGGAGGGAGTGCCCCCTTGTTTTTTGAGGGGGTTTTACAAGGAACAGGATTTCACCATATTTTTTGTATGTGCCATTAATATATTTATATAAGTTAATCATGTCCCCCCTTAGTCTTCTTTTTTCAAGGCTAAATAGGTTTAATTCTTTCAATCTTTCCTCATAACTTAAATTCTCCATGCCCCTTATTAGCTTCGTTGCTCTTCTTTGTATTTTTTCCAACTCCAGGGCATCCTTTCTATGAACTGGAGCCCAGAACTGAACTGCATATTCTAGATGAGGCCTCACTAATGCTTTGTAAAGTGGCATTATTACATCCCTGTCCCGCGAGTCCATGCCTCTTTTAATACACGACAATATCCTGCTGGCCTTTGAAGCAGCTGATTGACACTGCATGCTGTTATTGAGTTTATGATTTACAAGTACACCCAGATCCTTCTCAACAAGTGAATCCGCCAGTGTAGCGCCCCCTAGGACATATGATGCATGCAGGTTGTTGGTACCAAGATGCATAACTTTACATTTATCTACATTAAACTTCATTTGCCAAGTGGACGCCCAAACACTTAGTTTGTTTAAATCTGCCTGTAATTCATGAACATCTTCCATAGTCTGAACTATATTACATAGCTTGGTGTCATCTGCAAAAATAGAAATAGTGCTATTAATCCCTTCCTCTATATCATTAATAAATAAGTTGAATAATAGTGGTCCCAGCACTGAACCCTGGGGTACACCACTTATAACCGGGGACCATTCAGAGAAGGAATCATTGACCACAACTCTCTGGATACGATCCTTGAGCCAATTCTCAATCCAATTACAAACTATATTTTCTAAACCTATAGTCCTTACTTTACCCATTAGGCGTCTATGGGGGACAGTGTCAAATGCCTTTGCAAAGTCCAAAAACACTAAATCCACAGCGGCCCCTCTGTCTAGACTTCTGCTCACCTCTTCATAAAAACAGATTAGGTTAGTTTGACAGCTTCTGTCCTTAGTAAAACCGTGCTGGCTGTCACTTATAATGCTATTTATTGTCACATAATCCTGTATATAGTCCCTCAATAGCCCCTCAAACATTTTCCCCACGATGGATGTTAAGCTTACTGGTCTATAATTACCCGGGGAAGACCTAGAGCCCTTTTTGAAAATAGGCACCACATTTGCCCTGCGCCAGTCCCTTGGCACTATACCAGTCACTAGAGATTCTCTGAATATTATGAAAAGGGGGACAGAAATAACTGAATTAAGCTCTTTAAGAATTCTAGGGTGTAACCCATCTGGTCCCGGAGCCTTGTGCACATTTATTTTATTTAATTTAGCTTGGACCATCTCTACATTCATCCAATTCAGTATATCAACTGATATATTAACAGCACTGGCACCGGCTACATCAGCTGCTCTTTCTTCTGTTGTATATACAGAGCTAAAGAACCCATTTAGTAACTCTGCCTTCTCTTGATCCCCTGTGATCAACTCCCCATTACCACTATCTAAGGGTCCTACATGTTCAGACCTTGGCTTTTTTGCATTTATATGCTTGAAGAATTTTTTAGGATTTGTTTTACTATCCTTGGCCACCTGCCTTTCATTTTGTATTTTTGCTAATTTTATTACATTTTTACAGATTTTATTAAGCTCTTTATATTTTACAAAGGCTACAGCTGTACCCTCAGATTTGTATTTTTTAAATGCCCTTTTTTTGTCATGTATTGCCCCTTTCACAGAAGGTGTAAGCCATGTGGGGTTTAATTTGAGTCGTTTATACTTATTACCTGTAGGAATAAATTTTGCACTATAATAACTCAAAGTAGATTTGAAAATCTCCCATTTATCATTTGTTCCATTATTTGACATTAGTTCTTCCCAGTCTATATCCTGAATTGCAGCCCTCATCCTGGGGAAATTGGCTTTCTTAAAATTAAATGTTTTTGCCCTCCCAGCCTGCGTTTGTTTTTTACAGTATAGGTAAAATGTAACTATATTATGATCACTGTTACCGAGGTTTTCACGAACATTGACATTCCCAACAAGATCTGCATTATTAGAAATGACCAGATCCAACAGAGCTTCACCTCTAGTCGGGTCTTCCACAAACTGGCCCATAAAATTTTCCTGCAACAGGTTGAGGAAATGTCTCCCCTTTGCAGTTGAAGCCGAACCATGACACCAATTAATATCCCGGAAATTAAAATCTCCCATTATCACTACAGTACCCGCCTGTGCAGCCCGCTCCATCTGTTTATATATCTGACCTTCCATCTCCTCAGTTATATTGGGGGGTCTATAGATTACACCAAAAGTAATTTTTTCAGTGTTTACCTCCCTTTCTAGTTCCACCCACAAGGTTTCAACCTCCTCACAGTCTTCACCCACTATTGTCTCTTTCACACTCGCCTTCATATCACTTCTCACATACAGACATACACCACCACCTTTCCTATTTGTCCTGTCCTTACGAAAAAGTGTAAAACCCTGTAGATTTACAGCCCAGTCATGTGAAGAGTCCAGCCATGTTTCAGCAACACCAACTATATCTATATTTTCTTCCAGTATCAAGGCCTCCAGCTCCCCCATTTTGCTTGCTAGACTTCTGGCATTTGTGAACATACACTTTAACTTGCCTGTCAGTTTTTCACTTTTATTATCAGAAATGTGATTTGACATTAATCGGTCCTTTTTATTTACACTGATGTTTTGTAACGAAAGGATCTCCTTATCCTGTTGTCTAGTCCTCTCCCCACATTCTGTTTCTCCCCCCACCAATATAGTCTGACCCCTCTCTAACCTGGCTACCCCTTTATTTTCTACATTGACCTCCCTCCTCAGCCCTAGTTTAAATACTCCGCCACCCCAGCTAGAATTCTCTCCCCCAGCACAGCGGACCCCCTTCCATTTAGGTGCAAATCATCTGCAGAATACAGTTTGTACCCCAATGAAAAGTCAGCCCAGTGCTCTAGGAACCCAAATCCTTCTCCTCTACACCAAGACTTCAGCCATGCATTTAACTCCCTGAGCTCCCGCTGTCTTTCCTGTGATGCGCATGGCACAGGCAGTATTCCTGAGAATACAACCTTGGAGGTCCTTCCCTTCAGCTTGTAGCCTAGTTCTTTAAAATTATTCTTAAGGCTCCTCCACCTACCATTTATTCTGTCGTTGGTACCGACATGGACCACGACAGCTGGATCATCACCAGCCCCTCCCAGCAATTTGTCCACCCGTTCCACCACATGCCGAACCCTGGCACCAGGGAGACAGCAAACCATTCGGTTGAGGCGGTCTTGGCGACAAATTATTCTATCCGTCTTCCTGATTATAGAATCCCCTACAACTATCAATTGTCTTGGCTTGCCTGCATTACCATCCCGCCGACTACTAGCTGGGCTGTTCTCCCGGCTGTTAGGGAGATCAGTATCCACTAGGGCTGCCTTTTCTGAGACTGACACCCTCGCATCATCACCCAACCTGGCAATTTTGCTTGGAATGCCAGAAACCGGATCGGCCTTCCTTGTCTTTGACCCCTTTCTACTGCCCCTAACTACATTAACCCAGCTACTTACCTGATCCTGCTCACCCATGTCTTCACCCTCCAGTTCTAACCCACTAACTGCATGCTCTGTGAGCAGCAAGCTCCGCTCAAAATTGTCTATCCTCCTCAGTGTTGCATTCTGCTCCTCCAGATCTCTAATACGAGCTTCCAGGTGAACAACATGCTCACATCTGCCACAGAGATATTCACCCTGGAACTCCGGCTCCAGTCGTGTATACATATGACAAACTGTGCACTGAAGAAAACCTCCAATCTTGCTATCCATTATCCAAGTTACACCAAAACAGTGAACAATTGTCAAAGAAAAGAAGAGTACTTACTGGGGCTTCAACTCCTCTTTTCAACTCCGGTTTTAGAACTCCACCTAGTTCACAAGCCACTTAAACCACCAAGCTCAGAAAGAGCAAGCTCAAAATGAGGTCTGCTGACTAATTTATACCACCTGTGTCCAGTTAACCCCTTCCCCCTCGTCAGCTGTTCAGCTGGAACGAATCTGCAAGGGAAAAAAAAAAATTTACAATTTTTTTTTTTTTAAATTGTGTGAGTTTTTGCTATCTTCTATTTGCTAGCAATCAAAACAGATTCACAAACACAGAAATACAGCAACACAATACAGAAGTACAACCCCTGCCAATCCTGTCAAACATTTCTGCAGCTATAAACAAAGATAAAGTTATCATGGTGCCAGACACTGCACACCTAAATATAATAGCACCATACACTGCACCTCTAATTATAATAGCACCATACACTGTCCCTGATTATAATAGCACCATACACTGCACCTCTAATTATAATAGCACTATACACTGTGTCCCACACACACACACCGTACCCCCTGTAGATAGTGCCCACCATAGAGCCCCCTGTAGAGAGTGCCCTACATAGATCCCCCTAGAGATAGTGACCCCGTAGAGCCCCTGTAGATAGTACCCCACATATAGCCACCCCTTTATATAGTGCCCATATATAGCCCCCCTGTAGTGTCCCAGATATAGCCACCACTGTAGATATTGCCCCACATATAGCTCCCTCTGAAAATAGTGCCCCACATGTAGCCCCCCTGTAGATAGTGCTCCACATATAGCCCACCCTTGCATATAGTGTCCAACATATAGCCCATCCCTGTAGATAGTGCCCTTCATATATCTCCCCTTATAAATAGCGCTCCACATATAGCCCACCCCTGTATATAGTGCCTCACATATATCTCCCCCTATAGTGCTCCACATATAGCCCACCCCTCTATATAGATAGCCCCCCTGTAGATAGAGCTGAACTCTGTATATAGCCCCCCCCTGTAGATAGTGCTGACCTCTGTAAATAAAGCGCCCCCCCCTGTAGATAATATCACTCACATTTTTATTAGGATTAAAAAAAACAACTTTGCACACTCCCGCTCCCGCACCGTCCGGTGGCAATGTAGACCTGCTCTCTTCTGAGCAGGTCTGCTGGAGTTACGTCCTCGCTCCGCTTGCGTCATTGAAAGGCACTGATTGACAGGGCAAGTCATTCTGCTCTGCCAATCAGCGGATTTTATAGATGCAAGCGGCGTGATGCCAGCATTGCACCGCTTGCATCTATTAAAGGCAGAGATTGGCAGGGCACTTTGACTTGCCCTGTCAATCAGCGCCTTTCAACTATGCAAACAGCGCAAAGAAGTAACCATATCGTTTGAGTCGTTGAAAGGCGCTGAATGGCCGGGCACAGAACGTACCTGTCCATTCATGTCCTACAGTGCAGGAGGGGGTGGCGGCGGCGGCTGTTTTCATAGGCGCCGCCACCCCCCTCATAGAGGCAGTAGGGCGCCGTCATGGACGTTGCAGTCCTGGCAATCACCCCACCTTCCCCCTTAGTTGCACCCGGGGTACATGCCCCACCTGCCCCCCACTACCTATACCCCTGCATGTACCTGCAAAAAGTACCACAAAAAACAAGCCTACATATTGCTAAATTGACGGAAAAATGTAAAAGTGACAATGCAAAAACAAATAATTTCAGTTCAAATGTGTTTTTATTGTGCAAAAGTCGTAAAACATAAAAAAAACCTATACATATGTGGTATCACAGTAATCGTACCGACCCATAGAATAAAGGTAACATGTTATTTACGCCGCACGGTAAACAGCATAGAACAATGGCGGAATTGCTGTTTTTTTTATATTCCCCCCCCAATAAAGGTTAATCAAAAAATTATATGTACCCGAAATGGTGCCATTAAAAAATACAACCAATTCAACAAAAAAAAAAGTCCTCGGCTATGTGGATGCAAAAATAAAAAAGTTAAAGCTCTATAAATGCGACGATGGAAAAACGGAAAAAAATAGCTTGGAAATTAAGGCCTAAAATAGACTGGTCACTAAGGAGTTAAAGGCCAAAATAACTGTTTCCTAAAAGGATAAAGGACTTGAGATGAGCAAACCTATAAGACACATATCAAATTAGGTACAAATCTGCCAAAAGCTTAAAATTCGTCAAAATGTGAAAGTTTTGGTGTTCACAGCGCAAGAATTGTCAAAATGGTGGCCACCGGTGAGCGCTCTCCGCCAATTTGCCAATTATATTAAAAAAAGAGGGGAGAAGAGGATTATTTAAAAAAAAAAAAAAAAACTAAAACATACTCACCACCTTCCCTGGTCTCCTGACGTGTCCCTGCCGGAAAGTGAGATGACGTAGCTGTGATCGCTGCAGCCAATCCCAGGCCGCAGTGATCACATGGGACAGCTACGTCATCTCACCTGCCGGTAGCGACGTGTCGCTACTGTAGTACAGCGTATGTGTTGAGTGTGTTTTTTTTTATTTTTGTGAAATCGCATGTACCCTGATTGCCTTGTTTGACCCTCTGATGTCTTCAAGGACTGTAACCAACTTAGATTCAGTCCTAGAAGACGTTAAATAGTCTGATAGGCCTATCGGGGGACTTGCGATTCGCAAAACGAATTTGGACCGAAACGAACGGCCGATTTAAAAGAAAATTCGCTCATCACTATTAAGGACTCTGCACTGCAAGGCAGCAATGCTAACCAATCTGCACTGTGATATTGTAAATGCTTATTATTAACACTATAGCAGGAGATGTCACTTCTGGTCATATTTGTGACATCATCAGATAAAGTACAGGAGGCCATTGTTACCTCACTGCATGATGTCATAATGACTGTGACTCTATAAGAACTGGGGTTTAGGGGGGGCGACTGCTCTGTCCAGGATATGAAGATAAGCAGACACAAGATACTTCACCATGAGGATCTCACAGAGAATAGCGGAAGCTTCTGATGTTTGTGAAGTCACCAGTCGGGATCCGGAACACTGGAAGATGAGAACTTCATGCACGAGCCGCATGGCAGGGGAAGAACAACAGGAAAACCGGGGACTTTGGCTTATATACACGGTGATAGGAGGTTCAGTCATTTACTTTCAGGTTTTGGGACCAAGAAGAAAAACAGTAATGTGGAGGAAAATCTGCCGCCATGATGCCAGCAATCTCCAAACATTGAAGGTATGTACATAATATATATGTTCATTTAATCTGAAAATGTGGGATATTTGAGAATTTTGCGGTTTGTTATACATTATGGCCCATATTTACTGAGCAGTTTATGTCAGTTTATTTTGTAAGCTTAACCAAATAAAGTTGCAAACGGTGACATGCAACAAATTTGGTGTAAAATGTATCTTTTCTCGTCACTTGACAAATTTAAAAAGTGACTAAAAAGTGGGCGTGGTCTCCAAGGAGACGAAGATGAGAACTGTGAGATTGATCACAATCGTATGTAACGTGACAATTCTACTTATAATTCTATATTTGGTGCCTTCCGATGTCATAAAACACTGATTATACAGGTCAAGGTAAATACATGGAATGTATTATGACTTTAGCAAGACCCATGTTTGATGTCCTCCTATAACTCCTCCGTGTCACACATGCTAAGAAGATTCCTTACACGTTATCCCATAGCCTCTCATGGTTATGTCCTCCTAGACCCTGGACCTTGTTTGGTCTGCATAGAGGCTGAACAGTTCTCAGTGGTCCATGACTATTTTTTGGTGGGATAACAGGGAACGATGGTTTCCCATAGTTCAAGCAGAAGACACCTGCTATATGCTATGTTCACCAGTGAGGCAAATCCAAGCTGGGAAGGAGGTAATTGCATGTTACATGTGGCCATTAGGAGGAGAAAAACTCAAAGAGGGAGGACATCAATTGTGAGTCTAAGTTGATTGTGTAAAAAATGGCTTTCAGACCAAAGGCCTAATCCCTGCCCTCCTGGAGTCGGCCATTTGCTTTACACCACATCGGGGACCTGGTATAATGGAACTGGCCTTCTCCTGTGACATAGGGGGGCAGTGTTTTCTTTCTCTTTCACCAGCAGAGATGACCATAGCCGAGCTGTGATCTCCGGAATCCGATCAGTGGAGGAGCGACCTGCATGATACCGGGACGTCGTGGAGAACATCTGGGATTAGGACATCTTCTTATAACTTACTATTCCACATAATGTCGTGGCTATCAGTAAGATGTTAGTTAGTTGCATTACAAGCTCTGATCCTGGGTTCTCGGACTGATCGCCTTTTCTCGGGGTCAACAAGGAATTTTCCCCTGTGGCACAAATTGGCTAAACGTACGCAGGGTTTTTGCCTTCTTCTGGATCAATAACTTTAGTTAGGAATTTTATTTAAATAAATTGTGTTTAAAAATGAAAGCTCTGTCTCCTCGTCATTTCTCAATATTATATAGCAGTCAGGTATTAGTATATATTATGGGAGGTTATTATGGTTATTTTGCTGCTGATAATCCAATATGGTTGATTCCATGAAGCATTGGATAATATACACATACAGAAGAGAAATACATCCTATGAGCCATATAAATGCTACTACTATAAAGGAACACTAAGGATCGATGCACACGATGCGTATTACGTGCGTTTTTGGAGAGTGGATATGCGTGCAGCACCTCTGCAGAGTAATACAGTACCAGCATATTCAATGAGATTCCAGGAAATCTCATGTACACGGTGAGGTATTTTTCGGGACTGAAATTCACCTGTGGTGTATTGTTTAGAATCCGCAGCATGTCATTTTATCTTGCGTTTCCGCTTGCAAATTCTATTTGTCTAGTGCAGAGGAAAATCCCACCAAAAACCGCCTGTCAAAAAATAGGACATGCTCTATTTTCAGCCGGGTGCCCGGCCGCCCGGCTCCCATAGAAGTCTATGGGGCCGGGTAATACACGGCCATCACCGGAATGTGTCCCGAGTGATGGCCGGGTCTACCGTCGCTCGCGCACTCTCTCTCCTCCTCCTCACAGTGCAGAGTGCATGTGAGGAGGAGGCTCTTTTATTGCTCGCTGTAGGAGTCGGAATCCCCAATCCCCGGCTGGGGATTGGGGATTCCGCTACAGGAGAAGTGCGTGACTGCACTGTCCATATATGGACACAGCGAAGTCACGCACTTCTGCAGCGGAATCCCCGACTCTATGGCCGGGGATGCCGCTACAGGAGAAGTGAGTGACTACACTGTCCATATATGGACACAGCGAAGTCACGCACTTCTGCAGCGGAATCCCCGACTCTATGGCCGGGGATGCCGCTACAGGAGAAGTGAGTGACTACACTGTCCATATATGGACACAGCGAAGTCACGCACTTCTGCAGCGGAATCCCCGACTCTATGGCCGGGGATGCCGCTACAGGAGAAGTGAGTGACTACACTGTCCATATATGGACACAGCGAAGTCACGCACTTCTGCAGCGGAATTCCCGACCTGTGGCAGGGAATTCCTCTTCAGGAGAAGTCAGTGATTACACTGTCCATATATGGACATTGAAGTCAGTGACTTCTCCTGGAAAGGGGGGGGGATGGGTGCAACCTACAGGGGACTGTGTGGCATCACCTACAGGGGGCTGGGTGGCATCACCTACAGGGGGCAGGGTGGGTGGCATCACCTACAGGGGGCAGGGTGGCATCGCCTACAGGGGGCTGTGTGGTATCGCCTACAGGTGGCTGTTTGGTATCGCCTACAGGTGTAATGGCAGGAAGGAGGTGAAGGGAAAGTGAGCCCTAATCTACCCACCGCCCTGTCCCTGCCTACTTGCAACGACCCGCCCTAGGCGACGGGGTACAACTGGGCGGCGGTCCCTACGCTGTCTAAGTGCATGGGAGAACAAACAGGGAACACGCAAGAGAAGGGGCAGTCGCCCACGGAACGCAGCGAGGAAACGGAGCGGTGAATGAGTAGTCCGGACCCGGATGAAGTGGAGTATACCCAAGTGAGCACGGAGGAGGAAGCAAGCCAGAGGCAAAGCAAAGCAGGTTAAGCGGAACTGCAGCAAGGCAGAAGCACGGCAGAAGCAGGCTGGAGCAAGCAGCAGTGAGGCCAGGAATCCAGAAGAATTACAAGCACTGAGGAGGAGAACACGGCAGGTAATAAAGGGCAGGGGGCGGAGCTAACTCCGACTGACCAGGCCGCGATAGGCTCTCCCACTCCTGAGCCTGCCACCCTGGTTGGTGGGAGATGGTGTCAGTCGAACAGGTCTGGTCTCAGGTTTGGATTGATTAATCCCAGGAGTATACCTAGACGTAGTACCTGGCAGATCCCTAACAGTACTCCCCCTTTTATGAGGGGCCACCGGACCCTTACTAAGAGGTCCCAGTTTAGTAGGGAAGAGAAGGTGGAACCTCCTGATCAATACCCCAGCGTGAACATCACGGGCAGGTACCCAAGTCCTCTCCTCCGGCCCGTATCCTCTCCAATGGACCAGGTACTGGAGGGAGCCCTGGACCATCCTACTGTCCATAATCTTGGCCACCTCGAATTCCACCCCCTCAGGGGTGAGAACGGGAACAGGAGGTTTCCTCGAGGGGGACCAGGACGGGGAGCAGGGTTTAAGGAGGGAGGCATGGAAGACGTCATGTATGCGAAAGGATGGGGGCAGCTCCAGACGGAAGGATACAGGGTTGAGGACTTCAATGATCTTATAAGGTCCAATAAATCGGGGAGCAAACTTCCTGGACGGGACCTTAAGGCGCAAGTTCCTGGACGACAACCAGACCAAATCCCAGACGACAAACCGGGGGTTAGCAGAACGTCTACTATCCGCCTGAATCTTTTGTGCGCTCTGGGATGCCTCTAGGTTCTTCTGAACCTGGGCCCAGACAGTGCACAGTTCCCGATGAACATCCTCTACCTCAGGATTATTGGAACAACCAGGGGAAACGGAGGAGAACCGTGGATTAAACCCGAAATTACAGAAAAACGGGGAGACCCCTGACGAGTTACTGACCCGGTTATTCAGGGAAAATTCAGCAAGGGGAAGGAATGAGACCCAATCGAATTGACAGTCAGAGATGAAACACCTTAAATATTGTTCCAGGGATTGGTTAGTCCTTTCCGTTTGGCCATTAGTTTCGGGATGGAAGGCGGAGGAGAAGGACAGATCAATCTCCAACTTTTTACAAAAAGCTCTCCAAAATAAGGAAACAAATTGTACCCCCCTGTCAGAAACGATATTGACTGGGGCCCCATGGAGACGCAGGATGTGATTCACAAACAAAGAAGCTAACGTCTTGGCGTTAGGTAGCTTCTTAAGGGGCACAAAGTGGCACATCTTGCTGAAGCGGTCTACTACCACCCACACCACCGACTTGCCCTGAGATGGAGGCAAATCAGTGATAAAATCCATGGAGATATGGGTCCAAGGTCTCTGGGGAATGGGCAAGGAACGTAGTAGGCCCGCAGGTCGGGACCTAGGGGTTTTGGACCTAGCGCAAACCTCACAAGCGGCGACGTAAGCCCTAACGTCTTTAGGCAACCCAGGCCACCAATAGTTTCTGGTAATGAGGTGTTTGGTGCCCAAGATGCCAGGATGACCAGATAGAGCGGAGTCATGGTTTTCCATGAGTACCCTTAGCCGGTATTGCAGGGGAACAAACAGTTTGTCCCCCGGGACGTTCCCGGGAGCTGCACCCTGATCAGCCGCGATATCAGAAGCTAAATCAGAATCCGTGGCAGAAACGATTATACCAGGGGGTAAAATACAAGCAGGATCCTTCTCGGAAGGAGGATTGGCCATGAAACTACGTGACAGGGCATCAGCCTTAATATTCTTGGACCCAGCCCTATAGGTAACCAAGAAATTAAATCTGGTAAAGAATAGTGCCCACCGAGCTTGTCTAGGATTAAGCCTCCGGGCCGACTCTAGGAAAACCAGATTCTTGTGATCCGTAAGGACCGTTACCTGGTGTCTGGCCCCCTCCAGGAAGTGCCGCCACTCTTCAAAAGCCCATTTAATGGCTAGAAGTTCGCGGTTGCCAATATCATAATTACTCTCCGTGGGCGAAAACTTCCTAGAGAAGTAAGCACAGGGGCGGAGATGGGTGAGGGAGCTGGTACCCTGGGACAAGACGGCCCCCACTCCCACCTCGGATGCGTCAACCTCCACAATAAATGGCTCCTCTTGGTTGGGCTGAATCAGCACGGGGGCCGAGATAAAGCACTTCTTGAGGGTCTCAAAGCCCTGGACGGCCTCAGGGGGCTAATGGAGGACATCAGCACCCTTGCGAGTAAGGTCCGTAAGAGGCTTAGCGACGACCGAGAAGTTGGCAATAAATCTCCTGTAATAGTTGGCGAACTCTAAAAAACACTAACGCCTTAAGGGAGGCAGGTTGGACCCATTCCGCCACAGCCTGAACCTTGGCAGGGTCCATGCGGAATTCATGAGGAGTGAGGATTTGCCCTAAAAATGGTATCTCCTGTACCCCAAAAACACATTTTTCAGTCTTAGCAAACAGATTATTCTCCCGAAGGACCTGGAGCTCCTTCCTGACATGCTCCACGTGGGAGGACCAGTCCTTGGAAAACACCAGTATGTCATCAAGGTACACAACAAGAAAATTACCCAGGTAATCTCTCAGGATTTCATTAATAAAATTCTGGAAGACAGCAGGGGCATTACACAACCCAAAGGGCATGACCAGGTATTCGAAATGACCCTCGGATGTGTTGAACGCAGTTTTCCACTCATCCCCCTCTTTGATGCGGATAAGGTTATATGCCCCCCGTAGATCGAACTTAGAAAACCATTGGGCTCCCTGAACCTGATTAAAAAGATCCGGAATCAAAGGAAGTGGGTACTGTTTCCTTACGGTGACCTTATTCAGGTTACGATAATCAATGCACGGCCTAAGACCACCATCCTTCTTCCCCACGAAGAAGAAGCCAGCACCTACAGGAGAAGTCGAGGGGCGAATGAAACCCTTGGCCAAGCATTCTTGGATATACACCCTCATAGCTTCACGTTCAGGACATGAAAGATTAAATATCCTACCCTTAGGAAGCTTGGCACCAGGCACCAAATCGATGGCGCAATCGTAATCTCTATGGGGGGGCAACACCTCGGAGGCCTCCTTAGAAAACACATCGGCGAAGTCCTGAACAAACTCAGGAAGCGTGTTTACCTCCTCCCAGGGAGAAATAGAGTTAACAGAAAGACATGACATAAGACATTCACTACCCCATTTGGTGAGATCCCCAGTATTCCAATCAAACGTGGGATTATGCAACTGCAACCAGGAAAGACCTAATACCAGATCAGACGATAATCCCTGCATCACCAGTACAGAGCACTGCTCCAAATGCATGGAGCCAACCAGGAGTTCAAAAACAGGAGTATGCTGAGTAAAATAACCATTAGCAAGGGGAGTTGAGTCGATACCTACTACAGGGATAGGATAAGGCAAATCAATAAATGGCATCTTTAGAGACATAGCAAATTCCACAGACATGATATTAGCAGATGAGCCAGAATCCACGAAAGCACTGCCCGTGGCAGACCGGCCAGCAAACGAGACCTGAAAGGGAAGCAAAATTTTATTGCGTTTCACATTACCGGGAAATACCTGTGCGCCCAAGTGACCTCCCCGATGATCACTTAGGCGCGGAAGTTTTCCGGCTTTTTATTCTTGCGCCTGGGACAGGTGTTCAGAAGATGCTTGTCGTCCCCACAGTAGAAGCAGAGACCATTCATTCTGCGAAACTCCCTACGTTGTCGAGGGGACATGGAGGCCCCGAGTTGCATAGGTACCTCCGAGTCCTCCGTGGAGGGGTGAGGAGACGGGACCTCGGGGGGGATCGCAGAAAAGTCAGAGGGGAGCACATTGAAGCGTTCAAGCTGACGTTCCCTGAGACGTCGGTCAAGTCGTACTGCTAGGGCCATAACCTGGTCAAGGGAGTCAGAAGAGGGGTAGCTAACCAGCAGATCCTTCAGGGCGTCAGATAATCCTAACCTAAACTGGCACCTTAGGGCCGGATCGTTCCACCGAGAAGCTACGCACCACTTTCTAAATTCAGAACAGTATTCCTCCACCGGTCTCCTACCCTGACGTAAGGTCACCAGCTGACTCTCAGCTAAAGCAGTCCTGTCAGTCTCGTCGTAAATGAGTCCGAGGGCAGAGAAAAAACGATCAACAGAGGAAAGTTCAGGGGCGTCAGGAGCCAAGGAGAAGGCCCACTCTTGGGGCCCTTCCTGGAGTCGGGATATGATGATACCCACCCGCTGGTTCTCGGAACCTGAGGAGTGGGGTTTTAGGCGGAAATACAGTCTGCAACTCTCCCGGAAGGAGAGAAACGTCTTACGGTCCCCTGAGAACCGGTCAGGTAACTTGAGGTCGGGTTCTAGAGGTGAGGTGAGGGGAACTACTAAGGCAGCGTCACCCTGGTTGACCCTCTGGGCCAGGGCCTGGACCTGTAGGGAGAGGCCCTGCATCTGCTGGGCCAGGGTCTCAAGGGGGTCCATGATAGCGTCAGCGTAGGAGAAATGGTAGACTAGGTAGGTGGCTTGTAATTATGTAATGGCAGGAAGGAGGTGAAGGGAAAGTGAGCCCTAATCTACCCACCGCCCTGTCCCTGCCTACTTGCAACGACCTGCCCTAGGCGACGGGGTACAACTGGGCGGCGGTCCCTACGCTGTCTAAGTCAAAGGGAGAACAAACAGGGAACACGCAAGGGAAGGGGCAGTCGCCCACTGAACGCAGCGAGGAAACGGAGCGGTGAATGAGTAGTCCGGACCCGGATGAAGTGGAGTATACCCAAGTGAGCACGGAGGAGGAAGCAAGCCAGAGGCAAAGCAAAGCAGGTTAAGCGGAACTGCAGCAAGGCAGAAGCACGGCAGAAGCAGGCTGGAGCAAGCAGCAGTGAGGCCAGGAATCCAGAAGAATTACAAGCACTGAGGAGGAGAACACGGCAGGTAATAAAGGGCAGGGGGCGGAGCTAACTCCGACTGACCAGGCCGCGATAGGCTCTCCCACTCCTGAGCCTGCCACCCTGGTTGGTGGGAGATGGTGTCAGTCGAACAGGTCTGGTCTCAGGTTTGGATTGATTAATCCCAGGAGTATACCTAGACGTAGTACCTGGCAGATCCCTAACAGTACTCCCCCTTTTATGAGGGGCCACCGGACCCTTACTAAGAGGTCCCAGTTTAGTAGGGAAGAGAAGGTGGAACCTCCTGATCAATACCCCAGCGTGAACATCACGGGCAGGTACCCAAGTCCTCTCCTCCGGCCCGTATCCTCTCCAATGGACCAGGTACTGGAGGGAGCCCTGGACCATCCTACTGTCCATAATCTTGGCCACCTCGAATTCCACCCCCTCAGGGGTGAGAACGGGAACAGGAGGTTTCCTCGAGGGGGACCAGGACGGGGAGCAGGGTTTAAGGAGGGAGGCATGGAAGACGTCATGTATGCGAAAGGATGGGGGCAGCTCCAGACGGAAGGATACAGGGTTGAGGACTTCAATGATCTTATAAGGTCCAATAAATCGGGGAGCAAACTTCCTGGACGGGACCTTAAGGCGCAAGTTCCTGGACGACAACCAGACCAAATCCCAGACGACAAACCGGGGGTTAGCAGAACGTCTACTATCCGCCTGAATCTTTTGTGCGCTCTGGGACGCCTCTAGGTTCTTCTGAACCTGGGCCCAGACAGTGCACAGTTCCCGATGAACATCCTCTACCTCAGGATTATTGGAACAACCAGGGGAAACGGAGGAGAACCGTGGATTAAACCCGAAATTACAGAAAAACGGGGAGACCCCTGACGAGTTACTGACCCGGTTATTCAGGGAAAATTCAGCAAGGGGAAGGAATGAGACCCAATCGAATTGACAGTCAGAGATGAAACACCTTAAATATTGTTCCAGGGATTGGTTAGTCCTTTCCGTTTGGCCATTAGTTTCGGGATGGAAGGCGGAGGAGAAGGACAGATCAATCTCCAACTTTTTACAAAAAGCTCTCCAAAATAAGGAAACAAATTGTACCCCCCTGTCAGAAACGATATTGACTGGGGCCCCATGGAGACGCAGGATGTGATTCACAAACAAAGAAGCTAACGTCTTGGCGTTAGGTAGCTTCTTAAGGGGCACAAAGTGGCACATCTTGCTGAAGCGGTCTACTACCACCCACACCACCGACTTGCCCTGAGATGGAGGCAAATCAGTGATAAAATCCATGGAGATATGGGTCCAAGGTCTCTGGGGAATGGGCAAGGAACGTAGTAGGCCCGCAGGTCGGGACCTAGGGGTTTTGGACCTAGCGCAAACCTCACAAGCGGCGACGTAAGCCCTAACGTCTTTAGGCAACCCAGGCCACCAATAGTTTCTGGTAATGAGGTGTTTGGTGCCCAAGATGCCAGGATGACCAGATAGAGCGGAGTCATGGTTTTCCCTGAGTACCCTTAGCCGGTATTGCAGGGGAACAAACAGTTTGTCCCCCGGGACGTTCCCGGGAGCTGCACCCTGATCAGCCGCGATATCAGAAGCTAAATCAGAATCCGTGGCAGAAACGATTATACCAGGGGGTAAAATACAAGCAGGATCCTTCTCGGAAGGAGGATTGGCCATGAAACTACGTGACAGGGCATCAGCCTTAATATTCTTGGACCCAGCCCTATAGGTAACCAAGAAATTAAATCTGGTAAAGAATAGTGCCCACCGAGCTTGTCTAGGATTAAGCCTCCGGGCCGACTCTAGGAAAACCAGATTCTTGTGATCCGTAAGGACCGTTACCTGGTGTCTGGCCCCCTCCAGGAAGTGCCGCCACTCTTCAAAAGCCCATTTAATGGCTAGAAGTTCGCGGTTGCCAATATCATAATTACTCTCCGTGGGCGAAAACTTCCTAGAGAAGTAAGCACAGGGGCGGAGATGGGTGAGGGAGCTGGTACCCTGGGACAAGACGGCCCCCACTCCCACCTCGGATGCGTCAACCTCCACAATAAATGGCTCCTCTTGGTTGGGCTGAATCAGCACGGGGGCCGAGATAAAGCACTTCTTGAGGGTCTCAAAGCCCTGGACGGCCTCAGGGGGCTAATGGAGGACATCAGCACCCTTGCGAGTAAGGTCCGTAAGAGGCTTAGCGACGACCGAGAAGTTGGCAATAAATCTCCTGTAATAGTTGGCGAACTCTAAAAAACACTAACGCCTTAAGGGAGGCAGGTTGGACCCATTCCGCCACAGCCTGAACCTTGGCAGGGTCCATGCGGAATTCATGAGGAGTGAGAATTTGCCCTAAAAATGGTATCTCCTGTACCCCAAAAACACATTTTTCAGTCTTAGCAAACAGATTATTCTCCCGAAGGACCTGGAGCTCCTTCCTGACATGCTCCACGTGGGAGGACCAGTCCTTGGAAAACACCAGTATGTCATCAAGGTACACAACAAGAAAATTACCCAGGTAATCTCTCAGGATTTCATTAATAAAATTCTGGAAGACAGCAGGGGCATTACACAACCCAAAGGGCATGACCAGGTATTCGAAATGACCCTCGGATGTGTTGAACGCAGTTTTCCACTCATCCCCCTCTTTGATGCGGATAAGGTTATATGCCCCCCGTAGATCGAACTTAGAAAACCATTGGGCTCCCTGAACCTGATTAAAAAGATCCGGAATCAAAGGAAGTGGGTACTGTTTCCTTACGGTGACCTTATTCAGGTTACGATAATCAATGCACGGCCTAAGACCACCATCCTTCTTCCCCACGAAGAAGAAGCCAGCACCTACAGGAGAAGTCGAGGGGCGAATGAAACCCTTGGCCAAGCATTCTTGGATATACACCCTCATAGCTTCACGTTCAGGACATGAAAGATTAAATATCCTACCCTTAGGAAGCTTGGCACCAGGCACCAAATCGATGGCGCAATCGTAATCTCTATGGGGGGGCAACACCTCGGAGGCCTCCTTAGAAAACACATCGGCGAAGTCCTGAACAAACTCAGGAAGCGTGTTTACCTCCTCCCAGGGAGAAATAGAGTTAACAGAAAGACATGACATAAGACATTCACTACCCCATTTGGTGAGATCCCCAGTATTCCAATCAAACGTGGGATTATGCAACTGCAACCAGGGAAGACCTAATACCAGATCAGACGATAATCCCTGCATCACCAGTACAGAGCACTGCTCCAAATGCATGGAGCCAACCAGGAGTTCAAAAACAGGAGTATGCTGAGTAAAATAACCATTAGCAAGGGGAGTTGAGTCGATACCTACTACAGGGATAGGATAAGGCAAATCAATAAATGGCATCTTTAGAGACATAGCAAATTCCACAGACATGATATTAGCAGATGAGCCAGAATCCACGAAAGCACTGCCCGTGGCAGACCGGCCAGCAAACGAGACCTGAAAGGGAAGCAAAATTTTATTGCGTTTCACATTACCGGGAAATACCTGTGCGCTCAAGTGACCTCCCCGATGATCACTTAGGCGCGGAAGTTTTCCGGCTTTTTATTCTTGCGCCTGGGACAGGTGTTCAGAAGATGCTTGTCGTCCCCACAGTAGAAGCAGAGACCATTCATTCTGCGAAACTCCCTACGTTGTCGAGGGGACATGGAGGCCCCGAGTTGCATAGGTACCTCCGAGTCCTCCGTGGAGGGGTGAGGAGACGGGACCTCGGGGGGGATCGCAGAAAAGTCAGAGGGGAGCACATTGAAGCGTTCAAGCTGACGTTCCCTGAGACGTCGGTCAAGTCGTACTGCTAGGGCCATAACCTGGTCAAGGGAGTCAGAAGAGGGGTAGCTAACCAGCAGATCCTTCAGGGCGTCAGATAATCCTAACCTAAACTGGCACCTTAGGGCCGGATCGTTCCACCGAGAAGCTACGCACCACTTTCTAAATTCAGAACAGTATTCCTCCACCGGTCTCCTACCCTGACGTAAGGTCACCAGCTGACTCTCAGCTAAAGCAGTCCTGTCAGTCTCGTCGTAAATGAGTCCGAGGGCAGAGAAAAAACGATCAACAGAGGAAAGTTCAGGGGCGTCAGGAGCCAAGGAGAAGGCCCACTCTTGGGGCCCTTCCTGGAGTCGGGATATGATGATACCCACCCGCTGGTTCTCGGAACCTGAGGAGTGGGGTTTTAGGCGGAAATACAGTCTGCAACTCTCCCGGAAGGAGAGAAACGTCTTACGGTCCCCTGAGAACCGGTCAGGTAACTTGAGGTCGGGTTCTAGAGGTGAGGTGAGGGGAACTACTAAGGCAGCGTCACCCTGGTTGACCCTCTGGGCCAGGGCCTGGACCTGTAGGGAGAGGCCCTGCATCTGCTGGGCCAGGGTCTCAAGGGGGTCCATGATAGCGTCAGCGTAGGAGAAATGGTAGACTAGGTAGGTGGCTTGTAATTATGTAATGGCAGGAAGGAGGTGAAGGGAAAGTGAGCCCTAATCTACCCACCGCCCTGTCCCTGCCTACTTGCAACGACCTGCCCTAGGCGACGGGGTACAACTGGGCGGCGGTCCCTACGCTGTCTAAGTCAAAGGGAGAACAAACAGGGAACACGCAAGGGAAGGGGCAGTCGCCCACTGAACGCAGCGAGGAAACGGAGCGGTGAATGAGTAGTCCGGACCCGGATGAAGTGGAGTATACCCAAGTGAGCACGGAGGAGGAAGCAAGCCAGAGGCAAAGCAAAGCAGGTTAAGCGGAACTGCAGCAAGGCAGAAGCACGGCAGAAGCAGGCTGGAGCAAGCAGCAGTGAGGCCAGGAATCCAGAAGAATTACAAGCACTGAGGAGGAGAACACGGCAGGTAATAAAGGGCAGGGGGCGGAGCTAACTCCGACTGACCAGGCCGCGATAGGCTCTCCCACTCCTGAGCCTGCCACCCTGGTTGGTGGGAGATGGTATCAGTCGAACAGGTCTGGCCTCAGGCGTGGATTGATTAATCCCAGGAGTATACCTAGACGTAGTACCTGGCAGATCCCTAACAACAGGTGGCTGTGTGGCATCGCCTACAGGTGGCTGTGTGGCATCTCCTACAGGGGGCTTGGTTGCATCACCTACAGGGGGCTTGGTGGCATTACCTACAGGGGACTTGGTGGCATTACCTACAGGGGACTTGGTGGCATTACCTACAGGGGACTTGGTGGCATTACCTACAGGGGACTTGGTGGCATTACCTACAGGGGGCTGGGTGGCATTACCTACAGGGAGCTGGGTGGCATTACCTACAGGGGGCTGTGTGGCATCGCCTGCAGGGGGCTGTGTGGCATCGCCTGCAGGGGGCTGTGTGGCATCGCCTGCAGGGGGCTGTGTGGCATCGCCTGCAGGGGGCTGTGTGGCATCACCTACAGGGGGCTGTGTGGCATCACCTACAGGGGGCTGTGTGGCATCACCTACAGGGGGCTGGGTGGCATTACCTACAGGGGGCTGGGTGGCATTACCTACCAGGGGGGCTGTGGCATTATCTACAAAGGGCTGTGTGTGGCAACAAATTTTAAATGAAATTCATCCGATTTTAAAACGGACAGGGAAAAAAACGGATTCAAATCGGGTCCAAATCGGCCGGTAAAAACGGCAACTCGGCCCGGAACGGAATCGGAACGGATGCAAAACGGCCGGGAAAATCGGCCAAAAACGGCCGATTTTCCCGGCCGACACTCGGACCCTGTCGTGTGAATGAGGCCTAACGGTAAAAAATACATAAAAATCAAAACAATCCATGTGGTCCTGTTTTGCCTGAGAAATTCTTCTGTGTGGGTCCTAGATCAGCCATTTTTCTCCATCCCTTACTAAGCCACACCCCTCAGCCGTCGGCCAGCGAAAATGGAAGAGATTGGAAGGAACATGAAGAGGTTGTCGATGTTGCTGAGAACCCCAGCGATCAGATGTAATCTATGAAAGGCTTTATTTCGCTGCAGTGCCACCACAGGGTTAAAGGGTAACTAAACGTTTGAAAAACTTCTGACATGTCATAGTGACATGTCAGAAGTTTTGATTGGTGGGGGTTCGAGCACGGAGACCCCCACCAATCGCTATAACGAAGGCGCAGAAGCCCTCGTGTGAGCGCTCAGCTGCTTCGTGTCTGTTCGGCTTTTTCCGGAAAGCCGATGTATCGGAGTACGGGCTCATAGACTTTTTATTGAGTCCGTACACTGATACATTTATTTCTGGAAAAAGCCGAACAGACATGAAGCGTCTGAGCGCTCACACAAGCGCTTCAGCTGCTTTGTTCTAGCGATTGGAGGGGGTCTCAGTGCTTGGACCCCCAGCAATCAAAACTTCTGACATGTCACTATGACATGTCAGAAGTTTGTGAAACGTTTAAGTTACCCTTTAAGGCAATGACTTACACACTTCAAAACTATGGGCTTTCGGTATAATGCGAGAACGTGCCGATCCTCCAAATTCTAGTTATTTCATTTTCTCACCATTTTCACAGTCATACAAAATCTGAGCAGCATTTTGATATTTGTCACTATTAAATTTGCTGGCCATTAAAGGGCCATACCCCAGTAGATAACTGCTACAATGGCAAATATGTTCCTTATAGAAAATCACTCCCACTTTTGCAGATGTCGTTAGTGCATTGTTGCATTTGTATTTTCTCATAATCCTACCGTTAAATCAGGTGCGATCGAATAAAAATATAAAGCAAGTCCTAAACCTGTAACATCTAATAAAACACTTTTTAATAAATGGGAACGGACTGTTTTAGCAACATGACCAATACTTCTTAATTATTTTAAAGAAAAGCCCTCATTGGCTCAACAGCGGGAATCATCCCACGATAAATAAGAGAGGCAGGAAAGTGAGAGGTGTACACTCCCCTGGCGGTATTGTGCTGGGGGACACGACAACCTGGTAGTCAAAAAGGTGTCTATATAATCCAAGTGCTGGTTCGGGGGACTACTAGCCACTAGTGTTCCAGGCAGAGAATAATCAGTATCGAATGCTGAGATGCACTAGGATATTTTGAGTGCAAGACGGTGAAAAATTACCCTTTACGAAGGCGCTGTTTCCTTTGTGATATTAAGGATGATCCTCTGGAGTCATGCAAATGTTAACCTTTTATTAATATCGTAACATGCAACATGTTTCAGAGCCGAACCGGCTCCTTCATCGACATTTGACCTATACTTATGTCATAGACGGGAAGCGGGAGTATGGAGCAGGCTCACGGCTCCATCATCTAAGCTGTTAGAAAGAGAGAGGCGGCCCCCTCTGACAGTCCATCGGGTGCAGATCGTCATCATGGCAGCCTGGGGGCCAAATGAAGGCCTCCAGGTCTGCCATCTTTGTATTAATATTAAGCTCTGCCTGAAACAGCGTTTAATAAAATCCTATGAAAATCACGTTTTACTGCAATACGTTGCTATTATTGCACTATATCATGCAAACGATCCACAAATCATCTCCCACATAAAAATGGAATAAAAAGTGATCAAAAGATTTATGTACCCTACAATGGTTCCAATAAAAACTATAGCTCACTCCGCAAATATCAAGCCCTCATATTGTTAAATTGATGGAAAAATAAAAAAGTTATGGCTCTCATAACATAGCAACACAAAAAAGCAGTTGGAGGGGATTGCCTCACTATACTGAACTGCTGCTTCAGACCTCAACACTAGCCAGGAGGCTTCACCTGCTTCTGGGATCCAGGTGGCAGGGGTACCACACCAGCCTCCCCCATCCCTGCCTCCAGCGTGCAGCTTTCTAGTCCTGCATGTTAGGTGGTAAGTTTAACTGCCCCATTTTCCCAACTGGGGGGTACCCGAAGAGGACCCTTGTTAACACGCCTGCTCGGCTTGGCATTCCTTACAGTGGGCAACCCCTGCCCTTTCCTGCCCACAGGAGTATCTTTTAATGCCTAGACCTGCTTGAGTGCCGCATCTAGTCTCTACGCAGGCCTTCATACGCTACACGGCTGCCTTGCCTTCTAGACACTGGGGTACCCTCCCACCGCTTAGATCATTGCTTCGCTCAGGCTGATCTCACTTCCACGTATTTGTTGAATCTTTGCTAGCAAATGTGATTGGAGCGTGGCCTTCCCATCCCCGGCTCCCTCAGACACATATACAAAGCAAGATGGTGAAAATTGGTCAGGCTTAACATGGAGACCCGCCTACTACTCCCAAACAAAAGAAATCCCAACCGGACATGGATAAATTCCTGAAAAGACGCTCACCCCAAAGATCTACATCTTCCACTAAACGGTCATTGCTGCCTAACGATCATCGTGACACTTCTGATGGTGAAAGTTACATGGAGGAAGAAGTGGCACCTGACCCACCTTCTATGATCTCCATTTCTACTAAAGGCTTGCAAAAGATTATCGAGAAAGCCCTACAACCTGTAATGCGAGAACTTGACGATATTAAGCAGGAAGTCCACCACATTTGAGTTAGAGTTGAGCTACTTGAAGAAACCCAAACTGCTCTTCTTACTCACGGAGATGCGACCTCCTCGGCACTTCAGGCTTGTCAAACTCATCTGAATTCTCTTCACCCCTATGTGGAAGATCAGGATAATAGGGGGAGGCGCAATAATCTGCGGATAAGGGGAATGCCGGAAAACTTCCCTCCACATGAGACCATGTCCATGACTAAGAAAATCCTGGACTTTGTCCTCAGCCCTGATTCACCCCCAGACCTACAGATTGAAAGAGCTCATAGGGCTCTAGTCCAAAACCCAAAGAAGGTGAACCACCAAGGGATATTGTATGCAAGCTACTGTCTTTTCCTGTCAAAGAAGGGGTGCTCCGCAAGACACGTGATATACCTGACCTTATGTTTGAGGGTCATAAACTGACTTTTTTTCAGGATATTTCCCCGACCACCCTATCCAAACGTAGGTCTCTTGGGATCGGCACGGATCGTCTCCGATCTCTAAAAATACCGTAGAAATGGCTCTTCCCTTTTGGACTATCCTATCATTTCCAAGGTCGGTTGTCCATTGTTCATTCAGCGGAAGACCTAGAGAATGCTTGCCCTCCACTAGACCTCGACCATACCGCCATCCCCTTTTGGCAACCTTACACAGATGTACAAACAGAACCGATAAAAACACAGGGACATATACAAAAACACCGAAAAAGGCCATACTTACAAATGGACACAGCCAGGCCAGAAATGCTGATGAAAGGGCGAGCAGGTGCTTTAAATAATAATAGCCACTCCCACTAGTCTTGAGGGGAGTGGTGTGTGGTGCATGGGATGTGTAGTAAGAAATAATAAATGAATAGTGTGTGTGCAAGTGTAATACTATAAGTGAAATATAGGGGGCAGTAATAAATGAAGTGCCTCAATAGAAATAAATGGATAATGGGGTGCAAGTGAGTGAAACATGGAGGGATAGTGTGTACGTCATGAGGCACAACGTGTATAGCCAGGTAGAAGCCTATTTGTGACGCCTTGATAATTCATAGAGCGGGCTACCCTGCTTGCTATGCCAAACAACAACACACCATGCTCTCCCAGCATCAAAGACCCGGCTGTGTCCAAGAGAAGCGAATATACATAATAATGAAAAATACCTGGGGTATTGGTAATCATTTTGGCCAAAAGGACGCAAGCTCGCAATCCACGACAAGGATCCCCTGACTTGCGAGTCCCTAACTCCTAAACTGGAACAGAACGTTCCTGATGCACAAACAGAACCGATAAAAACACAGGGACATATACAAAAACACCGAAAAAGGCCATACTTACAAATGGACACAGCCAGGCCAGAAATGCTGATGAAAGGGCGAGCAGGTGCTTTAAATAATAATAGCCACTCCCACTAGTCTTGAGGGGAGTGGTGTGTGGTGCATGGGATGTGTAGTAAGAAATAATAAATGAATAGTGTGTGTGCAAGTGTAATACTATAAGTGAAATATAGGGGGCAGTAATAAATGAAGTGCCTCAATAGAAATAAATGGATAATGGGGTGCAAGTGAGTGAAACATGGAGGGATAGTGTGTACGTCATGAGGCACAACGTGTATAGCCAGGTAGAAGCCTATTTGTGACGCCTTGATAATTCATAGAGCGGGCTACCCTGCTTGCTATGCCAAACAACAACACACCATGCTCTCCCAGCATCCCAACTCACTTGCACCCCATTATCCATTTATTTCTATTGAGGCACTTCATTTATTACTGCCCCCTATATTTCACTTATAGTATTACACTTGCACACACACTATTCAGTTATTATTTCTTACTACACATCCCATGCACCACTCCCCTCAAGACTAGTGGGAGTGGCTATTATTATTTAAAGCACCTGCTCGCCCTTTCATCAGCATTTCTGGCCTGGCTGTGTCCATTTGTAAGTATGGCCTTTTTCGGTGTTTTTTCTTACACAGATGTAGCCTCTCTTCCCTCTCTGCCTAAGCCTGATGTCTGGCTGAATCCAAGACCCCGTCCAACTAAGAAGAGACCAGCAAATAATCCTCCATGACAGACTTGCGGCCCTGCTTAGGATTGTGTTTTATTTGCATCCATTCTATGTCTGTCTAGAGATATGTTTGTGTACGGGTTTAATGTCTTAACTTTTTCTCTTTAGGTGGTTTAAAATCTGTGCTTTAAAAATGTTTAGCTACAGTCTGCCTTGAATTTTTGTTGTTTGGGTGCCGGGATAAGGGGTGCATATTCTTATTCACTCGTTCACTCTTCTCTCCGCCGCCACGCCTCTCTGTCAGTCAGTGGTTAACTGACTAATACCGCACTGTGGATCAGTGCAAATATCTTTACTACAGCATTTGAAAACAATTTACTTCTTATTGTTCTCTTTTCTGTGTTTCTCATCTTTTCTTTCTTTCTCTCTTCATACTGGTGCATTTATGTCGCGTATTCAGGTTACGACATTGAATGTCAAGGGCTTCAACTCCCCTACTGAACGCTCCCAGGTCAAACACTCCCTTAAAAAAATGGATTCGTCTGTGCTGCTGCTACAGGAAACCCACTTGAAAAGTAAAATTCCAAACCTTCCTAAATCACCTTACACTACATGGTTCCATTCATGCAATGATAGTGGCAAACGTAACTGTGTCAGTATAGCTCTACGGTCTGACATTCCCTTTGAATTTGTCTCCCAGATTGCTGATGGCGCAGGCCGCTTTCGTTTCATAAAAGGTAAAGTGGCGAACACCCTGACTACCATTGGGAATATTTACGCCTGAACTCGGGCCAGATTCCTTGGCTATCTGCGACTCTAGACAAGTTTTCTCAGTTCTCTGAGGGCCTAACGCTTCTGGGAGGGGACTTCAACATTGTGCTTGAGCCCCTTCTGGACTCCTTCACGGGAACCTCTGCTCACAGCTACTCAGCTCTGAGGAAAATCCGTAGACTCCTCACATCTTTAAGATTGATGGATGTGTGGAGATTCTTCCACCCCACGGATAGGGACTATACCTTCTACTCCCACCCCCATCATTCTTATCAAAGACTAGATTACCTGCTCATCATGGATAGCCAACTCCCTTTAATAGATTCCCCCTCTATAGGCAACATTCTCCTGTCTTATACCTATGTGGAGAGCACCAAAAGAGCAGCGCCAGCCAAACCCAAGTCCCAGAGATTAAACGTTAATAAGATGAATATCTATTATGTGCATATGAGATAATTAAAGGGACAAAGAAAAAGGGCGGGGGGCGGGACTTACAAGCCCTAAATGAGCATGATGGTAACGGTGGGGATACACTCTAAATGAATTATAGACCTAGAAACGGAGTCCGACACACCAAGGTTTGGTTAAAAATGACAAGTTTTATTAGAACAGATAACAAAAACATTTAAAAGTTAAAGATGATGGCCACAGTATGAAAAGGATGCCAGACAGTGATGTAGGCAATGTTAGAGTTATAATACATTAAATAACAAAGTGACAAGGGAAAGAAATGGGCAATTCCTAATTCATAAATGAATGAATAAATGAAATAAATAAATAAATGAATAAATAAATAAATAAATAAATAAATAAATGTGGGTGTAGCTATAGTGCACAAAGTCCTACACCCAGTGTAATGGGTGAAGATCACACCAAGCGGTGATATTGATCACAGCCAGATGCAGGAGTTTGAAAAGAGCAAACATTCTCCTGTCTGACCATGCCCCAATGTCCATGTTTCTCAACATACACAGCCTTTTGCCTAGGCAATATAACTGGAGACTTAATGAAACTCTGCTCTACTCGTCGCGCAATAAGCAGCGAGTTGAGGCGGCGCTGAAGACCTACTTTGTTGAGAATGATACGCAGGATGTCTCCACTAGCACTATCTGAGAAGCCCATAAGCCAGTGATCAGAGGAGTACTCATAATCATGGGTTCGTTTATGAAGAGAGAGAGGAACCGGGAGATTTATGACCTTCTTTCCCGAATATTTGACCTTGAAAACCAGCATAAACGGTCTGCGGCTCAAGTTGTTCTCTCCTCGCTTATACTTTCCAGAGAAAGACTCAAACAATGTTTGAATTTGCGCACGCCAAAGGCATATACCTCTGCTGCTCACAAACACTACATGCATGGTGATAAGGGGAGCAAACTCATGGCTTATCTAGCTAAAAAGAGAAGACAGCAGAACTATATCCCCAAAATCAGGTCTCCTACTGGAGCTGTACTTGAGGACACCAATGACATTGCGGCTGAGTTTTGCTCCTTCTATCAAACACTGTATGACCTACATCCTGGAGAGATGCCCAAGGAGCGTGCGGACAGAACTGAGCTGATTGAATCTTTCCTTGACTCCCTCTCTCTTCGTACCTTAACTGCTACGCAAAAAAAACAACTAGAATCCCCTTTTACACTTAAAGAAATCCGTGATGCGCTCTCCAGTATGCCCTCTAGTAAGTCCCCAGGTCCTGACGGTTTTCCTGCCTCATACTATAAACAGTTTGGAGACGTCCTGCTGCCATTCTTCCTCAGAGTATGTAACTCTCTTAACGCTTCTCAACATTTCTCTCCTTCAGCGCTTGAAGCACATATTTCGGTATTACCCTTCGCTATGCGGTAGTTATCGCCCTATATCACTTTTGAATGTGGATGTTAAATTATATGCAAAAATCATAGCTAACAGGATGCAATCCTTACTCTCATTCCTAATTGACCCAGTGCAGACGGGTTTTGTTAAGGGGAGAGAAGGTAAACACAACACTACGCGAGTTCTCCATCTGATCCAGTACACCAGGTCAAGAAATATCCCTTTGGTTCAGTTGTCTACTGATGCAGAGAAAGCTTTCGACCGGGTGGACTGGACCTTTATGGTCAAGGCGCTTTCCCGTTTCGGCTTTCAACAACTCTTCGTTCACAAAATCCTGTCTCTGTACACTTCCCCACATGCTAAGGATTGAGTAAATGGCCACCTATTGAGGCCTTTCCAGATCATGAATGGAACAAGACAGGGTTGTCCACTCTCTCCCCTCCTTTTTGTCCTCACAATTGAGACTTTGATCCAGAGTCTGCGTCAGGAGCCACTTCTGTCGGGGGTCGCCATTGGTGACAGAGTGCATTGCACAGCGGCATTTGCCGATGACTTGCTTATTTTCATCACCAACCCCTCCACAGCCCTACCCCGACTTCAAGAGATGTTTATCCATTTTGGTGACTTATCCAATTTCAAAATTAATTCTAGCAAATCCGAGGGACTATGTGTCTCCTGCACTCCGGCTCTATTAAAGTCTCTGAAACTCAGCTTCCCCTTCCTACTGCGTTCAGATAGTATAAAATACCTAGGAATTAATTTAACTCCCTCACTTGAACACTGGTATCAATACAATTACACACCTTTACTCTCCGAGATTAAAGCCACTATCCTGTCTTGGCATATCCCATATATTTCATGGATTGGTAGAACCAACTTACTTAAAATGATTATTCTCCCCAAACTCCTTTATCTATTCCAAACTCTCCCGATTCCCCTCCCTAGAGCCTTTTTTGCTACCATTAGACAACAGTTTTCTAAATACATTTGGAATAATATTAAACCCAGAATAGCATTTCACACTCTTATTCGTACAAAACGCTCAGGGGGAGAGGGCTTCCGGATATTGAATCCGAATACCACTCCGTACAATTAGCCAGGATAACTGAGTGGTTTGATAATGCCTCAATTAGACTTGGGGTTCTCGTGGAGGAGGCCACCATAGGCATGTCCCTTACCTCCCTTCTGTGGCTTAACAAACCCAATGCAGCCCTTTTTAAGTCACACAACTCTCTTACCTCTGCTTCATATCAAACATGGATGAAAGGTGAGGGGATGAAATCTCTGCACAAAATTTAGTCTTCCCTGATGACGGTTCGTGACCTTGTGCAGTCGCAGACTGAGAGGTTTCGAGACTGTTCTTCCCTGCCTGGAAAGGCATCCTGCAGCACGTACGATTCCATATTTACTAACGGGGCTGTTCCTACCCTCACTGAATTGCAGGCTCAACCTGGTTTCTCGTCTATCAATTTTTTCACTTACACTCACCTCAAAAGGTGTTACCTGGGAGCGTTTAGGCAGGGACCAATAGACCGCCCGCTATCCTGGTTGGAAGCAACCCTCCTCCTTCGGCAACCACCTTGAAGCTTATTACACTATATTATAATAATCTCATTAAGATGAATTTATCCATACAGCCCTCTTTTCTTAAAGCTTGGGAGTTGCAACTTAAGACTACTTTTTCTGACGAGGACACCAGGGCAGTTTTTCGAAACTCCCTTGGTACCTCAAGAATCCTCATACAAACTGACATCTAGGTGGTACAAGACTCCCTGGGTATTGCATAAAATGTGTAACTAAATTTCCCCAGATTGTTGGAGGTGTCATAAAGACCCGGGAACATATTTACATTTGTGGTGGGAGTGTGAGAAAATCTCCCCCTTTTGGGCCGAGATACAAACTATCCTCAATACTATAACTCATTCCTCTATTGTCATTTCCCCTCGTGTAGTGTTCCTAAACCTGTGGCCAACATTCCCTGGGGGGGCCCCCAGGGAGCTATGGTTACATCTCTTCGCGCCGGCCAAATCTCTATTACCGTTGTATTGGAAGACCGAGGTTGTGCCACGAATAAGTCATTGGCTTAGGAAGGGAGCCCAGCTAGCAAGAATGGAGGAGCTCTCGCATCTTGAATATCACTCTCATGCCAAGTACCGAAAGATCTGGGCACCCTGGTTTGAATTCTGCAAAAATGACTCCTTTCAACACCTCTGGGGTGCAGACTCCCCCTGCATTGGATAAGGACGATTGTTATTCTAGTTTGGGACTACTTTCTAAACTTTCCCGCTAGGCCTGATGTCCTTGGAGATCTCTCTCCTTGCACGTTTCTTTTCCCTCCTTTTCTATCCCCTCCTTTACCCCCTTCCCCTTGACATTGGTGCAAGTGGTGTGAACATACGCCAGGAAGCTCATACTTCCTTATTGTTCTGTTTGTATAATATGTTCTGTTTAATATTGAGATAACGCATTGTACATACCTGTCTTCTTATTGTGAATTCTAACAATTACTCTTATATTGTATGTACTGTGGCGCTTATGCATATTGTAATTTTCATTTTGCCTTTCTGTAAATCCTCAATAAAATATTATTTTCCCAAAAAAAAACGAAACAAAAACTATACATATGTGGTATTACCGTAATCGTACCAACCCACAGAATAAAGTTAATTATTATTTACGCCGCACGGTAAACAGCATAGAACAATGGCGGAATTGCAGTGTTTTTTTCTATTCCCCTCCAATAAAAGTTAATCAAAAAATTATATGTATCCGAAATTATGCCATTAAAAAATACAACTAATGCCGCAAAAAAAAACGTCCTCGGCGATGTCGATGCAAAAATAAAAAAGTTATAGCTCTTTAAATGCGACGATGGAAAAACGAAAAAAATTGCTTGGAAATTAAGGCCTAAAATAGGCTGGTCACTAAGGAGTTAAAGCCCAAAATAACAGTTTCCTGAAAGGATAAAGGACTTGAGATGAGCAAACCTATTAGACAAATATCAAATTAGGTCCAAATTTTCCAAAAGCTTAAAATTCGTCGAAATTTGAACGTTTTGGTGTTCGCAGTGCAAGAATTGTCAAAATGGTGGCCACCGGTGAGTGCTCTCCGCCAATTATATAAAAAAAAAAAGAGGGGAGAAGAGGATTAAAAAAAACGAAACATACTCACCACCTTCCCTGGTCTCCTGACGTGTCCCTGCCGGAAAGTGAGATGACATAGCTGTGATCGCTGCAGCCAATCCCAGGCCACAGTGATCACATGGGACAGCTACGTCATCTCACCTGCCGGTAGCGATGTGTCGCTACTGTAGTACAGCGTATGTGTTGAGTGTGTTTGTTTTTATTTTTGTGAAATCGCATGTACCCTGATTGCCTTGTTTGACCCTCTGATGTCTTCAAGGACTGTAACCAACTTAGATTCAGTCCTAGAAGACGTTAAATAGTCTGATAGGCCTATCGGGTGACGTGATTCGCAAAACGAATTTGGACCGAAACGAACGGCCGATTTAAAAGAAAATTTGCTCATCTCTATTAAGGACTCTGCACTGCAAGGCAGCAATGCTAACCAATCTGCACTGTGATATTGTAAATACTTATTACTAACACTATAACAGGAGTAAGGAAACAAGGGGAGGAATCCTCCAGCTCACCTGACACAATATTGAGTGTCGCTGTCAGCGCCTGGATCTTTTCGTGTCGGCACACGATGCAGGAACAGAGGTAACAAGGAAGTTGAATCCAGCGCTTAGGTGAAGATAAAATGGAAAGATTTTCCAAGTTTAATTAAATTTTCATTAAAAAGTCCAATAGGGTATGGTCCTGGTGTGTAGGTAATGGGAGAATATGGTCCTGTAAAGCCTACGCGTTTCGGACGATAGCGACGTCCTTAGACTTGGCTGTAGTGTGAGGACGTCGCTATCGTCCGAAACGCGTAGGCTTTACAGGATCATATTCTCCCATTACCTACACACCAGGACCATACCCTATTGGACTTTTTAATGAAAATGTAATTAAACTTGGAAAATCTTTCCATTTTATCTTCACCTAAGAGCTGGATTCAACTTCCTTGTTACCACTATAACAGGAGATGTCACTTCTGGTCATATTTGTGACATCAGATAAAATACAGGAGGCCATTGTTACCTCACTGCATGATGTCATAATGACTGTGACTCTATAAGAACTGGGGTTTAGGGGGAGCGACTTTAGGATATGAAGATAAACAGACACAAGATACTTCACCATGAGGATCTCACAGAGAATAGCGGAAGCTTCTGATGTTTGTGAAGTCACCAGTCGGAATGCGGAACACTGGAAGAGGAGAACTTCATGCACGAGCCGCATGGCAGGGGAAGAACAACAGGAAAACAGGGGGCTTTGGCTTATATACACGGTGATAGGAGGTTCAGTCATTTACTTTCAGGTTTTGGGACCAAGAAGAAAAACAGTAATGTGGAGGAAAATCTGCCGCCATGATGCCAGCAATCTCCAAACATTGAAGGTATGTACATAATATATATGTTCATTTAATCAGAAAATGTGGGATATTTGAGAATTTGGGGGTTTGTTATACATTATGGCCCATATTTACTGAGCAGTTTATGTCAGTTTACTTTGTAAGCTTAACCAAATAAAGTTGCAAACGGAGACATGCAACAAATTTGGTGTAAAATGTATCTTTTCTCGTCACTTGACAAATTTAAAAAGTTACAAAAAAGTGGGCGTGGTCTCCAAGGAGACGTAGATTAAGTCCCATTTATTAAAGTAAACTATGTTAAAATGGCACAAATTTTGCCCTTATTATTTTATTGCAGGGTGGAGATCTGGACGAGCGGCTGAAGATGAAGATGAAAACTGTGAGATTGATCAAAATCTTATGTAACGTGACAATTCTATTTATAATTCTATATTTGGTGCCTTCCGATGTCATAATACACTGATTATACAGGTCAAGGTAAATACATGGAATGTATTATGACTTTAGCAAGAACCATGTTTGATGTCCTCCTATAACTCCTCCGTGTCACACATGCTAAGATTCCTTACACGTTATCCCATAGCCTCTCATGGTTGTGTCCTCCTAGACCCTGGACCTTGTTTGGTCTGCATAGAGGCTAAACAGTTCTCAGTGGTCCATGACTATTTTTTGGTGGGATAACAGGGAACAATGGTTTCCCATAGTTCAAGCAGAAGACACCTGCTATATGCTATGTTCACCAGTGAGGCAAATCCAAGCTGGGAAGGAGGTAATTGCATGTTACTTGTGGCCATTAGGAGGAGAAAAACTCAAAGACGGAGGACATCAATTGTGAGTCTAAGAAGTTGATTGTGTAAAAAGTGGCTTTCAGACCAAAGGCCTAATCCCTGCCCTCCTGGAGTCGGCCATTTGCTTTACACCACATCAGGGACCTTGTATAATGGAACTGGCCTTCTCCTGTGACCTAGGAGGGCAGTGTTTTCTTTCTCTTTCACCAGCAGAGATGACCATAGCCGAGCTGTGATGTCCGTAGTCCGATCAGTGGAGGAGCGACCTGCATGATACCAGGACGTCGTGGAGAACATCTGGGATTGGACACCTTCTTATAACTTACTATTCCATATAATGTCGTAGCGATCAGTAAGATGTTAGTTAGTTGCATTACAAGCTCTGATCCTGGGTTCTCGGACTGATCGCCTTTTCTCGGGGTCAACAAGGAATTTTCCCCTGTGGCACAAATTGGCTAAACGTGCGCAGGGTTTTTGCCTTCTTCTGGATCAATAGCTTTAGTTAGGAATTTTATTTAAATAAATTGTGTTTAAAAATGAAAGCTCTGTCTCCTCGTCATTTCTCAATATTATATAGCAGTCAGGTATTAGTTTATATTATGGGAGGTTATTATGGTTATTTTGCTGCTGATAATCCAATATGGTTGATTCCATGAAGCATTGGATAATATACACATACAGAAGAGAAATACATCATATGAGCCATATAAATGCTACTACTATAAAGGAACACTAAGGATCGATGCACACGATGCATATTACGTGCCTTTTTGGAGAGCGGATATGCGTGCAGCAGCTCTGCCGAGTAATACAGTACCAGCATATTCAATGAGATTTCAAGAAATCTCATGTACACGGTACGGTATTTTTCGGGACTGAAATTGACCTGTGGTGTATTGTTTAGAATCCGCAGCATGTCATTTTATCTTGCGTTTCCGCTTGCAAATTCTATTTGTCTAGTGCAGAGGAAAATCCCACCAAAATTTCTCAGCATGAAAAGGCACCGAAAAACGAATCAAATGGGAGAAAACGCACCGAAAAACGCATCACCTTCAGGTGTGTTTTTTTCCAGAGGTTTTGCTGTGTGTTTCCCACAGTAAATTACACAACATGTGCATGTAGCCTAAAGATAAAAAATACATAAAAATCAAAACAATCCACTTGCTCCTGTTTTGCCTGAGAAATTTTTCTGTGTGGGTCCTAGATAAGCCATTTTCCCCCATCCCTTACTAAGCCACACCCCTCAGCCGTCGGCCAGCGAAAATGGAAGAGATTGGAAGGAACATGAAGAGGTTGTCGATGTTGCTGAGAAACCCAGCGATCAGATGTAATCTATGAAAGGCTTTATTTCGCTGCAGTGCCACCACAGGGTTAAAGGGTAACTAAACGTTTGAAAAACTTCTGACATAGTGACATGTCAGAAGTTTAAATTGGTGGGGGGTCCGAGCACTGAGATCTGCACCAATTGCTCAAATGAAGCAGCAGAAGCCCTCGTGTGTGTGCTCAGCTGCTTTGTGTCTGTTCGGATTTCTCCGGAAAGCCGATGTATCGAAGTACGGGCTCATAGACATTTTTCTCGAGTCTGTACTCCGATACATTTATTTCCGGAAAAAGCCGAACAGATACGAATCGGCTGAGCGCTCACATGAGCACTTCTGCTGCTTCGTTTAAGCGATTGGAGGGGGTCTCAGTGCTTGGACCCTTTCACAGCCATACAAAATCTGAGCAGCATTTTGATATTTGTCACTATTGAATTTGCTGGTCATTAAAGGGCCATACCCTAGTAGATAACTGCCACAATGGGAATTATGTTCCTTATAGAAAATCACTCCCACTTTTGCAGATGTCATTAGTTCATTGTTGCATTTGTATATTCTCATAAACCTACTGTTAAATCAGGTGCGACCGAATAAAAATATAAAGCAAGTCCTAAACCTGTAACACCTAATAAAACACTTTTTAATAAAAGGGAACTGACTGTTTAAGCAACATGACCAATACTTCTTAATTACTTTAAAGAAAAGCCCTCATTGGCGCAACAGCGGGAATCATCTCACGATAAATAGGAGAGGCAGGAAAGTGAGAGGTGTACACTCCCCTAGCGGTATATGTTGGGGACACGACAACCTGGTAGTCATAAAGATGTCTATATAGTCCAAGTGCTGGTTTGGGGGACTACTAGCCACTAGTGTCCCAGGCAGAGAATAATCAGTATCGAATGCTGAGATGCACTAGGATATTTTGAGTGCAAGACGGTGAAAAATTACCCTTTACAAAGGCGCTGTTTCCTTTGCGATATTAAGGATGATCCTCTGGAGTCATGCAAATGTTAACCTTTTATTAATATCGTAACATGCAACATGCTTCAGAGCCGAACCGGCTCCTTCATCAACATTTGACCTATACTTATGTCATAGACGGGAAGCGGGAGTATGGAGCAGGCTCACGGCTCCATCATCTAAGCTGTTAGAAAGGGAGAGGCGGCCCCCTCTGACAGGCCATCGGGTGCAGATCGTCATAATGGCAGCCTGGGGGCCAAATGAAGGCCTCCAGGTCTGCCATCTTTGTACTCATATTAAGCTCTGCCAGCGACAGCGTTTATTAAAATCCTATGAAAATCATGTTTTACTGCAATACTTTTTTATTGCACTATATCATGCAAACGATCCAATGGTCACTGGTTCAAGTCCCCTACGGGGACTAATAAAAAAAAAGTAAAAAACGGTTAAAGTTTTTTTATGTACAAAAAATTAATAAAAGTTAAAAAAAAGCCATGTAAAAAATAAATTATAAAAACACAGCTGGTATTACCACCATCTGTAAAAGTCAGAACTATTAGGGCATGCCCAGGCGTGGCGTATCTCTCTCAATTACGGGTGCACACACGTAGTCACCCGTAATTACGGGAGCCCCATTGACTTCCTCAGTCTGTCTGTAGACCTAGAAATACATAGGTCCAGCTAGAATGAAGAAATGTCATGTTAGGCGGGATTCACACGACCGGGTCGGGTCCGAGCCCGAGTGCCGGCCGGTAAAATCGGCCATTCTGCCCGGCCGGTTTGCATAAAGTTATGCATCCGTGCCGGGCCGGGCAGATCCGGACAGTGACATCAGCGGCAACTCCTGAAGGGGAATCCCCATGTGTTCGGGGATTCCGCTTCAGGAGTTTCCCCTGATGTCACTGCCCAGATATGGACAGAGACATCAAGCGCTCTGTCCAGGAGCGGAATCCCCGAACACACGGGGATTCCGCTCCTTCAAGGAGCTAAAGTGCGGCTAGCACATAGCAGAGCGGGGAGATACCTCCGTGCTCTGCTATAGTGGCGTCGCTACAGTAGTAGCAGCCGCAGCTGCTGCTGCTACTAGCGGCGCCATCAAAGGTGTCGCCGGGCCAGGGCGCTTTTAAAACAAACAGGAGAAGGGAGCCAGCGCAGCGCTCCCTTCCACCTGCTGTACACCCCGGCCCTGCCACACCGTGTACAGCGATGCCATTCGTCAGAATGGCATCAACTCCTCCTACTCACATGCACTCTGCGCTGTGAGGAGGAGGAGATAGAGCGCAAGAGCCGGAAAACCCGGCCGTCACTCGGGACACATCCCGGTGATGGCCGGGTATTACCCGGCCCCATAGACTTCTATGGGAGCCGGGCGGCCGGGTACCCGGGCGAAAATAGAGCATGTCCTATTTTTTGACGGGCGGTTTTCCCGGCCGTCAAAAAATCGGTCGTGTGAATAGCCCCATTAGGGGTCTATTATTCCTAATGCAGCCGGGTGCCGGCCGATTTATGAACGGCCGGCACCCGGCCGGGAAACCCTGCCGTGTGAATGAGGCCTTAGTAAAACCAATACGCTCCGCAGCACACATAACATCTGCGGACTTCATTGCGGAATTCTTACTCTCCATTGAAGTCAATGGGGAAATTCCGTAATGAGTCCGCAACAAGTCTGCGACACGTCCGCAACAACCATTGTATGCTGCGGTAAACAAATTCCACACCGCCGCCTATTCTCCACAGCGGAATTGTCCGCAACGTATAAACGAATACAACTAAAAAGCTGTGGAAGGCAATGGAGAAACGTGTACGCTGCGAATTTCCGCTGCGGACTGTCCGCAGCGGAATTCCAGAGCAATTCCGCCACGTCTGGTCATGCCCTTACAATTTCACGTTACTTAATCCGCAGGGTGAACGCTGTAAAAAGATAAAAATGCCAGAACAGCTGGTTTTGGTCACCTCATCTCCCACAAAAAAATGGAAGAAAAAGTGATCAAAAGATTTATGTACCCTACAATGGTCCCAATAAAAACTATAGCTCGCTCCGCAAATAACAAGCCCTCACATTGTTTAATTGATGGAAAAATAAAAAAGTTATGGCTCTCATAACATTGCAACACAAAAAATGTTTTTCTTAACAATACGTTTTTTCTTTATCCAAGTAGAAAAACATAAAAAACGACATAGGTTTGCTATTGCTGTAATTGTAACACAAAATAAAGTTAACATGTCGTTTTTATTGCATAGTGAACACCGTAAAAACTAAACCCAAACCGGAGGAATCACTGTTTTTTTTCCATTCCAACCCACAAAGAATTTTTTTCTAGATTTCTAGTACATTATATGGTGAAAATTAAGGAAGGAGGGAAAGAAAAAAGCACAAATGAAAAACCGATAAATGGCTGTGGCGGGAAGGAGTTTATGTGCAATAGTAGAAAAAAAATACATATTTGGTATCGCCGTAATCTTACTGGCCCATAGAATAAAGGTAACATATTATTTATGCAGCAGGGTGAATGGCGCAGGTTTAAAATGTTGTAATGTGCAACAGAGATAAAACAAAAAATAACGACACAAATTAATTATCGCTATACTCATAACGACCCGCAAAATATAGTTATTTTTGTCGCACAAAGAATATCGTAAAGAATAAATCAAAAAAATAAAATAAAAAAATACAATTTGTTTTGTAAAAAACAAGCCCTCATATGGCTACGTCGACAGAAAATGTAAAAAGTTATGGCTCACGGAACGTAGTGATAAAAAAATAAAATAATTACTGCATCCCTCTTAGTGACCGCCAATACGCCTTTTCATGGCGGTTACTAAGGGGTCTTAGGCTAGGCCGCCGCCGCTTTTTCACGGCAGCCTAGTCTAAGTCCTGATGACTGCCGGGATCTTGCTCCAATGGTAGCCATAGAAGTTTACTTAGATCGGGGCCGTTTAACCCCTTAAATGCTGCGGTCAATAGCGACCACGGCATTCAAGTCATTTACAGTGGGAGGGAGCTCCCTCTGTCACCCATCGGCGGCCCACAAATGCAATACTGAGTATACCAAAGCATTATATCTGCGATCAAATGATCTAGTGGGACTAAAAAAAATAAGTAATAAATGTTAAATAAAAATTATTAATAAAGATTACAGTAAATAAAACAATAAACCATTTTTTCCATTTAAAAGGGGTTTTATTTATTAAAAATGTAAAAAAGAAATAAAAGTACACATATATTGAATCGCCACGACCGTAATGACCCAAACAATAAAGTTAACATGAAATTTAAACTGCAAGGGGAACACCGTAAAAAAAAAACCCAAAAAATGATGGCAGAATTGCTATTTTTTTCCATTGCCCCCCAAAAAGGTGATAAGAAAAAAAACAGTCCCATGTATCCAGAAGTGTAGCTAGGTTCTCCAGCACCCGGGGCAAATATTTAGTTTGGCCCCCCCACCGAACTTCTTTCCCGACATATCCTTCTCCCTCGCCATGTTTGTTTCCCCTAACAATTAATGAGGTGTCACATTTTTTTTATGTAACTCGAGCATAAAGCCATTTGTACATTTTTCAAGCAATACAGTTCTATATACAACACCAGAACAAAGCTCATTACATGTATACAACACCAGAACAAAGCTCATTACATATATACAGCACCAGAACTAAGCTAATTACATATATACAGCTCCAGAACAAGCTCATTACATATATACAACACCAGAACAAGCTCATTACATATATACAACACCAGAACAAAGCTCAGTGCATATATACAGCACCAGAACAAACCTCATTACATATATACAGCACCAGAACAATGCTCAGTGCATATATACAGCATCAGAATAAAGATCAGTACATATATAAAGTGTCAGAACCAAGCTCAGTACATAAATACAGTGGCAGAACCAAGCTCAGTACATATATACAGTGCCAGAACCTAGCTTAGTACATAAATACAACACCAGCACAAATACAGCTCAATTAATTGCAACCCCTGCAGAATAGATTTGCACTAAATTGTATACAGCTCCCAGCTTGGCCCAAACAATGTTAACGATATGCTGGGAGTGGCTGTTTCACACAAAAAATCATACCACCCATCATCTTGCAGCAGATCATAAAGTGACTACAGTAGATTAGAGGCAGAATAAACATTTACATTAAGTGACTCACCAGTGACGATCTCCGATTCTAGTTGTTCTTTTTCACTTTTTTTCCCCATCTGGTGACTTCTCCCGGCCACAGCTCATTTCTGCAGTTTGCAACTCCATGTCTCCAGCTTGCAACTCCATGTCTCCAGCTTCTCACTGTTCAAACATTTCTGCACCTATAAACAAAGATAAAGTTATCATGGTGCCAGACACTGCATACCTAAATATAATAGCACCATACACTGCACCTCTAATTATAATAGCAACATACACTGTCCCCGATTATGATAGCACCATACACTGCACCTCTAATTATAATAGCACCATACACTGTGTCCCACACACACACACACACACACACCGTGCCCCCTGTAGATAGTGCCCTCCATAGAGCCCCCTGTAGATAGTGCCCTACATAGAACTTCCTGTAGATAGTGATCCCGTAGAGCCCCTGCTAATAGTGCCCCACATACAGCCCCCTGTAGATAGTGTCCCACATGTAGCCCCCCTTGCAGATAGTTCCCCATATATAGCTTCCCTGTAGATAGTGCTACACATATAGCCCACCCCTGCATATAATGTCCAACATATAGCCCATCCCTGTAGATAGTGCCCTACATATATCTCCCCTTATAGTGCTCCACATATAGCCCACCCCTGTATATAGTGCCACACATATAGCTCCCCTATAGTGCTCCACATATAGCCCACCCCCGTATATAGTGCCTCACTAACAGCTCCCCATATATTGCTCCACATATAGCCTACCCCTGCATATGGCCAACCCCTGTATATAGTGCCTCACATATAGCTCCCCATATAGTGCTCCACATATAGCCCACCCCTGTATATAGCCCCCTCTGTAGATAGAGCTGACCTCTGTATATAGCCCCCCTGTAGATAGAGCTGACCTCTGTAGATAAAGCCCCCACCCTGTAGATATTACTCACATTTTTATTAGAATAAAAAAAAAACTTGACACACTCCCGCTCCCACGCCGTCCAGTGGCAATGTAGACCTGCTATCTTCTGAGCAGGTCTGCTGGAGTTACATCCTCGCGCTGCTTGCGTCGTTGAAAGGCGCCGATTGACATGGTAAGTCATTCTGCTCTGCCAATCAACGGCTTTCATAGACGCAAGCATCGCGCCGCTTGTGTCTATGAAAGGCAGTGATTGGCAGGGCACTATGACTTGCCCTGTCAATCAGTGCCTTTCAACAATGCAAGCGGCGCAAAGAAGTAACCACATCGCTTGAGTCGTTGAAAGGCGCTGAATGGCCGGGCACAGAACGTACCCATCCATTAATCTAATACAGTGCAGGAGGGGGTGGCGGTGGCTGGTGTTGGCATTGGCGCCGCCACCCCTCTTAGAGAGGTAGTAGGGCGCAGTCATGGACGGTGAAGTCCTGGCAACCCCCCCACTTTCCCCCTTAGTTGCGCCCGGGGCACATGCCCCACCTGCCCCCCCCTAGCTACGCCCCTGCATGTACCCCAAAAAAGTACCACAAAAAACAAGCCCACATATTACTAAATTGACGGAAAAATTAAAAAGTGACGATGCAAAAACAAATAATTTCAGTTCAAATGTTTTTTTTATTGTGCAAAAGTCGTAAAACATAAAAAACCTATACATATGTGGTATCACCGTAATCGTACCGACCCATAGAATAAAGGTAACATGTTATTTACGCCGCACGGTAAACAGCATAGAACAATGGCGGAATTGCTGGGTTTTTTTTCTATTCCCCTCCAATAAAAGTTAATCAAAAAATTATATGTACCCGAAATGGTGCCATTAAAAATTACAAATGACTTGTTTGCCCCATGGTTAAATAATTAATTAATTATTTCATTATTAAAAAATACAACTAATTCCACAAAAAAAAAAGTCCTCGGCTATGTCGATGCAAAAATAAAAATGTTATAGCTCTTCAAATGCGACGATGGAAAAACGAAAAAAATAGCTTGGAAATTAAGGCCTAAATAGGCTGGTCACTAAGGAGTTAAAGCCCAAAATAACTGTTTAATAAAAGAATAAAGGACTTGAGATGAACAAACCTATTAGACACATATCACATTAGGTCCAAATTTCCCAAAAGCTTAAAATTCGTCAAAATGTGAAAGTTTTGGTGTTCGCAGCGCAAGAATTGTCAAAATGGTGGCCACTGGTGAGCGCTGTCCACCAATTGGCCAATTATATAAATAAAAGAGGAGAGAGAAGGATTATTAAAAAAAATTAAATAAACTAAACATACTCACCACCTTCCCTGGTCTCCTGACGTGTCCCTGCCGGAAAGTGAGATGACGTAGCTGTGATCGCTGCAGCCAATCCCAGGCCACAGTGATCACATGGGACAGCTACGTCATCTCACCTGCCGGTAGCGACGTGTCGCTACTGTAGTACAGCGTATGTGTTGATTGTGGTTTTTTTTATTTTTGTGAAATCGCATGTACCCTGATTGCCTTGTTTGACCCTCTGATGTCTTCAAGGACTGCAACAAACTTAGATTCAGTCCTAGAAGACGTTAAATAGTCTGATAGGCCTATCGGGGGACTTGCGATTCGGAAAACGAATTTGGACCGAAACGAACGGCCGATTTAAAAGAAGATTCGCTCATCGCTATTAAAGACTCTGCACTGCAAGGCAGCAATGCTAACCAATCTGCACTGTGACATTGTAAATACTTATTATTAACACTATAGCAGGAGATGTCACTTCTGGTCATATTTGTGACATCATCAGATAAAGTACAGGAGGCCATTGTTACCTCACTGCATGATGTCATAATGACTGTGACTCTATATGAACTGGGGTTTAGGAGGGGCGACTGCTCAGTCCAGGATATGAAGATAAGCAGACACAAGATACTTCACCATGAGGATCTCACAGAGAATAGCGGAAGCTTCTGATGTTTGTGAAGTCACCAGTTGGAATCCGGAACACTGGAAGAGGAGAACTTCATGCACGAGCCGCATGGCAGGGGAAGAACAACAGGAAAAAGGGGGACTTTGGCTTATATACACGGTGATAGGAGGTTCAGTCATTTACTTTCAGGTTTTGGGACCAAGAAGAAAAACAGTAATGTGGAGGAAAATCTGCCGCCATGATGCCAGCAATCTCCAAACATTGAAGGTATGTGCATAATATATATGTTCATTTAATCTGAAAATGTGGGATATTTGAGAATTTGGGGGTTTGTTATACATTATGGCCCATATTTACTGTGTAGTTTATGTCAGTTTATTTTGTAAGCTTAACCAAATAAAGTTGCAAACGGTGACATGCAACAAATTTGGTGTCAAATTTATCTTTTCTCGTCACTTGACAAATTTAAAAAGTGACAAAAAATGTGCCATTTATTAAAGTAAACTATGTTAAAATGGCACAAATTTTGCCCTTATTATTTTATTGCAGGGAGGAGATTTGAACGAGCGGCTGAAGATGAAGATGAGAACTGTGAGATTGATCAAAATCGTATGTAACGTGACAATTCTATTTATAATTCTATATTTGGTGCCTTCCGATGTCATAATACACTGATTATACAGGTCAAGGCAAATACATGGAATTAGAGATGAGCGAACCGGGAGAACCGACCCCGTTTTCGGTCCGAACATCGCGAAAAGTTCGGTTCGCAGCGAATCTGAACTTCACCGGGCTCGGCCGAACACGTTTTGACCAAACCCGGGCGGGCAGAAAAAATCTTACAAAAATATTATACTAATTGGCAGCCACTTGTCTCTATCAATCACTGATAGAGAAAAGAGGCTGCTGATTAAAAATAAAATAAAAAGCATTTCATACATACCCGGTCGTTGTCTTGGTGACGAGTCCCTCTTCTTCCTCCAGTCCGTCCTTCTTTCCTGACGCGGCAGCCTGTGATTGGCTGCAGTGGCCGCTGCAGCCCGTGATTGGCTGCAGAGGCCGCGGCAGCCTGTGATTGGCTGCAGAGGCCGCGGCAGCCTGTGATCGGCTCTGCTCCGAGACTCTGGAATTCCCTGACATCGTTGTCCACATACGAACAGCGATGTCTGGGGCTTCCCCAGAGCCGGAGTCCCTGGCAGAGTGCTAGTACAGGCTCTGCTCCGGGACTCGGTGGAATTCCCTGACATCGCTGCCCATATATGGACAGTGTGTTAGGGTCTTCCCCAGAGCGAAGTCTCAGCCAGAGCGCTAGTATCGGCTCTGCTCCGGGACGCTGCGGAATTCCCTGACATAGCTGCCCATATATGGACAGTGTGTCAGGGTCTTCCCCAGAGCGGAGTCCCGGGCAGAGCGCTAGTATCGGCTCTGCTCCGGGACTCTGTGGAATTCCCTGACATGTCTGGGGCTTCCCCAGAGCCGGAGTCCCGGGCAGAGCGCTAGTAGGCTCTTCCTGGGACTCCAGCTGGGCTCCTGACATGCCTGGGACTCCTGCTCTGGGGAAGCCCCTGACATCATTGTCGATGTATGGACAGCGATGTCAGAGGCTTCCCCAGAGTCCCGGAGCAGAGCCGATAATAGCGCTCTGCCCGGGACTCCGCTCTGCGAAAGACCCTGACACACTGTCCATATATGGGCAGCTATGTCAGGGAATTCCACCGAGTCCCAGAGCAGAGCCTGTACTAGCGCTCTGCCCGGGACTCCGGCTCTGGGGGAGCCCTAGACATCGCTGTTTGTATGTGGACAACGATGTCAGGGAATTCCAGAGTCTCAGAGCAGAGCCGATACTAGCGGCTCTGTGTCCCGCGTGTAAGGGTGCTCTCATACTTACCTCTCCCTGGGGGGCCAACGCAGGAATGCGGGCTTGTCGGCCCGCTCAGAAGTCGGCTCCGGACGAAGAAGCGTCTTGGGCGTCATGGCAACGGCCGCACTGCCGACAGCCATGACGCATGCGCCCAACGGCAAACAGGGCGAAGTCTCGCGCTGTGGGACTTGGAGGAGGAGAGAAGAGGAGGGACACGGCCGGATGACAGGGAGCGCGGCAAGCGAGGGGGGCGGAGCAAGCGAGTGGCGCGAAAAAGGAGTAGGACGGAGAGGTGACGAGAGACAAGAGGAGAGGTTTAAGAGAGCAGGTGTCCGGACCGGAGAGAGAGACCGCCGAACAGGGGTCCGGACAGGGAAAGTGAGCTGCAAGGAAGGTCGCCGGGAGAGAGGAGGCAGGAGCCTGACAGCACGTGGACTCCCCACTGCAGCCTTGGAGACAGAGGACAAAAGAACAGCACGGGTGTTGCTGCTACAACCCTTCAGAAGAACAGAGGACTGGCCGGAGCACAAGGAGTGTGCCAACAGCCACAGGTACCATGCCCAGACCTTAAGACCCCTGACCAAGAGCTAGAGTCCCGTCTTAAAGAAAGTGCCCTTGTCCTAGTCAGTGACTGTTTCCTGGAGTGACGTCCCTCGCTAATTACCGCCACCGTACGCCCAGAAGACTAGTCCCAAAAGGGACAAACAACTCATCCTGAGCTATTCCCAAAGGCAAGGCAGACTTGCTAGCTTATTAACCGCACCAGTGTCCCTGCGTGTCCTCCAGAGTAAAGCACTGCATGTAACCCTTGCATGGAACTGTTGTTGATAAAGCACCGCATGTAACCCTTGCATGGAACTGTTGTTGATAAAGCACCGTATGTAACCCTTGCATGGAACTGTTGTTGACAAAGTACCGCCTGTAATACTTGCATGGAATTGTTGGTGATGAATCTTGCTGGAACAGGAGCAGGCAGAAGGAACGGCCGGGTTGACGGAACTTTATCGGACTATTAGCTGGACTTCGTGTAAACCTTAGCGCCAGCCCGCCAGTTCAGTTGCGTCCTAGGGGGTCCACCGTTCGGACCACCGACTGTGGAGAGAGAGGGTTGTCATGAAAGGTAGCGGATAGCTCCGCAAGGACCCGTGATGGTGCTGCTAGTAGGTACGTTAGTCGCTGATTCCCACAACGCGACCCGTGGGCCGAGAGTGTGACTCTTACCCTAGGGTAGGCTGCCAGTAGCGGGTAGCTCCCGCCGTGACTGACCGCGGCGTGTCCCTAGCCAAGCCGGCAACGTGGGGTCAGGCACAACCTCTCTGCGGGGGACTTCCAGCGGGATCGAAGTCCTCAACCTCAGGATTCCTGTCTGCTCCATAGAAGAAGATTTACTGTTATCTGCTCGCTGAAGTAAAGAAGTATAAAAGAAAAAGGTGTGTCTCTGTCATTTCGTAGCGACAGCGGTAGTTCCTCCTACATAAATTGTCGTAGTCGGCAGGATCCGAAACCTCGCCGCGATGGAACCGTCCAGCAGCGGGACATTACCGCCGACCCAACTGTCATGATTCCCATGGGGGCCGCCCTAATGAACATTCCCAAGTTTGACGGGAAGTGTGTATCGATCGCGGACTGGACGGAACGAGTTCGTACTGCGGCCCGGTTATTCCAGGTACCGGTGACCCACCAAGCCGACCTGGCCTTCAACTCACTCGAAGGGGACGCGAGACAAGCTGTCTTGGTTTTACCGCTGGAACACCGTGACACGCTAGAAGCAATCATCAGCCGATTGGAATCCCTCTATGGAGATGTCACTTCAGCCGCCGACCTCCGGAAGAAATTTTATACCAGGGTACAGAGGAACGGGGAATCACTCCAGCAATTCGCTGTAGGATTACAAGGAATGTGGAGTCGACTAGTACGGAAGGATCCCGCGGGGTGCGCAGCCTTAACAGAGCCGGACCGAATAGTGCGAGACCAGTTTGTATCCGGGCTAGACAGCCGGACCCTGAGGTGCGCCGCGAGAGACCTCGTCCGGGTAACCCCCGCCGCCACAATGAGTGAGGTGTTACGAGAAGCACTCGAAGTTCATCGAGAGGAGTTGGGAGAAGCGAGTATGGCCCTGCAAAAAGTGGGTGCACCTGAGCCATCTGCAAGGGAGACCGGACGGCCAGAAGCGGTGTTCACAGAATTCGCCCGGGATGTCAAGAAGGCTATTCGGGAATAGAAGACCGATGTCGCTCAATTAAGAGTAATGGCCGATTGACCGGAATATCTTTCTCGTCCACCCCGATCGACACAAGGAGGGCCTCGACGCTGTTGGCAGTGTGATCAGCCGGGCCATTTCGCCAGAGATTGCAGGATGAGACGCTACCCAAGACGGGAACAGCCACCTTTAAACTAAGGTACCCCGCCGCTGAGGGCCAAGCTGCGGGCATTCCATCGACGGGCCCAAAAGAAAGGGTGGAACTTTTGACAGGAAAATGCCCCGTAGTTACAGCCATGATCGGGGGGGTTAACGTTCCTTGCCTTATCGACACTGGGTCGGAGGTAACCACCATGACTTATCAGTTGTTCCATGAACAGTTCCAAGGTCGACAGACTCTAGAAGCCCCTTGGATTGAACTTACGGCGGCTAATAGCCTGCCAATTCCCATTGCCGGTGTTACGTGGTTAGAATTAGAAGTATTTAATCGTAATTTTCCCCGTGCTGGTATTGTGGTAGTACATAATTGTGCAAGGCCGGGTATACCTGTTATAATTGGCATGAATGTGTTGCAGGAAATACATGGTATGATGTTCAACGAGACGAGCGGTGCCCGGTGGGAGGAGCTGGCAACCGATCGGACCGCCCGGCAAGCTTTGTTTCAGGTGCATCAAATCTGCCAATGACAGGCTGACTTGAAGACGCTACAGGGCCGAGTGGGGTCGGTGAGGGCCCCAGGTAAGGCGGTGCTGCAAGTACCACCTCTACAGGAAGTCGCCATTCCCCTCTCCGTAGGGACTCATCATCGCTTAAAGGATGCCATGGTCATGGTGGAACCCATGCGAAGTCTCAAGAGTACGCCACCCTGGGTGGTAGGAAGAACGGTGTGTCGGATAACCAAAGGAATGGCGACCGTCAGAGTGCTGAATCCGACCCAAGGGGTGATTGAGATACTGGCCGGCACGGTGCTAGCTAATGTTGAGATGGTGAGGCCCGAGGACGTGACGGACCCGGCCATGGCCGAAACGTTAAAAGAGACATCGTCGAGAGATGAAGGGAGTGAGGCCGACGTGAACGAGCAGACTGATCGACTGTGGCGCGAACTGGACGGAATAGCCCCGGATACCAAGTCAGAGGAGCAACTGAGGACGCTTCTGCAATGCTTCGGCTGGGTTTTCGCTCAGCATGAAGAGGACTTTGGGTGCACCACTACCATCGAACACGGGATTAACACGGGGGCGGCGCCGCCCATCAGAGAGCGATATCGCAATATACCCCCCGCGCTGTATCGAGAGGTAAAAGAGCTCCTCCAGAAGATGTTAGACGGACAGGTGATTCGAGAGAGTCAGAGCCCATGGGCAGCCCCGATTGTGCTGGTATGGAAGAAGGATGGGTCGCTCCGGTTTTGTGTGGATTACCGCAAGTTGAACGCCTGTACTCATAGGGATGCCTACCCACTGCCCCGAGTGAAAGAATCATTAACCGCCATGCAGGAGGCTCGGTACTACACGACGCTCGATTTAGCAAGTGGGTACTGGCAGGTACCCATGAAGGAAGCGGATAAGGAGAAGACGGCGTTCATCACTCCCTCAGGCTTGTTCGAATTCAACCGGATGCCGTTCGGGCTAACAAATGCGCCCAGTACTTTCCAACGGCTAATGGAGCATTGTCTGGGAGATCTAAATTATGAGTCAGTCTTGATCTATTTGGACGATATTGTCAGTTTTTCAAAGACCTTCCCAGAACACCTGCGGCATCTACAGGTCGTGTTGGAACGATTGGGAAGGTATGGACTCAAACTAAAACCCAGCAAATGCCGACTGGGCCGCCAGCAGATCAAATACTTAGGCCATGTCGTGAATGCAACAGGAATTGCACCTGACCCAGATAAGATTAAAGCCATACAGGAGTGGGCCATTCCGCAGAACACCACGGAAGTACGAGCCTATCTCGGGTTGGTCGGTTACTATCGGAGGTACATCCGAGACTTCTCCAAAATTGCAAGTCCTCTGAATCAGCTCCTCTGTGGACAACCCACCCAAAAGAAGGGGAGCCGAAGCCCCAGTGTAGTGGAACAATGGCAGGAGCCACAACAAGCGGCATTCGAAGCATTGAAGGCACGACTGGTGACCGCACCCATCCTCAATTTTGCAGACTTCGCCCAGCCATTCCGGCTGTACACTGATGCCAGCCTGAAGGGACTGGTAGCGGTCCTGGCCCAGCAGCAAGGGGACGTTGAACGTGTCATCGCCTATGGTAGTCGTAGTCTGCGACCGTCAGAACGCAATCCAACCAATTACAGCTCGTTCAGGCTTGAGTTATTGGAGTTATTGGCCATCGTGTGAGCTGTTACCGTACGGTTTGCCAAATACCTGGTCGGAAGTCAAGTGGAAATTTACACAGATAACAATACCCTGGCGTATCTTGGAACGGCAAAACTGGGAGCGATGGAACAACGATGGATAGCCCGACTGGCTCGATTCAACTATACCATTCGTTACAAGCCCTGTAAGAACCATACCAACGCAGATGCACTCTCCCGACAGCCGTGTGAGACCCCGTGTGGTTCATCCCCCACTGCAGCAGCAGCAGGTAGTGACAGCAATACAAGGGATTGAGGATCTTACTGAGATGTATGATAGGGCCGAGTGGAAGAAGCGGCAGCAGCAAGACCAGGACATCCAAACCATCGACAAGTGGGTGCGTCGGCAGGGAAGGCCCACGGCAGCGGAGTGAAGAAGGTTGTCAGCACCAGCTAAAGCATTGGTTCGGCAGTTGGAGCGACTGGAACACCATGATGGAGTATTGTACAGAAGAGTGTGGGCCCCACGGGAATCTCGCGATAAATAGCAGTTGGTATTGCCCATCGCCGATGTCAAACCCGTGTGCAAGTGGATGCACGAGAACCGAGGTCATTTCGCTGTGGAAAAGACTGTACAGATCATCCGGAATCACTTCTATGCTCCAAACTTGGAAAGAATAATGGAAGATGTCTACAAGGAATGCACGGAGTGTGTCCTGCACAAAGCGACGGAACAGCCGGAGAGGCCCATGACCATCGTGACGGGTGAGCCCCTAGAATTGCTGACGATAGACTTTTTAACAGTCCAAGAAGTTACTTCAGGGCACCGATATGCGTTAGTATGCTTGGACCATTTTTGCGAAATTTGCCGTGGTGATTCTTACGGGGGACCAGACTGCGACGACTACCGCGGCTGCACTGTGGAAGCATGTCATCCATCCGTATGGGTGCCCCAGACGCATCTTGTCGGATCAAGGACCGAATTTTGAGTCTGATCTCTTCCAGGAGCTGTGTATCTTACATGGAATTCGGAAATCCAGAACGACCCCATATCACCCCCAAGGGAATGGGGCTTGCGAACGATTCAAACGCACCTTACTCGGCCTACTAAAGACCACCGGGGATGAACGACAGGAACGGTGGCCTGAATATGTGGACAACCTGGTATGGGTCTATAACAACACTGTGCATCGAACTACCGGGTATATACCATATCAATTAATGTTCGGCCGACCAAGCCAAGAGTTCCTTTGGATCTTCTGTTAGAGACGCCGGAAGTGGAAGTCAATCGATCACCGTCACAATGGGTACAGGAACATCAATGACGGTTGAGCGCCGCAAAGGGCGAAATGGAGAGAGCTCGGCCCACGGAGAGCTTGCCCCTCATGGAAGAACCCCAGTGAGCATTTCATACAGGGGATCGGGTGCTTGTGCGGAATTGCAGGGCGGCACGTGGCCATAAGCTGGAACCCCGATAGGAGAGGAAACCATATGTGGTGGTAAAACGCATTGACCCCGGGCTTCCTGTGTATGAAGTGAAACCAGAGGGTGACCAGGGACCGAGCAGAAGGCTGCATCACAACCTGTTGCGGCCATGTACCTTTCTGACACCAGAATCCGTCACGTCATAAAGGCAAGAACAACCGCAGAGTGCTCCACCGACAAATATTGACGAAGATTGGTGGTTGGTGGTTCCATCAGACGACCTTAGCGTACCCTGGGCGTCACGACCGACAGGGTCAGAGAAGCCAACGGAGTGCGTGGAAACACCTGCAACGGAAGTGAATCGTGCACTGCGTTACCCCCAGAGGTGTACTCGCAACCGACAACCGGCCTATTTGCAAGACTATGAAGTTTAGTGCAGAGGACTGCACTTGATAACCAAGGGGGAAGTGTAAGGGTGCACTCGTACTTACCTCTCCCTGGGGGGCCAACGCAGGAATACAGGCTTGTCGGGCGGCTCAGAAGTCGGCTCCGGACGAAGGAGCGTCTTGGGCGTCATGGCAAATGCCGCACTGCCGTCAGCCATGACGCATGCGCTCAACGGCAAACAGGGCGAAGTCTCGCGCTGCAGGACTTGGAGGAGGAGAGAAGAGGAGGGACACGGCCGGATGACAGGGAGCGCGGCAAGCGAGGGAGGCGGAGCAAGCGAGTGGCGCAAAAAAGGAGTAGGACGGAGAGGTGACGAGAGACAAGAGGAGAGGTTTAAGAGAGCAGGTGTCCGGACCGGAGAGAGAGACTGCCGAACAGGGGTCCGGACAGGGAAAGTGAGCTGCAAGGAAGGTCGCAGGGAGAGAGGAGGCAGGAGCCTGACAGCACGTGGACTCCCCACTGCAGCCTTGGAGACAGAGGACAAAAGAACAGCACGGGTGTTGCTGCTACAACCCTTCAGAAGAACAGAGGACTGGCCGGAGCACAAGGAGTGTGCCAACAGCCACAGGTACCGTGCCCAGACCTTAAGACCCCTGACCAAGAGCTAGAGTCCCGTCTTAAAGAAAGTGCCCTTGTCCTAGTCAGTGACTGTTTCCTGGAGTGACGTCCCTCGCTAACTACCGCCACCGTACGCCCAGAAGACTAGTCCCAAAAGGGACAAACAATTCATCCTGAGCTAGGCCCAAAGTCAGGGCGGACTTGCTAGCTTATTAACCGCGCCAGTGTCCCTGCGTGTCCTCCAGAGTAAAGCACTGCACGTAACCCTTGCATGGAACTGTTGTTGATAAAGCACCGCATGTAACCCTTGCATGGAACTGTTGTTGATAAAGCACCGCATGTAACCCTTGCATGGAACTGTTGTTGACAAAGTACCGCCTGTAATACTTGCATGGAATTGTTGTTGATGAATCTTGCTGGAACAGGAGCAGGCAGAAGGAACGGCCGGGTTGACGGAACTTTATCGGACTATTAGCTGGACTTCGTGTAAACCTTAGCGTCAGCCCGCCAGTTCAGTTGTGTCCTAGGGGGTCCACCGTTCGGACCACCGACTGAGGAGAGAGAGGGTTGTCATGAAAGGTAGCGGATAGCTCCGCAAGGACCCGTGATGGTGCTAGTAGGTACGTTAGTCGCTGATTCCCACGACGCGACCCGTGGGCCGAGAGTGTGACTCTTACCCTAGGGTAGGCTGCCAGTAGCGGGTAGCTCCCACCGTGACTGACCGCGGCGTGTCCCTAGCCAAGCCGGCAACGTGGGGTCAGGCACAACCTCTCTCCGGGGGACTTCCAGCGGGATCGAAGTCCTCAACCTCAGGATTCCTGACTGCTCCATAGAAGAAGATTTACTGTTATCTGCTCGCTGAAGTAAAGAAGTATAAAAGAAGTCGTATCGACAGCGGGCCTCCTACACGCGGGCCACAGATGACAGCCCCAGGGGCCGCATGTGGCCCGCGGGCCGTGTGCTTGAGACCCCTGGTGTATATGTACATTTTTCAATACTGCGTTAGCCACAAGGTCATGAATTTCTAATGACCCACCTTTAAACATGAACCTAACTTCTGTATGTTTCCTGAAGAGAGACATTTATTTTTTTTATTGGCCTGTGATTGGCTGCAGCGGCAGCCTGTGATTGGCTGCAGAGGCGGTCACGTGACGTGCGTGACCGCCACTACAGTATGTGATTGGCTGCAGCGGCGACATGGATGAAACGTCATCGCTGGAGGCCGGACAGGAGGAATGTAAGTATGCACATATTTTTATTTATTTTTTATTACATTAAAATTGTATTTTCCGCGCGCCGAGCATGGTTTTGTCAAGGTTGCTGAAAGAGTTAGTGCAGCCCATTAACTCTTTCAGCACCCTGGACAGTACCATGCTCGGCGCACGGAAATTACAGGTTCGGTCAGAACTAGTTTGGTCCGAATCGAACTTTTTCGTGAAATTCGGCGAACCAGCCGAACCGAACTTTTCATAAGTTCGCTCATCTCTACATGGAATGTATTTTGACTTTAGCAAGACCCATGTATGATGTCCTCCTATAACTCCTCCGTGTCACACATGCCAAGATTCCTTACACGTTATCCCATAGCCTCTCATGGTTGTGTCCTCCTAGACCCTGGACCTTGTTTGGTCTGCATAGAGGCTGAACAGTTCTCAGTGGTCCATGACTATTTTTTGGTGGTATAACAGGGAACGATGGTTTCCCACAGTTCAAGCAGAAGACACCTGCTATATGCTATGTTCACCAGTGAGGCAAATCCAAGCTGGGAAGGAGGTAATTGCATGTTACTTGTGGCCATTAGAAGGAGAAAAACTCAAAGAGGGAGGACATCAATTGTGAGTCTAAGAAGTTGATTGTGTAAAAAATGGCTTTCAGACCAAAGGCCTAATCCCTGCCCTCCTGGAGTCGGCCATTTGCTTTACACCACATCAGGGACCTGGTATAATGGAACTGTCCTTCTCCTGTGACATAGGAGGGCAGTGTTTTCTTTCTCTTTCACCAGCAGAGATGACCATAGCCGAGCTGTGATCTCCATAGTCCGATCAGTGGAGGAGCGACCTGCATGATACTGGGACGTCGTGGAGAACATCTGGGATTGGACATCTTCTTATAACTTATTATTCCATATAATGTCGTAGCTATCAGTAAGATGTTAGTTAGTTGCATTACAAGCTCTGATCCTGGGTTCTCGGACTGATCGCCTTTTCTCGGGGTCAACAAGGAATTTTCCCCTGTGGCACAAATTGGCTAAACATGCGCAGGGTTTTTGCCTTCTTCTGGATCAATAGCTTTAGTTAGGAATTTTATTTAAATAAATTGTGTTTAAAAATGAAAGCTCTGTCTCCTCGTCATTTCTCAATATTATATAGCAGTCAGGTATTAGTTTATATTATGGGAGGTTATTATGGTTATTTTGCTGCTGATAATCCAATATGGTTGATTCCATGAAGCATTGGATAATATACACATACAGAAGAGAAATACATCATATGATCCATATAAATGCTACTACTATAAACGAACACTAAGGATCGATGGCACACGATGCGTATTACGTGCGTTTTTGCAGAGTGGATATGCGTGCAGCACCTCTGCAGAGTAATACAGTACCAGCATATTCAATGAGATTTCAAGAAATCTCATGTACACGGTACGGTATTTTTCGGGACTGAAATTGACCTGTGGTGTATTGTTTAGAATCCGAAGCATGTCATTTTATCTTGCGTTTCCGCTTGCAAATTCTATCTGTTTAGTGCAGAGGAAAATCGCAACAAAATTTGTCAGCATGAAAAGGCACCGAAAAACTAATAAAATGGGAGAAAATGCATTGAAAAACGCATCACCTTCAGGTGTTTTTTTCCTGAGGTTTTGCTGTGTGTTTTCCACAGTAAAATAAACAACGTGTGCATGTAGCCGAAAGGTAAAAAATACATAAAAATCAAAACAATCAACTTGGTCCTGTTTTGCCTGAGAAATTCTTCTGTGTGGGTCCTAGATCAGCCATTTTCCCCCATCCCTTACTAAGCCACACCCCTCAGCCGTCCGGCCAGTGAAGATGGAAGCGATTGGAAGGAACATGAAGAGGTTGTCGATGTTGCTGAGAACCCCAGCGATCAGATGTAATC